>NC_064920.1:926475765-927725765 GCF_023897955.1 Schistocerca gregaria | reverse complement strand
AACTGGGGTAGGGTGTCTTTCCACATCTCTCTTCCAGAGATTATCGCTGATAAAGAGGACATTATTAATGTACAAAATTACAACTTTTGCTTTGTTTTATTACTTCTGGCTTGTGAAAGAAATTAAAGCTGTGCCACATGTATGATGTTTGTAGGCTTCATAACATTGGTGATACTGATTTTTTTTACACTTCAGAATGTACCTAAATTTGAATGGCAGGATTCCGGTATATCCATTCACGTTTGTGATCTGAGGTAAAGTAAGCAAGGGGTGGACAAAGTTGTCAGACACCTTCAATTTTTCTGCTCCTCACCAGAAACATGCAGATTCGTTATTATCCTCACAGTGGGAAAAACAACACTCCTGCTGAATCACAAACAATGTCATTTATAGTTTCTTGCCTTTATTGAAGTTAACATGATGGACTGTAGCATATTTGGCCTGGGGGCATGAACCCATTTTATACAAGCAAGCAATTAACATAGAATCACCCGGATTGTTCTAAACTGGACTGGTACATGTGGATGTGCCTACCGAGGCAAATAAATTCCGAAAATCTAACGATTTTCGCTGCGAGGAATGTGTACCCTTGGTTCTCTAACCTGACTTTCAGTGAGTTTTCGTTCCTGTAGTGCTCTTTAATGGTGACCACACTGCGTATCATACTAGCATCACAAAATGACACTTACCATATGTGGTAGCTTTTCAAATTGTATGGGATCTGACTGGAGTCTTATTTTGAGTTATACCTCAGGGAAAATTCTGGAAGGTGGCGGCTCTCTGAAACTGAACAACTTGCACAGAAATTTGACATGATTTGTCACACTGACATTTCTATGACGAAATCGCAGGAAACATACCACTGCACAAGATGCCAGTGCGCTGCTATATTTGTGGGTTACCATTAACTAATAAAGCTTAAAACGTGTGTGGGGATCATCATCATTTAACTGGCTAGTTCTCCAATGAAGCATACAATGCTCGTATTGAACGACCAATTTCCTTGACACTTCCCTGGTCTCTTTCACACATTTGATTCGATATAATGCTCATTTCCTTGTCGAGCAATTGCGTGAGTTCGGCTTCAACCATGATTGGAACAGTATCCTACCTGAGAGCGCAGAAAAATGTATTTGAATTTGGAAATGAATCACCAAATGTATTACACTACGCTTCCAGGACTCGCTACAGTTTAGCTGAAAACGCATCAGAAGGACACACACTTACTCAACCTGCACATCCTGAGGATAACAAGTTTCGGGTGATGACAAAGAAATGCTGCTTCCTTTATGAATACTTAGATTCGATGGAGAAACTTAATGAAGCCACATTGTATTTTTCAGTAATCTTACAGGAAATGTCATAATGGATGGATAAAATGAGCATGCTGTGAGTGTTTGGGAGGAGTTCCAGATCTCGGATTTAGTGGGTTATGCAAAACTTTACATGGACACAAATCTACACTTCTATGCTAACATTTTCGAGAAATTCCGGACGTATGCATGGAAACATACACAGTGGGTCCAGCATTCAGCTACACTGTGCAAGAGTTTTCGTGGGATGCAATGCTGAGAAGTATGGAAGTCAATATCAGACTCTTAAACTGATGTTGACATGCTGGTGGTTTTCGAGTGTGGAAATCGTGGAGGAATTTTCCAATGTTTACATACACATGCCAAGGCTAATAACAGTATATTATCGACATAAGCAGCATTATTCAAATACAAAGTGTCAAATGATGGGTCTGTTCCTGTTATACTGCATTGTCATAGTTGTAAAAGGGAGTAAATCAAATAATTTTTTTCAGTGTATTATCTTTTGTTTTTCCGTTTTACAAACTTTGCAGTAAATGCGCAGTCATTATAGTTTATGCAGTTGTGGGTAGGATAGCAATGGGCCTATTCTATTTTGTATAAACATTTTCAGTTACATTGAAAAAGCGGCTTGCCATTAACAGCAGTCGGCTCTCATTTTATTTTTATTCATGACGTTGTCAGATACTGTAACATTTATTTAATTTTCTATTTCTTTCTGTATATCAACTTGAACGACCACAGGATGAAAGCAATGGGCAAATGGATTAGCTAATATTAATATTTCTTTCTCCTTATACGATTAAACTTACTACAGCCATTACTTTAACTCGGCTAGGTAGGGGCAACTAAGGGACAAGTTTCACAGGTAAGCGTCTTGGTAAGTCCTTGAGTGCCAACCACTATGCCATTAAGAGGAGCTAACCTTTGTACTGGTCAACACTAATCCTCTTACAATTGTCAGTGGCTCTGAACAGAGAACCTTTCAGCCTTTGTGAAGCATAGCTGAGCAGCTGGAGAGTCCGTTAGCCACGAACGTTAGCTGAGCAGCTGGAGAGTCCGTTAGCCACGAACGGTTTCTACTGGTTTGGGAAGCGCATTTTCGTAGATGCGATAACATCTTTCAAAACATTCTTGGGAACCATAGTCCAAATTTCCTCGTGTGCTTCCGGCCGGGGTGGCCATGCGGTTCTAGGCACTACAGTCTGGACCAGTGAGACAGCTACGGTGGCAGGTTCGAATACTGCCTCGGGCATGGATGTGTGTGATGTCCTTAGGTTAGTTAGGTTTAAGTAGTTCTAAGTTCTAGGGGACTGATGACCTCAGAAGTTAAGTCCGATAGTGCTCAGAGCCAATCCACGTGTGCTATTTCTTCGTTCCACATCGTGTCAGAATTTCAGGCTCTTTCCACTCCCGCTCACCAGTGTATTAGCCGGTTTTACAATGTTGGTGGGTAGTAACTATCATAATTTTGTCATTGCAGCGACATTTGTACCATGCCCTACGATTGCTCATAGTGGTGGTCAGAGAGCGTATCAACAAATTCTAGATGAAAAGTTAATGGTACTCGAAATCGTACTCTTGGTTCAGACTTCGTTCACTTTAAATTCTTAATCCTCGCGTGGTTTAGAGCCACCGCCGCACTTACGTTGGGTTCATTGTTCTTCAGATTAGCCAAATTTCACCAACAGGTCGTGGAAGCTCGGTATACATCAGCCGTAATGCCACGAACATGACGCGTGTTAGGTAAGACTGCAGCGCAGTAGTGGGAATAGTGGGGGACATTCTAACAGCACAGTCTGGTGAAGCAGGGAAACTTTACGATGTCAGTCATCTGAGATGTGTGAGACGCAGGGCAAACTTTCTTCCAAATTCTTTTTTCACTTTGTAGTTATTCAGTTGGTAATCCACGTTGTCGCATAATCTAAATGCAAATCACAATTTTTTAATCACGTTCCGTAACAGCCAATCGGTCTGTCTTTCCTAACTTAAGTTTGTCTCAGATTATCCCCCTATTTTCTCTTCGTATTTACTCTGTTTATCGTTTTGTTTTTATGCAGTTCTCATTGTTCGTTTTTTGTAAGATTCATGTGTAATTTAGTGTTGCAGCAATCGCCTTCAGTGAAATGACGTAATTTTACAGCGATAGCTCTCTGTGGGCGACCCTACTGTTATCATTTTTATATTAAAATCAATCCAGTGTCAACTGGATTTTCAATGATAATTTCTCTTGAATAAACATTAATAAATTACATTTTCACCAGATCGAGCAATTAGTAGGTAGAGCTTTCATGTTCGCCAGTATTAGCAATATGTCATCTCAGACACACGCTGATGAAATATGGCCACAGGAAATGTAGTAGGGGTATTATGCAACACGCAAACAGTGCGCGATGACACAGTGATCATCAGCGCCTTCGGGACACCCGATTTCATGACCTCTGTGGTGGCAGGGATTAGCTCAAGTTATATTGTCCGTCCGCGAGACAGCACGTAGGAAAGATGTGTGTTAGGTCCCGACCAGTATTGGGCACAGTTCACATGATCCATTTTACACACATAGTGCGGCTTATCGTATAAATGGCTTTTCACTGTACGGGATGTCGTCGTTTTTAGGCACTGCGAATTGCAGATTCCTCTGGGAAGCCCTCGGAGGTTTTTTGTTAATATTTTAAATTTGTGGGGAAACTTATGTCTTATGTTCATCCCTAATTTAAAGAAAACCAGACAATCGCAGAAAACAAATATCGGGGGGGGGGGGGGGTAGGTTAAAACATTTATTGCAAAATATTTACTGTGAGTTTCAGTATAAGTTGCATACGCTTTTCCTAATCGCGGTATTTTATTTCAGCTCGTGAGTCTGGTCCATTTTGTTGTTGGTTCATTGTCGTATGCATAAGGGCGTGAGAGTTTTCACACTCTAGACGTTGAGGCTTTAGTGGTGAATTAATAGGTTTGGTGCAGTGTGGACAAGGAGCCAGGGTCGAAGTAAGACAGATACGAAGCGTATAAAAGTGCTTGTGCATGTAGAGACAGACGATAGCATTATTAAGAGCGAAGGGCCAGGACAGGTAGAAGTGGATAGAGAAGGCGCTGAGCAAGATCAGCGATATGCCATAGGAATTGATAGCAATGAGGGTAATGAGACAGGAATCCAGGAGGAACATAATGATTAGGCTTCAGAAAGGGAATTCGCAGGAGACGACGAGACTCCTGGTAACATAATAGGTGTGAATGCTCAAATGAGCCAGATAATCACAAAGGCCGCATCAGTACTAAAGCGATAGAGGGAGTCTGATGGACTCAGGGAACTACTATTACTACTCATTGGCCAAAATAAGCAACTGGATAAGAAAGATGATGAAAGAAAGAAGAGATTAGATAAACTACGTGCTAATAGGCAAGGAATTAGAAGAAAGAAAAAAAAAACTTGGGGGAAGGCTTGAGAAGATTTTGATGAGAGTAGTACCCATTTTGAGTCAATAACTGTGAGGAACCGAGACACTCTTGAGTCACTGCACCCCGAGATTGTGGAGACGAAATCTGGGGTGGACACAATGCTTGCCTGGAGAGAAGAGAGGAAGGTCAAAGTAAAGAAAACCACCAGGAACAACAAGAAAATGCAGGGTAATGTTTGTGAGGAGGAACAATCTACAACACAGGAAAGATTAGTTGTGCAGGACAGGTAGCTTTAAGCACGGGTCGAGAACATGTTGACATGCAGGAGTTCATAGCAGAAGCTACGGCTGTTGCTACAACAGCAACGTTGAACAGAGCTCAGATAACACAGTACCAACCAGTGGTTACGATTCAGGAGAGGTAACAGCTGTACAGAAGGATAGAGTGAAAGAAATTTAAGTGAGTAGTGATCTCACAACTGTGGAAGCTCCGTATTTTGAGAAAGGACACTGTTCTGTATTTGCTGTGCCATCGAGAATTAACATTTCGAATATGTCATATCATTTCTGATGATTAAAATTAGTCTGTTTACGATGTAATTTGAGAGCAGTGTGCCGACATTAAGTCGTCGAGAACTCTTGGATATATATGGATTATGGAATTTAGTATGAAAAGATCTGAGCCGGTACTGTGCCCTTTTCTAATTCACGTGATATCACAGTCGAAGGATCTGGAACGGAATTTGATGAAAGTGAAATTTATGTATTAGATCTCTATTGGGTCTAGTACAGGACTCAGCGTTGGGAAGTGTGAAGGAACCATAGTTTCTCAGGGTCTTGTATTATGTATTGAGTATTTAAAGTTCTTGAGTGTGTACTTGTTTAACTGGCTATTTGGACAAGATGAGTATGTCTTGTGTGCCAGTAAGATCGTATGAGTGTGTGTTTTAAGTTATAAGATCCTTACATTAATGAGATATATCTGTATAATTACAAGTAAAGAAGAAGGTGTTAGTAAGACCTCGAATAAACAGAAAAGTCTGAATCAGGTTTGTCATCAAAAGGCGGGCCGCTGTGGTTCAGAAAAATTGTGCACCGCTGAAAGACGGAATTTTTTTTTTTGTGGTCATCAGTCTTCTGAGTGGTCTGATGCGGCCCACCATGAATTCCTCTCTTGTGACAACCTCTTCATCTCAGAGCAACTCTTCCAGCCTACGTCCTTATTTGCTGGACATATTCTAGTCTCTGTCTGCCTCTACAATTCTTGTCGTCTACACCTCACTGTAGTGCTACTCTAAGTTATTCCGTGATATCTTAACAGATGTGCTGCCATCCTGCCCCTTTTTCTTGTGAATGTTTTCCATATATCCCTTTCCTGGGCGATTTTCTGGAGAACCTCCTCGTTCCTTTCCAGTTCACCTAATTTTCGGTATTATTCTGTAACACCACAACTCAAATGCTTCGATTCTCTCCTTTTCTGGTTTTCCCACAGTCCATGTATCACTACCATACAAGGCTGTGCTCCGAACGTACTTCTTAGACATTTCTTCCTCAAATTGAGGCCTATGTTTGATACTAGTAGACATCTCTTGGCCTCGAATGCTCTTTCTTCCAGTACTAGTCTGCTTTTGATATCCTCATTGCTCCATCCTTTCTGGGTTATTTTGCTGCCAGGCTAGCACAATTAATTAACTTCATCTACTTCGTGATCGCCAGCCCTGATGTTAAGTTTCTCGCTGTTGTCATTTCTGTTACTCCTGACTACTTTCGTCTTTTTCGATTTACTCCCAATCCATATTCTGTACTGAATAGACTGTTCAATCCATTCAGCATGTCCTGCAATTCCTCTTATGGTCCACTGAGGATGGCAACGTTTACAGAAAATCTTATCATTGACATCCTTTCACCTTGAATTTCCATTCCATTCTTGAACCTTTCTTTTATTTGCATCATTGATTCTTCGATGTATAGATTGCACAGTAGCGGCGAAAGTCTAGATTTCTGCCTTACACCCCTTTTTAATCCGAGCACTTCGTTCTTCATCTCCTGCTCTTATTGTTCCCTCTTGGTTCTTGTACATGTTGTATATTACCCTCTTTCCCTAAAGCTTAATCCTATTTCACTCAGAATTTCGCACATATTCCTCCATTTTACATTGTCGAATGCATTTTTATGGTCGACAAATCCTCTGAAACTGTCTTGAGGTTCTCCAGCTTTGCTTCCATTTTCAACAGCCACGTCAGAATTGCCTCTCTGCTGCCTTCACCTTTCCTGAAGCCAAACTCATTCATCTAACACAACCTTAACTTTCTTTTCCGTTCTTCCGTATGCTATTCTGCTCAGCAACTTGGATGCATGGACTGTTAAGCTGATTGTGCGATAATTCTCTCTTGATGATGTTTTTCCAAAATTCAGCTGGTATATCACCAGACTCATAGATGTGACACACCAAACTGAATAGTCACTTTATTGCCACTTCTCCTTAATGATTTTAGAAATTCTGATGGAGCGTTGTTTATCCCTACTACCTTACTCGACCGTAAATCTTCCGAAATTCTTTTGAATTCTGATTCTAATAGAGGATCACCTATCCACATAACTGCTTTGTGTTCTGCATTTATCAGTGGAATTCCCATTGCTCCCGTAATGGTACCACCGATCCTTTTAATTTCACCGAAGGTTCTTTTGACTTTTTTATATGCTGAGTCAGTCCTTTCGACAATTATGTCTTTCTCCATTCTTTCACATTTTTCACGCAGCCATTTCGCCTTAGCTTCCCGGCACTTCCTATGTATTTCATTTCTAAGTGACATGTATATCTGTATTTCTGAATTTTCCTCGTTTCATCGATCAACTGAAGTATTTCTTCTGGTTTCTTCGGAGTTACCTTCCCAGTATCTGCGGTCCTGTGACCAACTTTTGCGATTTCCCTGTTTACTGATGTTCTTTCCTTTTCGCTGAATTGCCTTCTGAGTTATTCCTTATTGGAGTATCTATAGCCTGAGATAACTTCAAACCTTCCTTGTCATTCCTTAATACTTCAGTATCCCACTTCTTTGCACGCTGACTTTTCCTGAATAATCTCATAAGCTTCAGTCTACTCTTGATCACTATTAAATTGTGATATGAGTGATATGAGTCTGTATCTGCTCCTCTGTACGCCTTATAACCCAATATTTGATATCTGTATCTCAGCCTAACCATGATGTAGTCTAACTGAAATCCTCCCGCATCTACTGACCTTTCCCCTGTGTTCGTCCTCCTCTTGAGATTCTTGAATAGAGTTTTCCTTATTACTAGCTGCAATTTATTGTAGAACTCAATTACTCTTTCTCCTCTGTCATTTCTAGTACCAATTGCATAGTCCTCCACACCCTTTCCTCTACTATTTCTCCTATAACCGCATTCCAATTCCCCCATGACTATTAGATTTTCATCTCTGTCTGTGTACTGAATTACCTCTTTAGTATCCTCATATACTTTCTTTATCTCTGCATCTTCGGCTTACGACTTCGCCATTTGTACCTGAATTACCAATGTCGATGTTTGTTTGCTTTCAAGCCCGATGAGAAGCACACTATCACTGAAGTCCATAGTAATTCTTTCTCTGTCCTACCTTCCCATTCGTAACAAATCCTGTTCCAGTTACAGAATTTTCTGCTGCCGTTGATATTAACCTACATTCATTTTACCAGAAAGCCTTCTCTTCTTTGCATTTCAGTTCACTGACCCCACTATATCTTGACTGAGTCTTAGCATTTTCCTCTTCAGATCTTCTACATTCCATATGCAACCATGTTCAAACTTCTAAAATCCGACACCCCAACTCTAGAACTTTATCCTTTCGTTGCTTGTTCTTTCTTCACCATCGGCAGTGACCTCCAGGGAATCTGGATGGAGGACTAGTTCGGACTATTTTGCCAATGGAGAGATTATCATGACACTTTTTCAGCTTTAGACCACATGTCCTGTAGATACACATTACACACATTGCCACATGCTGTTGGTGATTGCTGATTCTTCCGCCTTTAGGGTTAGTTTCCCAAACCAAGGGTAAGAGAGTGCCCTGAACCTTCTTCCAATATTCCGCCATCGTTAACGACGCTGTTGGGAGAGTGAGGGTTGCTTCTTATTCCAGAAGTCGTCGGCCGCTATTGCTGAGATTCTTTATTCAAAGTTTTATGGGTGACCAGTTTCGAACCTAGGTCTGAGGATACATTTGACTAGTAATCATTGACAGCAGCCCACAGACCACGGCTACAAACGGGACTACGGTCTGTCAAGGCCGGGAAATCTTCTGGTAGGCACCATGTGGTAAACATGAAGCCATATTTAGAGAAACAGAACAGTTGACTTTCAGGACACAGAGTGTCAAAAACGTCAATATTTAAATAGAATTTTTGTTGTAACTCTTGGGGGAATTTATTAAGGTAACTGTTCGGAAATTACTATTTGTTGATGTATTAGACATAAAGTTTGATTGGATATTGCAAGGCACTTTTCATAAGTATGTTTATGACGCCCACACCAGTGAGCGATGTGACTGCCCAAACCTAGTTACGAAAAGGCTAGGAACCAATTTCTGCATACTAGATTTTGTGAGTATGTCCCTGATCCTGCCGCGCGGAATTAGCCGAGCGGTCTTAGGCGCTGCAGTCATGGACTGTGCGGCTGACCCCGGCGGAGGTTCGAGTCCTCCCTCGGGCATGGGTGTGTGTGTGTGTTTGTCTTTAGGATTATTTATGTTAAGTGGTGTGTAAGCTTAGGGACTGACGACCTAAGCAGTTAAGTCCCATAACATTTCACACACATTTGAACGTCTCTGATCCTGCTGAAGAGACAGGTATGATAAGACTTCTGCTGATAGATATTACGGAATGGAAATCGATTTACAGTGTGGGGAATGTACACAAAAGCACTATTTCGAAAGCATGGTCATAGTTATCGAGTGCGTTTGTGGTTTAGGGTCGCTCAAAGACGAGGTTACCAGTGTTCTTACGAAATGAATAGAAACGAATGTCCTTAAAGCGGAGAAAATGGGAGAAAATAGGCAAAAATCAATGTGAGATAAGATTGCAGTCGCTCTCACCATCTCACCCACGATCACCGTCAAAATCACGGTAGTTCACATCATGGAATACAGCGTTAAAAGTGTTCCAATGTTCAACAGATATTTAGAAAAACTAAGGAAGATAAGAGGAAACCTAAAATAGATTCACAGCAATATGTGACCGCCTGATCACTTTCAAAAAACACGAATAAGCCAGCCGCCTCGATAACACATTAAAGACGTATCCCTAATATTTTAGGGAACAATTCACAAAGTCTTAAAAATCGTGACACACTCGTTTAACTGTCAGCTAAAATAGAGGCCAAATCTGTTGGCAAATGAGTTGCCGCTCTTTGGCTTGAAAACAAAACACACTCTTGTAAAATGTGGTGCGCTGCAATCTGTACGCTACAAGCACCAAACATCGGAGGGTCCTCTCGCCGGAGCAAGAAACCATACGTCAATAGAGCATTGGCCTATGCGAAGACGACGAAGGGGCACCTCATCCCGGATGCGTGGCTGGAAGGAGGTGCGCCACAGCCGCTTTGTGGACTTAACTAGAAGAAACTTATTACCTGTCACTTCCTGCCACTCTTCTTTCCATCAAACCATGACACTGTACCTCAACAGTGAGGCGCTTCAGTCTGGAACCGCGCGACCACTACTGTCGCAGGTTCGAATCCTCGGCTCGGGCATGGGAGTGTGTTATGTCCTTAGGTTAGTTAGGTTTAAGTAGTTCTAAGTTCTAGGGGACTGATGACCTGTGATGTTAAGTCCCATAGTGCTCAGAGCGATTTGAAGCATTTTTTGCAAATCAGGTAAATTAAAAACTCGACGAAAACGGTTAAAATGAACACACACACACTTATCTACAGAGAACGCGTCTTAGCATTCAACTATTTTAACCTCTGCACTGTGAGCTGCAACTGATGAGTCACTGTTGCAACACTGGAGTACAAACAGAAAACTGCCAGATACCCACAGATAAGCAGCACTGCACAGGACTCATTACTGTAGACGTAGTACTACTTATAGCAATGGCACGGAAGGGAAAAATTTAAAACACTTTCCACACGTAAGAAAGCCTCCTGAATAGCTACCTCTAGCAGGGTCAAATTGTCGACAGTGAATCAGATCTCTTGAATATACAATGAGAGACATTTCCAGAAGTTGACTGATCTCTAACATCTAAACAACGGTTAACCATTCGCCCCAAGGTCCTTCTTACACAGCTCGTTAATGTGATGTTGCTGTAACTACTGGGACATGTTTGGTTCTATTCTGGTTTGAGGAGAAAAACCAAAGTTGTCTCTCGTCACGAGGTGGGAAAGTAGCCGGTCTGCCATATCAGATTAAAGCATTCAAGGAGGATTTCCTTTGACGCTGGTTCCAAAACTGGAAGTACGCTGTACTGGATTCGATCGTGACCGGATACAGTATCGTGAGCCTCAGACAGCGCTGAATCCAACTCCCACGTGGAGAAGGGGTTGTTGTAAGCCTGAGAATAGTAGGATGCGATCTCCAGCTGACCCCTCTTTATGGTCCACGTTAGTGGTAGAATGTCGGTTCCTGGTTAGCGTTTGTAGTACTCGTTGCAAAATGCTTTACCATTGGAGCGACGTCTCTGGGCGTCGTTTCGAGACACACCTGTCTCAGCACTGTTGCTTTTTATTAACGACTGTTTTTAGATGAAATCCTTTTGATAGCTTCCCATATTTTTGTAGAATAAGGGCAACGGTTGATGGAGTGTAGGAACGCTTGGAACGACCTTTTATTGCTGTCTACATCTACATGACTACTCTGCAATTCACATTTAAGTGCTTGGCAGAGGGTTCATCGAACCACAATCATACTATCTCTCTACTATTCCACTCCCGAACAGCGAGCGGGAAAAACGAACACCTAAACCTTTCTGTTCGAGCTCTGATTTCTCTTATTTTATTTTGATGATCATTCCTACCTATGTAGGTTGGGCTCAACAAAATATTTTCGCATTCGGAAGAGAAAGTTGGTGACTGAAATTTCGTAAAAAGGTCTCGCCGCGACGAAAAACGTCTATGCTGTAATGACTTCCATCCCAACTCGTGTATCATATCTGCCACACTCTCTCCCCTATAACGCGATAATACAAAACGAGCTGCCCTTCTTTGCACTCTCTCGATGTCCTCCTTCAATCCCACCTGGTAAGGATCCCACACCGCGCAGCAATATTCTAACAGAGGACGAACGAGTGTAGTGTAAGCTGTCTCTTTAGTGGACTTGTTGCATCTTCTAAGTGTCCTGCCAATGAAACGCAACCTTTGGCTCGCCTTCCCGACAATATTATCTATGTGGTCCTTCCAACTGAAGTTGTTCGTAATTTTAACACCCAGGTACTTAGTTGAATTGACAGCCTTGAGAATTGCACCATTTATCGAGTAATCGAATTCCAACGGATTTCTTTTGGAACTCATGTGGATCATCTCACACTTTTCGTTATTTAGCGTCAACTGCCACCTGACACACCATACAGCAATCTTTTCTAAATCGTTTTGCAGCTGATAATGGTCTTCGGATGACCTTACTAGACGGTAAATTACAGCATCATCTGCGAACAGTCTAAGAGAACTGCTCAGATTGTCACCCAGGTCATTTATATAGATCAGGAACAGTAGAGGTCCCAGGACGCTTCCCTGGGGAACACCTGATATCACTTCAGTTTTACTCGATGATTTGCCGTCTATTACTACGAACTGCGACCTTCCTGACAGGAAATCACGAATCCAGTCGCACAACTGAGACGATACCCCATAGCTCCGCAGCTTGATTAGAAGTCACTTGTGAGGAACGGTGTCAAAAGCTTTCCGGAAATCTAGAAATACGGAATCAACTTGAGATCCCCTGTCGATAGCGGCCATTACTTGGTGCGAATAAAGAGCTAGCTGCGTTGCACAAGAGCGATGTTTTCTGAAGCCATGCTGATTACGTGTCAATAGATCGGTCCCTTCGAGGTGATTCATAATGTTTGAATACAGTATATGCTCCAAAACCCTACTGCAAACCGACGTCAATGATATAGGTCTGTAGTTAAATGGATTACTCCTACTACCCTTCTTGAACACTGGTGCGACCTGCGCAATTTTCTAATCTGTAGGTACAGATCTATCGGTGAGCGAGCGGTTGTATATGACTGCTAAGTAGGGAGCTATAGTATCAGCGTAATCTGAAAGGAACCTAATCGGTATACAATCTGGACCTGAAGACTTGCCCGTACCAAGCGATTTGAGTTGCTTCGCAACCCCTAAGGTATCTACTTCTAAGAAACTCATGCTAGCAGATGTTCGTGTTTCAAATTCAGGAATATTCCATTCGTCTTCCCTGGTGAAGGAATTTCGGAAAACTGCGTTCAATAACTCCGCTTTAGCGGCACAGTCGTTGATAACAGTACCATCGGCACTGCGCAGCGAAGGTATTGACTGCGTCTTGCCGCTTGTGTACTTTACATACGACCAGAATTTCTTCGGATTTTCTACCAAATTTCGAGACAATGTTTCGTTGTGGAACCTATTAAAGGCATCTCGCATCGAAGTACGTGCCAAATTTCGCGCGTCTGTAAATTTTAGCCCATCTTCAGGATTTCGCGTTCTTCTGAACTTCGCATGCTTTTTCCGTTGCCTCTGCAACAGCGTTCGGACCTTTTTTGTGTACCACGGGGGATCCGTTCCATCTCTTACCAATTTATGAGGTATGAATATCTCAATTGCTGTTGCTACTATATCTTTGAATTTGAGCCACATCTCGTCTACATTCGCATAGTCAGTTCGGAAGGAATGTAAATTGTCTTTTAGGAAGGCTTCTAGTGGCAGTTTATCCGCTTTTTTAAATAAAATTATTTTGCGTTTGTTTCTGATGGATTTGGAAGAAATGGTATTGAGCCTAGCTACAATGACCTTGTGATCACTAATTCCTGTATCAGTCATGATGCTCTCTATCAGCTCTGTATTGTTTGTGGCCAAGAGGTCAAGTGTGTTTTCGCAACCATTTACAATTCGCGTGGGTTCGTGGACTAACTGCTCGAAATAATTTTCGGAGAATGCATTTAGGACAATCTCGGAAGACGTTTTCTGCCTACCACCGGTTTTGAACAAGTATTTTTGCCAACATACGGAGGGTAGGTTGAAGTCCCCACCAACTATAACCGTATGAGTGGGGTATTTATTTGTTACGAGACTCAAACTTTCTCTGAACTGTTCCGCAACTGTATCATCGGAGTCTGGGGGTCGGTAGAAGGAACCAATTATTAACTTAATTCGGCTGTTAAGTATAACCTCCACCCACACCAATTCGCACGGAGTATCTACTTCGACTTCACTACAAGATAAACCACTACTGACAGACACAAACACTCCACCACCAATTCTGCCTAATCTATCTTTCCTGAACACCGTCGGAGACTTCGTAAAAATTTCTGCAGAACTTATTTTAGGCTTTAGCCAGCTTTCTGTACCTATAACGATATCAGCTTCTGTGCTTTCTATTAGCGCTTGAAGCTCAGGGACTTTTCCAGCGCAACTACAACAATTTACAACTAAAATTCCGACTGTTCCTTGATCCAAGCACGTCCTGTAATTGCCAAGCACCCTTTGACATTGCAGCCCATCCCGCACTTTCCCGAGGCCTTCTAACCTAAAAAACCGCCCAGTCCACGCCACACAGCCTCCGCTACCCGTGTAGCCGCCAGCTGAGTGTAGTGAACTCCTGACCTATTCAGCGGAACCCGAAACCCCACCACCCTATGGCGCAAGTCTAGGAATCTGCAGCCATTACGGTCGCAAAACCGTCTGAGCCTCTGATTCAGACCCTCCACCTGGCTCTGCACCAAAGGTCCGCAGTCGGTTCTGTCAACGATGCTGCAGATGGTGAGCTCTGCCTTCATCTCCTAAGCAAGACCGGCAGCCTTCACCAAATCAGATAGCCGCTGGAATCCAGAGAGAATTTCCTCAGATCCAAAGCGACACACGTCATTAGTGCCGACATGTGCCACCACCTGCAGCTGGCTGCACCCTGTGCTCTTCATAGCATCCGGAAGGACCCTTTCCACATCAGGAATGACTCCTCCCGGAATGCACACGGAGTGCACACTGGATTTCTTCCCCTCCTTAGCCGCCGTATCCCTAAGGGGCCCCATTATGCGCCTAACATTGGAGCTCCCAACTACCAGTAAGCCCACCCTCTGCGACTGCCCGGACCTTGAAGGCTGAGAATGATCCTCTGAAACAGGGCAGGTAGCTGCATCTGGCTCAGCCAGAGACGGTGCCAGAAACCGGTTTGTCAGACGCACCGGGGAGGCTTTCTGATCAGCCTCCGGGGACGCCTTTCGCTGCCTGCCACGCCTTGGAACGACCTCCCAATCAACTACAGGCGAGGGCTCAGCCCCACTGCGGGCAGCAACCGGGGCAACCACAGCGGCAGACCGATCTGGGGACAGACGGTACGAGGTTGACATCCCCGTGATACCCGTGTCCTTGACCACACACCGAGCCTTGGGTCTAGTAACTCGAAATGCTGTAAGGTTATCTGCTACTGGTCAGCATTAAACAATCTTACAACCACACGCTTGACACAGATTGCTGATTGGCACTTATCAGTACAACAAGGTACTGATTACCTCCTAAAATCACCTAAGGACTTTGGGATGGAGAGCCAGCGGCATGGTGGATTGCTTGTGTGATGTGGTCCACCCATTCATGGACGCTGCCTCGGCGTTCAAACACAGCCAGATGGCTGAAAAGAAATCGATTAGCTCTTCTGACCATCCATTTCGAAGCCGTCCTTTCAAGTAATGCACCATCTGGTAGGTGGACCCACAGTGGGAAATGGTCTCTGGGATGAAGGTCATCAGTTGTCTCCCACTAAAAAAAGTCTGCAAGGTCTGGAGAGCAGAAGAGAGGTCAGTGGCAGCTGATGACCTGGTAGAAGCTGATAAATGACTGGAACTCCTTGTGTTGAGGATGCACAGTTTACAATATTCGATCCCTAGGGCAAGTTGAGTTCGAGATCCATAATTTACTATCGACATTGAAGTCACCCAGCAGGAGAAGTTGTTCTATAAGCCCTGTGAGAGCTTCAGTGTTTATTGTGCCCTATGGAGGTAAATACCGTGAGTAGATAGTGACCTTCTGATCCACCAAAACTCCAATGGCTGCTGCTTGTAGGTTGATAACCAAGGAAAAAGTAGAGGAGTGGAGTACATTATCGAAAAACAAAGCTCTTTCCTCACAGAGGTCTTCTTTGCAGAGTAGAGTACATGGGGGTGTACTTTCACCCTGCCTCTTCACCAGGGTAAAGTGCCGGCAATGGATGGAGTTTCAGTCGTAAGAGCAGATGGTTCTTCATGCAAACCTCACATTCCATTGTCTCCAGAGTAGACTAATTGGAACCATCAAGTCGAATGATATCTACGCAGTCTGACGGTTTGCTACCTACTTTTGCCTGCGATTGATGCTTCCCTTTCACATCTTTGGTTGGAAAGGCTTGGTTGAAACTGCTTCAGCAATGATAGAGCCAGTAGTGGACTGTCTGGCCAGACTCTGACTTAGGAGGAGCTGGAAGCTCCGCTAAGTCGGCAACTGAGCATTTTTCTGACATTCTTTCGGTCGGGGAAAAGGGGGGGGGGGCGTAGGGCTATGGGCTCTGAAATAATTGAAGATTTACAAGTGCTCTGGTAGACGCTGATACTAGCAAACTCCGTTTATGTCGAGGCATTGGCTGTCAGATCAGGCTTTTTAAGGGCTGAAGCAAAAGATGTAGTGAATGTGGGAGTTGCAAGACTTTAAAGATATTTTCGGCTTGGTTATCTTAATCTCCTGTATCTTCATTTCTTCAAGATACACGCTGCAGTCTCTACTCTGGACATGGTGGTCCCAAGAGCAATTTACACGCTTTGAAGGAGACGAACAAATGACACCTTCGAGGGTGGCCTTACCACAATTGCCACAAGTGGCATCTCCCTTCCATCCCAGCCCCGTGAGCCCAAAGCACGGTCATTTAAAACAGTGCATTCGGTTCGGGACTTTAGGTCCCACACTTAAATAGAGGAAACTTGCTCTGATATGGTCTTAAAGTTTCATGCTATTGAATGTCATAATAAAGGAGTCTGACTTTATGAGATCCATGATCTTTTGCATGTCACCGATACCTTCTGAAGCATAATCACATTTCACTTCCTCTTTGGGAATATCTAGTATATTTCTACATGTCACACCACCTTTGCTGTAGTTCAGTGTGTTGTGCAGCCACATTTCGATGGCATGTTCTCCAAGACATTTAGCTTTCCAACGGTTCTTTGCTTGTTGAAAACTACAAATTTCAACAAACAGTGCCTGATATTCAATTGCTTGACACGTTTTAAAATTCCAACAGTCCCCTATAAACCTTGCTGAATGCAGGAAGGTGAAACTTTCTCAAAGCAGCACCTTTTCCCTTTAACTATTAAAAACACATTCTGACCAGCAACATGCGTTTTATTACTACATACACTAGAACTCTGAAAAATTCGTGAGTCTGGAGGATTGGCTACTCGAGCCCTCTTGTTAGATTTGGTGTTGATATCCACCATCAGCCCATCCATTCCACTTCCGAGACTAGTTTAGGCACTGAAGCAATTCTGTGGTATACCCTTCCCAACTGAATTTATCATCGAATTGTACTCCCAGAAATTTAACACTGTCAACCTCTTCGATCTGCATGTCTTCATATGTTAAGAAGAAGAAGAAGGAAAATTCAGTTGTTCTGGTACTCAGAAAGACAGGTAAACAAGGTAAGGCTATAATAGTATTACGAGAACTTCTTGACAGGAGTAAGCTCTGTGGATAAACTACTATTCCAATCACAGCATGAACGGACTGATAAGAACTCATCTACTGTGAAGCCGTGCTTTCTATATGTTACAAGAACATCGAGAAGTTATACAACTCTGTCGTGATGTCGATCATGATCCACAGCATCTTAATTTGGTATTAGAAAAGAAACGATAGAAGGGGCGACACAAAAAAGTTGAGTATTAGATAAGGCTAATGTCAGTGACATGGGCGAGAAGAAAATACACGTAAGTATAACGACTGCGGGAGTACAATGCTTCAGTGCAATGTAAATCTCATGATAACAAGGCAAGCACATAGTCATAAGTAGTGCTTCTCGGTTTCAGTTTGTTGTTTATATTTACAATCAGTGTTGCATGTTAGGTGTTGAGAACTGATGGTTTAATGAGTAGCTTTTTGAACTAATCACTAAAAAACTAACATGATGTCAATGACTGTGTGTTTTCAGTTGTTAGATGAAGAGGATCAGGATTAATTCTGATTATATAAATCATTTGTAAAAGACAATGGTTTTGGAACTTACATAAAATTCTTATGATCACTCCTTCTAGTTTAAATTATTTTATAATTTGTAAGTGACGTTTCATTGTAAAGTTAGTTTTTCCCATCACTGAAACCTTGTACATAAGTTTAGATTCATTTGTCGTTAGATATTTAAGTATAAGGTAGACAACAACTAACTTTTGTGTATTACAATAGTGCGATGTCATGTGATGGCAGTTGTTTTAAGAGTGCAGGTGAGTATCATGGATGGGCCTATGGAAACAGAATCTCCGGTGGGATGAGAAAGCATCGTGATACTCCATGGTGATCGGCCAAGTGGTGTTTTTCCTGGGAGGTCCATTGGGGTGACCAACCGCTTTTCTGACGTCTGAAGCCGTCGGGGCCTATCTTCACAGGTATTTGAAATGGAGGTGTTCGCGTTGGCTACGGCTCTAGGGAAGCAACTCGATCTTGGAGTCATGTGCCGGCAGAGATAACCTGGAGGAGCACATGCAGGAGAGCAGCTAGGACACTCCATGCGTAACCAACATTCGCATTCAGGGTGTTCTCAAGTCATTGAAGCAACTGGGCAACAATATTGTTAGAGGTGTCTGTCGCACGTAACTGGCGTAGACACTCTTTTTCTTCTCCCTGTGAGTCAGAGGCCAATGTGCCACAGGTGATGCAGGACAACCAAGCACTAGTCACGGAACAGAACCATTTCCTCATAAGAGAAACAACCCTTTTCCGAGGTTGAGACACTCATCCTAAGTATGCTACCTTTGTTGTCCCCTCTGGAGACGATTACAAACGTGGCGAGTGATGTCGACCAAGTAAATTCACTGATACGTACCTCATGGAAATGTCATGCTAAAATCAACACGGCGTTCTGTGTACAACCGTCAATACTGACACTTCTAACCACCAGCTTATTTGCCACAATAACATACCATGCCATGACTGAGAAAGCAGGCAAGCGATAGAGATGGCGCCACCACCGCCAACCCCACCCATGAACAACGCATATTTCTTTTACGCCTCACCGACCATGCCACGTCGTCTGTCGTATGCAATGATTCGTTATGGAACAAAACCCTCAAATGTTTTTGACTAGGAAACCGCAAAATTATTGCAAGAATCTCACAGTGACTCAATATTTCCTAAAAAAAATTTTCTAATTCTTTCCAGCGGACCTTACAGTAATTTTGACACAAGGAAAAACGTTCAACTCTTGATGTGGAATTGTATAGTTTTCAGTAAGACCACTTGCAAGAGTCTACTGATTAAATTCTCTTTACGTAATTTTGTGTTTTATTTCTGTGTGTGTTTCTTTATGAGTTGCGTTCTTTCTTATACCATTTTCAGCACAAATATTTTAATTCAGTACGATGACCAATTTTTGCCTTAATTACTTGGGTTACTTGATAATAATTTATTCCGTGTGTAATCATATTGGTGTTTTTGGTAAAATGTTGAAATTGTCGCAAAGGAATTTAAATATGAGTCTTATGATTCATAACATTTTCAGAACCCTTTTTTATGTTTGCATTAAATTTCTTTAAAAACAAAACTTTGTACATTAGTTGATCATTGGCCAGTGTATTGTGAGTATCGAATTTACTGATTTGATGAAACCTGTAATTTAATGTATGTCGACACTTTATTATTTCCGTCTGAAATGATTTTGAAAATTAAATACATTTTACAATAGTTTTTGTCAATGTCTATCAATGTATACATTGTAATACTGTAACGTTTATTTTCATTCGATTTTAAGTTTAACTTTTGCAGTCATCTCTAAGTCTGACTCAGTATAATTCCAACTGTTGTTCAAGCACCATCAATGTACTACCGATTGTCATGTTGTAACTTTAATTATTTTCATTCGATTATAATTTCTGCAGCCATTTTAAGTTTTATTCAGCGTAATTCAGTGGTTTTCAAATACTTATTATTGATGTTTAACTGTACCAGAGACAGACAAACCGTTTCCTTCTTCTACGTGTTCGGCTTTTTACTTTTCTTTAATTCTGGAAATTGATTGGAAAAGGTCACACTGTGTTTCTCAGAACAACATCTTCTGGCATCAATTGTGTGTGCGAGTGGGAGGTTATGAGATGTGACAGACCATTCTCACCAGTCCTCTCCTTTTTATTTTTATTAACATGTTTGTCAGTCAGGCAGACTTTCTTTTAATTTTCTATTTGGCATAATGTACCAGCTTGAATGACCACAGAATGAGGGTAGTAAGAATTCAGATTCACAACTTCATATTTTTATTTCTTCATGTATGACCAAACTTACTACAGCCATTACCTTCATATTATTCACACTTCAATTGTGCTATGCAGAGACATATAAAGGAGAGATTCCGCAGGCTAGCATTTTGGGAAGCCCTCCGGGGCCCACCGCTATGCTGACAAGTGGAGGTAACCTTTGTGGTGGTCAATATTAATGCTCCTGTAATGGTCCTCAGCCCAGAGATAATCAGAATACCGTACCATCCGTGAGGAGCACAGCTCAATGACTGTGTGTTCCGTTAGCTGGTAACTGTTTGTGCTGGCCTGAGAAGTGGGTTTCTGGAAGACGTCACAACATCTTTCAAAACATTCTTGAGAACCACAACCCAAATTTTCCATCTATTACTTGTTCACGTGTTTTGACTCTCTCGAAGCATTCTATAACATGTGAGATCAAAGTTTATGGGCTCTTTCAACTTTGGATTAGCCGGCTAAGATTTTACAAATTTCGGAGCAAACGTTTACCATTACAATTCTGTCATTCATCCACATCTACAACTATATGGATACTCTGAAAACTACAAGTGCCTGGCAGAGGCTTTATCGAACACCTTTCAACTATTCTCTATAATTCCAATCTCGAACAGCGCGAAAAAACGAACACCTATATCTTTCGATGCGAGCTCTTATTTCCCTTATTGTATAATCATCATCGTTTCTCCCTATATAAGTAGACGTCAAAAAAATATTCTCGCATTTGGCGGCGAAAGTTGGTGACTGATTCGTGAGAAGATTCCCCCGCAATTAAAAACGCCTTTGTTTTAATGATGTGTACCCCAAATCCTGGATCATGTTCGTGGCACTCTCTCCACTATTTCGCTATAATATAAAACGTACTACTCTTCTTTGAACTTTCTTGATGTACTCCGTTAATCTTATCTGGTAAGGATCCTGGACCGCGCTGCAATACTCCAAACAGGACGGACAAGCGTAGCGTATGCAGTCTCTTTAGTAGATTTTGCCAATAAAACTCAGTCTTTGGTTTACCTTCCGCACAACATTTTCTACGTGTTCTTTCCAATTTAAGTTGTTCGAATTTGTAATTCCTTGGTATTTAATTGAATTTACGACGTTTAGAACTACTGATTTATCTTGTAAAAGACGTTTAAAGGATTCCTTTTAGCTCTGATATGGATGACTTCATATTTTTTATTATTTGGGGTCAGTTACCAATTTTCACACCATACAGATATCTTTTCTAAATCATTGGAGGGAGTTTCGCCCGATGGTAGTGGTAGGGACGTACTGGACAGCATCGTGCAAGGGAAATAGTATTCATTGTCACCAACAACATTACTCTATCACTAAGGAAATATTAGAACAAAATTAAATTTCATGGAGAAATAATAGGCTTTATGTTAGATATCTACGCTAGACATATGATACTGACACGCATAACATTGGTTTTATTCCTTACTGTCTGTAAGTACTGTAGAAAAAGTAAAACATTCGAGTTAATTAAGAATTAATTTATACGCAACAATTACTCTTTGTCATGTATCGCGTTAGCAAAAGACATTATTTTTCCGGGATTCTGTAGCTCGCCCGAGGCTAATTCTGTTCTCGTAGCTTTGTGTCGGGCAACAAACCGAGCGTGTAGGCCACGGGTTAACAACAGCCGCAGGCATGTCAAGTAAAACACCCAGCGCTGTGAAAGCGTGCGTTACATTTTGTAATCGCCAAGTGCGCTAACGAAATAACGATGCGCAACTCATCGTATTCCCGGCGATAACATAAACGCAATGCACATAAACAAATAATATATTTATTTGATATTTTAATATAATGTATAATGTTGGAAACATATATGACCTCATTAAAATTAATTAAAAGATATGTCCACAATCAGCTTTATTGTCCTTGTACAGAATTAACTTCAAACAGCAGGTTATTTATTTTTTCTCCACAACAAGGAGATAAATAGTTCTGTGTAGTTAGAACATTCTCTATACAGCTGCTTTTTATGGCAAAAGCTTCATAAAGAGCTTGTGTGTTAAAGGAAAACTACAGCTGAGATGCTCTGTTCTCGTCACGCATTTCCTGTAGCAAATGCACAAAATATAAACTCAGTTTTCAAATAACAGAAAGGGCTCTAAGAATAATATTCAAAATGGCAGTCTAACTCACTGTGTATTTTAAGTGTATCAAGTGAGTACATTTAGGAATGAGTTGTGTGCATCAAAAATAACACTGATAGTTACCGTAAAAACAGCAGTGTCCATGACCATGGAACAAGATCCACATTGAACTTGCATTTACCAGAAATGAGGAAACGAAGTCGAGATAGCATTTCTACCAAGGAACAGAAGATGACAGAGGTTACTAAAACCGCCTTATTTAAAGAGACAGCTAAAACGTATCTTTCAAGTAATTAGGAGTATCCTATGCAGTAATTTATTACTCCAAAAACACAGAGTAGGCATTTCTAAAAAAATTTACACAAGTTAATAATAATGATTTTATTTTTGAGTCATCAGTCTTCTGATTGGTTTGATGCGGCCCAAAACGAACATCTCTCCTGTGCCAACCTCTTCATCTCAGAGTAGCACTTGCAACCTACGTCCTCAATTATTTCCTGGATGCATTCCAATCTCTGTCTTCCTTTACAGCTTTTGCCCTCTACATCTCCCACTACTACCGTGGACGTCATTCCCTCATGTCTTAACAGATGTTCTATCATCATGTTCCTTCTGCTTGTCAGTGTTTTCCACATATCCCTTTCCTCCTCGATTCTGCGAAGAACCCCCTCATTCGTTACATTACAAGACCACCTAATTTTCTACATTCATCTGTAGCATCACATCTCAAATGCTTTGATTCTCTTCTGTTCCGGTTTTTTCACAGTCCATGTTTCTCTATTACACAATTCTCTGCTCAAAATATACGTTCTCAGAAATTTATTCCTCAAATATAGGCCTACATTTAATACTAGTTGACATCTCTTGGCCACGAATGTCCTTTTTGGCCTGCCGCTGTGGCCTAGTGGTTCTAGGTGCTTTAGTCTGGAACCGCGCTGCTGCTACGGTCATAGGTTCGAATCCTGTCTCGGGCATGGATGTGTGTGCTGTCCTTAGGTTAATTGGGTTTAAGTAGTTCTAAGTCTAGATGACTGATGACCTCAGATGTTAAGTCCCATAGTGCTTAGAGCTATTTGAACCATTGTGTCCTTTTTGGCAGGGCTAGTCTGCATTTGATTTCCTCATTGCTCCGTCCACCCTGGGTTATTTTGCTACCTAGGTAGCAGAATTCGTTAACTTCATCTCCTTCGTAATCTTCACTCCTTATGTTAAGTTTCTCGCTGTTGTCATTTCTGCTACTTCTCATTACATTCGCCTTTCTTCGATTTACTCTCAATCCATACTGTGTACTCATTAGACTGTTCATTCCATCCAGCAGGTCCTATAATTCTTCTTCTCTTTCGTGGAGTATAGCAATATCATCAGGGACTCGTATCCTTTCACCTTGAACTTCAATTCCACTCCTGAACTTTTCTTCTATTTCCATCATTTCCTCTTCGATGTACAGATTGAGCAGAAGGGGGGGGGGGAGACTAAATCCCTGTCTTACACCCTTTTTAATCCGAGGACTTCGTTCTTGGTTGTCCACTCTTATCATTCCCTCTTGGCTCTTGTACACAGTACATATTACCAGTCTCTCCCTATAGCTTACCTCCATTTTTCTGAGAATTTCGAACATCTTACACTATTTTACAGTGTCGAACGCTTTTTCCATATCGACAAATCACGTGAATGTGCCTGAATTTTTCTTTAGTCCTGCTTCCATTATCAACCGCCACGTCAGAATTACCTCATTCTTGGCTTTGGCTTTCCCAAAGCCAAAGTGATCGTCACCTAACACATCCTCATTTTTTTCCATTCTTCTGTATATTATTCTTGTCAGCAACTTGGATGCATTAGATGTTAAGCTGATTGTAGGGTAACTCTCACATCTGTCAGCTCTTGCAGTCTTCGGAATTTTCTGAAAGCTAGGTGGTATGTCGCCAGGCTCATAGATTCTACACTGCAATCAGAATAAGTGTTTTGTTGCCACTTCTCCCAATGATTTTAGGAATTCTGCTTGAGTGTTATCTGGCCCTTCTGCCTTATTTGATCTTAAGTCCTCCAAATCTCTACTAAGTTCTGATTCTAATAGTGGATCTCCTATAGCTTCTAAATCGACTCCTGTATCTTCTTCTATCACATCAGACAAATCTTCCCCCTCAATGAGGCATTCAATGTACACTTTCCACCTATCCTCCCCGTCCTCTGCATTTAACAGTGGAATTCCCGTTGCACTCTTAATGTTACCACCCTTGCTTTTAATGTCACCGAAGGTTGTTTTAACTGTTTAAATTTACTTATATGCTGAATCAGTTCTTCCGACAATCATTTGTTTTTCGATTTTTTCACATTTTTCATTCAGCCACTTCGTCTTAGCTTCCCTCTGCTTCCTATTTATTCCATTCCTCAGCGACTTGTATTTCTATGTTCGTGAATTTCCCTGAACATTTTTGTACTTCCTCCTTTCATCGATCAGTTGAAATATTTCTCCTGTTACCGGTGATTTCTTCGCAGTTACCTTCTTTGTACCTTTGTTTTTCTTTCCAACTTCCGTGATTGAACTTTTTAGAGATGTCCAGTCCTCTTCGACTGTACTGGCTACTGAGCTATTCGTTATTGCTGTATCTATAGGATTAGGGAACAAGCGTACCTCGTCATCCCTTAGTACTTCTGTACCCCACATCTTTGGGTATTTATTCTTCCTGAATAATCTCTTGAACTTCATCGAACTTTTCATCACTATTACATTGTGATCTGAGTCTATATTTGCTACTGTGTATGTCTTTCAATCCAGTAACTGATTCCGGAATCTCTGTTTTACGGTGATGTAATGTAACTGAAGTAATTCCGTATCACCCGGTCTTTTCCACGTATACCTCCTCCTCCTGTGATTCTGAGGCAGAGTATTCGCTATTGCTAATTTAAATTTATTGCAGAACTCAGCTAGTCTGTCCCCTTCTTTACCCCAGCCCATATTCTCCTGTAACCTTTTCTTCTACTCGTTCCCCTTCAACTGAATTCCAGTCCCCCATGACTATTAGATTTTCATCTCCCTTTATGTAAATTGTTACCCTCTTAATATCCTCAATTACTTTCTCTATCTCTTGATCTTCAGCTTGCGACGTCGCCATGCATATCTGAACTATCGTTGTCAGTGTTGCTTTGTTGTCAGTTCTGATAAGAACTACCCTATCACTGAACTGTTCATAGTAACACACTGTCTCCCCTACTTTCATATTCATAATGAATCCTATTCCCGTTATACCATTTTCTGCTGCTGTTGATATTATCCGATACTCATCTGACCAGAAATCCTTGTCTTCTTTTTATTTCACTTCATTGACCCCTATGTATCCAGATGGAACCTCTGCATTTCCCTTTTCAAATTTTGTAGCTTCCAAACCAAGCACAAACTTCTGACATTCCACGTCTCGACTGGTAGAACGTTATCCTCCGTTGGTTATGCAACCTTTTTCTCATGGTCACCTCCCACTTGTCAGTTCCCTTCCCTGAGACGCGAGTGGGGACTATCCCGGAATCGTTTGCCAATGGATCATCATGACACTTTTTCTATCGCAGACCATATGTCCCATGGATAAACATAAAATGACTTTAATGCATAGGTCTCCGTTGTATTCAGCACCCTCATGCCGTTTATTGCTGATTCTTCCGCCTTTAGAGGCAATGTCCCACGCCAAGGATGAGAGAGTGCTCTGAAGCTCTGTCCGTTTCTCCGCCGTTGCCCGAGTGACTTTTTATGCTGAAAGTCTGAGGCCGCCAATGCTGATTATTAATCAAAATTTAAGCGATAGCGGGTTTCGAACCCGGGACTGATGACAGTTTTATTACTAGTCTACTTCTACATCTACATCTACATCCATACTCCGCAAGCCACCTGACGGTGTGTGGCGGAGGATACCCTGAGTACCTCTATCGGTTCTCCCTTCTATTCCAGTCTCGTATTGTACGTGGAAAGAAGGATTGTCGGTACGCTTCTGTGTGGGCTATAATCTCTCTGATTTTATCCTCATGGTCTTTTCGCGAGATATACGTAGGAAGGAGCAATATACTGCTTGACGTTATCCGTTGACGACGGATGTAATGGGCATAATAAAAATAGCTGGTAATAACAATAAAATATTTTTCATTTGACACAACCCTTTCACACTTCTTTTTCTGCAAAACTTAGCTCTCAACGCAGTGTCCAACCCTAACACGTTATCCTCTTTCTAACTCCGATATTTCACTCCTTACAGAGGGATGATGACTCCGTTTTTCAGGATAGCAAGTGACGAGTACATAAAATGGAAGCTAAACATCGTCGCAATGGTCTTGATGTCAGGTGACAGTGAATGTAGTATTACTTTATTAGTGTGCATCAGTTAGGTACTGCTGTTTTCAACTGAGTGTCCTGGTATTCGAAAGTATGGAAGCTCGAATCTTCATCCGGCCATTCTGATTTACGTCTACATTTATACTCCGCAAGCCACCCAACGGTGTGTGGCGGAGGTTTACTTTGGTATCAATAAATTTCTTCGGGTAAATGCCGGGATGGTTGCTACTATAAAGCCAACTAGCTTTCCTAACCGTTCCAAACTAGACCTATAAGTATGTAAATGCCTAACGATATGAAATATTTTACTTTGTTGTTCTTAAACTTTGATGCCATGACAAGCCACATAAGCTTGTAAAAGTGATTCTTGGACGATTAAACTACTACTTTTATGGCTGCTGCTCTTAAAATGGTGGCCCAAAGTCATACTTTTCCCGAAACAATCGATTAACTTTCATATTCTCCAAATTTATTTATACCAGTAAACATTCAACAATATAACGGAAGGAAATACAGCAATGAATCTCCTGACATCTTCAGATATGACATTTTCTAAGCAAACGGAGTGTAAATGATGTGAAAACGTTGAATAACTCTATATAACACGATCACCTGAATTGATCTGATTTTTCCCTTTTTCAGCTATTGTGTTCTATCAGCATAACTTTACTAGTATACAAATTCAACAAAGGAAATGTAATTTCTGAATGTGTAATCAAAAAGGTGGCTTTCGTAATCGTATTAATAGTATTAAATGATGTGAAACGTCCCCTTAGAAAAAATTATACAAGACTGTGCTTGAACTGACTCACAATATTTTTAGCGCAACGCAATCTGAATTTCAAAAATCCCTACAAGAGAATGGCCCTGACTAACATTAACCTATACCTTTCACAAATCACTTACCTCACAAAAATCTTCGTTACTCAAGATACTGCAATACAGCGAGCGCCACTACTGCCAGCCAAAGAAATGATTCAAACTACCGAAGGCACTAACTACTGATAGGCATAGTTAGCAAATGAAAGATTTTGATAGAGACAAACAATGTATTTACCTTACTAGTGTTCAAAAGTCATAATGTATATAGCAGTTCATGACATCCAGTCTTACAAACTTCAAAACTCCGCCATCTCTGTCCCCACATCCACCACTACTGGCGGCTCACCTCCAACTGCGCTACGCTGCGCTGTTAACATCCAGCTGCCCAGCACTACAATGGCGAGTATTACAACAATGCCAACCAGCCACTGACTGCACACAGCACAGCCAGTGATTTTCATACAGAGCGTACGTGGCGTTACCAGTATAAATACCTAAACAGCCTACTTACAGATGTACTTTACACAAACCAATGAAATGCGTTCACAGTTTCGGTATCGAAATAATGTGTATTAAAAACATGAGTGAATACCTATCACAGCTTCAGGCATAACATGTTTTGGGTACTTCCTACCAATTTTAGTTCTTAGAAGACAACACATTCTCACACTTACCAAATCAGTCACATCATACATGGTTATTAAAGAATCTTGCCGCTCCTGAATGAATTTCTGTTTCTCCCCATATTAGAGTGAAGCGTTTGTTGGTTAAAGTCTTTTCCTTACGTAGGTATCGATAGCGTGCATTTATATCTTGCAACGGCCGCTCCACAACAGTTACCAGCTGCTCGACCGATCGTTTCCGTAGCTGTCCTATGCAGACTGCTCCGTTTCACCGTCTTATTTCTTCGAAATCTGTTTGCCATTCTGCGCTTATGGCAAAAGCATTACCTCGATTCACAAGATTCGTAGACACTCGCATCTTAGCTAACTCCTTACTGGCGCTATCCCAGAAACTATTAGCTGATCAGATGACAGATGTCTTTTCAAAATGGAATATGTGATTTTTCGTCAGTCCGTTTTCGGTCATAGCAGACGCCGGTGCTGCCCGTAAATCTTACCCTCGTTAGAGAGTGAATGCGCTGGCTGCGGGTGGCGCCGACAGCTCGCTAAACGCAGGTGTGTGGTAGAGTAGCAGTTATCACTGACGCAACCAGTTTTCGGTTATATCATTTTTTTAAAAGCCGGTTTAGGCCGAGTGTTAAAACCGCTCAAAATGACAGATTTCTGTAATAATCGACTTTCGGTTTTTTATCCCTATAATTTCCTGTAAAAAAAAGCAGAAATCGAATAAAGATCGAAAATTTTTTACTCCCTCAGTTTTTCAGACACATAGAATCAAAACATTAAATTAAAAATGCAAGTAAAGGAAGACCTAGTCCATCCACTGTTCGCTGTTTTTCTCAAAAACTGATGAGTGGTCGAATATTACAAAAAATTACCAGTGTTTTTTCCTATTGATTCTAGTTTTTTGAAATTCTACTAAAAATTATGTTATAGTCGAGGATCATACCACTATTTGCGCATTCCGAATAGTCAGTGCTAAAGAGTAAAAGGTGGGGTTGAACTCTATTTTTCGTGTTAATTTGCACATTTTCGAGGATGCAAGCATATAAAGACATATTATGTAGAAACAAGCAGCAAAAGTGTTAAGTTTTAACTTTTGTTCTTATACGATGTTGCATTTCTGTTTCACCTCTTCCCGTTTTAATCTTGTCAAGGAAATGCAGCATTGTACCTCATTTATACTGTACTTTGTGAAATACTTCTGGACTAGGGATGGCGCCACTCCGTAATACTGCTAATTTCCGAGAAAGTCAGCGAGAAACCACCATACAGACCGGATGGGGCAACTCCTACACACTGCAGCTGCTCAGTTGTCAGCTAATGTGCCACAGAACATGGCAACAGGTAAAATTTTCTCTCAGCAATGTTGCATCAAATCTTATGCCAGTTTTTTGTTACTTGTTTCTGTCAAAATTGTTACAGAAATAGCGCTGGTCACTTTTCCCATTTTTTATGTTGGAATGGAAATAAGCGTTTGGCGTCATTGACCGGGACGCCCATTGCGAGTTAGGTCCGGCCGCCCCGGTGCAGGTGTTTTTACATTCGACGCCACATTAGGCGACCTGAGCGCCGGATGGGGACGAAATGATGATAATGACAACACACTACCCAGTCCCTGAGCGCAGAAAATCCCCGACCCAGCCATGAATCGAACCCGGGCCCGTAGGACGGCAATCCGTCACACTGACTACTCAGCTATCGGGGACGACATTTTTTATAACAATGTAAGGTTACGAAGCAATGGAAATTTTACGAATAAAATTTATTCGTTTTTATAAAAGGTTTATTTAAAAGCCGAAAATTTTTGTATCCGGTTATTAGTAAAAATAGAAAACGCATGTTACAACCGAGACCAAACGAATACCGAAAATATCAGTGACTTAGAAATAAAATACCTCTATCGGTTTTAACCGGTCGGTTTTCCCGTCCTCACTGTGTGGGTGTCACAGCTGCATCGCCCTCGAACGATGTCTGACCCAGGAATCTGCTGACCACGTCTCCGCCTGCGGTGCCACGACCACAAATTGTTCAAGGTGCGTTAAGTGCCTCTACCGAGTGTAAGACGCGAAGTGGCCTTGCTACAGAGGACGGAGTGTCCCCTGTGGAAGCAGAGCCTGGATCCCCTCTATTCTGAGCAAAATCTGAAATAAAGTTCAAAGTGCAGAGCGCGTCAGTTCTGCGGACGTTTCCATCGTCTCAAACAGCAACTACCAATCAGAAAAGTGACATCTTTTTCCGCCAGTGAAAAAATTCAGACGCCGCTGAACTTCCATCACCGTCGGAAAAATGCGGCGCTTCCATACAAGTGTACTGAAGCCCTTCTTTCAGAAACTTACAGCTAAAAACTTTATGTCACGATTCTCTAGCCAATCCAGGTACCTTATATTTGGCGCCTTTCGCATGCAGTCTTCTAGCGTGGGAACATAAAGAGAGTAAAAAAAGAAAAGGGAAAATGATGGGCTAGATGCCGAACAGACGGCCTAAGCGTGTGACCGTCATTTCCAGGGACTGCCCCTGTCTTATACAAAGCTTTTGAGATCGGTAACTCCCGTACAAAGTTTTCTGGTAACAATGGCTCAAAAAACTAGCCATATTATACACCAAATTCTCTTCTCACCAAGGGAACGTTTCACAGACTTTCTTAGCAGAAAATTGTTGAACGTGTCCCTGGATAACAAAGCCTCTCCAGCTATCTGCAGCATCCGTCCAGCCTGTCTCGCAGTTCGACACTAGAGGACGACGCAGACCAGCGGGAGTTGCAACGGTTCTTGCAGGCCTTAGGCTGGCACAGCCCGCAGAAATTGTCTTAACACATATCCGCTACAAGCATGCAGGTATCTAGATGGAAGGACAAGAAAGAAATTTCCTATGCAACCACTGTTGTTGTATTTCAGCTGCCGGCCGGAGTGGCCGAGCAGTTCTAGGCGCTACAGTTTCAAACCGTGCGACCGCTACGGTCGCAGGTTCGAATCCTGCCTCGGGCATGGATGTGTGTGCTGTCCTTAGGTTAGTTGGGTTTAAGTAGTTCTACGTTCTGGGGGACTGATGACCTCAGAAGTTATGTCCGATAGTGCTCAGACCCCCTTTTTTTTAATTTCAGCTGGAAATTAAGGTGCGTTTGTCGCACATAGAATCCTGCCTTTCCATAAGTACAATGTTTCAATCGTCTTTTATATCATTTACAACTCTGTCGCAAGTACACTCTGAGACAAATAAGAAGGAAATTGACAGATATGATGCAAGTGGACAGCAAAGAAAAATTGGATGATTTCTACTAGGGAAAGAGTTTCACAAATTGGGCAAGTTAATAACGCGTTGGTCCACCTCTGTCCCTTATATAAGCAGTCACATTGCTTGGCATTGATTGACAGAGTTGCTGGGTGTCCTCCTGACAGATATCTTGCCAGATTCTGTCCAACTGGCGCCTTGGGTCGTTAAAATCCCGAGAAGGGTGGCGGGTCCTGCCTATAGCGCTCCAAACGTTCTCATTTGGGGAGAGATTCGGTGACCTTCCAGGCAAAGACAGGGTTTGACAAGGACGAAACAAGCAATAGAGATCTCATCATGTTCTGATGACCTACCTCTGTGCTGTAAGGGTGCCACAGATGACAACCAGAGAGGTCCTGCTATGACGTTCGTCCTCTGTTAGAATATTGCTGCGCGGTGTGGGATCCTTACCAGGTGGGATTGACGGAGGACATCGAAAGGGTACAAAAAAGGGCAGCTCGTTTTGTATTATCGCGTTATAGGGGAGAGAGTGTGGCAGATATGATACACGAGTTGGGATGGAAGTCATTACAGCATAGACGTTTTTCGTCGCGGCGAGACCTTTTTACGAAATTTCAGTCACCAACTTTCTCTTCCGAATGCGAAAATATTTTGTTGAGCCCAACCTACATAGGTAGGAATGATCATCAAAATAAAATAAGAGAAATCAGAGCTCGAACAGAAAGGTTTAGGTGTTCGTTTTTCCCGCTCGCTGTTCGGGAGTGGAATAGTAGAGAGGTAGTATGATTGTGGTTCGATGAACCCTCTGCCAAGCACTTAAATGTGAATTGCAGAGTAGTCATGTAGATGTAGATGTAGATGTAGAAAAGGAATGACACCCCAGACCACCACTCCTGGTGGTCAGGCCGTAGCCTTATTGCGGTTGACAATCAGGTTGGTATCTCACTGCTGTCCAGGGCGTCTCCAGCAACGTCTTCGGCTTGGAATCTCATTGGTTGGAATAGAATTGTCTTCAAAGACGAGTCCCGCTTCGAAGTGAGCCCCGATTACCAGTGAATATGTACCTGGATACGTCCCGGACAACGGTGAAATACCAACGTGACTGGATAACGAAAATGGCTAGGTTTAGGGTTCGAAGAAATTTTAGTGTGATTGGACGTTATTACTTCTGTTGCTTTTAGATCTAGAACGCCGACGTACTTCCAGTTTCTTCTTCCTCCCAGCATCTTCTATAATCGTTTTTAAATAAATCTTCTCGCTTGTAATTCTTCTTTTCTTCTTTGGTCTTCCCCACTAGGCCTTTCATCCTCTGCGTCGGTCTTTGGAAAGTAATCTTATTCTCGAAATATTAGTAAATTAATCCAACAATAGCATTCGTTTCCCAAAAGGTTCTTATTTACTTTCGTCTCTCCTTCAAAATCATACCATTCTCTGTCTCATTACGTAGTCAGCTCTTCCAATTTCTCCCCCTTTCACCATCACTCCAACTTTTATTTTTTCCATAAATTAATTAATATTCCACAAATTCACTCCCTGCTCGCACCTGATCGTCCAAACACCTTGAACTGTCCCACCGTGAACTGTTCGCTCATTCACTGTCACTTCCACATTCGCAGTCTTTTACGTAGATTACATGCGTCCTTCCTGGGGGGGGGGGGGGGGGGGGGGGGGGGAGCTTCCAAATATACACAGAGGTCTTATATAAATACTTTGGAAAACAATATTACAACTGAAATAACATTTTCTTTGCAAGTCCACATACATAAACTCTTAGATTAAATAAAGGAAACTATATATGAGGGTTGCTCAGAAAGTAATGAACCGCCGTTTTTTCAGTCGAAAACAATGCTAAGAAAGCGAAACGTTACTTATGTCTTCACTTAAAACGTCCGGGCTGATAGGCCGTGGTCAAAGTATAAAACTTTCGCCTAACGTTTCGTCTCCCGCAGTCGAAGACGAAACGCCAGGGGAGAGTATTATACTTCGACCACGGCCTATCAGCCCGGACTTTTTAAGTGAAGACAATACCGGCCGAAAAAAGCTTACATTGTATGAACTTTACTTATGTGTTATTTGAAGGCTCCTTTGTAAGTGTGCCAAGTTTCCGTCATTTCCGACAGCTAGCGTAGCTGCAGGGCAGTTTCAAAATGGCGTCTGTAGGTGACGTACGTTACAAGCAACGTGCTGTCATTGAATTTATCACTGCAGAGAAAGTAACTGTGGGTAATATTCACAAATGCTTGTGCAAAGTCTTTCTGCTGTCGACAGAAGTACAGTTAGTCTCTGGGCACGGACGGAGAGGTCATCAGAATGCAGTTCGGCGGGGCTCCACGATTTGCAGCTGTCTGGAGACCATCCACGGCTGTCACATCTGACAGCCCTGACCTCAGCCCTGGGACTTCCACTTGTTTGGGCCATTAAAGGATGTCATTCGTGGAAGACATTTTGAGGATGAGGAGGTTTTTCACACAGTGAAGCAGTGGCTCCGCCACCAGCACAAGGACTGGTACAGACAGGGCACACATGCCCTTGTTTCGCGCTGGAGGAAGGCCATAGAACGGGATGGACATTACGTGGAAAAATAGGGTGTGTAGATAAAACGCCATTCTTTCGTGTGTGTAATTCTCATTATGTTCCATACAGAGTTGTTGAAGAAAAAATGCGGTGCATTACTTTCTAGGCAACACTCGTAGAATTTTTTTATTCATTCCTACGACTTAAAACATTGTTGGGAGGGCTGTTGTGTGATCACTGAAGAGGCTGCAATATGCCCGTTACAAGATGGGAGTATCGCTTTTTGCTGTACTTGATGGTGGCATCAAGTCGATGGAAAATACAATGCGTGTTGGTGGGTTTCCTGGATACTGCATGTCGCAGAGAGGCATTATGTGTCTTCTGCAGGTGAACAGCCAGAAATAAGAGGCAGTTATTCTCATCAACGTCAGCGGCAAATTTAATGTCTTGATGAATTTTTTCGGTATGCCATGTAATTCATCTAGAGGGTTTGTTTTGCCGTATACTGCCAAATTACAAACCTGTCGTCGACGTATCTGTAGAAGTGATCAGGTGGGCGAGGTGCTCTCGTTACTGCAATTTCTTACAATTCTTCCACGTACAAATTCACTATGATTGGTGATATAGGTAGGCGATGCTGTCAGATTCCCGTCATATGTGGTTGTGACAACAATCTAAATCCTCGCACTAAGACATTTGTTACCTGCACTTTCAATGAGGTCATTTCCCCAGAAGCAATTCTGAATTGTTGAACTGTCATTTTCACTGTAGAATAATGTTATATTTCTCTTAACTGAGAATGTATATTTTCTTGTAGTGGCATTCCCACTTTAAATATGTGAAAATGCTTTGTTTCAAGAGGATGGGTCTCTGCCGATATATTAACGTAGCCCTACATTACAGATGATCAACGACTTGACATTGTACAGGTTATTATCAGACGGTTACCACATTATCGGAATTGACACAGGTGTTTTTCTATCTTTGAGAACATGTAAATTACATCGTACATTCAGAATCTCAGAAGTCAGTTAAACATAGCATAATTTTAATTGTTGTGGCTTTCGAATTGTCAGCCCCTTCGCGTAGGCCCCAAGGTGAAATCAGTATTTTGAAGTGACATAGCATAGGCTTGAACGCTGAGAAATGTGAACATTGCAATATTAATGCTCTAGAAAGATATAGTACATAAAGGACTGAAGATTTCAATACTGTTGTAGTTATCTCTACTTTTCTTTGACTTCTGGACGTACACCTTCAGAGTAGACAGAACTCGTTCCCTCACAGTAAACCACAGATACGCAAGCGCTAGAGACGTTGATCGGCAACAATGAGTATGCAAAAATTTGACCTGTGGCTACGCGGCCGATCCGTGCTTTGGCCGAACACTGCATCGACACTGATTACTCTCTGCTATGTCTGCCCACCGTAGCTTAATGGTCAGCGTGACGGATTGTCAATCCTCTGGGCCCGGGTTCGATTCCGGGCTCGGTCGGGGAATTTTATCCCCCCAGGGACTCGGTGTTGTTCTGTCCTCATCATTATCATCCTATCATCCTCATCGACTGCAGGTCGCAGAAGTGGCACCCGCCGAACGCTCTGCCCGGCGGGGAGCCCTAGCCATACGATTAAATAAATAAACTCTTTGCGATATGAAAACATCGAAGCGTCGACGTCTGCTTTTAGGGAAAGAAGTCTTTGAATCCGTTAGGCGAAGAATTTAACTAACAGAGATATTGATTTCACCCTAAAAAGATCAAGGAATCTGGCGCTTTCTTTAACAAATTCGCAAAGACGTCGCCACAGTGCAGCTAATACCGATACGCCGGTATCTCTGCATGGACTCCCGCTTAGCCGCCGATTCAGTTTATCCATACCCATTGCCGCCGATAAACGTATCTGGCGCTTGCGTAACTGAGATTTAAAACGACAGAACGAGTACTGTAGCTTCACGCTGTTCTGGCACTCTAAAGATGATCGAAAAGTGTACGGCCGAAGTATTAGCAAAAGAACAAATAGATTTTAAGCAGCTACATTCTCGAAATTTGGTTGATTAATTATTGGGATGTTGGTTGTAACGGAAGCATTGTTAAAACAGGTTACGTAATGCAAAGTACCTACTGTGCATTTTATATTTTTGTTAGTTTCATATCAGTTTCCTTGGAAAGTAAAGCTGTTCTTTCCTGTTAAAAATTATGTCATTGACTTTTTGTTCTGCTAATCATTTTCTTCTTTCATGTGGCATCAAGGATACATCACTTAGATTGAACAGCAATGGTCGTAATGGTAATACTGTATACATAAAGAAACAGATAAAATAAATGGTATTCAGTGCTGATTAGGGAAGTCTCATATTAAACCGATAAGACAATATTAGCCCTGTGAATAGAGTAAACATAAAAAAAAAAACACTTGGATGAGTTACACATAAAAGGAAAATGGTAATTTTTATAAACAGAATAGATAATATAAGTTTAAGATTGTAATGGACACAATAGTTCTTTAAATATTTGCAAGTAATTTGTTACAGGTGGGTACCTAAAGTCTCCATCGAGGACACTGTATCCCTAAAGACTTCATAAATAATGGGCGGAGTTCCAACATATTTTCCTATACGACATTCTGTGACTGTGAGGTGTATTGTTTGTAGTTGGTGGTCGCAGTCACACCTGCACTTCCAGCGATTCTCCACTCGTGCTTCAAGTCCTGGCAAATTCCGTGCTTGATACGTATGAGACTTAGTACGGAGGGGAGGAGGAGATCACTGTTTAACGTTCCGTCGACAACGAGGTCATTAGAGACGGAGCACAAGCTTGCGTTAGAGAAGGATGGTGAAGAAAATCGGCCATGCATTTTCAAAGGAACCACCCAGGACTTACCTGAAACGATTTAGGGAAATTAAGGCAATCTAAATCAGAATGGTCAGAGGGGTTTCAACAGTCGTTCTCCCAAGTACGAGTCCAGTGTGCTAACCACTGCGCCATCCCGCTCGGTTTTAGGATGGTCCACAACCAGCAAGGTAGGTGGAATCCAGGCGGGACTCGTGTAGGGTCGACAGTGAGACCTTCAGAGTCAGGATTGGCTGCGAGCCACTCATCCCGTCATGTTGTTTCTGGCTGGAATCCTTCAGACGTGAGCCTATGGCCAAGTCTCTAGGAGGGTTCCCTCGACTTACGTCGTTGCCTTTAAGTGCTATCCCAGTGGAGTGTAGTGGCTACTTAGGATATCTGAAACATTTCTCCCATTCCCTTTTCGACCCAGCTTGGCGTCGTGTCTTCGGTGGTTCGGTAGCCATTCTGTGGGTGTGGATTTTTATTATGCGAGATGTACTTCTCATGGTAAAATGGCTCTGAGGACTATTGGACTTAACATCTGAGGTCATCAGTCTCCTAGAACTTAGAACTACTTAAACCTAAGTAACCTAAGGACATCACACACATCCATGCCGGAGGCAGGATTCGAACCTGCGATCGTAGCGGTCGCGCGGTTCCAGACTGAAGCGTCTAGAACCGTTCGCCACACCGGCTGGCACTTCTCATGGTAACATTCAGTTTGTATCAACCGTGTTTGTAAGAACATTATTCAGCCACACTGGGCAACAATATTCACCAACAGAACACGCAAGTGAGAGGCCAGCTGTTTTAGAAAGTGACCTATTAGCTACTCATCTTTTCTAGAGAGTTCTGTAATATGTTGTCTCTGGTTCTCATATTTGAGGCTGTTTCAGTTCGGTGTTTCCTATATGTTAGGGAACGATCCAGAATCACGCCAAGGTATTTTGGAAACGGGATGTATGGCAGCAGCTGATTACTGAATGCTATTTGTGGGTTATCTCCTGCATGGTTGTTACTCAGATGGAAGATTCACTTTTATTTTGGGTTACAAAGTAGACTAGCTTCCCAGTGGTGTACACCTGGCAACGTAACTATGTTGCGGCTAAAAAGTCTGCAGATACAAGCTGCTGGACTTCCGGTGGTTCTTAATCACCTCTGGATATCTCAGGATAGAGGATATATAGCAATGTATCAAAGTAGTCCTCACTAAAACTACTGGACAAAAAAGTTAAGGAATCCCCTTCGGCTCTTACAACTAAACATAGAAGGAAGAAGCAGAGCAAAATGTCATCATCTACTAATCAGATTGTTTCTTTAATGTAATAAGTGGGAATCAAGTCTCATTCCTACTTCTAAAAGTTCTCAAGTAAGCCTCTATTTACTGTTAAAGACTGACAAAAACATTTGTCATAAACTGCACCTTTACTTATCGTCAAAAACAGATACTGTATACATTGAGACTACTACTGATGTATCACAAATTTAATATTTTACTCTTCATAGAAGTAAACACTTACGGCATGCTCTAGTTTTCAAGTATCTCTCCACTTACAAGGATAGGAGGGGTATTTCAGAGAACGCCATTCCTCAACTGCCTGGTTCGTCCCGCTCTTCGAGGACTTAGCTGATTAGCACGTGTGAGTGCCCATATCTGCTCGTGTTTCCAGTGAAGTGCTCTTCTGCGAATTAACACATCTGCAGCACCCAACAACCGGCTGTCGGCGGTCAGGTACTATCTATCTAGACGACTTTCGCAATGGATGTCCTTCCCCGCAAGAAGCGTTGTTTCGTGCATTAGGCAAAGAAACTGCGTGCCCCAGTAGCCGGACAGACCTTAATAAATTGTTCCTCGGAGATAAAAGCGAACGCCGAGGCAGGTGGTGAAGCGGCGGTCTCGCGGTTCGCAGAAGTTCATTTGGCTGAGTGCTCAGGGCCAGCGGAACATTTGTTTTCTTGTTGTTGTGAAAGCGCGCCTCTTGTGACAGCTAATCTCTTTATAAGTGAGAGTAATTTGTTTAATATTGCACTCACTAATGTATTCGCAACCGGGTGGTCGAGAATGAGAAAACGATTTCTGTTCATGCCAACTGATAATCGTGCAAATGCATTCATACGGCACTGTATGACCCGATAGCTAGTTTTTTAATGTTACTCTCTTCACAAAAGTTGGACTGTCAAATGCAACAAAAATTAAAAGAAAACACATTTTAGAAAAGGAAAAGCCTGCTTAAGTTAACGTAGACCAAAGTGTAGTGACTACATTAAATTAGACCCGTTTTATCACATATCAGGTTTGTAAGCAAAAAAAAGTCCATCATTCACGCTACATTCAGGGGCACTTTCAAATCGTTTTGAAACTGTACGTGACACTTCGATACTTAGTACATTACTGAATGATTCTCTTTCTGACTCGGGGAACGCGAACTGCACCGAGTAAATTGCCATTATTTTTTTAGAAAGGTAAGTTTACGCAGTTAGCTATTTCGTATTGTCGCTCATTCTCTTTACTGAACGGTTTCACAGTTTGGTTGTAGCAGCGAAACCATCAAAGGAGTGATCTGTTTAGATGCCGTATTTGATTAAGATGTTAGGGGAGAAATCCGGTTATCTATTTATACCTGCGGAATCACTCCTCTATCACGCAGCTTATGGCCTTGCTCTTCACATTATGGCATCATACGTCCTGCACCATGTGTCGTACAATGATATAATTTTGTAGGTATATTCAACGGCATATTTGTATACTGTCTGCAAAATGAGTTGCATTTAGAGTTAGTAGCAACGAAGTAATAAGTTTAAAATCAAGCACGATGCGGAAGTTTTTCACACATCTCCTGAACTATATGCTGTACAATGATATACTTTTGCAGTTACATTAAGCGGTATATGTCCATACTGACTGCAAAATGTGTCCCGAATAAAGCTAGTTGCAAAGAAATAATAGATTATAACCTCATGCCTTATGCGGTACGTTTGTTGCATGAATAGCGGAAAAATAGTATATTACTGAGTGATTCTTTTTCTGACTCCAGAAGCACGAACTGCACAGAGTAAATTACCGTTATTTTTTAGATAATTAATTTTACGCATTTCAGCTATTTCACATTGTTGCTCATTCATTTTAGTAAACGGTTTGACAGTACGGTTGTAGCATCGAAAACATTAAGGTTGTGATCCATTTAGATGCCGTATTCTATTAAGATATTATGATCTGTAGTCTACACTTCTTTGAAATGGAACTCTTCTTCTAGACGTGACTGTTATATTACGTGTCGGCAGCTGGATTTAGTAGTCGTAGCTGCAGGAGCAGAAGCAGTAGCGGTGCCACCAGTAGTATTAGCCTTATTCACCTGTGGCTTACTTTTACAAGGGTATTGGTCATGCCGTGGTGTTACAGTCGAGATAAAAAACACACATACAGGCAGTTAGCTTCTTACAAGGCTAGCCTGACAAGGATGGGACAGGTAGTCATCCATAGTTTAATAGTACGAACCATTCCGACATTTGCCTGAAGTAATTTACGGAGACAACAGAAAATATATGGGGATGGTCGTATGGAGATACAAGCCTCCAGAATGCAAAGCCAGTAAGTTTAAAACTGTGCAGCCACCTTATATATGACAATACAGCCACATTATGTATAGTGCTATCTTGTGTGTACATCCTAGCATGGTATTGAATATTACAAAACTTAGTGATACAAGGCTAAATGATCGTCAGTGCAGTTCACCAGACACATTACACAATATAAAACATTTTTTTATAATTTTACTATGTTATCTGTCGTCAGTAACTGTATGTTTATTTGTTGAAATAATCAGCAACTAGTTACACAAAAATCTTATTTCCTTTACCGGTTTAGGGCACTCTTTATCAGAACATCCATTTATAGTTTCCAGCCCCATGATGCACCCCGAACTCTGGTTTCACAGACAGGTTCCCTACTAGTATAATGTAACACTACGTACACACACACACACACACACACACACACACACACACACACACACACACACACACACACAAACACGCGTGCGCGCGCACTCAAGTAATTGATATGATGACCATGACGACGATGGTTAGTTCCCATTTTGTGCTATTCAGCTTTCTTCCCTACAAAACTAATAATGATTGAGAACTCAGAAAAAGAATAAGATGTTGGTGTTACACACTGCACGGCTTTAGTGCAAGTTTTCCAAAAAAGAAAGCAGAAAAATTAATAGTGCGAAAGGATGTTCTGAAATAACATACATCTTTCTTTTATCCTTGTTGCAGTTTCTACAACTGTTTTTTTTTTCGTGTTAGTTAAGTAAAACACTATAGAGTTTTATCAGAATCAGTCTGAAGAGCTTGTGAGGATGTTACAGTGCCGGCCGCAGTGGCAGAGCGGTTCTGGGCGCTTCTGTCTTGAACCACGAGACCGCTACTGTCGCAGGTTCGAATCCTACTTCGGGCATGGACGTATGTGACGTCCTTAGGTTAGTTAGGTTTAAGTAGTTCTAAGTTCTAGGGGACTGATGACCTCAGACGTAAAGCCCCGTAGTGCTCAGAGCCATTTGAACCATTTTTGATGTTACAGTAGAGGTATTTCTAAGAAATAACTGTTCAGAAAAAATTAGATACGCTGTACCGTTTCCAAATTATTTAGCATTGAAGTTAGAGAATCAGGTCGTTGCACGCAGAAAGTCAATCAGCCTACCAGAGATGGTGGTGCAATAAGTGTACTTTGTTTTATTTCCTGAAACAGAACAAACGTAGCTTTAGCAAATTCAAGCACTTGGAGGCGCTAAAATACAGTAATGCAGAGACATCTTTGAGTTCGAGAGTTACCATTTGCTGAAATGCACATTACCAGTTAAAATATACCTTTTTCGGAAAGATAAATTTTAAGACAGGTGAGCAAAAGGTACGTTTGTTCGGTTTGAGGAAACCCAACAAGGAACACGTTTGGCAGCACCGTCTCTGGCAGGCCACTTGAATTTACGAACGGGACTACATGATTGGCTAATTTCAATGCTAAATAACTCGAAAACGGCGACCTGTTGCCCATTAATTATTTCTTAGCAAAATCTCCCCTTACAAGGTCTTCAGATGTTTTTGATCACGCTGCACAGAATATATTGCTTCACAGATACTTTTAAATGAGATCGTTTTAGTAATCTCTTTACTCTTTTTGGAAAATTTATTGCATAAATTTATTCCTTGGTAACAAGTGCTGTATTTATAGTGACCATACATAATTAAGTACGAAAGTGTAAGTTGGATGCAAGAGTAAACAAGTCAGTGTACTGACGTTACAAAATACACCAGCCATATCACCTGAAGTGTGAAGATGGAATATCACAGGCCATTCAGGAAAACTACCAATTGCAAAAACCCAGCCAAATGATGTCTGTGTTGGCTTACGGCAGCATAACGAACGTGTGGCAGTCCCTTACAAATGCATATCAATTCTAGAGGAAAAGATTATGCTGGAGAAGGGAGATTTGTTGGTCTGCCATCCGCTCATTTTACCTGTCTATGATCCTCTACGGAACAGCAAGTCCCATCCAGAAGAAATAGACACTGTTAGCTGCAGAGCTGCCATCACTGCCGCGTCCGGTGGTAACCATTTAGGCGCCAACGATTGGCGGGCTACTTGAGAGTCCTACTATTTCTGCTGACACTTGCCACACTGACGGTCTGTGGTTCCCGTCTCGGGAAAATGCAGCCCCTGTTCCGTCACCGTGGTGACGCACATTCTCGGCTGCGCACCTCGTGGTCCTGCCTAGACTCTGCTGTTGGTGGCTGCCTTTCCTGTGCGCAGTCTACGGCATGGTCATGCACCTCCTGGTCACCTATTTCCGTAGCCGTTAGTGGCCCTGAGCAGCGACGGCGACGCCACGTGAAACACTATGTGATCAAAAGTATTCGGTCACCTTACAACTTCGTGTCGCCCTCCATCGGTATTGCTGGAATTCAATATGGTGTTGGCCCAACCTTAGCCTTGATGATAGCTTCCACTCTCGCAGGCGTAAGTTCAATCAGGTGCTGGACGTTTTCTTGGGAATGGAAGTCCATTCTTCACGGAATGCTGCACTGAGGAGATGAGTCGCTGTCGGTCGGTAAAGCCTGGCACGAAGTCAGGGTTCCAAAACACTCCAAAGGTGTTCTATAGGATTCAGGTCAGGACTCTGTGTAGACCAGTCCATTACAGGGATATTATTGTCGTGTAACCACTCCGTCACAGACCGTGCATTATGATCCAGTGCTCGATCGTGTTGAAAGATGCAGCCGCCATCTGTAGGAAGCAAGAAGGTGCTTAAAACATCAATGTAGGCTTGTGCTGTGATAGTTCCACGCAAACCAACTTGGAATGCAAGCCCCCTCCATGAAAAAACACGACCACACAGTAACACCACCGCCTTCGAATTTTACTGTAGGCACTATACACGTTGGCAGATGACGTTCACCGGGCATTCGCCATACTCACATCCTGCCATTGGATCGCCACCTTGTGTGCTGTAATTCGTCACTCCACACAACATTTTTCCACTTCCACTGTTCAGTCGCCCAGTATTTACGCTCCTTACACCAAGTGAGGCGTCGTTTGGCATTTAACGGCGTTGTGTGGCTTATGAGCAGCCGCTCGACCATGAAATCCTAGTTTTTACACGTCCCGCCTAACTGTCATATTACTTGCAGTGGATCCAGATGCAGTTTGGAATTCCTGTGTGATGGTCTGGATAGATGTCTGCCTATTACACATTACGACGATTGTGAACTGTCGGCGGTCTTTGTCAGTCATCAGACGAGGTCGCCTGTACGCTTTTGTGCTGTTCGTGTCCCATCACGTTTGCACTTCACTATGACAGTGGACCTAAGGATTTTTAGGGGTGTGGAAATCTCGCGTACAGACGTATGACACAAGTGACACCCAATCACCTGATCACGTTCGAAGTCCGTGAGCTACGCGGAGCGCCCCATTCTGCTCTCTCACGATGTCTAATGACTACTGAGGTCGCTGATATGGAGTACCTGGCAGTAGGTGGCAGCACAATGCACATAATATGAAAAACGTATGTTTTTGGGGATGTCCAGCTGCTTTTGATTACGTAGTGTAGCTTTGCAGGGAAAACGGCCTCGAGACATCACTGGAGCTGACACCGCAGCCAGCACGCCGCCTGTGGCTGTGACCCGAGAGCTTTCATAACACAAGTAACGAAATAAGGAGTTTGCATTTTCTGCGTAGAACTTAGCATATTGGCACCCACTGGTGTGATACTGCACTGTTAGTTTTTTGTCCAACCTCTGTTCTTCATAATTGGATCAGAAATTCTCTCTGGCGTTGATTTTGTTAGTGTTTGTAGTTCTTCCAGTGATATTGTCTCCCATTCTTGTTGTATCTTTCATTGCAGCTCACATACGGCCCCAAATTACCTTCCTTTGCCACAGTCGTGCCTTACAAATATTCCCCAAAAGTTTTCCACAGAGTTACAATACCGGCCAAACGCAGGCCCCGGCCAGAGTGGCCGAGCGGCTATAAAGCGCTTCAGTCCAGAACCGCGCGGCTGCTGCGGTCGCAGGTTCGAATCCTGCCTCGGGCGTGGATGTGTGTGATGTCCTTAGGTTTGTTAGGTTTAACTAGTTCTAAGTTGTAGGGGACTGATGACAGATGTTAAGTCCCATAGTGCTCAGAGCCATTTGAACCACTTTCAAACGCAGGCCAGTGCCACACATACATACCTTTTATGTTGAGACTAGCTTTTGGTTGCAGAAGAAACATGTATATAGGAATTATCTTTTTGAAAATTAGACTTTCGATTCCTGGGTACTCATTTATTCTAATCAGTTCTGTCTACAGCATATCAGTGTACACGTTAGAGATCATTCTCGTATTCATCCAAGCAATGTGTGATTTACGTTTAGGGCAGAAGGCTGCCCAAATCATAACACTTCCATCACAATATTTCTGCTTATCCTTAGCTGCTGGTCTGTTCTCAGATAAAGCCAATAATACTGGAATCCATTTGCATCGAACTTTTGCTCAGCACTGATGATCACTGTATCCCATTCTGACATCCATGACAAATGTTTTTCAGCAAACAGCAATCTAGCCTCTTTATATTTGGAAGTAAGAGCAGGTTTCCGCAGTCGTTCCTTGGATGCAAGACGTTTTTGATGTAAAAAAATTTGGTAGTTACTGTCAACTGTAAATGAGTCACATGATGAGAAGAATAACGGTTTGTGGCTCTTGCTTTTCTCAAAAGTAACCGTTTCGTTGTCTCGCACAATTTTCTACTTTTCCCATATTTTTCGTTCTGTCCGTATCGTGCACCAAACCTAACGACGTAATCAGTCAGTGTACCTGAACGGTTCTATTTCTTGTCCATTTGCGGAGTAGAGAGTCCTATTTCCTTGCATACAGCGATTTTTGATTTGACGTCACATGGTAATTGTTCTCCTCTTGGTCTTATCGTAATCGTCCTTTGTGTGCACGACACGCGCTGTCACTAATGGTGTGCATTTCCTGACTACAGTAAAGGCATGTACGCATGAACTACCACCGCCCAGAGCCGTCTGCCTTTATACCAACTTCCACCCGCAAGTGGCCGAATCCTTTGGTGCCTTGTTATATACTGCACTACTGACGTCAAATGCGGTACCATTTAACTGCATTTGTTGGAATATTGGGTCTCATACTACTACATATACATTCCACACAGCTGCTCGAACTGACAATGTTAATTTTTCTCTAAATATCCATGTCATTATACGGATTTCCACTACCGTACTTTTACGGATGCCTTCTGCGGATGCCCAGCCTGCGCTGACGGCCTGTAACGACATCGCTTCCTTTGTGTAGCGCTGAACAACCTATGTGTGGTTCTTTAACATTGTTTTTCTGACACATTGACATATTTTCAATAGGCCAGCTCTTCCCACACTGCACCACTGCAACCTGCAGCAATAGTTTGTCAGAACCGCGCCTTCACAGATGTACCATCTGAATTTATACAGTTTCCTCTTCAGACTAAAATTCATGGAACTGATTTTCATTATGTTCAATGTAGTTTTATTACGTCTTGAACAAATGTAAAACTACTTGAGGGTTTCATTTACATTCTCTGTAAGTTTCCATGTTTTCTCAGTGACTATAATGATGCTCTCATCAGCAAAGACAACTTTTCTCCCATAACTGACACTACTGGGAAATCGTTGATCCATATCGGGAACATGGTTGGCCCTGACTGATACTAATAGGAATTTCTACTGTAAAGTATTTTGATTCTATTTTTTAAGTGATCATCAAACATTTAGTCTTATTTGTGGTTTTTGTTTCCTCTCCTCATCGTACCCTATCCGCTAGGTATGCTCGGGAACAGTGGCAAAACCCTAATTATTTATTATTAGCAAGACGACACAAGTTTCGAAGTGTCGATATTCGTGCTAAAATGGCATACTTACCTTGATATAAAACAGGAATTATATTTAAATGCAATCTATTCGTACTACAATGGAAATGGTTGACATTTGAAAAAATTTTACTAAATTCACAACATCAAACTCGATTCTGATGCAGCCATTTCTACTACCAAAAGCAGTTTAACATGTTTAACATGACGGATTTCAGCAGCACGTAACGATCGGCAGCTCGAAATAAATTGTGAACGTCATAAGTAACATTGTACTTTTCTCCATGTTCGATTGGGGCGTGCTGAACAGCAATGCCTTCGAATTTTTAATGTGACAGCATTTAAAGCTTTTTTAAAAAAGCAAGCACGAGCCCTGGGACATACGCAGCAATCGGACATCTTGGTTTCACTTCCATCGCTCATCCTTGATGCAGTCGCGACTTGGCCCCATCCAATTTTCATCTGCTTCCAATCTTAAACGACACCTTCAAGGACTTCACTTTGGTAGCGGTGAAGTGGTACTAGCAGAGGAGAGGCTATGGCTCCATGAACAAAATCAAACATTCTACAGGTATTGGTTTCTCGTTGGGAGAAACTTGTTCGTCGCCAAAGTGATTATGTTGAGAAATACATATGTAGACGTGAAAAACAGAAATGTAGGGCGTCAATAAGGTTTGCTTATCAGAGTTTTCTCGTGAAAAATGCGTGGTGATTATCTTTTAGCACACCCTCATTGTTATGAGGTGAATTATTGTCACCTCTTTGCCAAAAAAATTACTGTAAATTTATTTGTAGCATTCTCTGTTGCGCATGATTAATTTAAAAGATTAAAAGTGTGTATCACAGTCATAAGGGAGGAGCAATTTTTCAAAACTACAAAAAGTTCCTACCGAAGTATGGGCTGTTTTATTCTTCTCGACAAAGTTCCTTACTCAGCGATATCGACTATGTTACTGCTGGAGCTACCTTTTTATTCCTTATTGGTTGTGTTTGTCTCGGTACTTCTGTCAGTCGTAGCAGCTGCCAGTGTTTCGCATTTAATCACTTTATAGAATTTGTAAGTAGGCTGTTTAAGTTTTCTTATTGGTTACGCCACGTAGCGCTCTGTATGAAAATCACTGGCTGTGCTGTGTGCAGTCTGTGGCTAGTTTGCATTGTTGTCTCCCATTGTAGTGTTGGGCAGCTGGATGTCAACAGCGCGTAGCGTTGCGCAGATGGAGGTGAGCCGCCAGCAGTGGTAGATGTGGGGAGAGAAATGACGGAGTTTTGAGAGCGGATGGTCTGAACGTGTGTCCATCAGACACAGTAAATTTGTAAGACTGGATGCCATGAACTGATATATATATTATGAGTTTTGAACACTAATAAGGTAAATACATTGCTTGTTCTGTATCAAAATCTTTCATTTTCTAATTATGCCTATCGGTATTTAGTGCCTTCAGTGGTTTGAATCTTTTATTTAGCTGGCAGTATTGGCGCTCCCTGTATTGCAGTAGTTTGAGTAACGAAGATTTTTGTGAGGTAAGTGATTTGTGAAAGGTATAGGTTATTGTTAGTCAGGGCCATTCTTTTGTAGGGATTATTGAAAGTCAGATTGCGTTGCGCTAAAAATATTGTGTGTTATTTTAGTGTTGATCAGAATAGGTAAAGAGCGAAATGCAAAATGTCTGAGTACGTTCAGTTCTGCTCAGCTGTTTGAAAAGAAAATAATGTAAGAGATTTATCAGCAAAGTCATTCATTAATTTTTCTAAGGGTACTTTTCATATGTCGACCCTTAGTCGAGGATACGTCATTGGAATCTTTGGATTTTACTTGTAGTTTGTGTAATTAGTGTAGCTATTGTTTATTGCTAGCGCGTAATTGTAGAGAGAATCTTCTTTGTAGTTATAGTTTTTCATTGTTATATAGTAAAACACTTGTGGCATGCATGTAGATTTGAGCCTAGTATTTTGCAGCTGCGCTTGCGATTAACTAGATATTATTTTCAGTGCTATGTTAATGTGTTTTCGTATTTTGCTCATCAAATTGTGCTTTTCTGTGTTATCGGGTGAAACATTGTGACAATAATGGCGTGTGGAAAACGTAATACTAGGCTCCAAAGTAAACTGAGAAATGACAGTGAAGACGAAAGCAGTGTGTTAGCGCCACCGTGTAATGAATTAACTAATGTTCAAAGTAGTAATTTGGTAATTGTACATAGGAAAATGGAGCGAGCGGCAAACAATGGTGTAGGCAGTGAAACAATTAGTGAACAGAGAAGCATTATCGAACGATCGGTCGGCAACAGCTCGCCTCAGGAATCGGGAATGACAGGACACAATCTTACTGCAGATTCAGGTTTTGCGTCCTCACCGTTTTCTCAAATAAGTCAAGACACATTTTCTGCTCGTGAAAATGTGAATGTTGCTGGTGCCAATGCACTGCTGAAAAGCAAAGAGGAACAGATTCCAGACACTAATACATTATTATTGCAATGACTGCAACAAATGAAACAAAATCAGAGACAAACACAGCAACAGCTTCAAAGATTCGACACCTCCCTTTAACAAACACATGAAGATTTAACTAACGAGTTACATAACATCGAAACGAAATGTCAGAAAGTCTGTAATGACGTAAAAACACAAATTTGTGAGCATTTTCAACCTATTTTTTCGCGTCATGAAAATGCATTACAGAATCATGAAGCCGCCATAAAAGAACTGCAAACTATTGTTCATGAAAATCACGACACCTTACGAGCTAAAATTGACTCAGTTGCATCTATCGATTCGGTTACGCAGCTTGCAAAAACTCAGGAAAACTTAAAGGACACAGTAGATACGATTTCAACACAAATGGACACTATGAAACTTGGTTCAGAAAGACACATTGAGAAAATCAGTTCACTATCGGAGAAAGTAGCAGAACTTTCGAATCAGTTCACTAACTTTTCTACAAAGGTAGATGATGATCTGAATGAGAGAAGACCCGTAGCCTTCACTGACACAGAAGAGTATGAACAAATTAGAAAATTCAAACAATATCAAAATCAAATCAATACACAATACAAAAGAGAAATCCGGGAAGTACAAGATCAGTTGACGCAGGTAATACAAGAATTAATATTTCAGAGGACACTCGCGCTCCAACACGGGAAGAGGGACATAGAAATACGGAACAGCCACAAAATAATAACACAGGGCAATTCGGAAATTATGAAAGAAATTGGCAAGGTACACCGAATTTTGAGATGGAACCGCCGAAACGAAGTAACAATAACCGATATGCGACTTTCCGACATGATGATTTTGACTATAAGCTGTTTATTACTACACGTAAATTGAAAACTTTTATGAATACCGGCAATGACATTCATCCACAAGCGTGGCTTCATCAATTCTCTCATTGTTTTCCTCCCAACTGGTCATTAGAGCACAATTTAGAATTTATGTATGGCTACTTAGGGAATGAACCAGCTGTAAGAATGCGATCGGTCATTCACGATTGCCACAGTGAAGGAGAATTTTATCATGCCTTCCTCTCAGCATATTGGTCTCAAGCTACACAAGACCGAGTAAAACATAGCATCATAATGATGAAACATTTCGAACAATCTGAATTTTCTAGTCTTGTCAAATATTTTGAAGACATGTTGCACAAGAATCAGTACCTGTCGAATCCACACAGCCCCTCAGAACTCATTCGCATTTGCTTAATCAAATTGCCTAAACATTTACAATATATTATTTTGGCAGGACGTTGCAAAGACGACATGGAAGCTTTTCAGGGACTGTTACAAGAACTGGAAATTGACACTGACAATCGCGGAACGCGAAAACAGGAGCACAACAATTACAGGTCACACTTGTCACAATTCCGCGATGACAGAAATAATACACGACAAGGCTATTCGTACAACGTAAATCGTGACCAAAACAGACACCACCCGTATGACAACCGTTGGCAGAGTAGTAATTATTACAGGGAAAGATCACCTCTCCGCGGTAATGACTATCACAGAGACAATCAGAGAAACAGACAATATGGAAACCAAAATAATTATTATCAAGGGAGACGGAATAACTTAAGACGTAACGGTCCAGCGCGCAGTTACGATTCAGGGAGAAATTCTCCACCACGTGACCGACAAGAAATTAATTACAGAAATTACCGACATGACGACAGACGATATGATCGTAACGACAGACTTGAATTGCATCAGAACTGGCGGGATTCAAACACAGCAGGGCCCTCTCGACAAGGTGAATTTGTAGAAGTTAGGTCTCCTAATCCCATTAACGACGCGCGCCAACAAAGAAACAGACAATGACTCGCACCGCAGGCAGCCGCGTGCGCCGACTGGCTCAGCGAAAAATAACATATACACTAACCTTGAGAAAAATTCCAGTATTCTTTACCGCCGTATACCACATGATAATTGTGTTAAAGTTGAAACTCTGCGTACTAGGAAGAGTAAAGGGTTACACCATATTTCACATGTAAAACCGTTTAATGAGAGATAATCTGCTTTTTAACTTAGTCTAGTACGCTTTGTCACACTGTTATCATGCAACAATGTTTTGAAGTTAACTATCCGGTCTAGAACCTGGGGAACATATTTAGATAGTAATTACCACTGCATTGTGATAGTGAACAGAGGACACAGTGTTACTGTGTGTGTACATTCTTGCTTGTTTGATGCACGATTACGTAACGACTATAAGGCTTACATACTTAGAACATGTACTGCTAATGAGATTTTAATGCAACATTTTGGTTTACTTGAAAAGACATGGTTTATTTGAAGTACTTTCTGTGAGATTAAGGATGACTTAGTATTTGGATTCTTTGACAGTTACACGATTATATCACGGCGCTACTAATGAGTGACACAATTTATATTATTGCTTTCGCGCTGTATCTATTTTATACCTGCACAGGTTATCTGAATTCTTATGGAAAGTTAAACATGTTTTAGTAGTAACTTTTGTGGTATAGCTACAATGAGACAGCCTTTTCCATAGCACAACAATATGTTACGGTGTGGTACTTTCTTGATCACGGTACTGTACATAATAACTACGATGTCTATATGCTTAGCATTTCGTTTTTGTTTATTACGAGGTAAGTACGTTGACTTCAACAGAATTTTGTTTACGGACGACCATAATTACGACACTTTGCTCATTTTTTTACTTTGAAGTATTGACTGAGTTTATCTCACAACAAGATGCACAGTTTAGCACTACAGTACACGTATTTGAGAGTTTAATTTTTTACTTAAAACATTTCTTTTTAAAGATTTTTGCATTACAATGATGCAAAGCTTTTCTGTGATACATTTCATTCCATTGGTGTAATCTGAAACACCTGAGGCTATAATTACCCCAGGGGGTACACATTTACTTTGTGTACCATGTGTTTGGCAAGCACAAGGAACCTTACCTAATATGGTATTTGCTTATACAATTTTACACATCGGTACCATACTCTCTAGCACACAATTACATAGCTATCTGATGATTTAACAGAGAGAGACAAACATTTTTTTTCTACGTCAGTGATAGATTGTTACGTAATTACACAGTTGGATAATTTCACACTTACGAAATTGTACTTTGTCTGTACTTTGTGAACTGTTCATATTTTTTTGGAACCATTGTGATACTATGATAGCTTTGAATGATGTATTTGGTATAAGATCATGATTTTTAAAGTACGTTTGAGGTAGATGACACTATTGAAATTAGCCGAGAATTCTTTTTAGGTTTTGAAATTATTGAAGAAAACTACGACGATTTTGAGATATGACTGAGGTGTTATGATGTTATTATTACGATGATGATGTGTATTATGCTGTTGAGGCATGTTTATGATCAATAAGCTGATGCTATATGAGGAATTTGATTATGCTATGTATTTATTACGTTGAAATATTGAAGAAGTGTCGACGAATATGTATATGTGTAATAAGCTAAGAAGTAATGAATAGTGGCTAGCGATTCTGACTTGTGAAAAAGGATGTTGGAAACCAAGAATCGTACTTTAAGAGTTATGAAATGTGTGTAAATGTGTGAATGTATGACATTGGTGGCAAAAATTTTTGGACACTGTCATATTTATAAGATTTTGTTTCTACAGATTTGTAACGCAAATATCTCGACCTGTGAAATTTTATTTTTATCAGACTGTCACTGTAGGGGAAACTGATGTCGTACATGTTTCGGTAAGGAAGGTAGGTCGCCTTGACGTAATGCACTGTAAGCACCCAGCTGCGCGACAGTCGCCTGGAAAAAAGCCATTAGTGTGTGCCTTTCAGAGGCACAGGTGGAGGAAAAAAGAGGGCGTTATCCTCGCTATTGACATTTCTTTGTAGAAAGCATTGCAAATACGACACACCAAACTTGAAACACATGATTACACTGTGGAGCTCTTAATTTATGATAGTTAATAAATTGCCTAATGAAATGATGTGAAACAATTTTACATCTATTGTCTTTCTGGTTGAGAGATTTTTTACTGCCTTTGGAGACGCCATTTGCCCAGTGAATGACGTTTCACAAATTCCTTTGTATATATTTGCTCATTTTGTTTGATATTTAGTTTCTAGCTGCACTGCAACACTAGTTAAAATAAAATTTAATAGACGTACTAATATAGTTATTTTATGCCTACAGATCCAGTAAATAATAATTTCATGATATACTTCCAAAAAAACGAGGGAGCACAAAAAGACATTTCCCTTCACAGGAACTGCATACATAAGTTTTGTCAGTGACTAGGTAACTTTTTAATAGTGTAAGTTAAGGTGATGCATCACTCTAGTGTTAAGATCTGACATAGTTATTAAACATTTTCTATCCTTACTGTGATATTTTTTCTGCTTGAGCTTTGTCGTGTTTAGGTATAAGTTATTGCATTTGCTGCTGTGGTTTGCCAGGTATAGTGCTATTAAATTTCACTTTGTATTACTGTGTTAAGCCAGTTTTACTACTAATTTATTTTTCTTGTTCTTGCACATTGGCTCATATTAGTAGTAATGTTGCATTTGATCTGCTAATTTAGATTTACTGCTGCTTGGTTCGCCAATTTGCATTTCTTTGTCATTGCTGTTTGTGTTAATTGTTTTGTACTGCTACCAGTCACTGTTTATTTGTTTCCACGACGCGTTTCAAAGGTTTAAACCTCCATCATCAGGTGGATATACATCAGTTAATATGGCATTTGTGTGTTTGTGTTGTGTTACGATTTCTTTGGAGGAAACACAAACACACAAATGCCATATTAACTGATGTATATCCACCTGATGATGGAGGTTTAAACCTTTGAAACGCGTCGTGGAAACAAATAAACAGTGACTGGTAACAGTAAACTTATTGTTTCATTTAATGTCAATAACAGTCACGGTAAAGCCTAACCTAAAAATGTTCGCATTTAAAGTTTTGTACTGCTGTATTGCCCCGTCCCTTAGTATATATATTTGAGCTCATTAGATTTGATTTCTTTGTTATTGTAATTGTGAAAATTTTTTAAATAAATATGTATTGGTCAGTGGCCAAACAATTTGTAAAATTTTTTGTGGGGAGCATGGGGGCTATGTAAGTAGGCTGTTTAGGTTTTCTTATTGGTTACGCCACGTAGCGCTCTGTATGAAAATCACTTGCTGTGCTGTTTGCTGTCTGTGGCTAGTTTGCATTGTTGGTCTGCCATTGTAGTGTTGGGCAGCTGGATGTGAACAGCGTTCTAACCGCCATCTGCTTCACGTCTGCTGTGCAGCGAGCTACCTTAATTTATGTATTAACTGTATTTTTCTTACTTGTCACTTCTTCTTCCGTGTGTTTTAACTTTTCTGAAGCTTTAATTGTCGAGTGCTACACTCCTGGAAATTGAAATAAGAACACCATGAATTCATTGTCCCAGGAAAGGGAAACTTTATTGACACATTCCTGGGGTCAGATACATCACATGATCACACTGACAGAACCACAGGCACATAGACACAGGCAACAGAGCATGCACAATGTCGGCACTAGTACAATGTATATCCACCTTTCGCAGCAATGCAGGCTGCTATTCTCCCATGGAGACGATCGTAGACATGCTCGATGTAGTCCTGTGGAACGGCTTGCCATGGCATTTCCACCTGGCGCCTCAGTTGGACCAGCGTTCGTGCTGGACGTGCAGACCGCGTGAGACGACGCTTCATCCAGTCCCAAACATGCTCAATGGGGAACAGATCCGGAGATCTTGCAGGCCAGGGTAGTTGACTTACACCTTCTAGAGCACGTTGGGTGGCACGGGATACATGCGGACGTGCATTGTCCTGTTGGAACAGCAAGTTCCCTTGCCGGTCTAGGAATGGTAGAACGATGGGTTCGATGACGGTTTGGATGTACCGTGCACTGTTCAGAATCCCCTCGACGATCACCAGAGGTGTACGGCCAGTGTAGGAGATCTCTCCCCACACCATGGTGCCGGGTGTTGGCCCTGTGTGCCTCGGTCGTATGCAGTCCTGATTGTGGCGCTCACCTGCACGGCGCCAAACACGCATACGAGCATCACTGGCACCAAGGGAGAAGCGACTCTCATCGCTGAAGACGACATGTCTCCATACGTCCCTCCATTCACGCCTGTCGCGACACCACTGGAGGTGGGCTGCACGATGTTGGGGCGTGAGCGGAAGACGGCCTAACGGTGTGCGGGACCGTAGCCCAGCTTCATGGAGACGGTTGCGAATGGTCCTCGTCGATACCCCAGGTGGAACAGTGTCCCTAATTTGCTGGGAAGTGGCGGTGCAGTCCCCTACGGCACTGCGTAGGATCCTACGGTCTTGGCGTGCATCCGTGCGTCGCTGGGGTCCGGTCCCAGGTCGACGGGCACGTGCACCTTCCGCCGACCACTGGCGACAACATCGATGTACTGTGGAGACCTCACGCCCCACGTGTTGAGCAATTCGGCGGTACGTCCACCTGGCCTCCCACATGCCCACTATACGCCCTCGCTCAAAGTCCGTCAACTGCACATACGGTTCACGTCCACGCTGTCGCGGCATGCTTCTAGTGTTAAAGACTGCGATGGAGCTCCGTACGCCACGGCAAACTGGCTGACACTGACGGCGGCTGTGCACAAATGCTGCGCAGCTAGCGCCATTCGACGGCCAACACCGCGGGTCCTGGTGTGTCCGCTGTGCCGTGCATGTGATCATTGCTTGTACAGCCCTCTCGCAGTGTCCGGAGCAAGTATGGTGGGTCTGACACACCGGTGTCAATGTGTTCTTTTTTCCATTTCCAGGAGTGTATTAATTGTGTTCCATAGATTTCGTGTTTGTTTTGAATACAGTCAGAGTGAGTCCCTTTAGTCAATCAGAGTGCCAGTAGTGCTAGTGTTTGTTTTCAATACAGTCCAAAGAAAGGTAGTGCTATTTTCATTGTTTTCTACAAGAAGTGGCTTGCAATCACAGTTTAGTCAATAATCAGCCGCCTTTTGTAAATTAGCAGTCTAGTTAAAAGTTGATTAACTCTCTTCAGTAAATTGATTCCTTAGGATGGATAGGATATGCAGGAGGAGCTGGCCACTGTTCGCGAAAAACTGAATGTATTGACGGACGCGGTCAGCCGTCTTCAGGCTGCTGCCTCGGAGTGTAGCAGCATTGGGGAGTTTGGTGCGCCGCAAGGTACACCCCAGGTGGCACATGCTTCACCCACTGTCCCTGCTATCAAGACATCTTCGCGGGTACCGGGCGCGGTTGGGCCACCCTCTCCCCAAGGGGAGTAGCGGGGTCAGCACGTTAGCGGCGCACGAGGCGGAGGATAAATGTGGAGGCTGGCCGTGTGGCATCGCCCGCTCTGCCTGTGAGTGGACATGTGGCTGCTCCTTCAGCAAGGTCCGAGCAGGCACACGGGGGGAGGGGTTTATTAGTTATTGGGAGCTCCAACGTTAGGTGGGTGATGGAGCCCCTTAGGGAAATAGCGGAAAGGTCGGGGAAGAAGGCCAGTGTTCACTCTGTCTGCTTGCCGGGGGGTCTCATACGAGATGTGGAGGAGGCCCTACCGGCGGCGATAGAGAGCACTGGCTGCACCCGACTGCAAATTGTTGCTCATGTCGGCACCAATGACTCCTGTCGTCTGGGTTCAGAGGTCATCCTCAGTTCGCACAGGCGGTTGGCGGAATTGGTGAAGGCGGAAAACCTCGCTGGCGGGGTGGAATCAGAGCTAACTATTTGTAATATCGTTCCCAGAACCGATCGTGGTCTTCTGGTTTGGAGCCGAGTGGAAGGCTTAAACCAGAGGCTCAGACGATTCTGCGGAGATCTGGGGTGCAAATTTCTCGACCTCCGCTATCGGGTGGAGAAATGTAGGGTCCCCCTGAATATGTCAGGCGTGCACTACACACCGGAAGCGGCTACAAGGGTACTGGAGTACGTGTGGAGTGCACATGTGGGTTTTTTGGGTTAGAGAATTCCCTCCCTAGGCCTAACAAGGCGCCTCCTGAGACGCAGCAAGGTAGGAGTAGGCAAAATGCAACAGGGAATAACAATATTATTGTGCTAATAGTAAACTGCAGGAGTGTCTATAGAAAGGTCCCAGAACTGCTCTCATTAATGAACGGTCACAACGCCCATATAGTACTAGGGACATAAAGTTGGCTGAAACCAGACGTAAACAGTAAAGAAATCCTAAACTGAGATTGGAATGTATACCGCAGAGACAGGCTCGACAGTGATGGGGGAGGAGTGTTTATAGCGATAAGAAGTGCAATAGTATCGAAGAAATTGACGGAGATCCGAAATGTAAAATGATTCGGGTGAAGGTCACAGTTAAAGGAGGCTCAGACATAGTAATTGGATGTCTCTATAGGCCTCCTGGGTCAGCAGCTGTTGTGGCTGAGCACCTGAAGGATAATTTGGAAAATATTTCGAGTAGATTTCCCCACCATGTTATAGTTCTGGGTGGAGATTTTGATTTGCCGGATATAGACTGGGAGACTCAAACGTTCATAACGGGTGGCAAGGACAAAGAACCCAGTGAAATTTTTAAAAATGTTTTATCTGAAAACTACCTTGAGCAGTTAAACAGAGAACCGACTCGTAGCGATAACATACTAGACCTTCTGGTGACAAACAGACCCGAACTATTTGAAACTGTTATCGTAGGACAGGGAATCAGCAATCATAAAGCGGTTACGGCATCGATGATTTCTGCCATAAATAGAATTATTAAAAAAGGTAGGAAGATTTTTCTGTTTAGCAAAAGTGACAAAAAGCAGTTTTCATTGTACCTGACGGCTCAACACCAAAGTTTTGTCTCAAGTACAGATCGTGTCGAGGATCAGTGGACAAAGTTCAAAACCATCGTACAATATGCGTTAGATGAGTATGTGCCAAGCAAGATCGTTGTTGTTGTTGTTGTTGTTGTTGTGGTCTTCAGTCCTGAGACTGGTTTGCTGCAGCTCTCCATGCTAGTCTATCCTGTGCAAGCTTCTTCATCTCCCAGTACCTACTGCAACCTACATCCTTCTGAATCTGTTTAGTGTATTCATGTCTCGGTCTCCCTCTACGATTTTTACCCTCCACGCTGCTCTCCAATACTAAATTGGTGATCCCTCGATGTCTCAGAACATGTCATACCAACCGATCCCTTCTTCTAGTCAAGTTGTGCCACAAGCTCCTCTTCTCTCCAATTCTATTCAATACCTCCTCATTAGTCATGTGATCTACCCATCGGAAAAGAGCCACCGTGGTACAACAACCGGGTTAGAAAACTGCTGCGGAAGCAAAAGGAACTTGGCAGCAAACATAAACATAGCCAAAGCCTTGCAGACAAATAAAAATTACGCGAAGCGAAATGTTGTGAGAGGGGGGCTATGCGAGAGGCGTTCAATGAATTCGAAAGTAAATTTCTATGTACTGACTTGACAGAAAATCATAAGAAATTTTGGTCTTATGTCAAAGCGGTAGGTGATCTAAACAAAATGTCCAGACACTCTGTGACCAAAATGGTACTGAAACAGAAGATGACAGACTAAAGGCCGAAATTCTAAATGTCTTTTTTCAAAGCTGTTTCACAGAGGAAGACTGCACTGTAGTTCCTTCTCTGGATTGTCGCACAGATGACAAAATGGTAGATATCGAAATAGACGACAGAGGGATAGAGAAACAATTAAAATCGCTCAAAAGAGTATAGGCCGCTGGTCCTGATGGGATACCAGTTCGATTTTACACAGAGTACGCGAAGTAACTTGCCCCCCCCCCCCCTTTCTTGCAGCGGTGTACCGTAGGTCACTAGAAGAGCATAGCGTTCCAGAGGATTGGAAAAGGGCATAGGTCATCCCCGTTTTCAAGAAGGGACGTCGAACAGATGTGCAGAACTATAGACCTATATCTATAACGTCAATCAGTGGTAGAATTTTGGAACACGTATTATGTTCGAGTATGATGACTTTTCTGAAGACTAGAAATCTACTCTCTAGGAATCAGCATGGGTTTCGAAAAAGACGGTCATGTGGAACCCAGCTCTCGCTATTCGTCCACGAGACTCAGAGGGCCATAGACACAGGTTGCCAGGTAGATGCTGTGTTTCCTGACTTCCGCAAGGCGTTCGATGCAGTTCCCCACAGTCGTTTAATGAACAAAGTAAGAGCATACGGACTATCAGACCAATTGTGTGATCGGATTGAGGAGCTCCTAGATAACAAAACGCAGCATGTCATTGTCGATGGAGGGAAGTCTGCTGAAGTAAGAGTGATTTCAGGTGTGCCATGGGGGAGTGTCATAGGACCGTTGCTAATGACGTGGTGAATGACATCGGAAGTTCACTGAGGCTTTTTGCAGATGATGCTGTGGTGTATCGAGAGGTTGTAATAATGGAAAATTGTACTGAAATGCAGGAGGATGTGCAGCGAATTGACGGATGGTGCAGGGAATGGCAATTGAATCTCAATGTAGACAAGTGTAATGCGCTGCAAATACATAGAAAGATAGATCCCTCATCATTTATCTACAAAATAGGTTAGCAACTGGAAGCAGTTAATTCCATAAATTATCTGGGAGTACGTATTAGGAGTGATTTAAAATGGAATGATCATATAAAGTTGATCGTCGGTAAAGCAGAGGCCAGACTGAGATTCATTGGAAGAATCCTAAGGAAATGCAATCCGAAAACAAAGGAAGTAGAGTACAGTACGCTTGTTCGCCCACTGCTTGAATACTGCTCAGCAGTGTGGGATCTGTACCAGATAGGGTTGATAGCAGAGAGAGAGAAGATCCAACGGAGAGCAGCGCGCTTCGTTACAGGATCATTTAGTAATCGCGAAAGCGTTACGGAGATGATAGATAAACTCCAGTGGAAGACTCTGCAGGAGAGACGCTCAGTAGCTCGATACAGGCTTTTGTTAAAGTTTCGAGAACATACCTTCAACGAAGAGTCAAGCAGTATATTGCTCCCTCCTACGCATATCTCGCGAAGAGACCATGACGATAAAATCAGAGAGATTAGAGCCCACACCGAAGCATATAGTGAATCCTTCTTTCCACGAACAATACGAGACTGGAATAGAAGGGAGAACCGATAGAGGTACTCAGAATACCCTGCGCCACACACCGTCAGGTGGCTTACAGAGTATGGATGTAGATATAGATGTAGATGTAGCGTCGCGCAGTTGGAGGTGAGCCGCCAGCAGTGGTGGATGTGGGGAGAGAAATGGCGGAGTTTTGAGACCGGATGATCTGAACGTCAGAGACAGTAAATTTGTAAGACTGGATGCCATGAACTGTTATATATATTATGAGTTTTGAACAATATGAAGGTAAATACATTGCCTGTTCTCTATCAAAATCTTTTGTTTGCTAACTACACTCCTGGAAATGGAAAAAAAACACATTGACACCGGTGTGTCAGACCCACCATACTTGCTCCGGACACTGCGAGAGGGCTGTACATGCAATGATCACACGCACGGCACAGCGAACACACCAGGAACCGCGGTGTTGGCCGTCGTATGGCGCTAGCTGCGCAGCATTTGTGCACCGCCGCCGTCAGTGTCAGCCAGTTTGCCGTGGCATACGGAGCTCCATCGCAGTCTTTAACACTGGTAGCATGCCGCGACAACGTGGACGTGAACCGTATGTGCAGTTGACGGACTTTGAGCGAGAGCGTATAGTGGGCATGCGAGAGGCCAGGTGGACGTACCGCCGAATTGCTCAACACGTGGGGCGTGAGGTCTCCACAGTACATCGATGTTGTCGCCAGTGGTCGGCGGAAGGTGCACGTGCCCGTCGACCTGGGACCGGACCGCAGCGACACACGGATGCACGCCAAGACCGTAGGATCCTACGCAGTGCCGTAGGGGACCGCACCGCCACTTCCCAGCAAATTAGGGACACTGTTGCTCCTAGGGTATCGACGAGGACCATTCGCAACCGTCTCCATGAAGCTGGGCTACGGTCCCGCACACCGTTAGGCTGTCTTCGGCTCACGTCCCAACATCGTGCAGCCCGCCTCCAGTGGTGTCGCGACAGGCGTGAATGTAGGGAAGAATGGAGACGTGTCGTCTTCAGCGATGAGAGTCGCTTTTGCCTTGGTGCCAATGATGGTCATATGCGTGTTTGGCGCCGTGCAGGTGAGCGCCACAATCAGGACTGCATACGACCGAGGCACACAGGGCCAACACCCGGCACCATGGTGTGGGGAGAGATCTCCTACACTGGCCGTACACCTCTGGTGATCGTCGAGGGGACACTGAATAGTGCATGGTACATCCAAACCGTCATCGAACCCATCGTTCTACCATTCCTAGACCGGCAAGGGAACTTGCTGTTCCAACAGGACAATGCACGTCCGCATGTATCCCGTGCCACCCAACGTGCTCTAGAAGGTGTAAGTCAACTACCCTGGCCAGCAAGATCTCCGGATCTGTCCCCCATTGAGCATGTTTGGGACTGGATGAAGCGTCGTCTCACGCGGTCTGCATGTCCAGCACGAACGCTGGTCCAACTGAGGCGCCACGTGGAAATGCCATGGCAAGCCGTTCCACAGGACTACATCGAGCATGTCTACGATCGTCTCCATGGGAGAATAGCAGCCTGCATTGCTGCGAAAGGTGGATATACATTGTACTAGTGCCGACATTGTGCATGCTCTGTTGCCTGTGTCTATGTGCCTGTGGTTCTGTCAGTGTGATCATGTGATGTATCTGACCCCAGGAATGTGTCAATAAAGTTTCCACTTCCTGGAACAATGAATTCGCGGTGTTCTTATTTCAGTTTCCAGGAGTGTATATCTATCAGTATTTAGTACCTTCACTAGTTGGAATCTTTTATTTAGCTGGCAGTAGTGGCACTCTCTGTATTGTAGTAGTTCGAGTAACGAAGATTTATATCTTATTTATTGCTTTAAGCTGTAGGTTCACCCATTGGTAATTTTCAGGAACAATGTATGTAGTTTATTGTCTTTAAAACTATATGTTTCAAAACTCAGTAATAGATAATTTAGAGATATTAATCAAAGGTCAACTTTGCAGACAGTTGTAAGGATAGACCTACTACTATGCCTTTGTTTGCACAGCCATGTTTCATTGTCGCTGTGGCAGCATACAGTTCTTAAATGCACGATGAGAATAAACATATTAAATTTAGAATCATACAAAATTTGACTTCTTTGTCCCCAGTAAAAGATTTTCAGTTTCAGTATGAAAAGCTTTAGATAGTGTTTGGTTTCTTAACTTACAGGACCCGTAAGATACGTTTTGAGATTTTCATTGAAGAGGGATAGGAAGAAGTATGCTTAACTTCCTATAGGGTGAACACAGAGGATGAAAAGGATCTTCATTTGCTAAAAAAGACTGAAGTGGTGACGCACACCACTCAACGAAGACCCATCTCTGAGAGACAGAGCATTTAAACACAATGTATTGTTGCGCGAGGAAAAAAGTGAAGGTTTGTAAGGAAGTCTTCTTCTCCATATGCAGTGTGTCTGATAAACACAGAAGACTTCGCAGATTGCTACTTCTGGAATGCAAGGAGCAAGGGATCCAGAGGAAACGCTATAAATGTAGAGCAACGGAGGCTTACCCGGGAATATAATGAAATGTTTCCGGTGAAGCAAAGCCATTATTCTGGCAAAGTAATCCACTATTAAAATATGTCTTTGTCTTTGAGCAAGGTGTAGAAATATTTTAAAGAGACACATTCAAATGCTAAGATTAGCCATAAGTTATGTAACAAGTACTTCAATGAAAACTTTGCACTGTGTTTTGGGTACCCACAATTAGATGTGTGTGGTGCTTGTGAGGAATTGAACACTAAAGATGAAAACCCCAATCTGAATCAAACAATCAAACGGGAAGTAGTAAACGAACTAATGGAGAAGTAATAAATTTCAGTGCTTTAAAGGAAAGCAAGGAAAAATGTGCGAGTAATGAAAACACTGTTGCCGTAGTGGTTGACTTCATTCAAAAGCTATACCAGCCAGCAATAACAATTCAAGTTATCTTCTGTTTGAGGCAGTTATCCATCAACGTGCTTTCCATTCGCAATTTGAAGACAGAGAAAACACATTTCTCTCTGTAACACCAGGAACCAGGGAGAAAAGGTGCACATGAAGTGTCATTTCTCAATGAATAACAAATCAGAATTTCACTTAATTAGTGCACAAAATAAGAGTAACACTCTTGTAAGATTTTCCTCGGCTTTAACCGATATGAATCGGTTTAATGCTATTATATTCTGTTATCAATTTATATTCACTAACATGACAATCATTCTTGCCGTATTATCGGAAATTTGGGACGATAAAATATGCTTTTAAGAAGGGAGACAGGATTTACACACCATACGAATATTGCGAGCTTATTGTTACATCTCCAAAAACCGGCTCATTTGTTTTGCAAGTGGTTGAAATACACTCCTGGAAATTGAAATAAGAACACCGTGAATTCATTGTCCTAGGAAGTGGAAACTTTATTGACACATTCCCGGGGTCAGATACATCACATGATCACACTGACAGAACCACAGGCACATAGACACAGGCAACAGAGCATGCACAATGTCGGCACTAGTACAATGTATATCCACCTTTCGCATCAATGCAGGCTGCTATTCTCCCATGGAGACGATCGTAGAGATGCTCGATGTAGTCCTATGGAACGGCTTGCCATGCCATTTCCACCTGGCGCCTCAGTTGGACCAGCGTTCGTGCTGGACGTGCAGACCGCGTGAGACGACGCTTCATCCAGTCCCAAACATGCTCAATGGGGAACAGATCGGGAGATCTTGCTGGCCAGGGTAGTTGACTTACACCTTCTAGAGCACGTTGGGTGGCACGGGATACATGCGGACGTGCATTGTCCTGTTGGAACAGCAAGTTCCCTTGCCGGTCTAGGAATGGTAGAACGATGGGTTCGATGGCGGTTTGGATGTACCGTGCACTATTCAGTGTCCCCTCGACGATCACCAGAGGTATACGGCCAGTGTAGGAGATCGCTCCCCACACCATGATGCCGGGTGTTGGCCCTGTGTGCCTCGGTTGTATGCAGTCCTGATTGTGGCGCTCACCTGCACGGCGCCAAACACGCATACGAGCATCACTGGCACCAAGGCAGAAGTGACTCTCATCGCTGAAGACGACACGTCTCCATCCGTCCCTCCATTCACGCCTGTCGCGGCACCACTGGAGGCGGGCTGCACGATGTTGGGGCGTGAGCGGAAGACGGCCTAACGGTGTGCGGGACCGTAGCCCAGCTTCATGGAGACGGTTGCGAATGGTCCTCGCCTATACCCCAGGAGCAACAGTGTCCCAAATTTGCTGGGAAGTGGCGGTGCGGTCCCCTACGGCACTGCGTAGGATCCTACGGTCTTGCTGCAGTCCGGTCCCAGGTCGACGGGCACGTGCACCTTCCGCCGACCACTGGCGACAACATCGATGTACTGTGGAGACCTCACGCCCCACGTGTTGAGCAATTCGGCGGTACGTCCACCTGGCCTCCCGCATGCCCACAATACGCCCTCGCTCAAAGTCCGTCAACTGCACATACGGTACACGTCCACGCTGTCGCGGCATGCTACCAGTGTTAAAGACTGCGATGGAGCTCCGTGTGCCACGGCAAACTGGCTGACACTGACGGCGGCGGTGCACAAATGCTGCGCAGCTAGCGCCATTCGACGGCCAACACCGAGGTTCCTGGTGTGTCCGCTGTGCCGTGCGTGTGATCATTGCTTGTACAGCCCTCTCGCAGTGTCCGGAGCAAGTATGGTGGGTCTGACACACCGGTGTCAATGTGTTCTTTTTTCCATTTCCAGGAGTGTATGTGATATTAAGGAGTTTACGACACGGTAGCCTCAGATTTTACTAGATGACGGTACCCTAGAAACATCAAGGGCTTCTGGAGAGGGAGGAAACAGCACTTCAGTGTATCCAAGTTTAGGTATTTAAAGTATTCGTGGGAAAAGAAAGGGTATGGTGTAATAAGCACTGGGATTGGTGGAGTCATTGAAAATAACTTTCACTTGTCTCAGTAAGGGAGAACTGTTCCACACACATTTCCCATTCAGACATTGTATCAAGACGATAAAGTATGTAGAAAACTAAGTAAGATAGAAGATGTTCTGAAAGTCTTACAATGTATCCCTGAAAAATGTATGAACCTCTGCAAACAGATTTTAACCTGGACAACCCACGGCTACTAGGTTCAGTGTAAGCAAAACGTAATCGAGAAAATGCCACGTCAATTTGTCTAAAGTTTTGATTTTGCATGTATACTAAACTGAAATAATATGTTTTAAAAAATCATGTTTTACTACCTGTAATGTATGTATGTGGATAATACATCTGTAAATAATCGCATATGGGTAATAAAATGTGCTTCAATTAATAACGTTAATCTGCGAAAATAATTTCGCTTAGGAAAGGCATATGAGGATTCAGTAGCTGGACAAATTTAGTATGCCCCCACCCTGCATTCTTGCCGAATTTACTCAAGATGGCGGATCCCAGATGGCGGCCATAGATGTGGCTACATCGCACTAACATCATGCCGGGATGTTTGATGAGAAAATAAGTCACTTCGACTATCTCCACTAACCTAACTCCATCTGTTAACCCCCTTCTCTCACGTCTCCCATCTGGAAATTGGCAGGACAAGGACTCAGCCTGTTCTGGGCTACTGGATAGGATGTATAAAAGGCTACATTTGTATGCATTGCAGTATACTATTTATTTAAACAATTTGAGTTGCCATAGACAATAGACCCATCCAGAGTGTTCACCTTGAGGTCCCGAGACCCACCAGAAGACATTGTTGTCCCCCGCCCCCTGATGTAGTCCAAGATGGCGACCCAGCGAAAAATGGCGGGAAATTCGCTCAGCTTCCCAAGAGGATGGATGTGACTGTTTACTGTGTACTATGTGTTCAGTGGATGAGGTTTCTGTGCGGGAAAAGGAGGAGTTAACAGGTATATTAGCTGTAATCATGCAGATAAGGACTGTGTCTATAGCCACTTGCATGATATTTGGAAAACAATTATTTGGTGGATGTATGAGGAAGAGGAATACACTTCATCAAATAATGATGCACCAGCATGGGGTTAAGTTACACTTCACAACTTATACTTATGAAAGCGTGTGATGTTAGTGTAGATCATTCGATAACACATTTTTTCTTCTATAACTCTATGTTGTTTGCCGCAAACGCTAATGGTATTTGATGTCACCGGATGCTGCATTTCTAACAGCAAACGGACACACACACGTCTAAAGGAACGACCACACTTGCGAACTGACACTGGCAGAATGAGACCGGGAGTGGAAGGGGTAGGGATTATATAGAAGCACTGATTTGATGGGAACCAATCGGGAAGGATGGTTGATGGAAATTCCTGAACAGTATTTTCTGGAACAATAGCAGCGCAGTATTGCACCCCAACTACCAATGAATGCTAGTCTGAACACGCAGGACAAGTTGGTGCTGGTCTGCCGGTCACGGATTTCACTCTTTTTTGCATGTGGTGTCCTGGAAATACAAACTTGCTCCGCCAATACGTTCTTTTGGTGCTGGAGTCGCCCCGCTTCCGGTTCCCACTTCACTCTGTGGCGAGCTGCGGCCGCTGACGCCCGCGGTGCCGCTTCGTGGGACCCGAGTTATGACCGTGCCTCGTGTATCAAACTACGGTGATAGTGCATTTAACAATATTTTTTTACGTGATGTATAATCGTCTTCAGTGTTTCGAAGCAGTACACTTGCGCTCATTTATTTTAGCTTCCATTTATAAACAATATTCGCAAGCCATGTATTTTCGGGTGTATTTGATGTTATGTTTTTCCGTACTAAGTGGACTTGGGTGAACAGTGCAGTGTTCTGGTTGTGAGTTTATTTGAAACGAATTGTGTAAAACAACATTTGAAAATGTATGGAGGCGTTAAACACTTTACCTAATTTGCTCATGCGCGGAAACATTCCAGAGCAGATGAGGAACACTGAACGGTTTCACAAGAGTGTCGAGATCGTTTTAGAGTCGGTGTTCAAGTGTGGCGGTATGTATCACAAAAGTGGAGCAAACCAAAGTGCACTTTAGAGACATATTAAACTGGATTTAATAACTCCCGAAGCAGCTCATGCTCAAAGACAAGGAAAGGATAGCGTATTTCCCACAAAAGCGCGCACAATGCCTCAAGGATTGTTTCCAAAGTGTGCTGCAATCTTTTATTAGAGTCTGTGTTCAAAGGTGGTGATGTTGGTATACCACAGAATACATTTGTATTTACATGGCAAATTATTTAAATATTCCTGTGTCATCTGCAAAGCTCTCTCTCTCTCTCTCTCTCTCTCTCTCTCTCTCTCGCCCTTTGTGGAGTGGTACATTTAGTTCCTGTGATATCTTCAAGATATGGATGTGCCAATATTCCGCACATTGCTTAAACACCAGATGTAATGACTCCTGAGGCAAGGAAATTCGCGTTCAATGACAAGGGTCATCCATGAACCACAAAGAAGGCTGAGGTATTTCCTGCTTAGCGCGGCTGTCGATGAAGTGTTGACGCCATTCCCCAGAGCCTGAAAGATAATTACACACTCTACTTATAAATAATCGGTGTTCTTTCTTTCCTTGCAACAGCAGCAGTAGCAACAAGCAATGTCTAGAACGTTGCACTTAATCGGGTTTGTTATTCTTTTTCTCTTCTACAGCACTTGATCTCCGTAGCACCCTGAGATGTGGACATTGAGGACGGCGAAGCCCGTAGCATGTAGAGAGGTCCTGTACGGCACGCTTTGTCAGCAAGGGCATCTTTGGTCGCCGCGCAAGGGCTAGCAGTCACCACTGCGATCACCACAGCCGCCACAGCTCCTCGTCTCTTGGTCGAACGAGAAGTTATCCCTCAGTCTAGCGGGTCAGGCCTACAGCAGCAACAGCAGCATCGGAAGCTGTCTCCACAACCAGGCTTCTCCCACTGGCCTGACCTGGTAGCGCCGCCTTATCCTCCCTCTCAGCCTCATCAGAATCATAGTCGGCAACGAAAGGTATGTGTGCCTCGGTACATACCACATCCAAAGTGGTCTCTGGCACTGAAGAGACAAGTGTTCACTATATGGGGGGAGGGGGCGGATGGTGTGACAACGCGGGGCACGATGCTCCCTAGGAATATAGCTAATAAAAGGGCATGCTTACTATTGAAAATATTGTCGTTGGCTCCCTCCATTCCTCAAAATTCTGGTGATCGTGAGGTGCATGTAAAGATACTGCTGTTCACTGAAGGTGATAATTATCATTATGTTTGGATCAAAGACATGTTCTGACCCCTTTCTTCCGAACTATCAACCAAGCACAGTGTAAAGCATATATGCTTAAGGTGCCTGAGTTATTTTTCCTCAGACAACTTATAAGCGCCGCATTTAGTATATTGCATTTCCAAGGACCTGGTACGTGTTACTATGCCTCCTGAGGAAGAAAAATTCATAAAGTTTTAAAATGCGCACCACCAGAAGCGATGCCAGTTTGTAGTTTACTACGACTTTGAATGCACCTCGTTCCTGTGATCCAGTGGAAGTGACCCCACGGCATCACGTACCATTTGCGGCTGCGTACCAAATTGTATCCTCCGATGATTCAAGTCTTAACTGCTAAAAATCCGATTTTGAGGATAATCCTGCAGTTTGGCTGCTGATTGAACTGGAAAAACTTTTATGGGAGGTTGATAAGCTTTACAGCGACAACGTTCCCATGACCAAATCGAAGGAGAATGAAGATTTGTAAAATAAAGCGGTTGACTGTGATATTTGTGGATTGCCGTTAGATAGCAAAGCAGAAACTCCTTGTATCGACCACTGTCATCTTACGGGGAAGTCCCTTGGCGAAACTCATAATACGTGCAATTTGAAGTACCGGTTTCATAATTTACGCGGGTGTGACGCTCACATTCTAGTTGAGCACTTGGCTAATTCTGGCATGGAGAAAGATCATGTCAGTGTCTTACCTGAGGGCGTTGAGAAATACATTTAATTTTCCTTCACACACTACGTTTTATACAAGGGTAACTCCAGAAACTCGATGGAAATCTGACTCGAGGAGTATGAATACGAGACAGAGCACTTCCGCGATGTGCAGCTTTGAGAAAGATTTTTATAAATTAATGAATAATGCAATTTTAGCCAAAACAATGGTGAAGTTGAGGGAACGACGTAAAATTTTGGGTTAGAACTGGGTGGAATGGGCGTTATGGCGTAAGAAAATGCATCACCTCACCAAATTTTAAGCGGGGATATTCAATAAGAACTTTGTTGGCCGGCCGGTGTGGCCGTGTGGCCTTGCGGTTCTAGGCGCTTCAGTCTGGAACCGCGTGACCGCTACGGTCGCAGGTTCGAATCCTGCCTTGGGCATGGATGTGTGTGATGTCATTAGGTTAGTTAGGTTAAATTAGTTCTAAGTTCTAGGCGACTGATGACCTCAGAAGTTAAGTCGCATAGTGCTCAGAGCCAAGAACTTTGATGCTGTGGAGATGGCAAAGACTGCAGTAGAGCTCACAGACCCTATTTCTGAGGGGATGTACATACTAGACCTATCCAGACCCTACATGCACCATTTTCATTATGAGTGTACGAAAACTCATTTCGCAGATCCTAAACTACTTTATGTGGATACAGACAGCTTCACCTAGTGGATGAAGAACTGTGAACCATTCGAAGTAATGAGGTACCACGGCAATGAATTCCCCACGTCATCATACATGGCCGAAAGTACTTATGGTATTTTTCCACAGGACGAAAGGGTTATCGGCCTTATTAATGAGGAGGCAAATGGATAACCGATGGTGGAGTTTGTAGGCCTGCGATCAAACATGTAAACGTGTCGCACATTGGACGGTGCCGCGTAGAGGCGGACTAAGGATGTGCGTTGTATAACCTCGAGAGCTCTCTCTGTCGAAAATTATTTGCATTGCCTGTGCAGCGGTGTTTGCGCTGCTGCACCGCAGCCACTGCGTGTTGTAGAGGAGACTAATATTCGATAGAGAGGACGCGAGGTGTACACTGTGCAGCAGACTAAAATCGAACTGTCGACTCGTAACGATGAAAGGGTCACTTGTGATGACAGGATTGAAACTCTCCTATACTCATACTATTCAGTTGCAGCAAGAGCACTCTGACTGTGTGTGTGTGTGTGTGTGTGTGTGTGTGTGTGTGTGTGTGAGAGAGAGAGAGAGAGAGAGAGAGAGAGAGAGAGAGGGCCACGCCGAATTCCAGGCTTTCAAATACATTAAAATGAAATGGTGTGATGGTTGCCCTGAACTACGTACCCACAGACTCAGAGCTGAAATATTAAAAGTTTTGGCTGGTTTCGTTGTCTAGGGGTTGGGATATGTAGCTGCCGCATTTCAAGCTAAATATTGCTGAGTCTAGTGTATACAATATGAATATACCCATGATCAAATGGTCGAAGGCTCTTATGTCTCAGCAAATGCAAATGTAACGCAGAAATTTATAAATGAAAGATTGTAAGTAAGTAAAATCTGCAGGTACTGTCTTAACGACTTTAAATGATGAGTATGATAGTGGAAGTACTATTGAGGATGTGGTATATTTCTGTAAAAAACTTATTGGTGTTGAAGGACCGGCAATTAAATAAAATATAAGTTGACTAACAGGGCAACAATAGATTCCTACTGCACATAATTAGTTATGAACAACAACATAGCTCACGAGTTATTCATTTCTAAGCACACAGTACGTGTTCATTGTAGAAGCCACGGAAATCACACAAATGCTCAAGTTATTACAACGAAGTATTTCTATCTGCTGCGACCGCGAGCAAACTGCTATACACTCTCCAAGTCTCTGCCACAACTGTGCGTCCATCGTGTCCTGTGCGACTGTCCCTCGTGCCGTACTACCCCGCCCTCCCCTGTCCTCTCTCCAAACGATGCTCTTGTCCCACTCCCATTCAGTCTCCCCATTCACGGGAGCTGTGGTTGGCTACAGCGCCCCTCCATGTCTCCAAGCCAAAGCACACTCACAAACATATTGAAACACATACGAAACGCTGGATTTACATTTAAAAAACTAGAAATTCACTAAATATTCCTACGGCAGGACCGTAAACAAGCTGCAACATACATTATTAAACACATAAACAAATTAAATAAACATATATCAAAGGAATAGAAACAAAAGTTAGGCCAGTAGCCTAATGTCTCTGTGCTTTCTAATACACAGTAAATATTTAACTAATGTCTTCATGAATAGGATATATCAGATATAAACAAAGACATATATGAGTAAATATATTTTTAAGCATTCTGCTATCGTTTTTTCATGTCACTGTGGAGCACTTATAGCCTGAAGTGATCGATAGTAATCGGTGACTTTGACCTCCAATAACTCATGTACTATTCAAGTTACATGCTTGTAATTTATACCAGTTTAGGTTTACACTAATAGGTTTCTAAAGACATGTCAATTGACGAAATCGGATGAACCGTTGGGATTTTGGAAAATCGTTTCTCGGTGTTACTTTTATAATTTACAGTCAGATACTCATACTAAACTTTAAACTAATAAAGAAATTGAAAATCTGATTACACCATCAGAATCGTTGTGCAAATTATGGTAATATACATGTTTCTTTTTAATGATTCATCTGGCTGCTCTTACTTTCTATACGAACTGTGAAATGTCTGCCATTAATGTTTCACAAAGTCCGCCATCTTTGGCAGTCCCGGCATGTCTCCTTCATCGCCGGCCGTTGTGGCCGTGCGGTTCTAGGCACTTCAGTCTGGAACCACGTGACCACTACGGTCGAAGGTTCGAATCCTGCCTCGGGCATGGATGTGTGTGATGTCCTTAGGTTAGTTATGTTTAAGTAGTTCTAAGTGCTAGGGGACTGATGACCACAGATGTTAAGTCCCATAGTGCTCAGAGCCATTTGAACCATTTTCTCCTTCATCGACACAGCGTCTCCATAGAATTCCCAGCCACACGCCTGGAGCACTTGCTGGGGCTAACCCTCTTGCTAAGCTAACGTTCGGCACCGCGTGGTTGCTGCCAGGCCGCAACCCGCTGAGACGCCCAAACACGGCCACACCAACTTGGAACATAGAATATTTCCAGGACGCCACAACTCGCCCAATTCCGCACATACTGCAGAATTGCCATATAGGTAGAATTCTGAATTCAAGTAGACTCTAGCATTAATTAATTGCAGTTGTCGAATATAGCAGAATCATTTGATATATTTACTCTTCTATATTTCTGAAACACAAGTCCGATAAATCTAGGCATCTATAGTTGCGAAGAGATTTTAATAGCTCATGATTGTCTGCTTGCAGTCAGTATCACTGGGTACTCTAAATGGAATTTTAGTGATCTGTGCTGGAATTCAGAACTATTAAAAGCTTCAAACGCTCCTCGTCTTATTTGAGACATTTTATATATTATCTTGCTGATTGTGATCATATTCTGCTCTTGAGCTAATTGAATGTGTGAGTTATTATGCGTCACACTGCCTATCAGAATGGATTCCTGTTTCGCATTCATAATAATCCACATCATGTCCTCAAAGTAGCCCATAAGCATTTTTAGAGGTATGCATGAAGTAAATAGTTTCTACTCTGCAACTGTTCAATCTCCTGTATCGTCTATGAACCATCCTGCATCTCAGAAGCCTTTCAAATCCGTGGGTGATGCAGAGACATACGTTTTAAGGACTGATGTTAAGCTGACATTATGTGTACAGTCGATCTCAGACCCACTGAGTTCATAGTGCACCTCTTAAAACACGAATGCTAAAGTATTACATGTTAGCTTGGATCTCACTGTATGGCTACCGTTGGTTTTCTTGAATTTTGCCTCCAAAAATATGAAACTCTTACATGGAAGCGTCAGCATGTCTTGGTGCTGGATGACAATCATAATTTCATCATTCTTGTTTAATGTGGTGCTCCCTGTGGGTCCGGAGGTTATAACAGGCCTGAGGTATTCCTTCTTGTTGTAAGAGGTGACTAAAAGGAGTCTCACACGTTTCAGCCATATAAGTTCAGGTCCCAGTCTATGGCTTGACCTGCCAGTTTCCAAATCCACAGAAGTGAGTACCATATGCGGAAGGACGCATTGCATGGTGTTAGAGTTATCTATAGTGCCCTTAGATTCGATCTCCTAATTCTCTTGTTCTCATAGCATTACATGTCCACCTGCAATTTACGTATTTGGGCGAGGACATTTTCTGGGGTATGTCATCTACATCCATTGTCTCCTTTCCTCTTTCGCCCTCATGACATTATTGGATTCCTCTGCACCCAATATCCAGCATGGTAGCCAGTCCGTTGTGGTGGGGCCATCATGTACCCATTTGGTGGTAGCCCCCTGACAACACAGGGATCGCACTGCTGATGTCTGAGCTGTAATCTCCCCTCATATGCCAAGGAGTAGATACCCATCTTCCTGGGGCATAAGGACTGCCAGCAACAGGCATCATGCCAGGTGGCCTTTGCTGTGTCTGGGTGGCGCCTGTGGGAAGAGCCCCTGATCAGAGTAGGTAACATCAGGATGGATGACCCATAATGAAGCGGACTAAGTGATTTTTTGCTGGGGACCGATTGGCCCCCGGCAGTCTCTAAGAGAGGAAAGGTTGATTACAACGCTGACAGGTATGACCCTAAGTCGTTCCCCTCCATAACAACATCTTGGGAGGAATGTAGGGCTTCAGACCGACAGGACTCCTATTCACCACATCAGAACTGATGGGTACTCCTTTCTTGTGATGAAGCCTATGATTTCTGTTGAGCACCTCAAGGATAAGTTTGTGGAAATGACAGCGCTGTCCAAAATGTTCACTGGGTCGATTTTGATTCAGATGGGATCCCCAACCCAATCCTGGGCGTTGCTCACCTGTGACAAGCTGGGTGATATTCCTGTTTCAGTCACTCTCCACAAAAACCTCAATATGGTCCAGGAAATTATTTTTCATCACGGCCTCCTGTTAGAGTCCGATGACAAGCTACATGCCAATTTGGAATGGCAGGGTGTCCATTTCGCCTGGCGCATTTACAGGGCACCCAAAGACATAAGGTTGCCACTGGTGCCTTCATGTTGGCCTTTGAGGGTGATTCATTACATGAAAAGGCCTTGGTGATGGTGTACTGATGTGACGTCAAATCCTATGTCCCTCCTCCTATGCGGTGCTTCAAGTGCTTCCACCTGTGTGAATTGCAGACAGCATAACTCCTCCTGCTCACTGGACTGCACAGTACTCCAAAAGGAGTGGTCTAAAAGACCCTGGACTGGATGCCGAGTACTCCAAAACGAGCGGAAAATTATGGGGTAAAAGACGCTGGCCAGGTTATCTTGTCACGAGGCTATACAAAAGACTAAACCCTGTTCCCATGCTATCTTTTTATGCTACCACCGCGATGGTGTCGCCATCGCTGACGCCATTATGCCCATCCTCTTAGGTTGCTCTAGTGGGCCCTCAGGGCCACCCATCTCGCTCCCCCGTCCTCTTGGCTGGGGGCATGTCTTCTTCTGTTACTCTCAAAGCTTCTACTTTGGTACCATTATCCCCCAAAATGCTGGGGACATCAGCCCCATTCCCCCCAGCGAGAGAAGCAATAGCCTCCTCTGGCTCCTCTTACGTGGGATGCTACCTTCCATGGACCCGGCAGTGGACACCAGCCAATGGTTGAAAGAGTCACTGGTTGCTGGTCGAAGGGCTTCATGATCTTCCTCTGTCCCTGAAGTTACTTCTGAGAAGCCATCCTAGGAAACCCGTAGGGAACGGCGAGAGGGAAAAACATCAAAGAAAAAAGTCCGCCAAGAAACAGGAGCCTCCAGTGCCCCCTACACCAGCACTCCCACATGGCTCTGCATCCCAAAATGAGGTGGAGGTTCTGGCGTCCTCTGAGGATCTAGCTCTCCCTGATGCCTCGGATGCGATGGTACTGGATGCGACCACTCGACCAGTGGTGACAGGTGGTGCTAATGCCTAATTTGCCTCCTTGGCCACTCCATGCCACACCAGATGACAGAAAGCGTCATTCTCCAGTGGTACTGTGGCGATGGTTTCTCCCACCTGGCCGAGTTATATCAAATTTTAAGCAGTACATCTTTTTGCATTGTCCTTCAAGATACATGGTTTCCTTCAGTGTGAACCCCGGCCCTTTGTGGCTACTGGCGTAATGGCAAAACCGTCCTGCCTGTGAAAGACTGTCAGGTGGAGTATGTATTTTCGTCCTTACCTCTGTCTGTAGTCAACCTGTGCCCCATTCGAACTCCTTAAGAAGCTGTGGCTGTCCGGGTGAGGACAACACAGGAAATTACTATCTGTAGTGTCTACATCCATGCAGATGGAGAAGCAATACCCCATGTTTTTGCTGCTCTCGTTTTGCAACTCCCACCACCACTGGAGAGCACATGACGACTTGTGTGGTACAAACCACTTCCCACCTTTCCTGTCCCTACTGCAGCAACCCTCATCTCGACACCTGCCCTGGTCGGTTCTTCCTGAGGCTGACTGGAACACTTTCACATCTAATAACTTTTCAATAGTGTGGGGCTACAGTCATAATATATTTCTTTAAAGTCAGTACCACCATTAGACTGGTTTTTATTTGCAGTGTTACATTACACGATCATGATTTAGGCTTTAAACTGCCATTATCAAGTGTTTTAATGTTATACAGTGCCTAAGATGGCATACTGTTGTATTTAAAACACACTATTAGACATATTGTCTAAGGGTCAGTATTTCTGGTAAAAGCCTACTGCTTTGTTTTATCACTGAGTATACCATCTCGACTCAAGATGAAACAAAGCAGTAGGCTTTTACCAGAAACATTGACCCTTACACAATGTGCCTAATAGTGTGTTTTAAATACGATAGTATACCATCTTAGACACTGTATAACATTAAAACACTTGATAATGATACTTTAAAGCCAAAATCATGATCGTGTAATGTAACACTGAAAATAAAAACCAGTCTAATGGCGGTACTGACTTTAAAGACTTTCACATCTGCTACCAACATAGAATATCCGTTACATGCCAACATCGATGAAGTGATCCATGGCGACACTAACACCATTATTGCCACAGCTGAATCAGCAATCCTTCGTTCCTCCGGTTGCCCCCAGAGGAAGTCAGTGCCGTGGTGGTCGCCTGAAAACGCTGCAGCCATTAGAGACTGTAGGCAGGCCCTCCAACGCCATAAGTACCACCCATTTCTGGAGGACACTACTGCCTTAAAATAGCTCCGAGAGCAGGTTCGCCTCCTCATCAAACGAAGTAAGCAGGAGTGTTGGGAACGCTAAGTGTCCACTGTTGGAACAGGAATTCCCCCCCCCCCCCCCCCCCCAAGTTGGGACCAAGCTCCACCGACTTTATGGCTGTCAGAACCCAGCAGATATACCTGTATTATCCTAAAATAGACCTGTATCCGCAGATCCTAGGTAATTGCAGAGAATCTTGCTGAGCATTATGCTTGCATCTCAGCGGCGGAGAATTACCACCCCACCTTTCATCTCCTCAAACAGAGAGTGGAGCGACAACACCCCTCTTTTGCTCCACGACACCCTGAGCCTTATACCGATCCCTTCAGTCAGTGAGAATTCCTCAGTGCAATTGCTAACTGTCCTGACACATCATCTGGCCCAGATCGCATCCATTCGCAAATGCTGAAACATGTGTCAGTGGATTCCCAACGCTGCGCCCTTCTGTCTTCAACCGCATTTGGAGCGAGGACGAATTCTCATCGCAGTGCCAGGGCAGTGTCATTATTCCAGTGCTAAAGCCCGGGAAGAACCCTCTAGAGGTTGACAGCTGTCGTCCCATCAGCCACACCAACGTTCTGTGCAAACTGCTTGAATGTATGGTGAACTGGCGACTGTGTTGGCTCCTTGAGTCTCGGGACCTTCTGGCTCTGTTCCAGGACGGTTTTCGCCAAGGACGCTCCATCATCGACAACTTGGTGTACCTGGAGTCTGCCATTCGATAGCCTTTCCCCAGCGACAACACCTCATTGCCGTTTTTTTCGATCTGACGGAAGCCTACGATACCGCTTGGCGACACCACATCCTCAGTACTCTGCATGAGGGGGTACCCTGGGGCCCACTCCCGATTTTTATACAGAACTTTTTATCATACCGCACTTTCAGAGTTCGCGTCGGTGCTTCCCATAGTGCACCCTATATACAAGAGAATGGGGTCCCACAAGACGCTGTCCTGAGTGTCCCGCTCTTTTTAATTGCCGTGGTCTTGCATTAGAAGTAGGATCGTCAGTATCTCCTATGCTATATGCTGTCGATTTTTGTATTTCGTTCTGCTCGTCTTCTACTGTTGGGGCTGCATGGAATCTGCAGGGAGCTGTACAGAAGATACAGTTGTGGAACCTCACTCACGGCTTTCAGTTTTCGACCACCAAGACTTGCGTGATTCAAGTTTGTCGTAGTCGTACTGTCCACCGCCATTCAGAACTTTACCTCGATGACCAACTACTAGATGTAGTGGAGACGTACCACGTTCTGGGACTGGTCTTCGACGTCCCATTAAGTTGGCTTCCTGTCTTCATCAGCTCAAGGACAAGTGCTGGTGGCACCTTAATGTTATTCGATGCCACAGCCATACCAACTGGGGTGCTGATCATTGTACACTGCTGCAGCTGTACAGTCCCTTATTGACTACGGGAGTGTGGTATATGGTTCAGCAGCCCCCTCTACACTGAGTCTACTAGACCCCATCCACCACTGTGGAGTCTGCCTTGTGACAGGTGCCTTCCGACATAGCCCCATGAACAGTCTACTTATTGAAGCTGGAATCCCTCCATTGCGGCACTGGCGGCAGCTATTGCTCGCAAATTATACCGCCCACATACATCTCCACACCATCCAAATTACAGTCTTCTTCTCCCCAACACGGTGGTCCATCTCCCGCAACGGCGGAGTAGAACTGGGCTTCCCTTCGCCGTCCATATCCGGTCACTTCTTCATAAACTCGTCGCTTCCCCTTTACCACCTTTCCTGCAGGCCCACTGCCATATACCTCAATGATCCATACCTCGGTCATGGCTTTGGATGGACCTATTGCAACGCCCCAAAGTCTCAGTTTCACGTGAGGCTCTCTGTTGGCATTTTATCTCTCTTCTAGGCCAGTTTGAGGGCTCAGAAATAATCTACACCCATGGGTCACTGTCTGACGGTCTTGTTGGCTACGCTTATGCTCAAGTTGGCCATACTTAACAACGCTCTTGCTGGATGGCTGCAGCATTTACCCCACAGAGTTGGTTGCCATCTATCGCGCCCTTGATCACATCCACTACTGCTCTTGTGAGTCCTTTGTCATTTGTAGTGACTCCTTAAGCAACCTACAAGCTGTCGACCAGTGCTTCCCTAGTCCTCCTTTGGTACTGTTAATCCAGGAGCCTCCTGACCCTTGTTTGTGTCTGGAACAAGGGGCTGATGACCTTGTAGTTTGATCCCTTTATCTCTCAAACCAACAAACCATAAATGTGGTTGAAGCATCAGGTTTATGCGAGAAGTATTCCTCATGTATAATTCTCTCATCATACTCTACTGGACTTCCCCCATGAACCATGGACCTTGCCGTTGGTGGGGAGGCTTGCGTGCCTCAGTGATACAGATAGCCGTACCGTAGGTGCAACCACAATGCAATCTGTTGAGAGGCCACACAAACGTGTGGTTCCTGAAGAGGGACAGCAGGCTTTTCAGTAGTTGCAGGGCCAACAGTCTGGATGATTGACTGTTCTGACCTTGTAACATTAACCAAAACGGCCTTGCTGTGCTGGTACTGCGAACGGCTGAAAGCAAGAGGAAACTACAGCCGTAATTTTTCCCGAGGGCATGCAGCTTTACTGTATGATTAAATGATGATGGCGTCCTCTTGGGTAAAATATTCCGGAGGTAAAATAGTCCCCCATTCGGATCTCCGGGCGGGGAATACTCAAGAGGACGTCGTTATCAGGAGAAAGAAAACTGGCGTACTACGGATCGGAGCATGGAATGTCAGAACCCTTAATCCGGCAGGTAGGTTAGAAAATTTAAAAAGGGAAATGGATAGGTGAACGTTAGATATAGTGGGAATTAGTGAAGTTCGGTGGCAGGAGGAACAAGACTTCTGGTCAGGTGACTACAGGGTTATAACCACAAAATCAAATAGGGGTAATGTTGGAGTAGGTTTAATAATGAATAGGAAAATTGGAATGCGGGTAAGCTACTACAAACAGCATAGTGAACGCATTATTGTGGCCAAGATAGATACGAAGCCCACACCTACTACAGTAGTACAAGTTTATATGCCAACTAGCTCTGTAGACAACGAAGAAATTGAGGAAATACATGATGAGATAAAAGAAATTATTCAGGTAGTGAAGGGAGACGAAAAGTTAATAGTCATGGGTGACTGGAATTTGTCATTAGGAAAAGGTAGAGAAGGAAACGTAGTAGGTGAATATGGATTGGGGGAGAGAAATGAAAGAGGAAGCCGTCTGGTAGAATTTTGCACAGAGCATAACTTAATCACAGCTAACACTTGGTTTAAGAATCATAAAAGAAGGTTGTATACATGGAAGAATCCTGGAGATACTAAAAGGTATCAGATAGATTACATAATGGTAAGACGGAGATTTAGGAATCAAGATTAAATTGTAAGACATTTCCAGGGGCAGATGTGGACTCGGACCACAATCTATTGGTTATGAACTGTAGATTAAAACTGAAGAAACTACAAAAAAGTGCTAAATTAAGGAGATGGGACCTGGATAGACTGAAAGAACCAGAGGTTGTAGAGTGTTTCAGGGAGAGCGTAAGGGAACAATTGACAGGAATGGGGGAAAGAAATACAGTAGAAGAAGAATAGGTAACTTTGAGGGATGAAGCAGTGAAGGCAGCAGACGATCAAGTAGGTAAAAAGACGAGGGCTAATAGAAATCCTTGGGTAACAGAAGAAATATTGAATTTAATTGATGAAAAGAGAAAATATAAAAACGCAGTAAACGAAGCAGGCAAAAAGGAATACAAACGTCTCAAAAATGAGATCGGCAGGAAGTGCAAAATGGCTAAGCAGGGATGGCTAGAGGACAAATGTAAGGATGTAGAGGATTATCTCACTGGGGGTAAGATAGATACTGCCTACAGGAAAATTAGAGAGACCTTTGCAGAAAAGAGAGCCACTTATATGAATATCAAGAGCTCAGATGGAAACCCAGTTCTAAGCAAGGAAGGGAAGGCAGAAAGGTGGAAGGAGTATATAGAGGGTTTATACATGGGCGATGTACTTGAGGACAATATTATGGAAATGGAAGAGGATGTAGATGAAGATGAAATGGGAGATAAAATACTGCGTGAAGAGTTTGAGCGGGCACTGAAAGACCTGAGTCGAAACAGGCCTCGGGAGTAGACAACATTCCATTAGAACTACTGACGGCCTTGGGAGAGCCAGTCATGACAAAACTCTACCATCTGGTGAGTAAGATGTATGAGACAGGCTAAATACCCCCAGGCTTCAGAAAGAATATAATAATTTCAATCCCAAAGAAAGCAGGTGTTGACAGATGTGAAAATTACCGAAATATCAGTTTCATAAGTCACAGCTGCAAAACACTAACGCGAAATCTTTACAGATGAATGGAAAAACTGGTAGAAGCCGACCTCGGGGAAGATCAGTTTGGATTCCGTAGAAGTGTTGGAACACGTGAGGCAATACTAAGCTTACGACTTATCTTAGAAGAAAGATTAAGAAAAGGCAAACCAACGTTTCTAGCATTTGTAGACTTAGAGAAAGCTTTTGACAATGTTAACTGGAATACACTCTTTCAAATTCTGAATGTGGCAGGGGTAAAATACAGGGAGCGTAAGGCTATTTACAATTTGTACAGAAACCAGATTGCAGTTATAAGAGTCAAGGGGCATGATATGGAAGCAGTGGTTTGGAAGGGAGTGAGACGGGGTTGTAACCTCTCCCCGATGTTATTCAATCTGTATATTAAGCAAGCAGTAAAGGAAACAAAAGAAAATTTCGGAGTAGGTATTAAAATTCATGGAGAAGAAATTAAAATTTTGAGTTTCGCCGATGATATTGTAATTCTGTCAGAGACAGCAGAGGACTTGGAAGAGCAGTTGAACGGAATGGACAGTGTCTTGAAAGGAGAATATAAGATGAACATCAACAAAAGCAAAACGAGGATAATGGAATGCGGTCAAATTAAATCGGGTGATGCTGAGGGAATGAGATTAGGGAATGAGACACTTAAAATAGTAAAGGAGTTTTGCTATTTAGGGAGTAAAATAACTGATGATGGTCGAAGTAGAGAGGATATAAAATGTAGACAGGAAATGACAAGGAAATCGTTTCTGAAGAAGAGAAATTTGTTGACATCGAGTGTCAGGAAAGTATTTGCATGGAGTGTAGCCTTGTATGGAAGTGAAACATGGACGATAACTAGTTTAGACGAGAAGAGAATAGAAGCTTTCGAAATGTGGTGCTACAGAAGAATGCTGAAGATTAGATGGGTAGATCACATAACTAATGAGGAGGTATTGAATAGAATTGGGGAGAAGAGGAGTTTGTGGGACAACTTGACAAAAAGAAGGGACATGTTGGTAGGACATATTTTGAGGCATCAAGGGATCACAAATTTAGCATTGGAGGGCAGCGTGGAGGGTAAAAATCGTAGAGGGAGACCAAGAGATGAATACACTAAGCAGATTCAGAAGGATGTAGGTTGCAGTAAGTACTGGGAGATGAAGAAGCTTGCACGGGATAGAGGAGCATGGAGAGCTGCATCGAACCAGTCTCAGGACTGAAGACCACAACAACCACTCTACTGGACTGGTTACATCGAGTGAGGATGTCATTGCGAGGTTTCAGCCAACTCATTTAAGAAACTCGTAGTTCTCACGTGTTATGACTTTGTGGTCCGGCAGCGAAGGGACATGGCGTGCACTGGTCTTATGCTATACGCCCGTCCTGCGTTAGATGTAATCGTACAATGATTTTCTCACAGCGAAAGTCAGAAAGTTCATTATCTGGTCCACAATAAGCAGCAGCAAATAGTCCAGTGTCTGAACTGCCACTAGAAAGTATACTGAATTGGTAGAAGTCTCAACAATCTTAAACCCAGTTGCAACTGAGGGGAAGAATCCGCAAATAGTGTGAACCACACTCTCATTGTGAAAGAAGTTCGTTGTAGTGTCACACTGGACTCGGACTATACTGACAGCCATTATGTCCACAGTCTGATCTGACTTTTAAAATTTAGTAGGATCTTTCTTCCAAACCTGTCCTTTCGTCAAACGCAGTAGGCGCCCTATTGAAACTCCTGCTTAAAGTCAGTCGTTGCATTCATAGTCCTTATTTCAGATTTAAGTGTGTTAATCTTTCCACGTAGCTCAATACAGTCTCCAGACTGTTTTAGAACTGCGCATAAATCGTCGATTTCGTATGCACAAGGTCATATTTTCACAATATGTTTTTCACCATTAATATTTAGATGCAGTTTGTTGTTAGCCACGTGATATTTTGGATGCTGTACATCTCGAGTCCAGTGAATGCAACACTACATTCACCAATGCTCAAAACAATTGGTAGGAAGCTATTTGCACGCAATACAGATAATAGTTCTGACATTGCATGTGAACCTCAGCTAATGATGAAATGTTTATAGCTCTGCCTTACATATTCTTCTTCTTCCTCTTCTTTGTAAACGTCATGATAAACATGATGCATAGATGTCTGTAGAGGTGTATTAAAGTCCTGATAGCGCCGAAACTTGTAGACACGTCTTCCGCGACTTAAGTAACGTTGTAATTCTTCGGGCTATTGCAGGCAGCTAATGAGTCGAAATAGTAGACAGTATTTGCAGTTTTCATAACATATGACTCCTAGTCAGTGCCGGAACCTCCCGCAACATCTAAATTCACAATATCACATTCACCAGTTTTGCACATAGTTTTGGTAATTTATACCACATATACATGCCATGGACTCTTGAAATGTTGAATTTTCTTCTAACTAACTTAAGATGATCAGTATTTGTCAGTGCCGATCTCGTAGGACTACTAATGGGCTTCTTTTATTTATGAATAGACCGAGCCTTTTCCTGCAGGATATTAGCATAGTCCTTTTTCAATGGCTACGGCTTCCATCCTGCTGTTATGTCTTCTTGCTTCTTCTAACTGCGTGTGGGAGTTTTGCGCTTCATTGACTGTTCGAGTGCCGGCCGGGGTGACCGAGGGGTTATAGGCGCTACAGTCTGGAACCGCGCGACCGCTACGGTCATGTTCAAATCCTGCCTCGGGCATGGATGTGTGTAATGTCCTTATCTTAGTTAGGTTTAAGTAGTTCTAAGTTCTATGGGACTGATGACCTCAGAAGCTAAGTCCCATAGTGCTCAGAGCCATTTGAACCATTTTTGACTATTTGAGCAGTAGTTGCAGCACCACCAGCGAGGGACCCTACCGTCGAGAAAGCGGAGAGGGCTGGGATGAGGAATGGAAGAAAACCACCAGTCTTGGCTATTAGTAGAACTCGAGGTGCCTTAACCGATCCTCTTCTGCTCCCCTCACCATTCTGCTTCAGAGCGGTTTTAGCTGCATACGACGCTGTCAGGTTACAGTTCTTCAAACAACATTGCTTCGCACCCTCCTTCTTCTTCTTCTTTACTGAAGACAGTGCAGCATTCATAAATCGCTTGAAATTTGTCACTCCTCATTCAAACTTAAAATTTCGACGCATGATATTATCGACTGCAAATGCTGCAATGCGTTGACCTATATCAAACCCCTTTCTTCTGGGTGTCGCCTTAGCCTTATCAGCTAAAATCCTGTCTGTAATGTGGTGACTTGGGAGATCTTTATTTGCATCAAATGCAATGTCATATTCCATACATGTTTCGTCGACCAGGTTACTGATCTATCACGCCATGCCAAGCGTGTCTGAAGCTTTGTTCCAGATTCACAGTAGTTATATTCCAGAATGTGTAACTTCACTGGCAGCTCATCCAGAATGCCACCACCTTCTCTAATGCGTTTCCTAGCACGTATGATATGCTACTGCTTTGGTTGTGGACTGCGCACCCCATTATAGAGAAAATCTGTCCATATGCTCTAACCGTAGCAACCGTAATTTCTCTCGAAGGCTTTTCGCGATGAATGACATTCTGCTTCGGTGACACTTCGATGTATACTAATACGACTTCTCGGAAGCGTGAGGCTTTTTGTATCCGGTCTTCTTTCTGTTTCCCTTTCTCAATAAAAGGCCTTCTACATCTATTTTCCCCTCAATAGCCTCAACCTTTCCAGTCAAGTCCGTTACTTTCATTTCATTAGCTAACTCATTTAATAACTCTCAGAAGAGTCCGGTAATACGTCTCCAGCTCCCTGCTCACAACCCCAACTCTATGCACGACAGTCAGGATATTCGCATCTATGTACAAGCGATGTTCTATCTATGTATACTCATTATCTCCGGTTGAGAGCCAGACGTGCGTGCAACGTATACCAATGTTCTGACCTCTCCTTGGAAGTTTCGTCAGTGCCTAGCATCATTAAGCCGGCCGGCGTGGCCGAGCGGTTCTAGGCGCTTCAGTTCGGAGCCGTGTTGCTGCTACGGTCGAAGGTTCGAATCCGGCCTCGGGCATGGATGTGTATGATGTCCTTAGGTTAGTTAGGTTGAAGTAGTTCTAAGTCTAGGGGACTGATGATCTCAGATGTTAAATCCCATAGGGCTTAGAGCCATTTGAACCATTTTTTTACATCATTCAATTTTCTTGTTTTATAAATTACGAGGAACCCACGCTGTGAATGATTCCAGGAATCGGTACATATCTTTACAAAATCATTGAAGGATATATCAATTACTACATGTGCTTGGTAAATGTGTTTTAAACTCAGACTGTCCTGCTTGAAGGCTGTAATGCATTATCCCTAACCATTTATTTCGGGATTCGGGAATAAGTCTGGCTAAAATTCGTCAGCACCCAAATGATGGATTTATTTTTTCAGGTGGGGGGATATCTTCGCTTTCACACAACTTGCCATGATACCGTCTACGTCAGATACTGGTGACAAGCAGTGGTCATACAAAGGGTGAATAAAAATTCACGGATTCAGACTTCACAGCACATTTCCTCACATACTAACAAAACAAAAACATGTAAAAAAAATAGTCCTGCGCAAATTTACAGTAGTAAATGGAAGTTAAAGATTGACAATCTGGCAACACTTAGTCACACGCACGGTAACTACCTCTGTCAGCAACGACAAGGAATGCTGTGCAGTGGATAGTGTTTTGGGTTAGCCTACGTGAGGTAAAAGGTTTGACTCTGGGTCGAGACGTGTTTGTTTCTATTTGCCAGTTTCTTTCTGCTGTAGAATATTGTAATATACACAGTTTCTTAAGCACAATGTATACGATATTTATATAGTACAATTTGGAAATTATTTGCGAAACACATTGCTAGGCCTACTGGTAATGTAAGGTCATAACGAAGCGTAATAGACCAAAACGTGACAATAGTAGTAGTAGGTACTAATCGATGAGACCACTGGAGGAAGATACACATAAAACAGGTTTGGAATCTAGTAGATGCAGTGGTATGAAACACTTCGAATCCACGATGTGCAAGAGGCTTTTTTAAAAACTGACCAGTGAAAAAGATTGTACTTCGATGTATGTGTTCATAGTATGTAAGTGCAAATGTTTTGTGGAAGACCCCTGTAATCGCTTTTTGACGATTAAGATACCACATACCATACTATGCAGACTACATTTAGGAAATAAAAGCAAATACGCCTCGAACCAGGATCAAACCCTTGACTTCCTGCATGCTAACCCAAAATGCTATCCACTGCAACAAGCACACGAAACTTCTCCTATGTGTTTGCAGAGCCAGTTATCGTACATGTGAGTACAGTGTTGCTAGATTGCCGAAATTTAACGTCCATTTACTGATGGGAACATGCAAAGGACGAAAGTTTGGGACAGACATTTTTGTGTTGTTAGTACGTGAGGAATCACACTGAGGTGTCTGAGTGCGTGAACCTTTCTTCACCCTGTATAGAAAGACACACTTGTAAGAATTGTAACAGTATGTTTAGCCACTTTAGCTCTATCTCTTAGCCAACAGAGCTATATTGGCCACACACACACACACACACACACACACATATATATATATATATATATATATATATATATATATATATATATATATATATATATGTTTGGATTCCGTCGAAATGTTGGAACACGTGAGGCAATACTGACCTTACGACTTATCTTAGAAGAAAGGTTAAGAAAAGGCAAACCTACGTTTCTAGCATTTGTAGACTTAGAGAAAGCTTTTGACAATGTTGACTGGAATACTCTTTTTCAAATTCTAAAGGTGGCAGGGGTAAAATACAGGGAGCGAAAGGCTATTTACAATTTGTACAGAAACCAGATGGCAGTCATAAAAGTCGAGGGGCATGAAAGGGAAGCAGTGGTTGGGAAAGGAGTGAGACAGGGTTGTAGCCTCTCCCCGATGTTATTCAATCTGTATATTGAGCAAGCAGTAAAGGAAACAAAAGAAAAATTTGGAGTAGGTATTAAAATTCATGGAGACGAAGTAAAAACTTTGAGGTTCGCCGATGACATTGTAATTCTGTCAGAGACGGCAAAGGACTTGGAAGAGCAGTTGAACGGAATGGACAGTGTCTTGAAAGGAGGATATAAGATGAACATCAACAAAAGCAAAACGAGGATAATGGAATGTAGTCAAATTAAATCGGGTGATGCTGAGGGAATTAGATTAGGAAATGAGACACTAGATATAAAATGTAGACTGGCAATGGCAAGGAAAGCGTTTCTGAAGAAGAGAAATTTGTTAACATCGAATATAGATTTATGTATCAGGAAGTCGTTTCTGAAAGTATTTGTTTGGAGTGTAGCCATGTATGGAAGTGAAACATGGACGATAACTAGTTTGGACAAGAAGAGAATAGAAGCTTTCGAAATGTGGTGTTACAGAAGAATACTGAAGATAAGGTGGGTAGATCACGTAACTAATGAGGAGGTATTGAATAGGATTGGGGAGAAGAGAAGTTTGTGGTACAACTTGACTAGAAGAAGGGATCGGTTGGTAGGACATGTTTTGAGGCATCAAGGGATCACAAATTTAGCGTTGGAGGGCAGCGTGGAGGGTAAAAATCGTAGAGGGAGACCGAGAGATGAGTACACTAAGCAGATTCAGAAGGATGTAGGTTGCAGTAGGTACTGGGAGATGAAGCAGCTTGCCCAGGATAGAGTAGCATGGAGAGCTGCATCAAACCAGTCTCAGGACTGAAGACAACAACATATGTGTGTGTGTGTGTGTGTGTGTGCATTATTTAAATACAAACATCAGATGCGGTATTTCAAAGAAAATCATCAGGTTTTTTCTTTATCTTCTTCGCACCTGTACAATATTTTCTAAATAAAGCTTCTTGATACACAATAAATTACATGTTTATCTCCTTCAAACCGATGGGCGCCTTACGATACTCTGGTTATTCACATGTACAATTAACATGTTTCTCTTTTGGCTCTGTGCTGATGTAGAAACAAATGTACTGTTCCAAATCATCAACATGTACAAGTATACTATGCGCAATTGATGTAGCGCTCTGCACGCTATATTTCGTCCCTTTCAAAGTCATAAATAGGCACTTTAACATCCTTTGATGCATGATCCTCATATGCGAGCGCCAGCCATGATATGCTTCTTTACCCATTTTTACATGTTTCGGTCCTCTAGGAGCTAAATTGTATGTAGAAGTGAAAAGCAGGGGCACACTTGTTACCTTTTTATCCACAGCAACTGCACTTTTTCCCTGCGCTAGGACAGGGATGTTCTGCTGGGATGGGTCATACATCAGTGACAGTGCTGAGATCCATCTTGCTGTTGTTTAGGACGACCAACAGCATTTGAAACGTCAGGAACAGGCTGGGCAGCCTCATGGTCCAAATTGGTTGGTGGGATAGACGATAACAGCTTCTTGTCCTGCTGCAGCAAGTTGGCTATGATCACTACAGTGTTCCATGTGGTCGCTACAGGTTCAGACATGCTGGAGGTTGTTGCTCTTGCAGGTCCAGAGTTCAGTGGACGTATTGACAAGATGGTGGCTGAGGTTGCCGCAGATCCAGATGTGGCAGAGGTCGAGGTGTTGGTGCTCACTCCCGGAAGGCCTCGACATTTTGAAAGCTACTATTGAACAAGGTAGAGGAGGAAGCGTTATATACAGGCCAACACAGGAAGCAACCAATAATAATAATAATAATAATAATAATAATAATAATAATGCTAATTACAGACAAAGATGTGATGTCGGATATTTACTTTTCCCTTTCCCCCTGTTCTGCAGGGCTGTTGCTGGATCTCGACTGCTGCTGCTGATACCTTTTGGTTCCTTTTCTTCTTCTTCTGCTGCTGCTGGCTGGCTGAGTGAGACTGAGGCCACAGAGCTGCGGCGCCCGCAGTGAGGTCACCAGATACTGTCATGCTATTGGTCGACACGTGACCAGATTCAGAGTTCCTATAAGTTTCTGCTCTTTTTTTCTGGACGCCCATTTTGCATGGCGTCACAGGAGGGGAGTGGAGGAGGGGCAACAGCGCCCTCTGGCGAAGATGAAGTGTGGTGTTACGCAATTGCAAAAAAGGTAGGCAGTTCCAGCTCAAGCATCTATCTGCGTGAGTTTCGAAATACATATTCATGCCATCCTGCTGCATTGTCATTATTTGGCGACAAGTATTCACCACACACTCATTTGTTATCTTTTCTTTCGTCTCACTGTGTAGCTGGCTATGGATACAGTCCTCAGCTGTGTGCTTGCATGTAGTACATTTATTAAATTCATCCCTGCCCATCACCAGCATTTCCTCAATTTTACTGTGGATGCTTGCGCCAGATTGAGTGAATATTTTGTCTCTTGTGCTTCCGAAGGCGACTGGAGTTTTATCGAGTGATCTACGGTTACACCACACGCATTTATAAGCATGAGTTGTGAAGTGTGACATAGACCCATCCTGCTGCACCTTCAGTATTTGATGCAGCGTATTCATCTTCTTCATACAGTCACTAAATACCAGAACTGGGCAGGTGGCTGTCAACACAGTCCTCAGCTGCATGATAGCAGCTAATATATCAGTTAAACTCTTCCTTCTCTAGCAGAGACACCTCATTCATCGAACGCATAATACACAGTAAACAATCACGTCTGTCTTCTTTGAAAGCTCAGCACAGACTGAGCGAGTTTTCTGCCATTTTTTCCCAGGCCGCCATCTTGGATTACATCACATGAAGCGAGCTGGGAGAGCCAAGAGTGCCCTTTAGTGGTGGTGTTGTGAACGGGGTCCGTTGGACTTCACATCTCAAGGTGAAGACATTAGATGGAGCTATTGTCTGTAACAACTCAAATTGTTTAAATCAGTAATATACCACAAGCGTACAAAATAAAGTGTTATGTCTATCCTATCCAGCAGCCCAGCCCAGACTGAGTCCCTTTCTTGCCAATTTTCTGATGGAGGAGGTGTGGTATGGGGAAAGAGGGAAGGGGGAGGGGGGAGAATACGGTACAGAAAGGAGGGAATGGAGTTAGGTCACGAAGGTAGCCGAATTGACCTATTTTTCCATTACAATTTGAACTTCACGCCATGACATCTGTGCGATTTTGCCACACCTAAAGGCGCCATTTTGGATTCGCCATCTTGAATAAATTTCACAAAAATGCAGAGTGGTCCAAACAAACTTTCTCCCACTACAACTCTCAAGTTCAGAAATTTACTTAAGTCACTCGATTTTGGTTATTGTAGTGCACTAAATTATTCCATTACTGAGCGGTTGTCTACTGAACATTTATTTCATTTGGTCAGACAGTTAACTAGAATTTGTTCTGTGATTGTAATTCCATGGTTACTGAGCTGGACAGATATTCATTGTTCCTCAAAAAATTGCTTGAAATGACCTAGGTACCCCTCTGCAATGACACAGTCAAATATATTTACTTTGCGAACATGTATTAGTTTATTATTATTATTATTATTATTATTACTGGTAAACCTAGAGATGTAACCAGTAATTCATTTTCACAATAACAGAACTTCTTCTGTGGACTAGAACTTCTGCAGTTCATCTTCAAATTTTACTTTACTTTCAGACATTTTGTATCACTGGGTGAATTACAAAAATTTTTCTTGCTGCATAGTGTGTCCCTTTTCACGCTGAATACAACCATAATGTGAAGTAATCAATGTCATTTTACCACGTCATTCTGTTTATGTATGAGGCTATTTTTACTAGGGAAGCAGTATTTAACACACAGAGCCGCTGCCAGTTGGTGAATGATATACCTACTGTATTCAGTAATAAGGTACCCACGAAAGATTTTCGGTGAACGTCTGTGGAGGAATTGTTGATAACAACTTGCTTGTACGTTTCGTTCTACTTCCCTGATTAAAGGACATTTCGTTCTGCTTCCCTGAGTAAATGGACAGACTTACTTACAATGTTAGAAAGTGGAATTGCGCGTCGTTTTGGACGACGTTTGTGACTGCACGCACTGAAGTATCATACTGGAAGAGGAATGTTTTCCTCCGCATTCCACTCTGGTAGTCATCGATGTCTGAGCAAATGTTTCGGCCGCTGGTGTCGTGGGCGCAGAGGTTTCCAAGAGTGATCTCCCAGGCGGCACAGTTTAACGCCACTAGACCTTTGTGTTTGATGTTTTGTGGAATTTGATGTTTAATGGAACACCGCATCCGGCAGATACCATTCAACACCTGAGAACAGCTGGCACAAGAATGTTCGAGTCCGTGATAGCCACTCACAACATGCCAAGAATTTTCGAGAGGGTCCACCAGTCATATCTTCGAAGATGACAGCTTTGTAGCAGTGGTGGTAGCAGGGATTGCGAGCATTGTGTCTTTGGTTTGCTGCCTTGAAGAGCCCTTGACGGCTCGAAATAGCCTTAAGCACAACAACGTAGGCATTGTGTCGTTAGTATACGACACCAGGAGTAGTAAACCTCTGAGATTCATTGAGACTTAGAGATGCGGAACCCTGCAGGGTACCTCAGGTAGGTCACATACATTACACTTGTACATTTAAAAGCTGTCCCACAAAGTAAAAGCAGGTCCATTTATTACCAGCTTTGACGAAGGTTTAGCCGATCGTTGTGGCCGAGTGGTTCTAGGCGCTTCAGTCCGGAACCGCGCTGCTGCTACGGTATCAGGTTCGAATCCTGCCTCGTGCATGGATGTCCTTAGGTTAGATAGGTTTAAGTACGATGACATCAGATGTTAAATCCCGTAGTGCTCGGAGCCATTTGAACCATTTTTACGAGGTTAACGGGACGTTTCCCATAGTCGAAAGGAAAATGCCAGGTCTGGTAACCCCTTCTTCAATATTTCTAAGTTGGAAGCCCTAGTCTCACTTTAGGTTTGCTCGGATTTCGTTGAAAAGATCCGGGCTCCACCATTGTAGGATCTCACATAGCTCGCCTTATCTTGTTGTTCGGAAAGAAAAGAACATGAAAAAGAATAGCTTACTGTAGTCCATCCTACAACCGTGGCTGGGTCGGAATTCACTAGTCCGTGGTTTTCTTCACGTCAGCTGGAAGACTAAGATATTGGTATTAGGCGTAAGCAGTTCGCTCTCTGAATCGGTCTTCTATTGCCATAGAAAGGATTTTTCACAGTTCAGGTTTCATGTAGTCTAGTGATGTAATATACACCACCGAGCAAAGATATTGCCAATATGAGTAGTCTCGACTTCAGCAATTGGTCAGCAGTTGGCTGACAGAACCACAGGCACATAGACACAGGCAACAGAGAATGCACAATGTCGGCACTAGTACAGTGTATACCCACATTTCGCAGCAATGCAGGCTGCTATTCTCCCATGGAGACGATCGTAGAGATGCTGGATGTAGTCCTGTGGAACGGCTTGCCATGCCATTTCCACCTGGCGCCTCAGTGTACCAGCGTTCGTGCTGGATATGCAGACCGCGTGAGACGACGCTTCATCCAGTCCCAAACATGCTCAATAGGGGACAGATCCGGAGATCTTGCTGGCCAGGGTAGTTGACTTACACCTTCTAGAGCACGTTGGGTGGCACGGGATATATGCGGACGTGCATTGTCCTGTTGGAACAGCAAGTTCCCTTGCCGGTCTAGGAATGGTAGAACGATGGGTTCGATGACGGTTTGGATGTACCGTGCACTATTCAGTGTCCCCTCGACGATCACCAGAGGTGTACGGCCAGTGTAGGAGATCGCTCCCCACACCATGATGCCGGGTGTTGGCCCTGTGTGCCTCGGTCGTATGCAGTCCTGATTGTGGCGCTCACCTGCACGGCGCCAAACACGCATACGACCATCATTGGCAACAAGGCAGAAGCGACTCTCATCGCTGAAGACGACACGTCTCCATTCGTCCCTCCATTCACGCCTGTCGCGACACCACTGGAGGCGGGCTCCACGATGTTGGGGCGTGAGCGGAAGACGGCCTAACGGTGTGCGGGTCCGTAGCCCAGCTTCATGGAGACGGTTGCGAATGGTCCTCGCCGATACCCCAGGAGCAAAAGTGTCCCTAATTTGCTGGGAAGTGGCGGTGCGGTCCCCTACGGCACTGCGTAGGATCCTACGGTCTTGGCGTGCATCCGTGCGACGCTCCGGTCCGGTCCCAGGTCGACGGGCACGTGCACCTTCCGCCGACCACTGGCGACAACATCGATGTACTGTGGAGACCTCACGCTCCACGTGTTGAGCAATTCGGCGGTACGTCCACCCGGCCTCCCGCATGCCCACTATACGCCCTCGCTCAAAGTCCGTCAACTGCACATACGGTTCACGTCCACGCTGTCGCGGCATGCTACCAGTGTTAAAGACTGCGATGGAGCTCCGTATGCCACGGCAAACTGGCTGACACTGACGTCGGCGGTGCACAAATGCTGCGCAGCTAGCGCCATTCGACGGCCAACACCGCGGTTCCTGGTGTGTCCGCTGTGCCGTGCGTGTGATCATTGCTTGTACAGCCCTCTCGCAGTGTCCGGAGCAAGTATGGTGGGTCTGACACACCGGTGTCAATGTGTTCTTTTTTCCATTTCCAGGAGTGTACGTCGGCTGGCGTCCTGCTGCATCTCAACACGTTGACAAATTCGAATAATTCTTTCATTGACAGTGACAGTGGGTGAGCTATGTGGGTAAGACACATACACAAATTCAGTTCCGTATAGTTCTAGGAACAAAGCGAACATGCCCGATCTTTTGAAACTGTTGCGTCACAACCTAATCAATAAAATCTTAGGTAAGTATGGCATTGTACCAGGGTTGGAACTTAAATAGTGTCAGCTATTTATTCACAACCGATACAAAAGAGTTACATGTTAGCACCTGTTACTGTCCTTCAGAGTAGTCACCAGCGTTGTTTAGAACCCGTTGCCAGCGAAGTGTAAGGCATAGTATACTGTTAGCAGAGCCTGTTCTGTTGATGGTGCGAATGGAGCGGTCTACTGCCTGTCGAATCTCAGGAACAGTTCTGAAGCGAATGCCACTAAGTGGTTCCTTCATGTTCGGAATCAAATCAAAGCCACAAGGACTTAAATCCGGGGAGTATGGTGGACTGTATAGTACTTCCCAGTCCCATCGACCTAATAGGTCGGTCACAGCTTGCTTTGTATGCGCCCGCGCATTGTTGTGCAAAATGAAGGATGTGTTGCGCAGAAAGTGTCACCACCTCTTTCGTAAAGCTGATCGCAAGTGATGAAAAAGAAAACAACTTTGGGAAAGGATCGGCGACATGTTCTGCGCAACCCACCCGTAATTTGGCACGAAAATGCGCGGGCGCATACAGCGCAAGTTGTGGCTGCTGTGTTCGCTCGATGGGACTGGGAAGTACTGTACTATCCACTCTACTCCCCGGATTTAAGTCCTTGTGGCTTTGATTTGATTCCGAAGATGAAGGAAGAATTTCGGAGCATTCGCTTTAGAACTGTTCCAGAGATTCGACAGGCATTATACCGCTCCATTCGCACCATCAACAGAACAGGCTCTGCTAACGGTATACTACGCCTTCCACTTCGCTGGCACGGGTTCTACACAACGCTGGTGGCTATTTTGAAGAACAGTGACAGGTGCAAACCTGTCACTCTTTTGTATCGGTTGTGAATAAATAGTTCCCACTAGTTAAGTTCCAACCCTCGTATTAAGTTATCGCGAACTGAAAGAAGTATCTCTACTATTTATTGAATTACATATGCTTTTGAAATGATCATGGGGAATTGATAGCCAGGATGCTTCGATCCAAGTCTGCATACGCTTCGTGCTCAATACTTGGGAGCGCTGATAGGGCACTTATAAAATGCCTGTAAGCCACCACGGAACCTGACAACATTCCTGGTATCCAGCAAATCAAGGGAAAATACTGTTCTTTGCATCATAGAAGACAAGAATATTCATAGCATCACATAACTGGGTATTATCTTGTTGGAATCAGATAGTAGGAGTGTGGTGAATCGGGAATATAATAGGCAACGTATTTGTGAGAGGGTGGATGAGTTGACAGCTTTTTGTATGGTACGTATTTGGACAACAAATGCCGTCAGATTCGACAAGTGTGCAAAGTCAAGTCGAAGCGTATATCGCTAGTGCCATCGTCGCCATTGAGTTACGTGGGTGTAAACAGTGGAGTCTGGTATGTCTCAATAGATACAAAGGGAACAAAGCACAAATCTGTACCCATTCTACTCTGCCCCAAGCCTAGATCAACAATCTCAATGATGACTCCCTTCCACACGCTGCGAGCGATATGGAAAATAGTCTTAGCCTGTTACCGTTTGAAAACGAATATGGAAAAGTCATTTTGCAACATGACAGTACCCTCCTGAAATAAATACAGATATGAGTGATATGGAAAATAATCTTAGCCTGTTACCGTTTTAAAACGAAGATGGAAAAGTCATTCCTCAACATGACAGGGCCCTCCTGAAATAAATAAAGGTGTATTGTGAGACAGACCAATATACCTACCTAATAATGCCACAGAAACTACTCTGTGAAGGGTGAAATTGCACAAGATACGCCGCTGATGACCTAGATGTTGAGCGCCCATAAGTCCCAACCACAAGATACGCGTATGAAAAGAGGAGCACTGGCTAAAAAAGTGGAACTAATTCTAGAGGGGTAGGATTAAAGTCCCCTTTTAAGAACAATAATTTAAAACGAGCACCAAGATTTCAGAAGGCGCTGTCAATTCCCTCCGATGTTTCAGCTAGTACTCCACGCCTAATGAACTTGACGTCCATAGCATGAATGCTGACATCATGTTTTCTGGTAGTACGATCACATTTTTTTACAACTATTAAAGCCCCTAGGAGTGCTACGTTTACTCTGTTATGGCGCAGCAGTGTTTAAGACAAATAGCCTGAATATTGCATTCTCCCGGTTCCTTTACAGTTATGAGAAAAAATTGACTTTGCAAGTAATTCACTGGAACTGCAGCAAGATTAGGGATTCCATTTGTACAGTCAATCCAATCGCCGCATGCGACAAAGTAGAAATGATTACTCTGAAAGCACGCAACCTTCAGATTAAATTAAGCTGAGGAATTTCGCGTAGAGTGCAGGCAGACAAACAAAGCCAGCAGACGCATTCAGATAAGGCAGTCTCGCGTTTTGTGGTCTCAGTGGCGACCGCAGCTGACGTCATCTCTTTCTGGCGCTTGTCATGGGGGAGCGTCGCAGCAACGGCGTCATTGGCGCTCCATGACCCGTAGCGTCTCATTGCGTTTACATCCCCTCTGTCTCACATTCCCCGTTGTATACGCCTGAACTTCCTATTTGTCTGGAACATTTACAGTGAGTTGCCAACTAAAGACGCTGCCCTATTTAGGAAATAAGTTACTGTAACCAACCGAGAACACAAAACATGATTTTAAATGAAAGTAAGAATACCTCAGTTTTGTTTCCATAAATTGCTAAAATAATCTGGGCCGATAGCTTCATATATAAAGTTGTCTTTATCTTGTGAAGCAGAGCAATCACAGACTTAAAAAGTTATTTCAACAATCCAGTGCTATATAGGAAGGGCCTGTATAATGGGGCCACTTTCTTTCTCCTTATTTCAACAGTTTTATTTCTGTATACTTAAAACTTGCTGAGCACATGCTACGGTATTTTAGTTTTATCGTGTAATTATTGTGGTATTTTACGTAAAACAAAGAGGTAATTTATTTTATGGACCCTTACAAATTTGTGAAACAGTTATTTTGTAATATCTTCATATGGCATATTTTTTAACAATTGAAATAAAATACATTTTTACTGAATTAAATATTGCTATAACACTGTAAATGAAGAAGCTTTCTTGAAGACCGCTCCCATATTTTCGTGTCAGTCTTAGGGCCATTTTTAGCTCGATACTGTCTTTAAAGCTGTTATTTTGTCTTAATTGGCCCAGGTCTTTCTTTTCTGTTTTCTCCAAGGCTGTAAGTTTTTACGAGGGTTCCGAAACGTAAAAATGTACAGAAGTTATGTAGTGATAATAATTTGTGCCCTTTTACACTCGGGCTCATTCTGTCAGCACCAAAGAGGCTCAAGACACCAAGACCGCCATATTTGTAAACAGAAATTATTCATGGTCTAGTATTAACTATAAGATACAATAATAATGTTGTTAAATAACCGTTGATGCGTCTGTCATACAAAGAAAATAACATAATGAGTATTTACATAGCTGTGGTAATAGAGGCACAGACTGCTACCAACAGGTTTATGATGGTGCCGAAAACAAGATAACCTCACTGTTCACTGGTAATACTACCTACAACGTCAGGGCGCTTTATAGGTATAACTATGAACTAGCACTACTAACCGATTCAATCACTCATCATTTGTTTATCAGATACTTCAACTTGACTTTGCCAAAGATGACGACGTCAGTTGTCCAAATACTATGCACAAGGTTGTTAATTCGGCCGGACACTAGTAAATACGGCCTATAGTGTATTCTTGATGCACCACACTGATAATATCTGATTCCTACAAGATAACACTAAGTTATGTGATTCTATGATATTCTCGTCTTCTGTGAAGCAGAGAACAGTATTTTACCTTGATCTTCTGGCTACCAGGAGTGTTGTCAGGTTCCCTGGTGGCTTATAGACATTCGAAATCCAGATTTTATTCATTCAGCACTTGAGACCGAGACCACTTAGAGGTTTGAAACAAACTTTAGACATAATTTCAAACATTCATGAAACTTCATCTTGCTGATTCCCCCCTCCCCCCCCTGTCCCACACACATATTTATAATCAAAATGAGAAAAAAGTTATTGCTTACTACACTTTCGCTGTTCATTTTCGCTTCAGGAATGATGTTTTAACTTATTGGTTCTTTGATGCAAACTGTATTCGCGACACGTTATGAAGGCTATCTTCACATATGCTGCTGAATATACACTCCTGGAAATTGAAACAAGAACACCGTTAATTCATTGTCCCAGGAAGGGGAAACTTTATGGACACATTCCTGGGGTCAGATACATCACATGATCACACTGACAGAACCACAGGCACATAGACACAGGCAACAGAGCATGCACAATGTCGGCACTAGTACAGTGTATATCCACCTTTCGCAGCAATGCAGGCTGCTATTCTCCCATGGAGACGATCGCAGAGATGCTGGAAGTAGTCCTGTGGAACGGCTTGATATGCCATTTCCACCTAGCGCCTCAGTTGGACCAGCGTTCGTGCTGGACGTGCAGACCGCGTGAGACGACGCTTCATCCAGTCCCAAACATGCTCAATGGGGGACAGATCCGGGGATCTTGCTGGCCAGGGTAGTTGACTTACACCTTCTAGAGCACGTTGGGTGGCACGGGATATATGCGGACGTGCATTGTCCTGTTGGAACAGCAAGTTCCCTTGCCGGTCTAGGAATGGTAGAACGATGGGTTCGATGACGGTTTGGATGTACCGTGCACTATTCAGTGTCCCCTCGACGATCACCAGAGGTGTACGGCCAGTGTAGGAGATCGCTCCCCACACCATGATGCCGGGTGTTGGCCCTGTGTGCCTCGGTCGTATGCAGTCCTGATTGTGGCGCTCACCTGCACGGCGCCAAACGCGCATACGACCATCATTGGCACCAAGGCAGAAGCGACTCTCATCGCTGAAGACGACACGTCTCCATTCGTCCCTCCATTCACGCCTGTCGCGACACCACTGGAGGCGGGCTCCACGATGTTGGGGCTTGAGCGGAAGACGGCCTAACGGTGTGTGGGACCGTAGCCCAGCTTCATGGAGACGGTTGCGAATGGTCCTCGCCGATACCTCAGGAGCAACAGTGTCCCTAATTTGCTGGGAAGTGGCGGTGCGGTCCCCTACGGCATTGCGTAGGATCCTACGGTCTTGGCGTGCATCCGTGCGTCGCTGCCGTCCGGTCCCAGGTCGACGGGCACGTGCACCTTCCGCCGAACACTGGCGACAACATAGATGTACTGTGGAGACCTCACGCCCCACGTGTTGTGCAATTCGGCGGTACGTCCACCCGGCCTCCCGCACGCCCACTATACGCCCTCGCTCAAAGTCCGTTAACTGCACATACGGTCATGTCCACGCTGTCGCGGCATGCTACCAGTGTTAAAGACTGCGATGGAGCTCCGTATGCCACGGCAAACTGGCTGACAGTGACGTCGGCGGTGCACAAATGCTGCGCAGCTAGCGCCATTCGACCGCCAAAACCGCAGTTTCTGGTGTGTCCGCTGTGCCGTGCGTGTGATCATTGCTTGTACAGCCCTCTCGCAGTGTCCGGAGCAAGTATGGTGGGTCTGACACACCGGTGTCAATGTGTTCTTTTTTCCATTTCCAGGAGTGTACTTGTGAAATTATATCTGTTCATGACACTCCGTTCAGGAAAATGATGTCATAAAAACTGAGATACGTTTGTAAATGCCGCATCATGCATGACGTTTAAATTTGTTATTACTAACCCACTGAACCAATTTCGATGAAATTTGATAAGAGGATAGCTTGAACCCTGAGAAAGAACAAAGGCTGCTTTAGATAGTGAGTGGTACAAGATATTTATTGAATTGAAGAGTATCATGCGAACCAGGAAAGAAATATTTATTCTTGGAAAAATCTATTTATTCTTTGACTTTAGAACTTCGTCGTACTTGAAAAAATATTTTATTGTTTGATATATGTTACGTGATACGATTCGAAGTAGCACATACAATGGTTTTAAAATCTTCGATGTGTTTAATCTACACTTCCACACCATTTGTTGCATATTGTACAGCTGCTATGTGCCCTGTCCAGTATTTGAGAACGGCAGCACTTAGTGACTTGCAACAAACTTTACCTATAATTTCAGATGTTTAGGAAACATTTTCCTGCTGTCAACCACCACAAAATGATGAAAGGAAAAAGTTTATCACTACATTTTCGCTTTCCACTCAACAAACCTGTTCCATCAAGCATGACGTCATGTTGGTACATTAATTACTTCTTTGCTACGGACTGTATTCACAACATATTTAACAGACAGTGTCCACATATACTGTTGAATCTATGACACACTTTACATACACAGTTCAGGAGATATGAGGGATGGAGGAGATGAACAGAGAGAGAGAGAGAGAGAGGAAGAGACCGACAGAGAAAGGGAAGAGGAGGAGATAGACAGGGAAAGATGGGAATAGGAGATGGACACTGAAAGAGGAGGAGATGGACAGAGAAAGGAGCAGGAGGAGATGGGCAGACAGAGAAGGGGAGGAGCTGAGGTACAGAGAGAGGATCAGTAGGAGATGGACAGAGAGTGTAATGTAAAAATATAAAAACAGTGATATGTAAAAAATATACGGCAGTCTGTCAATGTAATCGTATTCTTAATGGCTCAATAATAGCGATTGAAAACACTACTCTGAAAATGACATAAGTGTTATTAATAGTGCGATATCTCTAAAGTTAGCCCGACACATATCAGTAATTAATAAACTATCTCAGTTCTCAGAGTAGTTACGTAACCGTCGATAGCTAATTTTCCTATCTTTCTCTATCCAACACCACAGATATTTTTCCAGGCTCGTGAAAAATCGTGTGCTTATTGCACCAGAGAACATTTCACAAGTCTGTTCGCTGTAAACTACTGCAATACGTAACTTAATATGGTGGTTTCGTCTCAATTCCCCAATATAAGATAACAAGAGTAGTATCTACAAATGAAATCCTGTAATGGAACTGGAATCCTGTGACCAGACCTTTTCTATCTGAGATGGTAGCTCGTTATATAAAGAAAAGCTGTAAGTATAAGTTGTTAAATTATTATCAGCGGCCGCCGGGCTCGTAGGATCTGAAAGAAAGTTAATTTTCCTAACCGACGGTACGTCTCGTAGGTGAGTTAAAAGAAATATTTTAAAGATTTTCTAAGATGGCACTTAACAGGTATCAGATTACAAATTGACTGCCCGCATACACAAATACTTTTGACAAAATAACCATTATATATTTCTGGTTTTAAGTGCAACTTACATTATTAGGTGGTACAGCAAGACGAGCTTTACACAAGACCGTCCTCTTAGGTCCGCATCCAAGCAGATAAGATAAGCGAATGACAAAGGAAAGGTAGTTCATGCATAGAAGAGCAAGATACCGTGGAATAACATGTCCATTGTAGTTCTATCTCTTCTTCCTTGGCGTAACTTGTCGCTTCTTTATAAATTTTATCGTAATATTTAGTTTACATTTTTTTAAAACCCAAGACCACCCAGGAGAAGTAGTACAAAATTGCGGGGCGGGGGGCGGAGTGGATAGACGGACAGAGAGAACGTGATGGACGCAGAGGAGGGGTAGAGGAGGTGGACAGAGAGAGGGAGGAGCAGGAGGGGACGAACTGCCAGAACTGATATAAATACATAACAGGACTACGCCAGGTACTCAGCTAATTCGTACATAAAAAGGAATTACTGTCTCAGCGGGGTTAATACTGTTGCAGTTGAAGTAGATTGAACTTAATTATGCAGGACAACATATACATCATGTACGGCACAACCAATGTTTCCTGCATTGCGTGGTGATTACAGTTGCGCTCTACCATAACTATAGTTCGGTATTTTTAGTACACTACATAAATGATGTAGTAAATGGTACGATTACCTGTCGTATTGGTAGCATTGGTAGGGAATGAAACGTAAATGAATGTTAGAGAGAGAAACAGAGCGTGACGACTTCTCTTTCTTGTTCTGTTTTGTTTGTTTTGCACATGATTAGAACCACGAATCATTCATTATAAGTCCATAGTGTATTTTATATCCCTAGAGAATATAACTTGCATTTTATAACTAATAAAAAGTAGCTGATATCGTAACTTCTGCGCGTTTATGTAACCAAAGTAATTACTTCAGATATAAGCACAGTTTACAGGCACAAACACTAAGACAAGAGCCTCCTATTATTAATGGTAAATGCGAAACTTATTTATGAATGACGGAAACGTGTTTTATACGTATAAGTTCGACGAAGTATTGAACTGATATTTGATATAATTTTGTTTTTCGGTTTCTTTTATTTTACCTTTTTGTTGAGGAAATTACGTTTACTAGCGCTGTATGATAAATCTGAATTGTTTTCTTTGTCTGTACTGCAACGTCGCTCTGTTTCACCTTACAAGACAACAATTTTCGAATTAAACCTGAATTAGACACGGAAAATTTCAGTTTTGTTGTAAAAAAATCTTTACTTCTAAATAACAAAGGGAAGAATGACTATGTAGAACAAAATGTTCCGTAGGTTACCCAGCCTTCTTTATATTCTCACTAATTTACTAGACGGTTTACCGCTTCCAGTTTTTGGTGGAATCTAGTAAGACACTGATCACATGCGTAATGAAAGCGATCGTTATGAGATAAAGTCCGGTAGATGTACAGTACACCTGATGTACAGGTAACATGGATACAACCTAAACAGACCGAAGCTACCAGTAAAAGTACCGTAGTCTACGCCTAGTTATGATAGTATACGGTAGTTTACTTCTAAAGTTCTCCGAGAAAATCGTTGGTCTATTTATCAACTCTACGTCGTATATCTGAGGCACCTGCTCCCAGATGTAACGGTAGTGAATCGACTAACCAATTCAGATACCGTTGCTCGATAGTACTGCTGCTGGATGTTCTAATCTTTGTATGATGGAGGTGTCTTCTACAAAGGTGCTGTCCTTGTTATATGAAAGATGACTGTGATACTTTTTAATTATTTATTGTCTACTTTTATCAGTAGTAACAAATCCTGAGCACGAAAACGAGGCGATCTTACTAGTCACGAAGAAATAACATTATGAAGCATAAAATCTCACATTAATGTCTCCAATCACTATGCGAGTTAATACCAGCCAGAATATAAGCAACTATAGATTTGTAATGCTTAAGGAATGGAGTAGATGAATACCGATTACTGACTCAGTACAGCATAAACAACATGAAATACTTCTGCTTATTCTTTTTCGCCTTTTATTTGGGACGAAAATATTCTGAGAACATATTTTGACGTTCACTGATTACCATGCTCGTTTGACTGACTGATCAATGGCACAACGGCTATAACTCAGTAACTAAACTAAAATTTGGCATAACGGAAAATACGAATATAAGCAAGCATGCCAGGGAAGGTACGGTATCGTAAGCCACACTGGATTCTATCGTAATGCAGAGCTCGGACTCAGCCACTGCTCTCTATAAGTACGCTTTAGCACTCCATGTAAACTCGTCGCAGTTAAATACAGATGGGTGAAGTGAGTAACAATACTGACAGTAGCCAAATCATTTATGTAACCAAGAGAACTTTCTTTTACCGTGAATAGTAAAAGCAAAGGATTGGCAGCAACAACATTCACTATTAACAGCCCAAACAGGTACACTTAAACATAATTAATTACTGACAGGTCATCTATTAACATACTAACTTGGTGGAATCAGTCGCTAAGGTACATAGGTTTTGTTATAATGGATACAGTCTCCCGCGGGTTAAAGACATCACTATTCACCAATACACGGTAAAATTACATAATTCATACAAATAGTTTTAAAAAATGGCCAGGTGCGAGTAGGACTCCTGCAATGAGGGCTCTGTACAAACTTCATTGTATATACACACAATCCATCCATGCTGGGAATCGAGAATATTGACGCCTGTTGCCTGTTATTGACATTGATATTGGTAAGATATCGGTCCCAGGGATTCCAAGACTTTCCAGAAAGTTTCAGTTTCAAGTTTGAATTCGGATAAGAAATGGCAGAGATATTTTTTAGTGTGGTATAATTATAAATTAACAATTTAGAATTTCTTTCCTTTATTTCTACAGCTTGCTTTTCTTCGCCAGGCCATAAAAATGAACTATTATTCCGGTATTCTGAGCCTCAAATTTAGGTATGTCCTGGATCTTGACGGGGAACTGGATACCATCGAAGTTATGTCACTTGTGATTGTGAAGGTATCTTCCTTACCGAGATGTATGCTGCAATTTTTTCTTACAATTTCTCTCACAAGCTGTGACTGACCATGGAAAAGAAAGCTTATAATTTTCATTTTGAACATTAATGCATGCCCTCTTATCAGGTATATCTTTAGGAATCTATGTGGATATGCCCTCCATTTACTGAATCATAGATGTCATTGATGTTCAGGTGTAGAATTTGGCTTCGTGCTTCAGCTGACCCCTGACGTCTGTCTTGGAAAACTGGTCCAGTATAGCTCTCAAGGTGGATTCACGAAACCAGTAGGCGATTGATGCGCTCTTTGTTATCACTCCATTTTCCCCCAAAGACAATAAGGACCTGTCTCTTCAATAGCAGAGGCACCTTTGGGGGGCCTGCAACAGTTCGATTCACAGTACTGCACCGCATTTAATGGCGGGATACTGCGGGTCACTTACGATCTGGAGGAGCTCCTTCACAAAAGAAGGTATGCTCTTAGAAACCCAACTGGCTCGTGGTATCCTCCCACCAGGTTCTCAATGCTCGTGAATGAGATTTGCTCCTTGTAAGCATCTGCAATCATCGAGTATCCTAAGTGTGGTATGGTGTCACTGATGTCATTCACAAAAAGGTTGGGAGAGGGAACTGCCACTACCCACAGGATCATCTCTACCACTAATAATACTGTTACTACACGACGGCTCCATCCATCCCATTTACGAAGGTGGCTGTGGTTAGGTGTTGAGGGGTACGCACCATGGTGTACATACCATTTGTTGATAGTGAGGATGGGATGGTGTAGGAGGAGGAGGACGAGGAGACTCTGTGTTATTGGGCCAGTGCGAGCACCTGGTTGCTGCTGCCCTCACGTGACTACCTGAGGGAGGCTGGTCCATGGACGCCACTGTAGAGGTGGTGAGTGGATGGTAGGAGAGCCAGTGGCAGGGGTGGCAGCTTCCCACATGGCCAGTGAGACGTATCTCAATGGGCTCTGCTATGGCAAAGCAGCCTTTGCCGCCCCTGGTACCTGAGGCATGACATATTGTGGAAATTGTTCCCCTGATGCAGCTGATGTAGAAGAGGGAGAAAAACGAAAAAAATTAAGTACAACTTTCCTGAGTTCGCCAGCTTCTGCAAATAAAGAAAGAATATTGATTATTTGCAAGCAGAGTGAGTATGTATTGCCTGTTTTGCTCTGGCTCCTTGACCTCTCACACACCTCCTCACACTGACGAAGTTCTCTCTCCATTTCCTTCACCCATGGAGGCACTTCGTTCTCGCCTGAAATGGGGAAGAGCCATCTGTCCAGCTTCCCTACAGAACCTGCATCAACAATTATCTAACAATAAAATTGTAGATATGCAAAAAAACTATGATGTAAAAATACACTAACAGTCGACCAGCGATGGCTCCAACTTATACCTGACACATACTACTTTCTGTTCACCTTCTTCTACAGGGAAATCATCTTCAACAAAGAATAAAAACATATTTTATGTACACAGTGAAATTTTGTCATAAAGCAACAGATCATGGATTCACAGTACTATGGAGGAGAAAAATATATATACTACTTGTAGTGTTGTTCGTGCTGCTGTTTCAGCAACCAGGCTGTCAATTATCCACTGGACATGTAGTGGATCAAATCGAAACTCTTAGAGAGAGAAAAGAAAAGGAAGGAATGTTTTATCGATCCTTAAAATCGTCTACAACAACATATTACGTATTCAATGAGATTTTATGAAGAAATAATGTATTCACCGTACTACACTGAAAAAAATTAATGGAGATGTACGAAAGAAAGAGGTAACATTCATCGATTTTGATCCTCGAAATCATCTGCAGCAACTATATACTTAGTAAATGTTGAAATATTTTACAAAGAAATTACGTATAAAGGACATTACTATTAAAAAAACTATTAATGGACATATACAATATTCTTAATGTTAAAGTAACATTTACCGATTTTCATCCACTAAATCGTATATAACCACAAAGATTCACTAACTGACCGCTAAATAGTAGCAGCATATTATGTATATAATGAAAAATATGTGTATACTACTTACAAAGATATTGCTGGTGTTGGACCTCTGCTTCCAACTCTTTCACTGTTTGGTGGATGTGCACTGAAACAATAAACGAAATGTATTCAAGACTATGAAATTCTTAGGCCTTAAGCACAAATTTACAGTTGCCGATTTGAATCTGTACTTGCCAGGGAATTCCCATTCTTGCGACTGCATTGGACATTTGCCGCAACTGGCACTACCCCTGCTGTTGTGTGATGCCACTGCTGAACGCTTCATATTCCTACATAGACGAAGACGACGACGACGACGACGACGACGACAAAGCTATCCGACTAATAATGCATACAAGTAAGGAGCAAGCTGACCTGACCGTGGACGGTGGCAGAAATTGTGCAGGGGTTACGGATTACATATATGGGCAAAAATTTTATCAGAATGTAGTATTTCGGGATACCTTGGATGGCGGGTTTGCACAGGTTGTTTCATGCACTCATAAACACAAAACATCCACTTGAGGTGGCTTGTGACAGGAACTGTGCTTTTCTTTGGGGGGGGGGGGGGGGGAGGGGGGATAAGCATGACTTCCAGCCTGCCAGTCATGGGGCCAGCATGGGCATAGTGCTGCCTCTTGGACATTGGCATGTGGTGTGGCCCAGTGAAGTGCGTGGTGTGTGCTTCGGGATCAAAAGATTTTTAACAGTGTAATTATGTGTGGTGAGTTATGTTGATGGTATTCCTTTCACGACTGGGATAAAATAAAAGCGTCGCAATTTTTTAAGTATTCCTTACTGCCTCATCACCCTCAAAATGTTTAAATAAACCGTATTCCATGTACTGCAATCGATTTCCCATCAATTCCTTTAAATATATAAATAAACTATATTCTATACATCACCTTGTATCCAATAAATTGCTTAAATAAACAATATTCCACACATTGCATGGCCTACCTGAAATTGTTTAAACCATGTTCCATACACTAAAATCGATTTCCCACCAAACGACCAATCAACTAAGTCTTTTTCCTGCCTATTTCTGGGTGGGGGAGGGGAGAAGCAATGCTTGGGGTTCCCTAGATAGGGGTTAATCAATTCATAGATTTAATTAATTAATCAATTAATTTAATGTCAGAAGGGTGCTCGTATCGGCAAGGGAAGTTCCCATAGGGGAGGAGGAAGTCGAGGGAGAAGGGCAGGGGTGGGGGAGGTTTCTCAGAGGGACAGATTACCCCCCAGGGGGTCATAATACACTTAGCAGAGCAATATTTTAATGACCTGTCAATCAAACGGGAACCATAGATTTGCCTCTGAATGTATGCTTGCAACCGACATAGGGAACTTGCAGTAACAAAATGGTCTGATTCTCTTTTTACCCTACTACTCTCGAGTGTCTCCCACTTCAGGTGGCTGGCCTCGCAGATCGATCAGTCTCTCATTTCGAATCGCGACTGACATTAAACTTGCCACAGCGTTCTACAGTGGTGGTTTTCGACAGACATGCTGCATCCTACACGTTTCTCACTCTCCGATGTATGTCTACCGGTATTTTGTTCTTCAGCAGCCAAGAAAATAATAACAGCATCTTGGTCCCGTTGGGACGCGTTAGGTTATAACGTCTCGAATTCCACATTTATGCATTCACAACACGCACGTCGGAAAGACACGATTGCCATACTAATTCATTGCCACAAGTTGGTGCTTGTATACGCGCATCAGAGTTGAGCTACGTTGCATGTACAATGAAGCAACGTCCACAAATGGAAATTTTTTGATTGCTCCTCATAATATTAAAAAATAGAAAGGACCAACTGATAATAATAAAAGAAACATGTATGGTTGGTATGAAAAGAAATTGTGCTTTGCCAAAACAGAAAATCCCGAAAACATATTTAATTGTTGTCATCTCTTGTGATTTGTCACCTCAGTCCTCGTGACTTTTGTACTAGTTTTGCTGCTTGGTATATTAGTTATTCAACAAATATGTCATCTCGCACTCGAATGGCAGTGCATCTGGTCGCTCAGGCTCTAGGTAAGCCAATTTTTGACTGCCGCACAAATGTGGATACACTGTCTGACGAAGTCGGTAAGGAGCATCGGAGTATCAGTCGTTTCCTGAAGTTACTACGTTGGACATCCATAAGGAACATGTGTAGCGTGTCCGACTGCTTTATTGTGGACTGTTTGAAACTGACTGTCGTGGTGATTAACGGCTTTTCGTCATACTATGGCCACGCGTAAGCGGTATAGGTCGTATTAGCAGTAGGTACAATATGGTGGCATAGAGCGGGCAGCTTAACGTAGGGTCTAACGCACGGCTTTCCGTGCGGGAAGGAGCGCCGGTCCCTGGCACCAATCCGCCCTGCGGATTTGTGTCGAGGTTCGGTGAACCGGCCAGTCTGTGGATGGTTTTTAAGCGGTTTTCCATCTGCCTTGGCGAATGCGGGCTGGTTCCCCTTATTTCGCCTCATTTACACTAGGTCAGCGATTGCTGCGCAAACAAGTTCTCCACGTACGCGTACACCACCATTACTCTACCACGCAAACACAGGGGTTACACTCGTCTGGTGTGAGACGTTCCCTGGGGGTCCTACGGGGCCGAACCGCACAGAAACCCTGGGTTCGGTGTGGGGCGGCGGAGGGGTGAAGTGGACTGCGGTAGTCGGTGGACCACTGCGGCTGCGGCGGTAACGAAGACTCTCCGTCGTTTCTAGGTCCCCCGTTAACACACAACAAGGGGCAACTAACACGGTGTCTCCCCAGCGCTTTACAATTGACAGTGCTGTTTTCAGCGTGAGGCGCCTACCAAGTGAGCGATGATGGTCTGGAACGTTCCATAGCCCGACTGCAAGTCTGCTCATCACCACCTGTATCATTTCCCATTGTAGTGACATGCGAGTGACGAATGACGTATCTTGTACTGTAATTCAGCCCATCTTAAATGTAGAAAGTATTATTCCGCTAATCATGGGCGACTTTCTAGCACAGCTTCATGCAACGACGAGGATTCGCTTTGTTCTCTGTGGTTTCTAAACAAGCTCCGAAAACCGTGCTCTACTAAGGTTATAAGTTAAAATGACAGTTGGTTACTGAAGTACAATGAAGGGAACGAAAAGAAATACGCCGTGAAGAACAAGTCCGTTAGTGGAGACGTTCATCAAATAACTGGCATGTTATAATTAGCCATCATTCACTTCTGAAATTGTTTCCATCAAGTATCTTTTATTAGTTGTAGCTTGGATGCAAACAGCGGCCGAATATCAATTCGACCGATTTTTAATCGCAGCTAAAACTCGATCTGTCAGTCATTGCGTGAAGAGTTTTTGATGTTTCTGGGCAACAGTCATACAATAATTTTTAAAAGAATACATCGTCATTTGACGGTAGTGTTGTTTATTTAATTACGCCCCAGATTTCGAACTTTTATACAATTTTCAAGTGATTGAGTTTATGCCCTGCTTTATGTCGTGTAAAACATGTTAATGACATAAACTCAATCTCTTGAAAATTGTATAAAACACCGAAACCTGGGTTGTAATTAAATAAACTACAATTCAGTCAAATGGCGATGTGTATATTTAAAAAAATCGAAATGAGCTCTGGCTGGAGGTTGGTATGGTAGTATCGTTGTCCAGACACGCTTGATGACTTAATAAATGCAAGGCTTCTGGTCCTGACTGTATACCAGTTAGGTTCCTTTCAGAGTATGCTGATGCATTAGCTCCATACTTGACAACCATATACATCTGTTAGCTCGACATATATTGTGTTCGAACATTATGAATTACCTCGAAGGAAACGGTCTATTGACACACAGCCGGCCGGCCGAAGTGGCCGAGCGGTTCTAGGCGCTACAGTCTGCGACCGCTACGGTCGCAGGTTCGAATCCTGCCTCGGGCATGGATGTTGTTCCTTATCTATATATATGATTTGGGAGACAATCTGAGCAGCTGTCTTCGGTTGTTTGCAGATGATGCTATCATTTATCGACTAATAAAGTCATCAGAAGATAAAGAGAATTCCAAACGATTTAGAAAAGATATCGGAATGGTGTGAAAATTGGCAGTAGATCTAAAATAACGAAAAGTGTGAGGTCATCTACATGAGTGATAAAAGCAATCCGTTAAATTTCGGTTGCACGATAAATCAGTAAAATATAAAGGCCGTAAATTCATCTAAATACCTAGGAATTACAATTACGGAACAACTTAAACTGGAAGGAACACATAGATGCGAAAATATTTTGTTGACACCGACGTAAATAGGGAGAAACGATCATCGCTATAAAATAAAGGAAATCAGAGCTCGTACCGAAAGATATAGGTATTCGTTCTTTCCGCGCGCTATACGAGATTGGAATAATAGAGAATTGTGAAGGTGGTTCGATGAACCATTTGCCTGGCACTTAAGTGTGATTTGCGGAGTATTCACGTAGATGTTGACGTAGATGGCTGATAAATCCGGCCAGTCACGTATCCACGCATTCCTTAAGGGGTTTGTGGTGTGAACTGCAGTGCGCGCTGTTCCATTACAAGCCGTTCAGTACCCTGGCCATTGAGGACACAGCAGGGCTTACCAATCTTGTCACATGTCAGTCACTATTCAGCCCCTCTTCAAACATAACCAAATCAGTCCTGTACCATATCCGACAGCTATCCACAGTATGAACCCAGGAGGAGGAACGGTACAGGTGCGGAGAATCGTTACAAACTGTGCATTTTCATCGCGTCGTCTGTAGACTCGTAGGTGTCAATCTAACCGCTACAAACAGCAACAATAGTCAATACTGAACATCACATAATGCCACTCAGTGGTCTAGTTGGTTTAGGTTCATCACCACGCAAGTCCCTGTTGCCTGTGACCTGATACAGGCGCTTAACGACGCATGATAACTCGAGATCTCAACCCTGGTCACGGTGGCACTCTGCCTGCAACCTTTGTTCGGATTCCTACTGTTTTCAACAATATATTCCTCAGAATCATTCGAAAAACAGTGCGATCTTCCCGTGTGCACATAAGTGTCTGTGCGATCTGTCGGTACGCTGCTCTCATGATCCTTGTGCCAGAGATTCGACCTTTCTGAAGGTCAAGGAGTTGTTAAGAAATTGCACGTGCACGTCATCTGGGCACGCTGTGTTGCGGTCTCCACATCAGAAGTTCCAGAAACGGCAGACACATCATGTAATTATACCATTATTTACCTGTAGAAATGTCATTTCCTGAACTGAAAACAAGACTGCACACTGACGAAATTGTAATCATAATATCTCATAGGCGGCAAAATACTGGGATCTCAGCTTCATAGCGTACCGTAAAGTTTTCGTGGCGTAATATTTTGCATTTCCGTCAGTGTATATTAATGGAAGACGTATTAACCACCAGAGTGGGCTGGATATAATGCGGATTCACCGCTGAAGATGGCCGAAGACAACTCGAAACTGGTGTGATGTTATGGACCAAATAAACATACAGTGAAAATAGTGAATACTTTTATTCCATTTTCTTCAACCAGTGACTTGGTTACGGAGATATATGATATCCAAGAGGTTCTTCAGTGTGTCTGGGCAATAGCATTCGCTTGAAGATACCTCAGACTCTGTTGCAGGTGACTGAACTACGATTGTGATAGATTTATTTCTTTATTTTATGTTACGTGTCCAGAACATGAAATTATTACTGTTTTGAAACAGCATTAATAAACACTGATATTAATTACATACAGAGAAGCAGTTACAAAATTCAATAAAATACAGGCAGAAGGTAATAACAGTAAAGGTCGCTTCACACATATCAGTGACGAGACATTACTGTGACCGGCCCGTGATTTCACCGGCCGTGATGCCAAAGTGATGCCTATACCGTGGTCTCTGTTCCGGCGTGTGGCAGGGCATTTGAGTGGCCGGGATGGCGAAGTTCTCGGAGGACGATCTTCTGCTGACTTCTGTGATTGTGGATGAAGAAGAGGGAAAACAAATGAAGAAATGGAAGGGGATACCTCAGGCGAGGAAAAACACATTAACGGAAGGGAAAATTGCCACACTGTACAGTGACTTGATGGACGATGGAGCAAACTTTATGAATACTTCAAAATGTTTGAAAATTCATTCAACTTGCTATTGAACAAGTTGGACGTTCATATAGAAAAGCGAAACGCGGGCTATATAAAAGGCATCACACCAATAGCATGGTTCGCAATTTTCTTAAGGTTACTTAGTATTTAATTCACATTTTGACATTTTGTTGTTGTTAAATATATGAAATGAACATTCATCACTATGGTCTTCTGTTGCATAGTCTCTAATGTTTTCTTCTGTTTCGTGCGATACTGATTCATTACCGCTAAGACCACTTGTAAAATCTTCCTTCGCTATACTCCTACTGTCTACCTTTCTTCCGAGATTTTTGGCCACTGGGGATGCGCTAAACATGATTTCATTTATCCATCGCATGGGGCACAGAATTCTTCACAAAGTCGAACGAGAAACCTGTGAAGTAATTACAGACAATACGGTGGACGAATTAACGCCCATTCCAAAAGAAGGAATGTGGAAGAACATTGCTAAGGTTTTTTTTTATGAATATGGCATTTTTCCTAACTTTATAGGAGTTTTGTATGGGAAACAAATTTCTATTCAGGCTCCGTCGAACACGGAATAACTATTGTTTAATCACACAAAGACGTTTTCCCTAACTTCGTTGCTTCTTGCAGACGCTCAGTGTAACTATATTGCTATTGACGTGGGGGCATTAGATGGTTGTATTCATTGCCAAATATCTGAAATATGGAAGCATATTACCGTCTAGTAAGGTCATCCGAAGACCAGTATCAGTTGCAAAGCGATTTAGAAAAGATTGCTGTATGGTGTGTCAGGTGGCAGTTGACGCTAAATAACGAAATGTGTGAGATGATCCACATGAGTTCCAAAAGAAATCCGTTGGAATTCGATTACTCGATAAATAGCACAATTCTCAAGGCTGTCAATTCAACTAAGTACCTGGGTGTTAAAATTACGAACAACTTCAGTTGGAAGGACCACATAGATAATATTGTGGGGAAGGCGAGCCAAAGGTTGCGTTTCATTGGCAGGACACTTAGAAGATGCAACAAGTCCAATAAAGAGACAGCTTACACTACACTCGTTCGTCCTCTGTTAGAATATTGCTGCGCGGTGTGGGATCCTTACCAGGTGGGATTGACGGAGGACATCGAAAGGGTGCAAAAAAGAGCAGCTCGTTTTGTATTATCACGTAATAGGGGAGAGAGTGTGGCAGATATGATACACGAGTTGAGATGAAAGTCATTACAGCAAAGACGTTTTTCGTCGCGGCGAGACCATTTTACGAAATTTCAGTCACCAACTTTCTCTTCCGAATGCGAATATATTTTGTTGAGCCCAACCTACATAGGTAGGAATGATCATCAAAATAAAATAAGAGAAATCAGAGCTCGAACAGAAAGGTTTAGGTGTTCGTTTTTCCCGCTCGCTGTTCGGGAGTGGAATAGTAAAGAGATAGTATGATTGTGGTTCGATGAACCCTCTGCCAAGCACTTAAATGTGAATTGCAGAGTAGTCATGTAGATGTAGATGTAGATGTACTTACCAGTGAACTTGCCGTGACTGTGAAATGAGACAGTAACAGCCGCAAGAAATACGGCGATCAAGGTGTGCCATCAGCGAGAGCACCTTTCACACTGTTGCCGTCAAGCCATGGGCGAGTGTGAATACTGTCTTTTCAATTCCGAAAACAATATCTTAGAACACGTCGGAGGTATAGCTAGCCTGTCACAGCACTGTCGTTTTATTGATGTGAGAAGCCGCCTTAAAGTCTCTTGTTTTATTTATTCCTTGTTATTCTTATTATTTGTCAGGCATGGAGAGCTGGGCTACATGGGTTCTTCCCTTGGCTCAGAGGATGAGGTACAATAATACATCCCTTACTCACAAGAGTTAGTTATTGACAAACATTTCTTTGACAACAGTGCATTCAGCGGACTTCAACTAGTTGACTTTACTCGCTTGATGCAGTGCTTCCGTAGCAACACGGCGTAGTGGCCTCGGTGCTGGCGGCGGCGAGAGATGCTAACTGCAAGGAATGCCACAGAAACAGCAGCTGACGACGGCCGCACGTGGCGAGCGCTGCTTACGCGGTAAGACTGTGTGCCGGCGAGTATACTGGCTTGCAATTCCGGGCGGCTGGCCGGCCACTGCGATGACGAAGTTGCCCCGTGCTAGGAGCGAACCCGTGTTCTCAGATTCGGCGGCTCTGGGCGGCGTCCATTGAACTGGAGTTCTTCCCAATTCACGGGTGACTTCACTGGTTCGGCCGCATCCCTTCGTCCGTACTAGTCACCCGGGTTATTCACTATACGTCTTCCTCCGTTGCTATTGGTGAGACTTCGACTTTACCGAGCGAGGTGGCGCAGTGGTTAGCACAATGGACTCGCATTCGGGAGGACGACGGTTCAATCCCGTCTCCGGCCATCCTGATTTAGGTTTTCCGTGATTTCCCTAAATCGTTTCAGGCCAATGCCGGGATGGTTCCTTTGAAAGGGCACGGCCGATTTCCTTCCCAATCCTTCCCTAACCCGAGCTTCCGCTCCGTCTCTAACGACCTCCTTGTCGACGGGACGTTAAACACTAACCACCACCACCAGCAACACTTCGACTTTAATGACTTGACTCAGAACGAAGACTCGAATTCTGTGACTTACTGGCGAAGGGACGACATCTTCTTCCTTCTTCGTAAGTCGTGGTAACTAGACGCTGCTATCAGGTTCGATGCTGTCCTATGACTTCCATAGCTGCCGCTTTTTCTTTATGCCTACCGTCGGGAGTACATCAGCACGTCCAGCAAACGTCACGAGGCTTCCGGAATATGACAAGCGTACTTTATAAGTTGACCAGCACTTCCAGCAGACTTCGAGCAGACTCCCAGCAGACTTCAGAAGAAGCTGCAAACTTCGAGAGGGAGCTGCCTCTTTCCGGGGTATTTATTTCGTGTTCCTGCTGACGGAGTGACGTTTGTAGCACAGTGACTGCCCTCTGTGGTTCGATGCTAGAAGGTTCCCTCGTGTATCGTACACGTGACTTATGCTGGCTCCTGATCCGTCTACCCTGCTTTCCAGCGGGGCGGGCAATGTCCTCCGGACGACGCCCCCAGTAGACTGCTGACTGCTTGGTTCGCATACTCGATCGGCCGATTACCTCTCCGCGGTCCTGCTCCACTTCCGTGTCTATGCTAGCGCACTTGAGTCCCTGTAACCTCCTTTACCAAGTCTTTACTTAATTTTATAACTAATATTTACACATACGATCACTACACCTATTACACTTCGTTGTTTCTTGCAGACGCTCAGTGTAACTATATTGCTATTGACGTGGGGGCACTAGATGGTTGTATTCATTGCCAAAAATCTGAAATATGGAAGCATATACTTACCAGTGAACTTGCCGTGACTGTGAAATGAGACAGTAACAGCCGCAAGAAATACGGCGATCAAGGTGTGCCATCAGCGAGAGCACCTTTCGCACTGTTGCCGTCAAGCCATGGGCGAGTGTGAATACTGCCTTTTCAATTCCGAAAACAATATCTTAGATCACGTCGGAGGTATAGCGAGCCTGTCACAGCACTGTCGTCTTATTGATGTGAGAAGCCGCCTTAAAAATGCATCGATTAACATGTGCAACAAGAATTAATTAAAAAATTCGGACGCGAAGATAAAAAAACTAACAATAAGATAATTCGCTTCATATTCTGTAGAGGGCACAGTATCCAGGTGTTTTCACTTCCGTGTTGTTAGCCGAAGGGAGATCACTGGTAGTAAGTGTACCCAGGAGGGTCCTTGAGACTAGCAAAAGTCGTTAGTCCTACAGGTTGAGACCGATAACCTCGCTGTTTGGTCTCCTCCCCCAAACAACCCAACCCTCATACAGGTCACCCACAAGGTTGAAATGCGTCATCACTGCTGACGCCTTATTTCCTGAAGTTGACTTTGCATTGTGACTTCCCAGTTCTCAGTCTATTCAGGTTCTTCCATGTCACAGAAGGCAAAAGTGAACCTGTGGTAGGTTCCTCTTCTCTATTCGTTCGGTGCGCTTCAGGCAAAGAATCTCGCAGAGTTCCACTTGGCGTAGGCGAGGAGATGAAATTGCTCCAGGTGTCTGCGTGAAGCTCTTTAAAGCTCTGAGTCTGTGTAGTTGGGGATCGTGTCCTAAGAAGGGATATCTGGGATCATGACTCGTGTTCTCCACATCAGAAGCTGCGTTCCTGCGACTACCTGGCGGTGCAGTACCCACAATTTGATACAGGTTTTGACACGAGTGGGACGCAGACAGTCTGTCACAATGCGTCAAGTGTCGCTCAAAGCTGTATCGACTTGTGTGTCACGTACAGGATTTTACCAGAATGGCGATGAATGTTCTGCAGCGGAGAAACGTAGAACCAGGACAGATGTTATGAGGAGTTCTCGTGGAAGATCCTTCTACATACAGAACCAGAGGACATCGGCTATCTTCAGAGCCAACATTAGAATATTATCAGTTAATATTGGTGTTACATGAAGTAAATATTATCTTAGTAAAACTCTTAACAATGGTGACGTAATCCGACGTCACAAGTGTAATGCTATGGAACTTGGACAAAGATTATGGAGCAGAACGTAAGATGAGCGCCTCATCTCGTGGTTAGCTCACATACTAAGGAGACTGCCGCAAGAGGGAGGGTGCTGCAGGCGTGGCGCTGTCTTAGCCGCTGGCGTCCCTCAGCAGCGGAGGAACGTACGCGTGCCGGCAGTAACAACGCTCTTTAATGAAACTTCATTTGCCGCACCGCCGAATTAAATTATGAGGGTGGAGTGAGTAATGGTCGCAGGGATTTGTCGGAGGTTAATGGTTTCCGCTGCCATCCCGTCCCGGTAGATATTAAATCCCACATCGCCTGCAGCCGCAATTAATCTTCATCTGGTAGCCGCAGCCTCTCCTACTCGCCGCTGCTTTGCTCTCGGGAAGAGTACTGACAACGTGCGCTCCGCGTTCTGCGCTGTCCATTACATCTGTGCACACAGACGCACACCCGCCCACCACCCACTCTCGCAGCAACTCACTCGCTCACACGAGAGCACACACGGACGTACACACACTCACATACTGGTCAATAGAGAGGCAGACAGACAACAAGGGATTACAGGTAGAGGAAGGATCTCGTATCTTCACTGACACAGTTCATTATGTGATCCATTAAGACGCAATCTGAGGCGCAGGAACACAGAACCATTATCCCTTCTTTGGAGACAACAAAACGATGGACAGGTACTTCTGTTGAATGCAGTAAACGATGGGTGTGGGACTGGAGCGACAGGCAGACTAATTTATTACTCTATAATCCCACCAAACAAGCCATGTTCTGAATCTCACATTGACCATGAATATCTTTAATTTTTCTGTAGTGGTTCGCTTATTGTTAGTATGTTGTCCATTTCACTATGACAGCAACTTCTCTGAATGGCTAATGATTGAATTAAATATGAAAGGCAATCTGAAGAACGAGGGAAATTTACAACAGAGAAAAAACGTTGACTGGGATAATAATCGACGAACGCTGTTAAGAAAATGAGCCACCAACGAACACATCACCTGTCATTGGATATTCCCCTTGATTATTGCTGTGAAAATTAATAAATTAATTAACCAGAATGAAAGATGCTCCTATCACAGCACAGAAAAGGCGTATATATCCTGGGCAGAGACAGGAATATAAATTAAGGGAATTAGCTTTTGGACTTACCAGGCAGCTCCAAAGACATTTAAATCAAAAGAACTCGGATATTCACATTTTTTCACTTGTTAGTTTTAGCATGTCAAGTAATATAATGCATCAAGTCAGGTAAACTAATATGATACCCGATTTCATTCCCCCCTTCCCCCAGGAACAAATACACTCCTGGAAATGGAAAAAAGAACACATTGACACCGGTGTGTCAGACCCACCATACTTGCTCCGGACACTGCGAGAGGGCTGTACAAGCAATGATCACACGCACGGCACAGCGGACACACCAGGAACCGCGGTGTTAGCCGTCGAATGGCGCTAGCTGCGCAGCATTTGTGCACCGCCGCCGTCAGTGTCAGCCAGTTTGCCGTGGCATACGGAGCTCCATCGCAGTCTTTAACACTGGTAGCATGCCGCGACAGCGTGGACGTGAACCGTATGTGCAGTTGACGGACGTTGAGCGAGGGCGTATAGTGGGCATGCGGGAGGCCGGGTGGACGTACCGCCGAATTGCTCAACACGTGGGGCGTGAGGTCTCCACAGTACATCGATGTTGTCGCCAGTGGTCGTCGGAAGGTGCACGTGCCCGTCGACCTGGGACCGGACCGCAGCGACGCACGGATGCACGCCAAGACCGTAGGATCCTACGCAGTGACGTAGGGGACCGCACCGCCACTTCCCAGCAAATTAGGGACACTGTTGCTCCTGGGGTATCGGCGAGGACCATTCGCAACCGTCTCCATGAAGCTGGGCTACGGTCCCGCACACCGTTAGGCCGTCTTCCGCTCACGCCCCAACATCGTGCAGCCCGCCTCCAGTGGTGTCGCGACAGGCGTGAATGGAGGGACGAATGGAGACATGTCGTCTTCAGCGATGAGAGTCGCTTCTGCCCTGGTGCCAAAGATGGTCGTATGCGTGTTTAGCGCCGTGCAGGTGAGCGTCACAATCAGGACTGCATACGACCGAGGCACACAGGGCCAACACCCGGCATCATGGTGTGGGGAGCGATCTCCTACACTGGCCGTACACCTCTGGTGATCGTCGAGGGGACACTGAATAGTGCACGGTACATCCAAACCGTCATCGAACCCATCGTTCCACCATTCCTAGACCGGCAAGGGAATTTGCTGTTCCAACAGGACAATGCACGTCCCCATGTATCCCGTGCCACCCAACGTGCTCTAGAAGGTGTAAGTCAACTACCCTGGCCAGCAAGATCTCCGGATCTGTCCCCTATTGAGCATGTTTGGGACTGGATGAAGCGTCGTCTCACGCGGTCTGCACGTCCAGCACGAACGCTGGTCCAACTGAGGCGCCAGGTGGAAATGGCATGGCAAGCCGTTCCACAGGACTACATCCAGCATCTCCACGATCGTCTCCATGGGAGAATAGCAGCCTGCATTGCTGCGAAAGGTGGATATACACTGTATTAGTGCCGACATTGTGCATGCTCTGTTGCCTGTGTCTATGTGCCTGTGGTTCTGTCAGTGTGATCATGTGATGTATCTGACCCCAGGAATGTGCCAATAATGTTTCCCCTTCCTGGGACAATTAATTCACGGTGTTCTTATTTCAATTTCCAGGAGTGTACACCGCCAGAAATTTTATCGCCCCACAAAAATTGTTGTAGCTATTATCTACACTCTTCAGCCATACGAAATTATATATTGTTTACTACTACTGCCAAATCTTCTTGATTTGGACACAGGTCGGGAACTTTAGCTTACAAATTGCGAGTTGCAGGTGTGGCTCACTGCGATGAGGGAGTAGGCTTAACTCGTAAAAAAGACCGTATACGTCAAGATGATTTGATGAAAGATCTTTGAAGTCACCACATAAGTCGAAAAGCTAGTTCTCTTCTTTTACGTCCATAACTCTCCCAGGAGATATTCACCTTTTTGTGCTATAATAAGAGCATTTTTAATCATGTTGCCCAACTTTCACTCTACCATAACTTTAATATCAAATCGCCATGACTTGGCAATCGATACACATTTTTGCTGATTCAGGCGACGACTGTTCCGGTATAGTTTTCCTTATTGTCTTTCGAACCATGATGTTTATATCGTGGCTATGGATAAAGCTTCCACAAAACAACGGTAAGGACCATTAATTATATGTACACTCCTGGAAATGGAAAAAAGAACACATTGACACCGGTGTGTCAGACCCACCATACTTGCTCCGGACACTGCGAGAGGGCTGTACAAGCAATGATCACATGCACGGCACAGCGGACACACCAGGAACCGCGGTGTTGGCCGTCGAATGGCGCCAGCTGCGCAGCATTTGTGCACCGCCGCCGTCAGTGTCAGTCAGTTTGCCGTGGCATACGGAGCTCCATCGCAGTCTTTAACACTGGTAGCATGCCGCGACAGCGTGGACGTGAACCGTATGTGCAGTTGACGGACTTTGAGCGAGGGCGTATAGTGGGCATGCGGGAGGCCGGGTGGACGTACCGCCGAATTGCTCAACACGTGGGGCGTGAGGTCTCCACAGTACATCGATATTGTCGCCAGTGGTCGGCGGAAGGTGCACGTGCCCGTCGACCTGGGACCGGACCGCAGCGTCGCACGGATGCACGCCAAGACCGTAGGATCCTACGCAGCGCCGTAGGGGACCGCACCGCCACTTCCCAGCAAATTAGGGACACTGTTGCTCCTGGGGTATCGGCGAGGACCATTCGCAACCGTCTCCATGAAGCTGGGCTACGGTCCCGCACACCGTTAGGCCGTCTTCCGCTCACGCCCCAACATCGTGCAGCCCGCCTCCAGTGGTGTCGCGACAGGCGTGAATGGAGGGACGAATGGAGACGTGTCGTCTTCAGCGATGAGAATCGCTTCTGCCTTGGTGCCAATGATGGTCGTATGCGTGTTTGGCGCCGTGCAGGTGAGCGCCACAATCAGGACTGCATACGACCAAGGCACACAGGGCCAACACCCGGCATAATGGTGTGGGGAGCGATCTCTTACACTGCCCGTACACCTCTGGTGATCGTCGAGGGGACACTGAATAGTGCACGGTACATCCAAACCGTCATCGAACCCCTCGTTCTACCATTCCTAGACCGGCAAGGGAACTTAATGTTCCAACAGGACAATGCACGTCCGCATGTATCCCGTGCCACCCAACGTGCTCTAGAAGGTGTAAGTTAACTACCCTGGCCAGCAAGATCTCCGGATCTGTCCCCTATTGAGCATGTTTGGGACTGGATGAAGCGTCGTCTCACGCGGTCTGCACGTCCAGCACGAACGCTGGTCCAACTGAGGCGCCAGGTGGAAATGGCATGGCATGCCGTTCCACAGGACTTCATCCAGCATCTCTACGATCGTCTCCATGGGAGAATAGCAGCCTGCATTGCTGCGAAAGGTGGATATACACTGTACTAGTGCCGACATTGTGCATGCTCTGTTGCCTGTGTCTATGTGCCTGTGGTTCTGTCAGTGTGATCATGTGATGTATCTGACCCCAGGAATGTGTCAATAAAGTTTCCCCTTCCTGGGACAATGAATTCACGGTGTTCTTATTTCAATTTCCAGGGGTGTATTATCCCATCTTCTTAAAAAATTTGAGGAGATTCGCACAAGACTGAAACACAGAAGTGGGGGTCGGGTAAAAATAAAGAAAAAAGTGTTTTTTGCCCACAAAAAGTAAATGAAGTTAGATTTTTAAATTCGAGTTTTTTATTTATTTGAACCACTTTAAAACGTTTCAGAGTATTAAGTTCACGTAAGAATGGGACTTTCACGAAAGAACTGGACTTTAGCTGGACTTGAAGCCACCGTATCGCGGCAACGGATAGAGATTGTTGGATAAAAAATTCGTTTAGAAAATTTCCATTTATCTACTATCTTAGAGAAAATTTTAAACTGATTAGCACAAGTTTAAAGTATAGAAGTGAGGTGTGTCAGATTCCTGCCTAAAACGTGTGTCTAGCATGTATTTGCACGTCAAATGCGAACGGTGAGCGTACGAAATTTTTCCATTACCTGAGCATTCATTTCATCCTAGTTAACATCTTTTACAACAGGAATTAATCGATTCGCTTAATTTGTTTCGGCGTCAGATCCGGTTCGTCTTACAATCAATGCTTAATATGCTGTAATGTAGGTACAGTAAGACAGATGACCGAATGGCTATTACAAATGGCCGCTGGTCTAGGCTAAACCAAAAATGTTGTAACACATTTTCCTAGCTCAAATATAAAGCGAGCACCAAATCGAGATTCAGCGCGCGGCCTTCTCAAATGTACTTGGTACAGTGGTCCAGCGCAAAATGCTGCGAAACAAAACTGCGAAATTCTCGACGGACAATTAAATGTTTATCAGGATAAAATTAGAAAAGGCAGGTCCTATTCAGAACAAATAGTTAATCTGAAATCTTTAGTCCGTCGTAGGCCACTGAACTCTTGAAAATATGGTAGTAACATAGGTGGATTTGAAGAAGATATTTGACTCTGTTCATACGAATACTCTAAACAAAGCAATCTGAGAAACCACATTGGCAAATTTAATTTATGAAGTGCTTACAAACACAGGCTCAAAGGTAAAGTTCATGGAAGAAGTTTCTAAGTCCCTTAAAATGAATAAGGCGTAACGAGATGATGGCTTATGTCCAGTCCTCTTCATGCGCGTATTACAAGGAAATATTAAAAACTTGTAACGAAAATTAGAGGGGTGTCAAGCAACTGGGAAGAGGGAAATTAACCATTGAACTAAATATCCAGGCGTTTCCAGATGTTTTTGCTGTAATGTTCGAAAATCCTGCAGATGCAGAAGTGAAAATCCATGTCTTGGCACAGGTAGACTGTAAAGCAGATTTAATAATGTCTTTGAAAAAATCCAAATTAATGACTAACGTAAAAAATACAACAATATTTTTTACAGGCTTTAGTCCCTTAGGAAAAAGGTCAGCAAGTTCAAATATCTACTAGAGATAGTCCGAGAAAAGGGTTAGAAAATCTCTCACAACAAGACATATTTACAATAAAAAAAGCATATCAAGAAATGCTAATGAACTGATGCATTACTACTCGATGACGAAATGACAGCAGGCTTGATGGGAATTTACGATAGGTGTTGGCAGCTGTACTACATTTGCAATCAGTTTTACAACACGGATCGAGAGGTAAAGCCATGATCGCATGGATAGAAGTGACATAAATTCTATGGAATTACGAAAAATGACAGAAAAATACATATAAATTAAGTGAATATACACCGAAATGCTGGGAAATTGATGAAGTACTTGCGTGTCTTCTAGTTAGCGCAGAACAATTCTTTTACATGGGAACGAGCCGGCGACAGGAAGAGGAATCCGAGAAACCATTGACATGGAAGCACTGGTATCCGGGGAAACAGTCATTGTTTTTCCCATCGAGGTAACATTCTACTGTATATCTATTGAGGTAATATGATACACGTGAGTTGACTACTGTATTTGTTCTTTCCAGAAAAACAGAGAACCATCTGACTCTAAACTTACTTGCATCTGCATTAAAGAATGACAGAGAGTGGATGGAGTGATCAGTTGAGATAGAGTTGTAACTAGATACAACTTAATTGTAGACTCATGATGCATCCTAGAGAGAGAGGGGGAGATGTTGCTGCTGGTCATTTGACCATTTTTTCTGTTGTTCTGTCAGGATGCATCAGTTATGTGACATAGCATTCATTCAACTCATATACAACTGCGTGCTCTCTGTGTGTGGCTTAGAGTGATAGTTAACAACAAACCTCTCGGTCATCAGAGGACTTCTATCTCATGTGTGATGAAACGTGACCATCCTGTTTCGACACATTCCTCTACAAGGACGAAGATTTATGTGACGTACTCCATTTCCTTGTCGCATCTTGGGTATAAAATCGAGACTTCAGTTTCATAGCCAAGGTGATTATAATTAAGCGACAGGTGTTTGTGAAGCCATTCAATCTCCATCTTGCAGATATCCTGTTTACGGAGTTAGTGGAGGCATGAAGTGTAGTTTCAAATGTCAAATGTCGCTGCTATACGTTTATCTGTTTCCTTGTAAGAGGTTTTCTCCATTACTAACGATCATTTCACAAAGAACTGATCGTGCCTAGTATAATTTCTGAACCATGATCCGATGTGAACAGTGAACGTTATACATCTTTGGAAAGATATATTGTGCCTGTATCACACAGAATCGATTTTTTAAGGCAGTAGTTTGCTTCATTTTATTGTTTTTTAACACTGTTTATCGTAGAGAAACCTGCAAGAAGAATGTATGTCACGTGCTAGAAATATATTTCTATCATTGGAAAAATGGCTCAAATGGCTCTGAGCACTATGGAACTTACCATCTGAGGTCATCAGTCCCCTAGAACTTAGAACTACTTAAACCTAACTAACCTAAGGACAACACACACATCCATGCCCGAAGCAGGATTCGAACCTGCGACCGTAGTGGTCGCGCGGTTCCAGACTGAAGAGCCTAGAACCGCTCCGCCACAACGGCTGGCTGTTACATTGTAATGTTAATAGTGTTGTATTCCACATGAATAATAAGTCGAAAACTGCAGCAATCTGACATTATAGCCTATCTGATGTGCAGAACCATGTGCCTTAGGAAGGTGGGTGTTTATGTTCTCTCTTACCAATACCTTCCTGGTCTGATCCCAGACTTTAGAACAATAGTTCAGAATTGACAGCGTAACTGATTTACATAAAGTGCTTCAAACTCCATCTGTCTAGATCTCCATCAAGAATAAAAACCACCCTTTTCTTTTTCTTCTTATCTCTCTGCTATAACATCACAACACTTACAAGTCTACTAATGTACACCGATAATGGGTGCTAACTTCCTCGATATGCACACACCTGGAGAAACCTTGTGCACTAGGACGGGTGTGGCAAGCTCCATTCATTCACAAGACGCAGGATCTAGTGGTCTACTTCTGATCAGCTGCAGATTACATCGGTAACGGTGCTGCAGCGCAGGTTGGTCAAACAGAGTGCGAGAGGATCTTTCACTCACTAACTTTATCTTAAGAATGCGAGAATGCCCAGTGACTCCCATCCACATAGAGAAAGATCGTAAATTACGCACTATGCTCGAGGTGCTTGCAATATGTAGATCGCTGTCTGGTATACTTTTATGATGTATATGTTCGAGAATTAACAAGGAATGGACGTACTGCACCATCATCTATCTACATTCGCAATGGCAGTTGCAAAGTAGAGGCGGGGTGGTTTAGGGATGATACTGAAATTGGGAAGCATGCTATCGCATCTTTGGTCGGTGTTGAAATTACTGTAACATTGCTAAAATTGTTCGCACTATCAACTGTTTTGCTAATTGTTACAGTACGTGGACGATATCTTTCCCATCCCATCCATCCACTGGTATACCGTTGATTACCACATAATGATTGACTGACATCGCTTGTTTGAATTGAGGTGGAGAAAGAGTCTTAGTTAAGAGGCCACAACTTCTGAGGATGGCTAGCATGAAAACAGTGATTGTGTACATGACTACAATACGAGGAATCAAACAAAATGGAACATCAGCTATTCCATCACTGTGACAGGTGTTTTTAAATGTAGACGTCATCAACTACATTGAGACAGCAGTTTGGAAACGCTCCACAACGTTGCAAAACTCTTCCAGTTCAAAAACGGCTCTGAGCACTATGGGACTTAACATCTTAGGTCATCAGTCCCCTAGAACTTAGAACTACTTAAACCTAACTAACCTAAGGACATCACACACATCCATGCCCGAAGCAGGATTTGAACCTGCGACCGTAGCAGTCCCGCGGTTCCGGACTGCAGCGCCTAGAACCGCACGGCCATCGCGGCCGTCTCTTCCAGTTACCTTATGTTGTGACCTTCTTTTATTTAAAATCATCCAGTATGTGTGTGTGTGTGTGTGTGTGTGTGTGTGTGTTTGTGTGTGCGTTTTATGGTAGCAGCAAGAACAACATGATTTGCAACGTGTGACATCTAGTTTCTGTGAGAGGCAATGGATCAGAACGTGTTAATGTCAGTTTAGAATCTGACACAGTCTTCAAAGTCATGGCGGAAGAAACAAAAGGTACGGCAGTGTACATAGGCTGTTGCAGCAGAAAAAAACAATAACACAGTGTCACAAGGAGCCTTTCTTGCGACTGATAGCTTAGTCTGTGGGATATGGTCATCCTCCTACACTGCAGGCGATGAAACCTTACTCTGGTCTGTGCAATAGATCAATACCTGTATATTTAATAAGACCGTCACATGTGCTCGATGCTGGCACGCAGACGGTATTTGTTTTCGATGTATGGGAATAGGGAGGCATGGTAAAAATCTTATCGAGTTCTCTATTGGATGAAGTTAGCGGAGCTTTGTGTAGGACGTAATTTTTCTCTGTTGGAGGAACGATGATAGAACGTTGGGGTTACAAACGAGAATGGACCCTGAGGGACACAAATCTGCTTTGGACTGCAGTACTGTTGCAGGAGCGGGCTTCGTTTGGCGCCAAACCTACGCATCGTACATGGATAGCGCAGCTGCTACAGCGTGTACTCATTTCCATCGAATGGTCAAAACATGGTCCTGTCGCAGTATGCTACGGTCGCAGGTTCGAATCCTGCCTCGGGCATGGATGTGTGTGATGTCCTTAGGTTAGTTAGGTTTAAGTAGATCTAAGTTCTAGGGGACTGATGACCACAGCTGTGAAGTCCCATAGTGCTCAGAGCCATTTGAACCTGTCGCATTAACTCAGTTTAGCCTGTTTCTACAAGGACTGCAGCATGTAGTAGATAGAGCTTTCTCCGACTTCTGCTCATTTCTGACTTAAATAGGAACGATCACATGCACAAAGCTGCAGGAATGGTAGCGCAGAGTCTGAGGCGCCTTTGCAAGATGCATAGGGACTACCGAACATTTTACTGTAGTAGATAGGTTCGAAAAAGGTGACTCGTTTCGAGATATGAGAGTGCCAGAAATGGGATTCACTACCGGCTGTAATCATTAAAAAACTTCTCAATAGGAACCATTGCAGGTATGTGATTGAACAGAAAAACTTGATTCCAAATTGCAGTCAGCAGTTCTACCGCAAAGCGTAGCACTACCGATCTGAAAAGCCTGTGTTCATTTCTTACGACCTCAATCAGCAGACCACCTGCTATTTGTTATCATTCTCAATCAACCATCGCCTATTACCCAGCGGATGTATCGCAGAAGCTCTGACGCTCAGCGAGACAATGCAATACAAATGCTAGAGAAATATCTATTGGCGGGATGAGAGAGTTACAAATACTGGCTTCATATGGCGTTCCTTAGCCGAATCAACTTCTAAATACGGTGATTTCATTACGAGGTTAAACCCATTGGCAAAGTGTAACCACAATGTCGGTCTGATAATACACACTCAGGCGATCACCGTCTATATTCCCTGAAGCCGTATTTTTTTCTGGAAAAACCATTTCTTTAGGAGGTAATGACATACCTCGATTCATAAGGCTTGTATAGCTTTTAACACAGGTATCTCAGCAATACTTGTGAGTGCATGTAGAACCAAGACCGACTGTGATAGTTACATGGTCGTTGCAATGGTGTTTTCAACTTCTGGCGGTTTTAAGATGATTACGCCTCTCGTTCTACGGCACATTGGTACCAGTCACAGGAAAAACTTATGAGACATGTCTACCCATCACTGATTTTCACACAGTATTGTTCTGTATCGCCAACAATCCATTATTGGCGAAGTATTATACACAGTAGTAGGGGACGCGTGATAGCTTCGTCTTGAGCATCACGCTTATAAAGTATGTGTGTGTGTGTGTGTGTGTGTGTGTGTGTGTGTGTGTGTGTGTGTGTGTGTGTGTGTGTGTGTGCTCCGACATGTGCAAAAAAACAAAGGGAACGAAAGATTTTTTTTTTATTGCTTGGAAAAGTGTGTCAGGTCATAAGAATAGTACAGATATTTCTACACTACTGGCTATTAAAACTGCTACACCAAGAAGAAATGCAGATGATAAACGGGTATTCATTGGACATATATACTAGAACTGAGATGTGATTACATTTTCACGCAATTAGGGTGCATAGATCCTGAGAAATCAGTATCCAGAACAACCACGTCTGGCAGTAATAACGGCCTTGATACGCCTGGGCATTGAGTCCAACAGAGCTTGGAGAGCGTGTACAGGTACAGTTGCCCATCCAGCTTATACCACAGTTCATCAAGAGTAGTGACTGGCGTATTGTGACGAGCCATTTGCTCGGGCACCATTGACGAGAAATTTGCAATTGGTGAGGAATCTGGAGAATGTGCAGGCCAGGGCAGTAGTCGAACATTTTCTGTATCCAGAAAGGACCGTACAGGATCTGCAACATTCGGTCGTGCATTATCCTGCTGAAATGTAGGGTTTCGCAGGGATCGAATGAAGGATAGAGCCACGGGTCGTAACACATCTGGAATGTAACGTCCACTGTTCAAAGTGCCGTCAATGCGAACAAGAGATGACCGAGACGTGTAACCAATGGCACCACATACCATCAGGCCAGGTGGAAACGCCAGTATGGCGATGACGAATGCACGCTTCCAATGTGCGTTCAACGCGATGTCGTCAAACACAGGTGCGACCATCATGAAGCTGTAAACAGAACCTAGATTCATCCGAAAAAATGACTTTTTGCCATTCGTGCACCCAGGTTCGTCGTTGAGTACACCATCGCAGGCGCTCCTGTCTGTGATGAAGAGTCAAGGTTAACTGCAGCCATGGTCTCCGAGCTGATAGTCCGTGCCGCTACAAACGTCGTCGAACTGTTCGTACAGATGTTTGTTGTGTTGCAAACGTCCCCATCTGTTGACTCAGGGATCGAGACGTGGCTGCACGATCAGTTGCAGCCATGCGGATAATATGCCTGTCATCTCGACTACTGGTGATACGAGGCCGTTGGGATCCAGCACGACGTTCCGTATTACCCTCCTGAACCCACCGATTCCATATTATGCTAACTGTCATTGGATCTCGACCAACGTGAGCTACAATGTCTCGATACGATAAACCGCAATAGTGATAGGCTACAATCCGACCTTCATCAAAGTCGGAAACGTGATGGTACGCATTTCTCCTCCTTACCCGAAGCATCACAACAACGACTGACCAGGCAACGTCGGTCATATGCTCCTTGTGTATGAGAAATCCGTTGCGAACTTCCTTCATGTCAGCACGTTGTAGGTGTCGCCACCGGTGCCAGCCTTGTGTGAATGCTCTGAAAAGCTAATCACTGCATATCACAGCATCTTCTTCCTGTCGGTTAAATTTCGCGTCTGTAGCACGTCATCTTTGTGGTGTAGCAATTTTAATGGCTAGTAGTGTATTTCCAGAACGACAGCGACCAGCAGATGGTAATTCTGACACTTTGATCATTGTCGAAAGTCGTCCAGCTAACCGCAATCGTAATATTTTATTGTAAGTAGAGCAATCAAATATGTATGTGGTCGGTTCCCTAGGATGATTCTGTCTGGAGGTGTGTGGCGCGCAGTGGTTGTGGCCTGAGGTTGGAATGATTTACGTTTCTGGCTAACAGCAGGAGCTGTCCAAATGTAAAGGCCTGTTGGGGTACAGGAATGTACCTGTCCTAACTGTGTCGTCCTCTAGACAGCTGAATAGCGAACTAATACTCAGTATGTGTTGGACAGCCTTCGTTATCACGTATGTTCCCCTTGGAAATTTGAGAAGATTCAATATAGACATGTGTTTGTGCAGGGCCATAATTCCTTTCCCATACAGATTGTCCAGATGAATGCTTCTGCACATTTCCCGTCATTATTTGGTTGAGAGAAGTCGACTATGTTGTGTGTATCTAGCAGGTGAAAGTCGGGTGGAAGAGATGTTTTCTGGTTCTCTATACATTAGAACCATCTTAGTTGACTTTGTGAATTATAAGGATGATTTGGAATCTGTTATATCCCGATATCGGTATTCGAGAGTGAAAATATCAATTTACTCTATTTTTTCGACTTGTCACAAAAGGTCTTCGCAGACGAGATACGTTTCTAGTTACTGAGTGGTTTATAACACACTCCAACTCGCTAAAGTTTCGTGTTTCTAGAGAAATAACTTCCAGTCTATATCTTTGGCATTATAGTGTGCAAGCAATCAGTAGTATACTGTTAAGTACTTGATATCGAAAAGTATAGCGAAAATGGTATGATATTCTGCAAACCATGTGAAAATATATATGTTCTTGTAATCCGAGAGTCTGGAGATGGGTGTAGAAAGCAAGCAAGCAAATAGGTAGGCGCCAGAAAAAGTAACGCCTTTCTGTCGAGGGAAACCGACCCCACCTTTGTACCACAGTTTGGAGAGTGAATTTGGACCGCTGAGGGGACTGTGGTCACACGTCAGGCCAGTGTGTGTACGGGGCCGGGCTCACGCCGTGACGGGGAGGGAGCCGACCCCGCCAACGATGGGGAGTCCATCGTTCTGTACACCTTCAGAAAGTCCATCCTCAGCATCGGCGTCGTCCGCCCAGGAGACAGACGTGACACCGGAGGTGCGCCCACAGTTAGCGGTAGATATACACTCCTGGAAATTGAAATAAGAACACCGTGAATTCATTGTCCCAGGAAGTGGAAACTTTATTGACACATTCCTGGGGTCATATTCATCACATGATCACACTGACAGAACCACAGGCACATAGACACAGGCAACAGAGCATGCACAATGTCGGCACTAGTACAGTGTATATCCACCTTTCGCAGCAATGCAGGCTGCTATTCTCCCATGGAGACGATCGTAGAGATGCTGGATGTAGTCCTGTGGAACGGCTTGACATGCCATTTTAACCTGGCGCCTCAGTTGGACCAGCGTTCGTGCTGGACGTGCAGACCGCGTGAGACGACTCTTCAACCAGTCCCAAATATGCTCAATGGGGGACAGATCCGGAGATCTTGCTGGCCAGGGTAGTTGACTTACACCTTCTAGAGCACGTTGGGTGGCACGGGATACATGCGGACATGCATTGTCCTGTTGGAACAGCAAGTTCCCTTGCCGGTCTAGGAATGGTAGAACGATGGGTTCGATGACGGTTTGGATGTACCGTGCACTATTCAGTGTCCCCTCGACGATCACCAGAGGTGTACGGCCAGTGTAGGAGATCGCTCCCCACACCATGGTGCCGGGTGTTGTCCCTGTGTGCCTCGGTCGTATGCAGTCCTGATAGTGGCGCTCACCTGCACGGCGCCAAACACGCATACGACCATCGTTGGCACCAAGGCAGAAGCGATTCTCATCGCTGAAAACGACACGTCTCCATTCGTCCCTCCATTCACGCCTGTCGCGACACCACTGGAGGCGGGCTGCACGATGTTGGGGCGTGAGCGGAAGACGGCCTAACGGTGTGCGGGACCGTAGCCCAGCTTCATGGAGACGGTTGCGAATGGTCCTCGCCGATACCCCAGGAGCAACAGTGTCCCTAATTTGCTGGGAAGTGGCGGTGCGGTCCCCTACGGCACTGCGTAGGATCCTACGGTCTTGGCGTGCATCCGTGAGTCGCTGCGGTCCGGTCCCAGGTCGACGGGCACGTGCACCTTCCGCCGACCACTGGCGAACAACATCGATGTACTGTGGAGACCTCACGCCCCTCGTGTTGAGCAATTCGGCGGTACGTCCACCCGGCCTCCCGCATGCCACTATACGCCCTCGCTCAAAGTCCGTCAACTGCACATACGGTTCACGTCCACGCTGTCGCGGCATGCTACCAGTGTTAAAGACTGCGATGGAGCTCCGTATGCCACGGCAAACTGGCTGACACTGACGGCGGCGGTGCACAAATGCTGCGCAGCTAGCGCCATTCGATGGCTAACACCGCGGTTCCTGGTGTGTCCGCTGTGCCGTGCATGTGATCATTGCTTGTACAGCCCTCTCGCAGTGTCCGGAGCAAGTATGGTGGGTCTGACACACCGGTGTCAATGTGTTCTTTTTTCCATTTCCAGGAGTGTAGAAAGGGAGGCAACCGCAGGCGGGGGAAGGTCGGTGGCTGAAGGTGAAGGCTGACTTGAGATGGAGGTAGGGAAGGAAGTCACGTCGTCAGGTGGCAGGGCGTTAGAGGATAGAGCACCATCAGTTGCAGGGTCGTCGTCCTGTGCGGACATCCAAAATAAGCTGTCATCAGAAGTGCTTCGGAGTTGTCACTTCCGTTTCCTCGGCGACCGTTGCTTCCTAACACGATGTTCCGTGTCGGATGGCGGGCGGCTATCGTCCGACATGTGGCCAGATGGCAGAAAGGGAGAGATAGGTACAGCTCCAATATCAACAACCATGAGGTCGGGTTAGACAAATGGTTCAACTGGCTCTGAGCACTATGGGACTTAACATCTGAGGTCATCAGTCCCCTAGAACTTAGAACTACTTAAACCTAACTAACCTAAGGACCTCACACACATCCATGCTCGAGGCAGGATTCGAACCTGCGACCGGAGTAGTCGCACGGTTGCGGAATGAAGCGCCTAGAACCGCTCGGTCACAGCGGCCGGCCGGGATAGACAGCTTGTGCCTGCTGATGGCCATCGGCCATCTGCACTGTCTCCGGCAGCGGTGTAGGAGAGACAGGCGAAACGTCCATCGCGTCGTCGAGAGGAGCCGACACGGCACCGCCGCACACGTGTAAGACAGCGGTAATACAGTGGGCGACGCAGGAGGAACGACGTCTCTGATCGGCGTCTGAACCAGTCTGTGTTGGAGTCGTTCAGAACGGACGTGATCTTTTCCGTAGTCCAGTTTTTATCTGACGGACACCATTGAGGGTACGGTACGTTTTGAAGGTCTTCCACTTTTCAGCCACGTGGCTGACGACGTTGACGTAAGGTTTAAAAGTGGCCACCACAGCGTCCGACCGTATTTAAAAGGGCAGTTCTAAATCTCGCAACGTTCGGAGGCCACAACCAGCATGATCAACCACTACAGTTCCTATATGTCCGTCAGAGTATCGAAACTTAATATCGTTAGTATGGCGCTGCAAAACGTCGGCACACAGCTCGTCATTCGCGATCTTTATGTACACAGTAGTACTAATGATTGAAAAATGTATTCCGAGAACGTCTTGTGGCAGGAGACGCATTTCATCCCGTATAAAACGTTCAACTTCAATACGCCGTCTGTCGTACGTGATCTAATGGAAAAGTTAATGTAATTGTGGCGTGGCAGTAAGAAAACGCTATTATGGTCAATGCAGTCGGACTATGAAACGAGCCGCAACGTCGAAGTAAACAAACGGGCCCTCGCCCTCAAGTAGCGCAACAGGTAATATGCATACAAGGCATGTGCGCCTCACCACAGCCAAAGGCCGACTGCCCATGAGAGCATGCAATGGATAACGCGACACACACACACACACACACACACACACACACACTCACACACACGCACACGCACACACAAAACCGACGCACTCAGTAATGAGAGCAGTAACCGATAGCATTACTCAGACCTACACTTACTCAGACCTACTCTGGTATTTCTACCACATTATCGAGACGGGGAATGACTATGGAATAAAGTAATAAGGGGCCTCTTATCCATCCATAACTATGAATTAAAAATTTATGATAATCTTTTAACTTCATAATTATGAATGGGTAAGAGGCCCCTTATTACTCTATTCAGTGAATTTAAACTTTATAATAATCTTTTCTATATGGAAATTAAAGAGACATTTAGAGAAAAGAGAACCACTTGCATGAATATCAAGAGCTCAGATGGAAACCAAGTTCTAAGCAAAAAAGGGAAAGCAGAAATGTGGAAGGAGTTCAATTGGCTCCGAGCACTATGGGACTCAATATCTTAGGTCATAAGTCCCCTAGAACTTAGAACTACTTAAACCTAACTAACCTAAGGACATCACAAACATCCATACCCGAGGCAGGATTCGAACCTGCGACCGTAGCAGTCTCGCGGTTCCGGACTCCACCGCGGCCGGCACATGGAAGGAGTATAAAGAGGGTCTATACAGGGGCGATGTTCATGAGGACAATATTATGGAAATGGAAGAGGAGGTAGATCAAGATGAAATGGGAGATATAACACTGCGTGAAGAGTTTGACAGAGCACTGAAAGACCTATGTTGAAACAAGGCCCCGGGAATAGACAACATTCCATTAGAACTACTGACAGCCGTGGGAGAGCCAGTCCTGACAAGACTCTACCATTTGGTGAGCAAGATGTATGAGGCCAAATTCCCTCAGACTTCAAGAAGAAAATAGTAATCCCAATCCCAAAGAAAGCAGGTGTTGACAGATGTGAAAATTACCGAACTATCAGTTTAATAAGCCACAGCTGCAAAATACTAACGCTAATTCTTTACAGACGAATGGAAAAACTGGCAGAAGCCGAACTCGGGGAAGATCAGTTTGGATTCCGTAGAAATGTAGGAACACGTGAGGCAATACTAACCCTACGACTTATCTTAGAACAAAGATTGAAGAAAGGCAAACCTACGTGTCTAGCATTTCTAGACTTAGAGAAAGCTTTTGACAATGTTGACTGTAATACTCTCTTTGAAATTCTGAAGGTGGCAGGGGTAAAATTCAGGGAGCGAAAGGCTATTTACAATTTGTACAGAAAGCAGATGGCAGTTATAAGAGTCGAGGGACATGAAAGGGAAGCAGTGGTTAGGAAGGGAGTGAGACAGGTTTGTAGTCTTCCCCGATGCTATTCCATCTGGATATTGAGCAAGCAGTAAAGGAAACGAAAGAAAAGTTCGGAGAAGGTATTAAAATCCATGGGGAAGAAATTAAAACTTTGAGGTTCGCCAATGACATTGTAATTCTGTGAGCGACAGCAAAGGACCTGGAAGAGCAGCTGAACGGAGTGGACAGTGTCTTCAAAGGAGGATATAAGATGAACATCAACAAAAGCAAAACGAGGATAATGGAATGTAGTCGAATTAAGTCGGGTGATGGTGAGGGAATTAGATTAGGAAATGAGACACTTAAAGTAGTAAAGGAGTTTTGCTATTCTGGGAGCAAAATAACTGATGATGGTCGAAGTAGAGAGGATACAAAATGTAGACTGGCAATGGTAAGGAAAGCGTTTCTGAAGAAGAGAAATTTGTTAACATCGAGTATTGATTTAAGTCTCAGGAAGTCGTTTCTGAAAGTATTTGCATGGAGTGTAGCCATATACGGAAGTGAAACTTGGACGATAAATAGTTTGGACAAGAAGAGAATGGAAGCCTTCGAAATGTGGTGCTGCAGAAGAATGCTGAAGATTAGGTGGGTAGATCACATAAGCAACGAGGAGGTACTGAATAGAATTGGGGAGAAGAGGAGTTTGTGGCACAACTTGACTAGAAGAAGGGATCGGTTGGTGGGACATGTTCTGAGGCATCAAGGTACCACCAATTTATCACTGGAGGGCAGCATGAAGGGTAAAAATCGTAGAGGGAGACCAAGAGATGAATACACTTAGCAGATTCAGAAGGATGTAAGCTGCAGTAGGTACTGGGAGATGGAGAGGCTTGCCACGGATAGAGTAGCATGGAGAGCTGCATCAAACCAGTCTCAGGACTGAAGACCACAACAACAACAACAACAACAACAACCTTTTGAGATAATTGAGTGAAATTCCAACACTTATTCGATGTGACTGAAATTTTATTACAAGGTAAGATCCTGTAATTGAACATACTCTTCAATCGTTAGTCCGCCTGTTACTGGTGTCTTCATTTGTGTGGCCATGTTGTCTGCAGTCTGCTAGCACATTGTCAGTTTTTTCTTCTTTAGACACTGATGGTCGTGGGCTAATTTTTAGTTTTTATGCAGCACTATGCATTTCTTATGTTTTTCACCCAACACTCTTTCACACACCACTGTTCACTGGGTCTGAGCACTATGGGACTTAACATCTGTGGTCATCATTCCCCTAGAACTTAGAACTATTTAAACCTAACTAACTTAAGGACAGCACACAACACCCAGTCATCACGAGGCAGAGAAAATCCCTGACCCCGTCTGGAAACGAACACGGGAAACCGGGCGTGGGAAGCGAGAACGCTACCACACGTCCACGAGCTGCGGACTGTTTCTATACTTCTAGCTATGTGCTGTGGTTTGTGTTTTGTAGTGTTGTCAACCTAACGTTGCCACTATGTTGTCTTTGACCCAAAATCTTTCTTCTTCTTTTGGATAATTGAATGTTTGTAATTTTATTTAATTATGTTGCTGTGTATTTATATACTGTGTGAGAGTAGGGAAGGAATAGTGATACAGTTTTGTTTTGGGGGGGGGGGGGGGGGGGGTTGAGAAACCATGAATGAGGGGACATACATTTATAGTAGTGTGATAGAGTATGAGTTGGAGGAGAAGGTGAGGAGCAAGAGGTGAAATGAAACTATAGGGAAGCCAGAGGGATTTAGTTATAACACATTAGGGCACAACCTTTCCATGCATCGCACGCTGAAATGCATAGTGAAGCACTACGCAAAGCGCCGTTGCTATATAAGTTAAAGAAAAAGCGCGATCGCACAGAGCTGCGAAGCTACCAACGGAGATTCCTGAGCATACAGTATTCAACTGCGATCGTGTGACGAGCGAAAGAGTGGATGCTGCTTAATTGAAAAATTTAGGCCAAATTAATCTTAATTGATCAAAAGGACTCGGGCGGGAACTGTCAAATTAGTATTCTATTCTCGAAAATGTTCAAGAAAATCTCCCGAGAAGTTGCACAGGCTGCTGGCTGAGAGCCATTATCACACTGAGATTACGATGAATAACGCACGATTGCACACTAAACATAACGAATAAAGCGACTATGCATATGATAAGCGCGCCGATGGCTATTTCAAATATTATAAGCCATGTACCTAATATTCACAAAATCTCTTCAGATTTACGTAACTTTCAATAAATCGCTCTGAAGGAGCTATGAGGCGGCATTGTACTATCGCTTTAATATTAGTATTATGTATCCACAAGGAAAGTAACATTAATTGCACCAAAACATACCTCCCTTATTTCAGGACAAATAGTACAAACATAATCCTCCACCATCATGATTAAACAATGCAAAATGGAGGGGGGGAGGGGGGAGGGGGGGGGAGAGGAATTGGCTCACGGCACCCTTGATGGCACACGAATGTAAGACACAAAGAAAATCACCAAAATCCACAAAATTATATTATAATACGAGTAATAACGTGATCCAGTGTCTGTTGCTGTTAGCAAGCATTTACTACTTTTTCACAGTCAGAAAACACTTCGTTTCTAGCACTGAGAGTACCGCATGAGAATGTCGCGAACATGGGCTCGCTTCTACATTGCAAAGAAAACTACTCGAAAAATTAATTTATCGCCGCAAAACCATATCGCAGAATTAATGTTTCTATTCTTTAACTGAGGGAGAGAAGCTCTAGCCTCAGCAGTTCACGCTGTAGCGTAAGGAGCCAATGGATCATGCAAGAACAAAATCATTACAGCTGCCACTCACTAAGTTTTCTATTCCGTCAAAATTATCACGATTACGGCATCACTACATACTTCGGTAGCTACGAGAAATTTGTGTAACGCGTAGTGTATCTGCCTCCTCACTGCGTCGTCTCCTCAGCACGTCCCGGCTACCAGTCCACAAGCCACGATGCCGCCCGGCCACCACGTTCCTACTGGCTGAAGGCCAACCTCTGTCCTCCACACTCAAGCAATGTCTGTGTTTAACTTGTCTATTTTCTGTTTTGAGAAGCCTACTGCATCTACTGATCACCTTTGAAACTGCCCTTCACCTTCCTAAGCCCATCAAATTGACACATCGTGCCGTCATACATACTGCAAAGGTACAGAGAGGACAAGGAAGTGTAATACATTGCGAAAGTTATTCAAATAAAATACTTAGTTGCCTGTCTCCAAGACCATCAGTTGGATTATTGACTTAACAAGTGAGGAAACACTCATGTCACATCATATATTCCAATAAGCTGATTAACTTCTGATATCCCTCAACTGGGATTTATTCAACTGAAGCACGATTTGCGTGCATGAAGCATACTCACAGTACAGCTCCAAATTTACCGAGTGTGATGGCATAGTGCAAAGCCAATGGGCACACATTTGGGAGGTGGGTGGCTCAAATTGCCAGATACACGTTTTATTTATATCTTTAAAGTAATTTACGTAAGTTTCTGGAAAGGGTACGGCGTATTTTCTTCCCCTCGCCATGCCCTGTTTATACCCATTTCGAATGACTTCCTCGCTTGCGAGACATTAATCTGTAATACTTCGTTCCTTCTTATTTCAGTCATTCTGACCTCTTTCATTGTGGCAGCTATTTATGTCTTCATGTGTATGTCATGTGTGATGTCACCCACCAGATGTGACTGTTATCATTTTCATTGTCTTGCACTGCAGACAGCACTGTTAGCATGTGTCCAATTAGTGTGATGTTCATTCGGCTGAAGTGTACAGAAAGAGGAATAAACTTCATACATCTTGATGGAACTTGCCTAATAACACAGGTGATGACGCGGTCTGAGTTGGGACTCTAGAATGAAGTGCATGTACACGCGTCGATTCTCTTTCTTTTGAACGGCCGCGGTGGCCGAGCAGTTCTAGGCGCTTCAGTCTAGAACCACGAGGCTGCTGCGGTCGAAGGTTCGAATCCTGCCTCTGGCATGGATGTGTGTGATGTCTTTATGTTAGTTAGGTTTAAGCGGTTCTAAGTCTAGGGGACTGATGACCTCAGATGTTAAGTCCCATAGTGCTTAGAGCCATTTGAACCATTTCTTTCTTTTGCTGCACACTGCAACGTGACGTAGCTAATCGCTACGTTAGTAGCAGCCATGAACCTGTGCTTGAAAGCGAGTGAGGCCGAATCGCGTCTATCGATAATAACTGGAAACAACTGCCACTCACTCAGCTCGACATCGAAGTTGTGCTGTACTGCAGACCCTCTTGACGTGACCTACTGTCCTACTTTTCTATGCAGAAATGCGCATCAGGTCGGAACTATTGGTGCTCATCAGGACTCGAGAAGTCGATCATTGGAAGATGTTAGGAAAGCACTCACAAGAAGAGTTTACACTCTTTCTTTAATTTTCTGTCTACATCAACGAACCGATGCCAAATCTATGAGGGACTATTCAACCTGGAAAGTCAGCGTGCATAGCTGAGGGTCAGCGCTACGGAATTCCATGCGAGGGGCACGTTTTTGATTCCCGGCTGGGTCGGAGATTTTCTCCGCTCGGGGACTGGGTGTTACGGTGTCTTCATCATCATCTTATCGACACGCAAGTTTCCGAAGTGGCGTCAACTAAAAAGACTTGCGCCAGTCGACCGGCTTACCCGATGGGAGGCCCTCGCCACATGACATTTCTTTTCGCCCGGAATGATGGAGAGTGCAGGTAAAGCAGTTTCTGGACAGAGTGTAACAGAATACGGAGGACTATTTTGAGATGTCGGAAGTCCTGCCGCAAACACTTTCCTTGCGGCATGAGGTAATATTCTCTAAAGGTCAACTGCATTGCAAGTATGAAACTAAGAGGTGAGACACCCCCAATCACATGTAGAGATCATGGATCAAGAAAAATACACAACCATTGATCTGGCCGTTAGTCTCCCCATACAACGATTTATTTGTCTCCCACGCAAGGTTCCCTCCTACCCCCCAAACTGTCAAATTCCGCAACTACAGTTGGAGCCGTCTCGTACTACAAACAAGGTAAGTCCGAAGTGTGTATGCTTCTAATTCCAACAGTTGTGTGAGGAACCAACTTAGTAATTACTGTGGCTCAGTGTTAGGATTCGAGGAGCTCATGTGTAAACATGTTGTATCATGAGGTCTTGGATTCAGGAGGACAGCTATGATATGTCTACTTCCCATACAACATTCATTTATAATTCTTTGGTTCAGTTCACTTCCAGGAAAACTGTTTTCATTATGTTTCTATACGAAAGATGTGTTTGCTTTATCAGTTGTAGAAATGCCTATTTCATGCAAACAGTTCGATTAAGCTTGTCTTAATGCTCAGAACATGGAAAGGATCTGATCGAATCATCAATATGTTTTGAGAAGCTACTTTTGTTTTGGCTGCATGTCAACAGCTACTTTCTGGGCACGTGTGCCTTGCAACTCTCCTCCTCCACATTTTACGCACACCTTAATGATAAAATGATTTGTTCATATGGGTAATTCTGCAGTACCATTCCTACTTATGTCTGCATCGCAGACCGACACTAAGAGACTTTTTATAACTACCGTTATATGAATGTGTATGTCTCAAGTACAGTATATCCGGAGAGCAAAGAAATCAATTTTATGTTGTCTTCTGCTAGTTATCTTGCAGAACACACACCAAAAAAAATTTAAAATGAGTGGGAGGGTAATGAAAGCCACCTGTCAGAAAACGTCTTTAATGTTAGTTACCAGTATACGACCTGCAAGTCGTGGGCGAGGTGCAAAGACTCTCTATACACTGATGTCGTCAGCTAGATAAGTAATAACTTTGGCTGTAATGTTGAGCGGAATCCTAACCAGTCTGGAAACTGGACGATTGCGACTGGAGTTAGTTCGGCCATGCGGACAACAGTCAAAGCATCTTCTTCCGCTGACCGCTGAGCCCAGCTTCATACTCACCGCTGCGTGGACGCATCTTCCACCTATCAGATTCTGTCTCTTAAGATCAGACGGCTTTGTTTGGTGTTTTACTGTTGTGGCCATTTCTAAGCTGCAACATACAAGAGTTTACGGTGAGAAGGTTGCCTGAAGATGAGCTTTCTTTGTGACCAAGGTTAAATCTGTTGTTCCATTCAACGCTTTGTTACATGTATTTGTCTTTCATTAAGACATACATGAATGGAGGTCATGTTTCACGTTACTTTTTCATTTATTTAATATCATCAAGGGGATCTGGAATTATATGGAATCTTTTTGTTCTGTTTTTCGTGACTTGTGGTATTGTATTCCGAATGGTCCCTTGGAGGAGATACGTGCGAGGACTGTTTGGAAAATATGGTTTGACAGGTCGCAAAATGGAAACGACAGTTGCAGAGAGGTGTTGGACAGTGTCTCTAGTATGCCTGTCGAACATGTCACGTCGCTCTTTCAAATCTTAGCACACAGTGAGCACTTAAAGATTCCTAGCGCAATAGTGTCTACCGACAAATACGGGTACTCGATGAGGGGTTGAACCTGATTTCGCAGGCCGCAGTGGCCGAGCGGTTCTAGGAGCTTCAGTCGGGAACCGCGCGACTGCCACGGTCGCAGGTTCGAATCCTGCTTCGGGGATAGATGTGATCCTTAGGTTGGTTTGGTTTAAGTAGTTCAAAGTTCTAGGGGACTGATGACCTCATATATTAAGTCCCATATTGCTCAGAGCCATTTGAACCATTTTTAACTTGATTTCATGAGACACCGTGTAACGTACCTGTCATGCATTTCCTACTTCCTGACAATTCTCGGTCGCACACTGCAGGGGCTGTGAGCATGACCCAGCAGCGTTTTCGATGGGAAGTGTTTGACCGCTCACCATACAGCCCAGACTTGGCTCCGTCTCTGTTGCTGTTTGTTACCATAAAGCGCGACCTGCCTTGGACATTTCCATGAGCTCATGATGTGGTGCCTGCGGCGGATATCAGAAAATCTGGAAACTCGACCCCAACAGTGTGATCTTCTGCAAAGATGTGGTCTTCGTTTAAATATCTATAAGGCCCAGTGGCTCGAAAAGATCCATCTCCTAGAACTACACAATATGATGGGGCTCCTCGCACCAATATACAGATCGATGGTACATGTCTCACCAAGGAGAACGCACTTCTATCCCTACGTTAATGACTACAGAGTGACGGCTTTGTGAATGAGGGTGTGCGAGCAAGAATCAAAGCGCTCTGTCTGCGATTCAGAGATGTAGCTGGTGCTGTTCTTTGTGTTAAGAAGAGGCCTCTCCGTCTAAAATCTACGATATACAGAACAATGATGATCTCAGTAGCGTTTTTGGTGTTGGCCCACATTTATAAGTACTGACCACCCACTACATTCCATGGAAGCGCTGATACTGAGAAGATCATTAGGCATTTTTCAGCTCGACTCTAACAACAATACAACGACCCTCCCACTAGGTGGAGTGACTCCAATCAATGAGAAGGTGGTGGAATGGAGGCTTCAATGGTATGAACACACTGCACGGGCACCACCCAGATCGGTCATTAGCTCAGCCCACAATTTCACTGTCGAAGGCTAGACGTCAGCGCGAGAGGTATTTACGTAAGTGTGTAGCGGTGTGCTGCGGCAATACATAGAACGAATCATAGCCTTAGCGTTCCGCAAATCGAGACTGAAATTTAGTTTTGTTGACGATTATGCACGACCGAAGGCTCACGAGATAGTACGTTATTTACGTTCTAGTTGAAATACTCTTATCTATAGTCACCAGCGTGATCTATGTTCAAAATGTTCAAATGTGTGTGAATTACTAAGGGCCCAAACTGCTGAGGTATCAGTCTCCAGTCTTACACACTACTTAAACTAACTTACGCTAAGAAAAACACATACACCCATGCCCGAGGGAGGACTCGAACCTCCGGTGGGAGGGGCCACGCAGTTCGTAACGGCCGGCCGTTGTGGCCGAGCGTTTCTAGGCGCTTCAGTCCGGAACTGCATTGCTACTACGGTCGCAGGTTCGAATCCTGCCTCGGGCATGGATGTGTTTGATGTCCTTAGGTTAGTTAGGTTTAAGTAGTTCTAAGTTCTAGGGGAATGACGACCTCAGATATTATGTCCCATAGTGCTCAGAGCCAAGTTCGTGACAGGACGCCTCAAACGGGGCGGCCACTCCGCGCGGCATGGTATTAAAACACAACGGATATATGATGATTTTATTGTTTCCAGTCAGTTTAATAGACATCACATTTGTATTGAAGCTAGAACAATATAAGGTTCAGGTCTTCCTAGTTTCGACAGTATATTTCGCGTTCTACCTTTAATGGTAGAGAATTGTAACCTCCTTTAATATTTATCATTGGAACAAGATTCAGAAAATTATCGCTATTTGAGAGGAAACTTTAGTTAGGATTTATTTTAAAAGAATTAACATCCGTTTCCTCGCTCACTAAATTTGTTTTTCAAGGATATACCCATAGCCTAGGTAAAAGCAGCTAATGTCTGAGTGATGGAGAAGGAGTCGGAAAGAGGGAGGGGCAGGGTGCCAATAGATACTTCGCCTGTGAGGGAAAATGTTCTCGAACCGGCCCTCGTGACAACATTACGAAATGTGCTTCTCTGTGGGTACCTCATATACTTGAGATAATGGCGTAATGACACGGCATGGCACGTAGTGGCGACCGCTGATGGTAACGATGGAATGTCTAGGGACGGCAAGAGGTTGTAGTGTTATTTACAGATACTTTCTGATAAAACTGTAAACCCTTTCTGAACGTGGAATAATCACTAATAAGTAAAGGGGGTACTAAAAGATTTAATTTGTTAGTAAACTAAAAAGGCTTGGGGAAATCTGGAAATTCAACATGAAAATACCTGGAAATCTGAAGGAAATGTTTTGACGTAGCAAAGTCGGCAACCTGTTAGTGTTTTAATTAAATTGCACCGTGGGTTCTATTCTATGGTTAAATTCCATTCTATTCGACTGTAACATTTTCATTCGACGTTTTGTATTGTGTACATAAATCTTTTGCCATATTTATTAAGTTTCACCTTTTTTCGTGGCAAAGTTTCTAAAATTTAACTGCTTATTGGCAAATCTTCTTCGCAGCTAATACACACATTGCGCAATTTGTATCAATATAAAATGAAGATGATTTCCGGTGGGCAGTGAAATAATCTGTATATTATAGAACTGAAAAGTACCGTTATGGTACTAAAAGGCTGGCCACGTGCGCTAAGGAATCGCGCACTGAAGGTACCATAGATGTATAAAGGTGGTACATTCATTCCGGCAATCGTGAATCTCAACGATTTTTGCCTCTCATCGACAGCGGTACTGACAAGATATCGGTGCCAGCGAGTGTGCCAGGGTTGGGTTGTTTGGGGAAGGAGACCAGACAGCGAGGTCATCGGTCTCATCGGATTAGGGAAGGAAGTCGGCCGTCCCCTTTCAGAGGAACCATCCCAGCATTTGCCTGGAGTGATTTAGGGAAATCACGGAAAACCTAAATCAGGATGGCCGGAGGCGGGATTGAGTGTGCCAGGGAGTCCGAGACATTCGAGAACATTTTAACTTCAAGTTTGAAGTCGGATGACAAATGACAAAAGTAATATTTTTTCGTGTGATATAAATACAAATTAAGAGTTATCTAATTCTATTCCTTTAGTTGTACTGTGAAACCTCTTTTCATGCCAGATGTCATGAGTCTAGACCACCGGAAAGTACGCTATAGGTTTGTTCAGTAAGTTCGCAAATATCAAACTATATTATATAAATAGCTGCATCTTTTAACTGGCTTGAGTTAGAAGCTTAACATTTTTCTCCATCAAGGGCCTATAGTCTATAGATCTCGGACTGGCTGTCCCTCCATCAGTTCAAACCCCTTTTTCCCACGAATTACAGATCCACAATTTTCCGACTTTTTTCTTTAGTTGTAGCAGTGTGAAATCTTGCTTTTTGCTGAATTTCATGATTCCAGGACCCGGTGGGTGTGGCCGTGCGGTTCTAGGCGCTTCAGTCTGGAACCGCGTGACCGCTACTCCCGCAGGTTCGAATCCTGCCTCGGCATGGATGTGTGTGATGTCCTTAGATTAATTAGGTTTACGTAGTTCTAAGTTCTAGGGGACTGATGACCACAGATGTTAAGTCCCATAGTGCACAGAGCCATGATTCTAGGCCAACGGGAAGTACAATGTGGATTTTGATGAGTGAATTTGAGGGTATCAAAATACATGACATAAACGGCGGTATCTTTTGATTGCATTGACTTAGAAGGTAACGTTTATTACATCGCCAAGAAACCATGGTCTTTACGAGGTGACAAAACTTTCAGCTCGATATGTCTATCCGTTCCTGAGAAAAAGGATTTTGAACAGCCGGACAGCGTTTCGTTTTTACAGACTGAGGTACAGAACCCTAAAAAATAACAAATGTTTCATGTTTTCATGGTTTCCACATAATTTAATAAACAGCATATCTTAATTGAAAGAAGAGTAGCCATATTATCTGTTTTGAAAATAATTTATTTTCCAGCACAAGCACACACAATTTACGTACGAAATTACTAGTTTCGGCTGCCGTCGTCCGTCCTCAGGTCATAAGGCCGACGTTGTCGTTTTTAGGAAAGGAATGTTGTGTGTGTGTGAAATCTTATGGGATTTAACTGCTAAGGTCATCAGTCCCTAAGCATACACACTACTTCACCTAAATTATCCTAAGGACAAAAACACACACACCCATGCCCGAGGGAGGACTCGAACCTCCGCCGGGACCGGCCGCACAATCCATGACTAGGAATGTTGTTCTTTAGTGGTTGTGAACTTCGCCGATAGAGGCCAAAACCGATACTGTCGTGTCGGTATTGTGTCTGATGGTGCCCAAAAATAAATTACTTCAAAACAAGCATGTGAACAAGCACTGGCATCTCCAGAACCGGTGAAATGCCGTTCTTTCGTAAAGTTCGATATTAATTGTAACGTACGTTCGTCGAATGCAGCAGTTAATCTTATTGAGACCACTTCTAGCATTCATGGTGGTGTCTGTTTGTTCTATATCGTGTCTCCCTACCACTTTCGCGCAACGACGCTCTGAGCGTGGTTTTTAGGGAATTCAATAGTTTGAACCTGGGACCTGTTGCTGGTAAGGAGACGCCAGACCACACATGACATGTAGAGTTCAGAAGAGTTCAGTGAGACTAGTGGTGATATAACAAAATACTTAATGATTTCAGCGTCAGTTCCACTGCACTCTCTGTAAAAGAATCTTAATACTAACTAAATTTAGTGGAAGGGGTTCAAGGCTTTCCTATTTTTAGTTAGCTCGTAAAATAACGTCGAAAAAGCAGTTAAGTTTACCATTGGAAATTTTATTCTACTCACAAAACATCGTTTATAAATTGCACTATTGATAAAAGGAAATTTTTTAATACAGGGTGGTAAAAACCAACTGAGTTCAACAAAAATGTGAACGAATATTCCCTGAATAGGTTTCCGAGTTCTACAATGGATCGAAGGATGACCTATGCCATATCACATCTATAATCTAGGTTTAAAATAAGTTTCACAAAAGAGAAAACTATCAAAATGGTTTACAGTGACCGTCAATTATCTTTAATTACTTATCTAACTTGTCGTAAATTACAGTGGCTGATGTGGCTTCTCAATAATTATATAACAGAGAAATCATTGCGTTTCAGATTTTTACTTCAAGTGGCAAACGTGAACACCATGCGCTTTAATTTATGACCGACACTAGTATTGCGCAAAAAGGGGGTGTTCAGATGAGACTTCTGCAGTTCTGAGTGAAGCCTTATGGGCTCAAAAATGCGGCATCGCGTGCGTTCATTACTTTTTCGTTGGTTAGGCAGCTTCAGGGGGGGCAGCAGCCGGCGCAGCACAGCTCCGCTCACCTCGCCATCTCGGAAGCAACTCCTCTCCTAACTTCTCCTTACTACCATTTACCGAAGTTGGTTTAAAAAAAATATCTGGCTGTGTTTTCATCTAACCAATCAGGGTCTCAATGTTAACCTTAAGCTCCGCCTACAAAAATTCTGTCTATCCAATGAGAAACGTTATACTTTTCGTGGTGGGGCAACGTTTTTAGTTTGCAACGTAACAGAGACGCGAAAAAGTTTCACGCTAAAACTGGCAGCTGGTGTGGTCTTTTTAGCGTTATCGTAAGATCTATACCGTTCTTCTGGAGGGCTCTAGCTTTTAACATGGGCTGGAGGGGGGGGGGGGGGGGCGGTGGTCCTTGACGTAACAGAGACGCGAAAAAGTCTCACTCTATAACTTGCGGGTGGTGTGGCCCTAGTGGTTAGCTGGCCACGTGGGTGTCCAGTCCGTCCCTTATCGTATGGCCTTCTACCTTAACACGCTTCTGCTCTCGGCTTCTGTTCACGTTTCTCCCCTCGGAACTTCGTCTGCCTCACGGTGGGAAGGTATGACATGCATTTAGGCATTCTTGTGTTAGTCTGTGGTATTCCATTTGCTCACTCGTTACTCGTATTACTTTGGTTAATTTAATGTCACGATTTATTCGGAGCTATGTGACATACTACTGGATTTGCTTATCATGTGAGGGTTTTCATGGAAGGTGTGGGATTTGCCTGACACCTTACACACTGGCTGACTGACAGTGCAGGAGCAGTGCTTCCCGTCACAGGCGTTCCTCAGTCGATCAGACAGACACAGCTACCGCCGCCTCCTGCACCGCTGCCGCCGCCGCCACCGCCGACTCGTGTTTCAAAGCGGGCCGCGGCGACACGCGATACCTCACGGCGCGGCGGCGGGGCGGCAAGACGTGATCCACCTGTTTATACCTGTCTCCGGAAGCATCCGTCTCGCGCGATTCCCACACACGCGTATCCGTTCTCACAGGCTCTTACCTAAATATACCGACACGTGTTTCATACCTGTCATAATGTTTGGTCAAGGATTATTATAGATGACCCATTTCATTTCCAGCAATGATTGCAACATTAACCGCAATCACTAAATTATCCATGATGGCACATAACAAACGACTGATGACACTGGGTCTCCAAACAGTTTAGCACAGAGAGGATCGTGTAGAGAGATGTCGCTATATACAGGTCGATTCAGTTGCCCCTACCGCTGCCATTTTATTCAACCCTCAAAGTTATAGCAAGTCTTCATAAACCATGCGCGATATTTTCATATTCTCTCGCTCGCTACGTGCGAAGTAATAACCTACCGAGAAAATGAGCAGGTCCTTGTTGTATGGAAATTAATGTAGTTAAATTTAGTACTGCGACAGGTTTTCTAGTTATTCAAGGAAAACTTACGTATAAAGTGACCTTCAAACGCACTGTCACTCCCACACTCAGCTCTTACATCGCAGAATTTCTAGTACATTATTCATCGTACTCCCTCCTACGACTGTATAAAAATTTGAGACAGCACGAATTATTCCCCACACTCGACCCTTTTTTCGCTTCATTGGCAGTCCACCTACCGCCACCAGGTTAGTCGAGCACCTACAGGTTGTAAAATTGATATCTGTGTAAATTGTACCTAACAATTTTGCAAATTTTAATAACATAAAATAAAAACTTACACCGCTGTATTTGTCAGCCCTCTGCCTACGAAACTACTGTCAACGTAATTAGTTTTAGCGGAATATTTGCAAAAGCTGTTTTCCGTTCGTTACCCTCACGCGCACATTTAAATTAATAATTAACGAAGTAGCCGATTGTGCTGGAGGCATCATCGCCCAATCGATGGAAAACAATAGAGGCAGACTATGAAAAATAGTTCATGAAGTTAGAAATTTTTGTACAATGGTAGGAGGAATTGCTACAAATAACAAACTAGAAATCATGACTGCTGAGGAATGTGTGTAGGTTGGAGGTGCGTTTGAAGGTCAGTTTTGTATGTTTGTCTTGAATAACTCAACAATTATCCCCTCAAGCAAAAGAGACACAGTTCAGAATTTCACTGCATTAAATTTCCTACAAATAATCTGCTCATTTTCACTACAGAAATAACAGTTTACGCTAGGTAGGCGAGAAAATTACAAATCTCGGGCGTAGTTTATGAAGGCCAGTTGGAACATTGCATGAAACGACAGCGGTAGGGGCAGCTGAATCACCCAGAGGATACTCAAGGAAAATTACAAAACAACTCTTTTTTAATAATGGCAAACAGGTGTTATTCTGTTGTCTTCGACAGAAGCGACAAAAAAGAGCTAAAGAACAGCTTGGGAGTATAGTTCTACAATTACAGTTAAAAGCGTAGTTTTTACGGGAAAGCTCTCAATTTTGTATGCTAATGATATACTGAAGGGCTCCTGTCATCTTGAAAAATTGTATTAAATATTGAATTAAGGATTTTAAATGTTTTCGCCCGTTTTTCAGCAAGTTTTAAAGCATTATTTCCTGTTAAGAAATCTGACTCGGAAATTTTAATGACAACAGCAGTGCTTCTTTGAGCGCAGTTGTAAATTTATTGAGACGTTTCAGGAGAAGAAAAAACAGTAAGTTTCATCCCGGAGTACTGTTGTTTTAATGAATAAATCTGCATTTATTTCCCATTTGTATGATCTGAAAACTACGCACCCAGAGCAAACAGTTTCAGATCTTAACAAACAGCAACATAATTTATGTGGAAGAGACTAATCCAACAACGTCGCTGCTCATGTCGACTTTCCTGATAGCAGCAAATGTTACGAAAATCAGCAGAAGAGGGCTTGCGGTGTGAAGAAATTCCATTTCCTAATGAAGCAAAGAAGTTGAAAGGGATCAGGTAGCACGATGAAATACAGTACTATTATAAAATAAATCCTAATACTTCTAAATTTAAACAGTGGAAGCTCTCTCACTGCAATGAAAAGAGGATCAAATTTGTGGTAGAAAGATATTCTACTGTTCGAAAAGATAATTTTCTGTCAATACTGACAACTCTATGCAAACGCCATGCTGTCGGTCGTTAAATGAAGGCGTTGTCTGTGGTGAGAGGTACTGCCACAAATCAGGTATTCTCGGCACACTTGACACTGTGGATCTCGGAATATTGAATTCCCTAAAGATATCCGATATAAAATGTCCCATACGTCTAGCTCCAACAAATATTTCGCATTCAAGGTCTGTCAATTCCCGTCGTGCAGCCATAATGACGTAGAAACCTTCCCACACTGATCACCTAAGTACAAATGACAGCTCCGGCAATGCGCTGCCCTTTTATACCTTGTGTACGCGGTACTACCGCCATCTTTATATGTGCGTATCTTTATATGTGCGTATGGCTATCCCATGATGTTTTCACCTCAGTGCATGTACAGATCAACTGCAGACGCTCCAACAGCACAGAAAACGAAACAAACGACGATCACATATCCCAAGGTGAGGGCAATGTATACAGTCTTAGACAATAAAACTGACCGCCGGCCGGCCGCCACAGAGACTAAGTCCGAATCATTCACTTAAGGTGGCCAATAAAACTGACCGCCCCTGACAACTCTAAGTCCAGCCATATGCTCAATCTGGCAACACGGAAAGATGCGGAAGTGTTAGGAGGAAGTGCTGTCTACTTCCGAGACGTCGTCGGACTGTGTGAGCCCGTGGTCTAATTGTGCAGACGGCTTTCATCCGTGAGACCGTGCGGACGGGCTCGGCGCGCCGGGCAGTGCTCCGCAGGTGTTGTTGTTTACACGCTAGCGCGTGGTCGCGTCGTTGTATTGCCTTATAATACCTGTACCGACCCGCCATGGCGTTCTCATATCGAAAAGCTACAATCAAACTAACGTTTGTAATCAGCACAGTGTGCCTCAAACTGATTGACGAAGAGGCCTGCGACAGATTACTCCAACGATCTGCAAACGGCTTTATGTCATGCAGACGGTAACGTGAGCGTGGTAGGAGTCGACCATGCTGGTCTGAGGGTGCGTACCGTGCACATCTTTGAACTGCCGTTCGAAGTTCCTGCCAACCCAGTCGTTGATGCCCTGCGGCCATACGGTACAGTTCTGAGCCACACAGAGGAGAAATGGAACACATTCGAAACGTACCCTGTCCTTAACGGGTACGACAAGTGTGCATAGAACTTAAGAAGCACATTCCATCATATATTTTCGTTGGTGGCTGCCGCGAAATTATTATATATAATGGACAACCGAGGACATGCTCGGGCTGCGGCCAGGAGGGCCAAGTTAGAACTGAGTGTCTGCAGCGATGCCTTATTCAGGTGCCCCGCAATGAACTTCCCCAACGATCCACTATGACCTCTCTCCCGCTAACATATGTGGAGGTGGTACGACATGGATGATCAAAACTGCTACCCCCTCAAGCCGCTGCCAACTCCGTTGGAGAGTCAGCGCCGTCGACGGCGCCGCAGCCCAACGGTGCAGAGGCTCCTACAGCCTCTGCCCACCTCGGCGTCGTGGGCACCCAGCCACCGTCACTGTCGGGATCGGACACAGAGATTCTTAGCGATCGAGACTGTGTCGAGCCCCGCCCTCCAGCGGATGTCCAATCTCGGATCCGAAAGCAAAAATCACCCAAGCGACACAAGAAGAGGCGATTGTCAGTTGAAGAACAGGACAGGGATGTGAAGCCGACGGAAGACGTCGACTTCGTTGAGTCATCCACAATTGCAACGGACTCCAGTGGCATCATTCACCAGAAGGTGCCTGAAGACATGGAACACTCTCCTAAATTTGGTGGCCCAGAAAACGAGGCGCATTGCGCTGACTCCCAAAATGTGGGCTCCTGTGAAAGCGACCAGCCACCAACTACATCACAATCGTCTCTTGGTGGTTGGGCCGACGATATGGAGGCAGATGATGCACAGAAAACATCGATATCTCCACCAGAGCCCATGGCTGACATTGAGCCCGGAGGGCTCTGCCAATCAGGGACTCATACGGTACAGTAATGCACAGCATGCAGATGGATGGCTGTGTGGTTTGTGAGATCACTGTGGGCTTGCACCGGCACACTGCCTCCGCCACTTGATATGTCTCAGTCATACCGTGTGGGAACAGTCAATGTAAATGGTGTCCACTCCACTGTCAACACCCGCATGTTACACGACATGATCAGAGCGGCAGACTTGGACAATGCCCTTCTCCAGGAGGTCCGTCCCGAGCTACGTTAAGACCTATATGGCTACACCACCTACAGCCTACCCACAGGTGATGGCGCAGGAGGAACGCCATCCTTCTCCGAGATGGCATAGAAGCGGCGGACGTGACGTACTTGCCGAACGGGCGAGGCATCGCACTCACACTTGGCGCAGTCCGCCTCATTAACGTCTACGCTCCCTCCGGTAATTCGCACCGTGGTGACAGGCATGTCTTCTATTCGGAGGAGGTAGCCCCACTTTTGCAAGGAAATATGGACCATCATACAGTGGGCGGCGATTTTAACATTGTTCTGCGGCCCGAGGACCAGATACCGCATTACGTCCCATGCCCGGCTCTACAAGCATTGATACGTGACCTCATGCTCCACGACACATGGCTCTTACATCATGGGACCCAGAGTGGATATACGCACTTTACCAGCCATTCAGACAGACGTCTGGACAGGATATATGTCTCGCGTGCCCTCCGCACAGCAACCGGTGATGCAGAACTCTGGCCGACGGCCTTCACGGACCACCTTACCGAGACAACTCACAAGACGCAGCTGGGGCTCGTGGACGCTGAACGTCCCCCTCCTTCACGAGGAAGCATGTCGGCGAATCGTCACTGACACGTGGCGTCGATGTATGAGGCGCCTGCCCATGTTTGCTTCCACGATGCTGTGGTGGCTGGGATGTGTCAAACCTGCACTCCGAAAGACCTTGATGGCCTACGGGCGTGACAGATCGAACTGGCAAAGGACAACATGGCAGTTTTACTATACAGCGTTACGTGAGCTGGCGACGCAACCGCCGTCTCCCGAACGTCAGATATCTGTACAACGCATCAAAGCTCGTTTACTTCGCATCAGGACAGAACGGCTAGAAGGTGTCCGCATCCGTGCGCGAGTGCAAGACTGTATCCCCAACGAAACGGCGTCAGTGTATCACATTGTGCGCGAGAGGCGCCACCGCAAACGTCAGCTCATTACGGCGGTAAACACGGAGGAGGGCGGTCGCGCAGTGATACAAACGGACATCGCGCACAAGTTCGCCAGACACTATGGGACCTTGTACATGGAAGATCCGCGAAATGTACGTGATTATGACGAGTTGTTGCACGATTTTCCCGCCCCTCGGGACGTGGCACCCGATGATAGTCTGCTGTTGCCCATTACACCCGGCGAGCTGACATCGGCCTTGGCATGTGGAGCACCGAACAAGTCGCCTGGACCGGACGGTTTACCCCTGGAATTCTACCGCACTTTTTACGACCTTATGGGAGACAAGTGGCTCCAAATGTTTCAAGATCTATTCCGCCCTGACTTCACTGTCCCCACAGAATTCACAGAAGGCATCTTGATCCCAGTACCGAAACCGAATGGTGGTTGTAGGTGGCAGGACTTTCGCCCACTCACACTCCTCAACAACGACTACAAGATCTTCGCCCGTATCCTCCGCGCGCGTCTCCACACCGCTATCGGGAAAGCCATCCATACCGATCAGACATGTTTAGGTGGTGTCAGCAACATTCATACGGCGTTAGGAGCATACCGCGACGTAATCGCTTTGACGGTGGCGTGCAAAATACGAGGCGGCCTTGTCGCCGTAGATTTTGACCACGAATTCAGCGCGTCGACCACGGCTTCTTACGCGCAGTTTTGCAACACATGGGCCTCTCTCCGGAGTCTGCGGAGTCTGCACAGGTGGTCCTTCGACTGGTCCACGGAGAGCGCTCCCGCATGATGGTCAATGGTTGTCTGGTCACATTGTTGTTGGAGGGTCAGTGCGACAAGGGTGCCCCCTGTCGTGTATATTATTTGCTGCGGCGCTTGAACCAGCTTTACATGGTCTACGGCAGCGATTAACTGGTTTCTCCTTGCGGGACGTGACCTTTCGTTGTGGTGCATTCGCCGATGACGTGGTGCTCCTGGCCAGATCAGAGGATGAAATGCATATGGCGCTACAGTGGCTACGCCAGTACGGGGCGGTCGCTGGGTGCGTCATCAACGTGAAGAAGACAAACTACATGGATGTCGGAGGGGGGCTTTCCCACACAACGGTGGTGCCCTTTGACAAGGTGCCCGTACTCAAATGTTTAGGAGTGCAGTTCTATAGCAATGTACGCCGCACAACGGCGGCTACGTACCGACGGCTCCTACACCAGACACGTCCTCTGCTGCAGGACAACAAACTGCCTCGCTTGAATATGCTCCACAGAACACGTTATGTGAACACCTATCTTGTCTCAAAACTGAACTATTTTGCGCATATCCTTCCCTTGACGGCTACGATGTCCGACAGATTTCAAGCAGCATATAGACATTTCGTAAGCACGGGTCTGGTTTTTAAAGTCCGATACGCCACCCTGACACTGCCGCAGCGGGTGGGCGGTATCGGTTAATTCATGTATATAAGCGTGCGCGATCGTTTTATCTCAACACTATGCGTCGCTCATGGAACTCTGCCCACGCCACTCTGACGGGCACCTTGATAGCGGATGTGGCACCACACTCTCTGCATCCTCCGGTTTCTGTAGGACACATTTCACCGGCACTCACCCACATCAGAGAGTTCTTGATTGTTTTCACCTACTTACAGTCGGAACTTCCGACGTCACGGAAGCCCAGCACAAAAGACTATTATAGCCACTATCAACAGCAGCAACCCGTAAATACGGTGGCTCACAGACATCCTGAAGTTTCCTGGAACACGGTGTGGCGAGCGGTACACACACCTTTTCTACCTACGACTGTGCGTTCATTGTGGTACGTGGTTGTGAATGGGAAGTTCGCTACTCGTCAGAGGCTACATTCCATACATCTGACGGACGACCCCTTGTGTCCGACATGCTCAGTCGCTGACTCGGATGCACATCGTCTGACGTGTGCCGCGACCAGCGAGTGCTGGTTACTGACGCAGCGCATGCTGGCGTTACTCTTGCGGCGATCGTTACTCTTGCGGCGATTGCCGGAGTCTATCTCCCCTTATGATGTATTGCGCCCCGACGGCGTATACTCTCCATCAACCAGAACGAACGCCGTTAACTGGCTATAAGGCATGGCCGTTTAGTACATATTTTGCGATGCTCCCAAAGGCACCCTCGACTTTTGGTCCCTATTGATGACGACACATGCAGCTTTCAGCCGCCACCCGAAGTACATTCGCAAATTATTTAGGTTCACTGGGGCGTTCCGGGAATGAGACGCTGAAAATGAAGAAGAATCCTGGAGCATATTGATCCTTTACGCACGGAATAAGGGGGAACCCCTCCCAACAGACCAGAAGACGACTCGGACGCTCGTTGTAGGATCTTTCTTTGTAATGAAACAAAAATAAATCTATAAATACAATACAAAATGAAAATTAAAAGAAAGGTTCTAAAACATAAAGAAATATGTAAATAAACCAACCCACTACACCCTCTTCCTGATCCTTCGATCCTCGAACTCGAACACGTTGCTTGGGCGTGGCGGCGGGATGGCCAGGCTTCGGGTGTCGACCCCTGCCCTACCCGTCGTCCTGCTCCTGCAGCGGTTCATTAGGGGAAGAAAAGTGGCAAACGTCGTGCGTTCTAAACTTATAGTCGCCTGTTCGCGTCCAACTGTATTTTTTATTTTATTTTATTTATTTATTTATTTTGTTTACCGCAGTCGGTCTAAAGTTATGCATCAGACTGAACATGGAAGATAATTCGCTTAACTTTCTACCCACCAGCAATAACAAGTATTCCAGAAACAATTCCGCAGGACAGCTCGTGGCTCCGTCGCGATCATAACAGCTTACGCTCGAGCGTTTCCTCGCGCTGCAGCGGCTACCGGCCACCGACCAGACGCTATCCGCCGCCTGAAATCCGGCGACGCCCATGTGATGGCGGCGCCACGCTGTCAGTGTATGTATCAACTGTCATTTTCGAATTTGAAGTTCTAGTTATCATCTTGCAGTTAAGCATTGGATTTTGCATACTTGAAAATCATGAACTACAGTTAAGCATTGTAAAATTTTGTCGCAAGTGGAAATAGGTGTAACACTTGCAACACAACGTTTACTTTTGGTATAACAGAGGGATAATGCAGAGGAGGCAGGTAGAAAGATTTGAATTGTGTGTGGAGCGATTGCTTTGGGAAAAATACGCCAGAAAAAGATTCTGTTTCAACAAAGATCGTTCTGGCATGAATGATTTTCCACATTAAGGAAGTCTTGACTACTGACATATGTGATAGATTACCATTTTACCATCATGTGACATTTGTATTCAACAGGCAAAGTTCAGAAGTCTGGTGTAGGAGTCTTGACTACTGACATGTGTGATAGATTACCATTTTACCATCATGTGACATTTGTATTCAACAGCCAAAGTTCAGAAGTCTGGTGTAGGAGTCTTGACTACTGACATATGTGATAGATTACCATTTTACTATCATGTGACATTTGTATTCAACAGGCAAAGTTCAGAATTCTGGTGTAGAAGTACTTCATGCTCTAATTCGAAACAACAAAAATCAACGGAGTGACTATTATTGAACGTCATTAGGTCGCTCATTGAGCATTCGTATGCAGTACTGTTACTGGTGACGTGTTATGATGCCTTTATCGTTAACTTCCTAAGAAGAAATGAAAGGCTGAGCCCCTCCAAAAGACATAAACTCGAGCAAAGAGTAATGTGAACATAATAGTTTACATCTGATAGCTCCAAAAGTGTGTTTTGGGCTACGAATTCTGCCCCAAGGGCTGTGTGCAACATAGCTGGAATTTGTTGCCAGCAACTGAGACACCTTTCGGTCTCAGCGTAAGAAAATCGAGCAACACCACTACATCACATGTGCTGCTGCATGATAACGCACTTCTTGATTTGAGAAACAAAACTATCCAGGAGATTGAAATTAAAGTCGTCTCTCAGGCACTTGTATTGAGAGAGAAGTCCTCTCTCAAGCACTTGTCCCTCTCGCCATATATTCGTAAAGTTTTATTTTTCCCGCTCTTGATCGATCAACCGTCAACGCAATTCATTTCTAGACGAAAATACTCTTAAAAATACTCTGGTATAATGATATCGTTGGAACCAGTAGGTTTCTACTGGCGTAGAATTTGTGAACAACTGTAGCATTGTGAGATAGTTTTAGATATCGTGAAAGAAAATTCTTTTGCTGATTAATTTGTCTTTGATGATTACTGTTGCGTTTAGTAAACTAATGGAAAATCCAATTAAAATATTCACTGTGCTAATACAAATTAAATTCAGCTTACTACAGAAACATCACGACGGCAGACTATCTTAATAAATCATTAATTATCTGTTAGACGATTGAGCCTATTTTAACACGAATTAGTAGGACATTACCGACTTTTGACTGTATTTACTTTATTTCCTGTATACTTCAGAAATGGTTCAAATGGCTCTGAGCACTATGGGACTTAACTTCTGAGGTTATCAGTCCGCTCGAACCTAGAACTACTTAAACTTGACTAGCCTAAGGATCTCAGACACATCCATGTCCGAGACAGGATTCGAACCTACGACGGTAGCGGTCGCGCGGTTCCAGACTGTAGCGCCTGGAACCGCTCGGCCACACCGGCCGGCATACTTGTATACTGACCATTAGTTATTTGACTAAATATGAATTACAATCTGATTCGCATATATATGACTTCGGCTAGCGTTGGCACAAAGTAATCACTAAGGGTTGGATGCCGCTGAAGTCCTGTTACATTGATGGCAAGGCAAATGTTCGCAAATCACTTCTAATGCCTCAAAAAACTATTGCATCTTAAATATCCCTAAGCTTACACACTACTTAACCGAAAGTATCCTAAGGACACACACACCCATGCCCGAAGGAGGACTCAAACCTCAGCCGGGACCAGCCGCACAGCTCATGACTGCAGTGCCATAGGCCGCTCGGCTAATCCAGCCCGACGTTTCCCTGTTGAACTTTAACTAAAGTGCAGAAAACTGAATCAGTTGTTTATTATTATTCTAGTGCTATCATCTGTCATGTGTCACACGCGACATTTTCTTGCTCTGTTATCAAGTGTTACAATAAATGCAAATAGCAGCGAAGCGATTTGCTATTTCAGTTGTTCTCGTGATTTCCTGTCTCCGCATTGGATAATCTAAACTCATAATATTTAATTGTTTAAATACTGGAGGGAGGTGCGTGTGTCCCACGGCTGTAGAGGAAGCTTGGTTGAATATTTCTGCATGGGGCTGGTTGTGTCCATACCACGTCGAGTTGCTGCACTTCGCTGAGTAAAAGGAGGTCTGACACGATATTAGGGAGTATCCCATGACTTTTTTCGCCTCCGCGTACCGACCACTTCGTTTGCTGCTTCAGCTGTAATACACTACTGGCCATTAAAATTGCTACACCACGAAGATGACGTGCTACAGACGCTAAATTTAACCGATAGGAAGCAGATGCTGTGATAAACAAATGATTTGTTTTTCAGAGCATTCACACAAGGTTGGCACCGATGGCGACACCTACAACGTGCTGAATGAGGAAAGTTTCCAACCGATTTCTCATACACAAACAGGAATTGACCGGCGTTGTCTGGTGAGACGTTGTTGTGATGCCTCGGTAAGGTGGAGAAAGGCGTACCATCACGTTTCCGACTTTGAAAAAGGTCGGATTGTAGTCTATCGCAATTACGGTTTATCGTATCGCGACATTGCTGCTCACGTTGATTGAGATCCAATGACTCTTAGCAGAATATGGAATCGGTTGGTTCGGGAGGGTGATACGGAACGCCGTGCTGGATCCCAACGGCCTCGTATCACTAGCAGTCGAGATGACAGGCATTTTACCGCATGGTTGTAACGTATCGTGCAGCCACGTCTCGATCCCTAAGTCAACAGATGGGGACGTTAGCAAGACAACAACCATGTGCAAGAACAGTTCGACGACGTTTGCAGCAGTATGAACTATCAGCTCGGAGACCGTGGCGGCGGTTACCCTTGGCGCTGCATGACAGAGAGGAGCGCCTGCGATGGTGTACTCAACGACAAACCTGGGTGCAATATGTCATTTTTTCGGATGAATCCAGGTTCTTTTTACAGCATCATGTTGGTCGCATCCGTGTTTGGCGACATCGCGTTGAACGCATATTGGAAGCGTGTATTCCTCATCGAATCATCCGGCGTGATGGTATGGGGTGCCATTGGTTGCACGTGTCGGTCACCTCTTGTTCGCATTGACGGTAGTTTGAACAGCGGACGTTACATTTCAGATATATTACAACCCGTGGCGCTCGAAATCCTACATTTCAGCAGGAGAATGTACGACAGCGTGTTGCAGGTCCTGTACGGGCCTTTCTGAATACAGAACATGTTCGACTGCTGCCCTGGCCAGCACAATGTGCAGATCTCTCACCAACTGAGAACGTGTGGTCAATGGTGGCCGAGCAACTGGCTGATGAACTGTGGTATCGTGTTGAAGTTGCCTGGGAAGCTGAACTTGTACAAGCAATCCAAGCTCTGTTTGACTCAATGCCCAGGCGTATCACGGCCGTTATTACGGCCAGAGGTGGTTGTTCTGGGTACTGATTTCTCAGGATCTATGCACCCAAATTGCGTGAAAATGTAATCATATGTCAGTTCTAGTATAATATATTTGTCCAAAAAATACCAGTTTATCATCGCATTTCTTCTTGGTGTAGCAATTTTAATGGCCAGTAGTGTAACAAGGCCACGATAGACACTCATCTGCCACTGAACGTAGGTAGAGTTTCGGCGGCCACTGCACATCTGTGACCGAGTGGCGCCCCTTCATTTGTGTTGCCACGGGCCGGGATGGAGCAGAGCAGGCCATTGTTAGGGCTCGAGGGCGTTGCCCGGGTCCCGGGTAATGGTGGGCAGGCGAAGCCGGCCGGCGGCGGACCCCGGCGCTCCGGCTAACGACGCCGTTGCGACAGACAGTCTGCAGCGGGGCGAAGGCGACGCCCCGCTGGCCGGGCGCGCGCTGCGCCACTCGTTAGCGGCAGGAAGCGCGGGGGCCGCGCCGCGCCGCGCCGGGCTCCGGTGGCGCCTCTGCCACGCAACACCAGCCGCCCGGCGGCGGAAGTCGCCAGTTCCGCGAGTTTGGCAGGACGGGACGATGCACTCTCTGGCGGGAGAGGCTGTTCTCGCTGAGTCTGGAGATCTAAATGTAGCACACTCGAGCAGAAGACAAGGCAACTGCGAAGAAAATAATCCTTTGGGGTCGCCTTTAATATACACTGACGTTAAAAAACGCAAACATCAACAAGTAATTAATATAGAATAATATATTTCAGAAATAAATTGTTGTCTAGGAAACATATTTAAGTGATTGACGTCGGAAGTTTACAGGTTAATGCAAGTCTGAGGAGAGATACGGCAAACGGGAAATGTTGGTACGTTAATAACCGGTGTAACCGCTAGAATATTGTATGTAAGCATACAAACATGCATTCATTGTGCCGTAAGGTGCCGGATGTCGGTTTGTGGGACAGAATTCCATGACTATTGCATTTGGTTGGTCAATACAGAGACTATTACTGCTGTCTGTGAATGACGCTGGTATTGTCTTCCGACGATGTCCCGTTCGTGCTCGTTTGGAGACTGATCTCGTAACCAAACATGCAAAGGCAACATGTCGACTCCCTATACAGTACGCTGAATTACAATTGCGGTACGTGGTTGAGCGTTGTTGTTGTTGTGGTCTTCAGTCCTGAGACTGGTTTGATGCAGCTCTCCATGCTACTCTCTCCTGTGCAAGCTTCTTCATCTCCAAGTACTTACTGCAACCTACACCCTACTGAAACCGCTTAATGTATTCATCTCCCTCCACGATTTTTACCCTCCACGCTGGCCACCAGTACTAAATTGGTGGTCCACAGCTCGTGGTATCGCGGTAGCGTTCTCGCTTCCCGAGCAGGGTGTCCCGCGTTCGGTTCCCGGCAGGGTCAGGGATGGATGTGTGTGATGTCCTTAGGTTAGTTAGGTTTAAGTAGTTCTAAATTCTAGGGGACTGATGACCATAGATATTAAGTCCCACAGTGCTGAGAGCCATTTGAACCAACTAAATTGGTGTTACCTTGATGCCTCAGAACATGTCCTACCAACTGATTCCTTCTTCTAGTCAAGTTGTGCCACAAACTCCTCTTCTTCCCAATTCTAGTCAATACCTCCTCATTAGCTATGTGATCTACCCATCTAATCTTCAGCATTCTTCTGTAGCACCACATTTCGAAAACTCCTATTCTCTTTTTGTCTGATCTATTTATCGTCCATGTTTCACTTCCATGCATGGGTACACTCCATACAAATACTTTCAGAAACGACTTCCAGACACTTACATCAATACTCGATGTCAACAAATTACTCTTCTTCAGAGACGCTTTCCTTGCCATTGCCAGTCTACATTTTATATCCTCTCTACTTCGACCATCATCAGCCATTTTGCTCCCCAAATAGCAAAACTCCTTTACTACTTTCGTAATCTAATACCCTCAGCATCACCTGACTTAATTCGACTACATTCCATTATCCTCGTTGTGCTTTTGTTGATGTTCATCTTATACACTCCTTTCAAGACACTGTCTATTCCGTTCAGCTGCTCTTCCAGGTCCTTTGCTGTTTCTGACATAATTACAATGTCATCGGCGAACTTCAAAGTTTTTATTTCTTCTCCGTGGATTTTAATACCTACTCCGAACTTTTCTTTTGTTTTATTTACTGCTTGTTCGATATACAGATTGAATAACATCGGGGAGAGGCTACAACCCTGTCTCACTCCCTTCCCAACCACTGCTTCCGTTTCATGCCCCTCGACTCTTATAACTGCTATCTGATTTCTGTACAAATTGTAAATAGCCTTTCTCTCCCTTTGTTTTACCCCTGCCACCTTCAGAATTTGAAAGAGAGTATTCCAGTCAACATTGTCGAAAGCTTTCTCTAAATCTACAAATGCTAAAAACGTAGGTTTGCCTTTCCTTAGTCTTTCTTCTAAGATAAGTCAATGCCTCACGTGTGCCAACATTTATTTGGAATCTAAACTGATCTTCCCCGTTGTCGGCTTCTACGAGTTTCTCTATCCGTCTGTAAAGAGCGTTATCCTGTTGGAAAGCATACCCTGCAACGCTGTTCATGAATGGTAGCACAACAGGTCGAATCACAAGACTGACCTACAAATTTGCAGTCAGGGTGCGTGGGATAACCAAGAGCATGCTCCAGCAGTCATACGAAATCGCACCCCACGCGATAGCTCCAGGTGTGTGTCCAGTGTGTCTAGGCGCCAGACAGATTGGCTACAGCTTTTCAACTGGCCTTCTCCTAACCAACACACGACCATCACTGCCACCGTGTGAGAACCGGACTTCATTAGGTATCACAACATATCTTCACTCCTCAAATCACTGAAGTACCAAACGGCGGTGTTTTGTGATCTCTGGACTGCAGAGTACAGAGCGTTTAGCTCGGAGTTGTTGTTCAACTAACCGTTTTGTAACAGTTCGTTGTGTCACTGTGGTGTCAACTGCTGCTCGAACCGCTGCTGGAGATGCAATACGATGCGTCAGAGCCATGCGCCGAACACGACAGTCGTTCCTTTCGGTAGCGCCATGCGCCCACTTGGAACCCGGTCTTCTTTCGACCGTACCATCTAGTGACCACCGCTGCCGGAAACAATCCCGCCTAATGGTCTGCAATGTCGCAGAAGAAACACCCAGCTTCTCGAAGCCCTATTACACGACCTCGTTCAAACTCAGTAAAGTGTCGATAACGGAATTTTGGTCGGCTTAAAGGGAGTCTAGTGTAACATCAATCGACCACGTCCAATTGCAAAGATAAAGAACGCTCACGACCTTTAAAGCAAATCTGATTTGCACCTTCATAGTGGCCCCACCAGCTCCACTGTTATAGGACTGAAGCGAAATTTGAATAGACGTTATCTTTCAATTGAAATTTATCTACCAACTTTCATTAATCTCTCACAATTCTTCCTTGGTGCTGGGATTTTTTCCGTCAGTGTATTATTCCTGGCCAAGCCTGTGCATTTTTCCTAGTGACTATTATATTCGCAAGACCCGGTTTTCAGCATCCAAGAAAAATATGAAGCGTCTGTCTTTCTGTAATCCTTCTAAATCGGTTTTGGTCGGGGCGTAATATGCTGGTTTAAGTGCTAATGATTTCCTCGCTATGCAGATGTTTTTCTAACACCTCTAGTATACTTCTGAGTAGCGCAATGGATATCGGAAGCCATTGATAAAACGGAGACACGCTCCACTATTTTGTTTTGGCTCGTGTGGCAGCTTGCTACAGTACGGTAGCGCGGGGATTTCAGACTGTATCATGACTGCAGGCATGCATAATTAATTATAGAAGTAATTACGTTACTTTGTTTTTTCGAGGTGATAAGTAAAACTGTATGGCTACCCCTGGTATTTGAGTACTGTAACACCCAGTGCAGAGGAGACGCGTTACATATGTATTAGAACAAATTTATATAAAAAAGTGAGGTACCCAGAAGAAATGTTTGTATGCCAATATAACTTCACGCCGGCCGGTGTGGCCGAGCAATTCTAAACGCTTGAGTCTGGAACCGCGGGACCGCTACGGTCGCTTGTTCGAATCCTGCCTCGGGTATGGATGTGTGTGATGTCCTTAGGTTAGTTAGGTTTAAGTAGTTCTAAGTTCCAGGGGGCTGATGACCTCAGATGTTAAGTCCCATAGTGCTCAGAGCCAGGCAGTAGTGAAGTTTAGATCCAGCCTAACAAAAGCCCGGTCAATGCAAATTGTACGCCACTAGCTCTCTCCTTCTTTCTGGCCAAGTTCTGATAGTCAATGGTTTTTTCATTCATTACGAACTTTTTGCCTCGAGGTTGTAGTGTGCGTCCTATGGCGAAAAGCTCTTTGTGGCTAATGCTTCAATATTTCAGTATGTAATGTGAAATTAATACGATTGGCTTTCTGTTGTTATATTCATAGATTAATAAATATGAAAAAGATCTGTAATATGAAAAAGATCAGTAACACTGTAAGAAACATGTCGATATGAATGTTATAGAAAATATGTAAGAAATATAGTGACGGTAATTTGCTACCTGCTACCGATACGGTAGAACTGCAGCGGCGTTTCCCGTCAACCGGCTGGAAGACAGCGCTTTCATCACTTAATGGCGCATTGATCGCATAACACATGAAGTATGCACTACCGGAAATAGGGCGCCATTAGGAAAGTGCAGTGTACAGCGGCTAGAAAGCGCCGCCGTTCTCTGTGTCGCATCAAAAACCTTATTACACAGAGTGTGTCGCATTTTCAAATTAACGTGACTGGAACAATATCGAGCTCGTTGTCCAGCGTTCCTCCCAGTATCTGACACATTTCTAGGGATCTTTTGCAGATAGTTTTTACTTAATCTCCGTTGTGTTATTTTAAGATAAAATTGTACCATTCTCATAAAAAGAGTCTCCTACTTCGGTTCCTGTGAGAGAGACGTACATTGATCTGCTATCTTGTCATACGCTCAGTGACCATAAAGGCTGTGAAACGACGGAAATTCACTGAGCAAGACCTTACTGTAGTGGCCGCTTTTAATTCTTATTGTGTACTTTTTCCTTTCCCTGCACCTGAAGCCAGAGAGCGCTGTTCGAGTAATGACCCAGTGGAAACTTAGGGACGTTTCAGAAAAGTACCAGACTTGTTGGTACTGGAGCAGACCGAGTCCCCATTCACAGTATTTGAGAGGGGATTTCTGGTTCCAGAAATTCCCTTATAAGCAACGGAAATCCCACGAAAACATTGTTCAGGACCGTACAGAGCATAGCAGTTGATCCCTTTTTCTTAACATTACTATTATCATTCTTTCTATTCTAACACTTCCATTCATATTCATTTCAGTATTTGGTCCTGATTAAATAATGACCTTTTTTCCATACATTTGTATCAAGGCACTCTTCACTCTAATTTATTTGCTCAAACTACAAGCCTCAAAAATGGTTCCTCTCTCTCCTCTTTTAAACCCCAGCTAAGAGATCAGCATGATTACTCTTTACAGCAATTCCTTGATAGCATTCCTTGATAGCATTCAGAAGAGTACTGTATTGCTACGACACGGCGCCTGATCTGACGCAACAGAATCCTTCACAATATTACTTCTGTCATAAATGACTGTGTAAACATAGTTTACAATAAAAATAAATGATCTTATAAGCTGAATCAGAGTCTGATACGCAACTAACGGAACGATCACAAGACCTCCTGTATGTAACATCGGTACTGGTTGGTTATACTTAAAGTGCCGCCAGTCACGGAGGTCCACTAGAGACTTCAACTATCGTATGGCAGCGAAATTTCTTAGATATGCTAATGTTTTAAAAACGCCAGAAAAATTATTTCCATTTGTTGCCACCAGGTGAAAATCTGGCGCTTTACACCGTTTTTATGACGTTAAGACATCCATGCTATCGTTTCACAAGTCATAGTAGGAGCGAACGGTACCGCTATCTAGAGGAGGGACAGTGGGGCGCTAAAGAAACTATTTTTAGTGAGCGGCAGAGAGAGAGAGAGAGAGAGAGAGAGAGAGAGAGAGAGAGAGAGAGAGTATCACCGACTGAAAGATCTGAGGAGGGGTCCGATGTCATTCAATGGTTTAAAGAAGCTAGTAACGAAACGTGAAAATTCGGGTGAACTTGGCGCGGTGCCTATACGAGGAGGGCATCATATCCCAATGGAAGTTACTGACGAGCTTGCCGTTGCTGTAAATAACAGTGCAGCACTTGCCCCAAGTAGTGCTAGCGCTCGTGCAGTGTCAAGATAATTGTCCATCCCACTGTCAACAGTTCGATACGTATTGCGGTCTATAGTACACTGATACCAGTACAAGACACATATGGTGCAGAAACTGAAACCTGACAGTCCGTAGCAACGTTCTGAATCTGTTCTTCGATTTCTTGTACGGATCGAAGCTAGTGAAAGGTGGCCAGGCAATATTCTATGGAGTGAGGAGACACAGTTTACAATACAGTGTGCAGTGAATACACATACCTGCTGAACTTGGGGTACTGTTAAACAGGGTCTTGTACACGGGCCTGCCGGAGTGGCCTTGCGGTTCTAGGCGCTACAGTCTGGAACCGAGCGACCGCTACGGTCGCAGGTTCGAATCCTGCCTCGGGCATGGGTGTGTGTGATGTCCTTAGGTTAGTTAAGTTTAATTAGTTCTAAGTTCTAGGTGACTGATGACCTCAGAAGTTAAGTCGCATAGTGCTCAGAGCCATTTGAAACATTTTGTTGTGCACGAAGAGCTACTGCACTCATCTTGTATGACTGTGTGGTGTGTATTCACAGGCAAATTTATTCTCGGTCCGTTCTTCTTTGAAGAGAATACATCCATAGGGCCTGTCCGGTGTATCGTGACGTCTGCAACGTTACCGATACCTGCTTGTGCAACATGTGATTTCTGTTTCGGAAGAGCGCAACTGTGTGGAAACAACTCTTTTCGTCGAGATATGGCAATAACTCACGTTCCTCGCCCAGTGAAAGACCTGCGTAATGCAAGATATCACTAACGAGTTAGCTCCAAAAGTTCCCCAAATGCATGGCCTGAAAAATCACCTGTTCTGAAAACATGCGACTTTAGCTCTGGAGAAATCTAAAAGAACGCATCTGCCAGGGACGTGTTCGGACTCTACCTGATCTGAAGGCCAGTGTACAGGAACATGTTGCTCAGATTCTATCGGAACTGCTGCGAGAAACAGTTTATCACGTTCTTTTAAGGATGCATCATCTCCTCGATGCCTCCGGTGCTCATAATGAAGATATTATGTTAGCGTTAGTTATTAATAAAGTCAGCACTATGCCTTTCTCTCTTATTTGACTTCTTCTGCATGCGTCCCTTTCCTAATAATTCACCAGATTTGCGTCCAGTGGCCAAAATTGGAACTAAATTTTTCCAATGTAAATTGGTGCCGCATTATCGCATTAGCATATCTAACAACTTTCGCAGCCATATGATAATTACAACCCACACTGGACTTCTATCTGTAGCTGCAATTTACTTGTAACTCTCCGGTATAATTAAAAACATAAAATTGGCTCTTCCCAGAATTCACTGAATATTACATTTGCCTGGACTGAAACGATTACTGTTATGAACCAAAGCAGAAACGGAGGTTCCCACAATGACTCAGGAATACTGCAGTATTATGAGATCTGAGATGTAAACTAACACGTACCTGACAGATTTCAGACGATCTAAGCACAGAAATAATGAAAATGTGCCTACTCTATCCTGACTGATCGAAGTGGCTTAAAAGCGGGTAGTATAAGACGTGCATAAAAAGACATACAATTCGACATGATATCTGGATAACACATAAATGAGTACCATAACAATGATTGCTAATAAACATTTATAGGTAGTAAAAGATTGAAAATTTCATATCACGGGAGTATCTTCAAGGACAAAACACATAGATGCCAAAAGAATTGAACCTATTTCAAAAGAGAGTCTCTGTAAAATGATTTCACGTTACTATGAAAGAGTATTTAATTACAGAATTAGTTTCATTTTAATCTACTGAAATTACTAAGACAATGGTTTAGAAGCGAAGTTCGAAAATCAGATTTGTTCAGCACATGTAAATCATTTTCAAATTTACGAAATGGAGCTTCGTAAAAGTCAGAATGCCTAATGGAAAAACATTTTTGAGAAATGGCCGGACGTCATCCCTCGCTGGCGGCCTTTAGACCATATCTGAATAATACAGCCCGTAACGGACCCTGTAATAATTGTCCGCTTGTTCAATCGTATAGCGACGCGTTATTTAAATTCTCTCCGTTGATGAAAGTATCTGTAGGCAGTGATGTAGAACAAACTCGCTACACAGAGAAATCGTTGTGTATAACAAAATCACCGCACCTAGCAACTATTTCTCGCAACTCTTCGAAAGTTATACATTTCAAAACTTTTTCTTAGAGGCTGGCTTACGACGCTTTACTATCTTAATATTTAAATTTCAGAACACGTGCTCAGACTGAAAATAGCCTACTTACTAAATCCTTTATTCCACTTTCTTAACAGCGCAGTTTTTAGAGTACATACTAGAAGCATTTCGATTCAGTTTTGCTGTAACTTGAGACCCCACACTACGCATCGAAAGCTGTCCAATCACCAACATGTGTCTCCAATATTCCAGTGGATAACAGACTTTGCATTATTTTTGCAAGCTGCGATCTAGTAGCGAATAAAGACAGTGATCAAGGAAGTACAGAATTTGTTCATTAATTGCAGTCGGTTATCACAAGCACTGTTGTAGGAATATCGACTTTGGTCCACAATGACCATCATCGGGTCTGTTTAAAACATACAAATCCTTGTATTATCCAAACATATTAAACCCAAAGTGGCATCGACAAAAGACATAATGTCAACTAAGCCACATTGGTGCAGACTCATAATAGGAATGGCGCTACTGTTCGCTGCAAACACATAGACTCTGAGATAATAGTTTACAAGGCGAATCACTTTCATACATACGTTCATTAACTTCACAGTCTTTCTGATTGTGAGGCTGCTGCTACAAATACACCCCTTACTCGCTCACTGGCCAACATCTCTCTCTCTCTCTCTCTCTCTATCTCTCTATCCATATATCTATCTTTATACCTATCTTTCTCAGAATATTAACACAAGTGCAACTTGTTAAACTTTTCTAAATGACTGCTATTTATATCTGTACAAGGTGTCATGTGAAAAAACACTAATTCAGTAGTAAATAAAACAGTTCAGTATCTGACAGAAAACATTCACAAAGGTATAGACAAAATGTGATGTACAAATATTATTAGATACACCGGATGTCTCTCCTAAGCGTTGCCAGACGCATTTTCTCTGATGTTTAGGCAGATATTTGCAATTTCGTTTTTACATTGTGTAGCTGGAGCCACCAACAGCAAAATACTATTCACCGTGTCTTTCATCCGACGCCCATTGTCAACGGCAAAAGTCTAGTTGATTCCCATTACAACGAAAATAATTTTGAAAGCGGAATTGTGCCTGCCAATCCGATCGACTGGTCCCAAATTGGACTAGTTATTTAATGTTTTAGTGGTATATATTAACAGGGAATGTACAGCATGACGTACTTGCCCAGACTCACAAGTGGCCCTGCCCAGTGCTCTCTGCTACTGCTAAGCAGCTGCGCTACTCAGTCGCTGCTGGAGTACTGCTTATACTTGCAGCTATCTGATAGAATCATGCAATATCCAGATTTATTGCGCATTTGGACTACATGTGATCATGAGGGCAAGTATGCTCGTTGTCAACATTCTGATTGACCACAACTGACCACCACATTGGACGATCGCCGTATCGTGATCTCTTCAAATCTGCGCCTGCCATCCGCAAACAAGTTATTGACTCCCTACAATGTTCTGTATCACCCTACACCATATCTTGGAGACTTGTAGCAGCTGGACCGGAGGACGACCGTCCAATGAGTAGGATGCTGTTAACTCCACGACACATACAGCTGTACAGGCGCCGTGCCTGGGAAGCATGGACTGATGATAAATGGCGTCGTATTGTGTTCAGCGGGGAATCGCGTTCTGCACTAACTTGGATGACGGTAGTTTGTGAGTATGGTGGCAGTCTGGGGCAGAGGTCCCATTCTTCCAGTGTTCTGAAGAAACGTAGAGAGGTTAATCCTTGCGTCCTTGTGTGGCATCAGATCACGGCTGGTTAAGACTAATGGAAATCGCTAAGTCTCACCATGTATTGCTTCTCAAGTGTCGGTATCGTGCTGCCATTTTTCAACAGGACCATGCTAGTCCACTCGTGGTACGTTATAAACAGTCTGTGTGATGTTAAGGTACCTACATGAGCTGCAAGATCCCCAAATCCATTCCGATAGAACCTGTGTGGGATCAGCGCCGACGTTAAATCCGTCACAGGAAATGAACATATCCAACGGTTTTGGGTTAACTTGCTACTGCTACTGAAGGGGTGTCGCACTGTTATAACACCCTTCCCAAACGAATCAATGCATGCATCCAGGCCGGAGAGTGTGGAACGTCATCTTGATCAGTGGGCTTATATTGCCAAGCTCTTTGTTAACTTGACTGGATTTTGTTGTCATTGAAATAATGTCATGTACCGTCTCATCCAAGTTTTATTTCGTTTTCTCTTCCGCTTCTTGGTGCTTCAGTATACACAGGGTGTGGCAGCTAAGACAGACCTCCCCAGATATACCCAATATGAGGCGCGGATTTCCTGACGTTCGCAAGTAATTTTCATAGGTTTATAGTCACCGAATTTTTCGCAATGAAACTGTATACTTTTTTCTGCAGCATTTGAAAGAAGCTTCTTAGACAACTTCAACGACATAACATGAAATGGACTTGATCAAGTAGTATCAAGGTAACAGTGCCGCTAACTATCGTCCCACCGACTGGAGAAGAGGTTCCACTAGCGTCTGTGCTGCTGTACCAGATGTGAGCAAGCACCTAAATCAGGTACGGTTCGTGTGTTTATCGTCACAACTGTCATATCATGTGCTCAGAATGTTGACCTAGAGCATTGTTACACAATATAAAATGACCCCAGAGAAACAATACGGCACGTCAAATTTAATCTGGAGTTAAGGCAACAGAGGCTCCTGTTATAAGGCATTTCATGGCTCAAAGAGTCCTCGGTTTTCCCTAAAATGCTTCTTGTTTTAGTTTTCACCACAGATAAAACTATAGATGTGGTAAATCTGGTAAGTGTGCTGCCCATTTTGCGTTTCCTGAACGACCTTCCCAAAGCTCTCCAAATGTTCTCTGAAGATGGTCTCTCATTACTTGTGCAGAATGGGAGGGACATCGGTCATGTTGATACTATACTGGTTTCATTCTGTCCAGTGGGATCTCTTCCAGTAACTGCTGCTGCAGAATATCTTAGGAACTCGAGATACTTTTGTGTATTTATATTCCTATCAATTAAACAGGAACCAATGATGCATGTCTTAAAAAATACACACCAGACTTTGATGGACCAAGAGCGTTGTTTTTATTCACTTCTTTCAGTCATTATTAATTTTCACCTGACGATTAGTGTATAGTGCGAATATTGATTTGCCCATGGTTTGTAAATGATGCTTTTCCCTGAAATTTTTTTGTGGGTAGATACTCCGCATCAGTTTGCATTTTTCGTATATAACACTCGGAGAACTTTTGACAGTCACTGGTAAGAAGTTGTAGATGTAGCGAAATGTTGAAGAGGATGAAATGCAATAGAATGTAGTGTTCGCAGAGCACTCGTTTGGTTGATCCCCGTCTTACTTCCCAGACGCTTCTTACTGACATGCGCATTCTGTGTTAGAGCTACTAAAACGTCGGTTTCAGCTTTTTCATCAGTTGCTCTTCTTTTCCTTGGCGTATTTAGTTCTCCACACTTCCAGTTTCTAGAACCTTTTTTGTAATGTTTGGTAAGACGGATCGTGAGTGCTAGGTACGGTGTGGATACTCTTCAGCATACAACCACACGGCTGCTCTAATAGTTTGGCGCTTAACCTTAAACGATATTCGCTTTTTTGGCTGTCGTAAGCATTGTGAATGTCTTGTAGCTTCACTGGCAATTATCTGATTGCTACAACAGGAGAACACAGACTGATGGGCTTCAACTACACAGATGAACACATGAACCACACCTGAGTTACTGGTCTGCTTACATTTAGTATGACAGGGCAGATGTTTGTGGAGCCTCTTGGCCTGACGGCCGAACAGTGGCTTGCGGCGGTGTTATCTTGATACTATTTGATCAATCCCTTTCATGTCATGTCACTGAAGTTCCTTTGGAAGCTTCTTTCAAATGCCACACAAAAGCGTACAGGGTGTCCATAATTAAAGATCTGGTTTCAAAACGCTGTAGGAGTGCCACTGCTTAGAATGACGTGAAATTTTAATAGCACAGTTTTGATGCATGTGGAAAAGTCATGCAACAAAAAATTTAAAGATAATTTTACCAGCAGTTGGCGCATGAAGTATCTTAACGTAAATGAGGTCGACTGTAAATCACAGATGTTCTCATCGATAACTGCACGGTCAGCGCAGCAAATTGCTAACGGAAGGGGACCGGGTTAGAGCCCCGGCTTGGTCGGAGATTCTCCCCGCTCAGGTACTGAGTGTTGTGTAGTCCTTACGTTCGTACCGCTATAGCTGACATTCCACGCTTGAGATGGTTGTATGGGCACGTCCCGAAATATATATATATATATATTTTTTTACAAATAACTGCTAAATCGCAATACGACAGCTGCGGTATGAGTTAAACATTACACCATCCGTATTTTTCAGTGTGCATAACTTCACAAGTTCGGCAGTCAACAGATGTACCACTGTTAATTATGTTAGCCTCCCCCCCCCCCCCCCCATCATCACGGCAAGATCGTACCACATCGGATTGGAAAAATCAGTTTGAAGTGTCCTGGGAACAAATACAGCATTAAAAGCAAAATGACATCGGTTTCTAACTGTCGAGATAGTGCCGCAAGACATCTTTAGTACGTTGTTCACAGTTTTTCTGCCACAAGTTGGAATCGAGAAAAAGCAAGTTCGACAACAGATCGGAGTGTCTCGCGGGCCACGTTCAGAATTCCTTGCCCAATGCTTACCTTCAGTTCAACTACGTTCAAAACTGATGCACTGAACACAACTTCTGTTGAGTAATTCCACGACCAAAAGTACAGACATTAAGATCTGGCGATCTGCGCGGCTCGCCTGTGAGAAAACAACGGCTGACTTTCTAGCATTTCCGAAAAGCCTCAGCATCTGCCACTTCACGGGCCGTGCAGTCTGGCATAAAATTGATACTACCCACACATCCACACTGTTGAAGGACTGGAATGATGTTGGTAAGCAAAAAACTCTCATAGTGTTTACCTGTGACGGCAGAGGTAACAGGACCCGCAGCACTCATGCCCTCGAAAAGATACAACCCTACGAAAAACTTATACGCTTGACATTGTCGGCCGACCGCTGTAGTCGAGCGATTCTAGGCGCTTCAGACCGGAAACTCGAGGCTGCCACCGTCGCAGGTTCGAATCCTGCCTCGGGCATGGATGTGTGTGACGTTCTTAGGTTAGGTAGGTCTAAGTAGTTCTAAGTATAGGGGACTAATGACCTTATATGTTAAGTCCCATATTGCTTAGAGCCATTTGCACTATTTTTTGACATTGTCAAGTTAGGGGACTATCTAGATTAATGAAGAAACAGAAATACAGCTTCCAACAGCCCAGATCACCATTGTACAGCAATTATTGTGATGACTGGTTTCAACAAACAACGTTGCCATCATCAGATCTGTAAAGTGTAGACCAACATCTTCAAACAGTCTGGGATAATGTTGTGTTGCCAGAAGAGCCAACAGCGTGTTACTAATGGAGGCCGAAATGCACGCGTTTTAGCTCACGCAGGCTGGCGTGAGGTGGGAAGGACTATACTGACGTGACGTCTGGAACATGACAAGGAATTAGAATTCAGAAAGCAGAAGTAATTAGTTTGATACTTAACTTTAATCTATTAATGAGGAATGTCGCTCTTGACGGTACATGAGTCACAATATTATCTGTTGAGAAGACATAGTAACTGAATATGGTGCCTAGCTAGGTTGTAGCAAATGACGTAGCTGAAGGCTATGTTAAATTGTCGTCTCTGCAAATGAGAGCGTATGTAGGCAGTGAACCATCGCTAGCAAAGTCGGCTGTACAACTGGGCGAGTGCTAGGGAGTCTCTCTAGACTAGACCTGCCGTGTGGCGGCGCTCGGTCTGCAATCACTGGTAGTGGCGATACGCGGGTCCGACGTACACTAACGGACCGCGGCCGATTTAAAGGCTACCACCTAGCAAGTGTGGTGTCTGGCGGCGACACCACAGATAAGATATAAAGGGGTGTAATACGTTTTAACACAAACATGGATTGTGGCATGGAATGTAACATACCTTGTAGTACATTTACTGAACGAGGACAAAATGCATCTTATATCGTATCATACCATTACATATCTCACCAATATCTCGAGCGCTAAGCTATTACCTTAACGTCAATGTTGATAGTGTAAATATTGTAAGTGTATAAAGCCAGATTAGTGATTTCATGGTATGGTTTCTGTACTACTAATAATCTGATATTCCTTTTGTACTATCCTTTGTGTTTGTTTACCTACGCCGAGGAACCGATGAATAGTGTATGGTGGTTGAGTCTTCATGCTGACTGCATTTTGTGACATGAATATATTTATTGTATTTGTTTTTATGTTCATGCCATACGACTAACTTCACGAATTGGTATTAAATGATACAATGGAGGTATAGTGCTTTCTGTTATGTTCTTTAAGTTGGCTTTAAAAATTTTTCCCTGTTGCTCTATCAGTTCCTATTTTACACTTAGATCTCGAGCACTACACTAGTACCTAGACCGCGACTTACAGGTTGATAGTTTAATACAGTGTGAATTTCATATAGCCCTATTTGTGGCCCTATTTGTATAGCTATTATGACTATATTGTGTTGCAATTTTATTTTATTGCATTACATAGCAAGCTGCAGGATTACGCTCTTTATTCGTGTGGTCTTGTCATTTGCGTCTTTCACACCGAGACCTCGAGCGCCAAGCTAGTACCTAAACGTCGAGCTACATGTTGACAGCGTAAATGATCTGACTGTATGAAGCCAGCTACGTGATTACATTGTATGGTTTCTGTAGTTGTAGTGACGAGTTTTCGGTAGATAAGAGTGGAACACTAGATGTTCCCTTGTAGATCCTTCGTGTTTCTTAACTAAGCCTAGGTACCAAACGAGTTTTATGCTGTGTTTTTTTTTAAGTTTTATGCTGCCTACGTTTTATGGCATGTACCATGTTATTGTATTTGGTTTTCTAATACGAACATGCCGTATGAGTAGCATCTCTACTTGTGTATAAACATACATCGATGGTACAGTGCTTCATGTTATGTTTTTTAATGTGGTTTTAAATTTTATTTAATATTAATTCATAAATATTATTACAAAATAAGTATAACATACTTCTATGTTGATTGTTTATTTATTGTGTGTCTGCACTGTAACATTCTTGGACCATTGATTTATCTTTACACGTTAAATGTCATGAGACACTTTGTTTGTAACTAATACCACAGTGTCAAAAAACTGGCTCTGAGCCCTGTGGGACTTAACTTCGGAAGTCATCAGTCCCCTGAGCTTAGAACTACTTAAACCTAACTAACCTAAGGACAGCACACACATCCATGCCCGAGGCAGGATTCGAACCTGCGCCCGTAGCGGTTGCACGGTTCCAGACTGTAGCGCCTAGAACCGCTCGCTCGGCCACCACGGCCGGCACCACAGTGTCACCTGGTGCCAAGTTGTAACAAATGTGATGTCCACTAGAGAATTCAGTCTACTCCTACTGATGTACGACACGAGATTGTATAATCAGTGGCACGTTCTTTTATCTAACAGTTATTTGACGCTTGACTTGCTGATATACTGTTGTTTCCATGTTCACGAAACATCGTTCTATGGTTTGATACATACAAAATACAATTTGTCAAGATTCAGCGAAATGTACTGCAGAAGGTATCTTATATTACATGGTATAGACCACGTTTGTGTTATATTGTCTACACAAACACAACGGAGGGGTATCTGTTGAGAGGCCAGACAAACGTGTGGTTCCTGAAGAAGGGCAGCAGCCTTTTCAGTAGTTGCAAGGGCAACAGTCTGGGTGATTGACTGATCTGGTCTTGTAACAATAATCAAAACGGCCTTGCTGTGCTGGTACTGCGAACGGCTGAAAGCAAGGGGAAACTACGGCCGTCATTTTTCCCGAGGGCATGCAGCTTTACTGTATGATTAAATGATGATGGCGTCCTCTCGGGTAAAATATTCCGGAGGTAAAATAGTCCCCCATTCGGATCTCCGGGCGGGGACTACTCAAGAGGATGTTGTTTTCAGGAGAAAGAAAACTGGCGTTCTACGGATGGGAGCGTGGAATGTCAGAACCCTTAATCGGGCAGGTAGGTTAGAAAATTTAAAAAGGGAAATGGATAGGTTAAAGTTAGATATAGTGGGAGTTAGTGAAGTTCGGTGGCAGGATGAACAAGATTTTTGGTCACGCGAATACAGGGTTATAAATACAAAATCAAATAGGGGTAATGCGGGAGTAGGTTTAATAATGAATAGGAAAATAGGAATGCGGGTAAGCTACTACAAACAGCATAGTGAACGCATTATTGTGGCCAAGATGGATACGAAGCCCACACCTACTACAGTAGTACATGTTTATATGCCAACTAGCTCTGCAGATGACGAAGAAATTGAAGAAATGTATGATGAAATAAAAGAAATTAATCAGATAGTGAAGGGAGACGAAAATTTAATAGTCTGATTGGAATTCGAATGTAGGAAAAGGGAGAGAAGGAAACGTAGTAGGTGAATATGGTTTGGGGCTAAGAAATGAAAGAGGATGCCGCCTAGTAGAATTTTGCACAGAGCACAACTTAATCATAGCTAACACTTGGTTTATGAATCATGAAAGAAGGTTGTATACATGGAAGAACCCTGAAGATACTAAAAGGTATCAGATAGATTATATAATTGTAAGACAGAGATTTAGGAACCAGGTTTTAAATTGTAAGACATTTCCAGAGACAGATGTGGACTCTGACCACAATCTATTGGTTATGAAGTGTAGATTAAAACTGAAGAAACTGCAAAAAGGTGGAAATTTAATGACATGGGACCTGGATAAACTGAGAGAACCAGAGGTTGTACAGAGTTTCAGGGAGAGCATAAGGGAAAAATTTACAGGAATGGGGGAAAGAAATACAGTAGAAGAAGAATGGATAGCTTTGAGGGATGAAGTAGTGAAGGCAGCTGTGGATCAAGTAGGTAAAAAGACGAGGGCTAGTAGAAATCCTTGGGTAACAGAAGAAATATTGAATTTCATTGATGAAAGGAGAAAATATAAAAATGCAGTAAATGAAGAAGGCAAAATGGAATACAAATGTCTCAAAAATGACATCGACAGGAAATGCAAAATGGCTAAGCAGGGATGGCTAGAGGACAAATGTAAGGATGTAGAGGCTTATCTCACTAGGGGTAAGAGAGATACTGCTTACAGACCTTTGGAGAAAAGAGAACCACTTGTATGAACATCAAGATCGCAGATGGAAACCGATTTCTAAGCAAAGAAGGGAAAGCAGAAAGGTGGAAGGAATATATAGAGGGTCTATACAAGGGCGATGTACTTGAGGACAATATTATGGAAATGGCAGAGGATGTAGATGAAGATGAAATGGGAGATAAGATACTGCGTGAAGAATTTGACAGAGCACCGAAAGACCTGAGTCGAAACAAGGGCCCCGGAGTAGACAACATTCCATTGAAACTACTGACGGCCTTGGGAGAGCCAGTCCTGACAAGACTCTACCATCTGGTGAGCAAGATGTATGAAACAGGCGAAATACCCTCAGACTTCAAGAAGAATATAATAATTCCAATCCCAAAGAAAGCAGGTGTTGACAGATGTGAAAATTACCGAACAATCAGTTTAATAAGCCACAGCTGCAAAATATTAACACGAATTCTTTACAGACGAATGGAAAAACTGGTAGAAGCGGACCTGGGGGAAGATCAGTTTGGATTCCGTAGAAATACTGGAACAAGTGAGGCAATACTGACCTTACGACTTATCTTAGAAGAAAGATTAAGGAAAGGCAAACCTAAGTTTCTAGCATTTGTAGACTTAGAGAAAGCTTTTGACAATGTTGAATGGAATACTCTCTTTCAAATTCTAAAGGTGGCAGGGGTAAAATACAGGGAGAGAAAGGCTATTTGCAATTTGTACTGAAACCTGATGGCAGTTATAAGAGTCGAGGGGCACGGAAGGGAGGCAGTGGTGGGGAAGGGAGTGAGACAGGGTTGTAGCCTATCCCCGATGTTATTCAATCTGTATATTGAGCAAGCAGTAAAGGAAACAAAACAAAATTTCGGAGTAGGTATTAAAGTCCATGGAGAAGAAATAAAAACTTTGAGGTTCGCCGATGACATTGTAATTCTGTCCGAGACAGCAAAGGACTTGGAAGAGCAGTTGAATGGAATGGACAGTGTCTTGAAAGAACGATATAAGATGAACATTAACCAAAGCAAAACGAGGATAATGGAATGTAGTCGAATTAAGTCGGGTGATGCTGAGGGAATTATATTAGGAAATGAGACACTTAAAGTAGTAAAGGAGTTTTGCTATTGGGGGAGCAAAATAGCTGATGATGGTCGAAGTAGAGAGGATATAAAATGTAGACTGGCAATGGCAAGGAAGTTTCTGAAGAAGAGAAATTTGTTAACGTCGAGTATTGATTTAGGTGTGGGGAAGTCATTTCTGAAAGTATTTATAAGGAGTGTAGCCATGTATGGATGTGAAACATGGACGATAAATAGTTTGGACAAGAAGAGAATAGAAGCTTTCGTAATGTGGTGCTACAGAAGAATGCTGAAGATTAGATGGGTAGATCACATAACTAATGAGGAAGTATTGAATAGGATTGGGGAGAAGAGAAGTTTGTGGCACAACTTGACTAGAAGAAGGGATCGATTGGTAGCACATGATCTGAGGCATCAAAGGATCACCAATTTAGTGTAGCAGGGCAGCGTGGAGGGTAAAAATCGTAGAGGGAGACCAAGAGATGAATTCACTAAGCAGATTCAGAAGGATGTAGGTTGCAGTAGGTATTGGGAGATGAAGAAGCTTGCACAGGATAGAGTAGCATGGAGAGCTGCATCAAACCAGTCTCAGGACTGAAGACCACAACAACAACAATAACCATCTTGGCTATTTGAAGCTGTACTTCTATTTCTGCCTGAGAAAAACGCTGCTGTCAATCCGCACGTCACTCACCTCTGCAGAATGAATTGGTGCCAGACGATGTGCGTGCGGATTTTCCGTTACCAATATTCCCCAATTCTGCGTATTGACATTTCTTTGGAAATGAGCTTCGTTTGTCCACAGAATCGTGCATGGTTATTTGTTGTCCACTACCATGCGAGTAAGATATTCGACAGTGAACGTCTGTCTAGCTGCCAGGTCAACAGGAAACAACTCCTGAACATAAGTGATTTTGTACGGATGGCAATGCAGGACGTTTCGTAGGAATTCATGCATCGCGCTCGCCGGGATGTCTAACGTTCGGGCAATTCCCCGTGCACTGCATGTTTCCATACTACCGCTCGAACCTTCCTGTAATGTTGTGGGCCACACTGTGGACAGGCGGCTAATCAAATCTTTCTCCCTGTGCCACACTTTACATCAAACGAGACGGTCTTGCAGTCATGTTCTCCAGACCTTTTGCAATCATCATATGAATGCCTTTTTTCATACTCTTGAGTTTCCAGAACTTCTGCAGGGTTATGAGCGCACAGTCACTGTTCCTGTAAAAGAGGTTTATGAACAGTGCGCGATCTTTCATGGAGACAAACAAACTGGAGTACTCGGAACCCAAAATGATGAACAGCCGCACACCTGCTTGGTGTGCATATTCTGACGCTCACAGCGCTGCTCAAATTAATGTCAACCACAGACGGAGGACTACTAAGGCTCGTTCCGAGCGATAGGACCCAGTGATCTGACCGCTGCGCCGTAAGAACACTGGAAGGACACTCGTGCGGATGACGATTCAAATCCGCGTACGGCCATTCAGTTTTTCGTGTTCCATGATTTCGCTCCAGAAAAATGCCGGGGTGGTTCTAGAAACTACTCCATTCCACGGTGGTGGATTGATACAGAAACCTTATTATAAACTGACTGTAAAAAGAGTCACAGGCTGTAGACTTGTGATTTGTTTGTGAAGCGTTTTACCGGGGCGAAACGCGTAATGAATAAATTACAAATCGGCAACATACGACTGTTTTTACCATCAGCCAGAATGGTTCCTTTGAAATTGCACGGTCGATTTTCTTCCCCGTCCTTGAATCAATCCAAAAGTGTGCTTCGTCTCTAATGACCTTGATGACGACTAGTTGTTAAACCCTAATGTTCCTTGCTTCCCACATTCGTTCTTGTAGTGCATTATTTGTGACTGGAACAGAAAAGAGTTAAATGGCAATGGTAGACAAGGTACACTCCACAACATATATTAATTTTACTTACGGCGTACAAAAGTAGTTTTACGTGTAGTCTGATTAAGTCTCTGCACTAGTTTTCAGACAGATCTGCTCTCAGAAACCCTTGCCGGACTTGTTGATTTAGGTCTTGCGACGTCCCTGGATCTTTTCAGGCAATTTATTGGTCTATTCCCTCTAAGGCTCAAGATAGACGTGGTTACATCGAAAAGCTAGAAATTCGAAGTTGACTTCGCTGCTTTTATCCTCAGGAGTGTCCGCTCCCGGTAGCTGAGTAATACCGGCACTGTAAGTCAGCATGTTCGGTCAGAGGGCTGCTTGGTCTCTATAATAAAAGAAATTGTGTAAAGGAAACAACGATCAACTTGAACGGATGTCTTGTGACGTCCGCCTAGACCAAACGCGACGAACTATCTCGAACAAAATGGAAAAAAAAAGAAAAAAAGTGGTCCGCGCGACAGAATGTCAATCCTGAGAGCCCGGGTTCGATTCCCGGCTGTGTCGGAGATTTTCTCCTCTCAGGGACTGGGTGTTGAGTTGTCTTGATCATCATCATTTCATCCCCATTGACGCGCAAGCCGCCGAAGTGGCGTCAATTCGAAAGACTTGCACCCGACGAATGGTCTACCAGCCTGTGGGCCTTAGTGACACAACATTTTATGCGTCTTCAGGAGTATTTTATTTCCTGAACAGGAAAGCTGAAGTGTATAAATTGGATTTCCCGTTAGAATTACGGTTGGTAGTAATTCGCAGAATGTTAAGAGCGTCCTTCCTAATGGTGCAAAAGAATAATGTCGTTACCAACGTTTAAATTAATGTGGGGTAAACTTGAAACCTTTAACGAAAATTTCACTCATTCATAACGCGGTATTCCTAAATCCCTTCACCAAACAAAAAGAAGTGAATATTCCAGGATTCGAATCATGAACAACTGCCAGTAGTCGTATACAGTGTGGGGCAAATGAAAGTGGCCTGGACGAGTGGATACGATTGGATATGAATGTTTGCTTATAAACTCACCCCAACAGGATGGAACAACTGCCCACACAGCCGGCCAAATGTTGAGGCACATTTACACAATCCTCACGCCTGAAAGTCTTAACACCGGTCAATATGATCGCGGTCACAGGTGATACCCAGGTCACTTGATCTGTAAGTGTGCAATTACTTCGTGTGAGGAGCCTTTAAGTCTAAGGTGTATCGCAACAAGCTTCGTACTCTTAAATATCTGCAGCAGAACAATTTCAGTAGTCCACATTCGTTCCGCGTTATGTAGCTTGCTGACCAGTGCCCGAAATTGCTAAGAGATCAATGGTGGTCACTTTCAACATCTACTATAGTTAGGTTAGCGCTTCATTTCCTTTCCTCTACTGTGTTTGTTTGTACTCTGGAACTATGTTCTCCGGGCCACTTTAATTGCCCCAGCCTTTACAAGCACACGCCCAGAGAAGATCTGTACCTAAAGTTGCCCAGTCACACCAGTACTCAAGAAAGAAAATAAGAGTAATACGCTGGAGTACAGATCCATATCTCTAACGTGGCTTTGCAGTAGGATTCTGGAAAGTACATTGTGATCGAAGTTTATGACTTATCTCGAACAGAACGTTTTATTGACGAACAGTGAACACACAGTCAGAAAATACCGTTCTCGAAAAGCACAGCTAGCTCCTTTTGCACACGAAGTAATCAGCGTTATTGGTAGGAGAAGTCAAATTGATTCTAAATTTCTAGATTTCCAGAAAGATTATGTCAGCGTTCCTCACAAGCATGTTCTCATCAGATTGCGATCACACGGAGTGTTGTCTCAGTTGCGCGATTGGATTCATGATTGCCTCTCAGAAAAGTCATACTTCGTAGTAACTGACAGAAACTCATCGAGTAAAATAGAGGCGGTATTAATTTGTGGTAAGGTCTTATGGGACCAAACTGCTGAGGTCAAAGCTTATACACTACTTATTATAAGTTAAACTAACTTACTCTAAGAACAACACTCACACCCATGCCCGAGGGAGGACTCGAACGTCCGACGGGGGCAGCCGCACGAGCATGACAAGGCGCCTGAGACCTCTCGGCTACCCCGCGGGGCCAGAAGAATCGGTATCTGGCGTTCCTCAAGGAATTGTAGGCCCTCTTCTGTTCCCGACCTATATAAACGATTTAAGAGACAATTTGAGCAGATTTCTTAGACTGTTTGCAGGTGATTCTGTCATTTCTGTCAGATCATCAAAACCAACAGCAAAATGAATGGGGCAAAGTATCTATATTCTGCGAAAAGTGGCATCTGACTCAAAATAGTGAGAACTGTGAAGTCATCCACATGAGTAGGCTAACCAAAGGAATTTTCTAAGTTTCGGTTGCACGATAAGTCACATCAGTCTAAAGGCTGCGCATTTGACTAAATACTTAGGGATTACAATTACGAATAACTTAAATTGGAATGATCACGTGGGTTATGTTGTGGGGAAAGGGAAGGAAATACTGCCATTTATTGGCGGACCCCTTAGAAGATAGAACAAGTCTTCTAAAGTGGCTGCTTACACTACACTTGTCCGTCTGCTTCCGGAGTAATTTTGCTCGTTGTGGGATCCAAGTAAGGTAGGACTGACGGAGTACTTCGTAAAAGTTCAAGGAATGGCAGCTTGTTTTGTATTATTGCTTAATGAGGTAGTGAGTGGCACGGATGATAAAAGAATTGGGGTGTCAATCATTAAAACAAAGCCATCTTTTTGTTGCAGCAGGATCTTGTCATGAAATTTCAGTCACCAACTTTCCCCTCCGAATGCGAAAATATTTTGTTGTCGCCCATCTGCATAGGGAGAAATGATTATCGCGATAAAGTAACAGTAAAGAGAGCTCGCACGGGAAAATTTAGGTGTTCGTTTTTACCGCACGTTGTTCGGGAGTGGAACCGTAAAGAAATAACTTGAAGGTGGTTCGATGAACCGTGTGCCTGGCACCTAAAAGGACCACACCGTGCCTATCTAATCCATGTTAAATTAGGCAAGTATTAGACCCATTTCTGAAAAAGCTATTTGATGCATGGCCTTAATATTTTTACTGTATGTTACGTGGTGCTAATAGAGTCAACTGTACCAAAATCTACTTTATGCATTTTATATTTTTATAAGAAATACTTTTTTAAATTTATTAACAAAACATATAAAATTTTTCCTGCAGAAAGTATTTTTTGTGAACTTCTTAATGGGGGAATATTAATTAATGTAGTACCAGAGGTGGCTTTTTATGTTATGCAGAGTCTCTGAAAATTACATTCATTTATCTATGATAGGTTCTGATATAACAGGGCACATGTACTGAAAATTTTAGTTTGCACGAAACTGACTTTAAAGAAAAAACTTTTGAAATTTGTTACTTACAGTTAATTAAAACTGTCCTGCTGCAAATGGTGGCCCTTCTTTGGCGTCTGGCAGGTCTTCTAGCTTCTTTTTCACCTTCCTGGATGTTTGTCTAGCTTTCTTGGCCATATTAGACGCAGACCTGTTTACATCGGCTATCCTCATTTTACCGCAATGTTGCAGCCCAGTGATCATATTTTCACCAGGATTCATTACCAGCTTTTTCATTACCCAACATTTTCCAATATTACCACAACTGAATGTACTAACAGCATCATGAACTCCTAGTTTCATTGTATGCATGCCTACAAATACAGTTTTAGGAGGGCGGTTCCAAATTAAGCTTTTGGAACATTCATTTCGGTTCTGTGTCTACCCATGCAGACATTTTCTTAGAAGCTCAGGATGAGCCAAGTCTCTGAAGATAGGTTTAATTGCTGTAATAACAGCATCAGGAAGAGAATACCGGTGAGAATAAGATTCTCCAGTTGTTGAGCCTATTGTATTTGCACCACGAATTTTCTCCTGATGGACAAAATCCATGACATGACTTATCATCAGTAGAGGGCTTATGGAAGAATATGGTCCAAACATCTCTCTTAATTGCCTCCAGATTTTCTTTATTTCTCCTAATTGCCTGCCCACAGTATACCTGCAAGTTTTCTATTTGAGTTTTAGTTAATCGATCCTGTTCGGTCAACAATTTTTCATCTTCTAACTTTTTTCCTCTCATATCAACAATTAGTTTTCTCAACCTGGTTCCCAAACGTTTTTGAACATGGCCTACACATTCTATTTTGCTAATAATGGCATCTTCACATGGCGTAAGAGTTCACCACATTGCTGTATGCCTTACTGTCACCATAGCCCAAATATTTGGTGTACTGTACGCCACTTCTTTCTATGGAGCGATGAAATATACCACTACTTGTTCCTCTAAAATTAGCCACACAATTGTGTTCCTTATATTCATTGACTTTATAACATTTGCAATATTTTGACATTATCTCCACATCTAACACTTTACCGGTGTCTACACCCGTGGCAGTCACTACTACATTCAGGAAAGTATTTGCTCTTTTCTGCCAACTTCCAACAAATGCAACTGCAATATCCGAACATCCATTATTTTCTTACAATGCTTCCCTAACATCCAGTTTCATGCTTTCCTCACTGACCTCACATACAGATTTCTCTAATATTGCAGTCAGTTTTTCAAATTTATTTGGTGATTGATGTAAGTTCATCACTTAACTAAATGGTCTCACTGCAGCCATCCCCCTTCCAATGGATCATAAGGCATAAACAAATCTAGTATTGATTTCATAAGGGCTACTGGCATCTGGTTTTGAAGAACTCATAACTGAAATTACAGCTGAGAATTTAGTGCAAATGTAATCCAAAGCACTGGCACTCTCACAAATTTCCACACTCTGTGACTCACCACATTGTCTACATTGTACAAATTTGGAAATTACATCTGATAATATTCTCCAATTTATATTAATGTTACTGCACCCCTTTTCACTTACAGTAGATTTGTTGTACTCTCTTGAAATGGTGAGAGCCTCTTTGATGATGCACTTCTGAAGAATTACAATTAGAAACATCGTTGCCAGGCGACATAACCTCTTGTACAGATAGCTTTCTAAAATTTTTCCTCTAAATTGTCGTTTCTTAAAAATGCCTTTAAGTTTCATCATCTTCAATAAACACAACAAAACACACGTAAACAAGCACTATAAACGCAAGTATAACAACTACTCGCAATCACACCTGAACAAAACAAACTGCGTGTATGAAAGCGTGTTGTTTACAAACAGCAGAAACAAAATAATACCAGCCGTTGCATTCCAAGGATAGCCAACACACTCGGAAGTAAAATGTTGTTGTTGTTGTTGTTGTTGTTGTTGTTGTTGTATTGTTCAGTCCTGAAACTGGTTTGATGCAGCTCTCCATGCTACTCTATCCTGTGCAAGCTTCTTCATCTCCCAGTACCTACTGCAACATACATCTTTCTGAATCTGCTTAATGTAGTCACCTCTTGGTCTCCCTCTACGATTTTTGCCCACCACGCTGCCCTACAATACTAAATTAGTGATCTCTTGATGCCTCAGAACATGTCCTACCAACCGATCCCTTCTTCTAGTCAAATTGTACTACAAACTCCTCTTCTCTCCAATTCTAATCAATACCCCATCATTAGTTATGTGATCGACCTATCTAATCGTCAGCATTCTTCTGTAGCACCACAATTCCGAAGGCTTCTATTCTCTTCTTGCCCAAACTATTTATCGGACTCGTTTCATTTCCATACATGGCTACACCCCATACAAATATTTTCAGAAACGACTTCCTTACACTCAAGTTTGTACTCTATGTTAACAAATTACTCTTCTTCAGAAACGCATTCCTTGCCCTTGGCAGTCTACATTTTATATCATCTCTCCTTCGACCAACATGAGTTATTTTGCACCCCAAATAGCAAAACTCCTTTACTACTTTAAGTGTCTCATTTCCTAATCTAATTCCCTTAGAATCACCCAACTTAATTCCCCTACATTCCATTACCCTCATTTTGCTATTGTTGATGTTCATCTTATACCCGCCTTTCAAGACGCTGTCCATTCCGTTCAACTGATCTTCCAAGTCCTTTGCTGTCTCTGACGGAATTACAGTGTCATCGGCAAACCTAAAACTTTTTATTTCTTCTCCATGGATTTTCATAACTACTCCGAATTTTTCTTTTGTTTCCTTTCCTTTCATGTCCCTCGACTCTTATAACGGCCATCTGGTTTCAGTACAAATTGTAAATAGCCTTTCGCTCCTAGTATTTTACCCCTGCCACCCTCAGAATTTGAAAGAGAGTATTCCAGTCAACATTGTCAAAAGCTTTCTCTAAGTCTACAAATGCTAGAAACGTTGGTTTCTCTTGCCTTCATCTATCTTCTAAGATAGGTCGTAGGGTCAGTATTGCCTCACGTGTTCCAATATTTCTACGGAATCCAAACTGAACTTCCCCGAGTTCGGCTTCACCCAGTTTTACCATTCGTCTGTAAAGAATTCGTGTTAGTATTTTGCAGCAGTGACTTATTAAGCTGATAGTTCCGTAATTTTCATATCTGTTAACATTGCTTTCTTTGGGACTGGAATTATTATACTCTTCTTGAAGTCTGAGGGAATTTCGCCTGTCTCATACATCTTGCTGACCAGATGGTAGAGTCTTGTCAGGACTGGCTCTCTCAAGGCTGTCAGTAGTTTTAATGGAATAATGTTGTCTACTCCCGGGGCCTTGTTTCGACTTAGGTCATTCAGTGCTCTGTCAAACTCTTCACGCAGTATCATATCTCCCATTTCATCTTCATCTACATCCTCTGCCATTTCCATAATATTGCCCTGAAGTACATCGCCCTTGTACAGACAGTCTATATACTCCTTCCATCTTTCTGCTTTCCCTTGTTTGCTTAGAACTGGGTTTCCATCTGAGCTCTTGATTTTCATGCAAGTGGTTCTCTTTTCTCCAAAGGTCTCTTTAATTTTCCTGTAGGCAAAATATTTGCCTTACCCCTAGTGAGATAACCCTACACATCCTGACGTTTGTCCTTCATGCATGCCTGCTTAGCCATTTTGCACTTCCTGTCGATCTCATTTTTGAGATGTTTGTATTCCTTTTTGCCTGCTTCATTTACTGCATTTTTATATTTTCTTCTTTCATCAGTTAAATTAAGTATTTCTTCTGTTAGCCAAAGATTTCTACCAGCCCTCGTCTTTTTACCTACTTCATCCTCTGCTGCCTTCACTACTTTATCCCTCAAAGCTACCCATCTTCTTCTACTGTTTTTCTCCCCCCACGCTTGTCAGTTGTTCCCTTATGCTCTGTCTGAAACTCTGTACAACCTCTGGTTTAGTCAGTTTATCCAGGTCCCATCTCCTTAAATTTCCACCTGTTTGCAGTTTCTTCAGTTTTAATCTACAGATAATAACCATCTGCCTCTGGAAATGTCTTTCAATTTAAAACCTGGTTCCTAAATCTCTGTCTTACCATTATATAATCTATCTGATATCTTCCTGTGTCTCCAGGCTTCTTCCATGTATACAGCCTTCTGTCATGATTCTTGAACCAAGTGTTAGCTATGATCAAGTTATACTCTGTGCAAAATTCTACCAGGTGGCTTCCTCTTTCATTTCTTACCCCCAATCCATACTCACCTGCTTCGTTTCCTTCTCTTCCTTTCCCTACTATCGAATTCTAGTCACCCAGGACTATTAAATTTTCATCTAGCTTCACTATCTCTATAATTTCTTTCATCTTATTATAGATTTCGACAATTTCTTCATCATCTGCAGAGACAGTTGTCATATAAACTTATGCTACTATAGTAGGCGTGGGCTTCGTGTCAATCTCGACCACAAAAATGCGTTCACTATGTTGTTTGTAGTAGCTTACCCGCACTCCTAATTTTTTTATTCGTTATTAAACCAACTCCTGAATCACCCCTATTTGATCTTGTATTTATATTTCTGTATTCATCTGACCGGAAGTCTTGTTCCTACCGCCATCTAACTTAACTGATTCCCACTTTATCTAACTTTAACCTATTCATTTCCCTATTTAAACTTTCTAACCTACCTGCCTGATTAAGGTATCTGACTTTCTACGCTCCAATCCGTAGACCGCCAGTTTTCTTTCTCCTGATAACGACGTCCTCTTGAGTAGTCCCCACCCGGCGATCCAAATGGGGGACTATTTTGCCTCCGGAATATTTTACCCAAGAGGACGCCATCATCAATTAACTATACAGTAAAGCTGCGTGCTCTCGGGAAAAATTACGACCGTAGTTTCCCCTTGCTTTCAGCCGTTCGCAGTACCAGCACAGCAACGCCGTTTTGTTTAGTGTTTGAAGGCCAGGTCAGTCAATCATCCAGACTGTCGCCCCTGCACCTACTAAAAAGGCTGCTGGCCCTCTTCAGGAACCACAGGTTAGTCTGGCCTCTCAACAGATACCTCTCCGTTGTGGTTGCACCTATGGTACGGCTATCTGTATCGTTGAGGGACACAAGCCTCTCCACCAACTGCAATCCCTAAAGTGCAATGTAGGGAATTTAAACATCTAAAATATATGCAGAAAAGTGTGTGACAGAAAAGTGGGCGTGGTATGTAAAGACGCGAAGTAGGAATATGCTCTTTAAATGCTCGAATGTTTTTTTATCAACAATATCCTTTTCAGAGTACTTAAATAAAACCTTAATGTATCGAAATATGATGAAAACTGGAAATCTATTTTTTTCGACCTGAACCACTGTGTGGTCCCCTTAATTACGAATGACGGGGTAGTCATGTAGATGTAGGTGTGGGTGTCGGTTTGGAGGCGGTGTGATCCTGTGTTTATCAGTTTGGTTGAAAGCCTAACCACAACAGTCTTTTCAGCTCTACCAGGAATACACAACAGTTGAGCGGAGAGCTACTGCGGCCAAATTTGTGTCTCTGTAGAAGCATAGAAGATCCACAAAACCTCTTTGTGTAAATGACCTGTCCGCAAAGAGATGCTCCTAAAAATGCAATAGGGAAAGACATGCTATCGGTTAGACAGATCTCAGTCCTATAGACCAAGTGTGGAATTAATGAAACGCAACCAGTTCTAACAATGATTCTTCTCGCGCTCCATTCATGAACGGAACAGGAAGAAACCCCAATAACTGGTACAATGCGATGTACCCTCTGCCACACACCTCACGGTGGTCTCCAGAGTGTAGATGTAGATGCAGATGTGGAATTAGCCACTACTGAAAATTTCAGACCTGACTACAGATGCACCGGAATAGCGTATTTGACTGTTTTGTGAAAATTGTCTTAAGTGGCTAGTTATATCATTTATTCTCAGAACATGCTTTTTTCCTCTCCCCATTTGGAAAGGAAAAACGGAAAAGAAATTTAAATAATCTGAAACCCCGCAAAACGCTATATTTGAGTCATGTGATGCCTGACACGTCACTTGCTACCAAGCTGCTGCTACTGTCGTAAACATCAATCATAGTGATTTCTTGTTTTGGAATTTAAATTTCGAAAAATGGGTTACAAAAGTTTCGTAGTACTCCATTGCACAAACATATTTGCAAAAACTCATAAAATATTGTTTTTGTGTGTTCCAAAGAATGAGAAGAGGCGTAAAATACGGTTGCAAATTGCTGGTAGAGAGGGAATTGAGATAGTGGTCACTACGTGTGTTTATTTATGTGAGGATCATTTTGACTTAGTTGCTTGTAACGTAAGATGGAGTGTGCTGGACTTCTAATGCAATTTTGTCAAGGTCGATGCTCCTTCAACCCAGGTCTTTTTTTTCCTTCCAGTTCTCTTTGCCCAAAACTACTGCCTTCTTGAATTTACGTTATTTGTTATACAGTTATGTAAGAGTTTGAAATTCTGCATCATATTATATTTTAATGTCTACTTTCATTTACTAACTTCACTTCAGACATTATCAATTTGAGATGAATCACAAGGATGGTGATAAGGAACTGTATTTCATGCCTGATACAGCTCTTATTCTGAAGATTTTAATAAACTATTTACCAATTACCGTCTACATTATTCTTTTCAAATGGGATGTACAGAAAAAGACAGCCTTCAGCAACACAATCTCTGCCACATCATGTCATTCAGACGTACACGAGAAAGCTGCATTCAAAAGATGACACACAGTGCAAAAATAAAATCTCAATTAACAAAGAGGACAGGGACAAAGAATTAAACATCGTTAAGCAAATTTCAGTGGTCCAAGACTTCCGCATCTCAATGACAGACAATATTAAGAGACAAATAACAAGAAAGAAAGAAATTCCTGATTACTTACAAGGAACCAATAATACAATCAGATTTCTGGCTAGCATACGTTACGTATGTAACATTTCTCAAAAGACAGCAAACCTGCTTAGGTCACATAAAGTGAAAGTAGCTTTCTACATAAACAAAAAACAACAACAGAAACCAGCCCTAATAATCAATAGAAAGATAAATTTTCAGACTCAGGAATAAACAAAATAACATGTACCACTTGCTCAAGCTACAACATAGGGAAAATAGGCAGGAATTTTCAAATTAGATACAGGGGTCACTCAGCTGTTACACATATAACAAATTTATATAATTAGCAATAGCAACACACATAAAAACCACTAGACATCCACTGGAAAACATATGAGAAGATGTTAAGAAACTCTACCAATTCCTAAAATCTGATGCAATAGATTTAACGGAAGTGCTTCAAATTTTTGTACACCACTAAACGAAAGTAGAAAAAATTTTCAGTGATGCAGGAGATAGTGAATCACTTAATTTCTTCAAATTTTTCTCCTGCATATTATAACTGTAACAATTCTCATAAATATGTACAATTGGAACAATAACAGCTATTTGAAAACGACTTTCACCGGTATCAATGTAGGGCTGGGGCCCATGGATGTACATATTTGGAAACATTCTAAAACGAAAGCACATGTGTTTTTTTAACACAAACTTATGTTTTTTAAATGGACCTCCTATATTTTTTCTTCAGCAATCCATAGCATGACAAAACACATATACAATGGCGTTGATTGCATCGCAATATTCCCATTACATCCCGAGATATTAAGTCGCGAAGTTGAGGCTTGAAACACCTGACATGCGCTGCAAGCGCACGTACTGAGGCTCAGGCGTGAATCCCATGCTGCCCGTAATCGCGATGTGATTGACATGCGTAATCACACTTCCATACTTATCAAGAGGTCCGAAACGAATAATACGGTCTACTGCCATCCCGCATTAACGTCGTTCATTCCAGCAGGTATCTATCCCATAGGCTAGGGGTGATGCGGTTCTGTAACATATCTGTGTACCGCAACGTTAGTCACAAAGTGAACTTCGCTTTTCGTTAATCCGTTACTAAAAAGGTAATGCCGTTCAACGTTAAAACTTTGCTTTACTGTAGATCTGGCGCAAGTGACAGTTAATCATTCATTTGTAATAGTAAAATTCATGTTGATGGTTTTAGTGAAACGAGCAAGTGGACTAAAAGCTTTACCGTTGTTTAGGTAAAAATGTTTTGATTTGGGAAGTTCAAGTAGGACATAGAAGATGAATGTAAACATGTTTAACCAATTAGTTTTATTATCACATAATTATCAATGTTATGTTTATCTAATGCATTAAATGACAAATTGTTGCAAATGTTTCTTAACATCACTGGGTAAAATGGCCCTTTGTAGAAACTTCCACTGTGATACCAGAACTACCTACTAAACATAGCGCTCACATCTCCTGCTCAAAGTGATGCCCATTGGCTTGCATACATAGGGTCACTCTGCGGATGAAGGATGCCCTACTTCGTACTACTGTTTCCTCTTTGATGGCTGTACAAGCATCAATAATGCGCTGCTTCATGTCCTCTGGTGTTATTGGTTCATGTTGGTAAACAGCATCCTTCACTGCTCCCCAAAGAAAATAATCCAGCGGTGTAAGGCCCGGAGATCGGGCAGGCCACCTTACTGGGCCACCTCGTCCAATTCACCTGCCAGGGAACTCACGGTTCAGAAGTCGTCGTGCTCGTAAGGCGTTATACCACATTACCATTCTCCGGTTCAGAGGTACGGTGTCCAAGAGAACAGGAAGATTGTGTCGTATATATCTGGAGTATTTTCTGCCATTTTGGATGCCATTTATAAAGAAAGGTCTGGTAATGGTATCTCCAATAATCCCACACCAAACATTAACATTCCACGGACGTTGATGCTCTTCCTGACGCAGCCATTTTGGATTGTCTGCGGACCGATAATGCATATTCCTCATATTGACAATTCCTTTGTTGGAGAATGATGTCTCGTCGGTAAAGAGAACATCTGCAAAAAATTTGGATTAGTCAGAAGTTTTGCTGAGCCCACCGACAAACTGTTACCCTATGGCGGAAGTCATTTCCATGAAGATCCTGGTGTAAATGAACATGGTAAGGATTAAATTTATGACGTTTAAGAATACTCTGTGCACTTGATTCCGACACACCAACTTCACGTTCAATTTGACTGTGCTGATTTGAGGATTCACAGATATTGTAGCGAACACAGCATCTTCAGCACGTTCATCTGTGCGTGTTCTAGGACGATGCCGAGGTCTTGGATTTAAGCATCCCGTTTCAAGTAGACGAGATGTGAGATGACCAAACATCCGGCGCGAAGGCGATTGCTTGTCAGGGAATCGTCTTCTGTACAGTCGTTCTGCCTGAACAGCATTTCGTCCACCTACATCAGGGCACAGTACAGGTATTTAGAGTAGGGTAGAAAACAGACATATTAACTTAATAATCATAATGTTCGCTAACAGTACTATCAACAAACAAGCAATCTCATAACGTATTTCCCGTCAACGTGCATTCTCCATAGATCAGCAGCATTTCTACCATATCTTCATGTGTGTACATTAGACTGTATAGTATAAGTTCCACAACACAACGTTTATTCACAATGTGTACTACCTCCGTGCCGTCACTGGATTACTCTAATGCACGACTACACTGGCAAGCGGTGTACTGCACGCCAAAGCAACAACAAATGGGATGCTCGGAGGGTTGTGGAGTACAGGATTTTGCATGGGACGCAAATCATGAACAAGGCGAAGTGGTAACTGTGGCAGTAGTGGGAACTATGCTGGACACTTGACTAGGTAGAGCCAGGCCCTGTGTGACAGGCCCAATGGGTCATAGAACGCATTAGATAAACCTTATTTTGGGTGTGCAGGATAAATAAGACAACCTGACGGGTGTACACCGATCGGTACTGGTTCATATTGTGTACGTACATACGTAAAACGAGCAAGAGGGAATCCATTATGTGCTTATGAGAGTTGATGGCAGCAGACCGTATTATTCGTTTCGGACCTCTTGATAAGTATGGAGGTGTGATTACACATGCCAATCACATCGCGATTACGGGCAGCAGGGGGTTCACGCCTGAGCCTCAGGACGTGCGCTAGCAGCGCATGTCGGGTGTTTCAAGCGCCAACTTCGCGTCTCAATATCTCGGGATGTAATGGGAATATTGCGATGCAATGAATGCCATTGTGTATGTGCTTTGTCATGCTATGGATTGCTGAAGAAAAAATATAGGAGGTCCATTTAAAAAACATAAGTTTGTGTTAAAAAAACACATGTTCTTCCGCTTTAGAATGTTTCCAAATACGTACATGCATGGGCCCCAGCCCTACATTGATAGCGGTGAAAGTAGTTTTCCAATACCTGTTATTGTTCCAGAGATATTTTGGGTGGACACGATAGCTGGGACACCATATATAAAGTAACACAAAAGCTGTTTAACACGTCAGACTACGTACAAATTCTCTGTAAACCATAGTGTCGTAATATCTTTGTAGCATGTTCTGTAAACGAAAAGTGTAACTGATGATTTGGGCGTAGGTGATACTCTGTATAATGGAGGAAACACAATACCTGTAAGAAGACAAACAGATAAACCGTATCCATCATTAGCGTTTGAAAACAGAAATTCATTTTGTCCTATTTTACGATTGCAGTCTAACAGCAAAAGGAAGAAAGATAGGCAGAAAATAACATATGCAAACATCATCGAACATATTCATGTAAACGAATGCTCAAATGCACTTGAAAACCGAGAATAAATTCTCGACACGCGTTGCGCTAAGCATTAAAACATAAGTATCGCGCAGTTTTCATTATTTAAGTCACTAATAACTTCGGCGAACACTCCCATAACCTTGCCTTAATCTTTGCCTGTAACGTCAACAGTGCTTCAGCCAGTAACAAAGCGTTTTCGATCACGCGACCAAATCTTGAAATTTAATAATTCTTATGCTTTAATTAATGAAAATAAGTTGTTTTGTTAGAATAGTAACCGAAAATGCTGTTTGAATGCTGCAAACTTCGGAATAACAGTAATCCGAACCATACTTTTGACATAGCAAAATGGCCTGTTGGTACTGAATGCTGATACCGCTCTTCAGCCGCGTCTCAGAGCGGTCCGGTCTCACGTATGTGACAGAGTGGAGAAATCACATCCTCATTTAACAGTTGTGTTATTGTGAAAAAATCTTTCTGTTTACGTTACCGTTTTTTAAAATGTGATTATTTGGCTTTGTTTCACATTCTGGACACTGTTGTCTGAATATCTCTTGCAATTAATCCTCGCAGTGTCTGTAGCCTTTCTGACACAGTGTTCATGAAAATGCTCTCGTTGCTCGATCCATTCAATTTTTCTAGAACAGCGAAAGTGCAGGTTCTTCAGTATAGGTTCAGTACGACGAATTTCGGTTAGTTGATACGTAACACCAATTTTAATGTTATCAATTAAACTAAATATTTAGGAATTATCGGTAGGGATATCTCAGACTGAACCGATGGTCGAGAGTAAGTTGTCGGAAAGACGAGCGAAAGACTGCATTGATAGGCACAACACAGAAGCTCCAACAAATCCGCTAGTTACACTACTCCTGTCTTCTTCTAGAACATTACGGCGCAATCTAGGATTGACAAAGGACATCGAAGATTTCAAAGATCAGCAGCTAGTTGTGTGTTATCATGAAGTAGGGAAGGGTGAAGATGAAATAGGTTTGGACGGCAGTCATTATACTAAAAGGATTTTTCACGACGGAGAATTTTTCCACAAAACGTCAATCAAAATACTTCTACTGTAAACTACAAACAATTTTGCTATCTCCCTCTTAAATAGACGTGAATTTAACATCAGAAAAAAAAGAAAAATTGAAAACGCAATAGAAATACTCCGGTATTCATTTTTTCATTAAGACTACAAAAACAGGAAGATAACGAAATTAATCGTATACAGTACAATTGGAATAGTACTGGCCGATTTAGGGATACAGAAGGTGCAAAATGTATGCTGCTTGACGGTTTGCAAAGGCTTCGCACTGCGTATGCATTTGACAGTTCATGCAATACGGTATTTAACGAAGGTGGTTGTGGAACTGATTAGTGCAACATGTCTGGAAGATATCTTTCGAGTGCATAAGATCGTGGATGAGCAGTTAGGCGGCTAGGAGCCGTTCAAAGTATCACTACTGTGGTCACAGTAATGAGTGTGTCTGTAAGTGTCACCTCACGAATAAAAAGGCCGCAGAAGGCGAAAATGCTATGCGAAAGTATGCCGGTGATCGTAGTAATTCGACCACAAGACCGCAAGAGAATCGATACGTAGGTCTGCTGGTGAAAAGGAACAGACATCTCACACCTACGTAGATCGTTGCAGATGTGGGAACAACTACCAGTCCACGTGTCTCTTCCAGAATCATTCCGTGTCGATTAAATCAGGATGTTTTGTATGCTCGGAAACCTATTAAATGCATCCCAATTGAACCACGCCATTGTCAATAAAGAGTTCGTTGGTGTGATGGATGGGATCAGCAACAGTATTCCAGAGTGATGTTTTCCGCCGTATCCCGCCCAACCCTGGTAAGTGATTCTGGCCACTACTCTGTGTGGGGAGAGAGAGGGAAACACGTTAACACATCATAGGACAGTCATGAACTCCACTGCCTACGATTCTTGTGTGGACAGGCCAAATATCGCTGAATATCTCTGCGCGAGGTACCGTTACAGCACAGCGCTATTGCAGGGAGACGATTCTGGATCATGCTTATCATTTTATGGGTGCGGTAGATCACGACTTACTTTTTATGGACGACAGTAACCCCCCCCCCCACCCCCCACCACATGGGGCCGCACTGGAAAATGGAGATTTCTGAACGTATGGAACGGCCTGCACGCTCCACGGCTAAAAATCCCGTAGGGCATGCATGGAGGCTCTTGGCGGACGTGTGTTTCAACGAGAAATCTCTCTCTGAACCGTGCAAGAACTGGAAACCGTCTTGAGACAGGAGTGGAGCAATGTCCTCCAAGGACTCCTCAGTAGTTTGGTTGCCACCATGAATAACAAGTACAACATGTGCATCAGTGTCTTTTTGTTCATCATTGCCTGTGATTATTCTTCTTCAGCAATGTCTCTGCTCCTTAGCAACTGTCGATCAGTATGGTGCACAGAGTTGCCTCACCTGGCAGGAACAACAAATCATTTGTGAGTCAAGTCGAAGTGAACTAGGATGGGAGATAGAGGTACGTCATTCCTCGCAGCGTCAGTCATAGTACCTGGCGAATGTTTGGTTCTCGGCAAATTCATGACCGAATTTTTTCAGTTGGTGACAGATTTGGAGAACGTGTTAGCGAAAATAACCATCGAACACCCTCTGTATCGAGACAGGCACGAATTGCACTTGTTACATGTGATCTTGCGTTATCTTACTGAAAAAAAAACATCAGGGAGACGTCAAAGATTGGGCACAGCCACTGCCTTCAACATCTCATAAATGTAGCACTTGCTGTCCAATTTACCGACTATGCGAATCAGAAGTAACAAGATTTCTTCATGTTCAGGAGCACTGCCTCAGTGTATCACCTAAATGATGGAACCATTTTAAATATTGTAGGCTCTAAGTTTTATACACGCAATGCGCGAAGTCTATAAATTACATTGTCTATAATATAACACCAAAACTACAGTAAATATGTAAGACGTATTAGTGGATAACTTTGCGCTTGCATATTACAATTGTTGTTTAAATTACTTACAGTATATGATGTTGGTGATTTGTGTGTCACATTTAAAAATCTTGTTTCGTGTTATGTGCAGACAGAATGTTCCCACAAAGACTTGTCGAATGTTTCAGATATAGTCTTGCACGTAGCAGTCAGCTTACATCAACACCTTACTAACAGATAGCTTACAAGCTCATCCATATTTGTTTAGCAGCGTACAGTCTACTTTTCCGCTCTTACATATACGCATAAGCATTAAAAATTGCGAAAAACATATATCAACCAAAGAGTTATCGTCAGCGGCAGTGGGAAGTGCCGTCACGTGACGACAATCTTGCGTACGTGTCGTTAATTTTATTAAACTTCTTACGTGACAATACTTATAACCATTTTAGGCATAGTCAAACTCCCGTCATTGCTGCAGTGAGGCTACCACTGGTCTTATTACATCGTTTTAAAACTGTTTTCAGTTTTATATGTCACTGCTGAAAACAGACTCTACGCTTATCATGGTAATCATGAAGTGGTACCTCGTAACTGTTGCTCGCTTCTGTAGTAAAATAGTCCTTACATGTGATCACAATCTCTTGTGACATCGATATATGAACTCACAAAATTATTCAAAATACTGTTAAAATTGTTTACAATACTGTTAAATACTAAAATGATTTGATTCATTATTGTTTGCAGTACCATTATTTTCGGAAAACGAACACGTGCGACCACATCAGGGAAGAATTTGATAAAGGACTGTGATCAAACGTAAGGACTGTTTTATTACAGTAACGAGGGACAGTAATGTGGCGTCACTAGGTTATTTGTGCATTGACAATGAGCATAAAGGCTATTTTAGGCAATGGTATATACGAAGGTTGCCAAGAGAGTGATTCACCGCATTTTCTTCTTCAACAATTCTTTACTGAACATAGTGACAATTACACATAAAAAAGAATAATGTTCTATATGCATATCCGATTTTTCCACATAACGTCCATTCCGTTCTATGGCCTACCTCCAGCACGAAACAAAGGTGTGTATGCCCTGTCGGTACCAATCATTGTCCTGGTAGCGGAGCCAGTGTTTCACCGTGTGAATCTCCTCCACATCGTCCTCATAATGTCTTCCACGAATGGCATCCTTTAATGGCCCAATCAAGTGGAGGGCTGTAGGGTGGATGGAGTAACACTGTCCAACTCTGTTTTTCGATGTGTTCAGCGCTCCTGAGATTTGTGGGGGCCAAACGTTACAGTGTTGCAGTAAAACATTTCCTTGGTTGTTGTGGCGCCGAAGTCGCCGGAAGTGTGTCTTGAGTTTTTTGAATGTGTTGGCATATGCTTCTGAATTAAAGTACCGCCTCTTGGCATCACATCAATGAGAATCACACCTTCACAGTCCCAGAATACGGTGATCAGGACTTTACCGGTGAAGCCGTTGCTTTGAATTTTTTCTTCTATGGGGAGTGGGAATGGCGCCATTCCGTCGACTGTCGTTTTGTTTCGAGCTCAAAATGGTGAACCAAGGTTTCATCATCTGTCGCAATCCGGGACATGAAGGCCCCCCTTCAGCTTCAAAATGTAGCAACAAATCAAGACAAATGTTTTTTCTGTGCGATTTATGGTCCACTGTTAGACATCGTGGGACCCATATTGCACACACTTTTGAATATACAAGAGTGCGGATAATTTCATTCCCAGCTCCTTTGCTGATTTGACAGATGCAGCACCAACTGCCGAGTCGTAATTCGTCTGTCCTCGCGAATGACATCAGCTCGTTGTAACATGTCAGATGTGACAGCCGTGGATGGTCTCCCCGACCGCTGCAAACCGTGGAGCTCCACCGTACCGCCTTTTGATTACCTAGCCCTCCGTGCCTGGTGACTAAGTGTACTTGTGTCGACAGCAGATGCTCTATAGCCTTTGCACAAGCGTTTGTCAATATTCCCCACAGTTTCTTTCTCTGCAGTGAGAAATTTAATGACGTCACGTGGCTTGTAACGTACAACAGCTACAGATGCTATTTTGAAACTGTCCTGCAGCTATGCTATGTGTCGGAAGTGGTGGAACATGGCACAGTTACTCAGGAGACTTCAAATAATACATAGGCAACGTTTCGCAATCGTAGCATTGTTTTAGGCTGAGAAAAAAAATTGCGGTGCATTACTTTCTGGGCAACCCTCGTGAAACTGAGGCTACTTTTTAAAAATATGTTCTAAGACCATTTAGCGTTACTGCAGCAATAACGGAAGTTAGATTTGCCTTTAATTGTTATAAGTATTATCAACGTCCATCGTGTAAAAAGTTTATTAAAATTAACGACATTTACGCAAGACTATGATTACATCACTACAGCTCCGTCTGGCGATAACTTCGTCACTTCGTCTCTGGAGAATGGCAGGTCTCAGCATGATCTTTGGTTGATCATGTTTCCCACGTTATATAACACACGTAAATATTAGTGCGGTAAAGTACACGGTAAGCTGCTAATCAAATGTGCAAGGGTTTGTAAGCTACCTGTTAGTATGGTGTTTGCCTACATGACGTGCGATAAATGTTGTTCTTGGAAGCTGATTGGAACGTGCAAGACCATATCTGCAACATTCGTCATGTGTATGTGTAGTAATGTGTCTGTCGCCACGTAACCCGAAACAAAATTTGTAAATTTGACACAGACATCTCCAATATCACGTAAGTAATTTAAAAAAGAATTATAATACCCAAGCATAAAGTTATCCACCAATATGTCTTACTCATTTACTTTACTTCTGGTGTTTTATTGTAAACATTTGATAATGGTTCAAATTGCTCTGAGCACTATGGGACTCAACTGCTGTGGTCATTAGTCCCCTAGAACTTAGAACTACTTAAACCTAACTAACCTAAGGACATCACACACATCCACGCCCGAGGCAAGATTCGAACCTGCGACCGCAGCAGTCGCACGGCTCCGGACTGCGCGCCTAGAACCGCGAGACCACCGCGGCCGGCTCATTTGATAATGGCCTGAGGCCGAAACTGGCCAGTAGTGTACCCAATGGAACTTCATACCACCATACCTGCTACTAACGTTGCATGACGATGAAGAACGCAACCTGGCAAAAGTTTGTTCTGTTCTAAACTTCCACACACGGATTCGTCTATTGATTGCTGTACGCAGATCTTGGACTAATCTGAGAGGACAACGTGGTGGCCCCCCTGTGTTCAGTGTTGTCACTGAGCGCAGGCCGAGGCCCACGAGAAAGACAGGCCGCAGCGCGTACGTCACAACGCGTCACACTGCAGGTCTTACCAGTGCCAGCAGCCGTCTCCGGCGGGGAGCGAGTAAATCCTTCAGACGTATTTAATAATTCTTGACGGTGTGTATAAATACACGCAAAATCTCATAGCACACGACAAATTTAAGACCTTTAGTGGGTACTTTCCCAATTAAATATTGATTTCCCATGGGCGCTGCACGGAGCCCAGCGCTCGTGAAATGTGGCGGACGAGCCTACTACACTCGTGGAAATTGAAATAAGAACACCGTGAATTCATTGTCCCAGGAAGGGGAAACTTTATTGACACATTCCTGGGGTCAGATACATCACATGATCACACTGACAGAACCACAGGCACATAGACACAGGTAACAGAGCATGCACAATGTCGGCACTAGTACAGTGTATATCCACCTTTCGCAGCAATGCGGGCTGCTATTCTCCCATGGAGACGATCGTAGAGATGCTGGATGTAGTCCTGTGGAACGGCTTGCCATGCCATTTCCACCTGGCACCTCAGTTGGACCAGCGTTCGTGCTGGACGTGCAGACCGCGTGAGACGACGCTTCATCCAGTCCCAAACATGCTCAATGGGGGACAGATCCGGAGATCTTGCTGGCCAGGGTAGTTGACTTACACCTTCTAGAGTACGTTGGGTGGCACGGGATACATGCGGACGTGCATTGTCCTGTTGGAACAGCAAGTTCCCTTTCCGGTCTAGGAACGGTAGAACGATGGGTTCGACGACGGTTTGGATGTACCGGGCACTATTCAGTGTCCCCTCGACGATCACCAGAGGTGTACGACCAGTGTAGGAGATCGCTCCCGACACCATGATGCCGGGTGTTGGCCCTGTGTGCCTCGGTCGTATGCAGTCCTGATTGTGGCGCTCACCTGCATGGCGCCAAACACGCATACGACCATCATTGGCACCAAGGCAGATGCGACTCTCATCGCTGAAGACGACACGTCTCCATTCGTCCCTCCATTCACGCCTGTGGCGACACCACTGGAGGCGGGCTGCACGATGTTGGGGCGTGAGCGGAAGACGGCCTAACGATGTGCGGGACCGTAGCCCAGCTTCATGGAGACGGTTGCGAATGGTCCTCGCCGATACCCCAGGAGCAACAGTGTCCCTAATTTGCTGGGAAGTGGCGGTGCGGTCCCCTACGGCACTGCGTAGGATCCTACGGTCTTGGCCTGCATCCGTGCGTCGCTGCGGTCCGGTCCCAGGTCGACGGGCACCTGCACCTTCCGCCGACCACTGGCGACAACATCGATGTACTGTGGAGACCTCACGCCCCACGTGTTGAGCAATTCGGCGGTACGTTCACACGGCCTCCCGCATGCCCACTATACGCCCTCGCTCAAAGTCCGTCAACTGCACATACGGTTCACGTCCACGCTGTCGCGACATGCTACCAGTGTTAAAGACTGCGATGGAGCTCCGTATGCCACGGCAAACTGGCTGACACTGACGGCGGCGGTGCACAAATGCTGCGCAGCTAGCGCCATTCGACGGCTAACACCGCGGTTCCTGGTGTGTCCGCTGTGCCGTGCGTGTGATCACTGCTTGTACAGCCCTCTCGCAGTGTCCGGAGCAAGTATGGTGGGTCTGACACACCGGTGTCAATGTGTTCTTTTTTACATTTCCAGGAGTGTAGTATGAATTCACAAGTTCCTTGCAGAGCTCGTATATCTCGTTGTCCATACTCAGCACAGTAGAAGTGCCTTTCTTTCTCCACATCAACGGAAGCAGCAATATAGGTCGCCATGCTGACGGGCCATGGTATCGAAACGTCGTCCCACTGTCTGTGTGGAGGCTTGTCTTGCTCGAAACAAGCCTAATGCCTGACTCCAGGCAAATTAATAGGCTACAATAGAGGACAAGGCAGAGTGAACACTGCAGTGGTCAAAATAAATCTACATATTGCCGACACTTTAACATTGAGCGTTGTGAAGCTGAAATATGTCATGATATCAGTACATTGCATTGTTTTTAATGTAATTCTAGCGCAAACAGTCCACATTTCAACCTTGAGTGGGAAGTATGTACAGTCTGTGACAACCGTCTCACCTGCGAAGACTAAAGCACTTGTGACGCGTGACATTACGAGAATTGCGTAGTTTCAGGATGCTGCGGACAACTATAACGTACGATCCGAGGCTCCGTATAGTCATTCAAAGGGACCAGAGGATGAGATAGCTTGACGTCGCAGCGATGGTGCTGTGAGTCGAAGTGATGTCTCTAGAATCTGGAAACAAGTTTCTAGCGACAGGATCAGCTGAGGATCGAGGCAGAAGTGGCCGCGGAAGAACAAAAACACGTGTGTAGGAACTATAGGCAATATTTATTTTCACCGCTACATGCGTATCTTCTTGGATGTCAGTGAAGTGGGACAGGTGAAATTCTATGGCCCTTCTGAAAACACCGATTTCATATTTGTATAGTAGTCTTCAGATTCCTGCCCGCATCTCGTGGTCGTGCGGTAGCGTTCTCACTTCCCGCGCCCGGGTTCCCGGGTTCGATTCCCGGCGGGGTCAGGGATTTTCTCTGCCTCGTGATGGCTGGGTGTTGTGTGTTGTCCTTAGGTTAGTTAGGTTTAAGTAGTTCTAAGTTCTAGGCGACTGATGACCACAGATGTTAAGTCCCATAGTGCTCAGAGCCATTTCAGATTCCGACCATAGCAAGCATCAATTCGACTGAACCATATATCGCAGTCCCGATATGAAACGAACCTGCCGTTTCGGTTTCTTTTTAAGTGACCTCAACACAAAAGATATTCAAAGCGATTTATGAATGAAAAACACACTGTGAAATCGTTTCTGAGGATGCGTTCAAATGCTGATACTTTGCATAGCCAAGCGTATAGTGCACTTCCTGCCAATTTGACATTTACAGCATGCTGTCTTCACGGTGTTGCAGTTTTAATGGCCAGAAATGTATTTTGAAATTCGTGGTAATTCCTGAGCAATAACGAAATGTAGACTGGTGGGGGTGAATGGAATTTTTGTTTATATTCCGTATAGTTTGACGTTGAAACACCGAGTACAAAGAGAACGAACAAATTATCAGAATCCGTACTCTCACTGAGTGCGCAAGAATAATATTTATTCAAGCAATGGTCATGTGTTTTCAGTTGAAATTTGTTCACGTAGTTTCGTAGTACACTGCAAAGTTCGTTTTGCCTATGAGCGAAGTTAAAACATACTGGAAACAATTACCGACGCAAGTTGTGTTCCGTGGCCACTGAACTGCCGTGATTATATTGGCAGAAATTATCAAACAAACGGTGGCCTCTCTGTAAAATGACGTATTTCATATGACGCGGTCTAAACAAATTCCAATCAGTGCGATATTAGCTGCATCGTCAATACACTTCACTGTGCACATTAGCCGGTCGCTTATTGTGCTCGGCTTATCCAATAGGTACTCAAATACAAACGACGCGATGTTATGGCTTTATTCACACAAAAGCCCTCACAAAACCCTGCGCTGCTTTTCTAGACTGCCTCTGTTGTATCGACACGACTAACAACTGAATTTTAACACAGAAAGGACGTACTTTTTAAACTGTTCTGAACCAGTTTCTAACTTTTTTTCCACGTTTACCAGATTTCTAGACTTCGATCTGCAGTACGTGGGTCAGAAATAAGCTGTACTTGTAATATTACTTGATTCCATTTTGCGAAAGCTGTTTAATGGACACTGCAGCGAAGAAGGAAATTATTGAGTGAGAGTCTGAAATATTTTTCATGTTTCATGACGCTAAGAACGGTTCGGCCAGTGACATCAACGACTGCAAGTATTTCGTTAGATACAAATTTTTTGATTGTGTACTTCCACTAGTCTTTTTCTTCTAACACTCGTGTATATTTACTGATCAGCAATTGCAGGTGTTATCCGAAATAGACGTCTACTGCAATCATGCCTCAGTTGTAGCTTCTTCAACACTGTAATGACAAGAAAGCAACCTCTGTCAATCTTTATTCGCAGTCATAGAATAAAGTGCCAACGCAATTAGTGAGAAGAGTAATTAACAGGGAATATTGACCGGTTTTATTGCAAAAACACTGTGCAACGCCTCAGTGTCTGTTAGTCGTGCAAATATCCGGAAGTGCCGCCAATCTAGTAAGCGCTGCACGACACATTCCAAAAAAGTCTTCAGTGATCATTTCGCAGTAAAGCCAATAATACTTCTCTTTCCGAAAGTACTTTTACCTCGTCACAAATATTTATATTCGTTTAGAACTGACAACAGGTAGAATTTAAGCAGTTATGTGCTACCAAGTTTGAGAAAAAAAGAAAAAAATAAGATAACGAGCTTGCGTAGTGGAGAAACGAAATGAAACGATCCTACAGGTTCTGAAAACTTTGGTTCATTGATGGTTCGTCTACTAAAGATAATGCCGATTACCTGGCGTTCTGCAAATATCTTTATTGTTTGGTATACTCCAACAAGTTTAGACATTTATGAGTCATATACTTTTTGAATATCTATTTATTTATCAAACCGCCTCGGTAACTAAGAGGCTAATCACATTGTCCGATTGCTATGCGGAGGACCCGGCTTCAATTCATGGCACTGCCAGTATGTGGCGCCCCTGAGGCTACATCGTGGTGGTGCCATTAGCCCAGCACATGGCCTCTTCGAGGGGGGCATGGGGACTCTGGGATGATCATCTTGCCTCTTGTGTTTTGGAAGATTCACTGGACTTTTATCTGATAATCAGCATTTACAGCACAACCATTCATCAGCATGAGCTGTGAAGTGTAATTTAGACGTATCCTGCTGAATCTTCATTTTCTGATGAAGTGTATTCGTCTTCACCAAATATCATTGCTTTCCAAACATTGCGCAGGTGACTAAAGGCACAGTCCTCAGCTGCATAATTACAGCTAATTTACACGTTAAACTTCTCCTCCTCCAGAACAGATATCACATCCATTGAACAGAGAAAACAATTACATGGAGGTTATTGGAGGTAGGCCAACTGACCTATTTTCCCACCAACATTTTAACTTCCCGCCATGACATCAGTGCGACTCTGTCACATTTATGGTCACCATCTTGCATCCGCCATCTTAAATAAATTTGGCCACAATGCAGAGTTGGGCCATGCCCCCTTTGCCCTACTACTGTGGTATACTTGGAAAGGGCCTGGAGATATGCGAAGATTTCAGTTAGATTACGTCAGGGTCAGTCAGTGACTCTGAAATTGGATATTAGGTTCTAAGGTGTACCCAGGCACCTGATGATGTCATAGAGAAGAAGCAGATGTCGATGCTGAGTGATTAAGAAATATAATATTAGAATTTAAAATAGCTCTGGAAGACGTACGACAAAATAGAACAGAAAAAGTAAATAACATTCTATTACAGTTTCTGAAATCAGTAGGGGAAGTGGCAACATAACGACTATTCATGTTGCAGTGCAGAATGTGTGAGACAGGCGATATACCATCAGACTTTTGGTAAAACATCAAGTACACAATTCAGAAGTTTTGAAGCGCCTCAAGTGCGAGCAATATCGTACAATCAGCTTTAGAGCTCATGCATCCATGTTGCTGACAAGAATAATTTAACGAAGAATGGAATGGAAAATTGAGAGTGACGATCAGTTTGGCTTTAGGAAAGGTGAAAGGCAGCAGAGAGACAGTTCTGATGTTGCAGCTGATAATGGAAGCAAGACTAAAGAGTATTCAATACACATTCATAGGATTTTTCGACCTGGAAAGAAGTTCAACTGTGTCAGATGGTGCAAGGTGATCGAAATTCTGAGCAAAATGGGGTTGAAGTATGGGGAAAGACGGACGCTATATAATATGTACAAGAACCAGGAGGGAAGAGTAAGAGTGAGAGACCAAGAATGAAGTGCTCGGATTAAGAAGGGTGTAACAGTGTAACATAGGACTCTAGGATTTCAATCTAAACACTGAAGAGACAATAACGGAAATAAACGAATGATTCAAGATTTGGATCAAAATTAAATGATAAGGTTTGCTGATGACATTGCTATCGTCAGTCAAAGTGAAGAACAATTACAGGGCTTGGTTAATGGAATGAACAGTTTCATGAGTACAGAACATGAAATTAGAGTACGTTGAAGAAAGACGGAAGTAATGAGAAGTAGAAGAAATGAGAATACAGGGAAACGTAACATCAGAATGTACAGGATCCAAGAGGGAATAAAAAGAGTGGAGGATCAAGAACGAAATGCTCAGATTAAAAATTGTGTAACACGTGTAGGTAGTCTCTCACTCCTTACTGTTTAATCTGTATATCGAAGAAGCAGTGATGGAAATAAAATAGGTTCAAGAATGGAATTAAAATTCAAGGTGAAAGGGCTTCAATGATACGATTCACTGATGACTTTGTTATCTTGAATGAAAGTGAAGAAGAATTAAATGATCTGCTGAACAGAATGAACAGTTTATTGAGTACAGAATACTGACTGAGAGTAAATCGAAGAAAGGCGATACTAATGAGAAGTAGCATAAACGAGAACAGCGAGAAACTTAAGATCACGATTGATGGTCAGGAAGTAACTGAAGTTAAGGAAATACGTTACCTTGGCAGCAAAATAACTCATGATGGACGGAACAAGGAGGACATAAAAAGCAGAATAGCATTACGGAAAAGAACATTACTTGTCAAGAAGAGTCTGCTAATATCAAACGTAGGCCTGAATTTGAGGAAGTAATTTTTGATAATGTACGTTTGGAGCACAGCTTTGTATAGTAGTGAAACGTGGGTTGCGAGAAAACGGAACAGAAGAGAATCGAGATGGGGTGCTACAGATGAATGTTGAAAATTAGAAGGACTGTTAGGGTAAGGAAGGAGGAGGTTCGGCATAGAATCGGGGAGGAAAGGAACATGTTGAAAACACTGGCAAGGAGAAAGGACAGGACGATAGGACATATGTTAAGACATCAGGAAATAACATCCAAGGTACTTGAGGGAGCTGTAGAGTGCAAAAACTGTGGGGGAAGACAAAGACTGGAAAACATCCAGCAAATAATTAAGGATGTAGGTAGCAGTTGCAACTCTGCGATGAAAAGGTTGGCACTGGAAAGGAATTTGTGGTGTGCCACACAGAACCACTCAGAAGACTGATGACTGAAATTAAAAGAAAAGAACAAACAAACAAAACACAAAAAAGAAAAAAGTTGTGAGATTATCTGTATATCAGCAGTTACGTAGCTTGGACTTCTGCAGCTGCTTTCCGCTGTTGGTTCAAAGACTGAGCGTGTATGTGAAAATTAGGTATTAAATGAAATGTTGTATGAAAGATGTATGTGCGTGTAAGTGAAAACTAGGTATCAAATGAAAAGTTGTATGAAAGATGTATGTTGTTGAAAATCATGAATAAGGCCAATGAAAAATTTAAATGTATCGCAGTGAGACTGCAGTGGCGGAGAAACAATTGTTGTTTTTCGTTACCCTGGATCTTCTCCATGAATACCGCCTTGATACCCTCAAGGAAGTATTTTAAAAACACGCCACACGACTATACAGGAACTCAAGACACTCGAACAATCCTTTCATCCTCACTCAGGGAAACTACGATCACAACCACAGGTGGAAGCAAAAGCGGCCAAAGACACTGCTAGCTAGGGCATAGCCACCTATGGTAAACTAACATACAGAAACAAGCGACAAACGTCAGCAAGCCCCTGCATATCAGCTGCTATTAGAGCCACCCAACAGGCCACAGGAGGGACACCGACGAGCTCGCCCACTGACGCACAGACACACCGCCAACTTTACCCTACACTGTGCATCCGATATATGACCTATCGGACAGAAAAACGATAATAAGCCTAACTTTTGCAGGTTGCTGACGCTGAACGAGGACTCTACACCGGCACCCACCGCCAGCCACCGAGCAACACAACCGCACAACGTCAAAGGTATCGAAATGCATGATACCCACTACTAACAAAGCCTACCCTTGCACCACCTATCGGAGGCAGCAAGAAATCCGCCACTGCTCTTACCACCCGACATAACTATCGCAGAGTTTTTTTCTCTTGGCTCTTGCCTTGGCACTTTTTTCATCTGCCCTTCAAACCGCTACCCTTTGTTCGACTTCGACCCAATCTATCTCCAGGTGAGCGCGTGTTAGTGGTTAACCTTAACAAGACGTACGCAAACATCGCAGTACCCACATCCTGCGACACCTCACTTTACTGAATACTAACCCTTATGCAGTGATGGCAGTAGACCTATTGTGCTGGCCGTCATGCGTGTGGATGGGTTGGGGAGCCACCTCTTATTAAAAAAAAAGTGTACAAAAAATAGAGGTTAAAACTTTGATTCTATGCAGACGTGCAGGGAAACTTCCGTGTCTCGTTATCATTGATTTATGACGTGAAAGTTTGAACTCTGAATATTATATTCCCTTAGGAAAGAATGGTTGAATCCTTGCAGGGCTTCTATCTTTTTATCGTCAAATGCCCATTGCATTACAGTCACTGCGAAGTCTATATGGGGTAGTTGTATAAAGGAAGGTATATCTCCTACGATATTATTCAATGCAAATTGGTCGTCTATTTTGTTGTCTGCAAAAGGGTTTGCTACGAGAGGTAGTTTTCTTTTCTGATTTTCGATACACTGACAGATTAGTCCCTATACTTCAGCGAGATGATAGTCCGTTTTCAGGTTAAAAACTTCTCCCAATAGCTAGTTTCTACGTACTGCGAACACTGACGCTTTTATCACAGGTCCTTTCAGGTATTCCGGTCGCTACTTTCGTTTTTCCGTGTTTCTGTTTGCCGCTGCAACTTGTGTTCTCAGGAGTCTGTGCCGATTGGTGGTGCAGTGAAAAGGATCTAACGTGTGCTTTATGTAGCTGTTGGATATCTCCTGAAAATAGGTGACTGTAAGTGTCGTGGAAGAAACTACAAGTTTCTGCTTAATGGTAGGGGAGGAATTTCCGCCTCGTAGTGGCGGAGTGTCGGAGCTATTTCGAGTAGAGAAACGGAGGGAAATTATTGAGCTGGACGACTGGGTGAGGAAACGGCACGAAAGGTCGAGATGTTCCCGCAGTGGAGGGGCGGCTGGCTGCGCCCACTGAGGCGTGCCCGGCCGGCGACCCGCGGGGAGCGGCGGGTCGGGGGTCACGCCCCGGCTTGCGTCCGACGCACGGGGCACGGCGCCGAGCCGGGCGCACGACCGACCGCAGGCGGGACGGGCGAGCAGGGGAGAGGAGAGGCGAGGCGAGGAGAACTGCCGGAGCAGCGGGGCGGCGCGCCCGAGCCCTGCCACCAGCCGCCGCGTGTCACCACCGAGCCGCTGGCTGTGGCATTCCGTGTGACGAGGAGGGCACAGTGAGGGGCTCCAGGCACCTGAGCAGCACTCAACACTCCGAGCTCTCACTCAATGGACAATTGTCAGGTAGCCTGTTGATGAGAATCAAAGCGTCTCTAGCCGAGTCTTCATTGGTGCAGCGGAAACACTGGCCATCGAATGCTACGTTGAGGCATTAGGAACTGAAAAAGTCTGGCAGCAGGTTGACGTAATACATTGACCTCCACAAACACTGCAACACTGCGAATGAAAACTAATAACTTAATATTAGATATATTTATGACATTTATTCGCAACTGCAGAATCTGTCTGACATTATTGCGTTGGATGTAAAAATATTCTACATCTACATTTATACTCCGCAAGGCACTAGACGGTGTGTGGCGGAGGGCACGATTCCGAACACGAGCGCACACCGCAGACTGCACCGACCGGCTGCAGGCGGCACCACTGGTTGCCATTGTTTGCAATGTGAGGCGCGCTGAACGCGGCGGCAGCGTCGTCTGTCGCTGTATACCTGCTTCGGCGGCAGACGGCACATCCGGTCAGGGACCAGTAGTGCCGCTGCCGTCGAACCGCATAGCGACCGGAGACTGCCTTTACTGGCCGAATATACCCACATTTGTGCCTGGCAAACATTTTGATGGAGGAATATTAAACTCCTTTGCGGCTATTTTCTTGCCCACAGCCGATTTCTGAAATATACCGTTATCAGACTCTTTTCCGTAAGCGCCGACACTACCGCTAATGAATTTACAATTTGCGTCCACAATAGCAAGCAGAACAATTGAAAAAAAACTTTGTAATTAAAAAACAGAGATCCACTTTTCTCTGGTGCCCTTATGCGAACATGTTTTCCATCTATAGCGCCTACACAATTAGGTATATTGCATTTAAGCCAAAATTGTTCTTCAATACGTCTGAAATCTGATTCAGTAGAAGGTGCCATCAACATGGGCAGCAGCCTTATTCTTAATATGTTCAAAACATTTTTAACAACTCTTGATATGTAAGATGGTGATATACGATAGGCACATGATATAGACCGGTAATTTTCGCCTGTGGCCAAGAATCTGAAACAAACAAAAATATACAGCTAATATAATTTCCATTTACAGGTGATGACTGTAAGAAGAAGTGAAAATTTTTAAGGGACGATTACCAGGGGTTCAAGAAGAAAAGCAAATTAGGAACGGGCTCTGCTGCCTCAAAAAATTAAAAAAACAAAAAGACACAAACAGCTATCGTTCCTTGACAGTGTTGCACAACACAGATCTGGAGGAACAAATATTACATTGACATCACCACAGATAACAATACAAGAAAGCCAAGAAGACAGTGGAGATCGAACTCGTCAACTGGACCTTTCGGCATCACAAGAAGAAGATACGGCAGAAACACATACAATAGGAAATAGTGGTGAAGCATCTGTGGTAACAAACGATGAACGTTATGTGCCAGCACGGAAAACAAAACGTAGGTAAGTTCGTAGTAATGATGATACAATTTTAAAAATGTGGAAAGAAAGGGACGGAATTAGGCAAAATTTACTAAAAACGTTTATGGAACACAAAGGTGATGATATTGACTTATTTTTCCGTCACATAAGTACAGTTGTAAGGAATTTACCTCCAGTTTATAAGGCAGAAGCCAAAAGAAAAATTAGTATGATTGTTTCTGATTATGAAATAATGGCTGCACAGTGCAACACACATTAGCAAAGTTATAACAGCAGCCCTTCAACCTCCACAACTCTCTCACAGAGTCTTGGAACTGCAGCACAATCTAATAATGTATAACATTTCGTGAACTTATCTCAGCGTCAAATATAATTTTTCTTCTGCACTTATTGCGTTTCTTAGGCACTGTGGCAATATGTCATCTTTAATAAAACTGAGCACGTAATTAAACTGTCTTTTATTTAAATGACAGTAGCTCCTGAAGACATTTTCATCACCTAACAAATATCTTTTTATCAGTGCTGTGTAACTACCTTGTGCAGTTCTACTTTTATATAATGGCATTACCAGCTTTCGCCTTTTCCTGGAATGCAACAATAAAATGTCACCGTCTTCCTCTTCCAACAACAGCGCAATAACAGCAGTGGTGTAAACAGACGTCTCGCCTCGCGCAGTTGTTGCCGGCAATTGCATAGCTTGTCTGTCGCTGCGTTCCGCAACGCACCGACTGCAGGCGGCAGCGTTGCAATCTGTCGCTGTGTTCGGAATCGCACCTTTAGGTGCCACTGTCATAACCTCCCTTTCCTGTTCCAGTCGCGTATGGTTCGCGGGAGGAACGACTACCGGAAAGCCTCCGTGCGCGCTCGAATCTCTCTAATTTTACATTCATGATCTCCTCGCGATGTAGGGGGAAGCAATATATTCGATACCGCTTCCAGAAACTCAACCTCTCGAAACCTGGACAGCAAGCTTCACCGCGATTCAGAGCGCCTCTCTTACAAAGTCTGCCACTTGAGTTTGCTAAACATCTCCGTAACGCTATCACGCTTACCAAATAACCCTGTGACGAAACGCGCCACTCTTCTTCCGAACTTCTCTATCTCCTCTGTCAACCCGAACTGTTACGGATCCCACACTCATGAGCAATACTCAAGTATAGGTCGAACGAGTGTTTTGTAAGCCACCTCTTTTGTTGATGGACTACATTTTCTAAGGACTCTCCCAATGAATCTCAACCTGGCACCCGCCTTACCAACCATTAATTTTATATGATCATTCCACTTCAAATCGTTCCGCACGCACACTCCCAATTTTACAGAAGTAACTGCTACCAGTGTTTGTTCCACTATCATATAATCATACAATAAAGGATCCTTCTTTCTATGTATTCGCGATACATTACATTTGTCTATGTTAAGGATCAGTTGCCACACGCTGCACCAAGTGCCTATACATTGCAGATATTCCTGCATTTCGCTGTAATGTTCTAATGCTGCAACTTCTCTGTATACTACAGTATCATCCGCGAAAAGCCGTATGGAACTTCCGACACTATCTACTAGGTCATTTATATATATTGTGAAAAGCAATGGTCCCATAACACTTCCCTGTGGCACGCCAGAGGTTACTTTAACGTCTGTAGACGTCTCTCCATTGATGACAACATGCCGTGTTCTGTTTGCTAAAAACTCTTCAATCCAGCCACACAGCTGGTCTGATATTCCGTACGCTCTTACTTTGTTTATCAGGCGACAGTGCGGAACTGTACCGAACGCCTTCCGGAAGTCAAGGAAAATGGCATCTACCTGGGAGCCTGTAGCCGGCCGTGGTGGCCGTGCGGTTCTAGGCTCTTCAGTCCGGAACCGCGGGACTGCTATTGTCGCACGTTCGAATCCTGCCACGGGCATGGATGTGCGTGATGTCCTTAGGTTAGTTAGGTTTAAGTAGTTCTAAGTTCTAGGGGACTGATGACCTAAGATGTTAAGTCTCATAGTGCTCAGAGCCATTTTGAACCATTTCGATCTCAGCCAATTTTTTGTTCGTGCGAGGATTTAGAGAAGTTACTGCAGTACGGTCTTCCTCTGTGAAACAGATGACTTGTGATAACATGTGAAAATTGGTGCTGGACTAGGAGGGGTATCCGGTATTCCACATGACACGAGCTGTTTCCTTAACAACATCGGCTACTGGAGCACCGTTACAGAAGCGACCCACACTTCAATGTGTCACGCCGTCTACGACCCTATCGATCGCAATTTTACTTGGCTTCCCGGCTCAGGGCTTCTAGAAGACAAACATATTTAACGTTAGTATAACAATCGTCATTTTGTCCAGTGAAGCTGGCAATACTCATCCTTTCACCAATGATTGAGGAAAAGATAAGTGTAACATGCCTCGAGAGGTAGGTTTACGGTCGTAATACTAACGCTGAATACCTTTGTCTCCTTAAAACCCTGTGACAGTAGACGAAGTAAAGTTTGGAGCACCGGAGTCATAGGCAGTGAGACATATGGAAGTTTGCGTGTGTCCTCGAAGCTGGAGTGTACAGCGGTTGATTGGTTGGTTGGTTGATTTAGGGGAGGGGACCAAACAGTGAGGTCATTTGTCCTCTCGGATTTGGGAAGGATGGGGAAGGAAGTCGAGCATGTCCTATCAAAGGAACCATTCTGGCATTTACCTGAAGCGATTTAGGAAAATAATGGAAAATCCAAATTAGGATGACCGGATGCGGGTTTGAATCATCGTCCCCCCGAATGCAGGTCTAGTGTGTACACAACGATAAGGAGTGGTGGGCTACAGAGTGGTGCGGCAACTGTCGTCGTAGGAAAGCTGGACAGGAGCAGAAATGATTAGCGAACAAGTCAACACAAGAAACAGAAGATTTACTTTGCTTGTATTTCTCCAAGCGTATGAAGACGAATTACAAATAAGGCAGCAAGAATTAAAGCCCAGGTGTCACTAGATTCGCTGTACAAAGCACAAACGAACGAATTGTAGGAAGAGATTCCAAATGCAAGGGCAATGAGTGGCTGCCGCTGGCTGCCTTATATTGCAGTAGCTGAAGGGGCTCTTAAAAGCCACTGGAGGCATGGCCCAGCAGATACGCGTCATTGGGTCTGCCAGCTCCCGCGCAACTGATATCGGCGTCTAACGGAAACTTGCAACTCCATTGAGAACTTCAAGACGCCCATTGGGTGATATCGACATGTGATGTCACAGAAGCGTGCTCGGATAGCCAAAATGGGTTAAGGAAATTGCTTGTGATTTGTGGGATATCGTGGTTCGAGTACTGCTCTGGCATAAATTTTCATAAGTCACCAATAGCAATATCTTCATTCCTAACGCAGTTAAAGCTATAAAGATTCTGCGGTTGCGAGGAAATCTAATAAATTTACTACAGCTGCAAGACCACCAGCAACGTCTATTTCTTCCAAAACATTAAATGAAAGGCCACTATTACATACTGAAACGTCCCCTTAGAACAATTGTACACGACTGGTCTATATGAAACGTCAGATTTGAAAAATTATACGAGACCGTGCTTAAGCTGACACACAATATTTTTAGCGCAACGCAATCTGACTTTCAAAAATCCCTACGAAAGAATGGCCCTGACTAACATTAACCTATACGTTTCACAAATCACTTACCTCACAAAAATCTTCGTTACTCAAGCTACTGAAATACAGCGAGCGCCACTACTGCCAGCTAAATAAAAGATTCAAACTACTGAAGGCACTAACTACTGATAGGCATAGTTAGCAAATGAAAGATTTTAATACAGAACAAACAATGTATTTACCTTAATAGTCAAAATATATGTAGATATCACTTCATGACATCAATTCATACAGATTTCAAAACTCCGGCATCTCTCTCCTCACGTCCACCACTGCTGGCGGCTCACCTCTAACTGCGCAACACTACGCGCTGTTAACAGCCAACAGCCCAACGCTACAATGGCAGACAACAATGCAAACCAGCCACAGACTGCACACGGCACAGCCAGTGATTTTTATACAGAGCGCTACGTGGCGGCGGCGTTACTAATAAAAAAAACCTAAACAGCCTACTTACATAGCCCCCATGCTCCCCACAAAAAAATTTTTTTGGGCAGTGGCCAATACAGATTTGAAAAATTTTTTCATAATTGCAATAACAAAGAATGAAATGCACTCACTTATGGATACTATGTTGGTCAAAAGCTAAAATTTTCTCACAGTCTATAAAGACAGTCCTGATCATTCATCAAAGTAAAATTGCAGTGTTTTTCTCAAAGTCTGAGTAGTAAAAGAAAATGCACACAGAAGTAGTGGATTTCCATGCAGTCTTGAAGAAGTAGTGTTTTCCTTCCAACGGAAAGACAGTGCCGACTCTTGACTTGCAGAAAGGTAAGGGGCCACAACAGAGCAAACCCACAGCAGAGTCAGTCGAAGTTTTGAAGAATATTGGTAGGTAGGTCGTCACAGAGTAGACCCATTGTAGTCCTGGTAGAGATTACGGTATCGGTGGGCCACCAGAGGTGCAAACCCACTGCAGTCCTTGTAGAAATAATGGCATTGGTGGGTCATCAAAGGTGTAGACCCACTGGTAGTCCTTGTAGAGATGGCCAGCAGCCATCTGTTTGACTGTGCAAGCGCACAATCACCATTGAAGAGTCTTGCGGATGATATAGCAAGTCCATAACCACCACTTGTGCACTCACAAAAATTGTTTTTGAAATGTCCTTACAAGCAGCAATGCTTTTATCCAGTCCCTTACTGAATAATTAACACACGTGCAAACACTATCAGTCCCTACTTCTCACATATTTTCCATATACTATGACCAACAGAAATGTGTGCAGTGAAATGCAACTTACAAGTTACTTAATTTGATGAACAGGTGTCAATTACAATTTTATAACATGTGAATACAATAACAAAGGTACAAAATACATCATTGAAGAACATAATAGTACAGATAACATTTGCAGTAATACAGGCATTATAAAATAATCGAAATAACATATACATCAGTGTTACAGGAATTGTGACAGGAGCACATACACTCCTGGAATTGGAAAAAAGAACACATTGACACAGGTGTGTGAGACCCACCATACTTGCTCGGGACACTGCGAGAGGGCTGTACAAACAATGATCACACGCACGGCACAGCGGACACACCAGGAACCGCGGTGTTGGCCGTCGAATGGCGCTAGCTGCGCAGCATTTGTGCACCGCCGCCGTCAGTGTCAGCCAGTTTGCCGTGGCATACGGACCTCCATCGCAGTCTTTAACACTGGTAGCATGCCTCGACAGCGTGGACGTGAACCGTATGTGCAGTTGACGGACTTTGAGCGAGGGCGTATAGTGGGCATGTGGGAGGCCGGGTGGACGTACCGCCGAATTGCTCAACACGTGGGGCGTGAGGTCTCCACAGTACATCGATGTTGTCGCCAGTGGTCGGCGGAAGGTGCACGTGCCCGTCGACCTGCGACCGGACCGCAACGACGCATGGATGCACGCCAAGACCGTAGGATCCTACGCAGTGCCGTAGGGGACCGCACCGCCACTTCCCAGCCAATTAGGGACACTGTTGCTCCTGGGGTATCGGCGAGGACCATTCGCAACCGTCTCCATGAAGCTGGGCTACGGTCCCGCACACCGTTAGGACGTCTTCCGCTCACGCCCCAACATCGTGCAGCCCGCCTCCTGTGGTGTCGCGACAGGCGTGAATGGAGGGACGAATGGAGACGTGTCGTCTTCAGCGATGAGAGTCGCTTCTGCCTTGGTGCCAATGACGGTCGTATGCGTGTTTGGCGCCATGCAGGTGAGCTCCACAATCAGGACTGCATACGACCGAGGCACACAGGGCCGACACCCGGCATCATGGTGTGGGGAGCGATTTCCTACACTGGCCGTACACCTCTGGTGATCGTCGAGTGGACATTGAATAGTGCACGGTACATCCAAACCGTCATCGAACCCATCGTTCTACCATTCCTAGACCGACAAGGGAACTTGCTGTTCCAACAGGACAATGCACGTCCGCATGTATCCCGTGCCAGCCAACCTGCCCTAGAAGGTGTAAGTCAACTACCCTGGCCAGCAAGATCTCCGGATCTGTCCCCCATTGAGCATGTTTGGGACTGGATGAAGCGTCGTCTCACGCGGTCTGCACGTCCAGCACGAACGCTGGTCCAACTGAGGTGCCAGGTGGAAATGGCATGGCAAGCCGTTCCACAGGACTACATCCAGCATCTCTACGATCGTCTCCATGGGAGAATAGCAGCCGGCATTGCTGCGAAAGGTGGATATACACTGTACTAGTGAAGACATTGTGCATGCTCTGTTGCCTGTGTCTATGTACCTGTGGTTCTGTCAGTGTGATCATGTGATGTATCTGACCCCAGGAATGTGTCAATAAAGTTTCCCCTTCCTTGGACAATGAATTCATGGTGTTCTTATTTCAATTTCCAGGAGTGTCATAAACAATCAGAATAAATTTCGAAACATCAACTTCACACATGAGCATTAAAACAGAACAGATAAATAATGTCTTAACATCTTTACAAAGTAAATAACATATTATGAGAAAAATTCTTCAACGTAACTCTCATCAGATAAACACATAAAGACAGGAAGAACACTAATGCCCAAGGGTACACAAACACATAATGGGATAACACAAGGAAAGGGCAGGGTTTGTTTTACTGCAGTATTTTGCAAACAAAACTTTCTTTATTTCTCGGAGATCTGCCTTCGTTCTTCATTATTTCCAAAAGTCCTATGTATACCTGCTTTTGTACTTTTCTCATATAGTCTCTCAGTGCATTTCTTCAAATCCATCGCAACTCATTCTCATATATAGGCTACCCCCACTTACGCTAACTTAAATCTACTGAGCTCAGATGCTTAACTAAGGGACGAGGCAATGCAGCAGCACAAAACAATTTACACAAACAGCAAAGATAAAGAAATGGAAATTCGCAAAAAAAGGCAGCAATATTACAACTAATATAAGGCAATGCGCAGCAAACAAGAAAAATAAATCAGTAATAAAATTGGCTTAAACTAGTAATACAAAGTGACATTCAGTAGCAGTATGCATGGCAAACAACAGCAGCAAATGCTATAACTTATACCTAAACATGACAAAGCTCAAGCAGAAAAAATGTTACACTAAAGACAACAATGCAGATAAGGACAATGTCTATTCACATCTTAATGTCTATGCAATTAAAGTGGTGCACCACAAAAACTAATGCTACAACACATTACCAAGTATTTGAAAAGAAAATTATATATACAGTTACTGTTATTAGTCGCTTCTTATTGCTCTTTCCATTCCAAGAGCTCCTTTTTCGAAGAATGTGGATCATGACATAATTATTTAATAGATCTGTTGACAGAAAGTGTTAACATTAGCAAATGGATTTAATTTTATTTTATAAAACCAATGCTGCAACACAGCTGGAAACCACATATCGAATGAAATAAGCAACTATGAAAGGCAAAGCATAAAAATATCATTCAATAGTCATGTGACATTTCATAAGTTAGTACAAATTCTCTCAACTCTCGTAGAAAGACGCTTGTCATTTTCAGGTGTGCAGAAGTAAATAACCATATTTTCCAAGTAATGAGTGTGTCGTTTTTGCGACGCTTTCTACAAAGGAATGTCAATAGCGAGGATAACGGCCTCCCTTTTTTTTTCTTGTGCCTCTGAAAGGCACACACTAATGGCTTGTTTCTTGGTGGCTGTCACCCAGCTGGGCGCCCACGACCCATTACGTGCAGGTGGTCACTTAAGTTTCTTACCGAAATATTTATGACACCAGTTTCCGCTACAGGGGCAGTCTCATATAAAAAAAATTCACAGGTCAAGAATTTGCGTTACAAATCTGTAGAAATAAAATCATTAGAAAAATTATACAAGACTGTGCTTAAGCTGACACACAATATTTTTAGCGCAACGCAATCTGACTTTCAAAAATCCCTACAAAAGAATGGCCCTGACTAACATTAACCTATATGTTTCACAAATCACTTACCTCACAAAAATCTTCGTTACTCAAGCTACTGCAATACAGCGAGCGCCACTACTGCCAGCTAAATAAAAGATTCAAACTACTGAAGGCACTAACTACTGATAGGCATAGTTAGCAAATGAAAGATTTTAATACAGAACAAACAATGTATTTACCTTAATAGTCAAAATATATGTAGATATCACTTCATGACATCAATTCATACAGATTTCAAAACTCCGGCATCTCTCTCCCCACGTCCACCACTACTGGCGGCTCACCTCCAACTGCGCAACGCTACGCGCTGTTAACAGCCAACAGCCCAACGCTACAATGGCAGACAACAATGCAAACCAGCCACAGACTGCACACGGCACAGCCAGTGATTTTTATACAGAGCGCTACGTGGTGGCGGCGTTACCAATTAAAAAAACCTAAACAGCCTACTTACAATATTATGAATGTAACTACAATAGGGAGAATAGACATGGCTAGGCGTGTAAAGGCTGCGAAGTTTAGTACACAGAGCTGGCACTTCTGGTAGCAACAATGGCTCTAATCTGGCTCGATGACGAGTCGAACTGAGTTGGGATAAAACATACCGGTACATGCCAGTCTCTTGGCCACCCATGACCAAATGTTTTCTGTTTGCGCTACAGTCAGAGCAAGTGTTGTCCAGAGAGACAGTCGAACACTTCTTGTGTCGAAGAAACATCGGTCTTGCGTTAACTTGATGAAAGCTAACACCACGAAGACCTCGAACACAGGACACTGCTAGTAGATCAGAAATGTAACGGGAGCCTTCCAAATGACAATCCACGCGAACAAGAGGTGATCGTGTTACGTGCCAAATGGCATCTCTTACCTTTACGAGGTGATCCCGGTTCAGTGTCAGAGTTTAACAGAGCTTTGGAACAATTGCGATCTAGTAAGGCGACTGCGGCAGGTAACTTTCTCTAGTAACTGATAAAATTGTTAGGGAAAGTGGCAACTATATGATGTCTCAAATTGGTTCACAGGTAGTGTTTCAGTTTTAGAGAGTTAATTTTGCGAAAGTTTTGTATTTCCTGGACAGTTACCTGCTGGCCAGAGATAGTATCTGGATGCAGTAATTTAGGGGTCCAGGGGTCCGGGCGCTATTCCCGGCTGTTGGCTATTATCAATGAAGATAAATTTGTACGGGAAGACATCTGAAAAAAAAAATCGCTTCATAACCGATTTCGTAATCGATGTCTGATATGCCTGCATATTTCGCTGATGACAGTATTTGTATTGGTATTTGTCGCTAGCGATCGCTACGGAAAATAGTAAGTCAAGGTGCTGTAAATTGTGTGTCCAGTGGTGATTCAATGTAGAGCCAAAGCAGTTTATCGTGTATGCGTACCTGAGTGCATGAAATCCAGATACTTTGTTTCAATGTGAATCATATTTTACGGAATATTGACGCATATATGTTTGGTCGATTTTAGATTTTATAATGAGCTACACATTGTATGTTATCTTGTGGAATTATTTTTCTGAATAATTTGCAATTATTAATATCTCTTATAACGCACATTAGAGATGAAGTCTCACTTTCAAAGGTTAATTCCATTATCTCTATCAACATCAAACAACGTTTAAAATACTACCTCCAAGTACTTCAAGCAGTAATAATCGTACTCGACATCAGAAACGCAAAACTCGTGAAGTCTCAAGAAAATAGTTGTTATCTGTTGGGAATTACAGGTAATATTCAATATGTACCACAACCTACAGTGAAAAAAAAAGAATTTAAGTATGGAAGTCCAAGATGAAGCGCTCGGACTAGAAATCATGCAAGACAGAGATGTAATTTACCAGATCTACGGAGCAATCTGTGCATCAAAGGAACAATATCTGCCTTCTGATGTGGCTTAGCGTTTCTAGGCTCTTCCGCCCGGAACCGCGCTGCTGCTACGGGCCCGCATCTAGTGGTCGTGCGGTAGCGTTCTCGCTTCCCACGCCCGGGTTCCCGGGTTCGATTCCCAGCGGGGTCAGGGATTTACTCTGCCTCGTGATGGCTGGGTGTTGTGTGATGTTCTTAGGTTAGTTAGGTTTAAGTTCTAAGTTCTAGGGGACTGATGACCATAGCTGTTAAGTCCCGTAGTGCTCAGAGCCATTTGAACCATTTTTTTCTGATACGGCCGCAGGCTCGAAACCTGCGTCGGGCATGGATGTGTGTGATGTCCTTAGGTTAGTTAGGTACTTAAACCTTAAGTCTAGAGGACTAATGACCTCAGATGTTCAGTCACATAGTGCTCAGAGCCATTTGATCCATTTGAATCGTTTTTGAACAATATCTGAAAAAAAGTCAAGATGTCAATGACAAGGTTCGCTGATCACATTTCTATCATCAGTCAAAGTAAGGAAGAATGGTGCGACCCTCGAAATGGTTGCGTAGCACCCTGGGCGTTCTCGGCCTCTAACTTGAAGAGCATACAAGTAGCGTTGTTCGAGGTGGGGATTGAACTGCGGAAGCGCTGGTAGTGTAACGTACAAGTGACGTCTCTCGATGCGATTGAGTGCCGTTATTGTGGGCTTATGCTGTGGTAGCCTCCGTGGTGTTCCAAATATGGGTTCAGTGATGTGGGAAAGGGGACTTTGCCTGCCTGCTCCATTGAATCTGTGTATCGACAGCGTAAGCTACGCTACTGGCCATTAAAATTGTTACACCACAGACACGAAATGTAACCGACAGGAAGAAGATGCTGTGATATGCAAATGATTAGGTTTTCAGAACATTCACAGAATAACTGGCACCTGTGGCGACACCTACAAAGTGCTGAAATGAGGAAAGTTTCCAACCGATTTCTCATACACAAACAGCAATTGACCGGCGTTGCCTGGTGAAACGTTGTTGTGATGCCGCGTGTAAGGAGTAGAAATGCGTACCATCACGTTTCCGACTTTTATAAAGGTTGGATTGTAGCCTATCGCTATTGCGGCTTATCGTATCGCGACATTGCTGCTCGCGTTGGTCGAGACCCAATGGCTGTTAGCAGAATATGGAATTGGTGGGTTCAGGAGGGTAATTCGAAACGCCGTGCTGGATCCCAACGGCGTCGTATCACTATCAGTAAAGATGACAGGCATCTTATCCGCATGGCTGTAACGGATTGTGGAGCCACGTGTCGATTCCTGAGTCAACAGATGGGGACGTTTGCAAGACAACAACCATCTGCACGAAAAGTTCGACGACGTTTGCAGCAGCTTGGACTATCAGCTCGGAGACCATGGCTGCGGTTATCCTTAACGCTGCATCACAGACAGGAGCGCCGGCGATGGTGTACTAATTACGAACCTGGGTGCACGAATGGCAAAACGTAATTTTTTCGGATGACTCCAGGTTCTGTTTACAGCATCATGATGGTCGCATCCGCGTCAGGCGACATAGCGGTGAACGCACATTGGAAGCGTGCATTCGTCATCGCCATACTGACGTATCCCCCTACATGATGGTAAGGGGTGCCCTTGGTTCCACGTCTCGGCCACCTCTTGTTCTTATTGACGGCACTTTGAACAATGGACGTTACATTTCAGATGTGTTACGACCAGTGGCTCTACCCTTGATTCGATCCCTGCGAAACCCTACATTTGAGCAGTATAATGCTCGTCCGAATGTTGCAGGTCCGGTAGGTGCCTTTCTGGATACAGAAAACGTTCGACTGCTGCCATGGCCAGCACAATCTCCAGATCTCTCACCAATTGAAAACGTCTCGTCAATGGTGACCGATCAACTGGCGCGTCACAATAAGCCAGTCACTACTCTTGACGAATAGTGGTACCGTGTTGAAGCTGCATGGGCAGCTGTATCTGTACACGCCATCCAAGCTGTGTTTTACTCATTGCCCAGGCATATCAAGGCCGTTATTACGGCCAGAGGTGGTTGTTCTGGATACTGATTTCTCAGGATCTATGCACCCAAATTGCGTGTAAACGTAATCAAAAAATGGCTCTGAGCAGTATGGGACTTAACAGCTAAGGTCATCAGATCCCTAGAACTTAAAACTACTTAAACCTAACTAACCTAAGGACATCACACACTTCCATGCCAGGGTTCGAACCTGCGACCGTAGCGGTAGCGCTGTTCCAGACTGAAGCGCCTATAACCGCTCTGCCACTCCCGCCGGCCAAAATGTAATCACATATCAGTTCTAGTATAATATATTTGTCCAACGAATACCCATTTATCATCTGCTTTTCTTATTGGTGTAGCAATATTAATGTCCAGTAGTGCTCATTGGTCGATCGTCCTATCCGGTTTAATGTTAATAGTGACGAGCAGTTAAATTTAATCCTGTTTGTTGTTCTACAGTGAGATGATAAAAGTCATGGAGGAGTGATATGCACATATATAGATGGGGCTAGCATAGCATACGCAACGTACAAAAGGGTAGTGCATTGGTGGAGCTGTCAGTTGTACTCATGCGATTCACGTGAAAAGTTTTTCGACGTGGTTATGGGCACACGACGACAATTAACAAACCATGAAAACAGAATCGTATCGTAATTGGAGCTAGACGCTTTCCTACAGTGTCGCGATATTTGGCGTTAATGGGCTATGGCAACAGACGACCGATGCGATTGTTTTTGATAACAGCAAGACATCGCCTGCAGCGCTTCTCCTGTGCTCGTAACCATATCGATTGGATCCTAAACGATTGGGAAACGTGGCCTGGTCAGATCAGATGCGTCAAGATTCCAGCAAGTAAGAGCTGATGGTAGGGTTCGAGTGTGGCGCGGACCTAACGAAACCATGGACACAAGTCATCAACAAGGTACTGTACAAACTGGAACAGGCTAGATGCTCTGAATCTGCGGCTACTTGGAGAAGATTTGCATCCATTCATGGACTTCATGTTCCCAGTCAACGACTTTTATGGATGGCAGAGCCAGGTCATCCGGCCACAATTGCTCACGATTGGTTTGAAGAACATTGTGGACAATTTGAGGGAATGGTTCGGCTAACCAGATCACCCGACATGATTTCCGTCTAAATCTTATGGGACATAATTGAGAGATACGTTCGTACACAAAATCCTGCACCGGCAACACTTTCGCAGTGACGGGGGCTATAGAGGCAGCATGGCTCAGTATTTCTGCAGGGGACTTCCAGCGACGTGTTGAGTCCATGCCACGTCGAATTACTGCTCTACACCGGACAAAAGGAGGTCCGATTCATTGTTAGGAGATATCCCATGATTTCTGTCACTCCTGTGTACATTTGTTATGCTTAAGGCATGACGCACCTGAACACGGATTGCTGGCACAAACCACATTTCACCTCAGTGCATTGTCAAGGTAGACACTAGTAGTGTGAATGTCGTCCGCAGCTCGTGCTCTCGTCGCAGCGTTCTCGCTTCCCGAACACGGGGTCCCGGATTCGATTCCCGGCGGGGTCAGGGATTGTCATCTGCCCGAGATGACTGGGTGTTGTTGTGTCGTCCTCATCATCATCATTCGTCCCCATTACGGTCAGAGGAAGGCAACGGCAAACCACCTCCGCCAGGACATGACCTAGTCCGGCGGTGCGGGTCTCCCGCATCGTTCCCCTACGCTCTGTCAAGCAGCATGGGACTTCATTTCCATTTCCAGGGTGAATGTTATACTTCAGTTAAGAGCTATGTTTGCTGACGTACGATGGTGAGTTAAAGAACTATTGCGGCAAGTGCTCCAGTGAAACGATTGAAGCTTGTTAAAGGTTGGGTTAACGTGATTATGCGACCACTGTGCCATGGTGCATGATGCTAAGCTTTTTTCATGTGTTAATACCAAGTGTTTTTTTTTCCTGTCGTAGAACCTTGCCATCTGTCATTTAAATTTGATGTGTCCGCTTGTGCCTAAGGCGTAGCCATTTTGTAGCACGTGACTGTGAGTACTGTCAGCTGTGACGGATTAGAACAGGATCGGATACGTAAACTGGTAGTCTGTCAGTTGCATTTTGCTGTTTAAATTCCACCAACTGTGGTGTTCGGCGGAGTAAATTGTAAGATTCTGGTTGCTCTGAATGTGCATTGCCTCCATTTATATCGCGTTACCAATAATTTAAATTAAATTTCTCTCCTTGTTTGCATTATTGATGTTTATCTGACGGATAAAGTTTAAGATTTAAGCACTTCTCTTTAATTTGAATTGTATCTGAATGCAGACAGCTACCCCTGTTTTGTGTTGAAAGCACTGACGTTAGGAACTTGTTGGCTGGCCAGTCAAGTGCTGTTCCCTGCAAAGTAAGAGGGTGTTTGGATATTTGATTCAGCTTGTTGCCTTTGCTAGTGTGTTGACAGCTGACATTTGCGTAAATTGCCTTCTTCGAATTCTAGCACAATAAAATTGACTGTTAAACTGTGTGTGTGTTTTTTTTAAAAATATATTGGCTGTCTAGTCGAGTGAAATAACTTTCTCCCTTTTGAAATAACTTATAACTAAATATTTCTAGTGTAGTTACGAATAGAAACAGCTCTCGTAATTTTTTCCTATTTAAAAAAATAATAACTTTTTATGTTTCTTTAACTTCTCGTGCGAGGAGCGTCATTTATGAATAACTGGACATTAGTTAAAGTTATAATGAAATTCGTCGCGCCGGTTAGTGGAGACGGAAACGATTCTCTACACAGGGCTTGCGCTCATGGATTGTTTTTGGTGTGCTTACATAGAACAAATAATCTTTTGGTTAACTGTGGTTTATCTTGTTGTATCTTGTAGTCCATCATGTGTCAGCTTTAGTTAAAATACTGTACAAGCACCAATGCTGAAATTGTCCTTGTTGATGTTTATTTGGTTGTTAAATAAATTGTCTAATACGTACTCAGTGACAGACCATTCAAGGCTTAATTATCCAAATCCAATCTGCTCCAGGGTTTTCCATCCCCTCTCCTCAAATCCTGTATCAAGTCTAATGAGCACATTCTATGAATTTAGAACAAATCGAAGAAAGACGGAAGTAATGAAGATCAGCAGAAACGAGAACAGCGAGAAACTTAACATCAAAATTGGGGACAATGAAGTGGACGAAGTGAAGCAGCTCTGCTACCTTCGAAGTAAAATAACAGTCTAGTACTGGCAAAGAGGGCATTCATAGCCATAAAATGTCAGCTAGTATCAGACATTGGCCTTAATTTCAGGAAGAAATGTCTTAGAAATTACGTTTGGAGCACATCATTGCATGGCGTTCAATCAGGGACTGAAGGAATACAGGAAAAGAAGAGAATTGGTATAAGATTTGGTGCTATAGAAATATGAACTGGTAAGATAAAGAATGAGAAGGTTCTCCACAGAATCGGTGAGGCAAGAAGTACAAGTAAAATACTGAGAAGAAGAAGAAGACCCAAAATACTAAGACATATATTAACTCATCAAGGAATAAAGCCTGTAGAGGAAGATAGGTTATTAGGGTTGCACTCAAAAAACACGACTGATTGAGGTTATTGGGTGAAAGTGTTACTGTGGGATGAAGAGGCTGGCTTAGGACAGGGCAGAAGTTGGGAAAAACTGTTTTTCCCTGGAATTTAGGCGTACTGGCAGCCCATCTTACGTAACAGTTGAACATGTGCGTAACGGGCTGGTGCTTGCAGTAGATTTGAGGCACTGTCCACGGAGATAGTCAGCGCAGTCAACACGGACACGGGGTAGTCAGCGTTACGTTGGGGCCCACGTAAACAGCTAGACATTCATATAATAGGACTGTCATTTAGCTGTATATTCCCATTGTGCAGCTGATAATTTCAGTATGGTAGTCACCGTCACATGCACCATTCCACGTGTCAGGAATTCGCTAGGAACACTAGAAAAGATAAGTACTTTCTCCGGGCCACCAAAGCAAACGCAAATATTAACGATAGCATTGAATCATAACTGATTTTCGAGACAGGAGTTTCAAAGGTGTTACACTCACTAGGCCGACCGCGGTGGTCTCGCGGTTCTAGGCGCGCAGTCCGGAACCGTGCGACTGCTACGGTCGCAGGTTCGAATCCTGCCTCGGGCATGGATGTGTGTGATGTCCTTAGGTTAATTAAGTTTAAGTAGTTCTAAGTTCTAGGGGACTAATGACCACAGCAGTTGAGTCCCATAGTGCTCAGAGCCATTTGCCACTCACTAGATGGAAGAAGGTTCAAGAATCTGACAACAAGACCATGTCCCACAATGGCATATCCTGTTAGCAGCCGTCACCAAGTGAGATTTTGTCGTGTGCCCGGTTGTACTTTCTGAACTGTTTGCGCTGGGTGAGTCCATCTGTTGTCAACTTCAGCGCCAAGATAGAGAATTTGCAGAATTAATCAACATATTCAGGGATCTCAAAAGCGAACTGCTGGCAATGAGAGACAATGCTGATGATACTTTCACCTGGCTTTTCTTAGAAGTAGAGGAACTAGCTTCATCCAGTGAAGGTGAAATCAAAGAATCATGCATTTGTGTTAAGCAAGCGCATCATGCAATTTAAGTTACTGGTGATGAAACTCATTCTGGATACCTTCATTAGATCACTGCACGATCGGTTCTTGAAACACTGCAAACTTTTCAAAAACTTTGTCATCTACAGCAAAAACGAAACTCTATTCATTTTATGATTCAGTTTCATTAGTTACCGATTTATCAACGACAACGGCAGACCTGAAACTCTTTCATCAACGTTTAAGTCTAATGGAGCAACTGCATCAAAACGCAGTATAAGCTTTGGCTGCCTACGACCGTTAGATCCATCCAAATGTGTTTCGGTTAACACGGTCCTAGACTATAAAAACAGGCAGTTAACATAATGGGCCCAGAAAATTATCTTAGCAACTGGATTATGTTTTACTAAAATTATTCGAACTTCATAACCTTGTGAAACTGATTTCATGATGTAATTAATAACCTCATAAATCATTTACGAAATGTCATTAGTTTTCCAACTACACTGATGTAAACCAATGACACACTTCATTTTTGTAATTTTTTACGTTAAGTTCGTATGGATCAGTAACATTCATTATTCGCTTGAGCTATTACAAGATAAAAGGCGTATACACCTTTCCTCGCCCCCCCCCCCCCCCAAAAAAAAAAAAATAAAAAGAATTTTTACAGCCCGTACTCTACTTGCTAAGGAGGCCCTAACACAATCAGTATTTGTCGCGCAATAATTATGTTTCAACATACACTGGTGTGACAAAAGTCATGTGGTAGCGGTCGGCACATGTACAGAAGGCGGTAGTATCAAGTACACCAGGTACAAAAGGGCAGGGCTTAGGCGGAATTGTCATTTGTACTCAGCTGGACACATGGGACATTCCGTTTCGGAAATCCTTAGAGATCCAAAGTGTCAAGAGTATGCCGAAAATACCAATCCTCTGGCGTTACCTCTCACCATGGACAACGCAGTGGCCGACGGTCTTCGCTTCACCGCCGAAAGCTACGCCTTTTGCGCATAGTTGCCAGTGCTAACAGACAAGCAGCACTGCTTAAAATAACCACAGAGATCGGTGTGAGACATACGACTAACGTATGCGTCAGGACAGTGCCTGAAATGTAACCCTAATGGGCTATGGCGGCAGACAACCGACGCGTGTACCATTGCTAACAGCACGATATCGCCTGCAGGGATTCTCCTGGGCTCGTGCTCACTTCGGTTAGACCCCTCACGGATGGCAAATCGTAGCCAGGTCAGGCGAGTGCCGAATTCGCTTGGTAAGAGCTGACGGCATGGTTCGAGTGTGGCGTAGACCTCACGAGGGTCCAAGTTGTCAACAAAGCGGTAACAAACGGGTGGTGGGTAAATAATGGTGTGGGTTGCGCTTACATCAAATGAACCGACCACTGAGTGGAAACCGTTATGTTCGGCTACTTGCAGCTATTCATGGACTTCATGTTCCCAAACAACGATGGAATTCTTATGGATGATATTGCGCCGTGACACCGGGGCACAATTGTTGATGGCTGGTTTGAAAAACATTCTCGACAATTCGAACGAATTATCTAGCCACCCAGATTGCCAGATGACTCCCATCGAAAATTATTGTGCATAATTTATTCACATTTTCGTGATTATTGGAGATTGTAGAAGCAGAATGGCTAAATATTTCTGTATGGGACTTACAACTACTTGTAGAGATCGTGCAACATGGTTATGGTGCACTATGCCGGGCAAAAGGACGTTTGACACGATACTGGGAGGTCTCCCGTGACTTTTGTCACCTGTATGTAATGTGAGACATCAAAAACACATCATAATATCAAGTTAGTTTGCGTGTCCATCCTCCGCAACAAGCATAGAAATACTTGTCTTGTAATTAAAACCACCTTTCCCTGACGCGTTTCGCCTTTTTCTTATTCTAAGGCATCATCAGTTGGATCTATAACGATACAGTTTTCTTAGTTTTATATTATGAAACAGTTCAAGTCGTGATTTCTTATGTAAAAAAGTAATTACTTACGATTTGCTGATCTGCGTTTCCTCTTATCTAGTCTGGAGGTCGCACTACCACTTTATTACTAACATATATGTCCAACTTTGCGTTCTGACTTTCTTCACACTGTTCACCGTGTTTCTCCATCTTTTTTGTGGTGTACTATTGTTCTTTTGCTACTCGATATAACTAGTTCGTCGGACACTGCTTTTCACAACGTAAATATTGCAACTATATTACGTGTTTCCTCCGCTTTGTTATGTTTACCTACATGTTGCCAACCTAACGAAGTATATGTTCAAGACTAACTTCTATTCATGTTGTTTATACCGTGTGTGTGTGTGTGTGTGTGTGTGTGTGTGTGTGTGTGTGTGTACTTCTATTCATGTTGTTTATACCGTGTGTGTGTGTGTGTGTGTGTGTGTGGGAGAGAGAGAGAGAGAGAGAGAGAGAGAGAGAGAGAGAGACGAGAGGGAGAGTTGAAGAGTGTTAACTTTTAATTTGATGGTTTGAATAGTATGGTGTTGTACTAGCTGTTAGCGACTGGTTGAAAGCTTTTGTGACAGCTAATTTGACTTTGCGTTTCAGTATTCTGTGGAGGGGTTCATGGATAACTAAGTGTAAAGATGTTGGGTGTTATTATTATTATATTGTACAGTATGGTCGTATTAATACTCTTTGCCCGCATCTCGTGGTCGTGCCGTAGCGTTCCCGCTTCCCACGCCCGGGTTCCCGGGTTCGATTCCCGGCGTGGTCAGGGACTTTCTCTGCCTCGTGATGACTGGGTGTTGTCTGATGTCCTTAGGATAGTTAGGTTTAAGTAGTTCTAAGTTCTAGTGGACTGATGACCATAGATGTTAAGTCCCATAGTGCTCAGAGCCATTTGAACCATTTGAATCCTCTTTTGGGGCGTTATTCTATTAGTGCAAATAATGAATTGCTTGGCATGTGTATTGATCATCGAACATGGTTTTCCTTCCTGCTTTGGTTATCTGTATGTGGTAATTTTCTCGCAGGGTTAGGAGGTGTTTTTTATTGTTGGTTCTAATTATTTTAATGTCAACTTCTCTAGTGGTTGGTTTATGGTCATGTTCTCTCAGGTGTTCGGCAAATGTGGAGTGGTTTATCCCATATTTCCAGGCTCTCATGTGTTCTTGTATCTGACATCAAATGTTCTACCTGTCTGTCCTATGTATCTCCCTTCACAAGTGTCATACTGTGGTTGATATATATCTGCTTTATGGCAAATGTCTCTGTTTTTTTATCAGTTTTGGGGTGTATTTTTGAATGTTGTGTATGCTATGTTTATTCCCTGTCTTTTGAAAATGGTGATTTTTATGGGTGAGTTTGTGTTTGTATGTCATTTTGTACCATCTTGCGTTTTCTTTCATCTTTTACTGATTATCCTGGGTAGTTCTTATAGGACTGCGTGTTTCAAAATGGTTCAAATGGTTCTGAGCACTATGGGACTTAACATCTATGGTCATCAGTCCCCTAGAACTTAGAACTACTTAAACCTAACTAACCTAAGGACGTCACACAACACCCAGCCATCACGAGGCAGAGAAAATCCCTGACCCCGCCGGGAATCGAACCCGGGAACCCGGGCGTGACTGCGTGTTTGTTTGTGGTTCTGTTGTGTTGTTGTATGTGGTTTGGTGCTATCTGCTTTTATTTTAGTTTCAATTTTGTTGTTTAGCTTTGTGACTATGTTATTGTTGTAACCATTATTTTGTGCTATCTGCATTATTATGTCCAGTTATTTTTGGTAGCTTTCTTTGGTGAGTGGCACTGTGTTGAGACTATGGGCATGTGTCGTAGTGCTGCTGACTTCTGTGAGTGGTTCAAGGATTAGGGAATGATAATGTCCGTTGCTTTGGGTTTACGGTAAATTTAAAACATATGCTTATTGTTTTGTTTTTTTATTGTTATATCCAGAAAGTTAATTTAGTTGTTCTGTTCTATTTCAACTGTGAATTTTTCATTTTTAGGTATATTGTTGATGTCAGTATGTAGTTCTTCAATTTTTGTTTGTGGGTCATCTATAAAGCAAAGGATGTTATCCGTACATCTGGATCTATATTATATGTTGCACTATTTTGCTACTATTTTTGTGAAAATGATCTGTTCAATGTGATTTACAAAAATATTTGCTAAGGCTCCTGAAACTGAGGATTCCATTTGTAATCTATCTTCTTGTAAATAAAATTTATTATTGAATTGGAAGTGTGGTGTCACCGCCAGACACCGCACTTGCTAGGTGGTAGCCTTTAAATCGGCCGCGGTCCGGTAGTATACGTCGCACCCGCGTGTCGCCACTATCAGTGATTGCAGACCGAGCGCCGCCATACGGCAGGTCTGGAGAGATTTCCTAGCACTCGTCTCAGTTGTACAGCCGACTTTACTAGCGATGGTTCACTGACAAATTACGCTCTCATTTGCCGAGACGATAGTTAGCATAGCCTTCAGCTACGTTATTTGCTACGAACTAGCAAGGCGCCAGTGTCCGTACTATTGATATTGTGAATCATGAACCATAAAGAGCGACGTTCCCCATGAATGGATTTAAGTTAAGTATGCCACCAGCTACGTCCGTTTTTCTCAGTTCTTATTCCCTTGTCATGTTCCAGACCTCACGCCAGCCTGCGTGAGCTAGAACGCGTGCATTTCTGCATCCTTTAGTACCACGTGGTTGGTTTTCCTGCCAACCACAACAGGAAGCAATTTTGTTCTCTTATGTTCTGGTATGAGCGTATTTCCTTAATCTGTTCATCGAGGAGTTGGCTATAAGTTTTGCCAGCCATTGTGACCAAGCGGTTCTAGGTGCTTCAGTCCGGAACCGCGCTGTTACTGCGGTCGCAGGTTCGAATCCGGCCTCGGACATGGATGTGTGTAATGTCCTTAGGTTAGTTAGGTTTAAGTAGTTCTACGTTCTAGGGGACTGATGACCTCAGATGTTAAGTCCCAAAGTGCTTAGAACCATTTGAATCGTTTTGAACAATAAGTTTTTCAGGTTCTTATGTATGTTTTCTATTGTTTCAGCTACTGGTATTTTGGAATACATGCTTTGTGCATCAAAAGAGAGGAATGTTGCTGTGTCTGGGCTTTTTATATGTCAGTAATGAAGTGGTAGTGAGACCTCCAGACCAGATGAGAGGAAACGCAGATCAGCAGATCGTAAGATATTACTTGTTACATAAAAAATCACTACGTTCTTGTTTAATAATCTAAAACTAACTAAACTGTATCGTTTCAGATCCCACTGATGATGCCTTAGAACCAGAAAAAGGCGAAACGAGTCTGGGAAAAATGAATTAAGTGGGAGCAGAAAAAGGAGTCGTTATTTACATAATAATAATACTGTCACACAAGCCTTGGCACTGAGTACTCTGGCGTTGTCTTTCATGGAATAGCTTAAGTCTCTCCGTCAGTCGTTAGTTCTTTAAAAAAAATTAAAGCAAAAAAATAAATAAAAAGTTACTTTGCAAGGTATCAGTCTGTGATCTGTGAGTAGAAGCTGCAGACACACCACTCTGCACTGCTAATTAGCCCAACGGGAACCTTGCTCTAGTTTCCAAGGCCGCTCTTCCATAGCTTCTTTCTTCGTTATTTCTTTTTCTCCACCATCAGAACCGACACAGCACTTACCGAGCAATGAGGTAGTGCGTGGAGTGGTCGCAGTGCCTGCCAGGGTGTTGTTTTATTGGCTACATCGGAAACAGGACCTCGTTTGTGCACGACGATTACTGTTTGTACTATTTCATCTTGAAGTTAATTTCTTATACCTTAGTACTTCCACATACGTATTTATATTAAAATTTGGCAAGTACGTTCGGCAGAGAGGGTTTCAAACGCTGGAAGTAACACAATGATGCAATATTTTGACCACTTATTGAGTTATGTTCTAGATCGTTTTTGACATCAGAACTAGAATTAGCTTATTTTCAGCGCGCTCTATTTCCCTTCAGATTCTTTTCAGAACTTCGGTGTACTGGTTCAGAAAAAAATATATACTGTGTGTTACTAATGTTTCGAATGTTACTTTCCATTTTAAGTGGTATTTACTTTTTGGAAGACAGACAGAGAATACAGCACTGCCAGTTTGTGTTTCCTAAACAGTTCGTGGTATATTTATACACTTATGGGCCACAACGTTATGACCATCTGCTTAATAGCTTGTTCGTATGTCTCTGGAACGAAATACACTATTGACTCTGCGTATTGGGGATCCGACAGTTTACAGTTAGGTTTGTGGAGGTATGTGGCATTAGATGTCTACACACATATCACATACACTCCTGGAAATTGTAATAAGAACACCGTGAATTCATTGTCCCAGGAAGGGGAAACTTTATTGACACATTCATGGGGTCAGATACATCACATGATCACACTGACACAACCACAGGCACATAGACACAGGCAACAGAGCATGCACAATGTCGGCACTAGTACAGTGTATTTCCACCTTTCGCAGCAATGCAGGCTGCTATTCTCCCATGGAGACGATCGTAGAGACGCTGGATGTAGTCCTGTGGAACGGCATGCCATGCCATTTCCACCTGGCGCCTCAGTTGGACCAGCGTTCGTGCTGGACGTGCAGACCGCGTGAGACGACGCTTCATCCAGTCCCAAACATGCTCAATGGTGGACAGATCCGGAGATCTTGCTGGCCAGGGTAGTTGACTTACACCTTCTAGAGTACGTTGGGTGGCACGGGATACATGCGGACGTGCATTGTCCTGTTGGAACAGCAAGTTCCCTTGCCGGTCTAGGAATGGTAAAACGATGGGTTCGATGACGGTTTGGATGTACCGTGCACTATTCAGTGTCCCCTCGACGATCACCAGAGGTGTACGGCCAGTGTAGGAGATCGCTCCCCACACCATGATGCCGGGTGTTGGCCCTGTGCGCCTCGGTCGTAAGCAGTCCTGATTGTGGCGCTCACCTGCACGGCGCCAAACACGCATACGACCATCATTGGCCCCAAGGCAGAAGCGACTCTCATCACTGAAGCCGACACGTCTCCATTCGTCCCTCCATTCACGCCTGTCGCGACACCACTGGAGGCGGGCTGCACGATGTTGGGGTGTGAGCGGAAGACGGCCTAACGGTGTGCGGGACCGTAGCCCAGCTTCATGGGAACGGTTGCGAATGGTCCTCGCCGATACCCCAGGAGCAACAGTGTCCCTAATTTGCTGGGAAGTGGCGGTGCGGTCCCCTACGGCACTGCGTAGGATCCTACGGTCTTGGCGTGCATGCGTTGCGGTACGGTCCCAGGTCGACGGGCACGTGTACCTTCCGCCGACCATTGGCGACAACATCGATGTACTGTGGAGACCTCACGCCCCACGTGTTGAGCAATTCGGCGGTACGTCCACCCGGCCTCCCGCATGCCCACTATACGCCCTCGCTCAAAGTCCGTCAACTGCACATACGGTTCACGTCCACGCTGTCGCGGCATGCTACCAGTGTTAAAGACTGCGATGGAGGTACGTATGCCACGGCAAACTGGCTGACACTGACGGCGGCGATGCACAAATGCTGCGCAGCTAGCGCCACTCGACGGCCAACACCGCGGTTCCTGGTGTGTCCGCTGTGCCGTGCGTGTGATCATTGCTTGTACAGCCCTCTCGCAGTGTCCGGAGCAAGTATGGTGGGTCTGACACACCGGTGTCAATGTGTTCTTTTTTCCATTTCCAGGAGTGTAATTCGCGTAAATAACGTGTCACAGATTTGCGCCAAACAACGTCCTAGATGGGTTCCACAGGATTTACATCAGGCGAATTTGGTCACCGATACATCAATCTGACTTCATTGTAATGCTCCTCAAGCCACTGTAACATGTTTCTGGCTCCAAGAGAGGAACAATTACACTGTAAAAAGATGATATCGGAGTCAGGAAAGACATCAAGCAAGAAGAAATACGATTAGTTGGCAGCTGGCAGCGTGTCTTCAGTTACTATCACAGGTCCCATACAAGCGCGGGACGACGTCTGCCATTGCATAATACTGTTCCCGCCAGCCGCGTCCTTGGCGCGCTGCGAGTTTCGAGCTCCCGTGGACCTCGATGGCGGTGTTTATGGAGACGACCATTGACCTAGTGCTGCAAAAATGTGATTCACCAGAAGAGCCGACACGTTTCCATTGATCAACGGTTAATAACAATGGTCCCTTGTTCATTGCAATCGTAACTGACGGTGTCGTTGGGTCAACTTGTGAACACCTAGGTGCCGTATACTGCAGAGCTCCATGTTCAACAATGTACAATGAACGGTGTGCTCTGAAACACTTATGCGAGCACCAGCATTGTGCTCTTTCGGCAGAGATGCCACACATCATCATCCATCCTACTTTACAGAGCAGATAAGCCTCCGAACCCCACTTTCTGTGAAGAGTCGTGGACGTCAAATCATTGAGCATCTAGTGGTGTCCCCGCCGGTAGATGAACGGTTAGCGCGATAGAATGTCAATCCTAAGTGTCCGGGTTAGATTCCCGGCTGGATCGGAGATTTTCTCCACTCAAAGACTGGGTGTTGTGTTGTCCTAATCATGATCATTTCATCCCCATCGAGGCGCAAGTTGCCGAAGTGGCGTCAAATTTAAAGACTTGCACCCGGCGAACGGTCTACTCGACGAGAGGCCTTAGTCACACGATATTTATTTATTTTAGCATCTAGTGGTGGTTTCACTGTTCTTCCACCTCTTTCCGTAAATGCTCACGACAGTAGCACATGAACATCAGACCAGCTTCTTTATTTCCGAGTATCGTTCACAGGCTCTGCGTGATAATAATCAGCTCTTTGCCGAATTCGCTTATCCCAGTGAATTTCCCCGTTTGCAGCACATATCTTCGCGAGGGTGATCCCCCGTCCGTGTCTGCTCCACTTACATACTTTTGCTAACGCATCACGTGACCGCGACGCCACCAGTCGATAACCAAGGTCGTGGTAGGCAATGGTCATAATGTTTTCTCTTACGGGTACGAACTTAAGAATGATGTGCTGTGATACATGAATTTGGGAAGTCAAGTTCGAATATCACCGCAGCAATGACACACAACCAAATCTCACGAAAGGATATAGTACTAGACGCTGACACTGACGGTTACTGAAGGGAAACCTCTTACAATGAGTGAACAGTCAGTAGCACCGGAAGTTAGTATATAACATTTTTGCTCGTTAGAACAAAACTGAGGTACGACATAGGTAGATGTAATATTTTTGTTTAGTATTAGTTGTAAGGTACAGCTAATCTCAGCATTAACCAGTTAAATGTGAAAATTCAGTTATCAGGATCACAGTACTAATTTTAGCAATATCAGCAGCAGGAAAGAAAGATGAAGCTGGTGATGTTGGTGTTACACTTTGTACGAGTTCCTGCATAACTTCCAGGAAATTAATCATCAATGAGCGATGGAATCAATTTCCTCTCCGAAGCAACTGCACGATTGTACTTTAGAGCAGGTATCGCTTTATTTCAGTACAGATGTTACTTCCACTTAAATGGTATATTACATATACGAAATAGGAAACTGCAGTAGCTTTGGAAATATTTTCTGATGCTTCACAAGGCCCGATTTGGGACGATGGAGCTCACTCTCAGTTCAAAACAGGTTTTTCACTTTTACGTCCATTGTGTTAATACGTTTGGATATATGTATCATTGGCATTTTATGGCAGCAGACGATGCAGCGGCTTACATGGTACACCGGTCAGCCATAACAGAACCGGTGGCTGTCGGTGCTTTAGAGTGGGCGAGCTCGGCCTCTTTTGACGGCTGATGGCCGCGTGCCACGAGCCGGCGCGTCGCTCTCTGTACAGGTGGCGGGCACTGCCTGCGCTGATGGCAATATCCAGCCGGCTGTCGGCTGCCGGCATCTGGGAGCCAGCGCTAATTAACGGCCCTAACGTCCGGCGCATTCCAAAGGGACTGACGCCGCCTGCGCCTCGCATGTTCACTTCTGTCAGCCATCAGTTTTCCTTTAGAACTTAAGCCAACTACCCCGGCGTTAAGACGCGTGTATATGACAAGAGTCTCTGTTTATTTTTCTTTTTTTTTTTTTTTTTTGAAGTTCAAATCGTCTTTTTGGGTGGAGGAAGCTATACACTACTGGCTATTATAACTGCTACACCAAGAAGAAATGCAGATGATAAACGGGTATTCATTGGACAAATATATTATACCAGAACTGACATATGATTACATTTTCACGCACTTTGGGTGCGTAGATCCTGAGAAATCAGTATCCACAACAACCACCTCTGGCCGTAATAACGGCCATGATACGCCTGCTCATTGAGTCAAACAGAGCTTGGATGGCGTGCCATGCAGGTGCAATACGATACCACAGTTCATCAAGAGTAGTGACTGGCGTATTGTGACGAGCCAGTTACTCGGCCACCATTGACCAGACGTTTTCAATTGGTGAGAGAGCTGGAGAATGTGCTGGCCTGGGCCGCAGTAGAACATTTTCTGTATCCAGAAAGCAACATCCGGTCGTGCATTATCCTACTGAAATGCAGGGTTTCGCAAGGATCGAATGAAGGGTAGAGCCACGGGTCGTAACACATCTGAAATGTAACGTCCACTGTGCTGTCAATGCGAACAAGAGGCGGCCGAGACGTGTAACCAATGGCACCCCATACCATCACGCCGGGTAATACGCCAGTATGGCGATGACGAATGCACGCTTCCAGTGTGCGTTCACCGCGATGTCGTCAAACACGGATGCGACCATCATGATGCTGTAAACAGAACCTGGATTCATCCGAAAAAATGACGTTTTGCCATTCGTGCACCCCATACCATCACGCCGGGTAATACGCCAGTGTGGCGATCACGAATGCACGCTTACAGTGTGCGTTCACCGCGATGTCGTCAAACACGGATACGACCATCATGATGCTGTAAACAGAACCTGGATTCATCCGAAAAAATGACGTTTTGCCATTCGTGCACCCAGTTTCGTCATTGAGTACACCGTCGCAGGCGCTCCTGTTTGTGATGCAGCGTCAAGGGTAACCGCAGCCATGGTCTCCGAGCTGATAGTCCAAGCTACTGCAAACGTCGTCGAACTGTTTGTGCAGATGGTTGTTGTCTTGCAAACGTCCCCGTCTGTTGACTCAGGGATCGAGAGGTGGCTGTACGATCCGTTCCAGCCATGCGGATAAGATCCTATCATCTCGACTGCTAGTGATACGAGACCGTTGGGATCCAGCACGGCGTTCCGTATTACCCTCCTGAACACACCGATTCCATCTTCTGCTAACAGTCATTGGAGCTCGACCAACGCGAGCAGCAGTGTCGCGATACGATAAACCGCAATCACGATAGGCTACAATCCGACCTTTATCAAAGTCGGAAACGTGATGGTACGCATTTCTCCTCCTTACACGGGGCATCACAACAACGTTTCACGAGGCAACGCCGGTCAACTGCTGTTTGTGTGTGAGAAATCGGTTGGAAACTTTCCGCATGTCAGCACGTTGTAGGCGTTGCCACCGGTGCCAACCTTGTGTGAATGGTCTGAAAAGCTAACCATTTGCGTATCACAGAATCTTCTTCCTGTCGGTTAAATATCGCGTCTGTAGCACGTTATCTTCGTGGTGTAGCAATTTTAATGGCCAGTAGTGTATTTATAACTGTTCCCTGTATCTGACACACATTAAGTAATCACTGTCCAGAGTAAAGGCTAGGAATCCATTCACCTCTAAATGAAACAATAAATACAATACTTCGGATTATTCCGTTAACATTACGTGTAGAACAGCCGACAAACGATGCCAGTATTATTATAATAAAACCTGCCAAATCTGAGAAAGTAGTAAACTGGAAAGATTCTGATCATCGTGCAAGCGAAATAATAGCAATCGCGAAGTTCCAACGTGATTGTCGCAATGTTAATTGAAAAGACAGACGTCCCTGAACACATCAGCCCTGGCGGCACAGCCCGGTGGAGGTGACGTCTGGCGGCAGAGGCACCAAAAGGTCAAGACTAACGAAGATCAAGTAATTTCTGGTCGAATATTTACTTAAGCGAAACATTGTGTTGCAACGTTTTCTGTCTCTTACTGTTTTAGACTGGCCCGGCTTCGGATATAGTCCTCTTCCCTGGGATATCCTGTAACTGGTTAACAAGTAACTTGCGTTCTACATTTTAATACAGAGAAAAAGTCATCTCATTCTCTCTCCATTTCTGCCTGTGACCAATGATGTGTGTCATCATCACAGTCACGCTTCTCTGTCAAGCCTATCGTTTATTTATGTTAGCCAGTCTCTATGCCTCTTATGTTGCGTAAACATTTAGTTTTCGTGAAATTAAACGTCCAGCGATATCCTATGATTTCAAAGGCCGAAAGCTGTGGGTTCCGATTCCATTTTCAAGATGTTTATCTGTGGCGCCTGTTGCTTTCTGGAGAAAAACACGGGCCTCTTCTTTTGTGCACAGTAGTGCCCTCTGTTGAAAAGCGTTCCTCCTCCTTCCACTCCTGGGTTGTGGAGTGGTTGCTGGAGATCCTATCTATGTTGATCCGCGATGCTCCGGGTACCCAACATCGGCATTACAAAAGACTGTCCTGTGCCTCGCGAGACATTGTCCTGTGGCTTTCCTGGCTTGTCCTTCAGTGAGAACGGCTCCAACGGTAGTGGCCTAATTTATTCCCCTGGAAACATGGCTGCTACTGCACTGTCCCAAACCTGCTTTCACCGTCCTCACACTTATATAAGGCATGCAGATCACAACAAAAGAAAAAATGAAGGGAAATGTTACATTAGTCTGTTACCAACAATAACTAGTACTGTCATTTATCACATTTCTTAGCATCAATTAAATATTGCAGTCAAGTGGATCTTCTATTATACCTCTACATACATTCTGGAAAAGCTGCTAAGATAATGACAGCGTAACACAAGTTAAGGCTGACAACCCACATCAGTAAATATCTGAAGGTATCAGTGAACTGCACCACTTCTTTGTTCTAATGTAATATCTAGAACTCGACTGACGCAGAAGATGCTTCAGTGTTAACCATAATCAGGTTTAGTAAGAAGTAGAGCCCCTTAACCCTCTCACTTGCATAGTGACTATCAAAAAAGTCCTACTGTCACCTCTGTGAAAGGGTTGGTTTGATATCGTGGATTCATAGGAAGCGGGGCCGCAAGGTTGCCCATATATCTGGATGTAATCATAAATGAATGTGGTCCTCTCTGAGAGATAGAAGACAGATTCTTTTGAAGGTAATTGTATAGAGCTGACGGAAGAATGTCCCATGACAGCATGTGAAAAAAACTGACACACAGTAAAGAACGTCCGCGGCGGTCTTGACGAATGGTATGGCTGCCGGCGGAACGTGCAGCTAATTGCTGCAGTTATAAGAGTGTAAAAAATTATTAGTAATGCGAAAGTTCTATGTGCCTTTCATACTTTATGGAAATATAGTTACTGTTTTCATTATAGTGTTTGGCAGCTTTGCCTATACCTCTGTAAGGTATTTCACGAAAGAAAACCTTATTTGTTGCATTTATATATTCACTAATGTCAAACCAAAGTGCTTGTGTCGTACACTGGTTATATTCTGAAGATCCTTCAATGAGAATAACCAATTGATGACTGTCAAAAAGTAGCACATGGCAAGAATTAAGTCATGATTGTTCATTATTGTACGAGTAAGTTCATAACATTTCGTTTTTTTTGCGACCTAGTACTGCAATAAACGTTATGAGTAATGTCGTAGTTCTATCGGTAAACACATTTTTACACAATAAGCACAATTCAATCTAGGTAATGTTACTAAAGTTCCTCAATGATACAATCAAAAATATGTTGATAATGATTCATGTTCACGTGTGCATAAACTATGCTAACAACAGTACTTCCAGAATGAGATTTTCATTATGCAGCGGAGTGTGCGCTGATATGAAACTTCCTCGCAGATTAAAACTGTGTGCCCGACCGAGACTCGAACTCGGGACCTTTGCCTTTCGCGGGCAAGTGCTTTACCAACTGAGCTACCGAAGCACGACTCACGTCCGGTACTCGCAGCTGGCAGAAGTGAAGCTGTGAGTACCGGACGTGAGTCGTGCTTCGGTAGCTCAGTTGGTAGAGCACTTGCCCGCGAAAGGCAAAGGTCCCGAGTTCGAGTCTCCGTCGGGCAAACAGTTTTAATCTGCCAGGAAGTTTCACAACAGTACTTCCAGTTGTTTATTTTCTGTATAACATCTATACATAAAAATATGTCAAACAATAGTTACAGCCTTTGTACCGTATCCATGAGCCTTCCTGTTTCTAAGTGCCAACTAACGCCAAAAAAACTTTATCCTTCAATAGAGCTGAGCTTTTCAATGTTAAAAAAGTTTATTTAATGAAAATTCATATTTACGCACATTGTAGCTTTATCCAGGTATTGTACACTCTAAACAATTTCTGACTTTCAATAATCTCGACTGTTACATACACTCCTGGAAACTGAAATAAGAACACCGTCATTGTCCCAGGAAGGGAAACTTTTTGACACATTCCTGGGGTCAGATACATCACATGATCACACTGACAGAACCACAGGCACATAGACACAGGCAACAGAGCATGCACCATGTCGGCACTAGTACAGTGTATATCCACCTTTCGCAGCAATGCAGGCTGCTATTCTCCCATGGAGACGATCGTAGAGATGCTGGATGTAGTCCTGTGGAACGGCTTGCCACCTGGCGCCTCAGTTGGACCAGCGTTCGTGCTGGACGTGCAGACCGCGTGAGACGACGCTTCATCCAGTCCCAAACATGCTCAATGGGGGACAGATCCGGAGGTCTTGCTGGCCAGGGTAGTTGACTTACACCTTCTAGAGCACGTTGGGTGGCACGGGATACATGCGGACGTGCATTGTCCTGTTGGAACAGCAAGTTCCCTTGCCGGTCTAGGAATGGTAGAACGATGGGTTCGATGACGGTTTGGATGTACCGTGCACTATTCAGTGTCCCCTCGACGATCACCAGAGGTGTACGGCCAGTGTAGGAGATCGCTCCCCACACCATGATGCCGGGTGTTGGCCCTGTGTGCCTCGGTCGTATGCAGTCCTGATTGTGGCGCTCACCTGCACGGCGCCAAACACGCATACGACCATCATTGGCACCAAGGCAGAAGCGATTCTCATCGCTGAAGACGACACGTCTCCATTCGTCCCTCCATTCACGCCTGTCGCGACACCACTGGAGGCGGGCTGCACGATGTTGGGGCGTGAGCGGAAGACGGCCTAACGGTGTGCGGGACCGTAGCCCAGCTTCATGGAGACGGTTGCGAATGGTCCTCGCCGATACCCGAGGAGCAACAGTGTCCCTAATTTGCTGGGAAGTGGCGGTGCGGTCCCCTACGGCACTGCGTAGGATCCTACGGTCTTGGCGTGCATCCATGCGTCGCTGCGGTCCGGTCCCAGGTCGACGGGCACGTGCACCTTCCGCCTACCACTGGCGACTACATCGATGTACTGTGGAGACCTCACGCCCCACGTGTTGGGCAATTTGGCGGTACGTCCACCCGTCCTCCCGCATGCCCACTATACTCCCTCGCTCATAGTCCGTCAACTGCACATACGGTTCACGTCCACGCTGTCACGGTATGCTATCAGTGTTAAAGACTGCGATGGAGCTCCGTATGCCACGGCAAACTGGCTGACACTGACGGTGGCGGTGCACAAATGCTGCGCAGCTAGCACCATTCGACGGCCAACACCGCGGTTCCTGGTGTGTCCGCTGTGCCGTGCGTGTGATCATTGCTTGTACAGCCCTCTCGCAGTGTCCGGAGCAAGTATGGTGGGTCTGACACACCGGTGTCAATGTGTTTTTTTTTTCTATTTCCAGGAGTGTAGAAGAACACACACGCACAAAAATATCCACGTCGTCGTCGAACATGTGCTGAGTGGGGCAAACAAAATTGGACCGGACGAGTGGATACGACTGGACTTGAATGTATAATATACCCACACCTCGTGACGTACACACCACGTGTACGCCCGCCACGTGATCCACAACGGTTCAGAGCGTAGTGCGGACTGTGTCAGTGTGACTGATGGATTGCAAAGGGGTGATGGTGCTCTCAGTGGAGCAGCGGGTGCCCATTGCGGAAAGTCACGTGACAACAAAGTCTTGGAAACGGTGCTGCCAGTTCGCTGAGACATTTATTGGAGTCAAATTGCCAGCAAAGAGTGCCTTGCAGCAACTAGTCCTAAAACGGCGTAGGGCAGAATCTGTTTTGAACAAACCAAAAAACATTTCGAAACGCGGTTGCACACCACAAAATGTGGTTCCAGTTCACAGGAAAATGCTTCGAAATCCTACCAAGTCCGCCCAACGCTTGTCACAAGAGACAAGCACATCCAGGCGATCACGCGGACGAATACTCCGCCTGAAACTGCACACGCATCCATGCCAAGTATCTGTTGTTCATGCATTAAAACCAGCAGATGCTCCTGGGCGCCTCTGGTTTAGTAGTTGGTTGTTCACTGAGATAACAATGAACGGCTTGGACATGGATCTGTTCCTTATGTCTGACGAGGACTGGTTTCATCTGATCGGTTATGTTAACTCACAGAATCACATGTCCTGGTAGTCGAGAATCCTTACAACTCCCACCATTGTATGATCGCTACGTTAGGGTTTGGTGCACGCTGTCTACAAGCTGCACCATTGGTACCATATTTTTTCGTCAGACGCTGATTTCGGCGCGTTACATAGTCAGCATTTTGAAACCATCTGTGGCAGCATTATCGGAAGAGGAAAAGACCTACAGTTACTTCCAACAGGAAGGAGCAACTGCCGATAAAGACGGCCGAATCTTGGAGCACATGTACACAATCTTCACGCCTGACAGATTTCTTAGCAGAGGTCGTCTGGTCGCGGCCCTAGCTGTGCATACAGGTCACCTGATCTGTCAGTGTGCGATTACTTTGTGTGGGGAGCTCCCAAACCTAAGGTTTATTACCACAATCCTCTCATTCTTCAACAACTGCAGCAGAACATATCAAATGGGATTGCAGAAGTACCAATACTCCAGCTTCGATCCTTCTTCAGCAACTATCCTCTGCTGTGTTTCTTCGTACCTAGGAACTCTGTTCTCCAAGAAACTTTTATTTGCTCCATCCTTTATTATCTGTCGCTAAAAAAAAAAAAATGCACCAAGAAAACGTGGAATCTATTATTGTAACAAGAGCGAATGTGACGAGAAAAGGTTTATAAGCGCTTCTGATGTCAGCAGACGACGCCACCGTCATCCCTCCACTTCCTCTCCTTACGTCGTCAGCACCTAAGCTTTCCTTGCGAGAGACCTTGACGACGACTTTCTGTTCGGTAGAAAGTCAGCATGAGTGCTGTCATTCATGTGAAACGTGTTGTGCAGTCTTCGGTAATTCCATTCCGCCCTTGCGAACTGACTTTTATTCATGTTGGAGTAATTGCGCAGGTCTCGATGTCACTGCTACTTGTTATGAGAGGGTCGGCGGGAGTGGTCGAGCGGTTCTAGGCGCTATAGTCTGGAACCGCGCGATCGCTTCGGTCGAAGGTTCGAATCCTGCCTCGAGCAAGGATGTGTGTCATGTCCTTAGGTTAGCTAGGTTTAAGTAGTTCTAAGTTCTTGGGGACTGATGACCTCCGCAGTTAAGTCCCATAGTGCTCAGAGCAATTTGAACAATTTTTGTTGTGAGAGTTCACGTACCCTGACAAACCCAGACAAGCTTTATCAGTGATAAAGAACATTTGGGTGTGAACGTGTCCCTCATACAGAGACTACAGTAGGCACCTGCAACATTGAACTGGTCAATGACGCTTAAGAGCAGCGTTAGTGGCTCCTATATGGCGATGCAATCAGGTTTGCTTTAAATAAACACTGTAACGGTCGTGAACGTTTGAGGTTGGTCGAAGTGGTATGACGCTCGTCAAGAATGTCTTTAAGCCGACAAAGACCCCATTATCAACACATCATTGAGTTTGAACAAGTTGTGTAATAGGGTTATGAGAATCTGCATGTCCCTTCTGAGATTTTGCATACATACTAGGTAGGAATGTAGACAATGCACATGTACAGGGGTGGTCATATGAACGTACCGTCGCAAGGAGACCGAGCTTCGGACGACCACGTGGCACTACCGAGAGGGAGGATCATCGTGTTCGGCGAGTGACTGACGCATCGTAATGCATCTGCAGCAGGAATCTGAGCGGCACCGGGCACCACAGTGACAAAATGAACTGTTACACATCAATTACTTCAAGGACAGCTCCGAGTCAGACGCTCCGTAGCGTGTATTCCACCGACCCCAACTCACTGCCGTTTGCGACTTCAGTGATGTCAAGCGAGATCTCATCTGTTGCAATTTCTGATGAAAGCTTGTTCTGCCTCGGTGTCCTGTGATGGTTGTATGTTGGTTAGAAGGAGGCCACTTGAATGCCTGCAATAAACCCGTCTGCGTGTTAGACACACTGGACCTACACCTGGAGTTATGTTCTGGTGTGCGATTTCATACGACAGTTTCAGCGCTCTCGTGCTTATCCTGACGGTAGATTTGTATGTCACTCTCGTGATTCGACATATTGTGCTGCGATTCATGAATGGCATTCCAGAACGTGATTTCCAACAGGATAACGGTCGGTCACATAGCGCTGCTGTAACCCAACGTATTCTACAGAGTGCCCACATGTTGCCTTGGCCTGCTCGATCGCCAGATTTGTCACCAGTCGAAAACATGTGGGACATCATCGGATGACAACTCCAGCGTCATTCACAAGCAGCATTAACCGTCCCTGTATTGATCGACTACCTGTCACAGCCATGGAACTCCAGCCCCTAAACTGACCTCGGGCACCTGTTCAACATAATGTATGTAAGTTTGCATGCTTGCATTCAACACTTTGGCGGGTACAACGATTATTAATGTACCAAAATTTCACATTTGCAATGGTTTATCTCGCTGTTCCATTAACCTGTGATCATGCACTGTTAATTACTTAATATGTTACCTTGACGAATGAGTTCCCCAAATTTCATTACTCTAAATTAATACATTTTTGAATTTGCGATTTTTTCCAGCAGTATTTCTTCGAAGGACCAGTGATGGTATAAGATCGTGGTTTCATTTTAATCTCTGTGTGTGGCTAAGTGAGAATACATACGGAATAAGAATAGCAAAGTGTTAAAGTCGTCAACATCAAATCGAATTCATCACTTGACTTTGGTACGATGCTGTTCTTTACATTTTGCGCCAAAACTGAAAAATTAATATTACACGCATTTTACATGTCGCCACATATTATATCTTTTAGCAACAGAACTGTTGCTGCTATTGATGCAAATTGGAATTAACAGCAATAGGAAAAGTTACTTTTCATACATAAGTACCAGGAAGTCTGACTATAATGATTATGCTAGGAGGAAGCACTTTATCGATGATTAATATCGAGACACAGTGTAATAAAGAGTTAAGGTCGTAGAACTAATCTATGTTGCTTTGTGTCCAAGTAAATACTAGACAAGCATTAGATAAATTTCATAGGTGGATGTGTGCTGTCAGCCAATCCGTTGTAAGTATATACATTTCGAGTAATTTTCATCTGTAGACAAGAGTTATATATATGGCCTTCTGAGTTATTATCTCTCAGTTGTATAAATCTTCTCTTCTTGTTTAATATAGAAAAGCATAGGAAACTAATATGAGGGGAACTGCAAAAAGTAAGTTACAGATTATGGCAGTTCAAGTAACATTTATTGAATGCTGCAGTACACTACAAAATGGCGCAAATAAGTCACGCTACTTTGCGACTTAGTATCTGTCAACAGTTGTCGGTACGTTCTACCAATCGTTCAATTCCTCGACGATAGAAATCCACTCCTTGGTCACGGACCTGTTGGAGGACCGCTGCATGAACACCCTCATAGCTGGAAACTCTCTTTCCCCACAGATATTCTTTCAGAAAAGACGGAAACCACGTAGTGCCGGATTTCTTCCTTCCCAGTCACCATCACTCACAATGTGCATCTTGGGTCAAGTTGTTGGCATCATTTCATTACCACTGGAGGCAACGCTGCATTTGGTCCATATAGTGCCATAATTTCACTGTTAATTTGTATGCAAAATCTAGACTTTCGCCCACAAGAGTCGCACTGCCCTGTGTAGTTCAACTTCGGAGCATGTTTCAAGTCACCGCATGATTTCACTCACAAATTATGATGCAGCTTCTATCCGTACTGCAGAAGATCTTTGTCTGAAGGAAAACTGGAACGTGTACACTCTCCTGACAATGCACAACCCTCGTCGCGCAGTCGTCTTAGCGCGGGATGACATGAATAACTTACTTTCCGAAGTCCTTGCGCACCAGTTTATCACGTGAAGAATGAATATTATTGATATTTTTAGTTTCTCTATGGGTGAAAAAAGATTAAATATAAAGCGGCAGAACGTAAGGTCGGAAGAATTTCGTCCCTAGTATGTGAAATCGCCGACTGAGGGCTTTCCAACACCAGTATTGTTTCCAAATTCTTATTTTCACTTCAGCTGGTCATCGCTGTGTCGTATCAAAAAATAGTTTTTCAAAGCACCTTGCTCGTCAATATTTTCGGAAATAGAGTTGTGATGTCACGGAAAGTACAAATAGGTGAACTCGCATTCTACAGTTGAGTTTTCTCTTCAGTCATAACTAGCATCTTAGGCAGTTGGTTGCGCAGTACACATAATGTAATGTTTTCAGCACTTTTCGGTTTCTAAAAGAGTCTTTCGACTTTCCTTAGTGATTTGCGTACCGACCAGGACAGACCTCAAAACGATGAAGGCGCTAAGACGCCGCTGGAATAAAACTTAGATATAATGATTAATTTGCTTTACTTTAATTCCAGTTTTGGATCGCAATGTTTATTTGTACTCTAATCCCCTATGTTTTTGCATACGCATAGTTTATTTTTGGGAAGGCCTGCTTTTTAAAATATTCATAGACAGCAACGTCATATCTAAGGAGTTATACATTGAAATCTGGGGTACTAGTTATTCATTTCATTCATTTGGTTGCTTTTAGTTCCTTCATCTGATGAAATGTTGTAGCAGAATTGATAAAATCTGAAATTACTCCATAAGGATTTAACTATGTGTAATACCGAAGAAAGTAAAGTCATATGGTATAAATATCTGGGAGACACCAGAGGACTTTTTAGCAGCCGAAGTGGAAAGGTTTTTCGTTTCCTCCACGACTGCAGGCTTCGCGAAGTATGAGAGCTGTGTTGCAAGTGTATTTGTTAAGTCTAGATGACTGTATTGGTAAGAGTGCGAGAGGGCGCCTGTGTGCCTGCGTGCATGTGAGTGTGTAGTGTTGCGATATTGCTTTAGATGATGAGAGAAGAGAGAGGATGAAACCCACTGCCGATACATCGCTTGCTCATCTCGTAGATCACCAAGGCAACCACCGAGTTTCACGTTCTCATCAGACGGACAGATCACCATCTACAGTTTCGGGTGCCCATAGTCCGCGAGACACTGCATAGGGGCTTGGAATTTACTCCAAGACATCTGCGAAAAGACAGGTGATCAAGGACTTTACGCCACCATCCCTCCTGTCTCCTCTGCAATAAAGACAAAGAGAGAATTATCAACAGCTTCTGTTACCTATCCAAGTATTGGCCACGCCCGGCGCTGCTTTGACCGGAATGGGTGTATTCACCCCCACACGGCCGTTGGCTTCATATTGACAGACTTGGTACTTAACAAGATCAAATAGAAAGATTGATAGATATGAAGAACCGAAATGAAATTATTTAATACAAACCTTCACAAAGGAGGTTTACATTTACATCTAAATCTACATGACAGCTTTGCAATTAGCACTGTAACTTAATTCTTGTCAGCTTTTATCTGCTTGAATCTTCCTAAAACTGTCTACTGAAACGGCTCAAAAAATAATTACTAAACAAATTAATTCCTAACTTAAACTCGTTTACCGAGCAAAACTCTGACTGTACTGAATTATACAAAGACTTAATACACTCCTGGAAATTCAAATAAGAACACCGTGAATTCATTGTCCCAGGAAGGGGAAACTTTATTGACACATTCCTGGGGTCAGATACATCACATGATCACACTGACAGAACCACAGGCACATAGACACAGGCAACAGAGCATGCACAATGTCGGCACTAGTACAGTAGATATCCACCTTTCGCAGCAATGCAGGCTGCTATTCTCCCATGGAGACGATAGTAGAGACGCTGGATGTAGTCCTGTGGAACGGCTTGCCATGCCATTTCCACCTGGCGCCTCAGTTGGACCAGCGTTCGTGCTGGACGTGCAGACCGCGTGAGACGACGCTTCATCCAGTCCCAAACATGCTCAATGGGGGACTGATCCGGAGATCTTGCTGGCCAGGGTAGTTGACTTACACCTTCTAGAGCACGTTGGGTGGCACGGGATACATGCGGACGTGCATTGTCCTGTTGGAACAGCAAGTTCCCTTGCCGGTCTAGGAATGGTAGAACGATGGGTTCGATGACGGTTTGGATGTACCATGCACTATTCAGTGTCCCTCGACGATCACCAGAGGTGAGAGGAGATCGCTCCCCACACCATGATGCCGGGTGTTGGCCCTGTGTGCCTCGGTCGTATGCAGTCCTGATTGTGGCGCTCACCTGCACGGCGCCAAACACGCATACGACCATCATTGGCACCAAGGCAGAAGCGACTCTCATTGCTGAAGACAACACGTCTTCATTCGTCCCTCCATTCACGCCTGTCGCGACACCACTGGAGGCGGGCTGCACGATGTTGGGGCGTGAGCGGAAGACGGCCTAACGGTGTGCGGGACCGTAGCCCAGCTTCATGGAGACGGTTGCGAATGGTCCTCGCCGATACCCCAGGAGCAACAGTGTCCCTAATTTGCTGGGAAGTGGCGGTGCGGTCCCCTACGGCACTGCGTAGGATCCTACGGTCTTGGCGTGCATCCGTGCGTAACTGCGGTCCGGTCCCAGGTCGACGGGCACGTGCACCTTCCGCCGACCACTGGCGACAACATCGATGTACTGTGGAGACCTCACGCCCCACGTGTTGAGCAATTCGGCGGTACGTCCACCCGGCCTCCCGCATGCCCACTATACGCCCTCGCTCAAAGTCCGTCAACTGCACATACGGTTCACGTCCACGCTGTCGCGGCATGCTACCAGTGTTAAAGACTGCGATGGAGGTCCGTATGCCACGGCAAACTGGCTGACACTGACGGCGGCGGTGCACAAATGCTGCGCAGCTAGCGCCATTCGTCGGCCAACACCGCGGTTCCTTGTGTGTCCGCTGTGCCGTGCGTGTGATCATTGCTTGTACAGCCCTCTCACAGTGCCCGGAGCAAGTATGGTGGGTCAGATACACCGGTGACAATGTGTTCTTTTTTCCATTTCCAGGAGTGTATGATTTGCTCAAAAATGTCTACAAACTGAAACTAACTGTTTCTTTAAAAATACGGTACTACCCTGACCGTTACCTGACTTCTGAAATAAATACGTAACTCAACTTGCAAAGAAATTCCTGGCCCTAAACTGTATTTTCACTTACGTAGTGTCTTAAAAATTATTTTTGCAGGTATCTCGAAAAAGGAAAAAGAAGGCGTAACAAAAATGGCTACATGTAGAAGAAAGAAACAAAGCCAAACAGATAATTGCAGCATGCAAGAAGAAATCTGGGGAAGACTTTGGAAACAGGTTGGAGACTATGGGTGAAGCTGCTGGAACACCATTCTGGAGTGTAATTAGCTGTCTTCGAAAGGGAGATGAGAAGGAAATGACAAGTATTTTGGACATGTCAGGAAAACTGCTGGTGAATCCTGTGGATGCCTTGGGCAGATGAAGAGAGTATTTTGAAGAGTTGCTCAATGTAGGCGAAAATACGATCAGTCATGTTTCAGATTTCGAGGTAGAATGGGATAGGAATGATGATGGAAATAGGATCACATTTGAGGAAGTGGAGAAAATGGTCAATAGATTGCAGTGCAATAAAGCAGCCGGGATGGATGAAATTAAGTCGGAACTCATCAAATACAGTGGAATGTCAGGTCTTAAATGGCTACACAGGATAACTGAATTGACCTGGGAGTCGGGACAGGTTCCATCAGACTAGACAAAAGCAGTAATCACACCAATCTTTAAACATGGAAACAGAAAAGATTGTAACAACTACAGAGGTATCTCTTTAATCAGCCTTGTGGGTAAAATCTTCAGGTATTGTTGAAAGGAAAGTGCGAGTATTAGCTGAGGACCAATTGGATGGAAATCAGTGTGGGTTTAGGCCTCTTAGAGGTTGTCAGGACCAGATCTTTAGCTTGCGGCAAATAATGAAGAAGTGTTATGAGTGGAACAGGGAATTATATCTATGCTTTGTAGATCTAGAAAAGGCATATGACTGGGATCCTAGGAGGAAGTTATTGTCTGTTCTACGAGATTATGGAATACGAGGCAAACTTTTGCAAGCAATTGAAGGTCTTTACCTGGATAGTCAAGCAGCAGTTAGAGTTGACGGTAAATTGAGTTCATGGTTCAGAGTAGTTTCAGTGGTAAGACAAGGCTGCAACCTGTCTCCACTGTTGTTCATATTATTTATGGATCATATGTTGAAAACAATAGACTGGCTGGGTGAGATTAAGATATGTCAACACAAAATAAGCAGTCTTGCATATGCGGATGACTTAGTTGTGATGGCAGATTCGATTGAAAGTTTGCAAAGTAATATTTCAGAGGTAGATCAGAAATGTAAGGACTATGGTATGAAGATTAGCATCTCGAAAACGAAAGTAACGTCAGTGGGAAAGAAATATAAACGGAGTGAGTGCCAAATAGGAGAAACAAAGTTAGAACAGGTGGACGGTTTTAAGTACTTAGGATGCATATTCTCACAGGATGGCAACATAGTGAAAGAACTGGAAGCGAGGTGTAGCAAAGCTAATGCAGTGAGCACTCAGCTACGATCTACCCTCTTCTGCAAGAAAGAAGTCAGTACCAAGACTAAGTTATCTGTGCACCGTTCAATCTTTCGACAACTTTGTCGTATGGGAGCGAAAGCTGGGTGGATTCAGCTTACCTTATCAACAAGGTTGAGGTTACGGATATGAGAGTAGCTAGGATGATTGCAGGTACTAGTAGATGGGAACAATGGTAGGAGGGTGTCCACAATGAGGAAATCAAAGAAAAACTGGGAATGAACTCTATAGATGTAGCGGTCAGGGCGATCAGGCTTAGATGGTGGGGTCATGTTACACGCATGGGAGATGCAAGGTTACCCAAGAGACTCATGGGCTCAGCATTAGAGGGTGGGAGGAGTTGACGCAGACCAAGGAGAAGGTACCTGGATCCGGTTAAGCATGATTTTGAAGTAACAGGTTTAACATCAGAAGAGGCATCAATGTTAGCACTGAATAGGGTATCATGGAGGAATTTTATAAGGGGGCTATGCTCCAGACTGAACGCTGAAAGGCATAATCAGTCTTAAATAATGATGATGATGATGATGGTATCTCGAAAGCAGCGCACAGCTTACAGCAGCTAAGGAACATTAAAATCTACGACTGATAATTCCGTACCACAAAGTGCAATGTGCGTAGCACATAAGAAACTGAACTAAGGTTGAGAATTTTAATTGGTAAGAAATAACATTTGATAAAAATCAAATGAAAATGCTTTAACATCAACTGACCGTTCATAAGTAGTATTTGCTTGACATGACTTTAACAAATAACTTTAAGCAAGGGGAAGCTCATCTTCCTGTCAGAGCAATCCGTATAAGAATTCTAGTATCTGAGCTTCCTTTACTACAAACCTCAACAACACGAAACAATGCTATGCCCTTGCGTGCCTACCTCAGTCTCTCAACATTCCAGAAAAATATATAAATGACCTCCTTAGCTTCTCTCTCCATAATTATATCAAAAATATTCGTACTGCTTTTCCATCTGTCTCATACCACACCTACAAACAAAATTTCCTGACCTTTGTCCAAAATGTCTGCTACTCAATATTGCTCAACTCAGAATGCGTCTAACTTTTATAGTCATCTCAGCAGAGGCGGTGTAGCAACACAAAGATATTGTAGCAATAGTCAAAGATTACTGATTTTCCTCTGTGTGAGGTACGCATATCGATATTTACGTAAGAAACAGAATGTACAGAATAACCAAAATAATATGCACACTTCACCTAAAGTGTTTGTCAGAGGGTTCGTAGAATGACTTTGCATCACCTTAACTCGTCAGTTACTCTCCTGAACATCGCGTGGGAAAAACAAACATCTTGATCTTTCCCTGTGAACTCTGATTTATGTTATTAGATTACGATGATAATTTCTCCATGCGCATTTAGAGGAGAAATTTGGTGCTTGAAATTCCTTGAAAACATCTCGCCCCAATGGAAAACCCCTGTGTTTAACTGACTGCCACCCCAACTGGGGTATCAATCCGTGTTATTATCTCCCCTATTTCGCAATAACACGAAACAAACTGACCCCCTTCGAACTTTTACGATGTCCTTCGTCATTACTACCTGGGATGACATACTGCGCAGCAGTAGTTCAGAAGAGGATGAAAAAGCATAGTGTTGGCAGTCTCTTTAGTAGATATGTTGCGTATTAGAAGTGTTCTGCCAGTAAGACGCAGTCTGTGGTTACCCTTTCCCACAATGCTTTCTATTTGATGGTTCCAATTCAAGTTACTTGTAATTATGATCCCTAGCTATTTAGTTGAATCTACGAGCTTCACGTTTGTGCGATTTATCATGTAATCGAAATTTAACGCATCATTTTTTGTACTAATGAGGCAGACCTCTCACTTTTCGCTCCATACAAATATCTTGTATAGATCATTTTACCAGTCCCTTTGATCTGATGACTGTACTAGACAGTGAACAACAGCATTATTCGCAAACAATTTGTGAGGGTCTGTAGAGAGACAGGGGATAAGGACTTCAAACTTTAAATGGATTTTTCCTGCCTAAAATGGCAACTAATTAAAAACGTTAGGCTATACTTGCAAGCATGTTTAATGGTTGTGTACATTCCGGAGCACCAAACGATATTCTGTTAACTTGAAACGAAATAAATACCAGAACCTATATTTAATTTTAGAGACATTAATACTGGTGCCACTTGCTCCTTTGCCCTGAAAGCCCCGGGACACGCCCACCACGTGTGCAGTCGGCGGCACGTGACTGGCGTTCGACGAACACGGGGCGACGCCGCCTAAAAATACGGCCCGGGCGAGGCGAGGCCTGTCACTCGTCTGGCGGCGCTGTCAGGGGTAACACAACACGCTTTCCGTTCCACTGGCAACACAAACGAAGGTTACAAATGTTCAACGCCATCAGCTAATTATTAACCCTCCCCATAAATCTCGTCGCACCTTGAAGGACGTTGCCACCCAGCACAACGGCGCGGCCGTCACCCGACGTCACCACTGACGGCCGTGGCTGTACCTAGATCGGGCTTCGTTTGTCCCCTCCTGGGTCTCCTTCTTCCAAGAGACATATTTTCGCCTTTATAGTGGCTACTGTTGCTGTTCTCAAAAGTGTCACGACAGAAAAAACGTAATTCCTCCCATTAAATACAGAAAATGTAAAGCAGTAAATACACAAAGTGTTATAATTAACCAGTACAAGTTAGTAGATTTCACAGTGCGGTATCTCATGCGGTCTGCGTCCAAAATAGAGCACCCTGATTAAACTGCATGTACCGTTGAGCAACACTACTTTATTGACTCCTGTTTCTTTTGCCGAAATGGCCAATTCATAAGGGTGTGGTGGTGTTCAGTTTGAAGGTAACTGTTGAGAACCTGGGGATGAAATAATACTTCAGTAGCAATATTTGTAAGGCAAGGAGAAGCTAACTCGTTACGTAAGATTCCTGGTCCACTAACATCCTATTTTCAACTCCAAACCTCGGCGCCGTGTCTTATTGAGTGAGTGTATGTAGTGGTTCCGATGACAGTCCGTGCTTTGGATGGAGCATTAAGTTTCACGTGCCATTTGCGCTTTTCAGCACGCATGTGTTATCTACCAGAAACAGGTTTCTACGTCTTCTTTCTGCCTTGCCACAACAATAAAAACACACCCGAACTTACACGCCTCAGTCAGTCATCTACAAGAAAAATTTGCACTCTAGACAAGACATTCAATGAAGAAAAGAGAAGCTCTCCTATTTAGGTCCCTGAATCTGTCTGGCGCATCCCAGCCAAAAGTACGAGCAACATTTTTGTTAGTACACGTAAAGCGTTCGGCAATGTGGACACCGACGGCGCTGTTTCATGGACTGTTCATGTACACAGTCACATTCTACCGATTCTTTGGAATGTGAAAACTTAGTTGCCTTATACTTCTTCTTTGTTGATATCTCCTCGTAAACTGTTCAGAGGCTTCTAGAATAAATTTCCTCTCATCGATACAAATCATTTAGACTTAACTAGATTGGCAACTGTCTAGTCCCCACTGCTCACAATCCTTCTTTTGCATTCTACAGTGGGCGAATTAATGCTGATGGTAAGCTAAGGATGTCGCTCTCCGATTTCAACCGATGTGCAAGGTGGATTTCATTATCTTCAATTAATCTTCTTTCAATAAAGTCAGCTACCTTTTGTCGAATACCAGCTGCCGAAATAGCTACGAGAGGCACATCTTTTACGCAGAGGTTAATTTCGTGTAACCATTTACCAGCCTAAGGGTCTAACTGAATGCCAATATGTACTTCCTTGTTTATTTCCAATACATATGAAACGTCCCCTTAGAAAAATTATTGAATTACTGTGCTGATAAATCTGTTACATTATTTGATTTTCAAACAGCTGAGCAAAACTGAACGTACTCAGACATTTCGCTCTTTACCTATTCTGATCAACACTAAACCGACACACAATATTTTTTTAGCGCAACACATTCTGACTTTCAATAATCCCTACAAAAGAATGGCTATGACTAACATTACCTCACAAAAATCTTCGTTACTCTAATTACTGCAATACAGCGAGCGCCACTACTGCCAGCTAAATAAAAGATTCAAACTACTGAAGGTACTAACTACTGATAGGCACAGTTAGCAAAAGAAAGATTTTGATAGAGAACAAACAATGTATTTACCTTAATAGTGTTCGAAAGTCATAATATATATAGCAGTTCATGACATCCCGCCTTACAAATGTATTGTCTCTGATGGACACGTGTCCAGATCATCGGCTCTGATTCCGCCATCTCTCTCCCCACATCCACCACTGTTGGCGGCTCACCTCCAACTGCGCAACGCTACGCGTTGTTAACAGCCAACTGCCCAACGCTACAATGGCGAGTATTACAACAATACCAACCAGCCACAGACTGCACACAGCACAGTCAGTGATTTTCATAGAGAGCGCTAGGTGGCGATTCCGATAAAAAAACCTAAACAACCTACTTACAATGTACTTCCTTGTTTATTTGGAATACTGTCGAGTAGAAGCTCTAACCACCTTAAGCAGAATTCCTGGAAGTATAGCAGTCACAAAAATATTTTCGGAAATACTGTTTCTGTCACAGCTCAGTACTTCATGTCGGTTATTCCTTAACATGTTCTTTGTGCTAAGTCGTCTTCTTTTCCTGGACGTGACACTTGAAGGCGATACGGTTGGCCTCAGTAGAATGAATGAGTAATGTGCATCCTACTTCAAGTTGTATATATTATTTTTTATAGAATAATTTAATTTGAACTGTTTCAGTGTGCAGGCTTTCTAAGCTGCCCATTCAGATTCAGCTCCTAATTTCCTTTAGTTACAAGTAAGTTATTCAGATGACTCAATTCCTTTTGTCTCTCATATCTACAACACGCGAACATCGGCTGTTGATCTGGTCATTCCGGAACCTAAAGTCTCGAAGTGACCCCTAAGCAGGTTGAAATTGGATGTCACAATGCGTGTTCCACTTCTCTGTGAATGAAACCCAATGACAATGAGATACTCTTTAGTGAGGAGCAGTAGCGAAGAGAGAGAGGCAGTCAGACTCTGTCTCTATCCATACATGTTTCCGTGCGTTTTCTTTCTACTATTCCTACTACTGTTTTTTTTTCTAGCGATTTTGTGTGACGAAAATACTTCGTTTTTCTCTTTCTCTGGAGGTTCTTACGCCTGTGTTTATTCCAGCGAGTTCATCGTTTTCTCTCAACAACGTATCGCACATATGTAAAATGCATTCACTCGCTTTTCAGTACTCTAATACGTTCTTTGCGCATTATATGAAATTGACAGAAAAGCTTACAAGAAATAAACAATTTAAGTTTACCGGAGTACTCGTATTCATTTGTCGACTGAGTTCTGATTGCTGCTCATAATCTTGAGATCCCCACTCGAGGGCAATACTTCTGCGATGTTCGGCAAGTTAGGAAACTCACACAAATGTTCGAAGGACATGTATAAACGAATACTGATTATGTGACGGCTCAACACAAAATTTTTATCTCAAGTACAGATAGTGTTGAGGGTCAGTGGGCGAAAATCAAAACCATCGTACAATATGCATTAGATGAGTATGTGCCAAGCAATATCGTAAGAGATGGAAAAGAGCCACCGTGGTACAACAACCGAGTTAGAAAACTACCACGGAAGCAAAGAGAACTTCACAGCATACATAAACATAGCCAAAGCCTTGCAGACAAACAAAAATTACACGAATCGAAATGTAGTGTGAGGAGGGCTATGCGAGAGCAGTTCAACGAATTCGAAAGTAAAGTTCTAAGTACAGACTTGGCAGAAAATCCTAAGAAATTTTGGTCTTATGTCAAAGCGGGCAGGTGGATCAAAACAAAATGTCCAGACACTCTGTGACCAAAATGGTACTGAAACAGAGGATAACAGAGTAAAGGCCGAAATACTAAATGTCTTTTTCTAAAGCTGTTTCACAAAGGAAGACTGCATTGTATTTCCTTCTCTAGATTGTTGCACAGTTGACAAACTGGTAGATATAGAAATAGATGACAGTGGGATAGAAAAACAATTAAAATCGCTCAAAAGAGGAAAGGCCGTTGGGAGCGTAGCGTTCCAAAAGATTGGAAAATGGAATAGGTCATCTCCGTTTTCAAGAAGAGACGTCGAACAGATGTGTAGAACCAGGGACCTATATCTCTATAGTCGATCAGTTGTAGAATTTTGGAACACGTATTATGTTCGAGTATAATGACTTTTCTGGAGACTAGAAATCTACTCGGTAGGAATCAGAATCGTGTGAAACCTAGCTCACGCTATTCGTCCACGAGACTCAGAGGGCCATAGACACGGTAGATGCCGTGTTTCTTGACTTCCGCTAGGCGTTTGATACAGTTCCCCATAGTCGTTTAATGAACAAAGTAAGATCATATGGACTATCAGCAAAATTGTGTGGTTGGATTGAAGAGTTCCTAAATAACAGAAAGCAGCATGTCATTCTCAATGGAGAGAAGTCTTCCGAAGTAAGAGTGATTTTACTGAAACGTCCCCTTAGAAAAATTATACAAGATTGTGCTTAAACTAACACACAATATCTTTTAGCGCAACGCAATCTGACTTTCAATAATCCCTACAAAAGAATGTCCCTGACTAACATTAACCTATACCTTTCACAAATCATTTACCTCACCAAAAACCTTCGTTACTCGAACTACTGCAATACAGCAAGCGCCACTACTGCCAAATAAATAAAAGATTCAAACTACTTATGGTACTTACTACTGACAGGCATAGTTTGCAAATAAAAGATTTTGATAGAGAACAAACAATGTATTTACCTTAATAGTCATAATATATATAGCAGTTCATGACATCCAGTCTTACAAATTTCAAAACTCCGCCATCTCTCTCCCCACATCCACCACTGCTGGCGGCTCACCTCCAACTGCGCAACGCTACGCGCTGTTAACATCCAGCTGCCGCTGCCCAACACTACAATGGAGACAACAATGTAAACCAGCCACAGACTGCACACGGCACAGCCAGTGATTTTTCATACAGAGCACTACATGGCGTTACCAATAAGAAAACGTAAACAACCTACTCACATAGCCCCCATGCTCCCCACAAAAAAAAATTACAAATTGTTTTGGGCAGTGCCAATACAGATTAGAAATTTTTTTTTCATAATTATGATTACAATAGCAAAGAAATCAAATGCACACACTTATTGATACAATGTTGGTCAAACGCTAAAATTTTCTCACAGTCCATATAGACAGTCCTGATCATTCATCACAGTAAAATAGTAGTGTTTTTCTCAAAGACTGAGCAATATAAGAAAATGGATTTCCATGCAGTCTTGAAGAAGTAGTGTTGTCCTTCCAACGGAAAGACAGTGCTGACTCTTGACATGCAGACAGGTAATGGGCCACAACAGAGTAAACCCACAGCAGAGTCAGTCGAAGTTTTGAAGAATATTGGTAGGTAGGTCAACACAGAATAGATCCATTGTAGTCCTGGTAGAGATTACGGTATTGGTGGGCCATCAGGGGTGCAGACCCACTGCAGTCCTTGTAGAAATAATGGTATTGGGGAGTCATCAAAGGTGTAGACCCACTTCAGTCCTTGTAGAGATTGCCAGCAGCCATCTGTTTGACTGTGCAGGTGCACAATCACCATTGAAGAGTCTTGCGGATAATATAGCAAGTCCATAACCCACCACTTGTCCACTCACAAAGTTTTTGGAATTGTTCTTAGAACCAGCAATGCTGTTAACCAGTACCTTACTGAATTATCAATACACTTGCAAACACTATCAGTCCCTATTTCTCACATATTGTCCATATACTATGACCAACAGAAACGTGTGCAGTGAAATGTAATTTACAAGTTACTTAATTTGATGAACTGGTGTCAATTACAATTTTATAACACGAGAATACAATAACAAAGGTACAAAATGTATCATTAAAGAACATAACAATACACATAACATTTGTAGTAGTACAGGCTTTACAAAAGAATCGAAATAGCAAATATATCAATGTTACAAAAATTATGACATAAGTACATACATAAAAGATCAGAATAACTTTTGAAACATCAACTTCACACATGAGCATTAGAACAAAACAGAATAAATAATGTGTAAACATCTTTACAAAGTAAATAACATGTTATTAATGCAAATTATATTTGAGGATAACAGTATTCCTCATCATAGTGAATGTAGCTTAGTATTAGAAAAATTCTGCAACATAAGTCTTATCAGATAAACATATAAAGACAGGAAGAACATAAATACACAAGGGTACACAAACACATAGTGGGATAACACAAGGAAAGGGCAGGGTTTGTTTTACTGCAGTATTTTGCAAACAAAACTTTCTTTACTTCTCGGAGATCTCCCTTCGTTATTCATTATTTCCAAAAAGTCCTATCTATACCTGCTTTCTGTACTTTTCCCATATAACCTCTCAGTGCATTTCTTCAAATCCATCGCAACTCATTCTCTTATATAGGCTACCCCCTCTTAAGCTAACTTAAATCTACTGTGCTCAGATGCTTAACTAAGGGACGAGGCAATGCAGCAGCACAAAACAATTAATACAAACAGCAATGAAAAAAAGGTGCAGGTAAGCAAAGCAAGCAGCAATAAATGTAATAACTTATATCTAAACATGACAAACCCACAAGCAGAAAATATAGTACACTGAAGACAACAACGCAGATAAGGGAAATGTATATTCACATCTTAACGTCTATGTAATTAAAATGGTGCACCACTACTTATTCAATGAAATAAATTACCAAGTACTTGAAAAGAAAATTTGGTATGCAGTTCCTGTTACTAGTTCCTTCTTATTGTTGTATCCTTTCCAAGTGCTCCTTTTTTTTTTTTTTTTTTTTTTTGAAGAATCTGGATCATAAAATTATTATTTAACAGATCTGATGACATAAAGTTTTCACATTAGCAAATGCATTTACTTTTATTTTATAAAACCAATGTTGTAACACAGCTGGAAAACAGATATCAACTGAAATAAGCAATTATGCAAAGTAAAGAATAAAAACATCATTCAATAGCTATGTGGCATTTCATAAGTCAGTAGACGTTCTCCCAACTCTCGCAGAAAGACGCTTGTGATAATCAGGTGTGCACATGTAAGAATGTTTCCAAGTAATGAGCGTGTCGTATTTGCGGTGCTTTCTACAAAGGAAGGTCAATAGCGAGGATAATGGCCTCCCTTTTTTTTCACCTGTGCCTCTGAAAGGCACACACTAATGACTTTTTCTCAAGGCGGCTGGCACACCTGGACGCTCACAAGGCATTACGTCACGGTCACTCACCTTTCATACCAAAATATTTACGACAGCAGTTTCCGCTACAGTGACAGTGTCATATAAAAATATTTCATAGGTCAAGAATTTGCGTAACACATCTGTAGAAACAAAATCCTATTGATATAACAGTGTCCAAAAAATTTTCGTCGGCATTGTAATACATTCACGCATTTACATACATTTCATAACTCTTAAAGTACGATTCTCGGTTTCCGACATCCTTTTTCACAAACTAGAGTCCCTAACCACTACTCATTATTGCTTACCTTATTCGTCGACACTTCTTCAATATTTCATCATAACAGATACATAGCATAATCAAATAACTCATATAGCATCAGCTTACTGACCATAAACATACCACAACAGCATAATACAAATAGTTATCGTAATAATAACATCATAACACCTCAGTCAAATCTCAAAATCGTCGTAGCTTCCTCCAATAATTTCAAAACCTAAAAAAAATTCTCTGCTCATGTCAAAAGTGTCACCTGCCTCAAACGTACTTTAATAATCATGATCCCATACCAAATACATCATTCAAAGCTCTCATAGCATCACAATGGTTCCGAAAAAAATATGAACAGTTCACAAAGTACAGACAAAATACAATTTCGTAAGTATGAAGTTATCCAACTTTGTAATTACGTAAACATCTGTCACTGATGTAGTAAAAAAAAAATGTTTGTTCCTCTGTTAAATGATCAGATAGCTGTGTAATTTGTGTCTTAGAGAAATATAGTACCGATGTGTAAATTTGTGTAAGCAAATACCATATTAGCTAGGGCTCCGTGTGCTTGCCATACACATGGTACACAAAGTAAGCGTCTACCCCCCTGAGGATTAATGTAATTATATTCCCAGGTGTTACAGATTACAGCAATGGAATGAAATGTATCACAAAAAACTTTCAACAATATTGATAAATAAATGGTTTAAGTACCAAATTAATCACTCAAATGCTTGCCCTGTAGTGCTAAATGTGCGTTTTGCTGTAAGATAATTCTGTGGAACTGTCGTAGTTATCGTCCTCTGTAAGCAAAGTTCTGCTGAAGTCAATGTACCTACCTCATCATAAACGAAGGTGAAATGCTTTCCGTATAGATATCGTAGTTATTACGTACCTTACCGTGATCAAGAAAGTACTATAATGTAACGTATTGTTGTGCTACGATAAAGGCTGTCTCATTGTAGCTATACCACAAAAGTTACTACTAAAACATGTTTTACTTTCCAGAATAATACAGAAAAACTGTGCAGATATAAAACAGATACACCGCAAAAGCAACAATATAAATCGTGTCACATATTAGTAGTGTCGTGATATAATCGTGTAGCTATTAGAGAAACCAAATGCTAAGTCATCTTTAATCTTACCGAATGTGCTTCAAATAAAGAATGTATTTTCAAGTAAACCAAAATGTTGCATTAAAATCTCATTAAGAGTATATGTTCTAAGTATGTAAGCCTTATAGTCGTTACGTAATCGTGCAACTAACAATCAAGAATGTACAAATAACAACACTGTGTCGTCTGTTCACTATAACAATGCATTCGTAATTTCTGTTTAAAAATGTTCCCTAGTTTCTAGACTGGATAGTGAACTTCAGAACATTGTTGCATGTTAACAGTTTCTCAGTGTGACAAAGCATACTAGAAATGTGAAGTGAAATGTTTTATGGCAAAGACAAAGTTAGAAAGCAGATTATCTTTCAATAAACGGTTTTACATGTGAAATGTAGTACAATCCTTTACTCTTCTTAGTGCTCAGAGTTAACTTGGACGCAATTATCATGCGGTATACGTCGGCAAAGAATACTGGAATATTTCTCAAGGTTAGCGTCTATGTTATTTTTCTATGAGCCAGCCGGCGCACGTGGCTGCCTGCGGTGCAAGTCATTGTCTGTCTCTTTGTTGTCGCGCGCCAACTAAATAAAAGATTCAATCTACTTAAGGCACTTACTACTGACAGGCATAGTTAGCAAATAAAAGATTTTGATAGAGTACAAACAATGTATTTACCTTAATAGTCATAATACATATATATAGCAGTTCATGACATCCAGTCTTACAAATTTCAAAACTCCGCCCTCTCTCTCCCCACGTCCACCACTGCTGGAGGCTCACCTCCAACTGCGCAACGCTACGCGCTGTTAACATCCAGCTGCCGCTGCCCAACACTACAATGGAGACAACAATGTAAACCAGCCACAGACTGCACACGGCACAGCCAGTGATTTCATACAGAGCGCTACGTGGCGTTACCAATAAGAAAACGTAAGCAGCCTGCTTACATTAGGTGTGCTGCAGGGGAGTGTCGTAGGACCGTTGCTATTCTTAATATATATAAATGACCTTATGGATAATATTGGGAGTTCACTGAGGCTTTTTGCGGGTGATGCTGTGGTATATGGAGAGGTTGTCACAATGGAAAATGGTACTGAAATGCAGGAGGATCTGCAACGAAATGACGCAATGTGTAGGGAATGGCCACTGAATCTCAATGTAGACGAGTGTAATGTGCTGCGAATACAGAGAAAGAAAGATCCTTTATCATTTAGCTACAATATAACAGGTCAGCAGCTGGAAGCAGTTAATTCCATAAATTATCTGGGATTAGGCATTAGGAGTGATTTAAAATGGAATGAACATATTAAATTAATTGTCGGTAAAGCAGATGCCAGACTGAGATTCATTGGAAGAATCCTAAGGAAATGCAATCCGACAACAAAGGAAGTAGGTTACAGTACGCTTGTTCGCCCAATGCTTGAATACTGCTCAGCAGTGTGGGATCCGCACCAGGTAGGGTTGATAGAAGAGATAGAGAAGATCCAACGGAGAGCAGCGCGCTTCGTTACAGGATCATTTAGTAATCGCGAAAGCGTTACGGAGATGATAGATAAACTCCAGTGGAAGACTCTGCAGGAGAGACGCTCAGTAGCTCGGTACGGTCTTTTGTTGAAGTTTCGATAACATACCTTCACTAAGGAGTGAAGCAGTATATTGCTCCCTCCTACGTATATCTCGCGAAGAGGCCATGAGGATAAAATCAGAGAGAGTAGAGCCCACACAGAGGCAATACCGACAATTTTTCTTCCCTCGAACAATACGAGACTGGAATAGAAGGAAGAACCGATAGGGGTACTCAAGGTATCCTCCGCCACACACCGTGCGGTGGCTTGCGGGGTATGGAAGTATATGTAGATGTAGATTTAGTTGCTGTAGGCCAAAGATATACAATATTTGCAATTTGATTAGTTTGGTTTAGACACTCATCTTAAAACTACATCGCTAAGTGAACTGTATTATTATACATCGATTTCAGTACTCATTTCCGTCGTTTTTTGACAGCATCTCATCTGAAAACTAGCCATCAAGAAAATTATTGAGTATTTGTCGAGAGGCGTTTCGTGGGTAAAAGCTATGTACGTTTCTGTACTTACATTTTTCGTCATGTTTCATGTCCCTGGTTGGTCCGCTATTTAGTGCATTGTTTACACTCAATTTTTCACAAATTTCGGCTCACTTCTTCACCTCACATGCTCTCACACAGAATGTGACTGAGCAGAAACTTCTGAGAACTTATAAGTGAGAGGTGTTATGTTATTGTCGTTGCTCACTTGTTCATCACTGGCCTTGTGTTTGTTATGGCGCTGATTTTGAATGTGTGTGTGTGTATGTGTGTGTGTGTGTGTGTGCGTGTGTGTGTGTGGTTATGTGTGTGTGTGTGTGTGTGTGTGTGTGTGTGTGTGTGTGTGTGAGAGAGAGAGAGAGAGAGAGAGAGAGAGAGAGAGAGAGAGAGAGAAAGAGAGAGGAAGAAAGAGAAATGGAAAGGTTGGTGGGGAGGGAACCAAGAAAACGGAAGTCTTCTTTTTTTATTGTTACGTTATTTGAGGAAGTCACCTTTGTATGGTTCATTGCGTGTTCCAAACAGTGTTTTGTTGCACAGTGTTGTATTTTCGTTCATGACTCTCATTCTCTGTATTATTGCTTTTTGTATGTGGTAGTTCTCCTCTACTGTAGCTTTTTATAAAGACTGTTCCTATCTCTGATCAGTTTCCATGTTTTTTGGGTGGTGATTTTCTTGTATTACATAGTCTGCAAAAGTGGAGTGCGTATCATCACTTCTTAGGGCTCTGAGGTGTTCGGAGGACCTCATTGAAATTTCTGCATGTTTGTCCTATGTAGACGGACTGGCATGAACTGCAGGTTAACTGATATATTCCAGCTTTGTAGAATTTGTCTGCAAAGGTGTTCTTAGATCATAGATTCTTCGGTACTGTGTTATGTGCAGAATGATATTTGTAGCGCTTGTTTCTTCAGTATGTTTCCCAACCTGTGGACGTTTTTGTTACTCTATGTTAGTATGTGCGATGCTGTACTCTTTGTAGGGTGTTCCTGGTACCCTGTGTTTGTCTGGAGCTTGTATTCTTGGTTCTCTGTTGTGGCTGGTGATTTGTTGATAATTTCTCTTTTAATTTTTTTTTATTTTGTTGTTCAGTTCGTTTATCATTCGAGTGTTGTATCTACTCTCTCTTGCTATTATATATATTGTATTTAGTTCTTGTATGTAGTTGAGTTTGTCCAGTGGAGTTCTGTTGAGCCTGTGTAGCATGTGTCTGAAACTTGAGAGTTTACATGCTTGGGGGGGTGGCTGGAGTTGATGTGAATGCTTGTACTTGTGGCTGGAGAGGGGGGGGGGTTCTTGAAAATTCCCAAATTATGTTTGTTGTTGATTCTATGTATGTCTAAGAAATAAAGCTTTATTTCCTCTTCTGTCCCAATGGTGAATTTTATTTTTGTGTGAACTGTTTTTATGTCATTGTGTAATGGTTTTATTCATCAAGCTAATGATGTCATCTACACATCAGTACCAGTATATAATCTTGCACTTTTTGGATGTATGATTTCATTGATTATTTTGTTTTCAGTGTGGTTTAGAAATATGTTTGCAAGTAGACCACTGATGGGTGAGCCCATTTTAGGCCAACATTTTCCAGATAGAACTCTTTCTTGAAAGTGAAGTAGTTCTGTTCTGTTTAGAGTGGCTCTTATTTCACCTAAGTGTGTACTTGTTATGTCTTGTTGATATTGCAGTTGTTTTTTTAACAATGCTGACTGTTTCTGAAACTGGCACATCTGTGTGTATGAATGTGATATCAAAAGATACCAGGTTTTCTGTTGATAATATGTTTATATCTTTTATCTTTTCTATCAGCACACTGCTACTTTTTAGGTTTTTGTTGCATATGGAAGTACATAATTTCTGTAGTAGTGTATGTAGTTGTCTTGCTAGGTGGTAAGTTGGTGCAATTTTCAAATTGATTATGGGCCTGATTGGACAGTTATTTCTATGTATGTATGGTAAACTATTGAGGCTGGCTGCTTTGTGGTTCTTTTGTGTCATGTATTTGGCTCGAGTTTCCGTGACAGTGACTCTGAGGGTTTATAAGAGTTTTTGAATGCTTCTTTGGTACCCCATGGTAGGATCATTGATTAGCTTGATGATGGTATTCTGTTCTATAAATTCTTCTGTTTCCTTGATGAACTCTGCCTCATTCATCAGTACAAGTGTATTCCCTTTGTCTGCTCTGGTGATGATTCCATTCTGTTTTTGGAATTTTTTGTATAGTTTTATAGATATATTTAGCTCTGTTGTTTTTGTTTTTCAGATAATGTGAGTCTTGTTCTCCTTTATTATATGTTTTATCTATTCTGCTACAAGTTCTGTGTCAAGTTGGCATTGAAGTTTGGTTCTCCAACTTTTATTCTTGCTTTATTATGCATTCTGTTTCTGAGATCAGGTATTCTATGATTTTGTGTGACATTTTTGTGTTTATTTTGTGTGTAGATCCCTTTTCAAATAATTCTCTTTCATGTTTTGTTTATTCTATGTAGGTTAAAATGACAATTCTGTCATGGATATGATCTTGAGTCCCTATTCTGTCTTCTTTATCTACTGATGCAGCATGTCTCACGTGGTTAATCAGTTTTTTGTTTTGTGTTTCTTTCCTTTCGTTCATTAGTGTTTCTGTGTAAGACCTGATTTGTTGAGTTATGTCGTCGAAATGGGTTGGTGTTTTTAATAGATTGGGTAATTCAAGGTGTGTTTTGTACAACTGAAGATTAAGCTGTTTATTTTTCTCATATAGGAAACGAATTTCTTCTTCTAACCAAACATTTTCTGCTTTTCTTTTCGCTCCTTGTGCTGCAGGTGACTTGCAGTTCACATTGACATTTACAAATCCAGGGGTTATATTATTACTTACACAGATTTCGTTAAATCTAATGGTTAGGATTGTTTTATGCAGTTGTAATATTGTATTCTCGAATTTGTTGTAGAGCTTCGTGGGAAAGGCTTGGCTTGGCTTTTAGACAGTCGTTTTACTAATGTGTGAAGCTCCTCTTTTCGTTCTTCCATGTTTGCGATTTAAAAACTGGGTTGTTTTTGAAATCAGCCTTATGCAAACTCTCTCTCTCTCTCTCTCTCTCTCTCTCTCTCTCTCTCTCTTTCTTTCTCTCTCATTCACACACACACACACACACACACACACACACACACACACACACACACACTCACTCAATATCAGTACCATAACGAACACAAGACCAACGATGAAAAAGTGAGCAACGACAATAACATAACACCTATTAATGAGTGTGTTGTCAGAAATGTCCGCTCAGATCACATTTCGACACATTGTGTGTAAGTGCATGTGAGGTCAGGTAGTGAGCCGAAATTTGTGAAAAACTGAGTGAAAACAATGTACTAAATAGCAGTTCATTGAGCCACCAATCAGGGACACGAAACATGACAGAAAATCGAAGCACAGAAACGTACATAACCTCTACCCTCGAAGCAGCTCTCCACAAATACGCAATAACTTTCTTGATGGCTAGTTCGCAGATGACATGCTGTCAAAAAACGACGGAAATGACCACTAAAAACAATGTATAATAATCAGTCAGCAATGTAAATTTAAGTCTAAGCCAAACGAAGCAAATTGCAAATATTGCAATTCTTGAGCCTACAGCAGTTAAATTATTACAAAAGTGATATTGTAATTTACAGAAATAAAAAAAAAAACTTCGACGCACATAAGATGACACATTGGTGTCTAAACGTGGCTGGACATGTACAAAAATAAACTAATTGTGTTTGCATATGGCTGATTTCCAAAACTACCCAGTTTTTAAATCGCAGACAAACAAGTACGAAAAGAGGAGCTTCAGACCTTAGTAAAATGAGCCCTTCTTTTCTTCTATTCACTTAAGGGAATAGGCTTACAGGTAGTCCCATATTCAGGAAAGTCACATTTTCCTTAGTCTTCCTGGATATCTGTTTCATTTTGTCTATAGTCTGTTACATCAAATATAATTACGAACTATGTAGGAATGTTAATCCAACGGCAATAGAGAGTTTTTTAAAGCTCGTCAAGGAACAAGAGTGACAGGGTTTTCATAGTGCCGATAACAAGGATGACAAGTGTACGGCTTCCCTTAAAAAATTTCTCATGGTATTTAAGAGTTGCTTTCCATCAGAACCTTCTAAACTGCATTCTAGCAGTAAAAGGCAGCCTGGATGGCTGTCTAGTTGGATAAGGATAACTTGTAGAACAAAGCGGGAATTATATCAAAGTGTTATAAGTAGTCACATATCAAGCTATAGTTGCCCATTACAAAAAGTATTATAGGGTGCTTAAAATGTTATTAGGAAGGCAAAGACTATGTGGTGCGCAAATGGAATACCTAATCCACAAGATGGAATTAAAACCATATGGTCAGTTGTGAAGGAAGTGTCTGGTCAGCAGTAAAAGGTGGACGATATAAAGTCGGTTCGAAGCAAAAATATTTCTGTTACTGATAAACCGGATATACTGGGAGAACTAATTGGAAAAAGAGTACAACGACTGCGATATTGAATTTACTGGCAGAAAATAACATACAGATAGATGATGGAATAGGCATATCCGAGTGGCTGACACCGACGAACGCCGTCCTCCAAAGCGATCCACTCAGCCTATACTGTTTAACGTCCTTAAGCATGATCTCACGAAAGGAATGTCAGGAACGAGCGCGTAAATTTACGCTGATGATATGGCCATCGCGGCGACATATGTGGACAAACTGCAAGCAGAGCCAAACACACTTTAAGCGAATTGGCGAAGCGAAACAGCATGAAGATCAACTATGAGATGACGAAGTCGGTAGTGTTCAGGAAAGGAGGAAAGGAGGATAGTCACTGAAGCTGAGAACGTCAAATTCAATGGAAAACCACTCAAGAGCGTTAACAATTTCATGTATCTAGACATAAGAGTCCAAACAACGGGAAAAAGTTTCAGGCTGCATATAAGATCTAGAGCAGTGGAAACATCACACAACTATCGATCAGCACAGCTATGGACCTATTTAGGCTAAAGATAGTACCTGTTCTGACGTATGGTCTAGAATCAGTGGGAGAATACCTCACCTACAAAGAGGTGGAAGAATTGGAGCGAGTAAAGGTTAGATACTTGTAAGGTGTCAGGCAAATCCAACACCTTACATGAAAACCCTGACATGATAAGCAAATCCAGTAGTATGTCACATAGCTCCGAATAAATCGTGACATTAAATTAACCAAAGTAATACGAGTAACGAGTGAGCAAATGGAATACGACAGACTAACACAAGAATGCATAAATGCATGTCGTACCTTCCCACCGTGAGACAGACGCAGTTCCGAGGGGAGAAACGAGAACAGAAGCTGAGAGCAGAACCGTGTTAAGCTAGAAGGCCCTACGGTAAGGGACGGACTGGACACCCACGTCGGCAGCCTACCTCTAAGACTACCACCCGCACGTTTTAGCATGAGACTTTTTCGCGTCCCTGTTACGTCAAGGACCACGCCCCAGCCCATGTTAAAAGCTAGAGCCCTCCAGAAGAACAGTATGGATCTTACGATAACGTTAAAAGGACCACACCAGCTGCAGGTTTTAGCGTGAGTCTTTTTAGCGTCTCTGTTGCGTTGCAAACTTTAAGAACATTACCCCACCACGAAAAGTATAACGTTTCTCATTGGATAGACAGAATTTTTGTAGGTGGAGCTTAAGGTTAACATTGAGACCCTGATTGGTGAGATGAAAACACAGCCAGATAGCTTTTTAAACCAACTTCGGTAAATTGTAGTAAGGAGAAGTTAGTAAGGAGAGTTAGTTCCGAGACGGCTAGCTGGATGGCTGGTGCGCCGGCCGCTGTCGCCCTGACGCTGCCTAAACACCGACAAGGTAATGAACGCACGCGATGCCGCATTTTTGAGCGCATAAGGCTTCACTCAGAACTGCAGAAGTCTCATTTGTTACACCCCCTTTTTGCGTAATACTAGTGTCGATCGTTAATTAAAACTCATGGTGTTCACATTTGCCACTTGAAGAACAGATCTGAAATGCGATGATTTTTCTTTTATATAGTTATTGAGAAGCCACATCAGCCACTGAAATTTACGACAAGTAAGATAAGTAATTAAAGATAATTGAGGGTCACTGTAGACCATTTTGATAGTTTTCTCTTTTGTGAAACTTAAATTAAACCTAGATTATAGATGTGATATGGCATAGGTCATCCTTCGATCGATTGTAGAACTTGGAAACCCATTCAGGGAATATTCGTTCACATTTTTGTTGAACGCTGTTGGTTTTTACCATCCTGTATTAAAACATTTCGATTTATCAATAGTGCAATTTATAAATGATGTTTTGTGAGTAGAATATTTCCAATGGTAAACTTAACTGCTTTTGCGACGTTATTTTACCAACTAACTAAAAATGGGAAAGCTTTGAACCCTTTCCACTACATTTAGTTAGTATTAAGATTATTTTACAGGGAGCTGACGCTGAGATCATTTAGTATTTGGTTACATCATCGCTAGTCTCACTGAACTCTGCAGAATTCTACATGTCATGTGTGGTCTGGCGTCTCCTAACCAGCAACAGGTCCCAGGTTCAAACTAATCAATTCCCTAAAAAACACGCTCAGAGCGTCGTTGCGCGAAAGTGGTAGAGAGACACGATAAAGAACAATCAGACACCACCATGAATGTTTAGATACTTAAAGAGAATTTTAGGTTTCCGCAGAACTCAAGGTCAAGGCTAGTGTAAGAGCTCACCATGGAGACCTTCCTGATAGAGGACCTAAGATTCGAGCTCATACTCCTAGCCAGTGCCGTCTTCAAACAGCTTCTGCCAGATCTGCATGAGAAGAAAAACAACATACTGGAGGACTTGTATGCAGTGTCTGCTATGCAAGACAGGACCTGGATGGAAGCTAACCATGAAATGCGACATGTGGCTACTGGCAACACATGGTTTTCACCACATGGTGTGTTGCAACAAATTATTTCATGAGCAAATGACGATTGTGTTTGTGTGACCGGTACATTATAATCAAATGCAGGGAGAATGTTGGGAGAACAGAAGAGGCTCTCGCCTGGAACTGCAGAGTATGCAGTAAGAACATTTTGATTGTGGAACAGGAAAGGAAAATCTGTGCTCTTCAGGCACACTTGGAGGAAGCAAGGAAGGAACTGATAAGGATCAAGGGAGATAAGGGGGAGGAGGGTGGCTGGGAACTGGCACCTGGAAGGAGGATAGGAAGAAAGAGAACGCGATCTGACAGTTTTATCATCAACACCAAAAACAGGTACCTACCACTGCCAGATTTAAGTGGAGGTAGAACAAGGAGCCGGAAATGTGCAGCACACTTCAACCGAGGCAAACAAGCCTAGGAATGTTAAAAGTGTTAGGAAGAAGAAGGTGCTGCTGCTAGGTAGTAGCCATGGGCGAGGTGTTGGCCTTCAGTTACGGGAAAGCTTAGGGGCAGGGTACCAGGCTACCAGTATCTTCAAGCCAAATGCTGGACTTAGTCATGTGATAGAGGACTTAGGCTCTTTAGGTAAGGACTTTACGATAGAGGACCATGCACTGATAGTGGGTGGGGCGGGAAACAATTAGGACAGGGGTGGGGAATGTGGCATAGATGGTGACCTGGACAAGATAGCTTCCCTGACCCATGGCACCGACGTACACTTTGTTTAGCTGTTCCAGCGTAATTATGGAGCACACCTTGATGGAACTGTGAGGCGAATAAATGTAGGGTTAGGGATGGCTCTGAGGACAGCCTACATTGCTCATGTTTCTCTGGAGCCATTCGGGACTATCAACAGATAGGGTTTCACTAGGCATGGCCTACACCTAAACTGGAATGGGAAGGGAAGATTGGTACAGCAGATTCATGAAAGTAAAGGGAGTGGGTATCGAGCCACACATGGTCAAATATCTGTTATCATTGGTAGGAAAAGAAAGTTTTTTAGGATAAATAAAGACAACAGGTTCCCCTCCCTAAAGAATATCTCCGACAGCTTAAAAAATAGTAAAAAATCACTCGCAAGACATATTTTAACACTCCAAATATAACATATACCAGATGTCACAAAGAAAAACAAACAATTGGAAAGAGTAAGAAGGGGAATTTCACAGACATAACAATCCTCCATCAAAACACGCACTCAATAAAAAGTAAAGTACAGCCATTGGAAGCTGAGCTCCAATCATTGAACTGTACAGTAGTTTGTGTTACTGAGCACTGTCGTAGAGACACAGAAATTCAACATGTAGTACCACCATTGCATAAAATGGCAAGCTCTTACTGCAGAACTGCTTCAGTGGGTGAAGCAATATCAGAAAAGGAACAAAGTTCAAATCAAGACACGACCTCAGTACAGTAAGTGAAGACAAACGTTTTGAAATATCAGATATTGACTTAACAGGGCTATATGTCACCAAGAAATTAATCGTTTTGTGTGTATAGATCTCCCAGTGGAACTGTGAGACTTTTTTCAATAAATTAACAGAAGTAGTGGATAAAGTCTCAAGTACAAAGTTCAACGTAATTCTGTGTGGGGACATTAAGATTAACATCAATATCATAAATGAATCCAGCAGCAGCCTCATAAATATCCTTCCAAGTTTTGGAATGTCCCTATTGGTCAAGAGTGCAATAAGGGTTACTACAGTGACTGCATCAGTAATTGACAATGTGGCCACAAAAATGGACAGGGAAAAATGTGATGCAGCTGTTAAAGATCTCGAACCATCGGAGCATCTCTGTCAAATAACAACAGTAAAATCAAGCATCGAATCATTCCCTAAACAACAAGCCTAGAAACTGGTCTATCAGATCTAAAAATAAAAGGTTTTCCAAAAGAACTAGCAAAACAAAGCTGTTATGAAGTGTATAAGGAAAGCAATGTGAATATGAAATTCTCTAAATTCTCCACATTATTTAAGTTGAACTTTGAAAATGCATTTCCAAAAGGATGTATGTCTGTATCAACATCTCACAAAAACAGATGGATAACAGCAGGAATTAAGAAGTCCTCCCAAACACTTAAATACCTCCGTTCCATGAATAAGAGTCGCAATGACCCAGAATTCTTAAATTTCTATCATAAATATAAAAAGATCTATAGGAAGGTACTGATTGCTACAAAAAAGTCATTTAATGACAAAGTAATATACAATGCATAGAATAAAAGGAAAGCAGTCTGGGATGTTATAAAAAAGGAAACGGGTAGAGGCAAAATAACACAGAACAATATACTGCTAAGGGAGGGGGATAAAGTAATAAATGATCCACAACACTTAGCAAACTATGTAAACGAGCATTTTTCAGGTATTGCAGAGAAGTTGCAGCAAAAATCCCCCCCCCCCCCCCAAAAAAAAATATAACACCTGTAAATAATGTTCCACAAATACAATGACGTTACTTCAAACCACAGAGAATGAAGTCAATAACACTGTTCAAAAATTAAAAAATAAAAAGTCAGTAGACTTAGCTGATGTACTAGTGTGTGTACTGAAACTCTGCATAGAGATTATACAGCGCCCCTTAACAAGTATAATAAATAACTCCTTCACATCAGGGACATTTCCAGAGCAGTCTAAACAGCAAGAGTTGTACCTTTGCTTAAGAAAGGTAATGCAGAAAACATAGAAATTTACCGGCCCATTTCCCTGCTGTCACCATTCTCAAAAATAATAGAAGCAATTGGTATTGTATACTAGGAGTAAATCTAAAGACTGTCTCTAACCATAAGTCCGTAAGTGTATGTGTATACAAATTAGTTTATTTTAAACTGACCTAAGCTTGTAAATACATTGACATGTCCTATAGCCTTGTAAAAAAGGAGATCTACGGATGAATAAAGGTACTACTTCTACTGCTTTTACAGTTTCTAACACACAATTCAACAAAACCTGACGTTTTAATTTCAGAGAATGGGCGTATGATTAGTGAAACTGAATTTCTAGGTGTTGAGATAATAAACTGTCGTCGAAATATGTTCAGGATCTTGTTCAAAGACTTAATGGTGCCACTTTCACTTTTCGAACGGTATCTGAAGTAAGTGATCATTCGACACGAAAGTTAGTCTACATTGCTTATTGTCATCCACTTATGTAGTATGGCATTATATTTTGAGGTAACTCTTCCCATCCTAAAAGGTTATTTTTGGCTCAGAAACAGGACGATGGGCAATAAGTGGTGTAAGTTCGCGAACCTCTTGTTGACCCCTGTTCACTAGTCCGGGTATTTTGACATTGACCTCTCAATACATATATTATTTACGGTCGTTTCTTGTTAACATTATCCGCTTATTCCCAAGAACAAGCAGCTTTCACTCATTTAACACTCGGCAGAAATACCACCTGCACTTCGATCGGATTTCCTTAACTCTTGTGCAGAAAGGTGTGCCGTATACTGCTGCACCCATTTTAAATAAGCTACAACAAGAATTAAAAAATCTTACCACTAATCCACGCGCTTTCAAATCGAAACTGAAGATTTTCCTCATGGATCACTCATTCTATTCTGATGAGGAGTTTCTTCAAAAATTAAGCTGATTCTTATGTTATATTGTTGACTGCGTTTACTGAAATTTATGGCTTGACTTTTTTTGGGTTCGTAAACATTTTATTTTTGTCTCTTATCGCTTTTACGTTGTAATTCCATGTACTGACACATTCCATGATCTTGGAGATTCGCTCCTCAATTTGGTCCTACGGAACTTGACGTGTAAATAAATAAATAACGCACACAGTCTCAGATCAAGATAGTTTGTCTGAAGAGCACGTCTACCTAAACACAGTCTTTGGAGAAAGTGAATATTCTAGTAAGCAGATTAACAGCGCTCTATGAGTTAAAACGAAGAGCCAGGAGGTGGATAAAAGAGGAAAGCACCCCTGCAAAATCTCTAGCTTTTCTTCCGTTTGTTGGCAACATTTCTACATCTACATCTACATCTACATCCGTACTCCGCAAGCCACCTGACGGTGTGTGGCGGAGGGTACCCTGAGTACCTCTATCGGTTCTCCCTTCTATTCCAGTCTCGTATTGTACGTGGAAAGAAGGATTGTCGGTATGCTTCTGTGTGGGCTCTAATCTCTCTCATTTTATCCTCATGGTCTCTTCGCGAGATATACGTAGGAGGGAGCAATATACTGCTTGACTCTTCGGTGAAGGTATGTTCTCGAAACTTCAACAAAAGCCCGTACCGAGCTACTGAGCGTCTCTCCTGCAGAGTCTTCCACTGGAGTTTATCTATCATCTCCGTAACGCTTTCGCAATTACTAAATGATCCTGTAACGAAGCGCGCTGCTCTCCGTTGGATCTTCTCTATCTCTTCTATCAACCCTACCTGGTGCGGATCCCACACTGCTGAGCAGTATTCAAGCATTGGGCGAACAAGCGTACTGTAACCTACTTCCTTTGTTGTCGGATTGCATTTCCTTAGGATTCTTCCAATGAATCTCAGTCTGGCATCTGCTTTACCGACAATTAATTTAATATGTTCATTCCATTTTAAATCACTCCTAATGCCTAATCCCAGATAATTTATGGAATTAACTGCTTCCAGTTGCTGACCTGCTATTTTGTAGCTAAATGATAAGGGACCTATCTTTCTATGTATTCGCATCACATTACACTTCGCTACATTGAGATTCAATTGCCATTCCGTGCACCATGCGTCAATTCGCTGCAGATCCTCCTGCATTTCAGTACAATTTTCCATTGTTGCAACCTCTCGATACACCACAGCATCATCTGCAAAAAGCCTCAGTGAACTTCCGATGTCATCCACCAGGTCATTTATGTATATTGTGAATAGCAACGGTCCTATGACACTCCCCTTTCTTTTACAATAGCAATGATCTGGTGTAAATTTCAGGTGATAGTTCATTTCCATCGTCCATCTAAGATTTCAGACCTTCTGTGAACACTGAAGGGCAATCAGCTATTGCGGGATAACTTGCCAATGTCCTATGACTTATTGTATAGGGCAGACATTGCGCATCGAGGAAGAACACTGGACCGAACATCAACGTCGCACCCGTCTTCTGCAACCAACCAAGACTGATGTCTATTGCCTGAAGATTTCAGTTCTTCCGCTGGTACTGTGGCCAGAAGGAAAGTACGTACCACGGCATCTACTGAGAGTAAGATCTACGCGCAGGCCGCTTAGGAGCGGCGCACGTACGTGGGGTGTGAAGTGTGCTGTGGACTGGGGACAGTGGACATAGGTTTGTGAAGAAGAGTGTTTTGCTGCAAACTATTATGAGCCTTTATTTTGAGGGCGCCAAGTGAAAATTCATGTGGCAGCAACCAATGTTCGTACTGTGTTTCATGAGAATGGCTATGAAGAACCTTTTGGTCATATTACATTGACTGGATGATTAAATATATTCGGAACCTCTGTAAAACATTTTAGAGGCCACGACTAATTGTAGCTGTTGTCTTAAGGAATGTGACGCATACAGCGTGATCTGTGGCTGCAAATTACAAGCTATTGAAGTCTGATTGTACATTGCTTTTTGTGTGAGATCGGTACCTTGCCTCTATTTCGAATAATGGTATTGACAGCTTTTGTTAGATGTTCGATGTAACCGTATTATCGGTAGTAGCCACAGGGTGTGCGTTGCTACATGTTATTCGAAGAATTTGGTTTCCTTCCGGGACACATCATAAACCAGAAGATAGATTTGTGCGTAGTTGCTACTTTGTATAACATGTTATGACTGGATGATTATTAGACCTATCCATATACCGAATGAATTTGTCCTTCACCACTTTTGGAATTGACAATGCAGTTTTATCACGTAAATGGAGTGTGGGAGCAATGTTCTTTAACGAATTGGCTTAAAAAAATAACGAACGACCACGCAGTAGTTTTAAGTAAGGTACTGTGAAATAAAGTTTGTAAGTTATCGTGTTCAGTTGGGTTTAGGTGATAACTTCTTAGTGTTTTAAATGTTGCCAGTGATGAATAAGGAGACTGAACGCTACTGAGGATTTGATCAACGTCTTTGGCAGCACACTGCATATGTCAGTGTCCAGAATTTGTTCGTATTTGTTTACGTTGATGCCACGGAAGAGACGAAGTGTGGCATTTTTGGAATTATTGCAGGTCCCACAAGAATTTGAGCTTTTGAAGATTTTAGTAATTATCCTAACTAGATATTTTAGATCATTTTTGGTTATAGTGCTAAAAAGCCGAACTAATACATACACCACTGGCCATTAAAATTGCTACACCAAGAAGAAATGCAGATGATAAACGGGTATACATTGGACAAATATATTGTACTAGAACTGATATGTGATTACATTTTCATGCAATTTGGGTGCATAGATCCTGAGAATTCAGTACCGAGAACGACCACCTCCGGCCGTAATAACGGCCTCGATACGCCTGGCCATTGAGTCAAACAGAGCTTGGATGGTGTGTACAGGTACAGCTGCCCATGCAGCTTTAACACGATACCACAGTTCAGCAAGACTAGTGACTGGCGTATTGTGAGGGGGCCAGTTGCTCGGCCACCATTGACCAGACGTTTTCAATTGGTGAGAGATCTGGAGAATGTGCTGGCCAGGGCAGTAGTCGAACATTTTCTGTGTCCAGAAAGGCCCGTAGAGGACCTGCAACATGCGGTCGTGCATTATCCTGCTGAAATGTAAGGTTTCGCAGGTATCCAATGAAGGGTAGAGCCTCGGGTCGTAACACATATGAAATGTAACGTTCACTGTTCAAAGTGCCGTCAATGCGAACAAGAGGTGATCGAGACGTGTAACCAATGGCACCCCATACCATCACGCCGGGTGATACGCCAGTATGGCGATGACGAATACACGCTTTCAATGTACGCTCACCGCGATGACGCCAAACACGGATGCGACCATCATGATGCTGTAAACAGAACCTGGATTCATCAGAAAAAATGACGTTTTGCCATTCGTGCACACAGGTTCGTCGTTGTGTACACCATCGCAGGAGCTCCTGTCTGTAATGGAGAGTCAAGGGTAACCGCAACCATGATCTCGGAGCTGATAGTCCATTCTGCTTCAAACGTCGTCGAACTGTTCGTGCAGATGGTTGTTGTCTTGCAAACGTCCCCGTCTGTTGACTCAGGGCTCGAGACGTGGCTGCTTAATCCGTTACAGCCATGCGGATAAGATGCCAGTAATTTCGACTGCTAGTTATACGAGGGCCGTTGGGATCCAGCACAGCGTTGCGAATTACCCTCCCCATCGATTCCTTATGCTGCTAACAGTCATTGGATCTCGACCAACGCGAGCAACAATGTCGCGATACGATAAACCGCTACAATCCGATCTTTATCAAAGTCGGAAATGTGATATTACGGATTTCTCCTCCTTACACCAGGCATCACAACAACGTTTCACCAGGCTACGCCGGTCAACTGCTGTTTGTGTATGATAAATCGGTTGGAAACTTTCCTCATGTCATCACGTTGTAGGTGTCACCACCAAGGCCAACCTTCTACATCTACATCTACATGATTACTCTGGAATTCACATTTAAGTGCTTGGCAGAGGGTTCATTGAATGACAATCATACTATCTCCCTACCATTCCACTCCCGTACAGCACGGGGGAAAAACAAACACCTAAACATTTCTGTTCGAGCTCTGATTTCTCTTGTTTTATTTTGATGATCATTCCTACCTATGTAGGTAGGGCTCAACAAAATATTTTCTCATTCGGAAGAGAAAGTTGGTGACTGAAATTTAGGAAATAGATCTCGCCGCGACGAAAAACCTCCTTGCTTTAATGACTTCCATCCCCACTCGCGTATCATATCTGCCACACTCTCTCCCCTATTACGTGATAGTACAAAACGAGCTGCCCTTTGTTGCACCCTTTCGATGTCCGTCAATCCCACCTGGTAAGGATCCCACACCGCGCAGCAATATTCTAACAGAGGACGAACGAACGTAGTGTAAGCTGTCTCTTTAGTGGACTTGTTTCATCTTCTAAGTGTCCTGCCAATGAAACGCAACCTTTGGCTCACCTTCCCCACAATATTATCTATGTGGTCTTTCCAACTGAAGTTGTTAGTAATTTTAACACCCAGGTACTTAGTTGAATTGACAGCCTTGAGAACTGTACTATTTATCGAGTAATCGAATTCCAACGGATTTCTTTTGGAACTCATGTGGATCACCTCACACTTTTCGTTATTTAGCGTCAACTGCCATACAGCAATCTTTTGTAAATCGCTTTGCAACTGATACTGGTCTGGGGGTCGATAGAAGGAGCCAATTATTAACTTAGTTCGGCTGTTAAGTATAGCCTCCACCCATACCAATTCGCACGGAGTATCTACTTCGACTTCACTACAAGATGAACCACTACTGACAGACACAAGCACTCCACCACCAATTCTGCCTAATCTATCTTTCCTGAACACCGTCTGAGATTTCGTAAAAATTTCTGCAGAACTTATTTCAGGCTTTAGCCAGCTTTCCGTACCTATAACGATTTCAGCTTCTGCGCTTTCTATTAGCGCTTGAAGCTCAGGGGATATCCCAGACAACTACAACAATTTACAACTACAATTCCGACGGTTCCTTGATCGAGGCAACTCCTGTATTTGCCATGCACCCTTTGAGATTGCAGCCCACCCCGTACTTTCCCGAGGCCTTCTAACCTAAAAAAACCGCTCAGTCCACGCCACACAGCCTCCGCTACTCGTGTAGTGAGTGTAGTGAACTCCTGACCTATTCAGCGGAACCCGAAACGCCACTAACCTATGGCGCAAGTCAAGGGATCTGCAGCAAAACTGTCTGAGCCTCTGATTCAGACCCTCCACCCGGCTCTGCACCAAAGGTCCGCAGTCGGTTCTGTCAACGATGCTGCAGATAATGAACTCCCAAAAGCAAGACCGGCAGACTTCACCAAATCAGATAGCCGCTGGAATCCAGAGAGAATTTCCTCAGATCCAAAGCGACACACGTCATTAGTGCCGACATGTGCCACCACCTGCAGCTGGCTGCACCCTGTGCTCTTCATGGCGTCCGGAAGGACCCTTTACACATCAGGAATGACTCCAACCGGAATGCACACGGAGTGCACACTGGATTTCTTCCCCTCCTTATCCGCCATATCCCTAAGGGGCCCCATTACGCGCCTAACATTGGAACTCCCAACTACCAATAAGCCCACCCTATGCGATTGTGTGAATGCTCTGCAAAGCTAATCATTTGCATATCACAGCAGCTTCTTCCTGTCTGTTAAATTTCGCGTCTGTATCACGTCATCTTCGTGACGTAGCAATTTTAATGGCCAGTAGTGTATTAACTGATATTACATGTAAATGAGTTTATGTTTTGGTAACTATTTCTTGACTGGCAGTTGACTTTATACTTGTAGATGTTAAATCACCTGGTCGTTGCTTAAGATTTTTCATTGCTATGTTAATAAAACAGAATTTTATTGATCAGTATTTGAAAATAAATGTGTAAAGAGAATTGTAGTTTGTATATGAATTAGCCCAGCCCTCCAAGTAAGTTTCTGGTACTTTAATTTGGGTTTTGCTGTCCTCTCCAATTAGAGGGAATAGGTGAGGCTCTTTTGATTTTGTCTAACATTTTCGTAACTTCAGCGGCAGAAATATTCTTATGGAACTCCGTCGCTAAAGAATCGATGGAAATACGCATTCTGAAGAAATTTAATTAACAGTGACAGAGCGTACCAACTGGAAAATGCGTGGAACGCTGTCGTCTCCAAGTTTAGCTGTAATCGCAGACGACAGAGAACGCCGAACGCTGCGGCGAGCGGTAGCGCTGCGAAGAACTGTTTCCGTAACTCCATCAGCGAAGACACTGCCCTCCGGGTAATGTGGCTAGCCTGTCACCAGCATCTTAGAGCATGCGCGGAATACTCACAGCGCGCTAATAATTACAGAACGGGGAACATCGTCGTCCCCCTTCGATGGTTCAGCTGAGGATGATTGGCAGGTGACCAGTCAAAATAACATAGAGCAGGGGTTCTCAACAAAATTTACTCGAGGACCCCCTCATCGAGCATGATTGGTACCTTGTGATATCACAGTATCAAGTACCTAAAAAAGCCAAATTAAGAGTCTTTTTATACTTTTTCTATTTTCGGTACTTAGAAAAAAAAAACATTGACATATTCTTTATTGATGACGCAGAAGTTAGCGTTCGCTAAAGCTCTGCTCTTGCAGGAAGTGGCCAAAACAAAAAATCTGTTATCATAGGAAATATATTTTTTATTCTAATAGCATCTGGCGGGCCCCTCTGGAATAGCTCGCGGACCCCTGGGGGGCCGCGGACAACCTGCTGGGAACCACTTGCATAGAGTGTAGTTAACGACGATAGGTTGAAAACACGAAATTATTCGGAACAAATGATTATCTGATATCGTCCACACATAATTATTGCCAACAGTTTCGAACAAACCACATGCTGATACTGACGTAACATTCACAACACCCAAAAATATGTAATTTTCATTTTTTTTAATCTCAAGTCCGACTGGATGGACTGAATGAACTTATACTAGGAGGAGCTTTCAGTAAGCAATGGAACACACTTTTTCCCGGACAATTTCTGTTGAATCAATGGGAATTTGTTGTGGGACATTGTGGAATATTCCCGCTTCAGCCCATATAGTTTCATGAAGTTGCGATGGGTGACAGCCCTATACCTAGTCTTCAAAAACCCGTCAGCAACGGAGATGCATTCCATGCAGAGAGCTGTCAACGATCCTCTTTTGGCGAAAAATCAGAACTTCGTTGATGTTCATAAGAGCTTGTAAAATATCTATGGAGCCCTGGCAGTGATCAAAAGTGTGGAGAGCCGTCGGGTGAGGTGTCTGTCTTCACCGCAATAAGGTCGCGCAAACCCGTCCCATCTCCCACGTGCCGGCCAGACGCACACGGCGGTGACTCCTGCAGTGTTGGAAGGTCCGGGAACTCACATTAGAGATGATGGACGGATAACAATCAGACACCTCGCTGAACAAAAGGGCGTCTCTGTTGGTAGTGCTAATACACTCGTCCACCAGTTATGGTACTCAAAGTTGTGTGCCCGCTCGATTCTTCGCCACCTAACATAAAATCATTCTGTGAGTAGCTCCTCGAACGTTACGAAGATAATAGTGACAGTTTATACCGAACGTCACACACGACGAAACATGGCTTCATCATTTGGAACCGGTAAATCAACGTCAAGTGGTGGAGTGGCCCCAGATCACATCTCCTCCGAAGAAAAAGCTCAGAGCCGCACACTCAGCCTTCTGGGACTGTGAAGACCTTATTCCGTTTGATTCCTTCCACATGATACAACGACCAACTCTGAAGGGTCTGTGCAACCCTTAGGAGACTGGCGAAACGACTTCGGCGTGTTCGTCGACGCAAAAATGCTAACGAACTTCTCGTTCTCCATGGGAACGCAAGGCCCCAACCAAGGCTACACAACCGAGAGGAGGTCACCTAAATTTAGTGAACCGTTCTACCTCATCCACCCAACAGCCCTGATCTCATACCTTCTTTCATCTACTCGGCCAAATGAGGGATGCATTTCGCAGAAAGCAGTACGTGAGTAATAAGGATATTATTGAAGGAACAAGACATCGGCCCCGACGTCGACCCGTAGAGTGTTACCATGCGGGTATACAGAACCTCCCAACAAGTCGGCGTAAGGCCGTCTCACCGGACGGACTGTATTTTGAAAAATAGGGTTTCGTAGCCACAAGAGTGGAGAATGATCGATATAGTGGAGTCCTGAATAATACGCATCTGCTTTCAGAAGAAAATGGTGCTGTGTTATTTACTAAAATCCCCTCGTATATCAGTGTGGCAACTGTTATTGTCTTCCTTCTGCTGTTCGTCTGAAATCCAAATTCCGCAGGAGAATGAACGGTACGCTGTCTAGGGTGCCGCGCTGTCTTCATTCTCTATGTCTTACAGTTGTCCTGAAACAAGGATCGTGTGTATGTTAAGTAATGGTGACAAAAAAATTTCACGATCGATATCAAGCTATGTGGCGACAGCCGCCGATAGGGGACGCTGCATCAAATGAAAATATGCACACAGTAATGTGCAACCGGAGACGTGTACTTACTGAGGTACTGACTTTCATTTGCATTCGTGGAGCAAAGCCCAGTGTAAAGCATTTCCCGAGTGATGGTGACATCCAAAAGTAATTCACAGTGTAAATGATTAACTGAATCCACTTTTTCAAATTGTCTTCCAATATTACCCGTCTTGAATGAACAAGTGTTCCTTCTGGCAACGTAACGAAAGAATTTTCGCTTCGTTACCGATCACATTGAAATGCAATTAGCAGATATTTTCCCAGAATTAAGTTACCTCTACAGTGCTAAGCCTCATTAAAACATTTGTGTGCCTCTCGAACTTCCTTTTCTTTTGCGCCAGGAGCACAAAAGAAATATACAGAGCTTTCAAAGATGGTGGGAAAAGAATCCTGAGAAATCGCATTGAGAACTATTGTTTTCCTTTTAAAACCGACTGCTATTGTCTTCAGTGTCTGCGTCCACTAGTGCATATAATAATATGATTATTTTGAGAGAATTTAAGATTTTCATTTACTGAGTAATTTAGATCACAAGCCATTTTTATTGACTATTAATTTCTGTCAGCAATCTCTCGTTATCTGTTTCATACACATACGAAATATGAAAATTCTGTCCGTGTGCACCTTGTATTTACGGTCCTTTGCGTAAAATGTGATATAAAACCGTACACCTGATACGCAGTCTACCTGAGTTGGTGATCTTCTAAATTCACTTAATTGAGCTTCAGAAGAACAGTGTTGCTATTATTCTCAGGATTACCGTTTACGTTCCCTGCGCATTTGCCTTCTGTTGAGTTGGTACGTAAGTTCGTAGCGTTTCTCTATAATAAATAAACACATCACATACGCATAGTAGAGATTTTAGTCAATAATATAGTCTCCTTCACTACTTACAATAGTCTGTCAGCACTGGCGTAACTTTTCGATCCCGTTAGTGTAGAAATCACGTGGCTTTGACGCGTAGAATTCGCTGAGTCACGTTCGCATCGCATTTTCAACCGGAAAGGAGGTTCTTTGAAGGAAAAGATGAGTATCTGGGGGTGCTAGATTAGCCGAATAAGGTGGATGTGGAATGGCTTCTCAACACAACTATAGTGTATTGTATTTTGGCAGTGCTGCAGAAGCAAGTAGGCATATTCTCGGAATACGCCTGCAAGACATCTTCGTTGTTGACAGTAAACGTCAGCGTTGACTACTACATCTCGGACAAGCAATTTGTGGTACGCCACACCGACGTTGTTCCACCAAATGCGTAACATCATCTTTTGTGGATGCACGCAGGCCTTCGTATGGGGATTTGCTGCTTTTTAGAGCTCAACGATTCTTTTTTTTGTTACTTTGGCATAAAGACACCATTTCTCGTCACCAGTAATTATATAGCGTGGGAATGGTCGATGCTGTACATGGATCAATGGAGACGAACAAGCAGAGATGCAGAAATGGCTATCCACTGATTTTTGTGGTTTTGAGCATGCGGTACCCATACATCCGATTTTTGAACCGTCCCCATAGCGTGCAAATGTCGCACGATGGGGGAATGATTACATTTTAGCACATTTGCCAGTTATCGAGTATAATGACGTGGATAATTATGGTTTAATGCGTTTAAAGGATCTTCATCGAATCCCGAACGTCTTCCTGAAGGTGTAGACTCACAGATTTCAAAAAGATCTTCCTTAAGACGAAAAAAAAAAAAAACATTTTATTTTCGAGCTCTGTCGAATAGAATTACCCCTATACACGAAGCAAATGTTTCTGTCAACCTTCCCGGCTGTGACCCCTGTACTTAACTCAGGCCGAAGAATAGGGCGAAATTATTCCGACTTCTCCAGTCGTCACTCCATTTCCTAGCGTCCACAACTCCACTCACTGTCTCCAAAAAACAAACTGACAACACGTAAATGCAAACAGCAACACTGTACTGTTGTTATTGTTGTAGTTGTCTTAAGTTCGAATACCTATTAGATGAAGCTCTCCACGCTGCTCTGTCTTGTGCAAGCCTCCGCCTCTCCGAATAACTACTGCCACCTACATCCCTTTGAATCTGCGTACTGTATTCATTTCTTGCTTTCCCTCTATGATTTTTACCCTTTCCCCCACACTTCCCTCCCGCCATAGCCGGCCCCACACCCGGTTAAAAAAGGAGGAGTAAGACCTCTTTAAAAACCTTGATTCACCCGGACCGGATTACGGTGCCTTGCCAGGGCTACGGCGAAGACTGCACTGTTCGACGACGCAGTGTATGACCATGCGCTCCCTACAATGACTCCAAGAGCGGAAGCAGCAACCCATTCGGTTGGGGTTTAACTAACACAGAAGAAAAGAGGATGTAGATCTGTTAAGCCCTGGTCGGCATTCTACCTAGTAGTAGCTACTCTGACTTGAGACCCGGTCCTCTTGGGTGTGGGTTGTGCTGTGGGCTGGTTACACAGCTGCACAGAAAAAAAAAACATAACTCGTAGGTCTCTAAGGAAAAAGCCAGATATTTCTCAAAGTCGACGACAAGGCCATGATAATGGAAAACTAGTTGGTGTTGGAGACATTATGTGTAGGTACCTGGAATACAAGTGGAGGTTTTAATACAAAACTATTAGAGTTTATAAATGGTTCAAATGGCTCTGAGCACTATGCGACTTAACTTCTGAGGTCATCAGTCGCCTAGAACTTAGAACTAATTAAGCCTAACTAACCTAATTACAGCACACACATCCATGCCCGAGGCAGGATTCGAACATGCCACCGTAGCGACTGTTGCGTCTACAACCGCACGGCCACTCCGACTACGGCCGGCTAGAGTTTATTTGAAAACTTGAAAGAAAGAAATGTGAACATTTCTGCAATAATAGAAATAAAGAATAAACTGAAAGGGGCGAAAGATTTAAATGATCACAAATTAATTTACAGTGGAATTAAACAAATGAAACGAGCAGCAATTGGAGTAGGTATTCTTACCGATTAAAAATGAAATGAAAGATTTTTGTGACCACATAAATAAAAGAACAATAATTGCTGAATTCAGAATTGATAGAGGACATTTATGTGTTATAGCAGTATATGAGAACCGAAAATGCGATGACTCTGAAACATTTTATGAAGAGCTGCAAAAACAAATAAATAAACATAATGAAACAGATCGTTTGTTAATATTAGAAGACTCAAATGCAATAAATTTGAAGTTACCAATAGAAAACAAGTAGGCACGTTTGGCGAAGTAACTTTAAATGAAAGTGATAACAAATTAAGAGAGTTTGTTACATTTAATCAGCTAAAAATTACAAATACCTTCTTGAGAAAGGAAGAGGTAATTAAATACACCTGGAGCGGAAGATGTGCACGCCCAATAATTGCCTATGTAATAGCTAATAAAGAAATTAGCTCACATATTCGAGACACTCGTGGGTTTAGAGGTAATGATATAGGCTCTGATCACTTCCTAATTACTTCAAAGATTGAAATATGGGCAATATGGAGGAAACAACTTATATAAAAAAAAAACGAAAGCCGAAACTTGAAATACAATGTTCATCTTCTACAGGATGCAGGCATAAAGAACTCATACCAATGAAGACTTACAAAAGAATTGCAAATGGTTGAAATCATTGAAGGAGAATGGGAAAGATTAAAAACAGCAATGTTGAAAGCAGCTAAACTGCTACGAGATAAAAGGAAAGTAACAAAAGGGAAAAATGGATGTGAAAATACGGAACACAGAAATCACTGACAATATTGAAGAGAAACAGAATGCTTATAAAGCCTTTTTACAAACACAAACAAATGAAGCCTTGGAAGTACATCAACACAAAACAAATGAAATAAAGACTTTAATTAAAAGATACCATAAGGAATGCCGGCCGGGGTGGCCGAGAAGTACTAGGCGCTACACTCTGGAGCCGCGCGACCGCTACGGTCGCAGGTTCGAATCCTGCTTCGGGCATGGATGTGTGTGAGTGATGTCCTTAAGTTACTTAGATTTAAGTACTTCTAAGTTTTAGGGGACTGATGACCTCAGAAGTTAAGTCCCATAGTTCTCAGAGTCATTTGAACAATTTTTGAACCATAATAAATCCTGTAAAAGATTCATTGCTAATGTTGAACTTGACCATCATGGTAGACAGAATATAGCGTTGAGACTTATGAGACCAATGAGTAAAATGGAAAAATACTGCAAACATACATCAGTACTGAGATTTTGCAGATGAACTTTCCCTTTTATCCCACATCCTCAACGACATGAAAGAGAACCTATAAGACCTGAAATCTGAGACGAATATTAATGCCCAAAAAACAAAAGGCATGCAGGCAAATGATAACTCCACTGATCTTAAGTTTGGGAGCCATATAATCGAAAGACTGGATAAGTTTTCCTACCTTGGAAGCACGATTACACCATATGGTGGTGCAACAGAGGACATTAACATCAGCATCAACAAAGCCGAAGACGCTTTTACAACTCTCCACTCCATCTGGAGTTCGATGGCAATAACATTGAGGACGAAATTGAGGATATTTGAAAGTAATGTAAAATCTGTTCTTCTATATGATTGTGAAACGTGGAGAGAGACGAAGCAGCTAATCCACAAGCTGCAGACGTTCAACAACAGATAGTTGAGGAACATCCTGGGGATACAGTGGCCAAATCTAACACTGACAAAACGCTCTGGGAATGAATCAGCCAGAATCCAATTGAGCTGCAAATTTGAAGCTGGAAGTGGAGATGGTTAGGACGTACACTTGGAAGACCAAATGAACATACTAACAAGGAAGCACTTTAATGGATCCCATAGGGACGACGGACACGAGGCTCGCCCAAAATTACGTGAAGACGATCAGTTGAAGCAGAAGGTCAACAGCAAGGAATAGGTTGGGAAGAAGTGAAAATACTAGCTGAAGACAGAACAAGATGGCATCCCTTTGATGCAGCCCTATGCTCCACATAAAGAGTTAAAGGAATTAATAATAAATAAATAAATAGTATTGCATGACTATCAAGAGCTTTGATGGAAACCCAGTTCTAAGCAAACAAGGGAAGCAGAAAGGTGGAAGGAGTATATAGACGGTCTATACAAGGGCGATGTACTTGAGGACAATATCATGGAAACGGAAGAGGATGTAGAGGAAGATGAAATGGGAGATATGATACTGCGTGAAGAGTTTGACAGAGCACTGAAAGACCTGAGTTGAAACCAGGCCCCTGGAGTAGACAACATTCCATTAAAACTACTGACAGCCTTGGGAGAGCCAGTCCTGACAAAACTCTATCATCTGGTGAGCAAGCTGTATGAGACAGGATAATTCCTTCAGACTTCAAGAAGAATATAATAATTCCAATCCCAAAGAAAGCAGGTGTCGACAGATGTGAAAATTACTGAACTATCAGTTTAATAAGTCATAGCTGCAAAATACTAACGCGGATTCTTTACAGACGATTGGAAAAACTTATAGAAGCCGACCTCAGGGAAGATCAGTTAGGATTCCGTAGAAATGTTGGAACACGTGAGGCAATACTGACCCTACGACGTATCGTAGAAGAAAGATTACGGAAAGGCAAACCTACGTTTGTAGCATTTGTAGACTTAGAGAAATCTTTTGACAATGTTGATTGGAATACTCTCTTTGAAATTCTGAAGGTGGCAGGGATAAAATACAGGGAGCGAAAGGCTATTTACAATTTGTATAAAAAGCAGATGGCAGTTATAAGAGTCGAGGGATATGAAAGGGAAGCAGTGGTTGGAAAGCAAAACGAGGATAATGGAATGTAGTCGAAATAAGTCCGGTGATGCTGAGGGAATTAGATTAGAAAATGAGACACTTAAAGTAGTAAAGGAGTTTTGCTATTTGGGGAGCAAAATAACTGATGATGGTCGAAGTAGAGAGGATATCAAAGGTAGACTGGCAATGGCAAGGAAAGCGTTTCTGAAGAAGAAAAATTTGATGACATCGAGTATAAATTTAAATGTCAGGATGTCGTTTCTGAAAGTATTTGTATGGAGTGTAGCCATGAAGCTTTCGAAATGTGGTGCTACAGAAGAATGCTGAAGATTAGATGGGCAGATCACATATCTAATGAGGAGGTATTGAATAGAATTGGGGAGAAAAGGAGCTTGTGGCACAACTTGACTAGAAGAAGGGATCGGTTGGTAGGACATGTTCTGAGACATCGAGGGATCACCAATTTAGTATTGGAGGGCAGCGTGAAGGGTAAAAATCGTAGAGGGAGAGCAAGAGATGAATGCACTAAGCAGATTCAGAAGGATGTAGGCTGCAGTAGGTACTGGGAGGTGAAGAAGCTTGCACAGGGTAGAGTAGCATGGAGAGCTGCATCAAACCAGTCTCAGGACTGAAGACCACAACAACAACAAGATGTAGAGGACAGTGAAATAAATTATTCTGTAATAATTGGTGTTAACGTTTTGGGTCAAATAGACATAAAAGAATTAAAATCAGCATTAAATGCTTCAAAAAATAGGACAGCTACTGGCTTTAATGTGGATTTAACCAAACGTCGAACTATTTTAGAATTTTCTTTCCCCCATTTCTTAAATATGTGTGGAAAGAATTGTTCTGTACCTATAGAATGGAACAGAACTAAAGTAATTCCTATTTTTAGAAAAGGGAATAGGAAAGGCACATGATATTATAGAGTAACAAATTTACTAAAAGCAGGATTAAATCTTATGGGAAAATTCTTAATCGAAGTCTATAAATTATCGCTGATGCAATAATCTCATAACCATCAGTCTCCAGAAAGGGACTTTCGTGAAGTGAGGTGCTAATAGTAAGATTATTGAAAAGCGTCAGAAATTGGGCTAAGAGGCTCATTTAGCCTTCATTGATTTTGAGAAAGCCTTTGATAATGTAATAAGACTGCTCGTGTGGAAAATACTGGAACTAAAACATTTTCCTGAACATCTTATGAACACCATGAAGAGTCTACATGTAAATATAGAAATAGTTGTAAGTTCAGGTTCGAAAATATTAAATGGGATTATAATAAATCAAGGTGTTCGATAAGGTTGCAGTATATGACCGACTTTATTTAATTTATGTACTGACAACCTAACTATGAAGTGGAAAAATGATATACACTTAGTAATTAAAAGATCTAGCGAACCACTAAATATTCCTTTATGTATTGATGGACAGATAATTATACAGTAAACAAAAAAGTTTACAAATGTCAGTATATAGATTGAGTCAAAACGCAAGACACATAAGTACTTAACAGTATTTCCAAACAAGACGAAGGTAACGGATGTGGAAGGAAAGAATCCAACCAGATAGAAAATAATAAATGCAAAAGTTTTAGAACATCTATCTCACTTTTGTTTACCAGGATATGACATTACCTACAGCCCTGACAAAGACATAAAGAAGAAAATTAATAAATATCAAGGTATCGGCAGAACAATTGGAAGAAATTTGGGAAGAAAAACAAGTACGGAAGTTCTAATTCGACCTACTTCCTATCAGCAGAAACCTTCTCTAGGAGATACGAACTGTACTCACCAACCGCTAGCTGCAGTGTGTCCTTTCTCCACCGAGCTTCGCCTAACTATCGGCGCAGCGGAAGCTACCACAGGGGTAGGCTTCCGCCACCAACCTGACAGACAAACCAGCTTCAGAGTAAAAGTGGCAAACGTCTCTGTCCAGATACTGGGATCCTGAGTTAGTCATCCTGTGCTACCCTCCAAACGAAAAGCAAACATAACTTGCTCCTAGCAGACGACAACCAACTCGGCGTCTCCCACAAAAGAAACACTAAACCACTCGTAAGAACACTCATACATTCACGGACACGTAGGGTAGGGTGAAGGGAAAACGTAATAAATACGGGTCAACATTTCCTATGGAACACAAAAGAAATCTAACGTAATATCATTCAAAATGCCTAAGTTTGATTGCTCAGTCTTTCTGGAAGAGTTGATAAATTAAACCGCAATCAAGCTGTGAACAGAATAGGATGCACAGAATCCAGCCAGACAAGCGTCTTACGAAACGACTCTACAGACACGTTTCATGCTGAATCGATAAAAAACTGGTATAAGCTTGCGTATTCTCATGCAGACACATGTAAAAGGGCAGAAAATGGCGCAGCGATTGGCAACACCTATACAGGACGACAAGGGTCTGGCGCAGTTCTTAGACCGGTTACTGCTCCTACAATGGAAGGTGATCAAGATTTGAGTGCGTTTGAATGTGATGTTATTGTCAGCGCACGAGCGATGGGACACAGTATCTCCGAGGTAGCGATGAAGTGGGGATTTTCACATACGACCATTTCAAGAGTGTACAGTGTTTATCAGGAATCCGGTAAAACATCAGATCTCCAACATCGCTGAGGACGGAAGAAGATCCGGTAAGAACGGGACCAATGACGACTAAAGAGAATAGTTCAACGTGACCAAAGTTCACCCCTTCCGCAAATTGCTGCAGATTTCAATGGTGGGCCATCAACAAGTGTCAGCGAACGAAACATCTTCGATATTGGCTTTCGGAGGCGAAGGCCCACTCGTGTACCCTTGATGACTGCACGACACAAAGCTTTACGCCTCGCCTAGTCCCGACAACAGCGATATTGGACTCTTGATGACTGGAAACATATTGCTTGGTCGGACGACTCTCGTTTCAAATGCTATCGATCGGGTGGACGTGTACGGTTATGGAGCCAACCTCATGAATCTATGGTCCCTGCATCTCAGCAGGGGACTGTTCAAGTTGTCGGAGCTTCTGTACTGGTGTGGATCGTGTGCAGTTCTTACAGGTGACACATACGTAAGCATCATATCTGATCACCTGCATCCATTCATGTCCATTGTGCATTCCGACGGACGTGAGCAGATCCAGCAGGACAATGCGACACTCCACACGCCCATAATTGCTATAGAATGGCTCCAGGAACACTCTTCTGAGTTTAAACAATTCCGTAGGCCACCAGAATCCCCAGACATGAACATTATTGAGCACATCTGGGATGGAATGCAGAGTGCTGTTCAGAAGAGATCTCGACGCCCTCGTACTCTTACGGATTTATGGACAGCCCTGCTGTACTCATGGTATCAATTACCTCCAGCATTACTGCAGACACTAGTCGATCCATGCCACGTCGTGCTGTGGCATTCCTGCGTGCTCACGGGGGACCCTTAAGTTATTAAGCAGGTATACCAGTTTCTTTAACTTCAGTGCATAATCAGTCTGAGACCTTCCAGTGTGTCTAACTCTCTTCCACGTATACAACCTCCTTACATGGTTCTTGAACTATGTTTGAACCATGTTTGAATTACGCTAGTGCATAATTCTACCAAGCGGCTTCTTCTTTCACTCCTTTCCCCCAAACCATATTCACCTCTTTTTCCTTCTCTTCTTTTTCCTGCTATTGGATTTCAACCCTACATCACAAATAAATTTTAGTCACCCGTAACTGTCGGGATGATTTATTTTATCTCATCATACAGGTCGCCAATTTCTTTATCGTCTGCGGAGACAGTCGACTTTTACACTTTTGTGGCAGGTGTGGGCTTCGTGTCTGTATTGGCTACGATAAGGAGTTCGCAATGCTTTTCATAGTATCTTACTCGTACTCCTATTTTCTTATTCATTAGTTAGGTCATTCCTACATGACACACAATATGATTCTGTATTTATAGCCCTGTATTCGTCTGACCCCTTCACCCCCTCCCATGAACAGTGGACATTGCCGTTGGTGGGGAGGCCTGCGTGCCTCAGCATTACAGATAGCTGTACCGTAGGTGCAACCACAATAGAGGGGTACCTATTCAGAAGCCAGACAAACTTGTGGTTCCTGAAGAGGGGCAGCAGCCTTTTCAATATTTGGGTAATAGTCTGAATGATTAACTTATCTGGTCTTGTAACATTAACCAAAACAACCTTGCTGTGCTGTTACTGTGAACGGCTTAAAGCAATGGGAAACTACAGACGTAATTTTTCCCGAGGGCATGCAGCTTCACTGTATGGTTAAATGATGACGGTGTCTTCTTGGGTAAAATATTCAGGAGCCCAATAATCCCCCGTTTAGATTTCCGGGCGGGGACTACTCAGGAGGACGTTGTTATCAGGAGAAAGAAACCTGGTGTTCCACGGATCGGAGCGTGGAACGCCAGATCCCTTAATCGAACAGAGAGGTTGGTAAATTTAAAAAAGGGAAAGGAATCAGCTGAAGTTAGATATATTGGGAAATAGTGAAGTTCGGTGGCAGGAGGAACATGACTCCTTGTCAGGTGAATACAGGGCTATAAATACAAAATCAAATAGGGGTAATGCAGGAGTAGGTTTAATAATGAATAAAAAAATGGGCGCGTGGATAAGCTACTACGAAAAGTATAATGGACCTTCGTATAACACGCTACATTTTATCCACTAATATGGCAACATTGCATGAGTTTCCAATTCGCAATGAACCCGTTTCGGAACAAAAATTCTTAAGACCAGAAGATAATAGCAAAGTCTGTCGAAACCAGTTATCGAAAATAAAGAAATATTTATGAGGTCTTCGTTATGAAAGGCTTTTCACACCTACAAATATTTTTTTGGTAGACAGGCAGATAATGAGATACAGTGGAGCCAGTGCGCTGGTACTCTCTTAAGTACTAGTGAAAGGTCTCTGTTGGATTCCTTTCATGTTAATTTCTTAAATCTGATGCCATTTACGGCATAAATTCCTCTTCTAAATTCACTGTGGTGTTTCTGACTGTCTGGGGGGAGACTGAGAGGTGTTACTTTTCCACATAAACGAGAACGATCTGTCACACTACTACACTTTAAAACACAGTTTATATGTAATTCATGTCACACAGTCTCATACGGAACCTACATCTGCTTTCTTTTATATACAGTATATGATAAGATTCTGTCATTCCCCTTCCCTTCTGTGTGAAAGAATCAATGAGCAAATGTATTTCTAGTTGCATGCTTGATGGTAGCAGACAAGCCTGTCAGCTAGAGAACAGTAGGACCAACGTCGGAACAGGTAGCTACGCTTTCTAAAAACAAAGAGGTTTCTATCCTTAGTATTGTCCTGTCCGTCCCTTGTCATGTTGGTATAAGAAGTAGCCTCTCTGGTCACTTCCCTTTTGTATCGGGAAGCACACTCGGTAGGAGCGCAGGTCAGTCTGTCCGCGGCGAGCGTCTGAAGTGGTAAAAGCGCATGTCTGCTAAGTCCGCAGGACAATGGATTTCTTAAGTTCAGCCTAACTGAAAATTTAATCACCTTTATTTCAGGTTTTAGCTCTAAAATATCTAATGTTATCTTAAATTGCAACGCAGTGTATTTCGAGTGTCAACTTCTGAATATCTTCCGGTAGTTGCTTTGTCACTACTTTGTGAGTAAAGTGGAACCACGTGTTGATCAGTAACTCTAACTAAGATCATCAATCTTAAATGCGAATGTGCGTGAGATTATAACGTCTCGTCTTAACAATATATTTCAATATAGCAACTTTTCTTTATGTTCAACCCACGTGGGGTGTACTTTGTAAACCCAGTACCACGTGCTTATACAATTGTTTGACCCATCAGGTTAATAGTAAGACGATAGTAACCAGTTCGCGGTTTTTGTTTTGTAAATTGCTTTTCGATCTAATTTATTTTAATTATCAAGATTATTGTGGAGTACACTCTTTGTGTAAACGAAGTTGACCACGTGAAGCATGTGGTGTAATCATCAAAGTAACCCTCAGCTATTCTTTTCGGGAAGATTTCACAGAGAGTTAGTATGAATTTAGTATACCAGTGTGTGGTAATTACATGACGGACAGGATTGCGCTACAAACGTAACTTCTTTGGGTGAAAATTTAATCGGTTGGTTGTGGTTAATTTCCTCTTGCATATGTTTCAACGTTCTTCGTGTGTTATTTTATGAACGCAGTGTTGTATGTAGTCTCCCAGTCTTGGCTCCGTATTTGATGTGTTCTTTAAGATGACAAACTCACATTTTCACAATCCTAAATAAGGCACCAGTTAGTTATGACTCAAGTTCAATATGCTGAAATTTCAGTGATCAATGTTAAAATAAATTTTCAAATATAAACTGATTTATTTCTTTTCACCTAAATTCTCTTAATGTTAGTCTGGCTGGGAATATTTGGTAAGGTAGATTGACTACCTGGTGAAACAGTTGCGCAGTAATTCAAGGTTAACTTCCTCAGAGAGCTCACAGCTTTTAACCCGCTTTTATTGTCTATCAGCACCGCTTTCACATAACAAATTAAAGCAATAACATTACAGCAGAACATATTATGTTGTCTTCGACGGTGAATGTTAATCACAGGTAGAGACTTCGTCAGGAGTGCCACTGGCACTCTATTTATAAGCGATCCGACCGTCCAAGTGTAAAGATATCCACGACTACTTGCTGTTCACGCTTCAGTGTACGGGAAAATGTCATCGTTGAGAGACTGTGGGAGGATACAGATCGGCCGCGGGCGGCTATTTCAGGGGATGCCAAATTCATATTTTAAGGAAAAAATCTTGTTTCACAAAGCGCCTAGCATCCAGCGCACGTTGGTCTATGGATTATTCATATGATTTTGAAAAGCATCCTTGTTGCCTTTTGAACGTTTTTTAACACATTCTAAGTTGATTTCTGTACGAATCATAAGTTGATTTTTGAAGGCGTTTATAGTATAGGCTTACGTAACTTCTCTGAGGGGAATCCCGTCGCTTCTAGAAATAAAAAACTTTCCCGCATACAAAAGGGGACAGGACTATATGAGCTGAGACGAATAAAGCCGAATGGGTGAATGCCAATAGCTGTGAATGTGATCGTTTTGGTGGTCGAATGATCAGCGTTGTTAGTTACTAGCGAAATCCGTAGACTGAGACTACCAGAATGGAAACAAACGAAAAACAGGTAAGAAATATTACATATTAATCTTCTCGTTGTATCAAAGAAAATGAAATTTCGAGAAAAAAATTGTTGCCAGACCGCTACACTACTAAGGATCAGTTTGCTCAGTCACAGGTTAGCAGCCGCTGACGTGCTATTTTGGAAATAGCTCGGAAAACGCGTTGTAAGAACACGTAATAACGCCTAACCGGAGAATAAACGCAGAATAGCTAAACTGGTGATTATGGAAGGGTTAGTGAACTTAGTTGGAGAATAAGTTCTGACAATGGCAGGAGTAATTACAGAATTAATGATGCCAAGACTGTTAGAACAAGAAAGGAGAAGAAATGAGGACATCACACTCATTAAAGAATAATACGATTCCAATTTTATATTAAATTTCGTACAACTACGTATCGATCTCACGCTTGAGAAACTGGAGAGGACGAATGAAATGTGAAACTATTTCCTAACATAAAACTTTTGGCTTGTGATAGACATAATAGGTATTTGATATTGGTACTTCGTGAATTATATTCTGTCGTATTGTCTATTTCCATGAAGTAGATGAAAATGACCATTTGTGCCAAAACAGTCTCCCTTATTTGGAGGGTGTTACAGTTGCCCCAATAATTTCTCCTCTGAATGCGAAAATATTTTGTTGCCACTGACTTTCATAAGGGGGGGGGGGGGTACGATTACAAAGATAAAATTAGGGAAATCAGAGCTCGTACGGAGAGATATAGGTGTTCATTCTTGCCACGCGCTATACCAGATTGGAATGATAGAGAATTGTGAAGGTGGTTCGATGAACCCTCTGTCAGGCAGTTAGATGTGATTTGCAGAGCATCCATGTAGATGCAGATGTAGATAATAAAAAGTCCTATGCTGTTTTGTCTAGCAGGCAGTGACAAAATAGACATAATCAAATTGAGAAGCCACATCAGTCTTGGGCACTATTTGTGTTAACAGCTTTTTCAGTGTTAAACATCGAGCTTTCGATTTTTCATGTAGAGAAACGTTTGACGACCTTTGATGAGGTACCAAATTTTTTCGCAGAAAGGGGAGCACATCGTATGAAACTGTAGCAAGGTTAGAGAGAAAAAATAGGCGATAAAGAGTTCAAATTTTCTGAAGATTTATTATTCACGCGGTTTAAATAATCCCACCCAGTATTAACTCTGTTTTTTTTTTTTTTATGGGGGTAGGGCGTCAAACTGTCCGGCTGAGATCAGGAGAGGAACCACAAGACCTTTTAATTTCCACTTTCCTGAATATAGGTTTGATGGCTTCTATTGCAAAATATACACGTTGAAATTGCACAGAGCGAAATACGGCGACGAGCGATAGAAGAACGCTGTGTGAATAGTCGTAGCACTGCACTTTGGCACACTTAAGACCAAATGACATATCATAAATTTTTAATTTTTCGGGATATATATGTTTTACGTGACAAGCTATTCAGAAAGATGTGCGCTATAAAACGAAAATTTTTTGTGAAAAACCTTTTGTTTTTCAAATTTTTTACGCCATAACTTAGACTCTCGAGGAGCGGGGGCGGGGGGTGGGGGGGAGTGGGTGAGAGAGGGGCGCCACTATCGGGTTATTGTCCCGCTTCGGAAATATCTTAGATCCGGGGCTAGACTTTGATAGCATTTCTATTTGTTGTGATGAATGGCAGCTTGCTCTAAAAGCTCAAAAGTATAAGTTAATGCAGATTAGTATCAAGCAGGAAAAACAATCCTGTAATGTAATTGCAGTGTTAGTGGTCTGCTGCTAGACACAGTTACTATGATTAAATATCTAGGCACAACGACCCACACCGACATGAAATTAAACGTGCGCATTTGATCGACTGCGGAGATGGCGAATGGTAGATTCCGTTAAATGTATCTTATTTGCAGGTATAATGGAATCTGCATTCAGATCACTTTTGCGACCAGTTCTTGTGTACTGCTTGAGTGTTTGGGATCCTCACCAACTCGGATAAAAGGGAAAACATTGAATTAATTGAGAGGCATACTGTTAGATTTGCTACTGGCACTTTCGATCAAAACGCTACTTAATGTTGTTTGCGATATCAGCTTTACCTAATGCAATAATGCCAAATAGATTATGTTTATGATTCCCACTGTGTTTTTTTTATTAAGGCGTTAAAATGTCCTGCATCTTTCAAACTCTCTGTATCCCACTTATCACTGTTCCCGAATAACAAACATAGAAAGCAAAAACGAGCCTTGCGAACATCACACCCACTGCTCCAACTTTTTTTCATACACTTTCATGCCAAATTTTCTCGAATACTTTTTTTTAGCACCATTTACAGCCTTCTGACTTATGAGAGTAGTAATAGTAACACATTATTTTTTTACGTACATTGAACTGTCTACTACGTACGAATTTGATAATTAATCGTTTATCATTGGGAGGAATAAAACAAAATCGGAAAAAAATGATGGTAGCAGCGGGCATGAAACCGAAGCCGACGAATTGTCAATCGGCATACTTGACCACTTGCCTACCGTGCCGATTCATGAGCTACTGCTCAAAAACTCCTCATTCTCCATACGTAAATCTTTTGACAGCATTTTACCTGTCCCTACGACGAAATGTGTAGGAATCATTCACATAGTTTGAGCCAAATCGGTTAGTACATCCTACGCCTTTTAGTGTTAGATTTACATTTGGAGTGTATCTACCTAACTGTTTAAATCTCACCTTTTCCTCGAAGGATCTACTGGGAAACAGTCATGGACTGTGCTGCTAGTCCCGGCGGAGTTTCCACTCTTCTCTCGGGCATGGGTATTTGTGTTTGTCGTTAGGATAATTTAGGTTAAGTAGTGTGTAAGCTTAGGGGCTGATGACCTTAGCAGTTAAGTCCCATAAGATTTCACGCACACATTCTACTGGGAAAGGGCCTCTTCAGCACATCTACAGATCATATACAAAGACCTTTTCTTAGTAAATTTCCTTACATAGTCGCTTTTCTTCTCACTATCTACAACCTTTTGTTTTACTAGGGTATTATCGTGTGACGAGGGCCTCCCGTCGGGTAGACCGTTCGCCTGGTGCAAGCCTTTCAATTTGACGCCACTTCGGCGACTTGCGCGTCGATGGGGATGAAATGATGGTGATTAGGACAACACAACACCCAGTCCCTAAGCGGAGAAAATCTCCGACTCAGCCGGGAATCGAACCCGGGCAGTCTGTCGCGCTGGTCACTCAGCTACCGGGGGCGGACACTAGGGTATTAATTCTAATTAATATATTACTCTTACTTATATAAACTTAATTGTTTCAATATATCTAAATTTTGTAGTTAATAGTCTAACAATGCGAGGGATAAATTAATATTTTTAAAGAAATGATGGTGTCAGTGGAAACCAAACCCAGCCTGACAAATTTCGCGTCGCGGCACTTGACCATTGGACTGCGTCACTGACATGTCAGCTGCTGCTCTAAAATCTCTCATACGCTATGCTTGCACAGCACTTTACACGCACTTTCACAGAAAAATACTGACCTATTGCTGGGTGGTAGTGTTGTACCGTACAACGATGAGGTGATTCTGGATAGTATGTCTACTGACCTTTTGTTGCTCTCGATTACTGACTGGCGTGTTATTTTGAACACTCTCATCATCTTGCATCTTCGACGACTGCAGTCTGTCTCTTTAACACCTTGCTGTCCCTGGCAGCTGATTCTGGAGGGGCATTTTTACCCATTCTCTGGTACACACTATTCACCCACATGAACGATGGCACGTCACAAACATAGTGTACACACGATCACGGCGATAGTGTGTCCCATGTGTTAGAATGTCGGCATATTAATAGACGAGTAATATTTGAAACGTCCCCTTTGAAAAATTATACAAGACTGTGCTTAAACTGAAACACAATATTTTTGGCGCAACGCAATCTGACTTCCAAAAATCCCTACGAAAGAATGGCCCTGACTAACATTAACCTATACGTTTCACAAATCACTTACCTCACAAAAATCTTCGTTACTCAAGCTACTGCAACACAGCGAGCGCCACTACTGCCAGCTAAATAAAAGATTCAAACTACTGAAGGCACTAACTACTGATAGGCATAGTTAGCAAATGAAAGATTTTAATACACAACAAACAATGTGTTTACCTTAATAGTCATAATATATATAAATCAGTTCATGACACCAATTCTTACAAATTTCAAAACTCCGTCATCTCTCTCCCCACGTCCACCACTGCTGGCGGCTCACCTCCAACTGCGCAACTCTACGCGCTGTGAGCATCGAGCTGCCGCTGCCCAACACTACAATGGCAGACAACAATGCAAACCAGCCACTGACTGCACACAGCACAACCAGTGATTTTTCATACAGAGCGCTACGTAGCGGCGGCGTTACCAATAAAAAAACCTAAACAACCTACTTACATAGCCCCCATGCTCCCCACAAAAAAATTTACAAATTCTTTTGGGCAGTGGCCAATACAGATTTGAAAAATTTTTTCATAATTACAATAACAAAGAAATGAAATACACACACTTATCGATACAATGTTGGTCAAAAGCTAAAATTTTCTCACAGTCCATAAAGACAGTCCTGATCATTCATCAAAGTAAAATTGCAGTGTTTTTCTCAAAGTCTGAGTAGTAAAAGAAAATGCACATGGAAGTAGTGGATTTCCATGCAGTCTTGAAGAAGTAGTGTTGTCCTTCCAACGGAAAGAGAGTACTGACTCTTGACATGCAGACAGGTAATGGGCCACAACAGAGCAAACCCACAGCAGATTCAGTCGAAGTTCTAAAGAATATTGGTAGGCAGGTCGTCACAGAGTAGACCCATTGTAGTCCTGGTAGAGATTATGGTATTGGTGGGCCACCAGAGGTGCAGACCCACTCCAGTCCTTGTAATGGTATTGGTGGGTCATCCTTGTAGAGATGGCTAGCAGCCAACTGTTGCGACTGTGCAGGTGCACAATCACCATCGAAGAGTCTTGTGGACAATATAGCAAGTCCATAAACCACCACTTGTCCACTCACAAAGATTTTGTTTGAAATGTCCTTAGAACCAGCAATGCGGTTATCCAGTCCCTTGCTGAATTATTAACACACTTTCAGACACTATCAGTCCCTACTTCTCACATATTGTCCATATACTATGACCAACAGAAATGTGTGCAGTGAAATGTAACTTACAAGTTACTTAATTTGATGAACTGGTGTCAATTACAATTTTATATCATGAGAATACAATAACAAAGGTACAAAATATATCATTGAAGAACATAATAGTACAGATAACATTTGCAGTAGTACAGGCTTTACGAAAGAATCGAAATAACAAATACATCAGTGTTAGAAAAATTACAACATAAGTACATACGTAAAAGATCAGAATAATTTTTGAAATATCAACTTCACACATGAGCATTAAAACAGAACAGATAAATAATGTGTAAACATCTTTACAAAGTAAATAACATATTATCAATGCAAATTATATTTGAGGGTAACAGTATAGTGAATGTAGCTTAGTATTAGAAAAATTCTGCAACATAGGTCTTATCAGATAAACATATAAAACCGGTAGAACGTAAATACACAAGGGTACACAAACACATAGTGGGATAACAGAAGGACAGGACAGGGTTTGTTTTCAGTGTAACATTTGGTACTGCAGTCCAACTCAAAACTTCATTCTGTAGATCTTTCGTCATATCTCAACATTTGTTTCCACCAAAAATATCCTATCCAAGCATGCTTTCTGTATTTTGTTCACATCCTCTTTCAAAAATAGTTTTTATCCACTGTACACTACTTTTTTTTGGCCAAATCATTTCTTATAGCTGCTCAATGCATTTCTTCCAATTCATCACAACTCGTTCTCTTTTATAACCTACCCCATCTTAAGCTAACTTAAAGCTACTGAGCTCAGATGCTGAACTAAGGGACGAGGCAATGCAGCAGCACAAAACAATTAATACAAACAGCAATAACAAAAAACAATGGAAATTGGCAAAGCAAGCATCAGTAAATGTAATAACTTATATCTAAACATGACAAAACCACAAGCAGAAGAAAATAGTACACTAAAGACAACAATGCAGATAAGAGAAGGAACACTACAAAAACTAATTCTAAAAAAAATTACCAAGTACTGGAAAAGAAAATTATATGTGCAGTTACTGTTACTAGTCCCTTTCCTTTCCAAGTGCTCCTTTTTTTGGGATAATGTGGATCATAAAATTATTATTTAACATATCTGTTGACAGAAAGTTTTCACATTAGCAAATGCATTTAATTTTATTTTACAAAACCAATGCTGTAACACAGCTGGAAAACAGATATCAAATGAAACAAGTAACTATGAAAGGCAAGGCATAAAAATATCATTCAATGGTCATGTGACATTTCATAAGTTAGTACAAATTCTCTCAACTCTAGTAGAAAGACGCTTGTCATTGTCAGGTACGCAGATGTAAGAAAATATGTTTCCAAGTAATGAGCGTGTCGTTTTTGCGATGCTTTCTACAAAGGAATGTCAGTAGCGAGGATAATGGCCTCTTTATTGTTTTCTCCACCTGTGCTTCTGAAAGGCACACACTAATGGCTTGTTTCCAGGTGACTGTCGCCCAGCTGGGTGCCCACGACGCATTACGTGCAGGTGGTCACTTAACTTTCTTACCGATATATTTAATACACCAGTTTCCGCTACAGTGGCAGTCTCATATAAAAATATTTTCACAGGTTGAGAATTTGCGTTACAAATGTGTAGAAAATAAAATCCTATAAATATAATAGTGTCCAAAAAATTTTCGCCAGCATAGTGATATATTCACGCATACACACACATTTCATAACTCTTAAAGTACGATTCTTGGTTTCGAACAACCTTTTTCACAAACCAGAGTCCCTAACCACTACTCATTATTCCTTACCTTATTCGTCGACACCTCTTCAATATTTCATCATAACAGATACGTAGCATAATCAAATAACTCATATAGCATCAGCTTATTGATCATAAACATACCGCAACAGCATAATACACATAGTCATCGTAATAATAAAATCAAACACCTCAGTCAAATTCTCAAAATCGTCGTAGCTTCCTCCAATAATTTCAAAACCTAAAAAAAATTCTCTGCTCATGTCAAAAGTGTCATCTACCTCAAACGTACTTTAAAAATCATGATCCCATACCAAATACATCATTCAAACCTCTCATAGTATCACAATGGTTCCGAAAAAATATGAACATTTCACAAAGTACAGACAAAATAGAATTTCATAAGTGTGAAATTATCCAACTGTGTAATTGCGTAAACATGCCACTGACGTAAAAAAAAGTTTGTCTCTCAGTTAAATGATCAGATAGCTGTGTAATTTATGTGTTAGAGAAATATGGTACCGATGTGTAAAGTTGTATAAGCAAATACCGTATTACCTAGGGCTCCTTGTGCTTGCCAGACATATGGTACACAAAGTAGGCGTGTACCCCCTGAGGATTAATGTAATTATATCCTCAGGTGTTACAGATTACAGCAATGGAATGAAATGTATCAAGGAAAACCTTTGTATCATTGTACTTCAAATATCTTTAAAAATAAATGTTTTAAGTACAAAATTAATCACTCAAATACGTGTACTGTAGCGCTAACTGTGAGTCTTGTTGTAAGATAACCTCTGTGGAAGTGTCGTTGTTATCGTCCTCCGAAAGCTAAGTTCTGCAGAGGTCAATGTACCTAACTCATGATAAACAAAAGTGAAATGCTTTGCTTATAGATATCTTAGTTATTACGCTTATTGCCGTGATGAAGAAAGTGCTGAGCTGCAACATATTGTTGTGCTACAGAAAAGGCTGTCTCATTGTAGCTATACCGCAAAAGCTACAACTAAAACATGTTATACTTTCCAGAAGAATTCAGAAAGACTGTGCAGATATAAAACAGATACACCACAAAAGCACAATGTAAATTGTGTCACACATTAGTAGCGTCGTGATATAATCGTGTAGCTATCAAAGAATCCAAGTGCTAAGTCATCTTTAATCCCACAGAAGGTACTTTAAATAAAGAATGTCTTTTCAAGTAAACCAAAATATTGCATTAAAATCTCATTAGCAGTATATGTTCTAAGTATGTGAGCCTTATGGTCGTTACGTAATCGTGCAACTAACAAGCAAGAATGTACACACACAATAACACTGTGTCGTCTGTTCGCTGCAACAATGCATTCGTAATTTCTGTTTAGATAAGTTCTCTTGGTTCTTGATTGGATATTTAACTTCTAATATTGTTGCATGTTAACAGATAATAAGTCTGACAAAGCATACTAGTAATGTGAAGTGAAATGTTTTATGGCAAAGACAAAGTTAAAAAGCAGATTTTCTTTCAATAAACGGTTTTACATATGACATGTGGTGTAAACCTTTACTCTTCCTAGTACGCAGAGTTTCAACTTCAACGCAATTATCATGTGGTATACGTCGGATTCTGTAAGGTCCATTGTAAACTAGAAAGAATTTGTGACTCAAGTGTTTCTTCTTATGTGACAAAGAATGAGATTTAATGAGAACTTTCTGACCAACATATAATTTCTTTGCATTTGCTTTACCGTGTAATTTTCTCCTTTTGTCTGCAGCAGAATTTATATTTTTAATAGCCAAATCAATTATGTCTTTGTGTCGAAGTTTACGTGTATTTGTAAAAGGTGCAAGCTCTCTGATTCTGTTCGGTGGTTCTTTATTCTTCAGTACAAGAACAGGTGGTAAAGCAGTGGAGTCATGAGGCATTTCGTTCAGCACGTTTTGAAATAAGTGTAAATATCTGTCCCAATGCTGAAGCTTTCTGTGACAATAAAGTCTGCAAAGCTTATTGATTTCTTTCATAATCCGTTCAGACGGGTTACAATGTGGTGAGTACAATGAAATAAAAACAGCTTTGATTCTATGGTTACGAAGCATGCGTGACCAAACAGCAGATGTGAATTGCGGTCCGTTATCTGAAATGACTTTACTAACGTGTCCAACTTCATGTAAGAAATTTTTAACAAAGGCGTTGGATACAGACCGTCCAGTGGCTTTACGTAACGGAGTGAAAGAAACAAATTTTGAAGTAAGTTCAACAGCGACTAGAACGTACGAAAATCCATTAGATGTTCTAACAAGCGGTCCCAAGAGATCAACAGCAGCAAATTCTTTTAATTTAGTAGGAATGATAAGAAACAATGGAGCACGATGCGAGACGGTAGATGGTTTCGCATTTTGACAAAGTTTACATTTAGACAAGACTCTTCGAATTCTCTTTTCCATATTGTTAAAATAACAAGTCGTTCGAAGAATATGATAACATTTTAGTGGACCAAAATGTGCATAGATGGAATGAATGTACCAAATGAACTTATTAACAAAATCGTGTGGAATGCAAAGTACCCATAGCTTGTCATCAACAGTGCAGCGTTTGAACAGTATGTTGTTCCTAACCAGATAATAATGCCGAATCTGTGCGTGTGTCTTTTCATGCCATTTACTTTTGATGTCTTTCCAAATCGGATCTTTATCTTGTTCATGAGCAATGTCCTTTAAAGATGTGGTGATGAAGTTTTCAACGGCGACTTTCTGAATGTAAAGAATACTGAAATTTTTATCGAGGTTGCTTTCTGTGTTACTTTTCTCAAGCCCAGCCGGTGCGCGTGACAGTGCGTCCGCAACAATGTTCTCCTTGCCGGGAATGTAGGCTATTGTGAAGTGGAATTCTAGCAGAAACAATGCCCAACGTTTTAACCTGTCATGATTTAATTTTGAAGACATAAGAAATTGTAATGCACGATGATCACTGTATACTTTTACGTGCTTACCAGAAATAAAGAAACGGAATTTGTTAAATGCCCAAACGATAACTAAAGCTTCTAATTCAGTAACGGAATAATTTTTTTCAGATTTTGTTAGCACTCGGCTAGCAAAAGCAATGGTTTTCTGAACGGTAGTGTCATGTTCTATGGCTTCTTGAAATAAATGGGCACCAAGACCGACTTTAGAAGAATTTGTGCTAAGGCAAAAATCTTGTGAGAGATCTGGATGAGCTAGTATTGGCGCGTTAAGTAGCGATTCTTTCAAAGAATTGAATTCCAAATGTGCTTGTTAGTCCCAGTTCCAAATAGTATTTTTTCCAGTGAGAGAACAAAGTTTTGGTGTAACTAGAATTTGCATATACAGAAAACGACGATAAAAATTTACGAGACCTAGAACACTGCAGACATGTTTTTTTGTGGATGGAACTGGAATGGCTCTGAATGCTTCTAACTTTTCAGGATCCGGCTGAATGCCTTCAGAAGAAATAATATGTCCCAGAAACCTCATCTTTGTCCTACCGAATTCAGACTTTTCCAAGTTAATTGTAATTCCAGATTCTGCAAAAATATGTAACACGCTGTTGAGGATGCGATTATGTTGTTCCCATGAGACTTCTGCTATCAGAATATCGTCCACATATGAGGTGATGTGACGTTGTAAGAGCTCAGGTAATATGGAATTTAGCCCGCGAATGAATGCTGCCGAAGAAATGTTCAAACCAAAAGGAAGTTTCCGAAACTGATAACAAACGCCGAAACAAAGGAAAGCTGTGTATTTTCTACATTCTGGATGAAGTTCGATCTGATAAAAGCTGGATCTGAGATCAATGGAAGACAACACTTTTACACCATTAAAATTTTGAAGAAGTTCTTCCAACCTTTGCTGCCTGTCTGTTTCAGGAATAATGATAGTATTGATTTGTCTCGAATCTGAGACAAGCCTGATCGATCCATTTTTCTTCTCAGCAACATGTAATGGATTGTTGTATGAGCTTACTGCAGGCTCAATAATGCCCTCGTCAAGCATAGATTGTATTTCTGTTCTAACACGGTCCCTATAATGTGCTGGAATTACGTATGGTCTAACACAAAATTTAGTATGCTCACGAACACGAAATTGGTACTGAAATCCCTTGATTGTTCCTGTTTTGTGAGTAAAAACTGTGGAATGTGCTTGTAAAATCTCAAAAAGGTCCTGCCTATCAGTGTCATTACAATTCTCAATTGTTTGAATTTTATTCTGAATTAACTCATTTGTTTCAAATATGCCGTCGATATCATCTCTCTTGCAGAGTGATTGTTAGTGTCTAGTTCCGTAGAAAATTCCGAACTGTTGTCTATCAGAAGGTAAAGCCGATTAATTTCCTCGTCATGGTTTGAGAGCCAATCTTCAAATTTCAAAGCTATTGACTTACCTTCTTTCTCTAAACTTATTTCAGCATCGTGAAAGTTTAAGATTGCTTTGTATTCATTGAAAAAGTCTACTCCCAATATAATTTCCGTCGACAACAATGGAACAATAAGAAAGTTCATAGAAAAGCTGTGGCTTTGACAAGAGAATTCTAAGTTGGTTTGCTGGCGTACATCTACACTTTTCCCAAAGATTGTACCTTGTAATTTAATCTTACGTAACGGAAGTGTGGGGCAATCGTTCGATTTGTTGCATTTGCTAAAGGCTGTTTCACTATTTACTGAAATGGGACTGCCAGAGTCAAGTACTGCCGTAAATTTTACGTCATTCACTGTAATGTGAATCACAGAATATGCAATGTTGTTATGTTTAACGTCGTGTTCCTGGAGTGAGATATCCCTAATGTCTTCAATTTTTACGTAATTACTAGCTACCGCAGCTGCGTCGTCAGTTTCAGAAGTACGTTTCGTGGCTGCCAGCGGTATGAGTCATTGCCTATTGTGTCTTTGTTGGCGCGCGTCGTTATTGGGCTTTGGAGACCTAACTTATACAAATTCACCTTGTCGAGAGGGCCCTACTCTGTTTGAATCCCGCCAGTTCTGCTGCAATTCAGGTCTGTCGTTACGATCATATCGTGTGTCGTCATGTCGGTAGTTCTTGAAGTTTCTTTCTTGTCGGTCACGTGGTAGAGAATTTCTCCCTGAATCGTAACTGCGCGCTGGACCGTTGCGTCTGAAGTTATTCTGTCTCCCTTGATAATAATTATTTTGGTTCCCATATTGACTGTTTCTCTGATTGTCTCTGTGATAGTCACTACCGCGGAGAGGTGATCTTTCCCTGTAATTATTACTACTCTGCCAACGGTTGTCATACGGGTGGTGTCTGTTTTGGTCACGATTTTTATTGTGAGAATAGCCTTGTCGTGTCCAGTTATTATTTCTTTCATCGCGGAATTGCGACGGATGTGCCCTGTAATTGTTGTGTTCCTGTTTACGCGTTCCGCGATTGTCAGTGTCAATTTCTAATTCTTGTAGGAGCCCCTGAAAAGCTTCAATGTCGTCTTTGCAACGTCCTGCCAAAATAATATGCCGTAAGTGTTCCGGTAATTTGATTAAGCAAATGCGGATGAGTTCTGAGGGGCTGTATGGGTTTGACAGGTACTGATTCTTGTACAACATGTTTTCAAAATATTTCACAAGACTGGAAAATTCAGATTGTTCGAAATGTTTCATCATTATGATGCCATGTTTTACTCGGTCTTGTGTAGCTTCAGACCAATATGCTGAGAGGAAGGCATGATAATATTCTCCTTCGCTGTGGCAATCGTGAATGACCGATCGCATACTTACAGCTGGTTCATCCTCCAAGTAGCCACACAAAAATTCTAATCTGTGTTCTAATGACCAGCTGGGAGGAAAACAATGAAAGAATTGATGAAGCCACGCTTGTGGATGAATGTCGTTGCCAGAATTGTTAAATGTTTTGAATTTACGTGTAGTAAAGAACAGCTTATAGTCAAAATCATCATGTCGGCGAGTCGCGTGTCGGTCATTGTTACATCGTTTCGGCGGTTCCATCTCAAAATTCAGTGTACCTTGCCAATTTCTTTCATGATTTCCGAAATGCCCTGTGTTATTATTTTGGGATTGTTCTGTATTGCTGTGTCCCTCTTCCCGTACTGGGGCGCGAGTGTTCTCTGAAATATGTAATTCTTGTATTACTTGAGCCAACTGTAGTTCCCGCATTTCTCATTTGTACTGTGTGTTGATTTGATTCTGATTCTGTTTGAATTTTCTAATTTGTTCATACTCTTCAGTGTCAGTGAAGGCTACAGGTTTTGTGTCATTCAGATCATCGTCTACCTTTGTAGATAAGTAAGTGAACTGATCTGAAAGATCGGCTACTTTATCCGATAGTGAAATTATTTCCTCTTTGTGTCTTTCTGAACCAATTTTCAGAGTATCTACTGTGTCCTTTTAAGTTCGCTTGCGTTTTTGCAAGTTGCGTAACCGAATCGGTAGATGCAACTGAGTCAGTTTTAGCTTGCAAGGTCTCATGATTTTCATGAACAATAGTTTGCAGTTCTTTTATGGCTCCTTCGTGATTTTGTAATGCATTTTCCTGTCGCGAAAAAATAGGTTGGAAATGCTCACGCCGGCCGAAGTGGCCGTGCGGTTCTAGGCGCTGCAGTCTGGAACCGAGCGACCGCTACGGTCGCAGGTTCGAGTCCTGCCTCGGGCATGGATGTGTGTGATGTCCTTAGGTTAGTTAGGTTTAAGTAGTTCTAAGTTCTAGGGGACTGATGACCTCAGATGTTAAGTCCCATAGTGCTCAGAGCCATTTGAACCATTTTTTGAAATGCTCACAAATTTGTGTTTTTACGTCATTACAGACTTTTTGACATTTCGATTCGATGTTATGTAACTCATTAGTTAAATCTTCACGTGTTTGTTCAAGTGTGGTGTCTAACTTTTGAAGCTTTTGTTCCATTGTGTTTAACTTTTGAAGATTTTGTCCCATTTGTTTCTGATTTTGTTCAAGCGTTGTGTCTAACTTTTGAAGATTTTGTTCCATTGTGTCTAACTGTTGCTGTGTTTGTCTCTGATTTAGTTTCATTTGCTGCATTAATTGCAATAATAATGTATTAGTGTCTGGAATCTGTTCCTCTATGCTTTTCGGCAGTGCATTTGCACCGGCAACATTCACATTTTGACAAGCAGAAAATGTGTCTTGACTTATTTGAGAAAACGGTGAGGACGCAAAACCTGAATGTACAGTATTTGCAAGATTGTGTCCTATCATTTCGGATTCCTGACGCGAGCTGTTGCCGACCGATCGATCGATAATGCTTCCCTGTTCACTAATTGTTTCACTGTCTACACCAGTATTTGCAGCCCGCTCCATTTCCCTATGCACTATTACCAAATTACTACTTTGAACATTAGTTAATTGATTACATGGTGGCGCTAACACACTGCTTTCGTCTTCACTGTCATTTATCAGTTTACTTTGGAGCCTAGTATTACGTTTTTCACACGCCATTATTGTCACAATATTTCACATGACAACACAGAAAAACACAATTTGAAGAGCAAAAATAAGAGAACACATTAACATAGCACTGAAAATAATATCTAGTTAATTGCAAGCGCAGCTGCGAAATACTTGGTGCAAATCTACATGCATGCCACAACTGTTTTACTGTACAACAATGAAAGACTACAACTACAAAGGAGATCCTCTCTACAATTACGCGCTACCAATAAACAAAGTCTACACTTATTACACAAACTACAAGAAAAAAATCAGACGATTCCAGTGAGGTATCCTCGGCTAAGGGTCGACATATGAAACGTCCCCTTTGAAAAATTATTCAAGACTGTGCTTAAACTGAAACACAATATTTTTGGCGCAACGCAATCTGACTTTCAAAAATCCCTACGAAAGAATGGCCCTGACTAACATTAACCTATACGTTTCACAAATCACTTACCTCACAAAAATCTTCGTTACTCAAGCTACTGCAATACAGCGAGCGCCACTACTGCCAGCTAAATAAAAGATTCAAACTACTGAAGGCACTAACTACTGATAGGCATAGTTAGCAAATGAAAGATTTTAATACAGAACAAACAATGTATTTACCATAATAGTCATAATATATATAAATCAGTTCATGACACCAATTCTTACAAATTTCAAAACTCCGGCATCTCTCTCCCCACGTCCACCACTGCTGGCGGCTCAACTCCAACTGCGCAACGCTACGCGCTGTTAGCATCCAGCTGCCGCTGCCCAACACTACAATGGCAGACAACAATGCAAACCAGCCACTGACTGCACACAGCACAACCAGTGATTTTTCATATAGAGCGCTACGTAGCGGCGGCGTTACCAATAAAGAAACCTAAACATCCTACTTACATATTCACCAAGCAATGATAAACAAAGCAGCAGACTCTCAATAGGGCAGGAAATGTAGCAGGTGTTTTTCTTATTAAAAGTACCAGAATTCTCCCCAACTTATGATGTACATTTAATCCTGTGTCAGGATAGTACACAGCAATATATTGGCAGGTAAATATTAATACTGTGGTAAACGTACGGTCTTCTGGGGAGTGGGAGTCATATCTCATACTGTTGTTAAAGAGGGACATAATATCCGTTATATGATGAACATCTGCATTATGTTTGACGAACATCGGACTGGTGCTTCATAGGGTACAACTTTGCATTTCTGTCAGTGTACCTTATTTCTTCACTAAGTAAGAGAAATACATCTGAAAAATGCATGATCCACACTATGGTGTCTTACAATATATTTATTCACTACCGGTTACGATCACGAACCATATTCAAGGTGTAAAAATACCTCTTGTGACAACATCACATGTCATACATACTATTTAAATAGATAAGTAAACGCCATTGCTGACTCGAAAATATTAAAATGATACTTAATGCCATAACACTGCCATAAGGAAACAGAAAACATTGAGAACAGGATAACATGTAACAGCAGTAAGTGCGCAGCACCAGTGTTCAGGCCTGAGCTGTACACTTACTGCTGTTACATGTTTTCCTGTTCTCAATGTTTTCTGCTTGCTTAAGGCAGTATTATAGCGTTAAGTATTATTTTACGGTTTCTAGTCAGCGATGGTATATACTTCTCTGGTTAAATATACATATGATATTTTCCACTCTGAAGATCGTCCCTGATCGAAACCGGCAGGAAGTAATGCATTGAAAGAGAGCACTGTGTGTATCATTAATTTCTCCAAGTACATCGATGGTGTTAACTGTCACATGATTTTTTAAAAATAAAATAAAACACAATTAGTGTTCAGATTATAAATAAATATACACTGTCCAGTCACATTAATGTGAGCACCTGTCGGAAGATGGAATAATCATATTTTGCAGCACGGGCCACTGTGAAATGTGCAAGAAGAGTGTCAGTGAGGTTCCGGAAGCTACTGATAGGGATGTGGAGCAATGTCGTGACTATCTGGACTTGGTTTCTCGGTTGGGGATTCATGGCACGAACAGCCCAATCGAGGTGGGGTTAAACCCGGGAGGCTTGGTGGTCAGGAGTGTCATTTGAGCCATGACCGTACATCGTGAACTGTATGAGTTGTTGTATTGTCTTGCTGGTTGATGCTATCGCACCGGGAAATACAAACTGCATGTAAGGTTGGATAGTGTCCCCGAGGATAAATGAATAGCTGCGTTGATTCATTGTGCCTCCAATGATGATGAGATTACCAACATGATGAGATTACCAACATGATGAGATCACCAACGAAATACCACGAAAACATTAAAAAAATGGTTCAAATGGGTCTGAGCACTATGGGACTTAACATCTATGGTCATCAGTCCCCTAGAACTTAGGAGTACTTAAACCTAACTAACCTAAGGACATCACACAACACCCAGTCATTACGAGGCAAAGAAACGAAAACATTCCCCAGACCATAACGCTCCCTTCTCCGGCCTGGTTCCTACCGACGATTGTTGCAAGTTGTTTTCTTTCAGAAATTTCCCGCCATAAACGCCAACGGCCATCTGTCCGATGGAGTGCAGACCGCGATGTATCTGAAATACCATCTGTCACTTGGTGGATGTTCAGTTGGGTGCAAATTCTAGCCTTCGTCGCAGATGAACAGCAGTCAGCCTGAGTGCATGAACCAGGCGCTTGCCGCAGAGGCCCATACGCAACAACGTTCGCTGAACCGTCATTTAGGGGACACCCATTAGTAGCCAGGGCGGTCATGTGCTGCACAGTTGCAAGTCTGTTCACTAGTACACAGTTCCACAGCCGTCAGCCAACCCTGTCAGCTATGGGCCGCGGTGGACCACAGTTTCCTCGGCGCCAGTTTTGGATAGCGCCATTTTGCCATGCAAGGTGTACTTCAACCTCGGCGCACTTACATACTTAGCCATCTCGGAAATGCTTCCATTCTCGACCAGAGTGACAATGATCATGCCCATTTCGACGTCAGAAAAATCGCTTCGTTTCCACAACGACTTCACTGTTTTCCACGTCCCCCTCACCAGCTGATACCTGTCGTCTGTGAGTGGTTATTGCTCTCTGACCTCGAGCATCGGTGGTGATCACATTAATGAAACTGAACCATGTAATAGGGATGCCCCTTTTTCTCCTAATCTGTCTATATGCCCCAAAACTACGAAAATCGTTTGTAGCTGTGTAAAAGCATATCTTAGCTCGTTACACATGTCTGACGGTTGTCCTTTACGATGGAACCTGCGGGACAGAGCGAATGGATGTAACATGAGTAATCTTAAATCCAGTAATTACAGACTTGCACTTTTACAAGAACAGACGTTCTTTATTTGTGATCCCTCTATGGCTGCAATCGGATATTATCGCCATAAGCTGCAGCTACTTTCTTTTTTTTAACGACTAATGCAGCAGATCAGGTGCTCCCATTTGTCTGGAGCAGCCCGGCGCGGCGTCGCAGCGCAATCACGATCAGCGTCGTCGTGGCGCATTCATTGTCTGCGGGCGTCGCCCCTCGCCTGCTCCCCCTGAGCCTTGACAAGCGGCGCACCCCGTGTCGCGCGTAATTAGGCTGGATGTGGGGTGAGGGGGAGGGCGGTGCCGACAAAGTGGGGCGCGGCACACAATTGCCCCACACGCTGCCACACAAATGACTCTGGCCACCACTTAAGCATAATTGCATAAACCGAAGCAATCTACATTCTATGAACCTCCACTTTACTCCCATTTTCCTTGTCACAGAGCGAGTGGTGAATAACATTCACGCTGTACGCTGGAACCTTCTTCTCGGATTCATCTAAGCAGGTTATATTTAGAGTTTTTGAACTTTTTAACTGTTGCAGAAGACACTGGAATACGTTTCATGGCGATATAGACTATCGAACACGTGGCAGGTAGCACAGATTAGCACTGTCTTCGACACTTAACAAGGAGACAATACAGTGAGGTGACGAAAGTCATGGGGTACCTCCTGATATCGTCTTTATGCCAGTCGCAGTGCGACAACTCGATGTCGCGAGGAGTAAACAATTCGTTCCAAGTCACCTCCACAATTATTCAGCCATGCTCCCTCTACAGCCGTCAGTAACTGAGAAACAGTTGTCAGTGTAGGCTGTCGTGCTCAAACTAACCTCTCGATTATGTCTCGCAAATATTCGACTGGATTCTTGTCGGGCGATCTGGGTGGCAAAATCGTTCAGTCGAACCGTGCAGATTGTTCTTCGAACTAATAGCTAACAATTGCGACCCGGTGACAAGGCTCATCGTTATTTGGGAACATGAAGTCCATGAATGGTTGCAAATTCAAAAGCCGAACATAACTATATCCGGGCTGTTCTATGCAGACAGAGCCGACACCAATCTGGAACCACCACCAACTTGTACACTGCCTTTTGATAACTTGGGTCCTTGGTTCGTGGGTTCTGCGTCACGCTCGAACCGTACCATCAGCTCTTACCAACAGCACAGAATCGTAGAGGAAAGGAATGTATGAGAAGCACTGAGAAAGAAAAGGGACAGGATGATACGACACTTTTAAGAAATCAGGGAATAATTTCCTTGGAACTAGGGGGAGTTGTAGAGGGTAAACTCTGGAAATAAGCAGAGATTGAAATACATCCAGCAAATAGGCCAGGACATATGTTGCAAGTGCTCCTCCGAGATGAATAGATTGACACAGGTGAGGAACTCATGGCGGACCGCATCCGACCAGTCAGAAGACTGATGACTCACAAAAAAAAGAAAGACTGAAAGATTGGTAGCTGGATGGTTCGTCCAGCAGTCCAGATTTAGATTTTCTGTTGTTTCCCAAAATTGTTGGCTTTAAATACCTTGATGGTACCTCCAAAATCATTTGTTGAATCTTGTGCTTGATCTCATATGACATCTTTGTCGATGAGATGTTCCTTTTATATGTATGTCTTTCAACTACCATGCGTTCTGTAAACCTGAGTCGGACATTCTAGACTTAAGTTGGCTTCCTGTAAGTGGCCGCCATGTCCGATGCTCCACGAAACATGTATGCACAACAATAGTGTGGAAATTAGTTATCGGTCTTATGGATGACTCCTGGATTAAAATTGGGTGCAAATTTTTCTAGTAGAATCACTACTCAAGGCATAGAGCCAAAATGGAGTATAATTACATTTATCATCAGACTCACTTTCTCAGCTAATCTTATTTCATTTCTCTCTGATTGACTAGCTTTGTGTAACGAGATATTTCAAATTTTATTCGTGTTTATCAGAATGATACGTTGTGGAGTTTGAGGAATCTCAGCATACTGAAGTCCCTGGGCTATAAAAATTAAACATTCGCACCTCTGTAAATCTTCCTAATCGGAGATATCTACACAAGGATTTCTTACAAAGGTGTTGAAACAATGACCTTAGAAACATATGCTGGCCCGCACAAAACAGGCAATTACAGTAACTATTGTGCACTAATTAGTACGCAATATTTACCAAGGAGCTCCTATAAAGAGTGCTTTAAACATTAAATTCCAAACTCGACTCACTTTACTCTAGACCCTTATTATTCGCTAGAGAAACCCCCAGTATCAAACCGGCTAACCCATCATATACAGTTTGCCTATCAAATAATTAATAAATTGCTAGACGTGGCTTATTTCCGTACACTAGTTAATTCCGCAGTAAGAAGGAAGACTTCACTGTTTATTGAAAAATAGGCTAGGAGAAGTCTAACAAGGCTGGCAAAGAAACTTACCAGCCATGTTTCCGCAGCTTTTTTTTGCACTTTTATGAACCAGAGGGCTCCCAGTAGCGAGATAATCTAGACGCAGATTGACCGTATTCCGTGGTGGTTATTAGTTTTACTTTTTCACGATTTCTTGGTTGGTATCTTTAGCGGAAAGCTGACCAAAGTCGCCAAAAAGATAATACTCTTTTGCTGTAGTTAATTTATTAAGGCGTTAAGCCACAGCAAAGGTCACGTAAACTTACAATTGGTGATTGTTGGAATACATTGGTCAACTAACGTCGATGATGAAGAGAGTGGGAGGCTCCAGCAATGTTTCCTGAATACTTTTAATAATAAATCAATCTTGTACACTGTGGGAAATTACTTAGTTAATTATCCGAATTCGCAAAGCTACGTCTCACTTATATAGGCTAGGGGGGACGCGTCTCACTAGAGAAACACAAAAAGAAACCCGCTCCATGAAGTCGCGTGATTTCGAAAATCACCCGAAACCGATTCAAAACTAGATGAATTCAATATGACTCTATGAAGACTGCTCTGGTCTTCATTTGCCACTATCGCTGCGTCCTGCCTCCAACTGTTGTATCTCTTTGTAAAGTCCTATTTAATTCTCTGTCCTTTGCGGACCGTAGTCCCACGTCGTCAAATTCCACCTGAAAAACATGTCGAAACTTCTCGAATACTACGATTATTGCACAGATATCGACCCATGCCGCAAGGGTCTATCTCAGCAGGCAGTGATATTACAAGGATATATTAATATGTGCAGCTTGCCAGCGAGCAAACGTCTGCTGCACGGCAAACGAAACGAGTGGATGTTAGCGAGGTCATCTAGCTCTCTTCCCGTAATAAACACGATACTGTAGGTGAGCTCTTCCCGGTTTTGCTATTAGAAACTGCTCGAAAGAGAAAATGTGGAGTTTACAACGGATAGATGCTTGGAGGGCACAAAAAAATCTTACACTTTTGTCAGAGAAAATGGTGGTTCCTGCTACATGCTACTGGAATAATCATTACTCAATAAAAAAAATCGTTTTATGTAATACTATAAAGTGAAACACCGTTTCCAGCTATTACTTCTTCCTGTGTTGTAGCTCTCAAACAATAAACAAGCCTTTTTTTATGGAATTTCAACATGGAAACATAAGAACGTAGTTATCTCTGTGAATATATCGAGGCACAGTAGCTTTTTACGACGCTGGAACTCGCAAACGAGGGTCAAAGATTTGAAATATTCGAATTTAGTTCAAAGGGGTGTAATTTAACGCGTGCACTGACACTCAGTTGCAATAAGCTCATTTAATTGAACGCAAATAATGAAATTTATTCCAGTCGGTCAGAAAATCCCTTTTAATGAACGCCTCGCTACTGGAAAAGCGCCCCGGGGCAGATATGAGCTGCTCGTATATTCGAAGTTTATAACGTTTTTAATAGATAGCGCAACATAAACAAAAGATGACATCGTAAAATACAGCTATGTTTTATATTTACATGCAATTTTTTTCTCTTTGTATTCACAATGAATCATCCACCAACAATTTTGTCAGAGTATGTTATCAGCAAGCGTCACATGCACACACACACACACACACACACACACACACACACACACACACAAACGCACGCGCGCACACAGAAGTACATGCAAAATCATAGCGCAATGTTTATTTAGACAGAAAATCTCTTTAGACCTAGTTTCAGTTCAAACTTCCACCACTACCTTCCAAATATCGCTCTGAATAATAAGACTTGATTTTCAGATAGGTTGGGATATTAGTGTAACGGCAGAACAACAGCGACAAGGGAAAAGAAAGGAAATTTCTGGTAAGGATTATGGAAGCAAACTGCTGAGGTCATCGGTCCCTAGGCTTACACACTACTTAATCTAACTTAAATTAATTTACCCTAAGACAACACCCACACCCACGCCGGAGGGAGGAATCGAACCTCCCAACGGGAGGAGCCGCGCGAACCGTGACAAGACGCCCAAAACCGCACGGCTACCCCTCGCGGCAACCACAAGGGATTTAATGAAATCTACAGGATTAGGGCAGACAAATATTAGCTTCTGAGGGTTTTACAATTGGTTGAAGAATAATCATTAATGTACAGTAAGTACACAAATATCGCGGCCGACGAGTGCAGTCTGTGTTCTAACACCAGAGCAACTGAGGCAAGGTCTACGTGAAAGGAGACCTGCAATTACGTCTAGTGACGTCACAGTTTGTGTGCTATGCACAGGTACAGGCGTGATGGCGCTAACAGTTCACTGTACGATTTCTCATGTGAAATTTTGGTGCCCAAGTATAAAGTTTTGTACAATGTGCATTTCGCACAGATTCCATTGTAGCTATAGGAAACTGAGAAGGGACAGTAAAAACTATAAGCACTCCGCAGCAATATTACTACGAATTTTCAATCACCAACTTTCTCCTCTGAATGCGAAAACCCATTTTGTTGAAGCTCACCTACATTGATGAAAGTAATCATGGTAATAAAACAGGGGAAATCAGAGTCGCAAGAAAAGATTTAAGTGTTCGATTTTCCCGCTAGCTGTTCGAGAGTGGAAAGGCAGAAAAATAGTGTGAAAATGATCCGATGAACCCTCTGCCAGACACTTGAAAATGAATCCCAAAGTAGTGATGTAGATGAAGATGTAGAAACGTAACTTATTTTTTAGGGGATTACTTAATGAAATGTGCGGCATTGGAGCTTGTTCAAAGCTTAAATTCAGTTTTTGTATCAAGTGTTCAGAAAGATAAACCTTCAAGAAGGAAAACTAATAAGGAAAAGACACGTCGTCACATAGAAATGTGCATTTATTTTGAGTATATAAGTGACTTCCGTCTATGTGGTTGGGAATACACTGTATGACAAAACAGGTGAAGCATCCTGAAGTGGAGGAGTAACAAAATGAAACTTCACGTGCTGAAAAGGTATCTGATGCTATTTCAATGATTATAAAAATGAATCAAATTTACGTAAAACGTGGTAGTATGAGCCCACACATCAACATGACATTCCACCTCCTCTGGCCTGTAATAACACACTGATTCGTTTGGCAAGGGTCATAAATCTGTCATTTTCTCACCTGATGCAAGGTGTCCCACAACTGTTGTAACCGGTTCTTGATATCCTGGGTACCGGCACTGGGGCGCCGTGCACGTATTCTACTGGCGACAGATCTGGGGAGCGTGCCCACCGTGGGAATACCTCAGCAGTTTATAGATATAAGCTCAGTGTCTGACGAGCATGGCCCTGTTTCAGAATGGCGCCATGATGCTGCCACATAAGAGGTAACAGATGAGGACGTAGGATCGCTTCACGACCCTATATCAGATCAGTAAAAATTATTTCTTAAGTTAGTCTTTCCCTTGCAGCTTCGTCCGCGAACATTTTCTGTACATAAATTGCACATTTCTCCACCTCCCTTTCTCTTGATCCATTTCCTGCCTCCCTCTGCCCTTCTCCTCCTCCACTGCATCTGTGTCCATACGCTTCTCAATCCTCCTCTCCCCCCTCTCTTCTCATCTCCTCCTTCCATTCTCTCTCTATCCATCACCACTTCCATCCCTTATGTGTCCATCTACTACAGCTCCCCCTACCTCTCTACCTACTCCTTCTCCATCTGGCCATGTTGTTCTGCTCCTCCTCTGTATGTCCATCACTTCCTCCCCGTCTACCTATGTTCTCCACCTGCCCAACTATCTTTTCCTTATGCCCTCTTCCTACACCGCCTCCTCCCTATCGCACCTTACTCATTTCCTCCTGCCTTCTGCCCCTGTCTATCTCCCCCTCCCCCTCCCCCTGTTTCCCACTCCTTCCTTCCCTATCACTTATGAGACATGTTCACCCATGTCAGTATTATTTCGTTTCTCTGGCAATCAGTTAATGGCCAAGTATTATACTTAGTAGTAGGGGATGCATGACAGATTCGCCTTGAGCAGCATATGTGTGTGTCTGAGTTCCAACATGTGCAAAAGAAATAACTATGTCCAGTCGTATGGAAGGTCTATATTTGACGTGGAATACTGTGACAGAAAAGGGAAGAGTATGTCAAATCATACGAATGGTACAGATGTTTCTATTTCCAAAGCCTCAGCCGTTAGCAGGGTGTATTTTCGATACTTCGTGCGATTGAGACTGCAATATTAACACTTAATTGTAAGTCCAGTGATAAAATACATGTTTGTGACCGGTTTTCTAGGATGATTCTGCCTATGCATGTTTGTCGTACAGCGACAGTGACCTGTCGCTGGAATGATTCATGTTTCCGGATAACTACAGGAACTGTCTGAATGGAGAGGCCTGTTGGGGTGCAGTGAAGTAGCTGACCTAACCATGTGGTCCTCTAGACGGCTGTATAGCGAACTAATACTTCGTATGTGATGGACAGCTTTCGAAGTCGTGTGGAAATTTGAGATGTACATGTGTTTGCGCAGGACCATTATTCCCTCCCATGTAAATTGTCCGGTAGACTGCTTCTGCACATTGCGCGCCATTATTTAGTTCAGGAAACAATGATTGTGGTGTATGCACCTAGCAGGTGAAAGGCAAGTGGAAGACACATTTGCTGGTTCTCTAGCCATGAGAAACATCTTAGCTCACTTTGTAAATTATGGGGATGATTTGGAATCTGTTACATCACCGACATTGGTATTCACTAGTGGAAATATCAGTTTCCTCTATTTTTTAGAGTTATCATATAAAGGTTTTCGCAAATGGGATAAGTTTCTAGTTACTCAGTTGTTTACAGCACGCTACACCCCGCTAAAGTTTCTGGTTTCTATAGAAATAAGTTCCACTCCATATCTTCAGAATGATGTTGCATGAGTGATACTGCTATGCAATCGATATTGGTATGTGCTTGATACCAAGAAGTGTTACGTAAATGGTATAATATTCTGGCAAACCAAGTGAAAATACATGTTTTCTTGTATCCCAGAGTCTGGAGGTTGGTGCAGGAAGCAAGCAAGCAAGTGTGCTGGGACCAGAAACGATGACGTCTTTGTGCTAAGGGGAACTGACCCACCCTTTGTACAACAGTCTTTGAAGTATATGTACGAGTGTCTTGCGAAAATAGTGTGATATTCTGGCAGACAAAGTGAAATGACATATATTCTTGTAATTTTAGAGTCTGGAGATGGGTGTGAAAACCAAGCAGTCAGGTCCAGAAACAGTAACGCTTTTGTGCCGAAGGGAGCTGACCCTGACTTTCTACAACAGTTCTGAGAGTGACTTTGAATCCCTGAGGGCGCTCTGGTTATGAGTCAGGAATGGGTCACTGCCCGACCTTGTGGGAAATATCTAGTGCACTGAGGAGTATACCTATGGTGTCTGTCTTCGTGGTATATGTATGAGTGTCTGGCGGTCGATAGCTATATCCATGATACAAAAGGGGCGATTTTGTGTGGCACAAGATACGAATTGTATGTTTACTACAGTGACACGGTATGTGGTGATATGTTGTTGGGTTGGAGATCGGTTTCACGCTCTAATATTCAAACTCCCATCCACAGTGGTAGAGCAGTGTAGTTGAGTGATAGTCATTCAATATCTGACGGTATGTAGGCCAATTTACAGGTTTTTAATGTCAGTGCAATATGACGATCTGTACAAAATAGGTTTTCCACTGAAAGTCTCCTCTGCAGAAAGAAAAGAAAGGTGAATAGTGCTTCCACACCAGCGACATTACTAATTTGTTGGGTGAATTCAGTAAGAGCCAATCATAATGCTCCGTTCATTCACAAGAAATTCTTTGTGCCCTGATGTAGGAGTCTCTACCTAGCGGTGAGAAAGTTAGCGTTTCGGAGATGTTTGTTGAAAGCAGGACTTAACGATTTCCATGTAGTGTAATACGTGATGGACGGGATGCAATGTTAGGATCATCAGGAGGAATGCATTCAGCGTTATTCTGGGCTATTTTCCTACACAGATTCTGTTAGGACAAGAATTTCCATGCTGACAAGCTGAGACATCACGAAAGCTCCTACAAAAGTGGGCATTAACTTTGTTTATGACACTTTACAGTATCTGAGAGGTCGACTTTATTTGCATAGCCATGTGACGTCTGTATAACATTGAGAACCTTTTATTTTCACCTGCGATGGTGAGTCACTGTGCTGACATTTCACAGCAATGCATCAACCATGCTGTACACGTAAACACATGTGCACAGCTAGATGCAGCTCACATGTCCCATCACGATCGCTAGGAACAATTCTGGGAAGCATTGGAAAAGATTTCTATAGCGGGATCTGTGATGTCAGTATCCACAGGTAGAGATGTATAGCACCAGCAATGGTAAACACGTGTGCGCAGCCCAGAGGCGTCTCACATATGGGACCAACGTGAGCACACCACCTGTTGTGTGTGGCTTGGAGTTCTGTAGGGGAACAGTTCGCTGATATGTCGCAGTTGATGATAGTTCGAAAGCGTTTCTTATGTGCAATGAGTGTTTGTGCTGTTTAAGTTGGTTAAACATTGTGAGTGTGTTTACTTAGCATTACACACACACGTTGTCTTTTGACAATTTAGGAGTTGTTCTCGTGTCTGTTGCATTATTTTGAGAACAGGTGTGCAGGTTACGCAGTGCATGATTTCGACAGCTAACGATTAGAAAGCGTGTGTGCAGAGTCTTTTACATGCATTATTTTGACAATTTACGAGTTGTTTGCGTCTCTCCACATAAGGGTACTGCATTATTTCTGTGATTTACGAGTAGTTTGCAGGTCTGTAGATTATTTACTGCGACCTCAAGCACGCCATTTTGTATCAATGTAATAAACAAACTATGTGAAATCCATCCCTAAATATATTTCATGCATTATTTCTACAGTTTATAATTAGTGAGTACATCTGCACATTAGTGAACTGCATTGTTTCAGTGACTTACGAATAGTTTTCAGTTCTGTTGGCTGTTCAGTGCATTGTTTCGGCAGTTTACAACTAGCAAACGTGTTTCAGAGCATTATATATGCGTTATTTTGACAATTTATGAGTTGTTTTCGTGTGTGCACATCAGTGTACCCCATTATTTCGGTGATTTATGGCTAGTTTGCAGGTCTGTGTATTATGACCCCAAGCACGTCAGAGCAAGTGTTTTGTACCAGTGTAATAAATGAACTACTTGAAATACATCCCTATAGAAATCATGAAAAAATAAATAAAGTACGCTCATTCCTCTCTCCATCATCTTAGAATAGGCAGAGTCCTTTTCCCGCCATTTTTCCCCATAGCGCCATGGGACTATAGTGCTCTCTGGTGGCAGTCTGTGTACTAGGTCAGTTGGACTATGGACCTAATGGAGCTACTGTCTCAAAATGTTTAAACAAAGAATGTAAATAAAGACTTATATCCATGCTATCCAGCACAGGCTTAGTCATTTCCCTGCCGAGTCATAGGAAAACGTGGCTGTGGGATGACTTACGGTAGCAGAGATAGCCCAAGTGACCTATTTTCCCGCCATTTTCTTAGGTTAGTGGAGGTAGCCCTACTGACATTTTTCCCAACCAAAATTTGAACTTCCGGCCATTTTCTGGGGGAATGGAGGGGAGGGGGTAATTTTAGGGGTTTGGGTTAGTAGAGGTAGCCTTATTGACCTATTTTCCCGCAAAAATTTGTATTTCCCGCATTACGTCGTTGTGATGTTGTGATGTCTATCGCCACCATCTTGGATGGGCTGTATTCAATAAATTTGATAACAATATTGAGTGACGCCACACGAAACTTTGTTCTGCTACTGATATTTTCCTTGATGCACAAGAACAACCACATTATTAACAATAAAACATTAACCTATCATGGACTGTTGGTACTGAAACATTACTGGTAGCACGCACAGAGTTGAATATATGAGTTATATTGTCATTTGTGCATAGGAAAGATGGATTACACTTTCATACATTCAGACTAGAGAAATAAGTTCTATAATTCATAGATAAAACAAGATCGGAACAGGGCTAGAAAGAGACTCGCCTCTATTGTTGCGTATTTTAACACAAACTTATTCCGAAATTCCTAGCGCAATTTACACGTAATTTCAATTAAGAAACAAAGAGTAGAAACTTTTTCCTGTGAACATTTCTCCCTAAGATGGCAGCCACAATGTAACGTAGTAACCACATGGGTTTCCACTAAGAAGGAACATCCCTTAAATATTAAATACGACAAGGAAGGATCACAGAATCTAACTTTAGTGCACAAGAATTAATTTAAGAAACTAATTAATTATTTAGGGGCTAATTAATAATTTAAGAAACTAATTAATTTAATTTAAGAAACTAATTAATTTAAGAAACTAGCTCACAGTTGGATGCATGTAGTACGCTAAAAGTACAGTGTCATCAACAAACATGTGGTAACGGCTATTCAGCCAATGAAGACAGAAAACTCACTTAAATTTCCAGAAACACAGTGGCTTCTTTTTTTAATATGACTACCAAATGTTAAAAGCACATGCACTACTCATAACCAGTTACACTATTTATTCAGGAAAATATTGATAGTCTTAGATCCATATGGCCCCATACCTCCCAATCACAAAGTTACAGAGGACAAAGAAACGCTGCCACAAAATCAAGCCTCGTAAAATTACTCTTAATTCCTAATTGTTCAAAGTATTCTGAGCTTACTATAATACCTGAAACCTACTAAGGAATGTGTTAGAGACTCAGTTAAGCTGAACTTACATATACACAAAACTATACCGTAAGGGCTGAAACTAGCTGTTACCTCTCCCTGGGCAGCGAGGCTACTCACTACCCACTCAGAGTCCGTATTGCACACTAGAAACCAGTAGAAAGCATTATGCACGACCCATCTGTACCAAATTCAATGAATGCGACTGATCATCTCTTGCTGTGTCTCTCTGACCCAAGTAAGTCCCAGTTTGCTTTACCCAGAAGTTGGCTAATCTCTCCCTATATTTAGAGAAATTTGCCCTTTGCCCAAAGACACCAGACAACAAGAAGGATGGCACAAGGAGAAACGTAGGGCAACTACACAGATACATCGTGCTTGCTTTCCCGTATCAAATTACACTCTTAACAACTATATATCTAATGTGTAAAATAATTTAGACAGGAACTACAGTTCAGATATGATTATATAGTATTGAAATATCACTATGACTGCCTGAAATATCATCCAGCTCATCACCTTTACACTCAGTAACACATAGGCGATGCTATTACGAATTATAAAAGTGAGTACCAAACCTGAAAGTCAGTGAAGCGACTTATATAGAGTTGCTTCAAAGTGTCTGAATATACTGTATGGCATTCATTATGCCATTCGTTGGCGTATTTACGCATGTCATACACCATTCGCTGATGTATTTACATATTTCATACAGCATATTACACATCGTCTCGATGTGTTCTCAGAAAACTAATACACTACTCCACGTAACTCAGCTAGAAGTGTTTGAATATACTCATATTGGGAAATTTACTAATGTCATTCCTAACATTACACATTGCTCATCTGTCATTATATGGCATTGCAGTCCTATTCTTTTAATTCAGAGCATAATTTCCTGAGATATCGCTGTAGAGCACAGACCTCGACTGATTCCTATTAGGTGAGCGCAAAAATGGGGGCAGTAGCGAACTTGATTCCAGTTGGCTGACATCCTCTCTTCTGGTGGAGTACCTATTGCTCCTCAGAACACTGAGGTGCAGCGGCTTACATATTCGTCTTTCTCGCATTACTAGCTTACTAATCAAGCCTCTTTCCTGGCTCAGGCGGTGATTTGACAGTTTGTGCTGGTACTGGTCCGCGTGTGTCGCTTTTCGAATACGTTATGTTCGAGGTTTTCACCATCCCTCGTAAGCAGCACATCTATAAAGAGTAACTGTTTGTCTTTTTTTGCGTACAGGATAAATTTGATGTTGGCATGAAGGCTGTTCAAGTGTCTTAGGAAGTCACAGAGCTGTTCCTCACCACGGCTCCACTCAAAGCAGGTGTCATCGTCGCATCTCTACCACACCGTAGGTTACAAGGCATCAAACAGCTACCCTTTCTAGAAGTGCTGCTCACAAAGGATGGTGAGACCCTGTGACACAGTTTGTACGAAAACCGACACGCACGGACCGATGCGTGCACAAACTACCAAATCATCACCCGAGCCAGAAAAGAGGCATGACTAATACTCTCGTAACGCGAGCGAAACGAGTATGTGAGCCGCTGATTCTCAGACGCGAGGTGGAACATCGGGAAAGAGTTCTGAGAAGGTTCGGTTACTCCATCAGTTATATAAGAAGTTTAACAGAGTCAAAGACTCGGCAAAGTGACACATCGGAAAAAGAAATGTCGGTTAGGGCCTTACTACCATACATTCCCAGAATGACGGACAGAGTCGGCCGTATATCATGCAAACAAGGCGTGAAGACTATTTATAAACTGACAAAGAAGATAAAAGAGGTTTCAGATCAACAAAGGAGAAAAGGGAGCAATTTGCAATGTCGGGAATATACCGCATACCATGCACATGCGGAAAAGTTTATGTTGGAATGACTGGGTGATCAATCAACACCAAGTACACGGAAAACAAGGGACACTGAAATCGGCAGTGGCTAACATGCGCTGTGTGAGATCGACCACACAGTGAAATTCGACGACGCGGAAGTTCTGATTGTAGAGGCGAGCTACCACATCTACTCGTTCAGAGAAGCTACAGAAATACACAAACATGAGAATAGCTTCAGCAAGAAAAAAGAAAGCCTCAAGGAGAAAGGACCCTGAAGCGAACGACCGTTGCAGGTAGCAAGATGAGAACCGCACCGGAAATGACCGCGGAGAAGCCCTTGAACGTTGGCATGGCAGTTACATACAATCTGCGGCCAGTAGCTCGAGTGTGGTCCACCTGTACCAATGGAGGTGGAAGCTTTGACAATTCCAGCCATTCGTCCTGGTGAAACGTGAAAAAATCATCAAACGTCAGTCGAAACACGCGAGAGAGAAGCCAACTGGCAGTTTGTCAACAAAACTACTATTCACGTTGGTGTATAGCACGTGTGAGACTTCAGCATTACTCTCAGACTTTCGGAGAAATATCATAGGCACAATTTCTAAGATGGCATGAGTCGACTATAGCGAGAATTATCGCACAGTCAACTTAACATCTCATGCACTCAAGTTGCATGCAAGAACGATATATAGAAAAATGGAAAAAAAATTGAGGAAGGGTTACATGACGATCAGTTTGGCTTTAGGAAAGGTGAAGGCAACAGCTGATGAAGGAAGCAGGACTAAAGGAAAATCCAGACACGTTCCTAGGATCTGTCGACCTTGAAAAAGCGTCCGATAGTGTTAACAGGTGCATGAAGTTAAAAATCTTGAGAAAAATAGGGGTAAGTTACAGGGAAAGACGGATAATATAGAATATGCACAAGAGCGAAGAGGGAACAATAAGAGTGGAAGACCAAACACGTGAGTGCTTGGATCATAAAGGCTGTAAGACAGGTAAGTAGCCTTCGTCCCTACTGTTCAATCTATACATCGAAAGAGCAATGGGGGAAATAAAAGGAAGGTCCAAGAGTGGGATTAAAATTCAAAGTGAATTGATATCTGAGATAGTATTCGCTGACGACATCTCTATCTTCAGTCAATGTGAACAAGAATTACAGGACCTGCTGAATGGGATGGACATTCTAACGGGTTCAGAGTATGGACTGAAAGTAGAACGAAGAAAGATGGAAGTAATGAGAAGTAGCAGAAATGAGAACAGAGAGAAACTTAAAGTCACAGTTGGTGATCAGGAAGTATATGACGGTGAGGAATTCTGCTGTCTAGGTGGCAAATTAACCCGTGACGGACGGAACAGGGAAGACATAAAAAGCGGATTAGCACTGATAAAGAGGCCATTCCTGGCCAAGAGAAGTATAATAATATCGATCATTGGTCTTAGTTTGAGGAATATATTTGTGAGAATGTACGTTTGGAGCACAACATTGTATGGTAGTGAGACATGGACCATGGGAAAGCATGGAAAGAAGAGAATCGGTGAATATGAGATGTGCTGGTACAGAACTGAAAAGAAAAGGAATGAGGAGGTTCTCCGCAGAACCGGCGAGGAAAGGAATATATGGAAAACATTGACTAGAAGAACGGACAGACATGAGAAAATAACTTTCAGGGCACTAGAGGGAACAGTAAACGATAAAAACTGTAGGTGAAGACAGACATTGGCATATACACTCGTGGAAATGGAAAAAAGAACACATTGACACCGGTGTGTCAGACCCACCATACTTGCTCCGGACACTGCGAGAGGGCTGTACAAGCAATGATCACACGCACGGCACAGCGGACACACCAGGAACCGCGGTGTTGGCCGTCTAATGGCGCTAGCTGCACAGCATTTGTGCACCGCCGCCGTCAGTGTCAGCCAGTTTGCCGTGGCATACGGAGCTCCATCGCAGTCTTTAACACTGGTAGCATGCCGCGACAGCATGGACGTGAACCGTATGTGCAGTTGACGGACTTTGAGCGAGGGAGTATAGTGGGCGTGTGGGAGGCCGGGTGGACGTACCGCCGAATTGCTCAACACGTGGGGCGTGCGGTCTCTACAGTACATCGATGTTGTCGCCAGTGGTCGGCGGAAGGTGCACGTGCCCGTCGACCTGGGACCGGACCGCAGCGACGCACGGATGCACGCCAAGACCGTAGGATCCTACGCAGTGCCGTAGGGGACCGCACCGCCACTTCCCAGCAAATTAGGGACACTGTTGCTCCTGGGGTATCGGCGAGGACCATTCGCAACCGTCTCCATGAAGCTGGGCTACGGTCCCGCACACCGTTAGGCCGTCTTCCGCTCACGCCCCAACATCGTGCAGCCAGCCTCCAGTGGTGTCGCGACAGGCGTGAATGGAGGGACGAATGGAGACGTCTTCAGCGATGAGAGTCGCTTCTGCCTTGGTGCCAATGATGGTCGTATGCTTGTTTGGCGCCGTGCAGGTGAGCGCCACAATCAGGACTGCATACGACCGAGGCACACAGGGCCAACACCCGGCATCATGGTGTGGGGAGCGATCTCCTACACTGGCCGTACACCTCTGGTGATCTTCGAGGGGACACTGAATAGTGCGCGGTACATCCAAACCGTCATCGAACCATCGTTCTACCATTCCTAGACCGGCAAGAGAACTTGCTGTTCCAACAGGACAATGCACGTCCGCATGTATCCCGTGCCACCCAACGTGCTCTAGAAGGTGTAAGTCAACTACCCTGGCCAGCAAGATCTCCGGATCTGTCCCCTATTGAGCATGTTTTCGACTGGATGAAGCGTCGTCTCACGCGGTCTGCACGTCCAGCACGAACGCTGGTACAAGTGAGGCGTCAGGTGGAAATGGCATGGCAAGCCGTTCCACAGGACTACATCCAGCATCTCTACGATCGTCTCCATGGGAGAATAGCAGGCTGCATTGCTGCGAAAGGTGGATATACACTGTACTAGTGCCGACATTGTGCATGCTCTGTTGCCTGTGTCTATGTGCCTGTGGTTCTGTCAGTATGATCATGTGATGTATGTGACCCCAGGAATGTGTCAATAAAGTTTCCCCTTCCTGGGACAATGAATTCACGGTGTTCTTATTTCAGTTTCCAGGAGTGTATATGCAGAAAATAATTGAGGACATAGGTTGCAATTGCTACTCTAAGATGAAAAGATGGGCACAGGAATGGTATTCGTGGCCGAGCAGTTCTAGGCGCTACAGTCTGGAACCGCGGGACCGCTACGGTTGGAATCCTGCCGTGGTCATGGATGTGTGTGATGTCCTTAGGTTGGTTAGGTTTAAGTAGTTCTAAGTTCTAGGGGACTGATGACCATAGAAGTTAAGTCACATAGTGCTCAGAGCCATTTGAACCATTTTTTTTTTTTTTTTTTTGGAATTCGTGCAGGCCATATCAAACCAGTCAGAAGACTTATGGCTCAAAACAAAAAAAGTAAAGAAAGGTACTAAGCCTATTGTTTCTCATGCTATGCATAATTTAAAGCACTGTGCCATGTTCGTTTCTTAGACATGCAAATATTAAGTAGACCGTTCGCCCCCTCTCGAGATTTTTCTGTTGTGTATATACACTTGCTGAGAGTAACCGCAAGAAGAGCCACCGGAATTTTGTTGTTCTTGTGGTCTACAGTCTGAAGACCTATTTGATGCAGCTCTCAATGCGACTCTGTCTTCATCTCCGAGTAACTACTTCAACGTACATCCTTCTGAATCAGCTTACTGTTTTCATCTATTGGTCTCCCGCCACGGTTTTTATTCCCCACGCTTCCCTTCAGTACTAAACTGGTGATCCCATGATGTCTCCGAATGAGTCCTACTATCCGATCCCTTCTTCTAGTCAGACTGTGCCACAACTTTCTTTTCTCCCCAGTTCTTTTCAATACTTTCTCATTAGTTATGTGAAGATTAGTGTTCAGCATTCTTCTGTAGCACCACATTACAAAACTTTATAATCTCTTTTTATCTAGAATGTTCTTCGTCCATGTCTCAGCTTCATACGTGGTTACACTCCAGACAAACACCGTCAGAAAGATTTCCAGACATTTAAATCTATATTCGATGTTAACAATTTTCTTTTCTTCAGAAATTCTTTCCTGGCCACTGTCAGTCTACATTTCATATCCTCTCTGTTTCGGCCATCATCGGTTATTTTGCTGCGCAAATAGCAAAATTCATCTACTATTTTAACTGTTTCGTATCCTAATCTGATACCCTTAGTACCTCCTGATTGAATTCGACTACATTCCATTATCCTTGTTTTGTCTGTGTTGATGTTCACTTTGTATTCTCCTTTCAGGACACTGTCCTTTCCATCCAACTGCGCTTCCTCAACCTTTGCCGTCTATGACAGAATTACAGTTTCATCGGTAAAACTCAAAGTTTTTATTTCCTTCCCTGGATCTTAATTCCTATTCCAATTTATTTTAACTACTTGCTCAATGAATGTACAGATTGAATAATAATAACCTTTAGCTCCCTGTATTTTTACCGCTGCTACCCTCAGAATTGCAAAGAGAGTATTCTAGTGAGTATTGTCATAAGCTTTCTCCACGTCTACAAATACTATAAACGTATGTTTGCCTTTCCAATCTATCGTCTATGAGAAGTCATAGGATCGTTATTGTCTCGCGTGTTCCTACATTTCTTCTTAATCCAAACTGATCTTCCTGAGGTTGTCTTCTACCAACTTCTCCATTCTTCTGTAAGGAATTCGTACTAGTATTTTGCAACCATGACTTATTTAACTGTAAGCTCTGTAATACTCAGACCTGTGAGCACTTGGTTTCTTTGAAATTGGAATTTTTATGTTCATCTTGACATCTGAGGGTACTTCGCCTGACTCACACTACTTGCACATCACATTTAAGGGTTTTGGCATGATTGGCTCTTCCTAAGCCATCATTGGTACTAACGTAATGTTGCCTACTTACGGAGCCTTGTGCCCACTTAGGTCTTTCAGTGGTCTGTCAAATTCTCCTGTCAGTGCCTCACCTCCTATCTCCTTCTGCGTCCTGTTAAATTTTAATAATATTGTTCTCAAGTACATCTCCTTGTGTAGATCCTGTATATACTCCTTACACCTTTCAGCTTCACCCTCTTTGCTTAGTACTGGTTTCCATCTGACCTCTTGATATTCATGCAGGTGACTCTCTTTTCTCCAAAGGCCACAAATATTGGTTTGGGCGGGATCTATCATTCCGCTAGTGATATATGCTTCCAAATCCTTACATTTGTCCTCCAGCCGATCTGGCTTAGCCATTTTGCGCTTCCTGTCAGTTCCACTATTAGCAAAAGAAGGCAGCCCAGTCATAGCATGCGTAATATTATTACCACAATGACAAGGACACGATTTTTGCAGTAAGACATTGCAGAGCAAGTAAAGACGAGAAGCGGCGGTGGAAACGGATGTTAGCGGCAGTCCGCCACCTGCGTTCCGGCACTGCAGATGTTCCTCTTCAGTAGCGACGCGCCTTGCTTGCCTGTCACCCCTGCAGACGGCATGGGCCCGTGGGGATGCCAAGGGATGGGACGTGCACAGCGAGCCAGCTAGCTCCTGCGTCACAGCCAGCTCAACACGCCAGCCCGGCCCAACACCGCGGCAACAACATCGCGTGACGCGCGGGCCAACAGCCCCGCTGCCTCCTGTTGGCGGTGTCGGCGGCGGGCGCCCCTCTGTGTTACGCCGTGGCTGTCATTCTCTCCGCTGCTGCAGTACGCCGCCACATCTGACAGCCACGCATTGCCAGATGGCGCTGTGATCTCCCGTCTCTGAAGTGGCCACTGCTGTAACACACATACTCGCAATCACTGGTTCCCTTCCGATTCCCATGGTAAAGTTGTACTTTGATTATACTTCACATGTCCGTATAGATTAGTTGGGGTGCTCAAAATCTGCAGAGAAACTGTTTTGTGATCGTAAGCGTCTTCCTGCGTACAAAGGAGACCCAAATGAAAACCTAACGACCCGACAAAAACCACAAGAAGAATTTTTAAAGGTCTTTATTTTCAAAAGGCTAACCATCTACAGTGAAATAAACAAGCAAATGATGTCCAAACAGCTCCACACACAAACACAGAACCGAACTGAGGTTATCATGCACCCGTGGTATAACATCGAAAGCTGTCTCAGTTCCCTCCCCCCTCGTAAAATTACTGTTCTGTAATATTTTCTGCGCAAATTTTGCTAATTGTAGAAAGTTGCTTATAAAATAAAGCATTAATGAAAAATAATGCTTAATTAATTATTTGATGAAAATAGTGGCACGCAACATACGAAATGCTTCAGCCATACATTTTACAAAAATCTATATTTGTGCGTTTCAAATCTCCTCCTAAAACCGCTGGACCGATTTCAACCAAACTCGGTACACACATCACATACTGTCTCAGAAGACCCACATACCCCTCAAAGGGGTGGGAGTGAAAAGGAAGGATAGCCCCTACTTTATTCATTATTTGAGAAAGAGGGGGCTTAGCAATTTACACATAATTTCAAACTATTACGAAACTTTTCCTCGCTCGCAACAACCACAAAGTACTGAAAGGCAAAATGTTAAACTCTTACCCGATTTTTGTTGTTATTGCGGTAAACCTGCCAAGTCAGGCATGACCTTGTAATTTTTACTTTCATACTACTATCTGTACCCGGGTTCCCGGGTTCGATTCCAGGCGGAGTCAGGGATTTTCTCTGCCTCGTGATGGGTGGGTGTTGTGTGATGTCCTTAGGTTAGTTAGGTTTAAATAGTTCTAAGTTCTAGGGGACTGATGACCATAGATGTTAAGTTCCATAGTGCTCAGAGCCATTTGAACCATTATATTACTATATGTATTTGTGATACAATTTGCAGATAGGAGAAAATTGCATAATGTTTAGTGAGATGCAGCAGCCATTTTTTGTATTCCACTCAAAAACTGATTTTAGTCTTGACCACTGTATTGATTAGTTTTATACTGCCTTACGCTTTATTGTTTACGCCATTCTCAAAGGCTCAAATGATCCATAACACATTCTCAGGTAAAACCAACTCTGAATTTATGAGTCTGGCGATATACCAGCGGCCTTTCGAAGAAATATCATCCACACAATTCCAGAGAATACAAGATGTGGTATCGACAGCTACGATGCTACGGCATAGGTGCCAGTTCTTAGATTGACACTACACAGACACCGACGACGGCGCCCTCAAGCCGGCGCTATGCAGCTCTACGAGCTCCGCTCCAGATTTAGCCCATTTGATTCCGAGGAGACGACCTAGCAACATTGTTTCTACTTCATAGAGGGCTAGCCATTACAGACTTTGTTACTTCAGTGATAGTTTGTCCAACTACTAGCAGCTGTTGGCGTTGATACCTGCACGGCTTCGCATCTACGTGCTCATTTGTACGTAAAGTTAAGTATTATCAGTTGTATATGTTCATACACCAGTAAAAGCGTTTTACTTATACGCAGTGCCGCAGTACTTCACTTTTTCCTGCTCCTACTCGCTTCCTACATTCGGCCTTAGCCTTCAGTTTACAGGAGCAGACCCACGTGCCGCCTACCAGACGGGATACAAAACAAGAGGAAACAGGTACGAGAATTATCGCACAGTCAGCTTAACAGCTCATGTATCCAACTTGCTGACAAGAATAATGTACAGAAAAATGGAAAAGAAAATTGAGCACGTCTTAGATGACGATTATTTTGGCTTTAGGTAAGATAAAGGCAACTGAAAGGCAGTTGCCTTTGATAATAGAAGCGCGACTGAAGGAAAATCAAGAATCGTTCGTAGAAATTGTCCAACTCTAAAAACTTGTTCCACAAAGTCAGGTGGTGTAAGATGTTCGAAATTCTGAGAAAAATAGGGGTTAGCTGTAGGGAAAGGCGGGTCATATACAGTACGTACAAGAATAAACAGGGAACAGTAAGTGTGGAAAACGAAGAACAATGTGCTCGGATTAAAAAGAGAGTAAGGCAAGGGCCCAGTTTTTCGCCCATACTGTTCAGCCTGTACATTGCAGAAAGAATGAGAGAATAAAGAAAAAACGTTAAGAGCGGGATTAAAATTCAAGGTGGAAGGATATTGAAGACAAGATTCGCTGATGACACAGCTATGCTGAGTGAAAGTGAAGAAGAATTACAGGATCCGCAGAATGGAATGAACAGTCCAAAGAGTACCGAATATGCTTTGAGAGCAAATCGAAGAGAGTTGAAAGTAATGAGAAATGATAACAGAGTGAAACTAAACATCAGGATCGGTGATCACAAAATAGATTAAGTTAACGAATGGATGAATGGAACAGGGAGGACGTAAAAAATGGACTGGCACTGGGGAAAAAGGCATTCCTGGCCAAGGGAAGTCTGCTCGTATAAAACTTAGACCTCAATTTGAGGAAGAATGTTCTGATAAAGCCCATTGAGCACAGGATTGTATGGTAGTGAAACACTGTGGGAAAGCTGGAAATTAAAAAGGGGGGTGGGGGTGTTGGGTCTGAAGAGTGAGACATCAGTCCTGGGATTTCAGAGTTACCTGCAGAACGGAGAGATCCACTAGAAGTGGAGGGATCCAGTCAGATGGATCAAATTATAAAACTAGGAGGTTAAAACACACACTGTAGAAGGCATAAAAGGATAGACCAAATCTAAAAACTGGAAAGACAGTGAGAGAAAAGATCGGTCTTCGCACGAGGGAGGGGTCATCGATCCCAGATCGAGAAAATATGAAGGGAGACCCGAACCACAACTTCCCTGTCTTTGCTCCAGGAGTAAAACAAAACGTTATATCTGAAAATAGAAACCACTTTCACGCAACGTTAAAGACGAAGAATGTGGAACGCCATACTTTGCATGAAGAGCCGCAAGAAGAAGACATTCCATCAGTATATGGGATACTGTCAGTCTGGCCCCTCAGCCACATTGTGGGGGGTGGTGTGGGGGGTGGCTCATTACGCAAGAGAAAAAAAGGGTGAGGATGGTATGAGCGACGCGTAGATGGCATAAGACATGGACTCCTTTCAAGAGGAACAGAAGAAAGAGTGCCAAACCGCAGTAGTCTCCTTGGTTGTGTGGAGTTTGTTACTGAGAGCAGAAGAACATCAGATGTTATCCCATTTTTAGGAAAAGAGAGATTTCATGTTGATCTGTATATCTGCCTCTCTGGCCAAACTGTCAGCCAGTTCATTCCCTGGCAGGCCCACACGACTTAGGAAACAACGGAGCATGTGGCACGGCCAAGGGCAGAGGGATGTTCATGGATAGCAGAGGCCAAAGAGAGACGAGAGTAGCACTCAACCAATGCTACTCTCGTTACCCTTTGGTCTCTGCTATCCATGCAGGCTGCTCATTGAGTCGGTGCACAGTGTGGAGGAAGGCCTGAGTAACAAAACGGAGGACCCTCTTAATGGCCAGTAGCTCTGCTGTGAACACGTGATCCGAGCAGTAAATGGTCTGAGTCGGTAGGAGACGTGAAAGTGTATTCAGCCTTGTCTGTCATCCTACAACCATCAGTGTAGAACACCGTTTAGTAAAAACCTGCTGGATTGCTGTTTCTAATCTGAGTAAACTGTTAGTTGGAGATCATGCCTTTCCTGAAGCCACACTGATACGAGATCATAAGGCAGAAAGATTCCAGTATCTAACATAAGCAGATGCTTACAAAGTACGTTGGTCAGGATAATCGGGTGCTATCCGTTGAGAGCTTAAGGATGGGGATAATTATGCTGTCTTGCGACTGCGAGAGGTAGGCACATGTGAGCCAAATGAAGTTGAAGACTCTGAGTAGAAGTTGCCTCTGGGTAACGTCCTTAAGTGTTGGATCATCTGGTTGTGGGGAGGGAATCTGGGTCTGGGGATGTGTCATGTGAAGTGGTAAGAGCCTGCAAGAATTCCCACTGACTGAAGGGTTCATAATACTGTTTAGCTGGGTGGAATCGAAACAGAAGGGCGTCTGTTCAGCTCGGCGTTTCTGCTGGAGAAATGTTGCAGGATATGAAGAGGACGCCGACGCTGTTGCAAAGTGTGTCACAAGGCGTTCTGCAAGGACCGATTGATCAGTACACAGAGAACCCTTGAGGACAAGACCCTGGACAGATGACAGTCGCAGGCGTCCTAGAAGGCTAAGCAGCTGATACGAAGCCTGCGATGAGGTATGCATCCCCAGGAAGTAAACATTGCGCTTCCAGTATAATTTTTTAATTTGCTTAATAAGCTAGCACTGAAACGCTTGCAAGCAATATGTTTGGTCTGTGAAGGGTGTTTAAATGGCTACAGCGCCTGTCAGCGTTCCTGGGTAGCGACTGCTTTGTCCATCACCATACTGGTCGACAACGAGAGGAACCTGTGAATACGGGGATAACAGTGCAAGCAGCATGAAGACGCCCTACATGACAGCACGAACACATCAATGAACTTTGAGAGATGTCGAAGTGCACAGATGACATATATGAAGGCCAACAGGCCCAGTGAAATGTCCAGCCTGGCGGCGGCATGGCAACGACAATATAACTAGAAAGTGGTCACTGTCACAAAGGCCATCATGGTGCGACCAATGTAGGGAAGACAAGAGACCAGGGAAGAAGATTGTGAGATCGATAGCAGTAAGGGTGCTAAGAGTGGTACAGAAATAGGTAGGGGGTCATTCAGAAGATACAAATCAAAGTCTCTAATAAGACTGTACTTAAACTGACACACAATATTTTTTAGCGCAACGCAATCTGACTTTCAATAATCCCTACAAAAGAATGGCCCTGACTAACATTAACCTATACGTTTCACAAGTCACTTACCTCACCAAAAATCTCCGTTACTCGAACTACTGCAATACAGCGAGCCCCACTACTGCCAACTAAATAAAAGATTCAAACTACTGAAGGCACTAACTACTGATAGGCATAGTTAGCAAATGAAAGATTTTGATAGATAACAAACAATTTATTTACCTTAATAGTCATAATACACTCCTGGAAATGGAAAAAAGAACACGTTGACACCGGTGTGTCAGACACACCATACTTGCTCCGGACACCGCGAGAGGGCTGTACAAGCAACGATCACACGCACGGCACAGCGGACACACCAGGAACCGCGGTGTTGGCCGTCGAATGGCGCTAGCTGCGCAGCATTTGTGCACCGACGCCGTCAGTGTCAGCCAGTTTGCCGTGGCATACGGAGCTCCATCGCAGTCTTTAACTCTGGTAGCATGCCGCGACAGCCTGGACGTGAACCGTATGTGCAGTTGACGGTCTTTGAGCGAGGGCGTATAGTGGGCATACGGGAGGCCGGGTGGACGTACCGCCGAATTGCTCAACACGTGAGGCGTGAGGTCTCCACAGTACATCGATGTTGTCGCCAGTGGTCGGCGGAAGGTGCACGTGCCCGTCGACCTGGGACCGGACCGCAGCGACGCACGGATGCACGCCAAGACCGTAGGATCCTAAGCAGTGCCGTAGGGGACCGCACCGCCACTTCCCAGCAAATTAGGGACACTGTTGCTCCTGGGGTATCGGCGAGGACAATTCGCAACCGTCTCCATGAAGCTGGGCTACGGTCCCGCACACCGTTAGGCCGTCTTCCGCTCACGCCCCAACATCATGCAGCCCGCCTCCAGTGGTGTCGCGACAGGCGTGAATGGAGGGACGAATGGAGACGTGTCGTCTTCAGCGGTGAGAGTCGCTTCTGAGTTGGTGCCAATAATGGTCGTATGCGTGTTTGGCACCGTGCAGGTGAGCGCCACAATCAGGACTGCAAACGACCGAGGCACACAGGGCCAACACCCGGCATCATCGTGTGGGGAGCGATCTCCTACACTGGCCGTACACCTCTGGTGATCGTCGAGGGGACACTGAATAGTGCACGGTACATCCAAACCGTCATCGAACCCATCGTTCTACCATTCCCAGACCTGCAAGGGAACTTGCTCTTCCAACAGGACAATGCACGTCCGCATGTATCCCGTGCCACCCAACGTGCTCTAGAAGGTGTAAGTCAACTACCCTGGCCAGCTAGATCTCTGGATCTGTCCCCCATTGAGCATGTTTGGGACTGGATGAAGCGTCGTCTCACGCGGTCTGCACGTCCAGCACGAACGCTGGTCCAAGTGAGGCGCCAGGTGGAAATGGCATGGCAAGCCGTTCCACAGGACTACATCCAGTATCTCTACGATCGTCTCCATGGGAGAATAGCAGCCTGCATTGCTGCGAAAGGTGGATATACACTGTACTAGTGCCGACATTGTGCATGCTCTGTTGCCTGTGTGTATGTGCCTGTGGTTCTGTGATCATGTGATGTATCTGACCCCAGGAATGTGTCAATAAAGTTTCCCCTTCCTGGGACAATGAATTCACGGTTTTCTTATTTCAATTTCCAGGAGTGTATATATAGCAGTTCATGACATTTTTCATACAGAGCGCTATGTGGCGTTACCAATAAAAAACCTAAACAGCCTACTTACATAGCCCCCATGCTCCCCATAAAAAAAATTTAAAAATTGTTTTGGGCAGTGGCCAATAATGATTTGATAAAATTTTTCATAATTAGAATAACAAAGATATCAAATGCACACACTTATCGATACAAAGTTGGTCAAAAGCTAAAATTTTCTCACAGTCCATAAAGACAGTCCTGATGGTTCATCACAGTAAAATAGCAGTGTTTTGCTCAATGTCTGAGCAGTAAAAGAAAATGCACACAGAAGTAGTGGATTTCCATGCAGTCTTGAAGAAGTAGTGTTGTCCTTACAACGGAAAGACAGTTCTGACTCTTGACATGCAGACAGGTAATGGGCCAAAACAGAGCAAACCTACAGCACAGTCAGTCCAAGTTCAAGAATATTGGTAGGTAGGTCATCACAGAGCAGACCCCCTGTAGTCCTGGTAGAGATTAGGGTATTGGACAGACACGCTGCAGTCTTTGTAGAAATAATGGTATTGGTGAGTCATCAAACGTGTACACCCACTGTAGTCCTTTTAGGGATGGCTAGCAGCCAACTGTTGCGACTGTGCAGGGGCACAATCACCATCGAAGAGTCTTGTGGACAATATAGCAAGTCCATAAACTACCAGTTGTCCACTCAGAAAGAATTTGGCCTTAGAACCAGCAATGCTGTTATCCGGTCCCTTGCTGAATTATTAACACATGTGCAAACACTATCAGTCCCTACTTCTCACATATTGTCCATATACTATGACTAACAGAAACATGTGCAGTGAAATGTAACTTTTAAGTTACTTAATTTGATCAACTGGTGTCAATTACAATTTTATAACATAAGAATACAATAACAAAGGTGCAAAATACATCATTAAAACATAATAATACAGATAACATTTGCAGTAATACAGGCTTTACAAAAGAATCGAAATAAACATGCACATCAGTGTTACAAAAATTGTGACATAAGTTTATACATGAAAGATCAGAAGAACTTTTGAAACATCAACTTCACACATGAGCATTAGAACAAAACAGAATAAATAATGTGTAAACATCTTTACGAAGTAAATAACATGTTATTCATGTAAACTATATTTGAGGATAACAGTATTCCTCATCATAGTGAATGTAGCTTAGTATTAGAAGAAAAAGAATTCTATGAAACAGTACACAGAGACAGGAAGAAAATAAATACACAAGGGTACACAAACACGTCGTGGGATAACACAAAAGGAAAGGACAGGGTTTGTTTTCAGGGTAACATTTGGTACTGCAGTCCAACCCAAAACTTCATTCCATAGATCGTCCATCTTATTTCAACATTTGCTCCAGCAAAAAAAAATCCTATCGAAGCATGCTTTCTGTATTCTGTTCACATCTTCTTTCAAAAATAGTTCTTCTCCACTGTACACTACTTTTTTGGCCCAAGTATTTTGTTATAGCTTCTCAACGCTTTTCTTCCAATTCATCATAGTTAGTTTCTTTTATAGTCTACCCCATAACTTAAACCTACTGAGCTCAGATGCTAAACTAATCGAAGTGGCACTTCCCCCGCCCCCCCCCCCCCCCCCCCCCCCCACAGGAGGTGGTGTGCCTTGAAGTCGCCAAGCAGGAGATACGGGGTGGGAGTTGCTTTATTAGGTAGACAGTTCAACAAAAGGAAGTGGACTTCCTGGAGGGAGGTAGACATCGCAAACAGTGATTGATGGGGTCGTTTGCACTCAAAACACGATTTTTTCCAGGTTGGCACAAAGGGGGATCCAGTGACTAATGACCAAAGTGCAGAACCCTCCAGAAGCAATCCAAGGGCCGGCACATGTATGATAGGAAGTCCAATAACCAAGAAATGTTGGTCATCACCGAAGTGCGTTTCTTGAAGGGCCAGAGAGAATGTAGAATAAGGGAAAATAAGGTGTTTTATTTCCGGTAGGTGATGATAATATCCCTTGCAGTTCCACTGGATTATCATATGGCAAGAGTCCACGTTCAAATCAAAGAAGCCAAGGAGAGGTCATGTCACATAGTCAGTGGTCGTTACTGGCAAGGATGGTGAGACATCCATAAATGTCAGATTCAGCTTACAAGGGAGTAAATGGGGCGTCCAGGGGCACAAGAGTGGCCTTGTTCTGGGGTTTATGTTTCTTCTTCTTCTTCTGTTGTGGAGGTTGAGGAGTACAGGCCACAGAGGGACAGCAGACTTCTGCAATATCAGGAACTGAAAGAGGGTGCGTGACCTGGGGGCGCACAGATAGCAAATCTGATGGCTCAGCTATGCTAGTAGGCCTCTGAAAGACACCAGGAGGAAGGGTCCTGTGGGAAAGCCCCATCACTGGCGGGTGCCAAAGAAAATGGGGGGAGCACTTCTTCAGCTGGGGAGGGGGAATGGCACCCAGAGGGGAGGGCATGGAATTACAAAGGAGGGGGGGGGGAGTAGGACAGGACTCGGGTAAGGAAGAGGTAGGGCTGTAAAGGATGTAACAAAGCCAGAAGTAGAAGTGAGTGACAAGGGGTGGAGTCAGTCATATTTTTGGCGAGCTTCAACATAAGACAAGTGATCCAAGAACTCATATTAATGGATCTTATATTTTTGGCGAGCTTCAACATAAGACAAGTGATCCAAGAACTCATATTAATGGATCTTCTTTTCTGTCTTGTAAGCTGAGCAATCTGGCGAGTATGGAGAGTGGTGGTCATGACAATTGCCAAACACACTTGTTGAAACGTGGGGACTTCCCTCATGAAGTGGATGACCACAGTCACCATGCAGAGGATCTGCCATAAAGCAGGAAGGCATATGCCCAAAACACAAACACTGAAAGCACCTTTTGGGTGGTGGGACGTGCGGCTTCTTGTCACATCTGTAGCACATAACCTTGACCTTTTCTGGGAGTGTTTCTCCCTCATAAGCCAGTATAAAGGCATCGGTATTGGTGCTGTTGGCTTTACAACCCCTCTGCACATATCAAACAAAATGAACGCCATATCACTTTAGATTAACACGCATTTAATCAGTTTTTAGGATGAAATACCTACTAAAAACCACTCCCTCGACTAAATTCAGAGACTGGTATGTGGCAATAGACACTGTGACGTAGCCAAGATGACCACAAGCACGTAGAGATGCACATTGGGCGACTGAAGAAGCTTTGATCAGCAGGGATCTCGTCTGCATCTTACTGAGAGACTCCACTTAACCAAACATGTCCTCGATATTCTCCACAAAAAACAACAGCTTTGTGTCAGTGAATGTATCCCCATCCGCCCTAGTACAGACGTCGAAGTGTTTAATCCCAAGATAGCCCTCCTCTCAGGTTAGGTTAGTGGTTAGTGTTGTTTAACGTCCCGTCGACAACGAGGTCATTAGAGACGGAGCGCAAGCTCGGGTTAGGGAAGGACGGGGAAGGAAATCGGCCGTGCCCTTTCAAAGGAACCATCCCAGCATTTACCTGAAACGATTTAGGGAAATCACGGAAAACCTAAATCAGGATGGCTGGAGACGGGATTGAACCGTCGTCCTCCCGAATGTGAGTCCAGTGTTCTAACCACTGCCTCCTCTCTCAGGGTGTATCCAGGGAAAAGAAGGCTGCTGGGTGATAGGAAGCAACTTTCAATGATCCTTTGTCATTGGAAGAGATAACCATTAGAGAATGACTAGATTTTTGCAGCATGATAAGCTTCAAGCGTCAAGCATTCTCCCTGCTATGACCCACACTGATCAGAAGCTCTCCCTATGGACGCCACCCAGCCAGAGCAACAACCATCTGGCTCGACAGCCGTTACCTGGAGTTCAGATGTTCCAGGATGACAAGCAACCTCTCCTTGGCATACATGGGAGCTCAGGTATCAGCAGTGTTATTCCTGTGTTGTCAGGGGGCTCATCCAGATGGGTACATAACAGCCCCTCCACATGGACAGGCTACAAGTGGTGGTCACTGGGTTTGGGGGGGGGGGGGGAGAGAGGTAGGAGGGGGGGGGGCAGGGATTTGGAAGGGAGGGGCCAGGAAGAGATGGAGAGGAATTCGTCACAGGGGAGGTATTCATGGGGTCTGTATGAAAGAAGTCACATTACAGATTATGGCAAAAAAGTCTTGAAAATATCTTGTCTAATGGCTCCAAACTATGTTTCCTCACACTTATTTTCAAATAGGAGTGCCAAGTGATCATTTTTTTCTGTAGTCTTTAGTTTTATGGACCTTACCTCTTTGCACGACAGCTGTACATTATTGAAGATAATTTTTAGAATAGTTAAGATACAATATCTGAAACAAAAAAATGGACCAATTTCGTTTGGAGTACGTAGGAAAACTGAGCCTAGCAACCACAAATGTAGCGAATGTATCATTTACAGCCCCTACTGTAGTTAACAACATTGTACAGGGTGAGGCGAAATTCGCGCACTCGGGCTTTGTGGTGCCATTCCTCAAATACTAAAAAAATATGTCTTACAAAAAAAGGTGTTTTACGAAATTTCGTCCGGCGAGCACATCCATAGAAAAAGGACGTTAAAGAGTGGCAATCTGGCAACACTGTAACCATATGTATGGTAATTATCTCTGTCAGCACATATTAATCTGCTGTACAGTTGGTGCAGTGGATAGAGTTATGGATTAGCCTGCAGGAGATTGATGGTTCGATCCTCGGTTAATGTATATGTCTTTTGTTTGGTAAATGTGGTCCACGTGGTACGATATCTGGTATCTTAATCGTGAACAGCGATTGCAGCGGGTCCTCTATAAAACTTTGAAAAAAAAAAGCCCTTTCCACGTCGTGGGCTTGAATTTATTCGCACCACTTAATCTACTATATGCGAAACCTTTTTTCTTTGTACCCTCCTCCAATGGTCCTATTGCTTAGGACCTGCTATTATTCTTGTCTCGTTCAGGTCTATTACATTTCGTTTGAGCCTTACATTACCAGTAGGACTAGGAATATGCTTTGTGAATCATGTCCAAACTCGGTTACTATTTGTATGTTTTGTCACCATGGTCCCACTACTTATGCCTTTCAACACTGAGTCTGGTAACCGCACGCTGTTTAGTATGTACCACAATGCATTATTATTATTACTATTATTATTATTACTATTATTATCCTACCTTTGGGTTTGTGGAAACAACACGTCTGTTACCGTTAGGGAAACAGTGTAATTCAAAACCGAACATTCAACAATTAGCAGTGTCGGGCTAAAAATGGTTCAAATGGCTCTGAGCACTATGGGACTAAACTTCTAAGGTCATCATTGCCCTAGAACATAGAACTACTTAAACTTAACTAACCTAAGGACATCACGCACATCCATGCCCAAGGCAGGATTCGAACCTGCGACCGTAGCGGTCGCGCTGTTTCAGACTGAAGGGCCTAGAACCGCTCTGCCACACCGGCCGGTGCAGTGTCGGGATGGATCATGCAAAGCAATATTTGTCAAAGGTGTAATGCATGTTAGCTGGAACAGCGCGCAGGATTGACGGCGTGTATATACTTTATGCGCTGTCAACCAGACAGAAACTAGTTGCGAGCGGAGTTACGCGCCCGTAACAGGCTCCAGTGTACATGTATATACGTATAGAATTTTCTCATTGTAACCCTCTAAACGAGGGTGGCAGAAGTATGGCATACACAAACGATGGATATGTGGATATGCTTCTCGCCCTTGCTGCATCTAATAACCCGGCTGGTGTTGTTCCTAGTGAATATGCTGTTAGATATCCTCGTCAATGCTATCCAGATAAAAATGTGTTTCTTCGTTTGGAGCTGCCCCTTCGGGAGTCAGGTTCTCTCCTTCCACCTTCACGTGATAGAGGTCATTCACGGACTCGCCGTACTCCAGCTACTGATTAAGCTATTCTGGAGGTCATATACCAAGAACCTTTCCGAAGTACACGCAGCGTAGAAAGGCTGCTGCGTGTCTCGCAACACATGGTCGTTAACGTGCTGGACCAGCGTGGGCTGCACCCCTATCATTATGCCTTAACTCAACATCTGCATCCGCAGATCGCCATCAGCAGATACAATTCTGTGAATGGTTCCAACAACAACAGGAAGGATGAAGCACCATCCGGTTACGTGCACGAAGGTATAATGCATGCCTCTCAAACTATCTGCTTGCCGCACTAGAAGACGTTCATCTACATATTCGCCAGAGAATATGGTTGTAACGTGATGGTGAATGTCCACTCTCTGGAATTAATGTGTGACAGTATTTGGACAGAACATTTTCGGGAAAATGTCTCGGACAAGGAGGTCCAGTTGTATGGCCACCATGTACACCTGACCTACATCCCCTGGATTTTTTCATGTGGGGACACATGCTGGAGCACAACAAAGGTAAATGTAACAGTCTTCAATGAATGATTTATGGTATTCTAGACCTTGTGTTTCTTCTCAATTGTTTATTACCTCTCTAAGAAGTAACTATGATCAATAACGTTACATTTATCTATTTTGTTAAGAAATAGGAATTAACGCACTTGGGGCTTTCATATGTGGTAGTTCATTAAGTTGTTAGCATTACTTTGTCACCTTTACGCCATATAAGTATGACATCACTACTATAACATAAGATTTGTAGCACCAGGATTACAGCCATATGTATCAATACCACGGTGCACTAACGTATGTAATTGTATCTAACAAATACTAGGATATCCGTACCCTTTATATTATGTTAAACTTAAATGTGATGTTTAACATGAAATCTTTTGATTCTTTTATTTGCTTGAATGCTTTTATGTACATGACATGTTTCACATACCTGTGTTGTTTGCACTTATTCCTAAGTAATGTTCCAACATGTATAACATGAGTTACATGCTTGATGATACGTACATCATAAATATCGCTTCAAACCTCACAGATTAATTAATGAGTGAGTAGAATACGTAATTGCACTGTATGGCATTTATTCTGAATTGAGGCAAAATTACACAACTTAGAGTTGGCATGTGTCACTTTCACGTACAAATCTGTATATTTACCTACTAAAATGTACTTTAAGCAACGTCAGTGACTAGCTGGACTTTTATATTTATGGATGCAGAGAATATTATCGAGAGGTTTGTTACTATATATGTTTATGGGCAGGCAACTTCATTGTATTCTAAGATGACCAGGTCCTGCAAAATTGTAACTACCAAAGAAAATAAATTGATCCTAACTTTTCCTATCCTACCGGACACTGAGTCCAAAGACTAAAAAGATCACCTGCTTGTAACTGGAATTTCTTTGACCAAGACCATTTGACACTTAGCCAGGTGTCTTTCAGTCAAGATGGTGTACTCAGTAACGAAACAGAGCAGTAGGCTCCGCCATAAATATTGACTCTTAGACAATGTGTCTAATAGAGTATTTTTATTCGACAGTATGCCGTTTTATGCCGTTTTAGGCAATTTATAACACTCGTAAGTAAGCATTACAAATATTGATTGTTATATGGTTATATCACTTCTTATGTGCCGGCCGGTGTGGCCGAGCGGTTCTAGGCGCTTCAGTCAGGAACCGCGATACCGCTATAGTCGCATGGTTCGAATCCTGCCTCGGGCATGCATGTATGTGATGTCCTCAGGTTAGTTAGGTTTAAATAGTTCTAAGTTCTAGGAGACTGATGACCTCAGATGTTAAGTCCCATAGTGCTCAGAGCCATTTGAACCATTTGAGCATGTTATGTATTTCATTTTTATTGTCTAACTGGTTCTCAGAAAACACTTCATTATGGCACGTTGAAGCCGAAATCATGATTGTGTAACTGTAAATGTAACACTGTAAATAAACAACAGTCTAATGGCGGTACTGTCATTAAAGAAATTTCTAACCTTTGCTGAGTCCAGTCTCGCTGCTTTCATGAATGATGATGAAATAATGCGGACGACACGAACACCCAGTCATCTCGAGGCAGGTGAAAATCCCTGACCCCGAAAGGGATCGAACCTGTGACTACGTGCTCGGGGAGTGAGAACGCGACCGTGAGACCATGAGCTGCGGACTGTTGTGAATAGAGTTCGTAGTAAATAAGTAATAAAGCAAAGCGTCATAGATAATGCGGTAGTTTCTCACACTTCTTAGTCTTTATGACGTTATATCTCCTGAATTATGTGTTCTAAAATGATATATTTTTCTAGGTACATTTAGCGGTATTTGTGGGTGATATGTGTGAAATGTGTTGTAAACGGATGTTGTGACAAAGAAGTAACGAATTAAAATATCATGCGTAATGACGCAGTCTTTCACGCCACTCCGTATTTGCCGCCATATCTCCTGAACTATGTGTTTTGTAATGGTATATTTTTGTAGGTACCTGCAGTGCTACATGTGCACAAAAATGTTGCGAATAGAGCCAAATTCAAACGTCTTGCATTATGAGGTAGTTTCTCACGCTTTCAGTTTTTATCCCTTCCTCTATCCTAAACTAAGTCTCGTATAATACTGTAATTTTTCTGGTGCATTCAGTGGTATATATGAATAATGTATGCAAAATATGTCGCGGATATAGATTGTAGTAAAGAAGTAATAAATTGAAATGTCATGCTTAATGTGGCAGTTTTATTGCATGAACAGCGAAAATGTAGTAAGCGAGAAACCTTTTTCCTTTAATCATTTTGAGGGAATCGTCAAAGAGATAGAACTTCGTAAAGGTTCAAACTTACGTATAATGTTTGTTGTAAGTCAGAAGGTGCTCTCATTCTCAAATAATGAATGACTAAAGTATGGGTACATGAAATGGTTTCGCAGTTGCGAACATGGACAACCATCAGCTGCACAATGACGTGACAAAAGTCATGAGCTAGAGAAAAAGGAAGGCTGGAAGATTGGGTTGAAAGTCCCGTCGACATGTGGGGCAGCGATATGTCCATATACAGAGGACGGTAGTATCGCGTACACGAGGTGTAAAAGGGTAGCTAATGGGCATTGAAAATGTCTGCAAAGTGATTATGGCCACCCGACGGGAATCAACATACTCTAAACGCGGAATGGTAGTTGGAGCTACACCCATTGGATATTCAGTTTCGGAAGTAGGTAATACAGTGTTCCAAGATCCACAGTTTCAAGAATGCGCCAGGAATACCAAATTTCAGGTATTACATATCACCACAGACAGTGCAGTGGTGGCCCACTGCTTTCGTTCAGCTACTCAGAGCAGTGGTGTTTGTGTAGAGATATCAGTGGGTAACACAGAAGCAACACTGCGTGAAATAACCGCAGAAATTAATGGTGGACATACGACGAACGTATCGGTTCGGTAAGTCCGGCGATATTTGGCGTCACTGGACTATGGCAGTAGGCGACCGACGTGAGCAACTATGGTAATAGCAAGTCTCTCCTGCGCTGGAAACCCTTCGCATGGTCAGATAAGTCCCCATTTCAGTTGGTGAGAGCTGATGGCATGGTTCGAGTGTGGCACAGACCCCCCGAAGCTATGGTTCCATGTTGTCCACAGGACGCTGTGTAAGTTGGTGGTGGTTCCATGATGGGTCCGCAGCTCGTGGTCGTGCGGTAGCGTTCTCGCTTCCCGCGCCTGGGTTCCCGGGTTCGATTCCGGCGGGGTCAGGGATTTTCTCTGCCTCGTGATGACTGGGTGTTGTGTGCTGTCCTTAGGTCAGTTAGGTTTAAGTAGTTGTAAGTTCTAGGGGACTGAGGACCAGAGATGTTAAGTCTTATAGTGCTCAGAGCCATTTGAATCATTATTTGCTCCGTGGTGGAGTGGACTGTGTTTACATGGAGTGGACTTGGTCCTCTGGTACAACTGAACCGATAGTTGACTGTAAATAGTTATGTTCGGCTACTTGGAGACCATTTGCAGCCATTCATTGATTGATGTTCCCAAACTAGGATAGAATTTATTATGAATGATAGTGCTCCATGTATTTGGTATGAAGAACATTCTGGACAATTCGAGTGAATGATTTGGCCACACAGATCTCTCGACATGAATCCCAAACATCATTTATGGGACATAATCGGGCGGTCAGTTTCCACACAAAATCCTGCACCAGTGAGAAATTCGTAATTATGGACGGCTATAGGGTCAGCATGGCTCAATATTTCTGCAGGGGACCTCTATGGACTTGTTGAGTCCACGACATGTCGGGCAAAAGGAGGTTTAAACGAACTACAGTTTTGGTCTATGATGACAGTCAAAATATGTGCTGGACTGGGACTAGACTCCGGATTTCCCGCCTATCTCGAGCGGTAGCCTTAGCATTAGGCTATCCGACCACACTCGACAGACAGACTCAAACTTCCATATGTACTCAACAAATTACACTACTGGCCATTAAAATTGCTACACCAAGAAGAAGTGCAGATGACATACGGATATTCATTGGACAAATATATTATACTAGAACTGACATGTGACTACATTTTCACGCCATTTGGGTACATAGATCCTGACAAATCAGTAGCCAGAACAACCACCTCTGGCCGTAATAACGGCCTTGATGCACCAGGGAATTGAGTCAAAAAGGGCTTGGATGGCGTGTACAGGTATAGCTGCCCATGCAACTCCAGCACGATACCACAGTTCATCAACAGTAGTGACTGGCGTATTGTGACGAACCAGTGGCTCGGCCACTATTGACCAGACATTTTCAGTTGGTGAAAGATCTGGAGAATGTGCTGGCCAGGGCAGCAGTCGAACATTTTCTGTATCCAGAAAGGCCCGTACAGGACCTGCAACATGGAGTCGTGCATTATCCTGCTGAAATATAGGGTTTCGCAGGGATCGAATGAAGGGTAGAGTCACGGGTCGTAACACATCTGAAATGTAACGTCCACTGTTCAAAGTGTCATCAATGCGAACAAGAGGTGACCGAGACGTGTAACCAATGGTACCCCATACCATCACGCCGGGTGATACACCAGTATGGCGATGACTAATACACGCTTCAAATGTGCGTTCACCGCGATGACGCCAAACACGGATGCGACCATCATGATGCTGTAAACAGAACCTGGACTCACCCGAAAAAATGACGTTTTGCCACTCGTGCACCCAGGTTCGTCGTTGATTACACCATCATAGGCGCTCCTGTCTGTAATGCAGCGTCAAGGGTAAATGCAGCCGTGGTCTCCGACCTGATAGTCCATGCTGCTGCAAACGTCGTCGAACTGTTCGTGCTGATGGTTGTTATCTTGCAAACGTCCCATCTGTTGACTCAGGGATCGAGACGTGGTTTCACAATCCGTTACAGCCATGTGGATACTATGCCTGTGTGTCGACTGCTAATGATACGAGGCCGTTGGGATCCAGCACAGCGTTCCGTATTGCCCTCCTAAACCCACCGATTCCACATTCTGCTAACAGTCATTGAATCTCGACCAACGCGAACAGCAATGTCGCGACACGATAAACTGCAATCGTGACAGGCTACAATGCGACCTTTATCAAAGTCGGAAACGTGATGGTACGCATTTCTCCTCCTTACATAAGGCATCACAACAACGTATCACCAGGGGACGCAGGTCAACTGCTGTTTGTATATGAGAAATCGGTTGGAAACTATCCTCATGTCAGCATGTTGTAAGTGTCGCCAACGTCGCCAACCTTGTGTGAATGCTCTGAAAAGCTAATCATTTGCATACCACAACATCTTTTAACTGTCGGTTAAATTTCGCGTCTATAGCAGGTCATCTTAGTGGTGTAGCAATTTAGTGGCCAGTAGTGTATTGCAGGATAGTTGTAGTCGCTGTAGTGCCTGTTCCCTCGGACATGCATGCATTGGAGCGAATTATTTGGCCACCCCTCACAGCGATTGCTTGCAGACAGTAAAAGATACGTGTACGAAGTTTGGTTGAAATCAGTCCAGCGGTTCAGAAGGAAATGTGGGACGTACATATATACACTGAAGAGCCAAAGAAAATGGTACACCTGCCTAATACCGGGTAGGGCCCCCGCGGGCAAGCTGAAATGTTGCAACGCGACGTGGCACGGACACGACTAATGTCTGAAGTAGTGCTGGAGGGAACTGACACCATGAATCATGCAGGGCTGTCCATAAATCAGTAAGAGGACGAGGAGTGGAGATCTCGTCCGAACAGCACTTTGCAAGGCATCACAGGTATCCACAAAAATGTTCAGGTCTGTAACAATTCTGGGTGTGTTGGTTATCGCACTACGTAGTTGGAATTGCCTAAGTCCGTCGGAAAGGACAATGGTCATGAGAGGAGGCAGATGAAGAGACAGGATGCTTACGTACGTGCCACCTGACACTATCGTATCTGGAACTATCACGGGTCCCAGTGCCACTCCAACTGCACACGACCCACACCATTACAGAGCCTCCATCAGGTGGAACTGTCCCCTGCTGACAAGCAAGGCCCATGGATTCATGAGGTTGTCACCAAGCCCGTACACGTCCATCCGCTCGATACAATTTGAAACGAGACTCGTCCCATCAGGCAACATGTTTCCAGTCATCAAAATTCCATTGACAGTATTGATAGGTCCAGCCGAGGCGTAAATCTTTGTGTCGTGTAGTCATCAAGGGTACACGAGTGGGCCTTTGGCTCTGAAAGCCCATATCGATGATGTTTCGTTGACTGGTTCACACGCTGACATTTTTTGATGGCCCAACATTGAAATCTGGAGCAATTTGCAGAAAGGCGGCACTTCTGTCCCGTTGAACGATCCTCTTTAGTCGTTGTTGGTCCCGTTCTTGCAGGATCTTTTACCGGCCGCAGCTATGTTAATCTGATGTTTTACCGGATTCCTGATATTAACAGTACACTCGTGAAATGGTCGTACAGGAAAATCCCACTTCATCGCTGCATCGGAGATGCTGTGTCCCATCGCTCGTGCGCCAAATATAACACCACGTTCTGACTCACTTAAATCCTGATAATGTGCCTTTTTAGCAGCAGTAATCGATCTAACAACTGCGCTAGGCATTTATATAGGCGTTGCCGACCGCAGCGCGGTATTCTGCCTGTTTACTATCCCTGTATTTGAATACGCGTGCCTATACCATTTTCTTTGGCGCTTCAGTGTACATACTCGTATACGTAACTACATTTTTATAATTTGTATGGATACTTGATTGTTAGTTCACGTCCTCGGTCTCAGAGTTCGCTAGGCAGATGAAAAAATTTCTTTGTGTTCCTAAATAACTTCGAGCTGTAACTGGACTAGCACCCTGACAAATGGACAGTTGGGTGCTACTGAAAATACACTATGCTTAACTGTAACAAATATCCGTCGAGAGCGTCAAGGCAGTGGTCTCGTGATTCAGAAGAACGAGGTTACTTTGAGTACACGGTCGGTTCCCTTCCGTTTCCTTCCCAAGCTGAAATTATGCTCCTTCTCTAACGAACTTGTCGTTAGTCCCTGATCTTCTTCTTATCCTTTTTCTCCTTCAAGTGCGAGAGACATTGCTATTATTCAGAAGGACCTCATGGCAATATAAACGATTCACAAATTTGGCTCTCGCCGACCGAGCGCTTGATGCCGTGCAATATGACTGCTTCCGTGGATCCACAATAACTGACACACTAAAATAATTATACGGTCACTTCCGATATGTAAGAGATGTAAAAACGTCACGTTGGAAAGTTGTTCGGATAATGTTATACAGATATTATCAGATATTGTCTCACTACTACAGGTGATTGCTAGCACAGTTTCGTACCAGGCCGACTTGTACTCCAGTGTTTCTCAACACAAATGTAGCAATTCCGTTTCAATGGACTTCGGTTTTACATGTTGGCAGAGAATAGCAAACCGAAAGCTGAATGTGCTGCATGATGTGCCATCGAGCAATGTACAAGAGAAAAACGTCATCGTCAGTGTTTTTTTCAGCTTTAAAAATCGTTAAAGATGTGTCACCTCCCTTTATGGTCCGTGCCGTCGTGGAACCACAAAATGTTACCGAAAAACGAGTGAGTCAGCCTATACCGTCAGCGTCCTCATTTATCTAGACGCCCTGAATAGCGACCGGCGCCAGCGTGAGGTCATTTCTCATTTCTGGGAGTGGAGGAGAACGTCCTCAAGGTCGTTAGGAGAACACTGCAGGCGCCCGGCCGGCACTGCAAGGCAGTGATGCCCGAAAAGGGGCCACGCGGTGCTAGGAGCAGTAGCGTTGTGGATAGTACGGTGCTTTCACAACATTGACAGACCTTCACTGCTTACGATACTACTACCGTTGCGTGGTTTATGACACCGCAAGACTTTAATGACCGACCACTGTCAACTATGTTTCAGTCTCCCATAATTTCCAAGCCAGTTCTCTCACAATCATCTCTTCCTCTACACTGCCCTACTTAAGGGCATAAGGAAGATTTGGCTATCAAGCCCCATTAAATTCCTGTCAGCGGAAGGACTTTTTTCTTTCACTGATCGCCTTCTACAACATCGGCGATGATTTGTAACGTGGTTGGAATCACAGGTCGGCTACGTCGATGAACTGTAGGTCATCCTCCCCCCCCCCCTCTCCCTTCCCTCGCTGTACCCGAGCCCCTCTAATTAGCCAGGTAAGTCAGCTCAAAGGGCGGAGGAAGGCAAAGACATACCACTTCCAGTAGGATCATACCCAGTAAAGCTCTGCTGAGCTTAAACAATCTTTGAGGCTGCGGTCAACTTTATACCACAATTCCATATTACACATATTATACAAGCATAAAAAATTCTGCATCACCTCGGTTCCGATAGTTGCGGAACATGTACAGAAAATAGGAATAGAGATCAATACAAACATCATTTCCGCCCTTTTTATTGCCCATCGAAACCACAAATTGCATGTTGTACCACCATACAGTGAGACCTTCAGAGGTAGTTATCCAGTTTGCTGTACACACTGGTACCTCTAATACCCAGTAGCACGTCCTTTTGCATTGATGCATGCCTGTATGCGTCGTGGCATACTACTCACAAGTCCATCAAGACACTGTTGGCCCAGATTGTCCCACTCCTCAACGGCGATTCGGTGTAGATCCCACAGAGTGGTTGGTAGGTCACAACGTCCATAAACAGCCCTTTTTTGTCTGTCCCAGGCATGTTCGTTAGGGTTCATGTCTGGAGAACATGCTGGCCACACTAGTCGAGCGGTGTCGTTATCCTGAAGGAAGTCATTCACCAAATGTACACGATGGGGCACGAAATGTCGTCCATGAAGACGAATGCCTCGCCAATATGCTGCCGATTTGGTTGTAGTATCTGTTGAAGGATGGCTTTCACGTATCGTACAGTTGTTACGGCGCCTTCCATAACCACCAGTGCCGAACGTCGACCCCACATAATGCCACCCTAAAACAGCAGGAAACCTCCACCTTGCTGCACTCTCTGGACACTGTGTCTAAGGCGTTCAGCCTGACCGGGTTGCCATCAAACATGTCTCCGGCGATTGCCTGGTTGAAGGCATATGCGACACTCATCGATGAAAAGAACGTGATGACAATCCTGAGCGGTGCATTCGGCATATTGTTGGTCCCATCTGTACCGCGATGCGTGGTGCCGTGGTTCCAAAGATGGACCTCACCATGGACGTCGGGAGTGAAGTTGCGCATCATGCAACCTATTGCACATCGTTAGAGTCGTAACACGACATCCTGTGGCTGCACGAAAGGCATTATTCTACATGTTGGCGTTGTTGTCAAAGTTCCTCCGAGCCATAATCTGTAGGTAGCGGTCATCCATTGCAGTAGTAGCCCTGGGGTGGCCTGAGCGAGGTATGTCATCGACAGTTTCTGTGTCTCTCTATTTTCTCCATGTCCGAACAACATCGCTTTGCTTCACTCCGAGACGTCTGGACACTTCCCTTGTTGAGAGCCCTTCCTTGCACAAAGTAACAATGCGGACGCGATCGAACCACGGTGTTGACCGTCTACGCATGGTTGAAGTACAGACAACACGAGCCGTGTACCTCTTTCCTGGTGGAATGACTGGAATTGATCGGCTGCCGACCCCACGCCCTCTAATAAGCGCTGCTCATGCATCGCTGTTTACATCTTTGGACGGGTTTAGTGACATCTCTGAACACTCAAAGGACTGTGTCTGTGATACAATATCCACAGTCAACGCCTTTCTTCAGGATTTGTGGGAACCGGGATGTTGTAAGACTTTTTTTGATGTGTGTATTGGTTTCATGGTTATACTTAGAATTTCCGAATATTTACTCGTTTCTCATCCATGTAGATCGAACAGTTTAAAACATGATAAATCCAGCAGCTGACATTGTGTAAACTTACATTGAAATATATACTGTCTTCGAAAAATGCTATTCAATATCAACCGCATTATTTACGGACTTTTCGTTACATGTCTGTCAACGAGTTTCTGCATTTAAAGTGAGTCACATAAAAACGTATGTCAGTAAGCTGTATTTCGCAACGCAGCAAGATGTTCCGAAGTGTCCTTTCAAACATAGGTTTAGATATTGTTTCACCGACGACGGTTTCTCAAGAAATCTCGAGTTACTGCAACATAGGTTTAGATATTGTTTCACCGACGACGGTTTCTCAAGAAATCTCGAGTTACTGCATATTATATCTCCATTGTAATAAACTTGAATGTCATAAATTAACAAATCAATATATTGTCGTAATAATGGGAATGATAACATGGGATAAAGTGGTAAATATGCTCATTTGAAAAGACAGGCAACATTATTTAAAAAAGAAACTATAAAACAGTGAACGTGAAATGATATCCTACGTTGGTCTCGATGTTAAATTTATTGGTACTATAAGCTCGGACATAAGGAATAAGTGTCATTTTTTGCGTATAGATGAAAGGCCAGAGAGTCGCAGTTTAAGTAGTATTATTTCTCTTACGGAGGACAATTGAGACAGACCGCAACAGTTGCAGATTATGAGAGGAAAGAGTCCTAATTTGATGGAAAGAATAAGATATTGTATGCTATAAGAAGTTATCACAGACTACTTTTGGATTGTAAGAGAAGGCGTGGAGAGTAAATATCCTTCCTAACTGCAACTTGAATGGAACTAGATGGAGAAGCAAACTGCACGAGAATCGTAAAGAAGTTAAATTACTTTCTTATTTGCCCTTACTTTTGGTGGTGATATTATGAAAATCTAGTGCGCGTTTGATATCTATATTCTATAAAATTCAATCTGAAACTTGCTGTTCATCGAGTAGGCGTAAGTCTAATTGGTATTAGTTGATGAAGGGACAATGATAACCATTCGATTGTTAACAGAGGTTCTTGATAGGCGGAGAGTGGAAAACATTTTATACTGTGAAAGTAATGCTAGTCCTGGTCGTGACTTGGTGCACGTGTAACTGGCAAAGTCCTCAAATCTGTAAATGGCGGGATTCAGAATCATGTGATTCATGACTAGAGACCACATCAAGGTTTCTGTAGTGTGACCATAATCTAGTACTTCTTGTAAAGTTCCTGGTAACCACTTGCATGCAAAAAGACTGCCTTAATTAGCCTACAATGATGACAACAGACTTGACTATCCTCATCTGCGTTTATTCACTGCAGAACATGGAAACCGAATCATCAGATTAGTTCACAGAACCAACGCAGGAAACTACAAACCAGACACAACAACAAATATACCATGTCAACTGAGGTAGCCATATGTTTTAATGGATACAGGATACTCCATTTTATCAGCGAATTCGGAACTGCACTTAATTCGTCGGTACAGTAAGTGATGATCAGGGAACAATGAATTAATGTGGAAGCGAATGCCATTACAACGTAATTACGTTACATTGTAGATAAAACTGGACAAATAAGTACATAGATTTTACGCTGGTAAGCTAGAAAGATGTTATTTTGTTACTTAGAGTTATGGATACGCATCATTTCCGATCCTATTGAGCAGTGTGGGCCATATCAAAGAGAGCTTGCAGTGGGGAATGCTGATGTCCAACTGAAAATTTATAGTATGGCGTTACCAGTTTAGCGTCAGCAGATAAGTAAGGAAAAGAAATCGTTTGGAAATGTTTGGTTTGAAAATGGAATAAGATGCATGGTAATTTGGTTCGGAGGCAGTACCGTATCAGGTAATAAAGTGTCGGCCAGGTACGAGCAGAAAAGCCAAGTCGATGAGCCGTATTAGTGTAATTGCTTGCACTGAGTACACACTCAGAAACCACAACTTTATGAGCCCTGCCCACCGCTAGACTGAATGACACCTGATGATACTACGCCCATGTGATGCAGTAAGGAAAGTACATAAACGGAGCAGACAGGAACTGAGAACCGTTCTAACTACGATATAGGGCGCTCAACGAAAAATACACCATTAAACGCAGGATGGTGGTCGGTTTGGGCTGGAGGGGGTTGTGCAGACATGAGGCTCAGTTTAACAGTTATTTTATTAACCATCCAAACACCAACTAACGAAATAGTATATCACTTTTTAAAAAAAACGAAATAGTTCTAAGTAGGTCTAAATTAACCATAGCAAAAATGGCCTTGTAACATTATCAGTATAAATGAAAATCCTGAAATATTCTGTCATGCACTATACAAACATCTGGATGGAAACTTAACTGTCTGGCACCCAGCTATAACCAGAGGTAATAACTGAAAATTTAGATGGCCAAACCACACTTAACCGTATGTAGGATCAGTAAATATAACCCGTAACTAACATTAATCAAAACGGTACAATGGTTCTGAGCGCTATGGGACTTAACATCTGAGATCATCAGTCCCCTAGAACTTAGAACTACTTAAACCTAACTAACCTAAGTACATCACACACATCCATGCCTGAGGCAGGATTCGAACCTGCGACCGTAGCGGTCACGCGGTTCCAGACTGATGCACCTAGAACCGCTCAGCCACTCCGGCCGGCTCGCATATTACAACTTCATGCATTCTACTCTAGAACGTCTGATTATACAATGTGCTGCACGAATATTTACTTTCACTTTAAGCTTTTACAATTTGAAGTGGCTATGTTAATAGTAAATGTTTTAATTTTATTACTGTACTTTTACTGCTGCACAACAATATGCTATCCGCATTGCCTTCGCCTAGAAGAATTACGAGCGATCTTCGGTTCCATTTTACCAAAATGGAAGAAAAAGAAAAATGCCGCTACTCTCAGCAGATAATTTCCATGTTTTCTGGCTCGTCATCAAACTCGAAGAGACATCCAAAATCGAAGCATCCTACAATGCCTCTGGAATAATGTGGGTCAGGGAACGGATAAAGTTCACCATCAATCAGTGCTGAAATTCGAGAAATGATGTCTTGTGAGCCGTCCTCACCGACGTCTGCTTCCAGTTCGGGTGGAGGTGTCCTCTCCTTAAAGGCAAACTGAGTCTCAAGCATTGTCCAACCCATCATCAGCCTCGTCAGGTTCTAGACCAAGTCCTTATTTATCTCCTTTATCCTCACCCTCAACTGATTTTCATTTATAACAACCAATAAGTATTTTTTTAATATTATAAAGCCGCTCGCATTAAGTAAATGTATGCCATTAGATGTACAGCTTTTAAAAATGATTTGCAGTTAAAGTTAAAAAAAATTTCGACCACCAAAAAGGCAGTCTGCCGTACGTCTGATGCGTGGACGAGTAAAAGTAACATTAGTTTGAGAAGAGCGAACTAAAGTATAGCTTTTAGTGTGCTCACAATTCAGAGACAGACAGACTGTAGAAAACATCTCAAACTGGGTGAAGTCCGTTATCTCAAATACAATATCAATTTCAAAATCACTTCTATAATAACAGAAAATGCATCAAATGCGAAACTAACTGCCATGGTTTTAAAACTTCCACATATCCCACTGTTTGCGCATTCTTTAAACTCCACTGCACAACACGAAATTTTTAAGTCTGTATAGAAAAACATTGATGAGTTCAAATGAGTTGTGTTTCTTAAATAGAAACCCTTTGCTTAAAGCTAACTTACTGAAATGCAAGAAAATTAAAGAAAAGACAAAATAAATTGAAACAAGATGTCCCAACAAGTTGGAACTACTTACGAAATTTTGAAAGGATTCACTTTAAATAAGAAACCGATAATTTCTTAACTCGCTATTTTAGCTGGATAATCGATCACCTTAAACTTAAAAGATGCAGAGTGGGTGATAAAACAACAAACTTCACAGATTTTGAAAGTTTTAATGAGGTAACCGAAGTGCTCCCATCACAGAAAACAGTCTGAGTTTGAATAATGAAAATCTCGCCAAGATTAATCCAATGGCAACTTAAACCGTTTAAAGACAAAAATAAAGAACATTCGCAAGAAACAAAGCCACTGGATGATAATTTGCTTAAAGGCTTATCAGACTGGTTTGGTGTTATCTCCAGCAACGAAATTAGTGGACACTCGATTCAAAGGCAAGGATTGTCAGATTACAAAACATTTCAGGACTTCTACATGAAGACTGTTGTAGAAGTGAAAGCACTGGTTGTTCAACAAGAAAAAACAGAGCCCATGTCTCAACCAGTTACCACTGTTACACATGAGACTTCCTCAGTGTGTTAGGAGTTCTATGAAACTATTAGTCAACTTGTAGAAAGTCACAAAAGCCCGAAAATGCAGCAGTTATCGAAGCGGACAATATCTAGTGGAGAGATATTTGCCTAGAAACAGTGTTCCCTTAAACTGGTGGGAAACAAAAGAACTGCAGTGGCCAGCGCTGTACCAAATGGTTCTAAAAGTATCATGTATCACAACAACATCAATGGTCTGTGAGTGAATATTTTCAAAAGCAGGAGTAATATGCTCTGAGGAGAGAAAGAGACTCACATAGACTAAAATGGGTCAAATTTTATTCGTAAATGACAACCCTGATTTATTTTCTCTTATGGAAACTGATTGGTAGTACTGACTGTAAATGATGACGGCAGATATACTTCAATTACAGTCGTTATAAATCTTATATTGTCCTTTTTTTCAATAAACATATCTAAATATTACAAGAATCAATCTTCAGTCTTTGGATTTTGTTGTAATATTTACAAGTTTTGCAATAGATGAATTTTAAAACTTTTGTATCTGAAAATTACTAGGGACATAAGACAAAATTATTGCTCCTCTTCATGTACTCATTCAAAATAGGCACATACAAATACAGATTTAGTGACCTGAATTAAAAAGGCACTGTACCTTCCTTTTTATTTATTCTTGTGAGTGATGATGAGGTGTGACTCATAAAAAAGAAATAATTCATTCCAGTGAGTGAGCATATCTGATTCAATCTCTGAAAAGAGCAGTTTTCCCCATCTCTAGTGACGTCTGGCCATCCAGAGTCCACTGTTCTGGCGACCACAGATTCTCGCGACGACCCCTACCTGAAATCATGTACGATGGCTGGATTCCTGTCAAGCCTTTCTACAAGAGCGCAGAAGGAACATCCAGCTTCTCGTAGCCCTGTGACATAACCTCATTCAAACTCAGTTAGGTGCTGGTAGTCGCGTCTTTGTCGCCCTAAAGGCATTGATGTCTAACGTCAACTCTCCACTTCCAATCACAAAGGCAGCTGTCGTCAGTGACCGTTACAGCGTGTATTTAAAGCAAACATGATTAGCATTATCGTAGTAGCAGTATTGGCGCCACTCGTATGTGTATGGCGTGAAATTTGAATAGACATGGACATAAGGTGTAATGAAGTTCTTAGCAAGCTACTGTGGCATATGTAGGACGGCTTCCATGTCACTTTTTCGCCCATCGCTGCGGGTACACATACTGGAGAAAAGTTGCCTTCACGTCAAAGATTGTGTTCAGCTATCGATCTCACAACGGTTCAGTCTCCCCCCCCCCCCCCAACCATCTCCCCCCCCCAAAAAAAAAGAAAAGAAATTCAGGGGGGGGGGGGTGCGTGATGGGACACTTAAATTAAAACTTGCATAGAACGGCTCATGACTGACGTACATGCTCGCAAATGGAAGAGTGTTATGGACCACCCGTTTTGCTTTATTACATGAACTTAGCTAAGTGGCAAAGATGTCACGCTGTCCCTGCGTATGGCGTCAGGTGTTGAAAAGCCTTTTTCCATTGACCACGGACTGCCGACCACAACGATGACATCTGTCTTGGGATAACCTCATCTTACTAGCAGAAAGTGCGCACAAGGTGGCTTTGTCGCAAGACAGTGATAACGCTTTCTCATAGCCTCTCCCTTGGTCGGCTTCCTTGACCCCATTCACAACAGTGACTAAGTTATCGAAATCACGACAGGTAACGAGCCTTTCGACAAACAGGACACAGGAACAATACTCCAGTTTGCAAAATAGTGGCAGCAGTCTTATGCTCAGCCAACTCTAAACCGAAGGCCATAGCTGAAGTGCATACTTCACGAATATAGTCAACAATGTTATAGTAATGATGTTTGACACAACAAAAATAATTAACGAGTTCGGTCTTAAGCCTGGCACACAGGCGCACGCTTAGCACGTGAGCAAGCAGTTCCTATAAACAGCTCTTCTTTGCTATGATATCACCGACCATTTCGGCAACGGACCCTTGACACAAAGTATGTATCAACTGCAGAATGGTTTCCCACAAAATTTTAGGAATAATAACTGGCTTTTCTAAGGAAACAATAAACCACAAAAATTTTAACAACTCCTCTTGAGTATCGATAGCAAGGTATTCTATCGTGTGCAACACAGTCGAGAAGGGATTAGGTAATTTATCGAAACTGGACTGCGGATTCTCTAATCGCTTTTATGGGTCCCAGAGAAACGGTTCCATTTTCGGTAACCATTACATTTTGCAATTCACGTAGCCTCTGATCACTTACACTCTAAGGCACTCGAACTAATTTGCACATTTATCACTATTACGGCGTTGAAAAACCTCATTTTTGAACTGGGAATCCATAACTACCGGAGCCAGGTCTTCAACTCTCCACAACCAGTTCGTAATTTGCGCCTGCATGCGATACGATTGAGCGTGCAAGAAACTTTAAGATCAGGGAACCGACGCAGTGCTCGATGGCCACGCTCATCTGACCGATATGCTCCATGTCAAGCACACTGAAGCCCCATAGATGCGAAAAGGGGCGTCCAATAGCTCTGCGATATCCCCATCCTCTTCCAATCCTGAGATTTTGTTCTCGTATCTCAATTGGTCCTTGCATAGGCAGCCCACTCCCACCACGACTCGAGATTCCGCGACAGACGCATGCACCAGAAACCCAAAAGCCAAAGAAACAACTTTGTACCTATCCACTAGCCTGACGCAAGACTGGAAGGACCGGGCAACATTATTAATATCAAGACTTTTATTAATATTCCTCACAGAAAGTAGCTTTATGAATTAGGTCAACGAGCTTTTACATATTAAGTCCAAATCATCTAGTTAGATAAAACAACTTGAGAAAAATTTCTAATAATCGATGAAACAATCTCTTCAAATGTTCCTTTCCCTTGTTGAAAGGATAAACGACTAAGTACGAAACCCAAGAATGCCCCTAATAACTCTTTGTAACAGGTGTAACATGATAGGAAAAGAGTCCTCAAAACAGGCAGGCAAATAACATATTTCGAATGTGATTGACTAAAATACAACGAATAAGTCAGGTTTACCTGAATGATATTTATTAAAAGGGAAGAAAAGCAAAGCTGTTTGATATGAAATCACCACGAATCGGGAAATGTGGTCCGGGTGAACGGCCCCAAAATTATTTAGGGCAGTCCCGATATGCTACCCACCATGCACCTTTCCTGAGCAACCAGTGGGAACATGCCCCAAGGCACAAACATAGAATGAAAGCCTGATGAACAGAGAAGTAACTTTTAACTAAAACGAATAATAATTTATGTCCTCAAATTACACAGCGGCAGCATGGACAAAACAACTGTAATAAGCCGTTAAAAGATAACAAGGTAACTGGTCAAGGCAACCACCCCTACTTACATATTATTGTAAAGACGTTCAGCAGCCAACCGATATTAACTTTCAAATCAGGCAACGAGGCGGGAACGGCAAAAAATTAACCGCCTCTCAGAACGGCAAACTTATGTGGAAGGAACACGCGAGTGGATGGGTGATGAACCTCACCTACATTAAACACAAGTACTACCCACCAAAATGCATGCAAGAAGATTTGCCGGCGTAAGAAACGTAAGCTTGCAGGCTTCAAACAACTAAAGAAAGCGACTTGGCGCTTTAGTGTACAGCATACCATGGCAAAAATGGCTGGAATAGGTTGTATGTAATAAGCGTAACGTAGCTCTGCGAGCAGTTCCAAAGAACAAACGAATGGTATCAGGTCTCTCGGATATCTTGTGCCAAACACAGCATAACGAATGCACATAGTAGTTCGCAGACTGAATCATCAGTCAAGACACAAGAGAATTAAAGACATTCGCTGCCAGTGGGCATTGATTTGTATCGATGGGGCAAGCTGAGAATTCATGATGGATCGGGTTTCCATCCTGGTTCTCCTGCTTGCTAAGTACACCCGCCATCCGGACACAGTGCTGCCCATGTTAGACCTGTATTTAGCCATATTTGTAATTTTCACTTTAGGAATAGTCAGTTTCGTGAACGATTGAAGTTCTCAGTAGTGAAGCCGCTTTATAAAAATGGGTAAAGGATTAATGGAGACAATTTTAGACCTATTTCTACGCCATCAGTCTTTGCTAAAATTATTTAAACGGCAGTGTATGTAAGGATAATGGATTATTTTATATCACACGATTTGTTATCAAATGTACAGTTGGCTTTAGAAGTCGTTTAACAACTGAAAATGCTACATTCTCTTTTCTCTGTGACTTACTGGATGAGTTAAATAAAAGATTTCGAACGCTAGGCATATTTTTTGATTTAACTAAGGCGTTTGATCGTGTTGATAAGTTGGACCATTAAGGAATACGGGGAGTAGCTCACAATTGGTTCACCTCTTTTTTAGCAGCAGACAGCGAAAGGTCATTATTCACAGTGTTGAGAATGGCTGTGATGTGGAGTCTGAGTGGTATACAATCAAGTGGGGGGGGGGGGGGGGAGGGGTTCCCCAGGGATCAATGTTTGGGTCACTCCTTTTTATTTAAATGATATGCCCTTTAGTATTACGGTTAACTCTAAAATATTTCTGTTTGGTGATGACGTTAGCTTGGTAGTAAAGGATGTTGTGTGCAACATTGGCTCTGTTTCAAATAGTAGAGTTCACGAGATAAGTTCATGAATTGCAGAAAATATACTGACGCTAAATCACAGTGACTCAGTTTTTACAGTTTCTAACACACAATTCAACAAAACGTGTAGTTTAATTTCACAGGATGGGCAAATGATTAGTGAAGCTGAACAGTTCAAATTTCTAGGTGTTCAGATAGATAGTAAGCTGTCGTGAAAAGCCCACGTACAGGATCTCGTTCAAAGACTTAATGCTACCATTTTTACTATTCGAACGGTATCTGAGGGGAGTGATCGTTCCCAAAAAAATAGTCTACTTAGCTTATTTTCATTCGCTCTGATCATATTTAGGGGTAACTCTCCCAATTCTAAATAGATATTTTTGGCTCAGAAGTGGGTGGTTCGGGCAATAAGTGGTGTAATTTCAAGAACCTCTTGTCGACCCTGTTCACGAGGCTGGGTATTTTGACATTGGCCTCTCAATATACATATTCCGTACTGTCATTTCTTGTTAACAATCTTAGCTTATAGCCCAAGAATAAGCTGCTTTCACTCAGTTAATACTCGGCAGAAATCAAACCCACATTTGAATCGCAATTAGTTAACTCTTGGACAGAAAGATATGCAGTACACTGCTGCATCCACTTTCAATAAACTACCACTAGAATTCTAAAATCTTGTCAGTAATTCAAATCCAAACTGAAGAGTTTCCTGAGGGGTCACTCCTTCGATTCTGTCGAGAAGTTCCTTGAAAAATTAAGCCGATTCTTGTTGCATTGTTGACTGCGTCTGCTTAAACTTACGGCTTGATTTTTTTCGGGTTCATAAACATTTTACTTTTATCTGTTATTCCTTTTATGTAGTGACACGTTCCATGACCTTGGGGATTTACTCCTCAATTTGGTCCTACCAAACTAAGTAAAGTAAATAAACAGTGTAAATAGTGCTCACCACAATCGCAAGGACTACGTAGGCACCACGCCCGACGGACACAACTTCTCAACTTACACCGCACACTACTGGTGAAGTGCCCCTGCTCATTAGTCTATTGCTCGCGTCATCTTGCCGATCACCGTAAGAGCTCTAGCTTGGTGTTCATCTGCATTGAAGGGGCTACCTAAATTATATGTGAAGTGGTGTCTGTTCTGTCAGAGAAACGGGTGAAGTAGGCAAGCAATCGTTCACCCTCCAGCGCAGTACACATATTACCGTCACCGCTGATTCCGCATTGCCAGGTCGCTGCCCGCGCGAGTCAGCTAGCAACACAGAATAAAAGTGGGTCTTTCTGTCGGCCGGGTGGCTGTTGTCATCAGACACCCTGCTGCGTCGTCAGACACCGGACTCCCGCGTCGCGTTCGGGTCGGTAGGCTGCGAGGACACTGACCGCTTCTGAGTAGGTATGTAACGAGTTTTTAATAAAAGTTAATCGCTCGACCTTGTTCAAATACTGATCACCGGCTCGCCCTCAGACCCTCACGCCCACCCGCCATCATCCTCATCATCCTGACCAGACACACACACACACATATATATATATATATATATATATATATAGAGAGAGAGAGAGAGAGAGAGAGGGGGGGGGGGGGGTGTCCCAAAACTGTATCCACTGTTTGGAAGTCCATAACTGACAAAGTAATTGACGAGGTTGTCGCAGCTTTGGTAGTGTAATAGTTTGTAGTTCCGGCAATCGCCACAAAAGCGTTGTATTGCGTTGTTTTGTTTTGTCAGATGACAGTCGCCAGATAGTGTTTTGTTCTTAGTTGCACCTAGTTACTCGAGTAAACATGGCTGGCGCAAGGCTTGCATTTGATGAAAGGAAGTCAGTTTTGAAGTGTTACTTTTAGTACGAAAACATTAATGAAATTCAACGGCAAAGGCGAAATGAGTATCAAACAGAGCCATCAACACGTTTAACGATTCGTCGCGTTCGAGACAAATTTGAAGCCGAAAGCTGTGTTAAAGATGTACACAAACAACGATCAGGACGACCTGAAACAGTAACAAGTCCAGCTAACTCCCGTCGTGTGTTACAACAATTCACTCGCTCACCACATAAGTCTGTTAGACTGTGTGCCCGTGAAACTGGAGTGAGTCGCTCAAGTGTTCGGCGAATTTTGAAGACAGCAAAGTGAACGTGCTACATCCCACGATTGCTACACGCAATGAATAAGGACGACCCAGATCGTAGAATGGAGTACTGCGAGTGGTTTACTAACATGGTGCGCAACGATGAAGAGTTTGCAGAGATGATTGTGTGGTCTGATGAGGCGCATTTCAAACTCACTGGTACAGTAAATCGCCACAATTTGCATCTACTGGGCCGCCGAAAATCCGAACGTCCATGTAGACAAAGCCGTGAATTTGCCAGGAGTACGCCGGCCGCGGTGGTCTGGCGGTTCTAGGCGCTCAGTCCGGAACCGCGCGACTGCTTCGGTCGCAGGGCGAATCCTGCCTCGGACATGGATGTGTGTGATGTCCTTAGGTTAGTTAGGTTTAAGTAGTTCTAAGTTCTAGGGGACTGATGACCACAGCTGTTAAGTCCCATAGTGCTCAGAGCCATTTGATTTTTTTTTTTTTTTTTCAGGAGTAAATGTTTGGTGTGGGTTGTCTTACCGGGGCTTGATTGGGCTATTCTTCTTTGACGGCACAGTTACCGATGAGGTGTTCCTTCAGAAGCTTCTGGCATCCATTTTACCTGCCATCCGAGACTTGTATGGAGACAGAAGAGCTTACTTTCAACAAGATGGTGCCTCAGCCCACTACCAAAATCGTATTTGGGCGTATCTCGACGAAAATCTAGCAGGAAGGTGGACAGGACGTAGAGGTGCTGTGGAGTATCCACCACGTTCCCCAACACTAACTCCTCTGGTCTTTTACGTGTGGGGAACACTAAAGGACGTCGTTTATCGACGAAAGCCACGCACATTGGATGAACTTTGAGAATCCATCGTACATTCATTGGCAAATAACCAACTGAACATGTTGCAGTCTGTAGTTCGTGCTGCAGTTCGGTGACGTCGTTTGTGTGTGGATTTTAATGGTGACCATTCCAAACACCTATAGTGATATCTTTAAGGCGGACTTTAAGCTCGAATTTCACCAAAAATGAGACAACCCCGTCAATTAATTAGCAAGTTATGGACTTTTAAACAGTGGATACATTTTTTGGACCCCTCTATATGTATGAATCATCGAAGACGGACAATTCTGCCAATTTACGACTCTTGATGGAACGGGGACTACAGATTGACACACATGGATACTCAGGTGCGGAGATGAACAACTGCACATATTAACGGCTAGTTTATAGCTTCCAGAAACTCGTAACGCATGTTAGACATATTATGTCATTGAGGATGCATGCGCTGATTGGCCTTATTGGTCATTAATGGACTCACAATTTTGTTCCTGAGCGGTACGGTTATTCTACGGCAAAAAAGAAGTGTAATTAATTTTATAGCACTATTGTGCCATACATGGTACCCAGGTCAGAACATGACCATATCGTACTACAGCACATCATAGCGTTCCTGCTGCCTGGACGTGGGGAATTCTTCATCCTCCTCTCTCGCGCCCGTCACCCCCCTTTCCAACACGTGGCCTGAGTGCGGGGAATCCCCCCACGCGCTGCCGTGCGCATGCAGGCCACGTACTCGAGCGGACCGGTCGCCGTAATTGATGCATAATCGCGCGTGGCGCATACTCGAGACACGCGCGCACACATACATTCCTGCATAATGCGCCGCGCGCCTGATATATGTGAAATGGCCCGCCGCCGAACTGGGTTACCGATTCGACACACGCGATGGATGCTGCCCCGAGTACCGCCACCCGCCGCGCGCGTAAACAGTATTTATCTGCAGGCAGCCGGCAACCGCCGCTGCCGTTTATTAGCGTGCTGAAAACCGCGCACCTCCCCGCACCTTCGTTTGTTATTTACGGCGCAAGATGCACCATGAGTCGACCTTAATTGACACAGCCTCCTCGCCGTGCGCAGCGAACAACGCATTTGCAATTAAGTGCCTCGCCCTACGTAATTCTGACCTACTGAAGCACGTTCACACAGAAATTATTAGAGTAAGGTCTGAAGATGCTTACAGTGAATATCTGTTTGGATATGCTGATGTCCAAAAGAGTTTCGTTACTGTTGTATAATGGCTGAGAAACCCGACGTTGTTTACATATTTATTTATTATTGGTCCATTTCCTCCTTCCTCCTCTCTCTCTCCATCTCTTTCTCCTCCCTCACTCTGTCCATCTCCTCCTAACACCTTGATTTGTTCTTCTACTCCTTCCCCTGTCTCTATCCTTCTCCCCCTGTCTACCCATCCTCTCCCTCTTCATCCACCTCTATTCCCTAGTGTCTCTAACCATCCCTTCTACCCATCACCTCCACCCCTCCCTCTCTCTGCCTATTTACCTCACGCTTTCTCTGTCCACATCAAGTCTGTGCATCTGCTCCTCCCCCTCTCTCAGTCTGCTTCTCCACCCCTCTGTCCATTTGCTCCTTCCCCCTCTGTCCATCACCTCTTCACCCTTTAATTCCATTTCCTCCTCCCCTCCCTTCGTTACTTTCCTCCTTCCCCCTTTATATCAGTTTCCACATCCCCCACACTCTCAGTCTATCTAGTTCTCCTCCATCCTCTGTTTATCTGTTCATCTCCTTCCATTTCTTTTCTGTGTCCATCTCCTCTTCGACTCTTACTCTGTACATTTCCACCTCCCTTATCTCTGTTCATCTCCTCCTCCTCCTCTGCTCTGTGCCTATCTCCTCCTTCCCTATCGCCGTCTGTCCATCTCCTCGTTCTCCCTTCTCTCTCTCCCAGTAGGAGGCTGGTGCCTCTTGGCCCCACAGTATTTGTTCCAAATTGTAATTAATATATATACCAAATTCTATTGAATCGTGTCAGATGTTTAGGACGAGATTTTTATCTGTGGCTTTACTCGCATTCGCACTTGTCAGATATATTACACACACACACACACACACACACACACACACACATATATATATTCCTGGAAATGGAAAAAAGAACACATTGACACCCGTGTGTCAGACCCACCATACTTGCTCCGGACACTACGAGAGGGCTGTACAAGCAATGATCACACGCACGGCACAGCGGACACACCAGGAACCGCGGTGTTGGCCGTCGAATGGCGCTAGCTGCGCAGCATTTGTGCACCGCCGCCGTCAGTGTCAGCCAGTTTGCCGTGGCATACGGAGCTCCATCGCAGTCTTTAACACTGGTAGCATGCCACGACAGCGTGGACGTGAACCGTATGTGCAGTTGACGGACTTTGAGCGAGGGCGTATAGTGGGCATGCGGGGGACCGGGTGGACGTACTGCCGAATTGCTCAACACGTGGGGCGTGAGGTCTCCACAGTACATCGATGTTGTCACCAGTGGTCGGCGGAAGGTGCACGTGCCCGTCGACCTGGGACCGAACCGCAGCGACGCACGGATGCACGCCAAGAGCGTAGGATCCTACGCAGTGCCGTAGGGAACCGCACCGCCACTTCCCAGCAAATTAGGGACACTGTTGCTCCTGGGGTATCGGCGAGGACCATTCGCAACCGTCTCCATGAAGCTGGGCTACGGTCCCGGACACCGTTAGGCCGTCTTCCGCTCCCGTCCCAACATCGTGCAGCCCGCCTCCAGTGGTGTCGCGACAGGCGTGAATGGAGGGACGAATGGAGACGTGTCGTCTTCAGCGATGAGAGTCGCTTCTGCCTTGGTGCCAATGATGGTCGTATGCGTGTTTGGCGTCGTGCAGGTGAGCGCCACAATCAGGACTGCATACGACCGAGGCACAAAGGGCCAACACCCGGAATCATGGTGTGGGGAGCGATCTCCTACATTGGCCGTACACCTCTGGTGATCGTCGAGGGGACACTGAATAGTGCACGGTACATCCAAACCGTCATCGAACCCATCGTTCTACCATTCCTAGACCGGCAAGGGAACTTGCTGTTCCAACATGACAATGCACGACCGCATGTATCCCGTGCCACCCAATGTGCTCTAGAAGGTGTAAGTCAACTACCCTGGCCAACAAGATCTCCGGATCTGTCCCCCATTGAGCATGTTTGGGACTGGATGAAGCGTCGTCTCACGCGGTCTGCACGTCCAGCGCGAACGCTGGTCCAACTGAGGCGCCAGGTGGAAATGGCATGGCAAGCCATTCCACAGGACTACATCCAGCATCTCTACGATCGTCTCCAGGGGATAATAGCAGCCTGCATTGCTGCGAAAGGTGGATATACAATGTGTCAATAAAGTTTCCCCTTCCTGGGACAATGAATTCACGGTGTTCTTATTTCAATTTCCAGGAGTATATATATATATATATATATATATATATATATATATATATATATATATATATATATATATATATTTTCTACCCATATTTCATTTGCACATCTATCGAATTTCATTCTATAGTTTCATTTTCACGAAGTTTCAAGTTTACGACCTGGTATTTCCTGAATTATATGCTGTACAACGATATAGTTCCAGTGGAGTACGTGTCTGCTGTCTGAGAATTGTGTTGTGGATAGAGTTAATAGTAAAGAAGTAATAAATTTAACTGCGTTGCATGATGCGGTTGTTTTTCACGCAGTCAGGTTATAATGTCGTACGTGCAGAACACAGTGTCGTATACTGAGGTATTTTTTTGTGGTATATTCAGTGGCGTATGTGTATAGTGTCAAAATATTTCACGAATGCAGTTAGTTGTAAACAAGTAATAAATGAAAACGTCATGCTTCTTGTGGCAGTTTTACTCCGTGAACAGCGAAAGTGTAGTAAGCAGGAAACTGCTTTCTTTTTTTCATCGTTTCGTGGGTCGTCAAAGAGAAATGGTTTCGTAATGTTTCAAATCATGTGTAAAGTTTGTTGCAAGTCTCTAAGTGCTCTCTCATTCTCGAATAATTGTTAACTAAATATGGGTATCCTCGTGTCATAGGCTACACTGTTTTTTTTTTCATGCAGACCGCCTCTCCTTCGATAGAGGGATGGTTCTTACACCCACAGTGCTTCTTTCAGTGCAGTAGGTGCACGTGTAGCAAGTATGATTGAAATCTGTTAAGTGATTTAGGAGGAGATCCGGAACCTACATACACACATTTTTGTATTTCATATGGGCAGAAAAGAAAAACGGACAAGTGCGAGTGGGACTCATACTTTTTTATGTGATTTCCGTTTTTACAGAATGAGTTGCGGAAGCCTAAAAATTAATAAACTTTCATACGCTTTGCAAATACGCTGCTCAGACGTACTTACAGGACACCGATCTTCAAATCCCTGATCGGTAGTCTATTCTGCCTTTCCTGAAATAATTTCAAGCCCACGTCAGGAAACTTCTCTATAAAATATCATCAGTTTCGATCCTTATCATTGCTCGACCTTGTTGGGTGTCCATACTACTTACAACTATGTCAGTCAGGCATCAAAGATTAGCTTTTCTTCTCGTTCACGACCTAGATCTGGAGAGGGGTAGGGGGGAGGGGTACTGGAGGGAGTTCGACAGTGTACTGTATACACTTTCTACTCTTCAACCTAATGATTTTAAAGTATACGATCTGACGCAACAGAATTAGAAAGATGAAATATGTTCTATCGATTTTAGAATGATGGAATTATATACTTTTTATTTTTGATATATTAAAACATAATTTTAATAAATCAAGAAGGGTGAAATAAGAAAGAAGGTGTAAAAGGGGAACTATCTTGCGAAACAGCACTGAAGCTTGAAGGATGTGCCCTGTGGAAGCATAATCTTCCCGTTCAGCTGTTAAATTAGTTATGGAAGCTAGGATACTTCGTTCCTGTGCGCTGTGTCTTCTGTCATGTGGGTACCGGTGCCCCTTACACATCAGAGTTACCACAAATTCTCGGAAATGATCTCCCACAAGTACAGAAAATTGTTGCGTGTGGGCTTTCGTGAGCGGCAAGATAGCTGACGGTATTTTCAGGGGTGGCCAGAAAAGCTTGAGAGCAAAATACTGCTTCTGAAAATCACAGCACAGGGATGATAATACTAACAAAGTAACAATTAAATCCACTGTTTACAAGAAATAAATGCACTTCAAGATGGAGGCAATGATCAAACATTAAAAAGTAGTAAGTAATGACACAAGAATACAGAATGGTCGGATGGGGGGGAGGGGGCGGGGGGGGGGGGGCGTGGGAAGAGGGGCTTTTTAAGAAGTGCTGACCCAGCAGAACGTACCATCTGTCTCTCTCTCACTTCCCACCGAGACGTGGTACAGTGCACAGCTAGTGGAGCCCTAGTGGCTTTGAATTCTCATGTAGGCTTGGCAGATTGAAGAAGACGGAGCGATAAGTCGTCGTGGTAGTTGGTAGCGGTGTTTTGAAATTCATTTTCAGCCGATGAACATGAGACAGATTTATGTTCCTGTTACAAGTGTAAGATTATGCAGATAGAAATACTACAAATAGCGTTAAAACAAACCGTGTATTATACCTGCTGTCATTCGCAGTGCATCCCTGATGGTAATATTGATCTAATAAACTCTGATGTATCACGTCAAATGTTTATCGAAGTGCTATTACTCGTCGCGACCCAGTCAAGTACAAATTTTATTGTAATTGTCGTATTTCCAGCCAACATATACGCACAGGTCAGCCGTAGCGTATCGAAACCAACCTAAATATTTATAAATACTATGTACGAAGGTTTACCTAAGCGACGTTGATTTATAGCTGGGGAAGGAGAGAAGTAGGTAACAGAAAGCTGGAGGTTCTGTAGGAACCTACAGTAGGGATATAAACAAATAGAAACATTCCATTGTGAAGGTGAGGGTAGGTGCAGGGCTTGATAGAGTGACACAGATACGGAATAACAGACTAGAGAGTGGTTGAACTATTGTATGAGCTGAACACCCATGGTATAGGGATGGTGTCATTGGCTAGTTATCATAAATTCCTGGGTCCCGGGTTCGAAGCTTACCACTGCTGGATTTTGAATAAAAATCATCAGCAATGGTGGCCAAAGACTTCCGGCATATGAAGTCATCCTCATTATGCAAACGGCCTTGTAAAAGAGGGTGGGGGAGTGAGACAGAGGTTCAGGGCACTCTCTTGTCCTTGGAGTGGGAAAGTGCCACTAAAAGGCGGAAGAATCAACAATGATGAATGGTATGAGGAAGCAGAAGGCACTGGAAACCATTGAATTAAAAACATGGAATGCGTATCCACAGGAAAAGTGCCTTGTAATTGAAAAAAAGTCATGATCTCTCCATTGGCATAAAAGATTCTGGTCCATTCCTCCCATTCGTATCTCCTGGAAGAGACTGCCAAGGGTCAGGTGGCCACGACGAAGAGCTATAAGAACCAACGCTCTAAGAATGGTAACGCTCTAAGTGCCGGGGCGGGCAATGTCCGGAGTTTCAACGTAGTAGGGAAACTACAGAATTTGAAAATGGATATGCTAAGCTTCAACCCAGATATAGTGGCGGTCGATGAAGTCATACAGAAAGAAGACTAGGATTTCTGGTCACACGAGCACAGGGTAATATGAACAGCAGCAGAGAATAGTATAACGGCAGCAGGATTCGTTATGAATGGGAAGGTAGGGCAGAGAGTCAGTTATTGTGAAAAGTTCGTTGATAGGCTTGCTCTCATCAGAATTGACAGTAAAACAACACCGACAACAACGGACCAAGTATACATGCTGACATTGCAAGCACAAGATAATCGTAGACTGGAATGCAGTCGTGGAGGAAGGAGTAGAAGAAAGGGTTATGGGAAAATCCGAACTTGGTAGCAGTAAGACAAGAAAGACTGAGTTCTGCAATACATTTTAGCTAGTAATAGCAAATACTATGTTCAAGAATCACAAAGGATATGATATATTTGGAAGAGGCTGGGAGATACGGAACGATTTTAGTTAGCTCACATCATGGTTAGGCAGTAATTTAGAAATCAGATATTGGACTGTAAGGCTTTCCTCGGAGCAGAAATAGAATGAGATCACAATTTAGTAGTGATGAAGAGTAGGCTGAAGTTTAAGAGATTAGCAAGGAAGAATTCGTGCGCAAAATAGTGGGATATTTAAACACTAAAAATGAAGAGGTAGACTTGAAATTGATAAGGCTGTATATGCTGCGGTAATGAACAGAACAGTAGATAGTTCACCTGATGAGGAATGCTCGTCTCTAAAAAAGGGCAGTCACTGAAGTCAGAAAGAAAAAATGTAGTTAACACGAAGGTAGCTGCAATGAAACCATGGGTAACAGTAGATAAAATTCGACCGATGCGAAAGAAGGAAATACTGTACATAAATCTTCAGGGAAGTTGACGAATACAGAAGTGCATGACACTTTGGAATGAAGTAAATAAGAAGTGCTGGGAAGCCAAGGCGAAGTTTTTGCATAGAAGATGTGAAGATATCGGAAAAGAGATTATGGTCAAAAGTATGGACTCAGAATATAGAAAAGACAGAACAAGCTTCCGTGAAATTACAAGCAATGATGGTAACATTAAGAGCGCAATGGGAATTCCTCAGTTAAACGCAGAGGAGAGAACAGAAAGGTGGAAACAGTATACTGAGGGCCTTTATGAGGGGGGAGAAATCATATGGTGACGTGATACGAGAAAAAAAAAACAGGAGTCGATCGGGAAGAGATAGGGGATCTAGTATGAGAATCAGAATTTAGACGAGCTTTGGGAGGCTTAAGATCAAAAAAACCGGAAGGGATAGATAGAATTGAATCGGACTTTTTTTTAAATCATTAGTGAGAATTGGCAACAAAACGATTATTCACGTTGGTGTGTAGTGTGTATGAGACTGTCGATATACTATCAGACTTCAGTGAAAACATCACCCACAAAATTCCGAGGATTACATGAGCCGACAAATGCGAGAATTATGGCACAAATCAGCTTAACAGCTCATACATCCAAGTTGCTGACAAGAATAATATACAGGAGAGCGGAAAAGTTGAGGATCTGTTAGATGACAATTAGTTTCTCTTTAAGAAAGGTAAAGACACGAGAGAAGCAGTTCTGACGTTGCGGTTGATAGTGGAAGCAAGATTGAAGTAAAATCAAGACGCATTCACAGGATTTGTCGACCTGTAAAAAGCGTTTGACAACATCAGATAGTGTATGATGTTTGAAAACTTGAGCACAATACGGATAAGCTATAGGAAAAAAAAAGGTAATATGCAATGTCTTCAAGAATCAAGTGGTAATAATAAGAGTGGAAGACCAAGAAAGAAGTACACAGGGTGTATGACAGGAATGTATTCTTTCGCCATTGGTGTTCAGTCTGTATGTCGAAGAAGCAATGACGGAAATAAAAGAAGGGTTCAAGAATGGGATTAAAATTCAAGGCGAAAGGATATCAGTGATAAAATTCGGTAATGACATTATTATCCTCAGAAAAAAATGGAAAATAGACGCTGGAATTCTTCCAGTGAATAACTGAGGACGTAGAAAGAGATGAAAAGGTTGACATAGGAGAGGAATTCGTCGCGGAGTGTGTCAATTCAGTTAGAAGACTTACGACTCAAAAAAATAAAAAGAATAAGGAGAAGAACACAGGAAGTAAGTAAGGGAAGCGGATGCGCCCGAATGTTTGTAGCAGGGGAGTTACAGCGCAGTCTGACTCCAAACTGTGATTTTCGGCAAACTAACGATACATAAATGTCCTTCACAAAATTTCGTCCCATGCATGTTTTTGGTAGAAAATGGAAGCCAAAGGAAGACAATTTGGCAACACTAAAATTACATGTCCGAAAACATCTTTGTTCAATAAATACAGCCATGCTGCCCAGCTGGTTCAGTGGCAGGACTTTTGCGCTCGAACACATGGTTCAACGAACTCAATTCCCAATGTAGACATACTTTTTTTTGTAGTTTTGAGCAGCCCAATGGTGCTGCTGTTGCTGTGGTCTTCCGTCGGAAGACCAGTTTGATGGTCTCCGTGCTGTTCTATCCTGTGTAAGCTTCTTCATCTCCGAAGAACTACTGCAACCTACATCCTTCCGAAGTTGCTTATTATATTCATTTCTTAGTCTCCCTCTACAATTTCCCCCCACCTTCCCCGCCTCACTTCCCCTCAACACTAAATTAGTGATTCTTTGATGTTCCAGATCCCCTCTTGTAGCCAACTTGTGCCACAAACTCTTTTGTCCGCAATTTTGATAGTTACATGAACTTCCCAGTTGTGTTACTTACATGATCTACGCATTATTTTCAAAATTCTCCTTTATCACCACGTTTCTAGCACTTACAGGGTGTTTCAAAAATGACCGGTATATTTGAAACGGCAATAAAAACTAAACGAGCAGCGATAGAAATACACCGTTTGCTGCAATATGCTTGGGACAACAGTACATTTTCAGGCGGAAAAACTTTCGAAATTACAGTAGTTACAATTTTCAACAACAGATGGCGCTGCAAGTGATGTGAAAGATATAGAAGACAACGCGGTCTGTGGGTGCGCCATTCTGTACGTCGTCTTTCTGCTGTAAGTGTGTGCTGTTCACAACGTGCAAGTGTGCTGTGGACAACATGGTTTATTCCTTAGAACAGAGGATTTTTCTGGTGTTGGAATTCCACCGCCTAGAACACAGTGTTGTTGCAACAAGACGAAGTTTTCAACGGAGGTTTAATGTAACCAAAGGACCGAAAAGCGATACAATAAAGGATCTGTTTGAAAAATTTCAACGCACTGGGAACGTGATGGATGAACGTGCTGGAAAGGTAGGGCCACCGCGTACATCAACCACAGAGGGCAACGCGCAGCTAGTGTAGCAGGTGATCCAACAGCGGCCTCGGGTTTCCGTTCGCCGTGTTGCAGCTGCGGTCCAAATGACGCCAACGTCCATGTATCGTCTCATGCGCCAGAGTTTACACCTCTATCGATACAAAATTCAAACGCGGCAACCCCTCAGCGCCACTACCATTGCTGCACGAGAGACATTCGCTAACGATATAGTGCACAGGATTGATGACGGCGATATGCATGTGGGCAGCATTTGGTTTACTGACGAAGCTTATTTTTACCTGGATGGCTTCGTCAATAAACAGAACTGGCGCATATGGGGAACCGAAAAGCCCCATGTTGCAGTCCCATCGTCCCTGCATCCTCAAAAAGTACTGCTCTGGACCGCCATTTCTTCCAAAGGAATCATTGGCCTATTTTTCAGATCCGAAACGATTACTGCATCACGCTATCTGGACATTCTTCGTGAATTTGTGGCGGTACAAACTGCCTTAGACGACACTGCGAACATCTCGGGGTTTATGCAAGATGGTGCCCGGCCACATCGCACGGCCGACGTCTTTAATTTCCTGAATGATTATTTCGATGATCGTGTGATTGCTTTGGGCTATCCGAAACATACAGGAGGCGGCGTGGATTGGCCTCCCTATTCGCCAGACATGAACCTCCTGTGACTTCTTTCTGTGGGGACACTTGAAAGACCAGGTGTACCGCCAGAATCCAGAAATAATTGAACAGCTGAAGCAGTACATCTCATCTGCATGTGAAGCCAATCCGCCAAACACGTTGTCAAAGGTTTCAGGTAATTTCATTCAGAGACTACGCCATATTATTGCTACGTATGATGGATATGTGGAAAATATCGTACTATAGAGTTTCCCAGACCGATCTGTTGTTGACAATTGTAACTACTGTAATTTCGAAAGTTTGTCTGCCTGAAAATGTACTGTTGTCCCAAGCATATTGCAACAAACGGTGTATTTCTATCGCTGCTCATTTAGTTTGTATTGCCGTTTCAAATATACCGGTCATTTTTGAAACACCCTGTATATTCTCTTCTTGTCTGAACTCTTTGTCATCCAAGTTTCACTTCCATACTAGGCTGCGCTCAAGACCGAAACCGTCTGAAACGCTTCCTAAAACTTAGATCTATATTCGAAGTTAACAAATTTCTCTCCTTCACAATCGTTTTCTTGTTATTGCCAACGTCCACTCTGCTTCGAGCATCAACAGTTATTTTACTGCCCGCGTAGCAAAGCTTACCTCTCATTTCCTAATCTAATTTCCTAGGGACCCTCTGATTTAATTCGACTACATTCCATTATCCCTATTTTACTTTTATTAACTTCCATCTTATATCGTCCTTTCAAGACTCTGTCCACAATACTTAACTGATCTTCCAAGCCCTTTTCTGTCTATGATAGAATTACAATGACATCGGCAAGCCACAGATGTTTTATTTTTCTCCGTGAACTCTAATTCATTTTCCAGATTTTTCTTTCGATTCCTTTACTTCTTACCCAGTGTACAGCTTGAATAAAATCACGGGTAAGCTACAACTATGGATCATTCTCTTCTCAACCAATGTGTGGGGTGGTGGACGGAATATTATCTTGCAGTTCTTTAATCTCAGTTTTTGTAAGTCGAAATGTTTAATAGCTTGTGCTATTTTTTTTTGTTCCACAGCCTTTTACAAGGGCTGGAAACTATTTGCGCAACAGCTAGACAGCCATGGAGAACATACTGTTCATAGTCTTCATTCCACGTGTCTACCTCTCAGCTCCCCTAAACTGAAATAAAATAGTGTAACTTTCTACGGATATTGGATCAGGAACCGCAACGATAAATAAAAGGCTCCTTTCGTTTAACGAAACAGAATATTATGATCAATGTTCCCATACAGAAGAATTAGTATGAAAGTCATTACAACTTATCCCATCGTTCTCAGTTCTCTATACAGTTCAGAGAAGAATTCCACTGTTTGTTCCAATTTACGAGACGTTAGATGCTCTCTCTAAAAGTGGAGAATAATTTCGCATTCTTGCCACATATTTTTCTTTAACATACCGGCTGGCGCACGAAACAGAACATGGGCAACGAAACGTTGGTTTTCCAGATATATTCATTATTCAAGGAAATTCACTTTTACACAGTGACATTACTTATACGCGATATATCGTTCGACTGAAACACATTAATGTCGATCGTTATTTACACCATTCGAGGCTTAAGCGGACATGAATAGATTTACAGCATAGCGGAGCATATTCCTGTAACTGTGACAACGATGGAATAACCTAACAGGTGCAGAAACCTCGGTGAGGACGGCGAAGGAAACGCTTCCTCAAAACTGCTTCTAGCGTTAGCAGCAGCGCTCACCCAGCACCCTTTACGATTTCAAAATTATTTACATTGTTGTAAATTGAAGACTAACAATAATCTCAATTTTTCTATTAACAAATCTGTACTTTAGTTATTTTCTGTAAAATTGTTAGCCCTATAGCTCTTCAGTATTGAACTCCCAAATTTTCCAAACAGAACCGACGGTAGATGGTCGTCTCAGAACTGTCCCTTTTTTTACCTTCTGTATTTTGAGGCTTATCAATATAATCTTGAAACTTGGTATATCTTCATTAGTACATGTAAAGAATACAGTGCTGCCATATTGGTTTTGTAGTTTAAAAACAAATATGAGTTAATCTCACATACTTTATAAAATTTAGGCACAAAACAGGTGTTAACTTTTTGTTTTGTTTGGGTCATCAGTCTTCTGACTGGTCTGATGCGGCCCGCCATCTATTACTCTCTTGTGCCAACCTCTTCATCTCAGAGTAGCAAATGCCACCCACGTCCTCAAATACTTGCTGAATATATTCCAATCTTTGTCTTCCTGTACAGTTTTTGTCCTCTACAGCTCCCTCTAGTACCATGGAAGTCATTCCCTGATGTCTTAGCAGACGGCCTATCGTCCTGTCCCTTCTTCTTATCAGCGTTTTCCATATATTCCTTTCCTCTCCGATTCTGCAGAGAACCTGCTCATTTCTTATCTTACCCGTCCATCTAATTTTCAACATTTGCCTGTAACACCACATCTCAAATGATTCGATTCCCTTCTGTTCCGGTTTTCCACCATCCATGTCTCACTACTATACAATGCTGTGCTCCAGACGTACATTCTCAGAAATGTCTTCCTCAAATTAAAGTCTGTGTGGTTATACTAGTAGACTTCTCTTGGCCAGGAATGCCCTTTTTGCCAGTACTAGTCCGCTATTGATGACCTCCTTGCTCCGTCCGTCTTTTGTAATTTTGCTGCCTACGTAGCAGAATTCCTAAACTTCACCTTCTTCGTGACAATCAATCCTGATGTTAAATTTCTCGTTGTTCTCATTTCTGCTACTACTCATTCCTTCCGTCTTTCTTCGATTTACTCTCAGTTCATATTCTGTATTCATTACATTGTTGGTTGGTTCAAATGGCTGTGAGCACTATGGGACTTAACATCTGAGGTCATCTGTCCCCTAGAACTTAGAACTTCTTAAACCTAACTAACCTAAGGACATCACACACATCCATGCCCGAAGCAGGATTCGAACCTGCGAACGTAGCGGTCGTGCGGTTCCAGACTAAAGCGCCTAGAACCGCTCGGCCACTGCGGCCGGCCCCTGTTAGGTTGTTCATTTCATTCAGCAAATCATGTAATTCCTCTTCACTTTCACTCAATATAGCAATGTCATTAGCGAATTGTATCATTGATATCCTTTCACCTTCAATTTTAGTTCTAGGCCTGAAACAGCCTTTTATTTCCACCACTGCTTCATCTATGTACAGATTTAGCAGTAGGGGAGAAAGACTCTATACCTGTCTTACATCCTTTTAAATTCGTGACTTTGTTCTTGGTCGTCCACTCTTATTATTCCCTCTTGGCTTTTGTATATATTCTATATCATCCGCCTCCCCCTATAGCTTACCCCTATTTTCTCACAACTTAGAACATAGTACACCATTGTCGAAATCTGTATCCAGGTTGACAAATCCTATGAACGTGTCTCGATTTTCTTTAGTCTTACTTCTATTATCAGACGTAACGTCAGAATTGCCTCTCTGGTGCCTTTAACTTTTCTAAAGCCACATTGATCGTCAGCTAGCTCATCCTCAGTTTTCTTTTCCATTCTTCTGTATGTTATTCTTATCAACAACTAGGATTCATGAGTTGTCAAGCTGATTGTACGATAATTCTCGTTCTAGTCAGCTCTGGCAATCTCAGGAATTGTGTGGATGCTATTTTTCCGAAAGTCGGATGGTATGTCGCCACACTCATACATTCTGAACGCCAACGTGAATTCTCGTTTTGTTGTCACTTCCTCCAATGATGTCAGAAATTTTGATGGAATGTTATATGTCCCTTATGCCTTACTTGACCTTAAGTCCTCCAACGCTCTCCTAAATTCTGATTCTAATACTAGATCCCCTATCTCTTCTACATCGTCTACTGTTTCTTTTCCTATCACATCCGACAAATCTTCCTCCTCATAGAGACATTCAGGGCACTCTTTTCACCTATCGGCTCACTCCTCTACGTTTAACAGTGGAATTTCCGTTGCACTCTTAATGCTGCCATCCTTGCTTTTAATATCACCGTAGGTTGTTTTGACTTTTCGATATCTTTAGTCAGTCCTTCCGACAATCATTTCTTTTTCGATTTCTTCACATTTTTCATGCAGCCACTTCGTCCTAGCTTCCCTCCACTTCCTATTTATTTCATTCCTCAGAGACTTGTATTTCTGTATTCCTGAATTGCCCTGAACGTTTTTGTACTTCCTTCTTTCACTGATCAAATGAAGTATTTCTTCCATTATACTTTCTTTTCAGTTACCTTCTTTGTACACATGTTTTTCTTTCCATCTTCTGTGATGGTCCTTTTTAGAGATACCCATTCCTCTTCAACTGTACTGCCTACTGAGCTACTCGTTATTGTATTATCTATAGCCTCAGAGAACTTCAAGCGTGTCTCGTCATGCCTTAGTACTTCCGTTTCCCACTTCTTAGCATACTGATTCTTTCTTACTAATGTCTTGAACTTCAGCCTACTCTTCATCACTACATGTCTTGAACTTAAGCCTACTCTTGTTCACTACCACAGTGTGGTCGGAGTCTATATCTACTCCTGGGTACGCTTTACAACCCAGTATCTGATTTCAGAATCTCTGCCTGACCATGATGTAATGTAACTTCCCATATCACCCAATCTTTTCATACTTCCTCCTCTTGTGGTTCTTGAACAGGGTATTCGCTATTACTAGCTGAAATTGATTATAGATCTCAATTATTTTTCCCCTCTCTCATTCCTTGTCCCAGGCCCATATTTTCCTGAAACATTTTCTTCTACTCCTTCCTTTTCAGTCCCCTATGGCTCTCCCTTCATGTGCTGTGTAATCTTTTCAATATCCTCTTATACTTTCTCTATCACTTCATCTTCAGCTTGTGACATCGGCATGTACATCGGAACTATCGCTGTCGGTGTTGGTTTGCTATCGATACTGATAGGAACAACCCTATCACTGAACTTCCACTGTAACACTATTCATAACGAATCCCACTCCAATTATACCATTTTCTGCTGCTGTTGAAATTACGCCGTACTCATCTGCCCAGAAATCTTTGTGTTCTTTCCATTTCACGTCACTGGCCCCTATTGTATCTAGATTGAGCCTTTGAATTTTCCACACTTAATTTAATTTTGCGTCCCTGAGATGTTGTAAAACTTCTCGTAAGCGAATCGCATGCTCCTTGATATCTTTTAAAAATACGATTATGTCATCGAGGTATATCATGCATTGTCGAGGTTTTAATGTATGTAACACACCATCTAGCAATCTTTGGAACGTTTCGGGGGCATTTTTTAATCTTAAAGGCATCTTTAAGAATTGCCAGTGACCTGAAGCGATAGAGAAAGCAGTTTTAAGTCTGTCCTCTGGTGTAACTTCTATTTGATTGTACCCTCTCTTCAATTGTAAATTTACAATTGCCCAGATGGTCAGTGGTATCTATGATATTCAGTAATGTACACAAGTCTGAAAATGTTTTGCTATTTGAATGTCTGTAATCACAACAGAACCTGTAACGTTTTCCACCGTCTATCCCGTATATCAACCTCCAAGGTCATTTCTCGCACTTTAGTTGATTCCTCTTTATGGGGAGAGAGATCCTGCAACAGAGCGTCCTTGGTAGCAGTAATTACAACATAACCTATAACGGTTTCCACCGTCAGCATATTTATTTGGCACAATTACGTAATTTTCGCTGTGTGGCGAATCCGAATACTCTATTATACCATACTTTAATCGCTGATCTATGAATTAGTCAAGTAACGGTGGCAATTGGTGAGAAACTCTATATGGTCTCTTGTAGACTGGGGTGTTTTCTCTTGTTGCAATCCTGTGTTGTGAGATGTTCATTGCTGGTAATTGTCCCTGTGAATTAAACAGATCATGAAAGTTGTCCACCACTACTTCTATCATATCCTGCTCGTTTCCTTTTAAGTGTAATATCTCCTGGTGCAATGCAGTTTGATAGCTGGTTGGTTTGTCGCTATTGTCTACATCTGACGAATCAAAATCATCTTCTTCTAAGGCACTTACGTTAGCTATTAACATTCACTTTCGTAACCCCTTGTCTTCTGTTACAAAATTATCTCTATACGCCGGTATTTTCTATATTCCATTAACTGTTGCGTCACAAACTATACTCCTGCCCACAAAACAATGTGCTGTGTCTAATTCACCATTTTCCTGTAACGGTGCCACTATAAGTGTTTGCGGGTAAAGCAGCTTTAATGTCCACCCAATGCAGCTTTCCTGTACTGAACGGTATTTTCTCTCGCGAATCTCTCTCCAAGTGCATTTCTCGCAGTTTAGTTGATTACACATTATGGGGAGAGGGATCTTGCTTCACAGTGACCTTGGCAGCTGTGTCAGCTAATAGAAACAATGACCCACTAAGCTCCACTGTTTGCTGCCCGCGGTTGATTATGGCATGTTGTTCATTCAGGAAATCTAACCCAAGGAGAACATCATATTCGTCGCTTACTCTTGATACGACTTCCACAACCTCCTGGAATCTTACACCCTGAATGTGAAAGGTCAGTGACGTACAATCTACTGAATGTACGAGGGTCGGTCAAAAAGTAATGCCTCCCATTTTTTTCTACTTAAAAAAATTAAGTTAAGTGAAAAATTTTAATTTGGCGCCATTCCTCAAACCTTCTTCTGCAATCCACTGCAGTAGTAACTTTCTGTGTCAACAGGTGGCAGCACAGCAGAAGTTTGTAAGATGGCCGACATCGATGTTCGTTTGAGACAGCGTTGTGTGATTGAATTCTTGAATGCAGAAGGTGAAACGCCCATACGCATTCATGAAAGACTGAAGGAGGTGTATGGTGTTGTGACAGTGGATGTCAGCACTGTTAGACGATGGGTTCGTCGTTGTAAGGAAGCTGAAGGGCAAAAACCGTTGACTGACGAAAAGCGGAGCGGCAGGCCGGTGAGTGCAATGACTCCATACAACATTCAGCAAGTTGATCACATCATTCGTGGTGACTGCAGATGAAGTGTGTCGCATTATTTCTCTTAGTAAAGGCAGTGTGATCACGATTATTAAACAATTGGGGTACTCAAAAGTTTGTGCACGGTGGGTTCCAAGAATGTTAACCAATCAGAATAAAGAGGCAAGGGAAACAATAGCCTCCCAACACTTGCAGCGCTTCCGTTTGGAGGGAGATGAGTTTCTGAAAAAAATTGTGACCGGGGACGAAACATGGGTGCATTTTTTTGAACCCGAATCAAAGAGTCAGTCAATGGAGTGGCGTCACACAAGCTCGCCGAGGAAGAAAAAATTCAAAACTGTGTGATCGGCAGGGAAAGTTATGGCAACAGTTTTCTGGGATACAGAGGGTGTGATTCTGGTTAATTTTTTGGAGCAGGGATGCACAATAAATTCTGTTCAATACGTCACAACCCTCAAAAAACTTAAAGCACGTCTTCAGCGAGTTCGCCCAACAAAATCAATGGCAGATGTTCTTCTTTTGCATGACAATGCAAGACCACACACCAGTCGTCACACCTCTGACGAGATTGTCAAAATTGGATGGGAAGTTTTGCCTCATCCCCCATACAGCCCTGACCTGGCACCATCAGACTTGCATCTGTTCGGGCCACTAAAAGAAGCTCATCGTGGGATTCATTTTGAAGATGAGGAGGCCGTCAAAACATCCGTGCGTCAATGGCTTAGGAAGCAGAGCTGTGATTTTTACCGTGCTGGGATACATGCCCTTGTTCAAAGATGGACCAAAACTGTAGAGATGGGCGGAGATTACATTGAAAAATGACAAAATGATCCTCAATGTTGTGGTTTTCAACCTATGTAATTGCATTTAAATTTCCTGACAATTAAACGTAGAAAAAAAAAATAGGAGGCATTACTTTTTGACTGACCCTCGTACGTCTCCTCCGCCTATACCACTTAACTTATATCTTGGAGGGTCACATCTCCTGATCTCAGTGCACTGTTTACTTATGACTGACACGTGAGCCCCAGTGTCGACTAATAGTCTACGTCTTTTACCCTTAGTAGTAACTGGTAGCCAGCACTTCACCTTTGCATACATAGAATTCTAATGGGAACGCCTGGCGGCGGTTCCGGGATTCCCGCTCCTGTTCAGTGGGCCTGTGTTTGCAAATGTCCCTGTACTGCTACACTCACGATATGTACGGCCTACCCTTTGACAACTTGTACACTGTGTTTGGCGACAGGTGTTCCTGATGTGTCCAATCGTATCTGGAACAACGAACCCCTGTGGAAATTCCATTTTTTTCTTTCCTTGTACTTCGCCACGGCGTTTATTTCCGCTAATGCTGCAGCAATGTTGACCCTTGATACGAAATTCTGCCCTAACACGGAGCGATGTTTTGGGTGGCAATCCTCGCAAATAAGTATCTAAGGCCCTATTCTCCATTCATTGTATAATATATTTCCTGGCTTCATCCCTGACTGACAGTTGATAAATGTTACTATTAAGTTTTCATATTCTATTCACAAAGCTTTCTATAGTTTCTCTGTGTCTTTGGGACATGATGTTCAACTGCTCCCTATAAAAACGGAAACTGTTGTTCTTTTTAAATCTTTTGAGCAAACCTTGCTTCAGGTCTTCGAAAGCTAATGCATTTCGTAACTCCTCATGATATAGTACATGCGCTTTAGCTTCCCCAATGAACTGTAAGTTTGTCACCTGACCAGGAACCAAGTTTAGCGGCTGCTAACAAATCAGCAAAAAATTCTTCTGTATCCTTTGCTTGGCTTTCCAGAGAAGGGAGTCACAAGGGTGGCTGCTGATGAATCTTGTGTCGGAAGGGTAGCACTAGATGTCGACCTATACTCGAATAATCGATTCAACAACTCATTATTGTTGGAACTCAGTTGGGCTACGCGATTAAGTAGGCTCGGAATAGTCTTTGTCTTTGTAATGCTTTCCTCTTTAACAATTGGTTATTCCCACAAATATATTTCCTATGGCCACAAGAACATAGACTCCGCTATATAACAAGTAACATTAGAAATCTGATTAGAATTACAATCAAAATGACAAGAACATCTAACACCATCCGAAAAGAAATTTTGTAGTGTCAAATTTGTTTGAAAGAAAGAGGGCTTTAAATCGTTTGTTTTTTACACCGTTAAAGCATTACCTGAAAAGGAAAAACATTTGGGACCACTGTGCTCTGACAAATGTACTGAAATACTGTCCATTGGCTGCTGGTTCTTTTCTGCTGTAACACAATGTGTTTTAATTCGCTCAGTTCCTCGCGGCTGCTGCGTGGCACAGCGTCGTTGTCTCCAGGCACCAGTGAGCGCTGTTGCGGCGACTGCTCATCTTGCGCCGGCCGTAGTAGACGAGCAGTTCTAGTCGATTCAGTCTAGAATCGTGTGAGCGCTACGATCGTAGGTTCGAAACCTGCCTCGGGCATGGATGTGTGTGACGTCCCTAGGTTAGTTAGGTTTAAGTAGTTCTAAGTCCTAGGGGACTGATGACCTCAGAAGTTAAGTCCCATAGTGCTCAGAGCCATTCGAACCATTTTGTTTATTTTGCAGTGGAGCGCCAAGCGGAGGGTTCATCCATTCAGTACCATACCCCTGACCTACTCTGGCGGTGGAGCGGTTTGCTCTGTCCCAGGATCGAACCAGCGACCCTCAGGTTGGCGTCTTCTGGCGGAGTTCATCAACCTCTAGGTTAACAGGTGCCCCATTTCGTGAGGCTGCAGTCCCTTTGTCCTCACCGGCCACGTGAATAAGAAAAACATGAACTTCTTTCTGATAACATCTGGGATGGCATCTTCTGCCGAGCAGCGTAGTGGCTAAGTCGTTGCAGCGAAGTATCACGACCGCTGGCTAACCATTGGTCTGTCTGTCCTGGAAACGTTTCTCCATTTCTCCTTCCTCTCCTCAAAGGGCTCAAGCCCGTTTTTCGGAGTTATTTATTCGGGTTTTCGTCAATGTCGCGATGTTTCTAGGGCGGCGACTGACTCTTCGGTTGTTGATCTGTCAAAGTGCTGACTGCTGCTACGCAAACTCCACCGGTCATCGGCCTCCTTGAGCGACTGCTGCCACATCCAAATATCGTGGCTTAACTTGTCAATGTCTCTAAAATGTTCACTTCATCTTTAGTAAGTCTTTATATATTATTCTGCAGGATCTCTGCTTTGAACAACCCTAAAAAATTCACAACTATTATACACAACCATAAATATCACATAAATATTATACATCCTTCGCTAGTCTCTTATCAATGGAGTAGGAGGGCACAAAACGTCGCAAGGAGTTCATTACTTGTTCTCGTATGGCAGGAGCAGATACGATGTCGCTCAGATGTTGTTGTTGCGCAGTACTGTGATCCTTCCTTGTGATCCTCAGACCTGCTCGACTGGAACATTGCACCAAGAATGCCTGCCATGACGTTTCCATGCAGTCGAATTTCGGACCACTGTCACACCCGAATGCCCCACAATTCCGGATGCTGCTCAATTCGAGCAGCCGACCAAATGGCGATCCACAATGAAGCCACCTTCAAACTCTGTCATGTGCTGATAATACTGTCTCATACGATTAACTGCATCTCCGTGTCCTTCAGAGTGGTCACACAACATCTGACGCGTCACGCCCCGTAGACCCTACCAGGCCTAGTAACGACTCTAAACACGAACAATGCTAAAGAAGTGTGGTGACTATTCTAGTTATCATGGGGAATTGCATCTCTAATGATTTACATATCCGTTGATGATTTGTGCTTGTACAACGTTACAGTGACACTCGATCATGTTTTCAGAGAACTTTCCCTCTCTTTATCACGCAGTTTATTACGAGTCAATGAATGTTCGAAAGTAGAGAATGAAGGAATATTCTATTTTTCTGGCGAACATTTGGGGAACAAAATTTCTATACGTTTCTTTAAGGAAATTATTATTAGTTTTACTAGAAGTTTTTATCTACTGATTTTGGATTCGCATCTACTTTCCTTGGAACATCTGAAACGGGTTTTAAGAAGTGGTGTCTACTGCGAACAATGAATTGAACAGAAATTGATCTGACTGCGTGATTTACAAGAAAGTGTACTGACTAGCCTAATAAAGAAAACTAGATTCTACCTAAGTTCCCATCAAAAATAGTAACATTGTATTTCACACTTCTTTACTTACCTGACATGAAATTTCACAAAACCTTAACTGATTTCTGGTCGTATAAGAGGAAATCTCTTCATATCGGATATGGATTTTTTTCTCTTTCGCCTTTGACTTACTTGTAGTAATGAAATGAAAACTGCTGTTGCATCTGCTATAGAAAGCTACTAAAAAGGTGTGTCTCATTTACTGGGCGGCAGTCTAACTACAGGCGAACTCAGTGTGCAATGAGTTCACATAATGGGTCTGCATTTTAAATTGCCATTGTGAAACTACATCTGATGACAAAGATTGCTAAATGGATGACGACATGGTAAACTACTTAAACGCCGATTCCTTTAACAGGTGTATTGGCTAATTTAGAAAATAAACTGTACGAAAGTTATCGTTGTAATCAAGAACTGAAAGGAAATGACAAACTATAAAAATACTCTAAAGTTCTTTGTTCATCAGTGTCACGTTCGTTCAAAGACTTATTAAAAAATATGTATGTTCGCAGTAAATAACAAAAGGTTGCATTCACTAAGTTAATCTTTTCCGAATTTTCGATAGTGTTACATAAATAAGAAGAGGGGAAAGTGTTCTGTATTAGATTCTAAATTATTATAACGGTTTGCGAGCAGCAGCTCGCGCACAATCAAAGTAAAGAAAATGTTTTATTATAAGGGCTTCATCAGATCAAAGGTATCGAAAACCATATCATACAATAGATTTCCTCAATAAAGATGAATACCTATCATTCTTACCATGCTGCTTTCTCGGCCGTGGCTCACTTCGCGATTACACGATGCCAACAGACAGTCTCTGCGGCAAGCATCCGTGAGGAGCGGACGACGCAGAGTTATTATTGCAGACGCGCATGTCGCAGATAACATTGCACACTATCTGGGAAAGAAAGTAAGCGCGTCTGCCGTCTGCACATTCAAGCTATATGGAAAGCTGGTAGTGAACGAACATCAACATACCCTTTCAGTTCAAGAATGAAACAATTGTTGTTGTTGTCTTCAGTCCTGAGACTGGTTTGATGCAGCTCTCCATGCTACTCTATCCTGTGCAAGCTTCTTCATCTCCCAATACTTACTGGTACCTACATCCTTCTGAATCTGCTTTGTGTATTCATCTCTTGGTCTCTCTCTACGATTTTTACCCTCCACGCTGCCCTCCAATGCTAAACTTGTGATCCCTTGATGCCTCAGAACATGTCCTACCAACCGGTCCCTTCTTCTTGTCAAGCTGTGCCACAAACTCCTCTTCTCCCCAATTCTATTCAATACCTCCTCATTAGTTATGTGATCTACCCATCTAATCTTCAGCATTCTTCTGTAGCACCACATTTCGAAAGTTTCTATTCTCTTCTTGTCCAAATTATTTATCGTCCATGTTTCACTTCCATACATGGCTACACTCCATACAAATACTTTCAGAAACGACTTCCTGACACTTAAATCTTAACTCGATGTTAACAAATTTCTCTTCTTCAGAAACGCTTTCCTTGCCATTGACAGTCTACATTTTATATCCTCTCTACTCCGACCATCATCATCATCATCATCATCATCATCATCATCATCATCATCATCATCTAAGACTGATTATGCATTTCAGCGTTCAGTCTGGAGCATAGCCCCCCTTACAAAGTTCCTCCATGATCCCCTATTCAGTGCTAACATTGGTGCCTCTTCTGATGTTAAACGTATTACTTCAAAATCATTCTTAACTGAATCCAGGTACCTTCTCCTTGGTCTGCCCCGACTCCTCCTATCCTCTACTGCTGAACCCATGAGTCTCTTGGGAAACCTTGCTTCTCCCATGCGTGTAACATGACCCCACCATCTAAGCCTAATCGCCCTGACTGCTACATCTATAGAGTTCATTCCCAGTTTTTCTTTGATTTCCTCATTGTAGACACCCTCCTGCCATTGTTCCCATCTACTAGTACCTGCAATCATCCTAGCTACTTTCACATCCGTAACCTCAACGTTGTTGATAAGGTAACCTGAATCCACCCAGCTTTCGCTCCGATACAACAAAGTTGGTCGAAAGATTGAACGGTGCACAGATAATTTAATCTTGATGCTGACTTCCTTCCTGCAGAAGAGAGTAGATCGTAGCTGAGCGCCCACTACATTAGCTTTGCTACACCTCGCTTCCAGTTCTTTCACTATGTTGCCATCCCGTGAGAATATGCATCCTAAGTACTTGAAACCGTCCACCTGTTCTAACTTTGTTCCACCTATTTTGCACTCAATCCGATTATATTTCTTTCCCACTAACATTACTTTCCTTTTGGAGATGCTAATCTTCATACCATAATCCTCACATTTCTGATCTAGCTCTGAAATATTATTCTGCAAGCTTTCAATCGAATCTGCCATCACAACTAAGTCATCCGCATATGCAAGACTGCTTATTTTGTGTTCACATATCTTAATCGCACCCAGCCAGTCTATTGTTTTCAACATATGATCCATAAATAATATGAACAACAGTGGAGACAGGTTGCAGCTTTGTCTTACCCCTGAAACTACTCTGAACCATGAACTCAATTTACCGTCAACTCTAATTGCTGCGTAACTATCCATGTAGAGACCTTTAATTGCTTGCAAAAGTTTGCCTCGTATTCCGTAATCTCGTAGAACAGACAATAACTTCCTCCTAGGAACCCGGTCATATGCCTTTTCTAGATTTATAAAGCATAGATACAATTCTCTGTTCCACTCATAACACTTCTCCATTATTCTCCGTAAGCTAAAGGTCTGGTCCTGACAACCTCTAAGAGGCCTAAACCCACACTGATTTTCATCCAATTGGGCCTCGACTAATACTCGCACTTTCCTTTCAACAATACCTGAGAAGATTTTACCCACAATGCTGATTAAAGAGATACCTCTGTAGTTGTTACAATCTTTTCTGTTTCCATGTTTAAAGATTCGTGTGATTACTGCTTTTGTCCAGTCTGATGGAACCTGTCCCGACTCCCAGACCAATTCAATTATCCTGTGTAGCCATTTAAGACCTGACATTCCACTGTATTTGATGAGTTCCGACTTAATTTCATCCACCCCAGCTGCTTTATTGCACTGCAATCTATTGACCAATTTCTCCACTTCCTCAAATGTGATCCTATTTCCATCATCATTCCTATCCCATTCTACCTCGAAATCTATTACTGATCTTATTTTCACCTACATTGAGCAACTCTTCAAAATATTCTCTCCATCTGCCCAAGGCATCCACAGGATTCACCAGCAGTTTTCCTGACCTGTCGAAAATACTTGTCATTTCCTTCTTACCTCCCTTTCTAAGACTGCTAATTACACTCCAGAATGGTTTTTCAGTGGCTTGGCCCATAGTCTACAACCTCTTTCCAAAGTCTTCCCAAGATTTCTTCTTGGATGCTGCAATTATCTGTTTGGCTTTGTTTCTTTCTTCAACATAACTTTCTCTGTCTACCTGAGTTCTAGTATGTAGCCATTTTTGATACGCCTTCTTTTTCCTTTTACAGACTGCTTTGACTGTGTTATTCCACCAAGCTGTTTGCTTCATCCTACTTTTACACACTACTGTTCCAAGACATTCTTAAGCCACTTCTAGTACTTCGTCCCTGTACCTTGTCCATTTCTTTTCCAATGACTGTAATTGACTACATTCAACTAACTGGTACCTTTCTGATATCGCTGTTATGTACTTGTGCCTGATTTTCTTATCCTGAAGTTTCTCCACTCTTATCCTCCTACATACGGACCTGACCTTCTGCACTTTCGGCCTCGCAATCCCAATTTCACTGCAGATTAAATAATGATCAGTGTCATCAAACAATCCCCTGAATACACGTGTGTCCCTCACAGCCTTCCTGAATTCCTGATCTGTTATTATATAGACAATGACAGATCTGGTTCCCTTGCCTTCCCAGGTATACCGGTGAATGTTCTTATGTTTGAAAAAAGAGTTTGTGATTACTAAGCCCATACTGGCACAGAAATCCAAGAGTTGTTTCCCGTTCCTGTTGGCCTCGACCATCATCAGTTATTTTGCTCCCCAAATAGCAAAACTCCTTTACTACTTTAAGTGTCTCATTTCCTAATTTAATTCCCTCAGCACCACCCGACTTAGTTCGACTACATTTCATTATCCTCGTTTTGCATTTGTTGATGTTCATCTTATATCAAACAGTTACAAAACTGAAACGATTTCCTTACATCGCCTCCAGACACAAGAATACGAACGACGACGGAGCATATTACAAGTACTTCATTAGTATTCGAACGGTTTCGCAGAATCCAGGGGAAGGGCAGAAAAAGGGGAGCGCCGTCCCGTCCCTCGTGTGTGGAGGTCAGCGGACAGGCCGGCCCCTCTTGCGCTGTCCTTCAGCACTAATCGAGTTTCACGCCTGCCTTAATGCAATCGAGCCGGGCGCCTTGTCCGGAACGCCATCACCGCGGCGGCCCGCGCCCGGCTACCGCTTTGAGGAGCGGTCGCCTCGGACAGCTCGCAAAGTGGCAATACGCGCGCCGGCAAATCAGGTTGTCGCGTACTCTTCGCCGGCCCCAATGCGGGCCGCACTCACCGCCGGCCTGTGCTGGCGCCACTCGTAACTTGATTTGGCATTGCGGGCGCTCCGCCGCGCACTTACGCCGCTTTGAATTGCAGAAGCCGCCGCCGATTGGTCGCCGGCCGGCACGGCAAGTAGCCACTTGCCGACCCCGCCGGCGGTGCGGGAAATTACTCTGGCAGCCGGGCTCAGCTACCGTCGCGTCTGCGTGTGGCCCGAGTATCGCAGAGGTCTGCTCTGTTCACGACCATCTGACGCATCTCGCAAGCGTGCAAAAGTTCCTCCACGGTAGAGGAACCCCTCGATAGCGAGATCGCAGCAGGCCAATGATGTTTACGGCATTGGAGTCTCACATACTGTCTACGATGCAACCACCATATTGACTGCCATTGGCAACAAGGGGTGTAAGTATCCAATGGTGAACACAGCATCAGGCTATGGAGCGTAGTTGAACTACTTAATCGACGATAACCATATCCAGTGCTAGACGTGTTGATACAAAGCAGAGCAACGAAGAAGAGGCGGCCGGTGTGGCCGAGCGTTTCTAGGCGCTTCAGCCTGGACCGCTACCGTCGCAGGTTTGAATCCTGCCTCGGGAATGGATGTTGTGGGGCGGCGTATGGAATTTATTTGTTGAATAATAAATGTGGAATGTCTTTCCCACCGATGCACCATATGTGGGGCGGCGTATGGAAATTTTGTATATTATTGAAATGAATGTGGAAGGTCTTTCCCAACGATGCACCATATGTGGGGCGGCGGGTGGAAATATGGTTAATGAAATGTTCCTATGATTTATTTAATGCTGTTGTTCGCCGTTCTCAACACTGGCTCTCTAACTACAATATTGGCAACCAGAAAGCCATCAGCAAAACGTGAAGCCTGTAATTACAATTCGTAGTGCCCACTTCAACCGAGAAACACTTATAGCCACAGCTTATAGCTCTGAGGAATTAGGAGATTGTCTGGGATTCATAATCAAAAACGGTTCCTTCAAAATGTTCACTATATTCTGAAAGTCACAGACCAAAAAGAATCCACACAATCCAACTTCCAGAGCAGTTCAGAGTCTAATGCGCTAATGCAACTATAACTGTTCAAATTAATTGTTTAAGTGAATGCTCGCCATAATTTGATGATAATGTTCATCAAACGCCACGCTAAATAATGGTTGAATGTCTGTCCGGCGGCGGCACGTGAAAATACGACATACGCAAACTGAAGATAGATCATCAAAGTCATCCCAGAATTAACACTTCACTCGAAAACGACTTCATGGTTACGCGTATCCTGAGTAACTTATTACGGCATCCGAGGCTGTTTGCAGCAATGATACCGACGCGACTCGACTCCCGGCACAGATGGTGCGCTGATCAGCGTCTGGAGAGAACTAGGGCCTTATTTCCTGGCGCGCGTGTATCTGCACGGAGATAACTTTTCCTCCGATGTGTGATGTAGTTCGCAGCAGTTAGTGCTTTGCCTCCCATGCATGCCGATGTAATGCGTATTCACATGTAGAATGTCTTCTTGTGTGTCTCCTCAGCACAGTTCTGCAGTGCTAGCTATGCAGCGAGCAGGTGTGGCCAGCGGGTGGTGACGCTGCGCGGCAGTTTGTGGCCCAGCGTCCGGATTTGGGCGTTGTGTGACCGGCCAGCACGTTCGTAAAATGTGCGGGCGGCCGCCTGGAAGATGTCACGGAGCAGAGGTACTTCCGCGATATCGTGAAGAAGGCAGGTGCAAGGCCAGCCGAAGGATGCGATTCTGCAGTGTCTCCAGCTTTTCAGGTTCGTGTCGGCGGCGTTCCCCCAGACGACGGCGGCGTATTTGAGTACAGGGCGGAGCAGCGCCTTGTAGAGAGTGATGCCCAGACGCCGTGGTAGGCGGGAGCCGGGGTTCAGCACCGGGTACAGGATGCGTAGCCGGTTCCGCACTTTGGCCTTCACTTCGCGGATGTGCGGAACCCACGTGAGTCAACGGTCGATGGTGACGCCGAGGTAATGCGCCGTGGGACGCCACCGGACAGGGCTGCCACCGACGGTGAGCGGTTGCAGACCCGCAGAACGAGTCGCCTGGTGACGATCAGGAACTGCGTCTTGGCCCCATTGAATTGTAGACGCCACTTGAGGGCCCAGGCTGCCATGGTGTCAACGGCGAGCTGCAGACGGCGGCGCATGACGGCGGCATTGAGGCTCCTCTTATATATAGCCGTGTCATCCGCGTACAGGGAGAGCAGCACACGGTCGATCTCATGCGCATCAGAGGTGTACAGCGAATACAGGAGTGGTCCCAAGACCGAGCCCTGTGGTACACCGGCGTTGATGTGGCGGACGGAGGACAAGCAGTGCGCGGCCCGCACATGGAAGGTCCTATCGGCAAGATAGGAATGGATGAGACGGACATGCGACGTCGGGACCCCAAGTTCAATAAGTTTGAACAAGAGGCCGCGGCGCCACACACTGTCGAAAGCACGCGACACGTCCAGGAACACCGCGCCGAAGAACTCGCGCTGCTCGAGGGCGACGAACGCATCTTCCACTAGCCGTAGGAGTTGGTGAACTGCCGAGTGGCCCCTGCGAAAGCCGAAATGCTCTTCGGGAAGGAGGCCTTCCTCGTCAACGTGGCGCTGCAGCCGCCTGTTGTACACCCTTTCAAAGACCTTGGAGACGGCCGGCAGTAAACTAATAGGTCTGTAGTTCGCGGGCTGACGCAGATCCTTCCCCATCTTCGGAATCGCCACGATCTCTGCATGCTTCCAGGACGGAGGAAAACTGCACGACCGGAGGATTACATTAAAGACGGCGGCGAGATTAGTGACAGCCACCGGCGGCAGTTTCTGGAGTAGGGCGTTGCCAACCTCGTCTGGGCCCGCAGCTTTGCTGGGGTTCAGGGCACGCAGGATGGACGACACCTCCTCCGCCGTCGTCTCTTCAATGACGTCATCGTCGTCGCGTGCCTCCAAGTAGCGTGGGAGCCGGTCAGCAACCAGGTCGTCGTGGACAGCGTCGGTCGGGTCTTCGATCGGCGTAAAAGCAGCCTCAAAGACGTCTGCGAGGGCTTCAGCCTTCGCAGCTGGTTCGCAGACAGCCTGACCATTGACCAACAGCGGAGGGATACGTTGCGTGCGGCGTAGGAAACGCTTCGTCGTCTGCCAGGCCGTGCCGTCGTCAAGACAAAGGGTGGCGACCTTGTTATTCCAGTCGCGATTGCGATGGTTGTCAATGGCGACCCGGATGTCCCGCCGCATCCTGTTGAGGAGACGCTTGGTGTCAACATTTCTTGTCCGCTGCCACTCCCGGTAGACCCGGTTCTTCTCAGTGATGGCCGCAAGGATGTCCGGCGGCAGCTGGCGTCGAGTAGGCAGGATGAGTGCGAGGTCGGGGCGGCGTTGCTATGTTGGCAGCGTCGATCGTGGTTGCCGCAAAGTGCAGAAGTGCTGCGTCCGCTCCAGCTTCCGCAGGGGGCAGCGCGGCGGCGAGTGAGTTCGTCACGGCTCCTTGAAACCTGCCCCAGTCGATGCCAGCAAGTGAGATGCTTCGCCTGGGCTGTTGGAGGGCGTCTAAGTCGATATCAAAAACCACTGGGACATGATCAGAAGACAGTGCTGTCCTCGTCATGGCGGTGATCTGATGAGGGATGCCCTTGACGACGGCGATGTAGATTATATCTGGGAGGCCACGGGCAGTGAAGATTGTCGGGTCGTACGGCCCCACCGTAAGCGAATGATGGCGTTCTGCTACCCGGAGCAGGCAGCGGCCAGCGGTATTGGTGATCCTGGAGTTCCAGGAAATATGTTTACTATTGAAGTCCCCGGCGACGAACACCTGCCCCCTTAAGGAGAGCAGAGCATCGATGTCAGCACGGTCCAGTGGACGAGACGGCGGTCGATAGGCAGCGACGAACGTGATGGCGCCCGCCGAGGTGTGAACGACGACACCAGTGACCTCCAGGGTTACCAGTGGTGGAAGTTGTATCACGTGATGACGAATGCCATTGCGGACGTAAACGGCTGTCCCACCACCCGCCGTCAGTCGATCGGTGCGATAGCTGGAGTAGTTGGCCGCCCTGACGTCGACCCCAGGCTTCAGGTGGGTTTCGTTTATAAGGAAGACGTCGACGGCTTCATCTCCAAGAAATTGGCGAAGTTCACCAGCTTGAGTGCGGACGCCGTTGGCATTCCACGCGACGACCGTCAGCCCTCTAACACTGCCCATGGTGCAGCTGGTGAGTGTTGACAGCGGTCGGCACTGCAGCTTTGAGTTGCTGCGACAGGACTTCAATCAACTTCGTAGCACTGGTCACCAAGGCAGTGAGCTGCGCGACGAGGTTGGCCAGGTCAGCGGTGGAGGCAGCCGGCGCGCCCCCGTCGCTGGAAGGGGGAGGCGTGGCTGACTCGCCCTGAGAGTCCACCTGGGGCTGCTCGACTGACGGTGCTGAGCGCTGGGTACCCACGGGGCGCTGACCCCCGCGCCGGAGATTGGCGGGGCGCGGTCTGGCCGACGGCCCGGGTGAGGCAGTACCCGGGTCCGCCACTAGCAGCTGTGGTGGAGGCGCAGGAGCCTCAGGTATCGGCACGGCATCGGACGCGGCAGGAGCAGGATCAGCCGACGCAGCCGGGACGGTGGAGGGCGCCCCTGACGTTGCCGCCGCGAAAGAGACGCCGGGCCGTCTCGTTGCTGGCTTCTTCGGACGCGGCGCTGGTGTTTGGCCACGTTGGCGAGCGATGGCACGCTTCCACACCTCACACCCACGATAGCTGGCCACGTGAGCACCGCCACACAGGCATTTCCATAACATTGTCCATAAGTACATCGCCCTTGTAGAGACCCTGGTCCGCAGCTCGTGGTCGTGCGGTAGCGTTCTCGCTTCCCGCTCCCGGGTTCCCACGTTCGATTCCCGGCGGGGTCAGGGATTTTCTCTACCTCTTGATGACTGGGTGTTGTGTGATGTCCTTAGGTTAGTTAGGTTTCATTAGTTCTAAGTTCTAGGCGACTCATGACCTTAGAAGTTAAGTCGCATAGTGCTCAGAGCCATTAAACGTCGTAAGAAATGGAAAAAAGAGGATAATTAAGACATTTCGAATCCGTATCAGCAATATGATCGTGTAGAGTCTAAGAAAAACTGTGTACGCTATGTGATCAAAGGTATGCGGACACCTGGCTGAAAATGACTTACAAGTTCGTGGCACCCTCCATCGGTAATGCTGGCATTCAATATGGTGTGGGCTCCTTAGCATTGATGACAGCCTTCACTCTCACAGGCATATGTTCAATTAGGTGCTGGAAAGTTTCTAGGGGGGTGGCAGCCCAATTTTTCACGAAGTGCTGCACTGAGGAGAGGTATCGATGTCGGTCGGTGACGCCTGGCACGAAGTAAGTGTTCCAAAACATCCCAAAGGTGTTCTATAGGATTCAGGTCATGAGTCTATGCAGGCCAGTCCATTACAGAGATGTTATTGTCGTGTAACCACTCCGCCACAGTCCGTGCATTATGAATAGGTGCTCAAACGCGTTGAAAGAGGCAGTCGCCATCCCCGAATTGCTCTTCAACAGCGGGAAGCTAGTAGGTGCTTTAAACATTAATGTAGACCAGTGCTGTGATAGTGCCACGCAAAACAACAAGGGGTGCAAGCACTCTCCATGAAAAACACGACCACACTGTAACACCATTACTGTTGGCACTACACACACTGGCAGACGACGTTCACCGGGCATTCGCCATACTCACACTCTGCCATCGGATAGCCACACTGTGTGCCGTGATTCGTCACTCCACACAACATTTTCCCACTGTTTAATTGTCCAATGTTTACGCTCCTTACACCAAGAGAGGCCTCATTTGGCATTTACCGGCGTGATGTGTGGCTTATGAGCAGCCACTCGACCATGATATCCTAGTTTTATTACCTCCCGTCTAACTGTCATAATGGATCCTGATGCAGTTGGGAATTCCTGTGTGATTGTCTGGATAGACGACACACATTACAACCCGCTTCAACTGTCGGATGTCTCTGTCAGTCATCAGACAAGTTCGACCTGTACACTTTTATGCTGTACGTGTCCCTTCACGTTTCCACTTCAATATCACATCGTAAACAGTGGACCTAAGGATGTTTAAGAGTGTGCAAATTTCATGTACAGACGTAAGACACAAGTGACAACCAATCACCTGACTACGTTCGAAGTCCGTAAGTTCCGCGGAACACCCAGTTTTGCTCTATCACGACGTCTAATGACCAGTGACGTTGCTGATATGGAGTACCTGGCTGTAGATGGGAGGACAATGCACCTATTATGAAAAGGGTAGGTTTTGGGGTGTTTCCGGCTACTTTTGATCACGTAGTGTATATCCGGCGGAGGATAGGGCGCATTTGTTACAAAACCTGGTGTATGCGCGGTTCAAGAATTCTCGATACAATTTACAGGGTGTGCATGATGGTGACCTATTACGTTATGCAAATAAAATTGCGAGTGACATAGATTAAGTGATTTTAAGGGAAGGAATGGATGGTTACGTAACTCCAAATAATGCTACAGAACTGCAAGACGTTAGATAACGAAATTTCTAACAATGCATCATCTTGACGATGCACAGCACGCTGCAGAATCGACCCGAAAAGTTGTAGGTGAGAGAAATTAATCCCATCGTTCATTACGGAATTTGCTTTCAGCTCCGAACAGTCGGGGTATGAAGAGGAAATGCATACGAAAGGAACCCTGGAAATCTTAGGCAGCAAGAAAGTTGTATCAAGATCAGCTAACATCAATGTCTTAAGACATCCGTATACAATTTTGCTGACCGTTAATCTAGATGGTATATGGGCTAGATCGTTATTTATTGTGCTGCGAGAAGTTGAACGTGCTCTGTCCCCTCGTTTTTTTCTCGAATGCGTGATCTTGCAAGATCAGTACGGAATATTTACACCTGTGGTGTGAGCACTGCTTTTGGTCAATAGCTGGTCAAAATAACTTGCATTGGCTTGATTACTAGTTTGCGTATAGAAATCGTACTGCTTTTGAGCAATGTATCTCTCACGAAAATCAGTGACATTGGAATTCATACCACCTGGAACCATTGAACAAATTCAGCCTCTGGATTTTTGTTCTTTCCATGCCTACGAATTATCGCTCCACCTGCAGCTGCGTCTTAAAGGGTAGTCAGTTTCACGAAAAGCTCCACGACAGACTGTTTCTACATGCGGTTGCATTCCATCAGTTTTCATCACCTTGTTGCACCAATATGACACTATGTCCATTGTTTGAGTGGATACCTAGCTGACGTCTAGCACGGTTTGCAACTCCCGAGGAGTTCGCCTTCGATCTTGATGGTGGAACCTTTGTGATCACTGTAGCGCTCCATTTTACATTCGGTGTTCATGGTGCATGCTAAACATTTCTTGAATGTCGACGATGTCCGTTTTGCGAAGTGTAACACATACATCCCATAGAAGGCTGATCTCTGCATCTCCCGGACACTCATTTTCTGCCCGCATCTCGTGGTCGTGAGGTAGCGTTCTCGCTTCCCACGCCCGGGTTCCCGGGTTCGATTCCCGGCGGGGTCAGGGATTTTCCCTGCCTCGTGATGGCTGGGTGTTGTGTGATGTGCTTAGGTTAGTTAGGTTTAAGTAGTTCTAAGTTCTAGGGGACTGATGACCATAGATGTTAAGTCCTATAGTGCTCAGAGCCATTTGAACTCATTTTCTGACGCCCTCCTGATGCATATGGTGAGTCATTAACAGATAATATTTTTCTTGGCATAACTGTTAAGACAACACTTACAAATGAGCCTTATTAATTATTGAAATTACGACATCGCCCTCAAGGGTTTCCTTGTTAGTAGATTTTGTGGCGTACCTATATGCCTTGATGACTACAAATCCGTAAGGTACTTCCTGCTGCACTGTATGGTCCTGTGTCTGAAAGAATGCGTTACCACTCCCAGAGACTGCCTTCTGTCCTTCCTGTGATCGTAATGTGGCCAACAACGTCGGGCTTGTGCGCTCTTTTCATATGACAAACCTGAGAATTGAGGAAGTCATTAGCCTAAATAATTCACAATGGAATTTTTATTAAACTTTCAGAATAGCAACATCTATCTGCTGTCAAAGTTTAGTTCTATACCTGAAATAATTACTGGGCTCCTGAAATTTGCCATCTGTGAGTTCCAGTTTCCGCAGTTTATTTTTCAATTTTGTCTGGAGGGCATATGTATGTTATGTTAAAATTTCCTTTTCAAGAATCCTTCTAAATAAGAGGAAGACTACTATTGCTTTAATTTTTTATTTAAGTTAATATCTGGGGCGTACTTAGGTGCTGATGTTCCTCACTATGGTAAGCGACATATATATAATAGTGGCTTGTAGTTACGGTTCTTATTTTCACTTATTTGATTAGAAACCCAATTTAGGATGCTTGAATACCAATGCATTAGAAAATAAATGACTCACTTGTTCATTTGCCCCACAGATCTTAGAGTTCTTTTCTTGCGGTCTTCAGTTCGAAGACTGCTTTGCTACAGCTCTCCATGCCACTCTATCTTGTGTGAGCCTCTTCATCTCCGAATAACTACTGAAACCCCTCTTGGTCTCCCTCTACGATTTCTACCCCCCCCCCCCTCCACCCCCCACACACCCACAAACTTCCCGTGGTACTTGATCAATCCTCCTAATCTTCAACATTCTTCTTTAGCACCACATTTCCAATGCTTTCTTTCTCTTTTTGCCTAAACTGTTTATCGTCCACGTTTAACTTACAGACAAATGTTTTCAGAAAAGACTTCTTAACTCTTGGATCTACATCCAATGTCAAAAAATTTTTCTTCTTCAAAAATACTTTTCGTGCCACTACCAGTCTACATTTTATACTCTCTCTACCTCGGCCAGCATCAGTTATTTATCGCCATACATAGCAAAACTCTTCTTCTACTTTGTCTCATTTCCCAATCAAATTTCCTTAACATCAACTCATTAATTCGACTTAATTCCATAATCCTTATTTTCATTTGTTGTTCATTTTATATCCTCCTGTCAAGACAATGTCCATTCCGTTCAACTGCTCTTCCAAGTACTTGGATGTCTGTGACAGAATTACAAGTTCATAGGCAATCTTCAAAGTTTTTAATTCTTCTTCCCGAACTTTAATTCCTACTCCAAATTTTTCTTTGATTTCTTTTACTGCTTGTTCAATGTACAGATTGAATAACATCGGGGATAGGCTACAAACCTGTCTCACTCCCTTTTCACCCACTGCTTACCTTTTATGCCCCTCGACTCTTATAACTGCCGTCTGGTTCCTGGACAAGTTAGAAATAGCCTTTCGCTTTCTGTATTTTACCCCTGCTATTCAGAATTTCCAAGAGAGTATTCCAGTCAACATTGTCAAAGGCCTTTCCTTAACCGGTGTTCTAGGATATGTCGTAGTATCATATTGCCTCGCGTGTTCCTACATTTCTCCGGAACACAGACTGTTCTTCCCCGAGGTCGGCTTCTACCATTTATCGTTACTTCTGCAAATAATACGTGCTAATATTTTGCAACCATGACTTATTAAACTGATAGTTCGGTAATTTTAACACTTTTCAGCAACTACTTTCTTTGGGATTGGAATTATTATATTATGCTTGAAGTATAAGTGTATTTCTCATGTCCCACACATACTGCACAACAGACGGAGGAGTTTTCTCATGGTTGGCTCTCCCAATGCTATCGTTAATGCTAACGGAATATTGCCTACTTCCAGGGTCTTGTTTCAGGAAGTCTTTCAGTGTTCTGTCAAATTCTTCTCGTAGTATCACATCTGCCGTCTCTTTTTCATCAACGACGACTTTCCTTCCTACACTATTGCCTCCAAGTTCATCTCCCTTTTATAGACTCTCTATGTACTCCTTCTACCTTTCAGATTTCCCGTCTTTACTTAGGACTGGCTTCCGTCCGAACTCTTGATATTCATACAGCTGCTTCTCTTTTCCTCAAAGATCCCTTTAATCTTCCTGTAGGTGTTATCTATCTTACCCCTAGTGAAAAATGCTTCTAAACCCTTACGTTTATCCTCTAGCCATTCCTGCTAAGCAGTTTTGCATATCATATCAGTATAATTTTCTAAGCGGTTGTATTCACTTTCGCCTGTTTCATTTGCTGTATTTTTTAATTTTCTCCTTTCTTCAATTAAATTCCATATCTCTCTCCCAAGGATTTATAATAGGTCTTGTCTTTTTAAAAATTTGATCCTCTACTACCATGACTATTTCATTTCTTCAAGTTACCCATTGGCGTTCTGCTGTATTAACGGTAAAGCGAACACTCGCGATACGAGGAAAATCTCGGTTCGAGTCCCGGCCTGGCACAAAGTTTCCTTGTCGTCATTCCACTATAGAGATATTTGTTGTCCATGTTCGCAACTGTGAATACATTTAATGTAAAAGTAACCAACGTTAGAAGTTATCTTCTTCTTCCTTAGCGTGTGTCCCGCGTGCTGGTGGGGTCCGCTGGTTTGGCTCGTTGTTGTCACTTCTTGAGAGCTTGTGCCTCTTCAGGGTGAAGGCCTGCGACCTTGAGGTCTTCATGCAGGGCGTCAAGCCATCGCTGCCTTTCTCGTCCTGCTGGCCTTTACCTATTTACGTGTAGGTTGGAACTAGTCTCTGCCACTGTTGTCTCGTTTGCTCTAAGGACATGCCCGTACCAACGTAGGCGGATTTCTCTTATTTCGTCTACTATTGGTGCAACACCGTATAGCCTGCGAACTTCATTATTTGTGACGTGGTCATGTAGCGTTAATTCTGATGTCCGCCTAAGAATTTTCGTCTCCACAACAGCAAGTCTTTGCTCTACCTCCTTTGTTGAAGGCCCACATTCGGCCCCATACAGTGTAACTGGACGGATTACCGATCGACATACTTTTGATTTAAGCCTGTTTGGAATTTTCTTGTCGCATAGTACTCCAGCAACGGAACGCCATTTGAGCCACGAGCTGCTAAGACGGTTGGAGATTTTCTGCACTGAGATCTCCATCGGCAACAATTGTCGAGCCCAGGTACTTAAAAGTTCTTGCTATTGGGAGGTCAAAACCATTTATTCTGATGGTTACAAAGTCATTTAAATCTGTAGAAAGGTAATATGTTTTCAACACAATGAGCCGTAGTCCTACATCTGCAAGGCGGTCATTCCAGACTTGAAGTTATAGATCATTATTATCTCCACTGCCCAGTAGCACATCATGAGGTTCTCTGCAGGTTTCTTGCAACGGTATACACGGCAGTGATAAATAGGAGCGGTGAGAGAGCACATTCCTAATGAACTCCACGGTAATAGGTAAGTCGTCGGATAGTTCGGCAGCTGACTTCTTCGGGTACTCGTAGAGCACCTAACGAGCTCTTCAGGTACTCCATGCTCTCGCAGGGCGAACTCAATTAATTCGCGTGCCACTCGCTCAAAGGCCTTTCCGAGGTCGAGAAAGGCAAAGTGTAGATGTTTTGACTTCTCACGGTGCTTTTCCATAAGCAGGCGAGGTGCATGGATAGCATCTGTCGTCAAACACCCCTTCACGAATTCACCTTGATTGATGGAAAGATTGATAATTTGTCGCATCCTTTTATAAATGATGCGTTCAAATACTTTAATGGTGTGTGACAGAAGGCGTATTGGGCGGTAATTGTTACATTCAGCAGAACTTCCCTTCTGCTTCCAAATTGGAACTGTTGTGCTACATGTCCAGTCAGCTGGTATCTTTCCCTCCTCAATGATCTTATTAAAGTAATCCGTCGACCATTCAGCTGAATGCCAGTGTTTTGATTTCCACAAGTCTGCAGGAAGATCATCTGGCCCCGCTGCATTTCCATTTTTCATTTTCACGTTAGAAGTTATCTATAGCGAATATTAATTGCCAATGAGTGAGCAAATAGCATTAACACTGTCCTGTTGTTTGACCAGAGAAGGAGCAGGACTCCAAGCAAAATATAAGCAAAAATAGTTATACTGTATTGTTAATTTAATATCAACTGCTTGCTTAATAACACTGCCGCAACAGTTGCACGAATACGCAAGAATCTACATGTTGCTTTATTCTATAGGATGACCGTTACCAAGGCAGTAGCATTCTTTCACCACAACTATAAGTGTGTGAAGGCTTATGCTCTGTACATTGGTCTTCGACGCTCCTGGCCACGTACGACATGCCAAAACTACAAGGAATAAGGGTAGACATCCGCCTCACTGATTCACGCAAACCGAGATGGTGCTTTACAGACCATAAAAAAACTTTATCTTCGATGCTGGTCGGAAAAGCATTCCTCATGCCGTGTTTCCGAATAGAACGACCTGTCTTTCTAGAAACGCTCTCTGTGTAAGACAGAATGGCAATAGCCTTAGGTGTCACCTCGTTACTTTCATCGATCGCCTGATTCACGGTATGTCGATAACGCAACAGACATGTAATATGTCTTTTACAGTAACCCGTTTGGTAAGAGGTGATTCGGGGTGGGTGAAGAAAGTTGATTAACTTTCAGGGTGTCTCTCTCGATCTCTCTCTCTCTCTCTCGCTCTCTGTGTGTGTATGTGTTGTCTTTCTGCAGATGCCGTATTATGGCCCTTGGTTAATGTAGCCCTGACTACCGAGGGGCTAAAGGTCTTGCCTAGCGATCTCTCGTTACATTTACGACTTAAAAATGACGGGGTACTTGTCAAATTATCAGCGGTTGTTGAAGACGTCACCGTATTGTAGTCCTACAAATTGTTTAAACATCTTATACGCCTTAGGTAACTTAAGACTCTCAAACACTTTGTTGGTAAAGAGCTAATTAAACGGTGTTCTGTTCATGAAACTACACTGTAAGACAAAAAAGGGACGCACTACGGAGTAGTTATACGAATGGAACGAAAATCGTTAGATGTATTGCACAAAAAAATAAATTAGTACAATTTCAGAGAAATTGGATGATTCACTCAAGAGGAACAGCTTCACAAACTCAGCAAGTCAATAATAAGTTGACCTATCTCTGACCATTATGCAAATAGTTTTTCGGGTTAGTATTGATTGACAGAGTTGTTGGATGCCCCGCTGAGGGCCGTGAGAAATTCTGTTTAACTGGCGCGTTAGATCGTCAAAATCCCAAGATGGCTGAAGGGCTCTGCCCATAATGCCCAAATCAGTCTCAATTGGGAAGAGATTCGGCGACAGTGCTGTTCATAGTAGCGTTTAGCAAGCACGAAAACATGCAGTAGAAACTCTAGCAGTGGGCATGTGGGCATTATCTTGCTGAAATGTAAGCCCACGATCACTTGTCATGAGGAGCAACGAAACGGGACACAGAATATCGTCGACGTACCGCTGTGCTATGAGGGTGCCGCGGATTACAACCAAAGGGACCCTGTCTTGACGTGAAACGGCACCTCAGACCCGTCACTCCGAGTTGTCAGACCGCATGATGGGCGACAGTCATATGGTGTCAGACGGCTGTCCTGGGCGTCTAAAAACACGTCTTCACTGGTCACCGGGACTCTTTTCGAAGCAGGTCATGTCGATGAAAACAATTCTACTGCCGTCAATGAGATTTCAGGCCCTTTGGTGGTCATCCGCGGCACCCTGGCAGCACAGCGTTACGTCGACCTGTGCAAGTCTCATTTACATTGAAATGAGAAAAACTTACATAGAGATGAATTAAATCAACATCAAACAGATAACATTCTGTTAATCTTTGCATATCGTATGATGAAAGTACCAATAACATCTTTTCAAGCCAAGAGACGCTAAATACTTTTAACGTCGTTGGTAAAGTTTTTAGATAGTGAGCGCGCAGAGTTAAAATGTGAGCTCTTCAGGAAAGTACACTACGAAGGCGAATATGACAGCAGGTACGCCACATCAATTCTAAAACGTGTATGAAAATCAATAGTTTTCCTTATATTTTTACCTCACATGTTGTTTGTTTAAGGTTAGTTTCCGAATCCAGATGTGTAAAAAAATAACTGAATATAGTTCTGGAAACGCCACAAGCCTACCTCTTTGACCTAAGTGGCCACATTCATTGTGAAGGTGAATGATAACAATTCGTAGTGCCCCCACCCATTATACTCATTACTCGCGGCGCGTTGCCGATTCCCGTAAGAGTTCGGGCTCTGTTTGTGCATTCGCACAGAAGAAGAAGATGTCAAGTGGCCGGTGAGCCTTAACTATATATATACTAAGATGAAACAGTTACAATCATAAACATGCGACGTAAGAATTTATTTTATGTTACAAAAGTTGTTAACGGTCAAGGAAATGGAAAGGTGTCAGCAATGACGTTTTAATAGTAACCACGTCGGTTTTCGCCTAAGATGATTGCGAAAAGCCAAGAGAATCCACATCACTTTGGATGAAAAAAGCAAGAAAAATAGAATCCTCGTTACCTGAATAGTTTTCCCTCAGTCTAACTCTTTTTCGAATACCGTAATGGGTGGTAAATTATGGGATGATATTTGCATTGCACTGCCTCAAATAGGGAACTACAGAACAGCGGGAACTAATATTTACCAATTTGCTTACGTTATTCATTAATATAGCCTTGAAGTAGAGTATATTTCATCGAAGCGTACCATTTTCACTGTTTGCTCCAGGTGGGGAGATGCGGAGAAAAATTAGTGTCGCGGGTGTGATACTCCTACTTTTAGAAATTCGTGGGGAAAAGTACGTGGGTGTGCAGAAAAGTGAGCCTCAGATTTTTTATAAGGAAACTCTTTTTTGTAAAAAAAATTAAACTAACTTTATTAACATTCCGTGTCTTTATCCTTTACGTCTACATATTTATTTCTCAACATAGACAACCTGGCAACGAACACATGTCTCATACGAGAGGTCGTTTTGTTGATACAGTCTCTGTAGAATGTTTGACATTGTAGTCGGAACTACAACCTCACCTCTGCTCCCATCGCTTCATCAATATCAAAGTGAAGTCCTCGAATGTGTTCTTTAAGTTCTGGAAACAGCTGAAAATCAGATGAGATTAAGCCAGTATTCTGTGGAGGACGATCGATGACAGTGAACCCATGGCGTCGGATTGTAGCAGATGTCTAATTTCTCGTGTGGTGTCTGGTATTGTCTTGCTGAAAGTGAGGGACAAACTATTCGATTTCGTGCTTTAAGTTTTCTGAAAGTCTCTTACACACTAACATATTTACATTACGCACCGACTTATTACACGTACAAGTTTTAGCTCCCTAGTGGCAGACGATTATAAGATGCGTCAGCGAAGCGGGAAAGTCGACCGAATAATATGCATTACATGTGATACCTCAATCGATACTGAGAACACAATAAAATTTCGGAGGTATTGCTTCTCAGTAAGCCCTCATTGTTAAATGCGTGAAGTTAGATACGCCTGCGTGTTCCCAAACTATTATGTTTCATTGTGTATCATTACAATAACTGCAAGCCCCTCGATAAGATAATTCACGCATTGATAATGGTATTAAAGATACAAAAGGTAGAAAGAACATATATTCGTGCGTGAAAAATCTCTTCGAATTGTCTCTGGAAATAAATAATGTTAAATTTTATTTGTTAGAGATTATATTGCCATTTAAATGCACGAAATTAATCTTACTTATTGTGCTGGCATTCAAAAATTTAAAGTGACGGCAGGTTTTTAAATCTTGTCCTACATCCACAAGCAAACGGGTATTTCTCTCGCTGTTTCCTTCGATTCCATGTGTGTTCGTACTGAATTTGTTCTTTGTTATAATTTCAACGATCGTGAGCTATAGGTACGGCTTCCTCGGGAAGCACCTCCTACCGCTTTGTTCTCATCGCGTCACGGTTTTTATTTACAGCCGTGCTCCGCGGGCGAAGAGATATAAGCTACATATCGCTCGGCCGTGTTACACGGCATAATTCAGTTTTCCAGGTTGTTCTCCGCGGGGACCAAGTCGTTTGTAAACCGTATTCGGCCGTTGTCAGTGTCTGTCATATTTCATGCGGCGCTACATTTATCGTGTCCATAGCCTCTCCGCTTCGGAGCGTGTGCCGATAGCAGAATACCGGTCGTCGGACTTTCGCGCCTGCACGCGTAAAAACGGACGCTTTCCCGGACATGCGGAAGGCACAGGCTGTGTGCTCTTTCGTGATACGTACGCATCACTCGCACAAGTGGTTGCGATTTAGATTTGTTCTGCAGTTTAAACAGCTGCGTCATGTTGCAACAGCAGTAAGTGACACGTCTCAGTAATTTCATCAGCACTGATTCGCTTTTAGTAATTTCAATTTTACATCAGCACCCTGGTTCATCTATATTTAAATTAATCTTCCAGTCAAGTGATGCTAATAGCGTGAATTCTCTTTCGGGAAGAGCATTGAGAACAACCTACAATAATGATTTGTTTCAGTACTTTGCGGAGTTGATATTAAACAACATTCCGATAGCTTCATCGACTTCGTCGAAAGACAGTTTTTTTTCCTTTTCACATTCATCCACTCAGTCTTTTGGTACTGTTGTACCACTGCCGTCTAAGGCGCTGCAGTCATGGACTGCGCGGCTGGTCCCGGCGGAGGTTCGAGTCCTCCCTCGGGCATGGGTGTGTGTGTTTGCCCTTAGGATAATTTAGGTTACGTAGTGTGTAAGCTTAGGCACTGAAGACCTTAGCAGTTAAGTCCAATGAGATATCACACACATCTGAACATTTTTTGAACCCCTGTCGATCTGCACTTTTTGTTGTGTACGACTTCGTACACAGTGGTAAGGAGAGGTGGACTGCCGAATGATGTGGCAGCTGTCGTTGTAGGAAAGCGGGACAGTAGCAGAAATGATTAGACAACAAGTTAGCACAGTAGACAGAAGCTTTACGTAACTTGTGTTTCCCAAAGTGTATGAAGACTCATTACAAATTATACAGCAAGAAATAGAGTCCAGCTCATACAATAAGTGGTTCAAATGGCTCTGAGAACTATGGGACTTGTGGAAGTTTTTTTTTCGGTAAAAAAAAAGGTTCAGATGGCTCTAAGCAGAATGGAACTTAACATCTGAGGTCAGCAGCCCCCTAGACTTAGAACTATTTAGACCAAATTAATCTAAGGACATCACACAGCTCCATGCCCGAGGCAAGATTCGAACCTGCGACCCTAGCGGTTGCGCGGTTCCAGACTGGAGCGCCTAGAACCACTCGGCCACAGCGGCCGGCCCAGATCATACAATAGCAACAAGTATGTGGCTCTTTGGACTAAAGCACAAACGATGGTATCAGAGTCGTAACTAGGCGGCGCCTGCGTATCGTCACCTACTAGAAGTGACTCCGAGGGCGAGTGGGCTGTGAGGCTGCTGCTGGCCACCCTATACTGCAGCGGTAGAGGGCGCTCGTGTTTCAGAGCCAACGGAGGTGTGCCGCGGTAGGTACGATCTATTGGGTCCACCAGATCCCGCGTTACTACTATCGGCATTTGATAGAATAAAAGTGCAATTCCGTTGTCAACCTAAAGACGCCGGCAAGGTGGAATCAATATTGATACCATGCGTTTATTTCGCAGTTCCACATTTGATTGTACAGAATGACTCAAATTTTATAAACAGGGACACCACAGCACGATTCCTTGCACACAGACAGTAGGAAGATGTTTACTGTTTTAGAAAATATAAGCAATTATTTAGTATTAACACAGCAATCGGAGCGCAATCGTTTTCATTATTCCACTTTTAGGCAAAGAGTTGAGAGAAATGTGATCCAGGAGTCACTAAACGTTTGGACACGAAGGAAGGCCAATTTTATCATTTGCTTCAAAGACTACGTATGTTTTGTGAAAGACCTTATGTCATTGATTATGTACTTCAAATATTACAACTATTCACTGTTAGCGAATGTAGTGTGTACCTCCACATTGATAATTTTTGTAATTATTTCTGAGCTATGACAGGTAATTAATTTTTAACTGATTATTAGTCTTCATACATACGCAGACGAAAAAAATCGTAACACACGGAAAAATTATAACACCAAGAAATAACTGATGTAGAGTAATGCAGTTCTGGGAACACATTTGTCTATGTAACATGTGTACATGATTAACATTGCAAGATCACACCTTAATGTAAAAATTTATAAGCCTGTGCAAATGTTAAATGCTGGTGCGTTAATAACCGGTGTATCGCACAGAATGTTCAATGATTAACATTGCAAGATCACACCTTAATGTAAAAATTTATAAGCCTGTGCAAATGTTAAATGCTGGTGCGTTAATAACCGGTGTATCGCACAGAATGTTCAATGCAAGCATGTAAACATGCATGTATTGTATTGGACACGTGCCAGATGTCAGTTTGTGACATGGAGTTTGGTGTCTGTTGCAGTTTGTCGATCAATACAAAAAATGGTTGATGCTCGTGGCGGCTGACGCTGGAGTTGCTGTCCGATGATACCCCATATGCGTCGATTGGAGACAGATCTAATGATCAAGTAGTCCAGCCAAAATGTCGACACTCTGTAGAGTATATTGGGTTACAAAACCGGTGTGCGGGCGAGCGTTATTCTGTTGTTATTTGGCTTATGTTTTAAACAGAGCCGGCTGCTGTGGCCGAGCGGTTCTAGGAGCTTCAGTCCGGAACCGCACTGCTGCTGCGGTCGCAGGTTCGAATCCTGCCTCGGGTATGGATGTGTGTGATGTCCTTAGGTTAGTTACGTTTAAGTAGTTCTAAGTTCAAATGGCTCTGAGCACTATGGGACTTAACATCTTAGGTCATCAGTCCCCTAGAACGTAGTTAGTAGTTCTACGTCTAGGAGACTGATGACCTCACATGTTAAGTCCCATTCTGCTCAGAGCCATTTGAACCTTCTTTTTTTTACCAGAAAAAACAAATTTGCACACTGCCCTCCAATGGGCTCTCTCTTAACACCACAAACGACGGTGGTTTGGGTTCAGTGGAATGCACGCTAGGGGTCGTCTGGCTCGGAGCTGTCCTTGAAGTAAGCGATTTGTAGCAGCTCGTTGTGCCACTGTTGTGCTGCCTGCCACTCAGTTTGCTGCTGCTGATGCAGTATGTTGCGTCAGAGGCATACTCCGAACACGATGTCACCGGTCCCATCGGATTTGGAAAGGGCGGGGAAAGAATTGGGCCTTGCCCTTCACAGGAACCATTCCGGAATTTGCCTGAAGGGATGTAGGGAAACCTAAATCAGGATGGCACGGCGCGTGTTTGAACCTTCGTCCTCCCGAATGCGAGTCCAGTGTGCTAATCACTGCGCCACTTCGCTCAGTCTGCCAAATCTTTCAGCAGTATCGCAGAAGGAACATCGGCTTCTTGTAGCTCTCTTATAAGACCTCGTTCAAACCCAGTGAGGAGTAGACAATGGAGTCTCGTCGCCTTAAAGGCACTCTTCACTAACATCAACTAACCACGTCCATTCTCAAGTGTAACTTACACTCGCGACCGTTGCAGCGTGTATTTAAAGCAGACGTGATTTGCTTCCTCATTGTGGCACTACCAGCGCCACTCTTATGAGACTAGCATGAAATTTGAATGAACATTAGCTTTAAGTTGTACAAACGTGCCGACCGACTTTCGTTTAGGTCGCACAACTCCTTCTTGATGTTGCGATTTTTTTTCTCTATCAGTGTATTTTTGACATTTCTCGCCAAATGCTTCGCTGAACATTAAACTAAATGTATTCGTAGGATGCAACCGTTTAGTAAAGTGTATTCTACACCAGTATTAGGGTTATGAAAATCAGAATCGAACTGAAATCTGTAACTCAAGAATTGTAAAGCAAATCTTTATCCGCTGCCCTAACTCGTCTGCAACGCTATTTTTTTTAAGTTCAGTTTCTAGTCAGGCATGTGACTAAAGTGGTGCCAAATGTCCTTTCTTTCACGTCCACTTCCCACCGAAAATATGCAAGGGATGAAATTTTGAAAGACACATTCCTGTCCTGTTATATTTGTGTTTTGTAACTCCCCCAAATAGCCTTTCTTTCATCTTCATTTTATACCGAAAATAATGACGGGACGAAATTTTAAATGAGACATTTCTACACTTTTTGTGTCTCGTAACTTCAGCTTACGCTAAACACACTATATTTATCTTTCGATTTATTCAGTCATGTTTCTCTATCTATGTGTCATCACCTGCGGGTCGCGATTTAATTGTCAAATATACAACAAAGTGTATGCCGTTTGTTATACTTTAAGCCTGAAAACTACTCACATAAAAAAAAAGACAAGCGTACAACGGTCAGTGAGATTCCAGGCCAAAGACGCCTCTGGAGACGCACAGACAACGATGGATACCAACCTGAGAGTCACCCTCCAGACTACCCGACAGCCAGGAGCGTTGATCTGGGGTGTCATTTCTTGCCATAGCGGGCTTCTTTGGCTGTCATCCGTGTCACCGTTACAACACACTCTACGTCATCGATGTTCTACACCCCGTTTTGTTGTCCCTCATGGTAATCCATCCTATATTTATATTTCAGTAAGGTAACATCGGCCCGTACACGAAGAGCGTTTCTACTGATTGTCTTCGTAGTTGCCAAACCCTACCTTGCAAAGCAAGATCGCTGGATCTACGACCAGTTGAGAACGTTTGGAGCATCATGGGCAGTGCTCTCCAACCATTTCTGGATTTTGACACTCTAACTCACCAATTGGACAGAATGTGGCTCGATGTCCCTCAGGAGGACACACAACTAAATCAATTAATGCCAAGCAGTATAACTGCACGCGTAATGGACGTAGGTGGAAAAGCAAGTTATTGACGTTTTCAGATTGTGACGCTCTTTTACTTAAAAAGACATCCACTTTTTCTGAAATTGTAATCATTTGTCTATACATGTGCATCAAATCTGCCTATATTCGTCCTGTTTGGATAGTTCTTTCGTTGTGCCTCGTTTTTCCATGCACTCTTTCTTTCTTAGGGTGTTGGCTTCTTTATTTTTAAAATTTTTCAATACCTTTGAGGTTATACACAGGCAAAATATTATTTATTCGTTTTAACATATTTGCCTATAACTAATTTAATTTTACACTCCTGGAAATGGAAAAAAGAACACATTGACACCGGTGTGTCAGACCCACCATACTTGCTCCGGACACTGCGAGAGGGCTGTACAAGCAATGACCACACGCACGGCACAGCGGACACACCAGGAACCGCAGTGTTGGACGTCGAATGGCGCTAGCTGCAGAGCATTTGTGCACCGTCGCCGTCAGTGTCAGCCAGTTTGCCGCGGCATACGGAGCTCCATCGCAGTCTTTAACACTGGTAGCATGCCGCGACAGCGTGGACGTGAACCGTATGTGCAGTTGACGGACTTTGAGCGAGGGCGTATAGTGGGCAAGCGGGAGGTCGGGTGGAGGTACCGCCGAATTGCTCAACACGTGGGGCGTGAGGTCTCCACAGTACATCGATGTTGTCGCCAGTGGTCGGCGGAAGGTGCACGTGCCCGTCGACCTGGGACCGGACCGCAGCGACGCACGGATGCACGCCAAGACCGTAGGATCCTACGCAGTGCCGTAGGGGACCGCACCGCCACTTCCCAGCAAATTAGGGACACTGTTGCTCCTGGGGTATCGGCGAGGACCATTCGCAACCGTCTCCATGAAGCTGGGCTACGGTCCCGCACACCGTTAGGCCGTCTTCCGCTCACGCCCCAACATCGTGCAGCCCGCCTCCAGTGGTGTAGCGACTGGCGTGAAAGGAGGGACGAATGGAGACGTGTCTTCTTCAGCGATGAGAGTCGCTTCTGCCTTGGTGCCAATGATGGTCGTATGCGTATTTGGCGCCGTGCAGGTGAGCGCCACAATCAGGACTGCATACGACCGAGGCACACAGGGCCAACACCCGGCATCATGGTGTGGGGAGCGATCTCCTACACTGGCCGTATACCTCTGGTGATCGTCGAGGGGACACTGAATAGTGCACGGTACATCCAAACCGTCATCGAACCATCGTTCTACCATTCCTAGACCGGCAAGGGAACTTGCTGTTCTAACAGGACAATGCATGTCCGCATGTATCCCGTGCCACCCAACGTGCTCTAGAAGGTGTAAGTCAACTACCCTGGCTAGCAAGATCTCCGGATCTGTCCCCCATTGAGCATGTTTGGGACTGGATGAAGCGTCGTCTCACGCGGTCTGCACGTCCAGCACGAACGCTGGTCCAACTGAGGCGCCAGGTGGAAATGGCATGACAAGCCGTTCGACAGGACTACATCCAGCATCTCTACGATCGTCTCCATGGGAGAATAGCAGCCAGCATTGCTGCGAAAGGTGGATATACACTGCACTAGTGCCGACATTGTGCATGCTCTGTTGCCTGTGTCTATGTGCCTGTGGTTCTGTCAGTGTGATCATGTGATGTATCTGACCCTAGGAATGTGTCAATAAAGTTTCCCCTTCCTGGGACAATGAATTCACGGTGTTCTTGTTTCAATTTCCAGGAGTGTATATTACGTAATGCTTTGGTGATAATATTATTTTTTTCTATCACTAAATATGAAACTGGTATGAGAGGAGGCCCCCCAAGAACCATGGACCTTGCCACTGGTGGAGAGACTTGCGTGTCTCATCGATACAGATAACCACAATGGAGGGGTATCTGTTGAGAGGCCAGACAAACGTGGGTTCCTGAAGAGAGGCAGCAGCCATTTTCAGTAGTTGCACGGGCAACAGTGTGGATGACTGACTGACCTGGGCTTACGTCACTAACCAAAACGGCCTTGCTGTGCTTCAACTGCGAACGGCTGAAAACGAGGGGACATTACAGCCGTAATTTTTCCCGAGGGCATGCAGCTTTACTGCATGGTTAAATAATGATGGCGACCTCTTGGGTAAAATATTCCGGATATAAAAGAGTCCCCCATTAGTAACTCCGGGCAGAGACTTCTCAGAAGTGCGTCGTTATAAGGGGAAAGAAACCTGGAATACTACGGATCGGAGATTGGGATGTCAGAGCTCTTAATCGGGTAGGTAGGTTAGAAAATGTATAAAGGGAAATGGATAGATTGACGTTAGATGTAGTGGAAATTAGTGAAGTTTGGTGGCAGGAGGAACAAGAGATCTGGTCAGGTGAATACAGTGTCTTAAATAAAAAATCAAATGTGGGCAAGACAGGACTAGATTTGGTAATGAATAAAACAGTCGGAGTGTGGTAAGCCATTGCGAGCAGCATTGTGAACGCGTTATTGTGGGCAAGATAGACACGAAATCGAGCCCTATCGCAGTCATACAAGTATATGTGCCAACTAGCTCCGCAGACGACGAAGAGACTGAAAAAAATGTATGATGAGATAAAAGCAATTATTCAGAAAGGGAGAGGAAAATTTAATACTCATGGGGCATTGAAATTCGATAGCAGAACATGAAGAGGAGGAAAAGTATTAGGTGAATTGGAATGAGTGTAAGGAATGAAAGTGGAACCGCCTTGTAGAATTTTGCACATAGCACAACATACCCATGGATAATATTTGATTCAATAACCTTGAAAGGAGGTTGTATCCATGGAAGAGGACTGTAGATACTAGAAGGTTTCAGATAGATTATATAAAGGTAAGACAGAGATTTAGGAAGCAGGTTTCAGATTGTAAGACATTTCCAGCAACCAGATATGGACTCTGTAAGTAGGCTGTTTAGTTTTTTTTATTGGTAACGCCGCCGCCACGTAGCGCTCTGTACGAAAATCACTGGCTGTGCCGTGTGCAGTCTGTGGCTGGTTGGCATTGTTGTAATACTCGCCATTGTAGTGTCGGGCAGCGGCAGCTAGATGCTAACAGCGCGTAGCGTTGTGTAGTTGGAGGTGAGCCGCCAGCAGTGGTGGACGTGGGGAGAGAGATGGCGGAGTTTTGAAATTTGTAAGAATTGGTGTCATGAACTGCTATATATATTAAGACTAGTGAGATAAATACATTGTTTGTTCTCTATTAAAATCTTTCATTTGCTAACTATGCCTATCAGTAGTTAGTGCCTTCAGTAGTTTGAATCTTTTATTTAGCTGGCAGTAGTGGCGCTCGCTGTATTGCAGTAGCTTGAGTAATGAAGATTTTTGTGAGGTAAGTGATTTGTGAAACATATAGATTAATGTTAGTCAGGGCCATTCTTTCGTATGGATTTTTGGAAGTCAGATTGTGTTGCGCTAAAAACTATTGTGTGTCAGTTTAAGCACAGTCGTGTAAAATTTTTCAAAGGGGACGTTTCAAATGGCGACCCTGCCAGGATACCTCACTGGAATCTTCTGATTTTTTCCTTGAAGTTTGTGTAATTAGTGTAGCTTTTGTTTATTGCTGGCGCGTAATCATAGAGAGAATTTCCTTTGTAGTTGTAGTCTTTCATTGTTGTACAGTACAACAGTTGTGGCATGCATGTAGAGTTGCACCAAGTATTTCGCAGCTGCGCTTGCAATTAACTAGATATTATTTTCAGTGATATGTTAAAGTGTTCTCATATTTTTGCTTTTCAAATTGTGCTTTTTTGTGTTGTCGTGTGAAATATTGTGACAATAATGGCGTGTGAAAAAGTAATACTAGGCTCCAAAGTAAACTGAGAAATGACAGTGAAGACTAAAGCATTGTGTTAGCGCCACCATGTAATGAATTAACTAATGTTCAAAGTAGTAATTTGGTAATTGTGCATAGGGAAATGGAGCGGGTTGCAAATAATGCTGTAGGCAGTGAAACAATTAGTGAACAGGAAAGCGTTATCGATCGATCGGTCGGCAACAGCTCGCCTCAGGATTCCGAAATGACAGGACACAATATTGCAAATACTGTAGATTCAGGTTTTGTGTCCTCACCGTTTTCTCAAATAAGTCAAGACACATTTTCTGTTTTTCAAACTGCGAATATTGCCGGTGCAAATGCATTGCCGAATAGGACTAAGGAACATGTTTCAGACAGCAGTGCATTGTTATTACAATTAATTCAACAAATGGGACAAAAGCTTCAAAAGTTAGACACAATGGAACAAAATCTTCAAAAGTTAGACACAACGCTTGAACAAAATCAGAAGCAAATGGGACAGAATCTTCAAAAGTTAGACACAATGGAACAAAATCAGAGACAAACACAGCAACAGTTGAACACAATGGAACATAATCTTCGGAAGTTAGACACCACACTTGAACAAACACGTGAAGATTTAACTACTGAGTTACATAACATTGAATCGAAATGCCGAAAAATCTGTAATGACGTAAAAACACAAATTTGTGAGCATTTTCAACCTTTTTTTTCGCGGCATGAAAACGCATTATAGAATCACGAAGCAGCCATAAAAGAATTGCAAACTGTTGTTCGTGAAAATCACGACACCTTGCAAGCTAAAATGGACTCAGTTGCATCCACCGATTCGGTTACGCAACTTGCAAGAACTCCGGAAAACTTAAAGGACACAGTAAATTCGATTTCAACTCAAATGGACACTTTGAAACTTGGTTCAGAAAAACACACTGAGGAAATATGTTCACTATCGGAGAAAGTAGCCGAACTTTCGGATCAGTTCACTAATTTATCTACGAAGGTAGATGATAATCTGAATGACACAAAACCGGTAGTCTTTAATGACACAGAAGAGTTCGAACAAATTAGGATATTCAAACAAAATCAGAATCAAATTAATACGCAACACCAAAGAGAAATCCGGGAAGTACAAGATCAGTTGACACAGGCAATACAAGAATTACGTATCTCAGAGGACACTCGCACTCCAATACGGGAAGAGGGACATAAAAATACGGACCTGCTACAAAATAACAACACAGGGCACTTTGGAGATTATGAAAGAAATTGGCAAAGTACACCGAATTTTGAGATGGAACCGCCGAAACGACGTAACAATGACCGATATGCGACCCGCCGACACGATGATTTTGACTATAAGCTGTTCATTACTACACGTAAATTCAAAACATTTAAGAATTCTGGCAACGACATTCATCCACAAGCGTGGCTCCATCAATTCTCTCATTGTTTTCCTCCCAACTGGTCACTAGAGCACAGATTAGAATTTATGTGTGGCTACTTGGAGGGTGAACCAGCTGTAAGAATGCGATCGGTCCTTTCACGATTGCCACAGTGAAGGAGAATTTTACCATGCCTTCCTCTCAGCATATTGGTCCCAAGCCACACAAGACCGAGTAAAACATGCCATCATGATGATGAAACATTTCGAACAATCTGAATTTTCCAGTCTTGTGAAATATTTTGAACACATGTTGCACAAGAATCAGTACCTGTCAAACCCATACAGCCCGTCAGAACTCATCCGCATTTGCTTAATCAAATTGCCTGAACATTTACGGCATATTATTTTGGCACGCCGTTGCAAAGACGACATTGAAGCTTTTCAGGGACTCTTACAAGAATTAGAAATTGACACTGACAATCGCGAAACGCGAAAACAGGAACACAACAATTACAGGTCCCATCCGTCGCAATTCCGCGATGAAAGAACAATAAATGGACACGACAAGGCCATTCTCACATCACAAATCGTGACCAAAACAGACACCACCCATATGACAACCACAGGCAGAGTAATAGTTACAGAGAAAGATCGCATTTCCGTAGTAATGAATATCACAGACACAATCAGAGAAACAGACAATACGGGAACCAAAATAATTATTATCAAGGGAGACGGACTAACGTCAGACGCAACGGTCCAGCGCACAGTTACGATTCAGGGAGAAATTCTCCACCACGTGACCGACAAGAAATTAATTACAGAAATTACCGACATGACGACAGACCTGAATTTCACCAGAACTGGCGGGATTCAAACAGAGCAGGGCCCTCTCGGCAAGGTGAATTTGTAGAAGTTAGGTCTCCTAATCCCAATAACGACGCGCGCCAACAAAGAAACAGACAATGACTCGCACCGCAGGCACCCACCTGCGCCGGCTGGCTCAGAGAAAAATTAACATAAGCTAACCTTGAGCAAAATTCCAGTATTCCTTACCGACCTAACCATATGATAATTGCTTTTCAGTTGGCAGTCTGCGTACTAGGAAGAGTAACGGTTTACATGCAAAACCGTTTATTAAGAGATAATGTGCTTTTTAAGTTTGTCTTTGCCATAAAACATTTCACTTCACATTTCTAGTATGCTTTGTCACACTGAGAAACTGTTAACATGCAACAATGTTTGAAGTTTACTATCCAGTCTAGAACCTACAGAACATATTTAGACAGTATTTACGACTACATTGTTATAGTGAACAGACATCACTGTGTTATTGCATGTGTACATTCTTGCTTGTTAGTTGCACGATTACGTAACGACTATAAGGCTCACATACATAGAACATTTACCAGTATTGCTAATGAGATTTTAATGCAACATTTTGGTTTACTTGAAAATACATTCTGGATTTAAAGTACTTTCTGTGAGATACCAGATGATACAGTGGTTAGTTTATATGACAGCTACACGATTTTATCACGATGCTACTAATGAGTGACAATTTACAATGTTGCTTTTGCAGTTTATCTGTTTTATATCTGCACAGTTTTTCTGAATTTTTCTGGAAAGTAAAACATGTTTTAGTAGTAACGTTTGTGGTATAGCTACAATGAAACAGCCTTTTTTGTAGCACAACAATACGTTACAGTACAGTACTTACTTCATCACGGCAATAAGCGTAATAACTAAGATATGTATACGCAAGGCATTTCAATTTCGTTTATCATGAGGTAAGTACAATGACTTCTGCAGAACTTAGCTTTCGGAGGACAATAACTACGACACTTCCACAGAGAATGTCTTACAGCAAGACGCACATTTAGCGCTACAGGACACGCATTAAACTATTTATTTTTCAACATATTTGAATTACAAAGAAAGTTTTCCATGATACATTTCATTCCATTGCTGCAGTCTGTAACACCTGAGGATATAATTACATTATTCCTCAGGGGGGTACACGCTTACTTTGTGTACCATGTGTTTGGCAAGCACAAGGAGCCCTAGCTAATATGGTATTTGTTTATACAACTTTACACATCGGTACCATATTTCTCTAACACATAAATTACACAGCTATCTGATCATCTAACTGAGAGAGACAAACATTTACTTTACTACATCAGTGACAGATGTTTACGTAATTACACCATTGGATAACTTCACACTTACGAAGTTGTATTTTGTGAACTGTTCATATTTTTACGGAACCATTGTGATACTATGAGAGCTTTGAATGACATATTTGGTATGGGATCATGATTTTTAAAGTACGTTTGAGGCACATGACACTTTTGACATGAGCAGAGAATTTTTTTAGGTTTTGAAATTATCGGAGGAAGCTACAACGTTTTTGAGAATTGATTGAGATGTTACGATATTATTACGACGACGATGTGTATTATGCTGTTGCGGTATGCTTATGATAAATAAACTGATGCTATTTGATTATGCTACGTATCTGTTATGATGAAAAATTGAAGAAGTGTCTATGAATATGTGTATATGTAATAAAGGTAAGAAATAATGAGTAGTGGTTAGGGACTCTGATTTGTGAAAAAGGATGTTGGAAACCGAGAATCGTACTTTAAGAGTTATGAAATTAGTGTATATGCGTGAATGTATCACTATGCTGGCGAAAATTTTTTGGACACAATTATGTTTAAATAATTTTATTTCTACAGATTTGTAACGCAAATTCTTGACCGGTGAATTTTTTTTGTATGAGACTGCCACTGTAGCGGAAACTGGTGTCGTAAATATTTCGATAAGACAGTTAAGTGACTACGTGCATGTAATGCGTCGTGGGCACCCAGCTGCGCGACAACCACCTGACAAAAGAAAGCCATTAGTGTGTGCCTGTCAGAGGCACAGGTGGAGAAAAAAAAAGAGGCCATTATCCTCGCTATTGAGATTCCTTTGTAGAAAGCATCGCAAATACGACACGCTCAAACTTGAAAACATATGATTACACTGTGGAGCTCTTAATTTATGATATTTACTAAAATGCCTAATGAAACGACGAGAAACATTTCATGGCTATTGTCCTGCAAGTTGAGAGAAATGCCATGTGGCTTGCTTTATGCATTTATTTACTCATTTTGTTTAATATCTAGTTTCTAACTGCACTGAAGCATTGGTTAAAATAAATTTTATGCCTACAGATCCAGTAAATAATAACTTTATGATGTACTTAAAAAAAACGAAGTAGCACAAAAAGACATTTCCCTTCACAGAAATTGCATACAGAATTGTCTTTTCAAGTACATGGTAATATTTTTTTTACAATAAATTTTTGTGGTGCACCACTTTAATTGCATAGACATTAAGATGTGAATAGACATTGTCCTTATCTGCATTGTTGTCTTTAATGTAACATTTTTTCTGATTGAGGTTTGCCATGTTTAGGTAAAAAGTTATAGCATTTGCTGCAGCTGTTTGCCATTCATAGTGCTACTGAATGTCACTTTGTATTACTAGGTTAAGCCAATTTTATTACTGATTTATTTTTCTTGTTTGCTGCGCATTGCCTTATATTAGTTGTAATATTGCTGCCTTTTTTCGCCAATTTCCATTTTTTAACATTGCTGTTTGTGTAAATTGTTTTGTGCTGCTGCATTGCCTCATCCCTTAGTTAAGCATCTGAGCTCAGTAGATTTAAGTTAGCTTAAGAGGGGGTAGCCTATATAAGAGAATGATTTGCGATATATTGGAAGAAATGCATTGAGAAGTTATACGAAAAAAGTACAGAAATCAGGTATAGATAGGACTTTTTGGAAATAATGAAGAACGAAGGGAGATCTCCGAGAACTAAAGAAAGTTTTGTTTGCAAAATACTGCAGTAAAACAAACCCTGTCCTTTCCTTTTGTGTTATCCCACTATGTGTTTGTGTACCCTTGTGTATTTGTTTTCTTCCTGTCTCTGTGTGCTGTTTCATAGAATTTTTTCTCTTCTAATACTAAGCTACATTCACTATGATGAGGAATACTGTTATCCTCAAATATAATTTGCGTCAATAACATCTTATTTACTTCGTAAAGATGTTTACACATTATTTATTCTGTTTTTTTCTAATGCTCATGTGTGAGGTTGATGTTTCAAAAGTTACTCTGATCTTTTATGTATATACTTATGTCGTAATTTTTGTAACACTGATGTATTTGCTATTTCGATTCTTTTGTAAAGCCTGTATTACTGCAAATGTTATCTGTATTGTTATGTTCTTTAAAGATGTATTTTGTACCTTTGTTATTGCATTCTTATGTTATAAAATTGTAACTGACACCAGTTCATCAAATTAAGTAACTTGTAAATTACATTTCACTGCACACGTTTCTGTTAGTCATACTATATGGACAATATGTGAGAAGTAGGGACTGATAGTGTTTGCATGTGTGTTACTTATTCAGCAAGGGACTGGACAACAGCATTGCTGGTTCTAAAGACATTTCAAACAAATTCTTTGTGAGTGGACAAGTGGTGGTTTTTTGGACTTGCTATATTCTCCGCAAGACCCTTCAATGGTGATTGTGCATCTGCACAGTCGCAACAGATGGTTTCTGGCCGTCTCTACAAGGACTACAATGGGTCTACACCTTTGATAACTCACCAGTCACAAGGACTGCAGTGGGTCTGCACCTCTGGTGGCCCACCAATACCATAATCTCTACTAGGACTACAGTGGGTCTGCTCTGTGATGACCTACCTACCAATATTCTTCAAAACTTCGGCTGACACTGCTGTGGGTTTGCTTTGTTGTGGCCCATTACCTGTCTGCATGTCAAGAGTCAGCACTGTCTTTCCGTTGGAAGGACAACGCTACTTCTTCAAAACTGCATGGAAATCCGCTACTTCCGTGTCCATTTTCTTTTACTACTCAGACTTTGAGAAAAACACTGCAATTTTACTTTGATGAATGATCATGATTGTCTTTATGGACTGTGAGAAAATTTAGCTCTTGACCAACATTGTATCGATAAGTGTGTGCATTTCATTTCTTTGTTATTGTAATTATGAAAAAAATTTTCAAATCTGTATTGGCCACTGCCCAAAACAATTTGTAAATTTTCTCTGGGGAGCATGGAGGCTATGTAAGTAGGCTGTTTAGTTTTTTTTTATTGGTAACGCCGCCGCCACGTAGCGCTCTGTATGAAAATCACTGGCTGTGCCGTGTGCAGTCTGTGGCTGGTTGGCATTGTTGTAATACTCGCCATTGTAGTGTCGGGCAGCGGCAGCTGGATGCTAACAGCGCGTAGCGTTGCGCAGTTGGAGGTGAGCCGCCAGCAGTGGTGGACGTGGGGAGAGAGATGGCGGAGTTTTGAAATTTGTAAGAATTGGTGTCATGAACTGCTCTATATATTATGACTAGTGAGGTAAATACATTGTTTGTTCTGTATAAAATCTTTCATTTGCTAACTATGCCTATCAGTAGTTAGCGCCTTCAGCAGTTTGAATCTTTTATTTAGCTGGCAGTAGTGGCGCTCGCTGTATTGCTGTAGCTTGAGTAACGAAGATTTTTTGAGGTAAGTGATTTGTGAAACGTATAGGTTAATGTTAGTCAGGGCCATTCTTTCATATGGATTTTTGGAAGTCAGATTGTGTTGCGCTAAAAACTATTGTGTGTCAGTTTAAGCACAGTCGTGTAAAATTTTTCAAAGGGGACATTTCAACTCTGACCTCAATCTATTGATCTTGAAATGTAGATTAATATTGAAGAAACTGCAAAAAGGTTGGAATTTAAGGAGATGGAACCTAGATAAACTGAAAGAACCAAACATTGTAGAGTGTTTCAGAGCGAGCATTAGGGAACGGTTGTCAAGAAAGGGGAGAAGCAATACAGTAGAAGTAGAATGGGTGATTTGAGAGATGAAGTAGTAAAGGCAGCAAAGGCTTAAGTAGGTAAAACGATGAGGGCTATTAGAAATCCTAGAGTAACAGAAGAGATACTGAATTTAATTGATGAAATGCGAAAATATAAAAAATGCAGTAAATAAAGCAGGCAAAAAGGAATAAAAAACTTCTCAAAAATGAGATCGACAGGAAGGGCAAAATGGCTAAGCACGGATGGCTAGAGGACAAATGTAAAGATGTAGAGGCTTATCTCTCTAGGGTTAAGATAGACACTGCGTACAGGAATATTAAAGAGAACTTTCGAGAAATCAGAACCACTTGTATGAACATCAAGAGCTCAGGTGGAAAACCAGTTCTAAGCAAACAAGGAACAGCAGAAAAGTGGAAGGAGTATATAAAGAGTCTATACAGGGGCGATGTGCTTGAGGGCGATAGTATGGAAATGGAAGAGGATGTAGGTGAAGACGAAATGGGAGATAAGATACTGCGTGAAGAGTTTGACAGAGCACTGAAAGACCTGAGTCGAAACAAGGCCCCGGGAGTAGAAAACATTCCATTAGAACTACTGACAGCCTTCGGAGAGCCAGTCCTGACAAAACTCTACCATCCTGTGAGCAAGATGTACGAGACAGACGAAATACCCTCAGACTTCAAGATGAATATAATAATTCGAATCCCAAAGAAAGCGTGTGTCGACAGGGGTGAAAATTATAAAACTATTAGTTTAATAAGTCACTGCTGCAAAATACTAACGTGAATTCTTTACCGACGATTGGAAAAACTGGCAGAAGCCGACCTCAGAGAGGATCAGTTGGGATTCCGTAGAAATGTTGGAACACGTTAAGCAATACTGAGCCTATGACTTATCTTAGAAGATAGATTATAGAAAAGCAAACCTACGTTTCAAGCGTTTATAGACTTAGAGAAAGCTTTTGACAATGTTGACTGGAATACTCTCTTTCAAATTCTGAAGGTGGCAGGGGTAAAATACAGGGAGCGAAAAGTTATTTACAATTTGTACAGAAACCAGATGGAAGTTATAGGAGTAGAGGGGCATGAAAGGAAAGCAGTGGTTGGGAAGGGAGTGAGAAAGGGTTGTAGCCTATCCCCGATGTTATTCAATCTGTATATTGAGCGAGCATTAAAGGAAACAAAAAAATTTAACGTGGGAATTAAAAGCCATGGAGAAAAAATAAAAACTATGCGGTTTTCTGATGATATTGTAATTCTGTAAGAGACTGCAAAGGACCTGGAAGAGCAGTTGAACGGAATGGATAGTGCCTTGAAGGGAGGATATAAGACGAACATCAACGAAAACAAAACGAGGATAATGGAATGTAGTCGAATCAAATCAGGTGATGCTGAGGGAATTAGATTTAGAAATGAGACTGTTAAACTAGTAAATGATTTTCTCTATTTGCGGAGCAAAATAACTGATGATGGTCGAAGTAGACAGGATATAAAATGTAGACTGGCAATGGCAAGGAAAGCGTTTCTCAAGAAGAGAAATTTGTTAAAATCGAGTATAGATTTAAGTGTCAGGAAGTCGTTTCTGAAAGTATTTGTATAGAGTGTAGCCATGTATAGAAGTGAAACATAGACGATAACTAGTTTAGACAAGAAGAGAATAGAATCTTTGGAAATGTGGTGCTACAGAATAACGCTGAAGAATACATGGGCAGATCACTAACTAATGAGGAGGTACTGAGTAGAACTGGCGAGAAGAGGAATTTGTGGCACCACTTGACTAGAAGAAGGGATCGGTTGGTAGGATATGTTCTGGGACATCAAGGGATCACCAACTTAGTATTGGAGGGTGAAAATCGTAGAGGCAGACCAAGAGATGAAAACACTAAGCAGATTCAGAAGGATGTAGGTTGCAGTAATTGCTTGGAGATGAATATTAAGAAAGCGAATAGTGATACCATAAAAAAATGATGAGGTTGTGCTTTAGTTTACGGAAATTTCTTCGGATACCCCAGAATCTACGCCAGAGCCATCAGGTTTGAGTTCTTTACAGGCTAGTTTTGCTCAACGTCTAGAAGAAGCTGAAGAACCCGACACAGGTGATTTGCCTGTTCCTGTAAGTGGTACGACTCCCACAAATTCTTAGCTTCCTTTGTGACTGCTGAAACTGCGACACCAGAACAAATTGTAAATACATCAGGAGAGTCAGGCTTCGTGGGAAACGATGTTGGAAAATGGTTTGAAAATATAGATTCAAACATGCTATAGCTAATACGACGGCGAGGTTCCGAAGTGTTCCATCAAATTAGTACAGGCCTCGCTGAAGAACTAGCAGTACCACGCACGGTTGAGACTCAGACACGAACTCTTTCACCTGGAAGCATTATCAAGGAGAGGACTACAGAAGAATTATTTTGATGCACATTGACAAATGGAGAAGAAGCTTTAGCACTTTGATGGCTCAATCTACTTCTAAAGCGTCATTGTTTCGCACTGTATTCGTTTCTTTTAGAGCACATTCACTACGGGTTTAATACTTACTGGAAAGTCAACCTTGAAGTCAACATCTATGAATAAACTACTGCATACAGACACAGTTTTTGCAAATGGAAAGAGTTGGAAACAAATCTTCAAGAAGGGGTAGTTGATGAAAAAAAGCAAGAAGTCGAGACAAAAGAAATAAAAATACGCTGTGATATTCTAACCACAATTCCCATGAAAAGAAAATTTTGCATAGTGTGGTCGTGGGGAGGATGAAATCAGTGTCAACAGAGGCAACTCTTTAAAACTGGTACGATTCTGTTTTGCGAGAACATTTAGTAAGAAGAAAATGGGCCAAAAATGTCTTTTCCTTGTTCGTTCCAGAAGTTCAGAAAGAGTTTACTGAAATTTTCGGGACAAAACTTCGCACAAAAATTATAGATCAGGTTTGAAGAGCAATTATTAATCCATGATATTCGACATTACACCGAGTATCAGTTACAAACACCAAACAAGTCATTTATTACAATACGTGAAGATTGAAAATCAGGATGCACGCCTAGAGGAGTAGAATCTTATATAGATTTCAATGAAACGAAATCAAAAAGCCAAATATACTGGTGAGATAATACTAAGTAAGCTCAATGCTGATGGACTAGACATAATGAACTGTAGAAGACAAGCTTGCGATAATGCTACTACACTGGCCAGGTGCAGAGCAACGAATAAATTCGTAATGCTGAATTAGTGTCGTCCTCAAACCACTCATTGAACCTAGTTCGCTTGAATGCTCCCTTTTTAGTGTCCACTCAGGGATGGGAATTTCTGATTCGTGTTACAGACGAGAGGTTGAAGACGGTTCAGGGGACACATTGGAGCTCAAGAAGCGGTGCAGTTAACATGACAAAAATATTACAACGACATTTTGTATCTTTTTTCTCTTGCTACCGATATTACATCAATTGAGTGATATCCAAAACAGTTTTCAAATGTAGGAACTTGAAGTACATCAGTTTCTTCAGGCAATAAGCGTCTTACAGACAATGTTTTCTTCATTAGATAACGTAACTGGTGAAAATCGTGTAATATTCCAGCAGCTCCAGAATTTGATCGAAAAAATGCCTTCCGAAGGCCTGCAATAATACTGTGCGTCGATGATGAGGAATGCCACCTAGACAATGCTCCTCAAGATCCTGACAGAGAAGAGATTGAGTGTGTGCGTCTCTGGGCTTTCGTAGCTCCTGCAGAATGTAAGAGACACCTTATTGGCTCAAGCCCACTGTGTTTACTGAAGTTTGTTTGTGAGTCCAAACTTGAAGGAGGTTAGCTAACATGGTTTCTAATGATGAGAATATTTCTCACAGCTGCCATAAGAGGCTATCAGAGGATCTTATCTAAGTTGAAACTGATAAATTATTTAAGATATACGATCTTATCTAAGTTGAAACAGATAAATTATTTAAGATATACGATGTATACTTTAACATTAACAAATCTAGCTGCTTTGGCAATCGAACAACAGGTAAAAAATAACGTCCTCCAATAAATTAAAGCGTTTGCGTTGAAAAAAATCACACAGAATACAATTTCAATTTAAGATAGTTTCTTTATTTAGAATCTAGTAGAAACAATGGTAAAGTAACAGAGGTTTTCTCTCTTGTAATTCTTTGCGTGTGTTTTACAGCCCATATTAGATACGTTAGTGCCTCCGTGAACTTCCATAGTTCACGCTGATCCTGAATATGTTTGGCGTGATTGCTGTGTTTCAAGTTCATTTGTGAATACATTCTGGTGTTTGCAATGTGAGGTCTTATATCTTTATATCATCTGTGCTCTGTATAGATGAGAACACAAAGACACTTATAGATTATTCGCGGAACGAATATAATGTTTCATTCAGATAAATATATGTTCAAATTCCTCTTAGAAGTTTCATTGCGTTGCGTTATTCTGTTAGAAAATACTCCTTGGAAACTGTTACGAATGGTAGCACAACAGGCCGAATCACCAGATTGACGTACGAATCTGTCATCAGGATGAGTGGTATAACCACGAAAGTGCACCTGCGAAATCGTCATCAGCCCATAAATCAAGGTGTAACTCCAGTGTGCCTACACGTAGGCAGGTTCGTTGGAGGCCATCAACCTGCTTCCATCTATCCAACACACGGCCATCACTGGCACCTTCGCAGAACCAGCTTTCATCAGAAAATGTAACACACCTACACTCTGACCTCCAATGAGCTATCGCTTGACAGCGCTCACATCCCAAATGACGATGGTTTGAGGTCAGAGGAATGCTCGCAACACGCGACTGGCTCGGAGCCGTCCTTGAGGTAACCGATTTGTAACATTTCGTTGCATCATTGTGGCTTTAACTGCTGCTCAGTTTTCTGTTGCAAATGCAGTATAATACAGATCCATAAGCCAGAAACGATTATCTTCTCGCTCCATACGGCCACGTGGGCGTCCGGAGCCCGCTCTTCTTGCGTGCGTACGTTCTCGTCACCCCCGATGCCAGCATTGATGTAGACAGGGTCCATGCCCGTCATGTCTTTCTACAACATCACAAAAGTAACATCCAGCATCTCGTAGCCCAAATACAAGATTTCGTTAAAACTCAGTGATGTGTTGATTACGCTATCTTTGTTGCCTTAAAGGCGTTCTTCACTAACATCAACTCACCACATCCAGTCTCAAAGGCAACTAACGCTCACGACCGTTACAGCGTCTACTTAAAGCGAACCTGATCTCTGTTCTCATAGTGGCGCTGCTATCGCCACTTTTACGCGACAGGCAAAGATTTGAGGCTAGACTGCTCTGTAAAAAAGGTCCAAAACATGTTTCATAAATTTCATTCCGTCTGTTATTATTTTTCGCAAGTATTAGTGAACACACGGAAATCAGCGTATCGCTACTGAACGCAGCTGTCCATTTTCGAAGTAGAGAGTCAGACGCAGTGGCGTTCTAAATAGCGGTGGATACAGCTTCCTCAGTTGCTCGTGTCTGATACGGTCGAGAAAAGTGGCCGACTGCAAATAAGAGCAGATTGTTTCTATAAAGCAGAAGGTTGTTCGAAATAATGAAAAAACGTTATTAAATATTTACATATACACTTTCCTTAATTTTGACTTCAATAACGCAGCTTTATTTTAATTCCTTGTTCTCTCTTTGACAAGATACATGGATCGAATCCAAAACGTGAAACTGTGACGTTCCTGCATTACTTTGGCAACGTCCTTGAGAACCTCTTCTACCGTCGTCCCTGTGCTCCAGGTGACGTGAGACGTACTCTGTTTCGATAAACAGGGTAATCCTAAGTACATCACGATCGGTAAAGTAAACGTAAATTACATTTTTATCGACGGTTCTAGAAATACTTGCCACTGGTCTTAAAGGGGAGGCCGCCAATTTTGAAATTCAGATTCGATTCATACTGCGCATAATAAAAGCTCATGGGCACAGGTGTAATGTGGCAAAGCACCAAGATGCACTTCTCCGCCGTTGTCGAGAAAATCGACAGGTAAGAGAAACCGTTGCGGTGAAATACTCTTTACGATTAACGATTCTTTACAGCGTCGTGGCGCAGCGGTAAGCACTCAGGTTCATAATCCGAAGGGCGCCGGATCGAATCTCGCGCCATGCAACGTTTTTTTATTATTTGTTTTTTGTAATTCAAAAGTATACACACACACAAATCCCCTGCAACCAGTTGCAACAATTATGCATATAATAAGTTGTTGAAAGCCGTTTGTCGTGGAAACATAATACTTGGAATAAAACACAATATCAAAAACAATATTCAAGTGGATACAATTTATTTCATACCTGCCACAGCAAATTTGTGTTCATGGAGTCTTTATTCTAATTCGAACGTTTGACTTACACTATACGTATTCGTTTCGGAATATCATTTCTACGTCTTCCGTTCACTATACGTGGTAAACATTATGAAGAATTAATAACATTTGTGAAATTCAACTTTGTTTGCGGAAAGGATAATGATATTCGAAGTCGCCAGTTTTTCCACGACAAACGAATTTCAACTTATTATTATATGCATAATTGTTGCAACTGATTGTAGTGTGTGTGTGTGTGTGTGTGTGTGTGTGTGTGTGTGTGTGTGTGTGTGTGTGTGTGTACATTTGAATTACAAAAAACACATAATAAGAAAAGTTGCCTGGTGCGAGGTTCGATCCGGCGACCTTTGGATTACGAAACCTGGGGCTTACCGCAGCGCCACGACACTGCAGAAAAATATTAATCGTAGAGAGTATTTCACCGCAACGGTTTCTTTTAACTCGATTTTCTCGACAACGGCTGAGAAGTGCATCTTGGTGCTTTGCCACATTACACCTCTGGCCATGAGGTTTTATAAAGCGCAGTATGAATCGAATCTGAATTTCACAATTGGCGGCCTCCCCTTGTTAGCCCTAGCTATAGGCATTCTCGAAATCATGAGGCTTCCTCATCTAACTGTTAGCTCTGAAACCTACATAATGGCAGCCACCAAAAGATGACGGACGTTTTTAAGGTAACACACAAGCACTCGCCTGCGTAAGCCAACTTGCCAAAAAGAATCTACCACCTGTTCCCCATACCCAGCGGGATGTACTGTTTCTAAATCTCTAGTCTGCACGATATTCAGTTTGGATTAAATGTTTCAGTCAGCAAGAGCTGTGGTAATGGGCTCACTAGCTTCCGCCCCCGAACAGGTAATCCCATAGGTTCGTTCCCCTCGTTTTCTGCTGCTACTACACTCCCTGCTACTACGAGGGTAATCCCAAAAGTCAGGTATCCTATTTTTTTATAATTACATAGACCTGCTTATTTCTAGAATGTTTTACATCAGTTTACAGCTCGAACATTTAGCTATTTTTCGACAAAATCACCATTTCCGTAGATGCTCTTTGTAGACGCTGTGGAAGTTTTTGTATGCCCATGTCATACCAGATCGCCCCCATGCTGTTGAGAAAGTTAGGAACCTATTCTTTAATCTCGTCGTCGGAACTGAATCGCTGGGACCACAATTAAAGCTGACTGGTACTGTGAGATTCTGTAAAAAACCAAACGGGCAATTCAGAAACCGAGTAGAGGAATGGTGAGCAAGGGCGTACACATTCTCCATGACAACGCTTGCCCGCATATCCCTCGGCAAACCGTTGCTCTCCTGCAACAGTTGCAGTGGAACATAATCACCCACCCACGCTATAGTCCTGACTTGGCGCCCAGTTCCCTAGGTTAAAAGAACATCTGGCCGGGAAGCGATTCAGCTCCGACGACGAGGTGAAAGAAGCGCTTCATAACCTTCCGAACAGCATGTCTTCGAGCTACATATACAGAAATGGTGATAATTTCGAAAAAGCGAGTCTATATACTTAAAAAAAGCGGAGACCTTACTTTTGGGATTACCCTCGTAGCACACTCCTTCTCGGTGTCACTTCGTGGCATAACCACTCGTTACTGTTACTTTCATCCCAACGTTATTAATAGCTTATACCTGAAAGTAGGCTCTTGCGAGTGGTGGAATTCTCATGAACCCAACAAAACCCGATGTAACTGAATTCACCCCGTCAGCTAGTGGAAATCCGACAAACAGAGCGTGCCTGTTCACATGCAGACTGCTTGTACATAGGGGAATGGAGAGTTGGAATGCCTACTGAGCCCCCACTGACAAGGAGTTATTATAGACTACATGCAAGTAATAGTACTCCCCAAACTTCAATGAAAACAGCACATTTTATTGTTATTTAAGGCCATTCCCCACAGGCTCAAGAACTATATGTTACTAGTTATTTGCCGGCCGTAGTAGCCGAGTGGTTCTAGGCGCTACAGTCTCGAACGGGGCGACCGCTACGGTCGCAGTTTCGAATCCTCCCTCGGGCATGGATGTGTGTGATGTCCTTAGGATAGTTAGGTTTAAGTAGTTCTAAGTTCTAGGGGACTGATGACCTCAGCAGTTAAGTCCCATAGTGCTCAGAGCCATTTGAACAATTTTTACAAGTAAATTACTTCTCAAACTGTCTTAAATATATGAAGTTTTTCTTTGCTTTTACGGACAACTCACAGAAATAGATTATGTAAATAAACTTCGAAAAGGATTTGTTCGTCATAAGGAAAGCATATAAGAGACCGAAAATTTAAACTGGCGACGTCCCTCTCTGCTTTTGATAAGCTTCAACTAAATACTGTTACGCATTGTCTAACTCTCTATTATATTTTGCTCGATTTCGATAACTGGGGTGGGGGGAGGGGCACAATTATGGTTTGCAGCGAGTGGAAAATATTCACGCTATGGCAGTGTCTCTGCGAAACTCAGGTATCCGGGCTTGAATCTCTCCGGGCTCAATTTTGAACTTGTCATGTGTAGTAAATTCACTGCATACTAAAATAAAGTGTAGAAGAACTCCATCCCCAATCTTGGAACCAGATACTCTCACCAAACATTTTTCACGTCCGTGAAAACGTAGACGAAGACGATCACGTTGGAACAAACAAATGATTAATCAGTTTTTGATGCTAATACAGCTGAACAGCTGTTACATATTAAAAACAGCAGGAAAGATGCAGATCAAGCAGGCGCAAGGCAATACACGCAATAAAAAAATGAGATTGACAGAAAGTGAAAAACGGCTAAATGGCTAAGCAGGAATGGCTAGAGGACAGATGGAAGGCTGTAGAAACATGTATGTCTAGGGGAAACTGAAGAGGCTTTCAGAGGAAAGAGAAGCAACATATCAAGAGCTCAGATGGAAAGTCAGCACTACGCAGCAGAGAAGAGAAATGTACAAGGTGCACATAGACGGTGTGTATAACGGAACAAGCGGGAAAACATTGCTACAGGAAAAGAAAGGAAAATACCTGAAGATGAGATGCTACACACAATACTGAATTAAGAATTTGCCAGAGCCGTGAAACATTTAAGTGGACACAAGGCCCTTGGAGTAAACTACATTTCCCTTATAATTATTAAAGTCCTTGGGAGAGACAGCTATGAGAAAATTATTCCAGTTGATGTGTTGGATATGTGAAACAGACGAAATAACCTCAAAATTCGGGAATAATGTAATAATTCCCTGTTCCAAAGAGGACAGATGCTGACCGATGTCAATACTTCCGAACTATCACTTTAATAAGTCCTAGTAGCAAATTCGTGACACGAAACATTTTCGGAAGAATGGCAAAATTCTAGAGGCCAACCTTGGGGTTCCGGAGACATGAAGGAACACGTAAGACAATACTGACGCTACGAGTTATTTGAGAAGACAGGTTGATCAAACCTACGTCTATATATTAATATTTAAAAAAGTGGTTGTAGCTTCCCAAGTCCTCTAGAGCAGGGATGTCCAATCCGTGACCTAAGAAGTGAGCATCTATCACACCATCGAAAAAAAAAACAACACTTATTTAAAGTTATGATAATCTGAAACATAATCTAAAGACAGAGTGAAATAGGCAGTCATAATTTTAAATTTCATAGAAGAATTTGAAAACAGATTTCAAAATTTTCGAAAAAAGTCATCAGTTTTTTATTTATGTCACACATTTTGCAAGCAACATACATAGGTTGCCAGGGGATTTTCAGACAGAATACCTAGAGTTGTAGATCTGCCCACAGACAAAATCCCTTGGCAATCGGTCATGCTTTGTATATGACATTTTTCTTTGGAAGCACGTACGTTTTTGAGCAGTTATTTTCGAGAGTAAAGAGCACAAAGAGTACAAATAGAACCAAAATCTGAGATGAATACACTGAGAACGCCCAGAGAATTGCAACCACTCCAAACAAACTTGACACTGATACATTAGTTCCCAAATTTAGAGTCAAATGTCACGTTAATTCCATGATTTGATTAATGAAATCTCATATATAAAATATCAAATTAATTCCATCTAGCTTTCTTAGAGCCAATAATGATATATATGCATATGTTCTTATTTATATGTGCTTATATATTATGTATGATCCAAGAAATACTCGTCTTTTTTCCTTGTTCCCCAGGTAAGCTAAAAGTTTGGACACCCCTGCTGCTGAACATTATGCAACCAAGGACTGTTTTTTAATATTAACCAGAACATAAGGTTGCTATACCATTATGCTCCTATGTATTTTAATAAATTCCAGAGATGAAGCATTTTAGATTAAGAGAAAACTTTTGATGTTGTGGACTAGACTATACTCTCTGACATTCTGAAGATAGCAGAATAAAATACAGGGACGTAACGTTATTTACAACTTGTATAGAAACTAGACTGCAGTGGAAGTGGTTAGCCTTAGCTGAGAAGGGTGTGAGACTGTTAGCCCATTCTCGATGTTACTCAATCGGTACAATGAGCAACATCTAAAGAAAACCGAGGAGAAATTGGGAAGCGGTATTAAAATTGAGTGAGAAAAACCAGAATTTCTGCGATTTGCCAGTGACGTCTAATTCTGGCGGAGAGTGTTAATAGCTTGGAACAGCAGTTGAACGTAATGGACAGCGCCTTGAAAAGACATTATAACATGAATATCAATAAAACTGAAACACTGGTTATGGGAAAAGACCAAAGTAAGTCGGGCGATGCTGAGGGAATTGTTGTAGGAAGTAAAATAATAAAGGTAGTGGATGAGCTTTGTTAATTGATCAGCAAAATAACATGATGGCCGAAGAAAAGGAGATAAAATGCAGACTAGCAATAGCAAGAAAAATATTTCTGAAGGAGAGGTATATGTTCAGACTTAATTTAAATCTTTTCTGAACGTATTTGTCTAGAGTGTAGCCTTGTAGGGAAATTAAACGTGGAGTGCAGACAGGAAGTGAAATGAAGCATTTGAAATTTGGTGCTACTGAAGAATGCTGAAGATTAGATGGCCTGTTCGAATGGCAAATGAGATACTGAGTTGAGCTGGGGAAAAAAAGAATTATATGGCACGACTTGACTAAAAGAAGTGATCGGTTGTTACGACAGCTCCTGAGACATCAAGAAACGGTCAATTTTTAAACGGAAGAAAGTACTGTTGGTAATAGTTGTTCTGGGAGACCAGTATTCTGCTAAATGCGAATGTCGGTTGAGGTTGATGTGCGGAGATGAAGACGGTTTCACAGGATAATTAGCAAGGAGAGCTGCATCAAACCAGCGTTCGGAATGAAGACCACAGCAACAACAAGAAAACTGTACGTCTAAATCAACTATGGCTGACACTGATACATGCAAATAATTTGAGAACACAACAAAAGAAAAGTAAACCATTTGGAAGTATCTAACGAAAAATATTTAATCATGGGAAATAGCAGAAAGTGTGTAATAAAATGACATTCATTTTATTTGGAAATTTCTATTGAAAGAAACTTTGAGCACTGACAGTATTTAGAAATGCACAGAGTGTCTGTACGAGGTGTGATTGGAAAGTTTTAAGAATGGATCCACTACTGTTTACTGGTTGGACAGGCAGGTACGCGGAAGGTTGGGAGTGAGTCATTGCCTTGTCCTTGAGCGGGTCTGTTAGGGCTTGTTGCCGGATTCCTTCTGCGTAAAAATGGACGTAAAAACGTAGCAACGAGTTTGTGTGAAATTTTGTTTTAAAACCGGGAAATCAGCTTCTGAGACTTATGAACTATTAATAACAGCTTTTGGAGATAATTGTATGAGCCAGTCAAACGTTTCTGTCCGGTTCAACCGATTTAAAAATGGCGGCTAATCATTTGAAGATGAACCACAGTCCGGCCATCCTTCCACCTCCAAAAGGAATGAAAATGTTCTGAATGTTCGCGAGTTAGTGCGCTCTGATCGTGGACTTACAATTAGGGAGATGACTGAAGAACTTAATTTAAGTTCCTATGCAGTTCAGTCAATTTTAACTGAAGATCTGAACATGTGTCGAGTGTCCGCAAAATTCATTCCAAAAGTGTTGTCAGTCTTGGGTATTTGGATATGATCCTGAAACCAAAGTGCAGTCTTCGCAGTGGAAGACTTCAGTTTCACCACGACCGAAATAACCACGGGAAACTCTGTCGAAGGTGAAGACAATGTTGGTGATTTTTTTCGATTGTACCGGTACTGAGCATCATGAATTTAGCCCTGGATGACAGACAACCTACTAGGAATACTAAAAATATGTCCTTGAGTGCTTGCGCGAAAAGCTGTGAAAGACAAGGCCTGCATTGTGGAAAGACAGGAGTTGGGTGCTACACCATCACAGTGCTCCGGCACATCGTGCCTTCCACATCTTGAATTTTCGACCAAATTCAAAATTCCTGTGCTTCCACAACCGCCATATTCCCCTGACTTGAAACCTGCGGACTTCTGCCTGTTTCCTAAACTGACATTTTCACTGAAAGGGAAGCGATTTGACTCGATTGAAGACATCCAGGCAACACTCCTCAGGAAAAAAAAAAAAAAAAAATCCAGTAATCTTTGCAAAAGTGAAACACCGTTGGAGTCGGTGCGTTCAGTCAGAAGGGGACTGTTTTGAAGGAGATGGATCACAGTAGCATCTAAGTACCACCAGTGTACAATTACAAGCCCATTCTTAAAACTTTCCAATCACACCTCGCACATTACGTATCGAGAACGTGTACTGGTCTAATTTATTTCAGTGCACCCGAAAAGAAATCTCCTTTCACATAGGTTCTGTAATGAGACCCCGACAATGTGTAACTTACAAGGGACGCTCGATTCCGATCTGTATCGGCTTTGCTTCCGATGACACTGCTGTTGCGACGTAATAAACTGAAAGAGATAAGCGCGCGCTGCGTCCTACGACGTACAGCTTGTCAAGAAAGAGACTCGTGGTTCAGCTCATTCGCTAACAGTGGTCTTAGTATTCATTCCATTAAAAATGTATTCTAAATGTATGTCATTTAAGATAAGATTCAAATGGTTCAAATGGCTCTGAGCACAATGGGACTTAACATCTTAGGTCATCAGTCCCCTAGATCTACTTAAACCTAACTAACCTAAGCACATCACACACATCCATGTCCGAGGCAGGATTCGAACCTGCGACCGTAGCAGTCACGCGGTTCCGGACTGAAGCGTCTAGAACCGCACGGCCACCGCGGCCGGCTAAGATAGGGGAAAGAATGACTATTCACGAAAAATAAAATGAAATCATAACTTATTTAATTTTCTCAAAAGTGCAAAAGTAAAATTTAAACTATTTTTAATTAAATCCCTCACTCTTTTTAATACTATCACAGACCTGAAGCATTATTGAAGCACCTCATTTTAAATAACCGAAGTGAATGGTACTTGATAACAGACTGGTCATAAGACAGATAAAAAAATTATCCCATTCATCTGACATTCGAAATCACTGAAAAAGTAAAATTAAAAACTGCAATAATCGCTAAATGAACGCAAAACAACGCGAGAAATATATTTTGGTTGATGAGCCGTTTATGCGGGCAAACCAAGTTTCACCAGTCTTTCCTCCAACAATATTCAGTTCGTAGCTTTTCTCCACCTCTCAAAATTTCTCATCCTCAAAAGGGAACCTCTTCCTCTGACACAGAGGTCCACAACTAAGCCAACCGACCACCGTCACATCTCGCTCAAGACTCGACTATGACTCGCGACTCGCTCTATCCGCTGCTGCTGATCTCCCTACCGACCACTATTTCTCACAGCAATGCTTTTCTTAATACTGAAAAACAGTGTATTCGTTCATGTGTGCGAGCTTCACATATGTATCCATGGAAGTTAAAGTCTTTGCAATCGATCTGTAATACAAATGATTGACAAGCGATACGGGAAAATTATGTCTCAGTAAATCGATACATTACATCAAAGCGAAAAAATACAGAAACGTTTTCCTTTTCATTGCCAATCAAAATTTTATATCCTCTCTACTTCGACCATCACCAGTCCCCAAATAGCAAAACTCCTTTACTACTTTAAGTTCAAATGGCTTTGAGCACTATACGACATCACTCGCCTACAACTTAGAACTAATTAAACCTAACTAACCTAAGGACATCACACACATCCATGCCCGAGGCAGAATTCGAACCTGCACCCGGAGCGGTCGCTCGGCGTCAGACTGTAGCGCCTAGAACCGAACGGCCACTCCGGCCGACTTACTGCTTTAAATGTCTCATTTCCTAATCTAATTCCCTCATCATTAACCATACAGTAAAGCTGCATGCCCTGGGGAACATTATGGCTATAGTTTCCTCTTCTCCCCCCCCCCCCCCCCCCCCCCATGAACCATGAACCGTGCCGTTGGTGTGGAGGCTTGCGTGCCTCAACGATACAGATAGTCGTACCATAGGTGCAACCACAATGGAGGGATATCTGTTGAGAGGCCAGACAAACGTGTGGTTCCTGAAGAGGGGCAGCAGCCTTTTCAGTAGTTTCAGGGGCTACAGTCTGGTTGATTGACTGATCTGGCGTTGTAACACTAACCAAAATGGCCTTGCTGTTCTGGTACTGTGAACGGCTGAAAGCAAGGGAAACTACAGCCGTAATTTTTCCCGGGGGCATGCAGCTTTACTGTATGATTAAATGATGAAGGCAGCAGAGGATCAAATAGGTAAAAAGACAAATGTAAGGATGTAGAGGCGTATCTCACTAGGGGTAATATACATACTGCCTTCAGGAAAATTATAGAGACCTTTGGAGAAAAGATAACCACTTGTGTGAATATCAAAAGCTCAGATGGAAACCCAGTTCTTAGCAAAGAAGGGAAAGCAGGAAGGTGGAAGGAGTAAAGACAGGGTCCATAAAATGGTTCAAATGGCTCTTAGCACTATGGGACTTAACAGATATGGTCATCAGTCCCCTAGAACTTAGAACTACTTAAACCTAACTAACCTAAGGAGATCACACAACACCCAGTCATCACGAGGTAGAGAAAATCCCTGACCCCGCCGGGAATCGAACTCGGGAACCCAGGCGGGGGAAGCGAGAACGCTACCGCACGACCATGAGCTGCGGACCAGGGTCTATAAAAGGGCGATGTACTTATGGACAATATTATGGAAATGGAAGAGGATGTAGATGAAGATGAAATGGGAGATACGATACTGCGTGAAGAGTTTGACAGAGCACTGAAAGACCTGAGTAGAAACAATGCCCTGGGCGTGGACAACATTTCATTAGAACTACTGACAGCCTTGGGAGAGCCAGTCCTGACAAAACTTTACCATCTGGTGAGCAACATGTACGAGACAGACGAAATACCCTCAGACCTCAAGAAGAATATAATAATTCGAATCCCAAAGAAAACATGTGTTGACAGATGTGAAAATTACCAAACTATCAATTTAATAAGTCACAGCTGCAAAAACTAACGCGAATTATTTACAGATGAATGCAGTAACTGGTAGAAGCCGACCTCGAGGAAGATCAGTTTGGATTCCACCGAAATGTTGGAACACGTGAGGCAATACTGACCCTACAACTTATCTTAGCAGAAAGAATAAGTAAAGGCAAACCTACGTTTTTAGCATTTGTAGACTTAGAGAAAGCTTTTGACAATGTTGATTGGAATACTCTCTTTCAAATTCTGAAGGTGGCAGGGGTAAAATATAGGGAGCGAAAGGCTATTTACAATTTGTACAGAAAGCAGATGGCAGTTATAAGAGTCGAGGTGTATGAAAGGGATGCAGTGGTTGGGAAGGGCGTGAGACAGGGTTGTAGCCTCTCCCCGATGTTATTCAATCTGTATATTGAGCAAGCAGTAAAGGAAACAAAAGAAAATTTCGGAATAGGTATTAAAATCCATGGAGAAGGAATAAAAACGTTGAGGTTCACCGATGACATCGTAATTCTGTGAGAGACAGCAAAGGACTTGGAAGAGCAGTTGAACGGAATGGACAGTGTCTTGAAAGGAGGATATAAGATGAACATCAACAAAAGCAAAACGAGGATAATCGAATGTAGTCGAATTAAGTCGGGTGATGCTGAGGGAATTAGATTAGCAAATGAGACACTTAAAGTAGTAAAGGAATTTTGCTATTTGGGGAGCAAAATAATTGATTATGGTCGAAGTAGAGACGATATAAAATGTAGACTGGCCATGGCATGGAAAGCGTTTCCTAAGAAGAAAAATTTGTTAACATCGAGTATAGATTTAAGTGTCAGGAAGTCGTTTCTGAAAGTATTTGTATCGAGTGTAGCCATGTATGGAAGTGAAACATGGACAATAAATAGTTTGGACAAGAAGAGAGTGGAAGCTTTCGAAATGTGGTGCTACAGAAGAATGCTGAAGATTAGATGGGTAGATAACATAACTGATGAGGAGGTACTGAATAGAATTGGAGGGAAGAGGAGCTTGTGGCACAACTTGAGTAGAAGAAGGGATCGGTTGGTAGGACATGTTTTGAGACATCGAGGGATCACAAATTTAGTATTGGAGGGCAGTGTGGAGGGTAAAAATGGTAGAGGGAGACAGAGAGATGAATACATTAAGCAGATTCAGAAGGATGTAGGCTGCAGTAGGTACTGGGAGATGAAGAAGCTTGAACAGGATAGAGTAGCATGGAGAGCTGCATCAAACCAATCTCAGGACTGAAGGTCACAACAACAACAGTCTCCTCTTGCTTTCAGCCATTCGCAGTACCAGCAGAGTAAGACCGTTTTGGTTAGTGTTGCAAGGCCAGATCAGCCAATCATCCAGACTGTTGCCCCTGCAACTCCTGAATAGGCTGCTGCCCCTCTTCAGGAACCACACGTTTGTCTGGCCTCTCAACAGACACCCTCCGTTATGGATGCACCTGCGGACCTACGGTACCGTCATCTGTATCGCTGAGGCACGCGGACCTCCCCACCAACGGCAAGGTCCATGGTTCTTGGACGGCGAGGGGGGGGGGGGGGGTTGACTGTGTTGGATTCTACAGAATATTATTTTTGCTCTCAATTTTCTTTTAACTGAGCTAACTCTCTTTCATCTTTTTCTGACCCTCGGCTCGTTCGATGGTAACATACACGATTTTTACTCCTTAGCAATTCAACACCAGACGACCTGATTACATTACACAATAACTCGATGACATGTAAGTGAGCAGGCCAGATGAGTCGCTCACGTCCTACGTCGGTCATTAGCGGACCGTGAGAGGAGCGCGGAGCACTGAGAAGTCGAGGGCGAGCGCTCGAGTGCGGCCGAGGATCAACGCACGGCGTGTGAGCCGCAGCCGGGCTCCTCGTGTCGGGCGCCTCTCGCTGTTCCAGGCGACCTCCGGCCTGCGATTAGCGCCGTGCTGCAGGCGGGAACGCCGAGTACAACAACGCTGCGGGCGCTCTCCCGCGTGCTGTGTGCGCCGGCTATCTTAAGAGCTCCGTAATCACTGGCCCGTCGGCCACTTGGCGTAGCTGCCCGAGCTTGGGAACACCCCTACGTGCCACAGCCACAACACTTTGCTCTCCGCTAGCCCGCCGTGATTTCTGGAGGTGCAGTGTTTTCAACAACTTAGGTTCTTCAGCACTACAGACCATATGCACCGATATTAACTGGAAAGAAACGTCAGTTCATAGATTTAAGAACAAGTTGAGATACAGATAGAGAGACAGAAATGTGACATCAGGATGCAGAGACTTTTTGCCATATAATGTACGTAAGAAATATGTAAATACGTGCAAAATTTGTTTTAACTGTTACATTGCCACTCTCTCTGGTGTCACGATTCGACAGACGTTACCACTGAAGGTCCGCTGCTTCATTACTCTGTAGAGTGAGAACTTTACTGTTTCTGTGAGTTGTTTATGTATAAACTTAAGGCCATATTTAACGAACTGTATCTGTCTTAACATTCATTCTAAGTGTAACAACTGTAACAACTGCAGTGTGAAAGAGGACATTATTCTGAATCCATTTACATATTTATTATCTCAGAACCAGGCGTTTCCCGGGTTTGTATTTATTCCATTAGCCTATCTCCTCCATCCCCCTACCTCTGCCCTCTGTCTATTTCCTCCTCCCCCAACTCTTTGTCCCCTCCTCCATCCTACTCTATCACATCCTGTTTTCTTCTCTGTCCATCTGCTACTACCCTCTCTCTCTGTCCATCTGCTCCTGCCCCTTTATCTCCTTCTCACTCCCTTTAACCCCCCTCTCCCATTGTCTACCACCTCCTCCCCTATATCTGTTTTTCTCTTCTTCCTTTTATCTGTTCATTTCCTCCTCCCAATCTGTCATACATCTTCTCCCCCACCCCCTTTCAGCCCATCTCCTACTCCCCTCTCTACATCTCCTATTCTTTGCCGCCTCTGTCCATCTATTCCCACTTCTCTCTATCCATCTCCTCCTCTTCCCATTCTCTGTCCATTCCCCCCTCCCCCTCCCATATTGTGTCCATCGCCTCCTTCCTCCATGTATCCAAGTCCTCCTTTCCCCTTCCTTTATGTCCCTCTCTTCCTCTCCCATTTCGTCTCCAAGTTATCATGTGCGATGAACTAGGAGGTTGCTGGTTCTTAACCTTGTAGCATTTCTTTCCAGATGGTAATATGTGTACCAAGTTTTGATGAAATCGATCCAGGGTTTTAGGAGAACGTCTTTACGCGCTTCTTTGACAGAATTCTCCTTTGTCACATATATTTGACAATTTCGTTTCGTTTTCTCTCAGCTCAGTATCTGTGACGTATTTGAATACTGTCTGCTGAATGTGTTAGTAGCAAAAGGTGTAACAGATTAAAATGTCATGCAGTATGCGGCAGTTTTCACGCAAATCAGTGTTCATGATGTCGTATCTCCTGAAGCATGTGTCATACAATAATATTATTTTGAGGGTATTTGTTAACAGTATATGCAAAATGTGTTGTTGTTGTGTACATTGTTCCACGTAGTTAGCATGTACACAACTTTCCCACTAGAGTGTGTCGTTGTTGTCTACATTGTTCCACGTAGTTAGCGTGTACACAACTTTCCCACTAGAGTGCGCCCCGCCGAGCACAACAGCGCAAGTGCAGTGCTCGTCCATCTCCGAACTACGTGATGGCGCTGCCATAGAGACGGCCCAAATTCTGCTTCCGCCGATCCACGTATTAATATGTAATGCAGCCAATGGAATTGCTGCTTACATAGAACCTTTTCTCCTGACGGATCACACTAGCGCAATGATACATGAACGTGCAAGCTATTATAACGAGTGTACAGACCTCCGATTAGTCAGTCTGCATTTGTCTGCACCAATCTGTACCAGTCTGTACGAGTTCTACATTTATCTGTACCAGTCGATAGTCAAGTTTCAGTCTGCGCCCAATAAGATTACCATATTCCTGTACGTAGCCATGAAGATAAATGTATAGACACTTTTGTCAATTATTAGAGATATATGTCAGAATAAGATTAATGTACCAGTACCAATGGAACTTCAGACTGTGAATTGTAAATAGCATCCAGAACCAAGTTAAGTAATTTTTGCTTGTTATTATTTTAATAAATGTGTGTGAAAATTAATCAAGTTCTGTTTAAAGTTGGTCACCGTCAATGTGCTACTTTAAGCGTACAAGTGGCATTTCTATCGTCTGACCTAACGGCAGAAGATAAACACGCCACGATAAGACCACGAGATATATTGCTGACACTTCGTTAGAGCGACAAGTCAAATAATCCGATGGTGTGTGTACTGAAGGTCTTACAGTACGCACACCACAGTCGTCAATTCGGTTAATAGTAAGGAAGTCACAACTGTAAAAGTCATGACTTGTGGGGCAGTTTTACTGCATGAGCACCGAAAATGTGGTAAGAGATAAACTGTTTACCTTCCATCATTTTTTGGGGATTGTTAGCGAGAGAAGGTTACTTAGAGTTTTTAAATTGTGTGTCAGACGCGTTGCAAGTCACCATGTGCTCTCATTCAAAACTCCGCCATCTCTCTACCCACATCCACCACTGCTGGCGGCTCACCTCCAACTGCGCAACGCTACGCGGCGGCGGCGTTACCAATAAAAAACCTAAACAGCCTACTTACATAGCCCCCATGCTCCCCACAAGAAAATTTACAAATTGTTTTGGGAAGTGGCCAATACAGATTTGAAAAATTTTTTCATAATTACAATGACAAAGAAATGAAATGCACACACTTATCGATACAATGTTGGTCAAAAGCTAAAATTTTCTCACAGTCCATAAAGACAGTCCTGATCATTCATCAAAGTAAAATTGCAGTGTTTTTCTCTAAGTCTGAGTAGTAAAAGAAAATGCACACGATAGTAGTGGATTTCCATGCAGTCTTGAAGAAGTAGTGTTGTCCTTTCAACTCTTGACATGCAGACAGGTAATGGACCACAACAGAGCAAACCCACAGCAGAGTCAGTCGAAGTTTTAAAGAATATTGGTAGGTAGGTCGTCACAGAGTAGACCCATTGTAGTCCTGGTAGAGATTACGGTATTGGTGGGCCACCAGAGGTGCAGACCCACTGCAGTCCTTGTAGAGATAGCCAGTAGCCATCTGTTGCGACTGTGCAGGCGCATAATCACCATTGAAGAGTCTTGCGGATAATATAGCAACTCCATTACCACCACTTGTGCACTCACAAAAATGGTTTTTGAAATGACCTTACAACCAGCAATGCTGTTATCCAGTCCCTTACTGAATTATTAACACATGTGCAAACACTATCAGTCCCTACTTCTCACATATTGTCCATATACTATGACCAACAGAAACGTGTGCAGTGAAATGTAATTTACAAGTTACTTAATTTGATGAACTGGTGTCAATTACAATTTTATAACATAAGAATACAATAACAAAGCTACAAAATATATCATTAAAGAACATAATAGTACGGATAACATTTGCAGTAATACAGGCTTTACAAAAGAATCGAAATAACAAATACATCAGTGTTACAAAAATTATGACATAAGTACATACATAAAAGATCAAAATACCTTTTGAAATATAAACTTCACACTTGAGCATTAGAACAAAACAGAATAAATAATGTGTAAACATCTTTAAGAAGTAAATGACATGTTATTAATGCAAATTATATTTGAGGATAACAGTATTCCTCATCATAGTTTATGTAGCTGAGTATTAGAAAAATTCTACAACATAAATCTTATTAGCTAAACACATAAAGACAGGAAGAACACAAATACACAAGGGTATACAAAAACATAGCGGAATAATACGAAAGTACAGGATAGGGTTTGTTTTCAGTGTAACATTTGGTACTGCAATCCAACCCAAAACTTCATTACATAGATCTTTCGTCTTATTTCAACATTTGTTTCCACCAAAAAAATCCTATCCAAGCATGCTTTCTGTATTCTGTTCACATCCTCTTTCAAAAATAGTTTTTCTCCACTGTACACTACTTTTTTGGTCAAATCATTTTCTTATAGCTTCTCAATGCATTTCTTCCAATTCATGATAGTTAGTTTCTTATATTGTCTACCCCCTCTTAAGCTAACTTAAACCTAATGAGCCCAGATGCTAAACTAAGGGACGACGCAATGCAGCGGCACAAAACAATTAATACAAACAGCAATGACAAAAAAATGCAAGTAAGCATAGCGAGTAGCAATAAATGTAATAATTTATATCTAAACATGACAAAGCTGAAGCAGAAAAAATATTACAGTAAAAATGTGTAATACCTATGTCACATCTTAACACTAGAGTGATGCATCATGAGAACATACGCTAGCAGATAAGTTACCAAATCGTAAAAAAAAAAATTATTTTTGCAATTCCTGTGAAGGGAAATGTCTATTTGTGCTCTCTTTTCCAAGACAGTACACCATAAAATGATTCTTTACTGGGTCTGTAGGCAGAAAATAGTGATATTAGTACATCTATTAAATTTTAATTTAACCAATGCTGCAGTGCACATAGAAACTGGATATTAAACAAAATGAGCAATCTCTCAGCTAGAAAGACAATAGGTATAAAATGTTTCTCATCATTTCATTTCAGTAAATGTCATAAATTAAGAACTCTACAGTGTAATCATGTTTTCAAGTTTGAGGGTGTCATATTTACGATGCTTTCTACAAAGGTATGTCAATAGCGAGGATAATGCCTTCCTTTCTTTCCTCCACCTGTGCCTCTGAAAGGCACACACTAATGACTTTTTCTCAAGGCGCCTGGCACACCTGGCCGCTCACAACGCATTATGTCACGGTCACTTACCTTTCATACCAAAATATTTACGACAATGATAGTCTCATATAAAAATACTTTCACAGGTTGAGAATTTGCGTTACAAATGTGTAGAAAATAAAATCCTATAAATATAACAGTGTCCAAAAAATTTCGTCGGCACTGTAATACATTCACGCATGTACACACATTTCATAATTCTTAAAGTACAATTCTTGGTTTCCAACATCCTTTTCCACAAATCAGAGTCCCTAACCACTACTCATTATTCCTTACCTTATTATACATATACATATTCGTAGACACTTCTTCAATATTTCATCATAACAGATATGTAGCATAACCACATAACTCATATAGCATCAGCTTAAACATACCTCAGCAGCATAATTCACATCGTCGTCGTAATAATATCATAACACCTCAGTCAAATCTCAAAAACCTCATAGCTTTCTGTAATAATTTCAAAACCTAAAAAAAATTCTCTGCTCATGTCAAAAGTGTCATCTACCTCAAACATACTTTAGAAATTATGATCCCATACCGAATATGTCATTCAAAGCTCTCGTAGTATCACAATGGTTCCGAAAAAATATGAACAGTTCACAAAGTACAGACAAAATACAATTTCATAAGTGTGAAGTTGTCCACCTGCGTAATTGCGTAAACATATGTCACTGACGTAGTAAAAATATGTTTGTTTCTCTGCCAAATAAACAGATAGCTGTGTTATTCTGTGTTAGAGAAATATGGTACCGATGTGTAAAATTGTATAAGCAAATACCATATTAGCTAGGGCTCCTTGTGCTTGCCAAACGCATGGTACACAAAGTAGGCGTGTACCCCCTGAGGATTAATGTAATTATATCCTCAGATGTTACAGGTTACAGCAATGGAATGAAATGTATGACGGAAAACCTTTCTATCATTGTATTTCAAATATCTTTAAAAATAAATGTTTTAAGTACAAAATTAATCACTCAAACACTTGTACTGTAGCGCTAAACTGTGTGTCATGTTGTAAGATAATCTCTGTGGAAGTGTCGTAGTTATCGTCCTCTGATAGCTAAGTTCTGCAGAAGTCAATGTACTGACCTCATGATAAACAAAAGTGAAATACTTTGGGTATAGATATCTTAGTTATTACGCTTAGTGCCGTGATGTAGAAAGTACTGTGCTGTAACGTATTGTTGTGCTACGGAAAAGACTGTCTCCTTGTAGCTATACCACAAAAGTTACTACTAAAACATGTTTTACTTTCAAGAAAAATTCAGAAAAACTGTTCAGATATAAAACAGATACACCGCAAAAGCACAATGTAAATTGTGTCACACATTATTTGCAGCCCGCTCCATTTCCCTATGTACAATTACCAAATTACTACTTTGAACATTAGTTAATTCATTACTCGGTGGGGCTAACACACTGCTTTCGTCTTCACTGTCATATCTCAGTTTACTTTGGAGCCTAGTATTACGTTTTTCATGCGCCATTATTGTCACAATATTTCACACGACAACACAGAAAAGCACAATTTGAAGAACAAAAATAAGAGAACACATTGACATAGCCCTGAAAATAATATCTATTTAAATGCAAGTGCAGCTGCGAAATACTTGGTGCAAATCTACATGCATGCCACAACTGTTTTACTGTACAACAACGAAAGACTGCAACTACAAAGGAAATTCTCTCTATGATTACGCTCTAACAATAAACAAAATCTACATTAATTACACAAAATACAAGAAAAAATCAGAAGATTCCAGTAAGGTATCCTTGGCCAATGGTCGACATATGAAACGTCCCCTTAGAAAATATTCTACACGACTGTGCTTAAACTGACACACAATATTTTTAGGTCAACGCAATCTGACTTCCAAAAATCCCTACGAAAGAATGGCCCTGACTAACATTAACCTATACGTTTCACAAATCACTTACCTCACAAAAATCTTCGTTACTCAAGCTACTGCAATACAGCGAGCGCCACTACTGCCAGCTAAATAAAAGATTCAAACTACGGAAGGCACTAACTACTGATAAGTATAGTTAGGAAATGAAAGATTTTAATAGAGAACAAACAATGTATTTACCTTAGTAGTCATAATATATAGAGCAGTTCATGACACCAATTCTTACAAATTTCAAAACTCCGCCATCTCTCTCCCCACGTCCACCACTGCTGGCGGCTCACCTCCAACTGCGCAACGCTACGCGCTGTTAGCATCCAGCTGCCGCTGCCCGACACTACAATGGCGAGTATTACAACAATGCAAACCAGCCACAGACTGCACACGGCACAGCCAGTGATTTTTATACAAAGCGCTACGTGGCGGCGGCGTTACCAATAAAAAAACGTAAACAGCCTACTTACAACCCACCTTTTTGGTAGGTGCGCGCTCCTTAGGCCCAAGGCGATTCTCTCCAGACAATAAGTGATATGTATACCAAGTCTGGTTGGAACTGATCCAATGGTTTAGGAGGAGATGTGGAACATACAGACGTACGTATTTATATTCATATATACGTATATCCATTCTTATAATATGTATGGATTTTTATGTTTGACTATAAGAGTAAACAGAATAGATTTCAAGTAAATATGCAAGACGCTATAACACAAGGAAGCGCTCACGAAACCATTGATAAATTCGCCTTTAGCAGTGCAAGGTAAGTCAGAGTATGACGTAAGAGGGAAACCCTTCGAGAAGAGACAGACGCGGTAATCGAATGACTGGAAGCTGACAAGATGGCCGCCGAGTGAGATCACAGGTATTTTCTTCGTCCCCTAAAATAACTTATTTAAGAGGAAATAGTGCCAAGTTTAAATATTCTTTGTTTTTATTACTTGCTGTAGTGTCCGTTCTTGTCACACAACTGAATATTAGCGTCCAAGCAGAGCTTGTTCTTGAAAAAACTTGTTCTTTAGCTGAGGTCCCGATAATCGCGACATAACCCGTAATTTTGCGTGACATAAACACAACAAATTCTATTCAAGTTTTCTTGATAGTGCAAAAATCGTTTAAAAAAGACAGCTACTAGTTTCATCAGTGTCTATTGTCGCAATAAAAGTGTAATTAAACATTTCTAAATCGTATTTAACTAACACATTTCGTATTGTTTAATAGTTAGATAGACGCGATCTAGGTCTAAATTTTCCGAATTATAAACGTTTAAAAACCTGACCAAACACGCCTGATAACTTAAATTCTCTAAAAGCAAAGTAATTACAAATTCATTCTTCTATTTTTGCATCTCTAAATCAGTAGAAAAACAACAACCACCGCACATAAGATCTTTGTGTCGTTTTTTTTGCTTGCAGACATACAATCTCGCGACCTTGACAAATTAAAAGCATTCTTTAAACTTAACTATTCTTTCGAAACTGACCATGAGTGAGAAATGTGGGAGCTGTTATAGGGTAGTGAGTAGAGGGATTTGTTGCCAATCTTGTAGGAAATATTTTCACTGGGGTGGATGCAGTGGGGAGAATGTTGGGAGAACAGAAGAGGCTCTCTCCTGGAACTGCAGAGTATGCAGTAGGAACATTTTGATTTGGGAGCAGGAAAGGAAAATCTGTGCCCTTCAGGCACAGTTGGAGGAAGCAAGGAAGGAACTGATAAGGATCAAGGGAAATAGGGGGGAGGAGGGTGGTTGGGAACTGGCAGCTGGTAGGAGGATAGGAAGAAAGAGAACGCGATCTGATAGTTTTATCATCAACACCAAAAACAGGTATCTGCCACTGCCAGAGTTAAGTGGAGAAGAGCCTCAGGTAGAACGAGGAGCAGGAAATGTGCAGCACACTTCAACCGAGGCCAAGAAGCCTAGGAATGTACAAAGTGTTAGGAAGAAGAAAGTGCTGCTGCTAGGTAGTAGCCATGGGCGAGATGTAGGCCCTTAGTTACAGGAAAGTTTAGGGGCAGCGTACCAGGCCACCAGTATCTTCAAACCAAATGCAGGGCTAAGTCATGTGATAGAGGACCTAGGGTCTTTATGTAAGGATTTTACAAAAGAGGACCATGTTGTGATAGTGGGTGGGGCGGGAAACAGTTTGGACAGGGATGGGGCATATGAAATAGGTGGTGACCTGGACAAGATAGCTTCCCTGACTCATGGCACCAATGTACACTTTGTTGAGCTGTTCCGGCGTCATGATCAGCCACGCCTTGATGGAGCTGTGAGGCGAATCAATGTGGGGCTGGGGATGGCTCTGAGGACGGCCAACTTTGCTCATGTTTCTCTGGTGCCCGTCGGGACTATCAACAGATGGGGTTTCACTAGGCATGGCCTACACCTAAACAGGACTGGGAAGGGAAGATTGGTACAGCTGATTCATGAAAGTATAGGGGGTGGATCTCGGGCCACACATGGTCAAATACCTGTTGTCATAGGTAGGAAAAGTAGGTCTTTTTTAGGATAAATCCAGACAACAGGTTCCCCTGCCTAAAGAGTATCTCTAGCAGTTTAAAAAATACTGAAACAATCACTCACAAGACAGATTATAACACTTCAAGAATCACACATACCAGATGTCACAAAGAAAAACAAACCATCGGAAAGAGTAACATGGGGCATTTCACAGACTTAACAATCCTCCATCAAAACATGCAACCAATAAAAAATAAAATACAAGCATTAGAAGTTCAGCTCCAATCTTTGAACTGCACAGTAGTTTGTATTACTGAGCACTGGTGTAGAGACACAGAAATCCAACATGTAGTATTATCATTGTATGAAAGGGCAAACTCTTACTGCAGAACTACTTCAAGGGGTGGAGGATCATGCATTTATATCAGAAAAGGAACACAGTTCAAATCTAGACATGACCTCAGTACAGTAAGTGAAGACAAACACATTGAAATATCAGCTATTGAATTATCAGGGCTCGATATCACCAAGAAATTAATCATTTTGTGTGTGTATGGATCTCCCAGTGGTAACGTGGACACTTTTTTCAATAAATTAACAGAAGTTCTAGATAAAGTCTCAAGTACAAAGGTCAACACAATTCTGTGTGGGGACATAAACATCAACACTAATATCATAAATGAATCCAGCAGCACCTTCATAAATATCCTTCAAAGTTTTGGCATGTCCCTATTGGTCAATAGTGCAACAAGGGTTACTACAATGACTGCATCAGTAATTGACCATGTGGCCACAAATATAGACAGGGAAAAATGTGATGTAGCTGTAAAAGATCTCGGACTATCAGACCATCTCTGTCAAATAACAACAGTAAAATCAGGCATCGAATCATTCCCTAAACTACAAGCCTATAAACGACATCATTCAGAAATCAAAATAAAAGATTTTTCAAAAGAACTAGAAAAACAAAGCTGGGATGAAGTGTATAAGGAAACCAATGTGAATATGAAATTCTCCAAATTCTCCACATTGTTTAAATTGAACTTTGAAACAGCATTTCCAAAAGTATGCATGACTGTATCAACATCTCACAAAACAGATGGATAACAGCAGGTATTAAGAAGTCCTCCCAAACACTTAAACACCTCAGTTCCATGAAAAAGATTCACAATGATCCAGAATTCTTAAATTTCTATCATAGATACAAAAAGATTTATAGGAAGATGCTGATTGCTGCAAAAAAGTCATTTAATGACAAAATAATATATAATGCAGAGAATAAAAGCAAAGCAGTCTGGGATGTTATAAAAAAGGACACGGGGAGAGGCAAACAAACGCAGAATAACATACTGCTAAGGGAGGGGGATAAGGTAATAAATGATCCACAACACTTAGCAAACTATGTAAACGAGCATTTTTCAAGTACTGCAGAGAAGTTACAGCAAAAATTCCCCAAAACAAATATAACACCTGCAAAAATTGTTGCACTAGATACAATGATGTTACTTCCAACCACAGAGAATGAAGTCAATAAAACTGTTCAAAAGCTAAAAAATAAAAAGTCAGAAGGCTTAGATGATGTACCAATGTGTGTACTGAAACAATGCATAGGGATTATACAAGGCCCATTAACAAATATAATAAATGAATCCTTCACATCAGGGACATTTCCAGAGCAGCTAAAACAGGCAAGAGTTGTACCTTTGCTTAAGAAAGGTAATGCAGAAGACATAGACAATTACTGGCCCATTTCCCTGCTGTCAGCATTCTCAAAAATAATAGAAGCAATTATGAAAGACAGATTAATGAATTATCTGAATAAATACAATCTTTTAAGCAAATCACAGTTTGGTTTTCGAAGTGGCAAAAATACGGAGTCAGCCATAGTAGAATTCACAAAAGTTGTACTTAATGCTCTTGATAAAGATGAGTGTGTCACAGGCATATTTTTGGATCTTTCTAAGGCTTTTGATACAGTCGACCACAAGATTCTATTAAATAAATTAGAAGCATTAGGAATAAGAGGGGTAGCTAATGACTGGTTTCGATCATACCTAACAGATAGGGTACAAAGAGTAGAGATAACACATACTTCAAATAGATCTAAACATTTAGTAAAATACTTATCAGAACCAAAACATATTAATATAGGGGTTCCACAAGGTAGCATATTAGGACCAACACTATTCCTGATATACATCAATGACTTTCCCAGTAGTGTTACTCATGGTGAGAAAATTCTCTTCGCTGATGACAGCAATATTATAGTCACTGAGAGAACAAGAGAACTCCTTACCGAGAAAGCAAATGAAACTCTCAAGGAAGTTTACGATTGGTCAATAAGCAACAAATTGACATTAAACATAAAGAAAACTAATGCCATGAACTTCAGTTTGAAGAGGAAAAATGACAATGTTAAATTAAATGTAGATGGCACCTCTATAGACTGTGTAACAAATGCAAAATTTCTAGGAATGAATATTGACTCTCAGCTGAAGTGGTGCGAACACACAAAGGTACTTGCAAACAGAATGTCATCAGCATGTTATGCCTTTAGAATTCTATCATCTGTGTGTAACATGCAGTGTCTTTTAGTTACATATTATTCATATGTACACTCAATTCTCAGCTATGGCATTCTTTTTTGGGGAACAAATCCACAAAATATGAACACAATTTTCAAACTCCAGAAAAGAGCCATAAGAATAATAACCAGAAATAGTAGTCGAACTCATTGTAAAGATCTGTTCAAAACACTGGGAATTTTAACTGCTCCATGTGAACACATTTACCAGTCAGTTGTACACATCAAAAGTAACATTGGCAATTACTGCACAAACAGCTCTGTCCATGACCATGCAACAAGAGATAGACTCAACTTACATTTACCAAGAAAAAATAAACATAAAACTCAAAACAGCATTTTCTACCAAGGAATAAAACTGTACGATAAATTACCAAAAGAGATTAAAGAAATTTCAAAAATACACTTATTTAAGAAGGCAGCTAAAAAGTACCTGTTATGCAATACATTTTATACATTGAAGGATTACTTACATAAAGCAGAGTAGTGGTTTGATAAAAAAATGTTATACAAACAAATAATAATAATAATGATGATTATAAAACATCCAATATTCCACATAACACCTTCACTTTATTATTTTTCTTCTTTTTTCCTTTCTAGAGACACTCTCCCCTCAAGCTATGCATAGCACAATATTAACACCTCTTCCTCTTTCTGAGCTCAACATCTCACTCATTATGAAGGGATGCTGACTCAGTTTTTCAGGATATCAAATGGGAACTTGCAGTACAGAAAATGGCCCAAGGATCACCTGTGTGTGTGTGTGTGTGTGTGTGTGTGTGTGTGTGTGTGTGTATGTATGTAGTGAGTGAAGTGTTATGAAACAATGTGTGTATAGTGTGTGCAGTGACTGATAGTGAAATATGAGTGAATAGTGTGGCATTACATTATTTAATGAGTTATTTGTAAATAAATTATTGTATACCAGGAGTAAAATCTAATGATTGTCTCTAACTAGAAGTCTGTAAATATATGTGTATACGAATTAGCTTATTGTAAATTGATCTAAGCTTGTAAATACTTTGACATGTCCTATATCCTTGTAAAAAGAGATCTACAGATGAATAAAACTACTACTACTACTACTACTACTACTACTACCACGAGGAACGACTATATGAGCTTCGAGGACGTTACAGTACATTTTTTTGTAGATGATTTCGCACTCTTAATACACACTAAATATTAAAACACAGCAAACCTTCGAAAATATCCTTCATCCAAGGGAATGGATCTGTCCATCTGGCGGGTAGCGATGAAAGGAAAAATAGTGTGGAAGAAAATAATAGCTTTGCCGATGGCTGAATTCATATTAAACCCTGTGACACTCTGTGATAACTTCATACGGAAGTCCGACGTCTGAAAAAGATAGCAAAAACATCTGAAATTTCATCAGGCGCGATAATCTGAACTGATGAAAGACGTCAAGCAATAGCCCGAGGAGACAGGGAGAGGCTAACACCACGCACTGTGACGGACGAGAGCAGACGTGATGGTCTGCGAATTTACCGAACAGACCACACAACAGTCGTTTTAACTAAAGCTCCCTGTAATTAAGGAAGTTCAAACTACGATTACTTTGACGACTTCAGTTTGTTTAAAATTTTTAAACAGTTAATAATATGATTAGGAGTGTAACTGTACACTGAAAACTTCGTGTTGGCCCTGACCAGGTAAGTACTCTTACGCTGCTCGCCTTGTATTATGTCGTTTCTTGTGTCTGTGTTCATATAACTCTATTTCAAGACCTGTGTGACAGAGAAAATATCTTTCCAGATTGACATTTGTACGAGTATTTTAAGCTCCCACTAACTGTAAAGACAGAGCTTCTTTCGGTTCATGGTGAATACTCAGGAAAGGCGTGTTCTGGCTTCTGGGTTGGCTGTTTGCGAATTGGCGCTAGGCAAAGACTACATCTAAGTGGTAATATCCTTTGTCAAGTAAGAATTTTAGTGGCCGTACAGTCTTCTTCATAAACTGTCTCAAACCATTTTCGGTACTCTTCATCCTGGTAGGCTTGATAATCCACTTCTTAGGCCTGAAGTCTGCTTATAGTTTTGAGGTGCTACTAATGTGTCAAGCAGAGAGATAGACTACTGTTCCCCTAATAAGATAAGCAGACAGTTTTGCAGGGAGTTGGAGTGTAGAACGACGGCCAGCAGCTATGATACACTATTTGATCGAAAGTATCTAGACTATTGTTAGTCGACATCAATGCAGGATGTACCCACCCTTTGCCTATATGACGGCTTGAACTGTGTTGAGGCTGTTTCAGTTCAGTTTCCCTCTCTGCTGGGAATCGCAAGGTGTGTGTGCGAGCATTATGGCATATGAACAAGGGTGACTTATGGAGGCTTGGGTCAGTTCTGAAAGCGTGCTCGGGTAGCTGCAGTGCTTAAGGTAACAGCTCAATTGAAGCGGGAAATGCGAGTTAGATCCCGTGGGCACAAATCTTCACACGTCACCGATAGACAGTATAGCTGAAGGCATCTTAGTTTCGCAGTTTGCGAACCAAGTTTGGTAATATTTAATGAGCAGCTCTGAAACGTCATGCAGTGTCTGTTCCTTTACACGTGCTAGCATATCTGATCGTTGTATAACGTGAATTGTCAACAGACACTTTGTATAATAACTTAATAACATTCATTGACGTATCTGAATGCCTGCGGAAGAATTGCAGCCCATTCTTTCTCAAGACTCGAAACCAGAGAAGGTACTGATGTGGGTCGCCAGCGTCTGGAGCGCAGTCGACGTTCTATTTCATCCCAAAGATATTACATTGGGTTCAGGTCGGGAGTATGGGCGGCCTAGCACATTTCAGGAATGCTATTGGCCACAAACCATTGACTGACCGATATTGCATTATAAGATTGTGTATTGCCATACTGATACAATCATCGTTCCTAAAATGCTCCTCTGCTGTTAGCAGTAAACAATGCGGTAAAATGTGTTCGTATTCTTCCATATTTAGTGTTTTCCTAAGCTCTATAAGGGGACCACACCGTAAAAACGAAACACTCCTATCGTGAAAACCATCTCCTCTGTACTTCACTAATGGCACTAGATATTATGGTAGACCACATTTTCCCGCCATTCGCCAGAACCAATCGTTTCAACGGATAGGCACAGGTTATAAAGTAATCCATCGCTCCACATCGCTCGTTAACAGTCATTCACTGTCCAGTGGCGTCTCTCTTTACACCACTACGAGCGTCACTTAGCTCCCTCATAGGGAGCTGCTCGGCCATTGCACCCAACTCGTTTTAACTTCCTACGCACAGTCGTTGCAGTAGCTGCACTGCTGGTCGCACTTTGGAGCTCACGACTGACGCCTTCCGCTTGTTTCACACGATCGCACTGCTCCACGGTCCCTCACGTCTGCCAGCACATGAGGTTCGTATGCTGTTCGTTTAGCTGTCGTTGTTCCTTTGGTATCTACTTCGCCATCGCATCACCAGCATTCGACTTAAGGAGCTGTAGAAAAATGTAAGCCTCTCTGATGGATCTGGTACTCAGGTGACAAGTTCGAAGCAACTGAGCTTTCCTGACCGACCCTTCCGTTGGTATAGCTTCTCTACTGTTGATACAGTACTGCTCGTATCCTTTTCTAATGACGGATCTCCTCTCGTGACATGTAGCGGTCATTTCCGCACCACTCTGTGATGTCCAGGTATTTTTTCTTAGCAATTGTATTAAGCTGAGTCGCCGCATAGGTACCACCGATCACTCCGGTCAAGAGCGACATTATTCATAACTAGATTTCATTTCTCCTTCCTCTTACTCTGACTTGTAGACAACATTCCGAAACACCCTCGCTGCATTTGAATTAGATTATCAATTAAACAAAGTCCAATGAGTACGTAAGGGCTCCAGCACTTTGTTCGAAAATCTGTTAGGACGGATATGTGACGAACTTTAAACACCAGCATAATTAAACACGAGCTAACTGAGTTTTCTTCACTTCTCACTGTTTCAACTGTTTCTAGTGAAGTCTGTCTGTATACTACTTACAGAAACTAAAATTCACGGCAAGGTGACCAGGCTTATCCTCCGACTATGCATCGCATTTATATTCCTTCCATTTCACACAACGCAACACCAAAAATGCTCCTTAAAACAAAATTTTCGAGTGAACATTTCGCGTAGCAACATCAGGCTACACGAGTTTTCGTAGACAGCTTCCCAATGAATACTCGGTGACACAATGGCAAGCCCACCCAAATTTACATTTTCCGCTATTTCACTGATTCCCTTTGTAAGTAGGATGTTTAGGTTTTTTTTTAATTGGTAACGCCGCCGCCACGTAGTGCTCTGTATGAAAATCACTGGCTGTGCTGTGTGCAGTCTGTGGCTGGTTGGCATTGTTGTAATACTCGCCATTGTAGTGTTGGGCAGCGGCAGCTGGATGCTAACAGCGCGTAGCGTTGTGCAGTTGGAGGTGAGCCACCATCGGTGGTGGACGTGGGGAGAGAGATGGCGGAGTTTTGAAATTTGTAAGAATTGGTGTCACGAACTGATATATATATATATATATATATATATATATATATATATATATATATATATATATATAATGACTATTAAGGTAAATACATTGTTTGTTCTGTATAAAATCTTTCATTTGCTAACTATGCCTATCAGTAATTAGCGCCTTCAGTAGTTTGAATCTTTTATTTAGCTGGCAGTAGTGGCGCTCGCTGTATTGCAGCAGCTTGAGTAACGAAGATTTTTCTGAGGTAAGTGATTTGTGAAACGTATAGGTTAATGTTAGTCAGGGCCATTCTTTCGTAGGGATTTTTGAAAGTCACATTGCGTTGCGCTAAAAATATTGTGTGTCAGTTTTAGCACAGTCTTGTATAATTGTTCAAAGGGGACGTTTCACCTTAAACCAAACGTCTGGATGGTTCCTTTGGAAGTCCGCAGCCGGTTTCTTTCCCTGTCCTTCCCCAATCCAACTTTTCTTCTCTTCTAATCACCTTATCGTCGATGGTACGTTAAACCTTGTCTCCGTTCCTTACTGATCGAGCCAGAACCCACAATTTTCCATGAGCTGATGAGTCCTGGCTACTATCCTCTGTGAAACACGAGGAGCAATTTTTTCTAGGAAGATAACTTACGGCCGAGATTGCTAATGGTTGTATTTACCTTTATACGAGGGTTGGAACTTAAATAGTGGAAACTATCTATTCACAACCGATACAAAAGAGTTATATGTTTGCACCTGTTTCTGTCTTTCAAAGTTGTCACCAGCGTTGTGTAGAGTCCGTTGCCAGCGAAGTGGAAGGCGTATTATACCGTTAGCAGAGCCTGTTCTATTGATGGTGCGAATGGGACGGTCTAAGGTTATGGTGATTCTCGTGCGCGACTGTGAAGGTGTTAGCCTAACGCATTACGTTCCTCCACGGCAGACCGTCCATGGACAGTATTACTGTTCGTTTTCGGAGCATCACCTGCGACAGCTTTGCGAAAGAAGTGACGACACTTTCTGCGCAATCCATCCATTATTTTGCACGACATTGCACAGGCGCATACAGCGCAAGTTGTGGCTGCTGTGTTCAGTCGATGGGACCATCCACCACACTCCCCAGACTTAAGTTCTTGTGACTTTTGTTTGATTCCGAAGATGAAGGAACATCTTCGTGGAACTCGCTTCAGATCTGTTCCAGGGATTCGACAGGCAGTAGAGCGCTACATTCGCACCATCAAAAGAAAAGCCTCCGTTAACGGTATACTGTGCCTTCCACATCGCTGGCAACGGGCTCTACGCAACGCTGGTGACTACTTTAAAGGACAGTAACAGGTGCAAACATGTAACTCTTTTGTATCGATTGTGAATACATAGTTGCCACTATTTAAGTTCCAACCCTCGTATATAAACTGCTAATCGAGAGGAACCTTCCCACAACTGCTTCCTTCAGCTCCATTATCACCCAGATCTGGTAAGTGCCGCCGTTACCACGTTGCAACCATTGTTATAGAGAATTCCGTGGCGACTCTATAGAGCGTCGGAGTCAAAAGGGAATAGTTGAGCTACGTAACGCTGAGGTGACGTATGTCATAGGATAGCACATAAACATATGGCTGCAGTATCACGCACACACCGTATAAAAAGTCAGTGGATTTGCTGACCTGTCATTTGTACTCAGATGACTCATGTGAAAAGATTTCCGACTTGATTATGGCCGCATGACGGAAGAAACAGATTTTGAACACGGTCTGGTAGTTGGAGCTAGCTGCATGGGACATTCCATTTCGGAATTGTTAGTGAATTCAGCATTCCGAGATCCACAATGTCAAGGTTGTGCCGACAATACTAAACGCTAAGCTTTCACTTGCCGACAGAGAGCAGCGGCGTTTGAGTAAAGTTTTCAGTGCTGACAGACAAGCAAGACTGTGGGAAATAACCGCAGAAATCAATGTGGGACGTACGACGAACATGTCCGTTAGGATACTGCGACAAAAATTTTGCGTTAATGGGCTACGGCAGCAGACGATCGACGCGAGAGCCTTTGCTTGCAGTACGACATCGCCTGTAGCACCTCTCCTGGGCTCGTGACCACATCGGTTGACCCTAGACCACAGGAAAACAGTGGCCTGGTCGGATGAGTCCTGATTTCAGTTGGTAACAGCTCATGGCAGAGTTCGTGTGTGGCGCAGACCCCACGAAGCCATTGACCCAAGTTGTCAACAAGATACTGGTGGTGGCTGCACAATGGTACTGGCCGTGTTTACGTGGAATGGATTCTGTCTTCTGGTCCAACTGGACGATCATTGACTTGAAATGGTTATGTTCGGCTTCTTGGAGACAATTGTAGCTATTGATGAACTTCACGCTACGGATGATAAAGCGCCATGTCACTGCTCCACAACTGTTTGCGGTTGCTTTGAAGAACATTCTGAACAATTCGAGGGAATGAATTGGCCACCCAGCACGTACGGCATGAATCCCATCGAACATTCATGGGACGTAACCGAGACGTCAGTGCACAAAATCCTGCAACGGCAACACTTCTGTAATCGTGGACGGCTATAAAGGCAATATGGCTCAATATTTGTGCAGGGTACTTGAGACGACCTGTTGAGTCCGTGCCACGTCGAGCTGCTACACTACGCCTTCCGACACGACATTAGGAAGTATCCTGTTACTAAGTCACCACAGTCTAGGGAACTTTCTCAGCTGTGTGGCAAACGTCGTGACCAATGGTTATCTACTAGTCTGGCCGGAGATAACTGTGTCTCCTATCTTCTGCAAGTGACTAAAGCCAGAGTTCTATAGGATGTATGTAAATTGTTTTGTTATTTTCTCGATAATTTTTCCAGTGTATTTTTCCATATGCGTTAAAGACCTTTCTTTGAAGTAGTGTGTATTATTTTCAGCCTTTTCTCGTCTTCATTTTATAGTGAAAATTTCTTTCTAGTCTGAAACATGCTATTTCTACATGATTTTTTGTAATATTTTCTAACGAATTTATTTGTAATGACACGAATTCGACCAGAACCCTGAAACTTGTAAGAACATCCCCAAACAGGATTAAACATATGGAAATAGAGGTCCTTAGGAGTAAATTTCGAACTCGGAGAACAGCAGACTTTCTATACAGAAGATATCGAACAGGAAACGAAGGACAAGTTATATGGGAATGGAAGTTTTTACGGCGAATTTGATTCAAGAAATCTCGGATACCAAACACGTGGCGTCGTGTTATCGCAACATTTCGACTAATTTCCTATCCGTCATCTTCAGGGGAAGATTGGGAGTAGGTAACTCGTCGGAACGTTGAGAAAACACGACACAACGGCGGGGTTTATAATCCGAGAAGATTTATCAAGGACGCTTTTTCGGATAGAGTAGAAAAGAGATTGACACATCGTATAATGCAGTTTCTTATGAACTAGAGTATCAAAATACGCCTGATCCAAGGGGTACAGAGAGACGAAGAAGAAATTGGAGTACAGGAAACACATATTTACAAAAGATGGCTTTCAGATAAAAAAAAATCAGTCTGTCATAGGTTTACAGCATGCAATTAGGTCCAGAACACCCTCACGCAGAGAAGAGGAAATGATGTTGCGTAGTATGAGACTGGAGGAATACTTTGTGAGTATAAATACCAAAAGAAACGTAGCTGATTCGAGTATAACGGACAAAAGGAAAAGAAAAAGAAGACAAGACCTTGTATCATGTGCTCAGTTAGGTATGGCGATTATGGCTGAAGCAACCGGTTTTCGGTTAACCGGATGTTTTCAACTCTAGTTTAATATGACTGTTAAAACCCCTCAAAATAATCGATTTTTGGGTTTTTATTGCTGTTATATATTGAACACACCAAAGGTTAAAAATTTCTATGCCTCCCTCAGAATTTTACACTATTGGTTTCATGCTACATACACCCAAAGTATCAGCCAAAATAGGTAAACAAAACAAAACTTAGTCCGTCTATCGTTTACTGCTTTCCTTCGAAAAGCATGGAAGATTTGAACACTAGAGAAAATTCATCAGACTTCTCCTACAGATTCTAATTTTTTAAATGTCTGTAGATAAATTACGTTGTAATCGAGAATGATACCGGTATTTGAGCATTACGAATAGTCAGTGATAAAGAGTGAACTCTGTTTTTCGTGTTCGTTTGCCGGTTTCTGAGGGCTGCAAACAGGCAAGGACAAATTATACAGAAACTGGCAACAGATTAACTTATTTCAATTTTTATTATAAATTACGAACGATCTGTTAACTTTTCAATTTTATTACTCATGCCACAATTTCCTTTTTTATCATTTGACAGAAAAGGCAAGCAAATAATACCCTTTGAATTTGAATAAAATCTATTTTTGCTGACAAACCACAAAATGCTTATAAAAAAAATTCAAGTGAACAATTTAGATAGTGGACAACATATAATATTTACCAGGAAGAAGTACATTAAAATTTCAATTACGAATTAACACAGTGGCGAATATTTATTGCCCAGTCTGCTTGTAAATACTCGTTCTATAAATGTTGATCTGTAAGATGATTTCTGTCATCAGAAACAGTATCACTCAAAAACGAATCAATGTTTAAGAAGTCACGAAAAGAAGTATTATGGAAAACGAAAACTTTTAACACTACTGCTATGGCTACATAATACATCGGTTTTATATCCTATTATCAGTAAGACAGAAAAATATCTGTTATAATCGAGACCAAACAAATCCCGAGAAACTTCGGTTATTCAGAACTAAGATCACAGTACCAGTTCCAACCGGTCGGTTTTTCCGAGCCCGAAATCACATCGTTCATTTAACTTCTGTTGGGATGCGATTCGCCTGATTACAGTCTGCAATCATTAGTTTGTAGCGTTTCGACAGCACATAATACTTTTCTGGTTATGTCTTTCTAGAAAGGATATTTTTTGATGTCACTTCCCGTTTTCTGTCAATTTAAATACTATGTCTAATCTATCTACAATATTAGTCACCATATGCTGCAAAGGTATATGATTTAAACTGTAAATATACAAAATGCCAGAGATAAATACAGAAGAACGAAAAGTATGAGTTAATGAAGTTCATTTACCAGAATAACAACCGAAAATTATATAGAGGGAAAAAATTGCAATATTTTAAGCTTTTTGGGTAATCAATGGTCGTATTTTACTCGAAGTGCATGGTTTTTGTTGAGAGAATAAAGAAAAGCTCTGTAGTTTAAATGAGTTATGAAACTGTAATCGCGATGAACCGAGAGGCCAAAGTATGAATCAACCTGGACTCGTAAGACCCTAACTTCTTTATTTCTTCTGTTCGCTTCGAGTAAAGCTAATAAGGCTAGAAATTGCTCTAGTACTTCCAAACTGCGTTCGGAAAGCATTCTTGGGATAATATTTGGAGGATTCGCAAGCAGGGTCCCTAATGGACGCAGCTTCATTTTACCAGCACGCTAGTCCATAAACTGCGAGACGCCGCTCGAAAATTTACCGGGCAATTACGTATTAAGAGCGTCCTGTTGGAGCCAGTGAAGGGGATCCGGAAGAAACTCTGCTCTGTATTTCCAGCAGGCAAATTGCGCAAATTTGCATTATTTTGCATTAATGACCGTAACTGTATTCCCTTTGTCTTTTAGTCATAATCACAGGGTTACATAAGGCTCAGGACTTGAGCGAAAAGGTGGAAAGTACGGGCTGAGCGCCGGCGAGAAATTATAAGTTCTTCTGACGCTGTGAAGTATTGCACATCTTTTAACACAAAGTTCTGTAACCAGTCTGCAACAAGTTCTGTGGGTTTACATCCTGGCACATGTCTGCTAGTGTAGCATATCTGGACGGAATTTAAGTGGGACAAAAACAGAACAACGTATCATGTTTAATTTCCCGACATTACACTAAATTTCTTAACAAATCAGACGTAACCGACCGCGGTGGTCTCGCGGTTCTAGGCGCGCAGTCCGGAACCGTGCGACTGCTACGGTCGCAGGTTCGAATCCTGCCTCGGGCATGGATGTGTGTGATGTCCTTATGTTAGTTAGTTCTAAGTTCTAGGGGAGTAATGACCACAGCAGTTGACTCCCATAGTGCTCAGAGCCCTTTTTGAAATCAGACGTAACAGGCAGCAGTAGTAAATGAAAACGATTTTCATACTGAGTAATATGTAATTTCTGTAGATGATGCACGGTTTTCGGGACTGAATGAAACGACATACGAGACGTTAACCTCCCTAATGTTTCGACCACTACTATGGCGGACATCATCAGTAACCTTCTAGTCTCCTAACTGGTCTTACTGGCCGCATACAAGAGTCAGCGGTAAGTGATTTTGCACAGGTGCTTCCTGTGACTGCATTTGTCCATTGTGAAATAATCGCTCTAGTCGTGAGTGTCACAGAAATCAAGAACTACGACAAAGCAACACTGCTCAGCTGGTACATTAAGACCATTGCCACCCCAAGGTGCAAGGCGTGGTAGATGCGCTCCGTGCACGTGAAGCAGTACGGAAAGCATATAAGCAGAACAGAGACGAATGCAGTATCATCTTAGCAACGATAAGGGCCGCAAATGGTAAATACATTAAGAAAAACGACATTGATAAAGGGCAGACTCCGAAGGCCCATTTCGAAAAAGTAATGTGAAGAGTAGTCTCATACTCAAGTGTAAGCAATTTACTTAGCACAGCACAATTTGGATTACAAAATGGTTGGTCAACTGAGAAAGCTGTGTATACATTGACTCATCAAAAAGTACAAGCTTTAAAAGATGAAATGTCGCCAGTTGGTACTTTTTGTTACCTTTCCAAGGGTGCTCATAGTGTAGATCACGTTACCCTTTCAGAAAAAAATCAAGTTTTGTGGAACTGGTGGTTTTATGAACAATGGTTTGAATTATACCTAACAAACAACGAAAACAGATGTACTGGATAATTCAAACAATTCTGGAAGGTCTTAAAAAGTTTGTGACTGGGGAGAAATCACATATGGTGTCCCACAGGGTTCAATTTTGGTATCACTCGTATTCTTAATTTACAGATAAGACGTTCCACGTAACATTTAACAGGCAAAATTGGTACTTTTGCAGCAGATACTAGTGCTATAATATATCTCATTACAGAGAAACCAACGGAAGATATAGTACATTATATTTTCCGAAGAATTACAAAGTATATGTAAGAAAATGTACTCTCCTTTATTTTAGGAAAACGCGTATCATTCAGTTCTGTTCAGTAATAGACGTATCAGAAAACTTGTATTGGCAGAAACATATTACCGAGCATTTCAAATAATTAAGTGCAGGTACCTGTGCCCTTTGTATAATCGTTAATCATGGAAACAAAGGAATCAACCTCATGACAATTGTTGCACATTTCCGATCAGTAATGTCGTATTGAATTAGTTTTTGGTTTAACACATCACTTGGAAAGAACATATTGATTTCACAAAAGCGAGCAGTAGAATAATAAGTGGTTTTCACCCAAGGACCTCTTCAAGGAATAGGCGTTTTAACTGCGACGTCATAGTATGTATACCCGCTAATGAAATTCGCCGTAAATGATCCATCACAATTTGAGAATAGCAGTGATATCAACACCTACAGCACTAGAGGGAAAAAAGACCTTCATTACCCACCGTTAAAGCGTCTCAGCTAACAGTTCAATATGCAGCAACAAAAGAATTTGGTCATTTGCACAATAACACAGAGTGCCTGACAGGTAGCGAAACAAGTTTTAAAAACTAACTTAAATTCGAGTACTGTTGCCATGAGCATCTGTGACAATTGGTTGAAGAATGGAGAATGTAAGAGTACAGGTTCATTCCTCATCACAGAAAGTGGAACTACGAGTCTTGCTCGATCTGCAAGACCGGAGAGGCGGCGACCTGTGGTGTATCTGACGACAGGGGATAATGCTGGTGGAGCCGTAAGTGTTTCGAAAGACACCGTTCAGTGCACATTGTTGAACATGGGGCTCCGCAGCTGACTACCCCTACGTGTTCCTATAGTGACACAACGTCATCGTCTATTAGGATTGCAGTGGGCAAGGGATCAGCTGTGAATCAATAGAAACTCCTCACCTGGTCGGATGAACCACGTTTCTCTTTGTACCAGGTCGATGTCATGTATACGTACGCCATCATCCAGGGGAACGCCCACTCGAAAGCCATACCGTGCCACCACAAAGGCAGATGGGGTCAGGCCTATCCTATTCACCTCAGCTTCAAATGTCTATGAACACTATGTAACTTAACGTCTTAGGTCATTAGTCCCCTAGTACTTAGAACTACTTAAACCTACGAACATCATACACAGCCATGCCCGAGGCAGGATTCTAACCTGCGACCGTAGCGGTCACACGGTGCCAGACTGAAGTGCCTAGAACCGATCAAGCACACCGGCCGGCTCACCTGAGCTTCCATGAGACTTATGGCAGTAATCGAAGGTGCAGCAACGTGAATATTATTCTGAACCACCTGCATCCTTTTATATTCGATGTCATCCCCGACTGTGATGGTACCTTCCAACAAGATAACTGTCTGCTTCAACGTCCAGAAACGTGCTACAGTAGTTTGAGCAGGTCGATAGTGAACTCGAGTTGATGCTTTGGCCATCAAGTATGCCTGACCGCAAGCCGATGGAATACGTCTGTGACGCTTTTTGGTGACAGCTCCGTGCCGAAACCTACCGGCCTGTATTTTGAGGATATTCCTTGACATATACGTTTGGCACTACAAGGACCCTACACTTGTATTTGTTGAATACACGCCACACAGAGCCATTCAACCATACCATTCCAAACGTTGACCAAAACACTAACAAGCAGGGCGTCATAACCAATGGTGTACTTCCAGGTCCTGATTCGAGTTTTCGCGGAGTATTTTGACGACCGATTGACGCAGTCGTTTTCTTCTAGTGCCGTTAGTTGAGCTGTTATGTGTTCTCGCTGCCTGGACTGTTAACTGTTTGGAGCATTTTTGTAGCATTATGCTTCAGTTCCGAGTTCTAGCAACGGTGCTTCAATCTTACAGCGACTATTTTATTTGACATCACATTGTCTCGACTATCTGTTTCAGTCAAAATAAGTGTCACAAGCTAGCAGTGGTGGTTAATCAAAAGTCGTCCGAAATTTTTGTTCCTTGTGTCTCATCAGCCAAAAGTCCTTATTTAAGTGACACTTGTTGATCTGCACAGCCGTCTTTACTTTCGTGAACGTAGCTAATCGTATGCTGCCGGAAATTCAAAGTGATACACCACGAACACCTTGACCGAGCGCTACTACATTCATACTTAAGTGTTTCCGCGCTTGCAAGATTACGCTGATTAAAATTTGGTCCCTATGCAAGCTTAATTTCGTTACAGAAAAAACTATTCATACTTATTAAGTTTGGTGTGAGTACGTGATTGCTGTTAGTTGTATCTAAGATTATAGCATCTTTTCATGAGGAGATCGCATCACAGAACGTCCAGAGGACGTGCATTTTTAGATTTGTAACTTAGTGAAGGATAGAATCGTTGACATGATTTACATGAGAGAATCGTACCGAGAGATCACGCAGACAGTTGGCAACAGTACAGTGATGCAAAATGGGTGCTGACAAGATAAAATCAGGACATTAGTGTATCAAGACCAGGCACGTGACATTCCACAAGCACTGCACCACGGTAAGAATGAAGGAGTCAATGTGCGTCACCTTTCACGCCATAAACGGGAAAGCGGGTTCATCATGGCTGAAAACCATTTGTTGTACTCAGTACGAGATGGATAATGATGATTACCAGATATACATATGATTACTCGGCAACATAGGGGCATCTAAAGACGGAACACCAAACACGGAAATAGAGTGAAATAAAAAAAGACATATAAATACAACAGATGGTGTCAGCCTTACTACATAACTATTATTGTAGGATTGTTTGACTCTCGTCAATAGCCTAAATACAGGTAGAGGCCACTATGACATTATGGAAGCTGAGTTGATACCTGGAGTTGGCCAACATCAGTTACGTCTGAAACCATAAAGCAGTGACTTGCTCTGTATAGAGATAGACTCGAACAAGACATTAAGTTAAATTTTGTGGATGTTCAGCAACGAGTTTCTCTTCTGTGTGCTGCGATCAGGTGGACGTCAACGCGTCCGTTGACGGTATGGTTAGAGGTCACTGAAGGCAGCCACTGTCAAGCCTCATCCACTGTAACTCCTGGAATCATGGTGTGCGAAACTATTAGATACGACTACAGGACTGGTCTGCTAACTGTTGACGGAAATTAAATACTCGCCAGTATGTGGCAAGAACGGTATGCCCCTTTGTATCCTACGCGACCACGTTAAAGTAGGGGAGTCGGTAATTAAATGTGGAGGTGAGAGGATAGAAGGGGTGCATACAAGGCCATGATGCATAGTGTGCCAGAAGAGTTCATGGGAAGACGTGGCGGAGAGTGCATTTTAGTGAATGATTTGGACCGGAATTGGTAGCAATAGCAACGTGCTCTCGTCCACAGTCGAAAACCCAGTCACATAATGGCATTGAACACTATGACAGTCAGTGAATAAGTCACACTGAGCATCAACAGCAGCACCAGTGTGATAGGGCATTCTTGGTCCGCATTTGCGGAATTCTGTACGATCACCTGTCTCAGGTCCAGCGTTGTTGTATTGAGTGTACGAGGTTCTTATTTAGGTAGAAGGTTTACAGTCACTGTTTTCCGTTGGGTTATCGAGAGCTGAGATTGATTTCCTGATCGATATTTGCATCGGGAGGACAAAATTTCCTTGTTGAGTCGACTAACACAGTAAATCACGAACTAAAGTTGTATATATAGCGTATGTAAACTGCTTCACAACCTTTCATGGTGTGTTCATATCTACTTTGTTTTTATGTAATAAATTGTTGTGTTAAATGAATGATTGTTTCTGTTAGGCACCTTCCATTCATATTAAAGTATTTTTTGTGCAAATCCTCGCTTCAGGATCTATGTCTGGGGCCTTAATATCGATTATTCATTGTAGTTGTTCCTATTAAATGTATAGTTTATTGTAACTTTGATACTAAGGCCATACCCTTTAAGTTTTATGGGCCATGGTAACGTTTGATACGTTGGCGGTTTCGTAGGCTGAGAAGCGAACCTAGAGCCTAACCTTCCGCAGCTTGTGCACTGCCAGTTACACCATTACACTGCTTAGAGTGAAAGAATTAATTACTAGCAATCGCCGAAAGGCAGTGGATAATACACATTAAGAATATTTTTAATGTCACAGTGACATTTGGCGCATTATTGTATTTATTTTGGTCGTTGGCTCTTTAGAAGATAGCATTCTCAGACACTGATCGTCCTAATGGTAACAGATTACAAATTATAAACTCCACTTGACACTCTTGTCAACATAGTTAGTAAAAAGTACGTTAACAAACACGCTGCCGAGTGTTCTTCATCAGACATACTCTGTACATGGTTTGTATCATAATTAATAGCGGACACTGACCTGGGAAAAAGTGTGCAGTGATATGTACAATCAAAATTATTCCAGTAAATATACAACACAGTGTTTGCAAGATAACTGGGAATTGATGGTTACAAGTCTTTGCAGACTTAAGGATTAAATTTTGTCCTGGTTTCTCATTGAGTTTGTGGTTAGGAGTAGTAGGTGACTGTCTTACTAGGGTACAAATTGTTCCAAGGCTACACGACTGATAGAGCACCTTCGTTTTCAGCTGTGGCTTCTTCCAGGATTTCTTGAGAATTTTCTCTTTGCACAACATTGGAAAATGTGGTACATGATTGGTGGATCATCAGCTCATTTTGTTGTTGATGTAGCACGATATCTATTGCGCCAGTATCGACCAGGATGGCTACACTGAGCAGGTCCTGCACTTAGGCCTCTGGGATTTTATGTCTGGGGATATAAGGGGACATTCGGTTGTCTAGTCTGAGTTTACGCTGACTGACATGAATTAATTAGACAGATTCCAACATAAAGAAGCAGGAATTCAATGACTACTGTATGAAGCAATAAACACAACTAATTCGGTTTATTATGTTAAAGTGAGTTATAAATCATCTGATAAGCAATAACAATTCGAAATTAAAACCTTAACATATCTGAAAAAATGGTCCGGGGTAAGATTCAATTAATCACGTGTAGAAATGAAACAACTGTGGTTGTGAAGATGCACTACAATTGTTGTGAAGTTAGTAGAAAAGACAAATAGTACCAGAGAAGCGAATGCATTGCACCTGTGCAGCAAATTGGCCATTCGATTCTGAAAGCAAGGTATTAGATATAAGCTTGAGGTTAATGAGATTCAATCAAAATGACTTACCTGTCCCTACGGACCATCTGTCATGGCTCGATCTCGCCATATGGAGGCTGAAGAGGCTACAGAACCAGTCATTGTCGGCGCACCAAAGATCCTCGCCTATGGCTAAGTTGAAGTCAGCTCAAAATCTTTCTAAGTCCCTCAGATAATCTTCTCAGAGATGGGCCGCGGAGACCTACAGGTCAGTGGAGGAGGTGTCCGACAGGGAAATCTCCTGGAGATGAAAAAGTCGAAGAGTCAAACTCATAAAGCTGAGTGATTTTGTAATGATTAATTATCTAAAGGAAAACTCGTATTTCTGCGTTTTACGCTCTTTCCTTACGCCAAGGAAAATCGTATCCATGTTGCCTGTGGCGTGTCCAGCGTCCAGTTTTGGTAACTCAAAAGGAGAAATCTGGTCAATTCAGTGGCGTTGAGCTGCAGCCCATCCAGCACGTCCTTCTCAAAACTCCTCCGGGGTTTACCTCTCTACCTGGCTACGGAGCCTCATTATTTGCCCGAGGGCTGGCAGCTTGTGACAATGTGCTTCCAAATGATCACCTGAGTACAAATTACAGTTAAGCCAATGCACTGCCCTTTTGTACCTTGTGTATACGATACTTCTGCCATATTTAATGTGAACATCGCTATCCCATGTCTCTGACGCTTCACTGCAGTTATTCTTGTGCTGTCAGTTAGTCCTTTCTCTGTCGCGAAGTACATGATCACGTATTTCTTGCTCTATTCCGGAAACTATCAACAACTCTGAAAAAGCATTTAAATACGGTATTTTTATGTATGTGATGTATAGTACAAACAATAAAGTACATGTTTAGTGGGTGGACTATGTGAGGAAAATGTTGTGCACAGATTCGTCTGTAACCTTCAGCTCACTGCATTCCCCGTCAACACTAGCATTTTAAAGTAAACTGTAATTATTGGTAACATAATTAATCACTATTACAGTCTTACGAAACAGTGATAATAATAACGGTCTTTAAAGATTATGTAACTTAGCGGACGAAATGTATTTGCACAGTTATGTTTTTAACCCTCGTAAAATTTCATTTTACCCCTTCAAGGTAATTACTCCTACAATACTGGCCATTAAAATTGCTACACCAAGAAGAAATCCAGATGATAAATGGGTATTCATTGGACAAATATATTATACTAGAACTGACATGTGATTACATTTCACGCAACTTCAGTGCATAGATCCTGAGAAATAAATACTCAGAACAACCACCACTGGCCGTAATAACGGCCTTGATACGCCTGGGCATTGAGTGAAACAGAGCATGGATGGCGTGTACAGGTACAGCTGCTCATGCAGCTTCAACACGATACCACAGTTCATCAAGAGTTGTGACTGGCGTATAGTGACGAGCCAGTTGCTCGGCCACCATTGAACAGGCGTTTTCAATTGGTGAGAGATGTAGAGAATGTGCTAAGCAGGGCAGCGGTCGAACATTCTCTGTATCCAGAAAGGCCCGTACAGGATATGCAATATGCGGTCGTGCATTATCCTGTTGAAATGTAGAGTTTCGCAGGGATCGAATGAAGGGTAGAGTCACGGGTCGTAACACATCTGAAATGTAACGTCCACTGTTCAAAGTGCCGTCAATGCGAACAAGAGGTGACAGAGACGTGTAACCAATGACACCTCATACCATCACGGCGGGTCATTGTGTAACTTCGCAGCCGAAATGTATTTGCACTGTTATGTTTTTACCCCTCGGAAAATTTCATTTTACCCCTTCGAGGTAATAACTCCTGCACTACTTACCATTAAAATGGCATCACCAGTATGGCGATGACGAATACACGCTTCCAATGTGCACTCACTGCGATGTCGCCAAACATGTATGCGACCATCATGATGCTGTAAACAGAATCTGGATTCATCAGAAAAAAATTACATTTTGCCTTTCGTGCACCCAGGTTCATCGTTGAGTACACCATCGCAGGCGCTCCTGTCTGTGATGCGGCGTCAAGGGTAAGCGCAGCCACGGTCGCCGAGCTGATAGTTCATGCTGCTACAAACGTCGTCGAACTGTTCGTGCAGATGGTTCTTGTCTTGCAAACGTCCCCATCTGTTGACTCAGGGATCGAGATGTGGCTCCACGATCCGTTACATCCATGCGGATAAGATGCCTGTCATCTCGAGTGCTAGTGATACGAGGCCGTTGGGATCCAGCACGGCGTTCCGTATTACCCTCTTGAAGCTACCGATTCCATATTTTGTTCACAGTCATTGGATCTCAACCAACGCGAGCAGCAATGTCGCGATACGATAAACCGCAATCATGATAGGCTACAATCCGACCTTTATCAAAGTCGTGCCTCCTTACACGAGGCATCACAACAACGTTCCACCAGGCAACGCCGGTCAGCTGCTGTTTGTGTAGGAGAAATCGGTTGGAATCTTTCGTCGTGTCATCACAATGTAGGTGTCGCCACCGGCGCCAACGTTGTGTGAATGCTCTGAAAAGGTAATCACTTACATATCACAGCATCTTCTTCCTGTTGGTTAAATTTCGCGTCTGTAGCACGTTATCTTCTTGGTGTAGCAATTTTAAGGGCCAGTAGTGTAGATTGGGACCCATTGATGTAGATGTCGTTTAATGGTGGACAGATCGAGCATTTTTAATACCATCGCAATAACTCTGAATCCTTTGAATATCTAGCAGTTATATTACGTAGGCTTCCTCTCCCAGACTCAGTAATTGCACTATTTTCCATTACTGAATATAAATTTTTAAGATCATATTCTTTTTAAACATACTTTATTCTTCAGAGCTATTGAGCCGTGCGTGGTTCGCGCTCTTGCCATCTCTTATTTTACATCCTGGTTTTTTTTTTCCTTTTTTGAGTGCTACCACCTTGTTATGTTAGTCTCAATTTCTGTTGTCACTGGGTTGCTGCTTTGTCTGCCCGTGAGCAGCAGCAGCAGCAAATGGTTCAAATGGCTCTGAGCACTATGCGACTTAACTTCTGAGGTCATCAGTCACCTAGAACTTAGAACTAATTAAACCTAACTAACCTAAGGACACCACACACATCCATGCCCGAGGCAGGATTCGAACCTGTGACCGTAGCGGTCGCTCGGCTCCAGACTGTAGCGCCTAGAACCGCACGGTCACTGTGACCGGCCAGCAGCAGCACCTATTGATATAGCCCTCCCTTGTTGTCTTTGCTGCACTGTTATTACTTCCCATTTGTGGTCTGTCGTGGAGTGAGCTGCTAAGTGCCAGAAGGGCAGTTCGGATCTGCCAGTCGTGGAGTTGGAATGCGGAACTAGTTCAGTCAGGTTAGGGCAACAGTGACGCCTGGATGTCCATGACTCGCCCGACCGTTGCCGCCACGCATCACTTGAGCGGAGGATGGTCTTCGTAGATCGTCAATAGGTCATCATTATGGATGACATGAATTGGCTCGCCGATCGCTTATGGATTGGCTGTGTGTGTGTGTGTATCAACTCCCGATTTGTCTTTGTGATTGCACAGCCGCTGTTTGTCAAATTGTTTGTGTAGTTGGTGTCATTTCCACTGACAACTTGTTTTAAATGTTGTCGGCGTACTGGCAGTCAGTCGGTAAGTTGGAGCTGATCAGCAAGTAAGTCTCCGCACGGCGCAGTCGGCCGGACCCGCTGGCGGTCTCTACTCAGTGTCGGACCGTGTGGGGGCTGTTCCAAGCGCTACGAGGTTCATATCTTACCGACCCATAACATGAAAGTTGAACGGTGAATTAATTACCAAAGAAACGTTTTTTCACGTTGTTCCCTTGGTTATAGGTTCGCTATTAGCGGTATTCCTGGGAGCAACAGCGAGTGTCCGAGTTGATGAAGATTTAGCTGCCGTGTGGTGGATTTAATTATATTTGTCGATTTTAAATTCCAGTTCACCAGCGGAATTTTCTGCCTTGTAGCCGTCAGTGTTCCGGTTACCTGTCCTGGTCGCTGACGTAAATTCAGGCAGTGTCCTTTCCTCACCTGTTGACGCTGTCCAGCATGTGTGTGGTTTTTGACAGCTTAATGTATTTTTGGGTGTGGGCGGCTATGTCAGTAATGTTTTGGCTTTAGAATTCTCGTATACTGGTCGGTGGTTAGCAAGTCGTCTAGTCAGTGGGTCCCTTACTGTCTCTTAATTGTGTTGCCGGCGGATCGAGTTTAGTTGAGCCGACTTCTTGTCTCACCTAAGGGATCGTTAAGATTTCAAGGGCAGACCGAGCCCTCTGGAAACTTCTGAGCGCATTACCTACACTGCCTTTCTTGTTGACGTTTAATTGTGTATTTTTAATGGCTTATAGCCGATGCTAGGAATTTGTATGCTTGTAATTGTGTTTTAAAATCAAAGCCCTTCAGCCGTTTTAAAAGTAAGTTTTTTCTAAATTGGGCCAGTCTTACACCGTCTAAAGATAAAGCTTGGGCCTTCTGCCTGTGAAAAATTTATTGTATTGCTTTAAAACAGCTGCCTTCAGCCGCTTAAAGTTTAAGGATCTTCCTTATCAAGTATTACCTCTTGGAAGATAAAGCTGTGGGATTTCTGTATGTTGAAAATTTATCGTAGTTGTATTGTTCATAAAATGATGGGCCTTCAGCCGCTTTAAAATTTTGAATTGTTACTTATCAAGTCTTACACCATTTGGGCTTAAATAGGATTTACGGTTAAAAGCTTTGAGCCTTTCGCCTTTTTTTTTTTTTTTTTTTTTTTTTTTTTACAAAGGCCTTTAGCCGTTTTGGAGTAAGGTTTCTTATTGGTCATAAAGCTTGGGCTTTCTGCCTATAGAAAGGTTATTGTACTTATGTTGTTTTAAATTTATCGGCCTTCAGCCGCTTTTAAAAATCTTAATCTATCTGACTAGTCAAGTACATCGCTAGGCCTTAAATACTATTTAAGGTTTAAAACATAGAGCCCTCTGTCTCAAATATATATATAACCGGAACACTGACGGCTACAAGGCAGAAAATTCCGCTGGTGAACTGCAATTTAATATATATATATATATATATATATATTCATAGCAGTTGTATTTAATTCATGGGCCTTCAGCCGTTTTAGAATTAAAGACGTTTTCTGACTATAGTCAAGCTTAGAAGTTGCGCTGTAATGTTTGGACAACTAAATAAAGTCAAATGTTTTTCATTCCAGTCTTTGATCACAATATGAATTCTTCAGACGATGACCGGTTTCAGCCCGAAATGACCACCTCAGATCTTTTTTACACCATGTCCTAAAGTGATAAGGCCATAATGGCATCACTTTAGGACATGGTGTAAAAACGATCTGAGGATGGTCATTACGGGCTAAAACCGGTCATCGTCTAAAGAATTCATATTGTGATCAAAGAGCGACCATGTCGCAGTTGGTGAAACTAAATAGTTATGTTTGGAGCGTGACTGACAGTCGCTCATTCTGTCCCCCTTCCACAATTCCTACTACTTGTCCTGTCTTGCGGGTTTAGCAGGACGTCTCAGCTATAACTGTAAATACTAATAAAATTGTAATAAATTTTTCAGTTGTTTACTGTGCTCGTTTAAATATCCTGGGAATACTACCAAGAAGCATTCGTAGAGGTCCAAACTGACGGAGTTACCAGGAAAATAAAAGAACCAAAAAACGGATTCTCATTGATTGCAATATTTGTTAGTAAACTACAAACTCTTTCTCATAATAACATGTGAACACTCTACTTGGTGGGAAGTTTGAAACAGGTGTTCCTTTTATTGTTCGGCTCTCATGCAGAGGATCCTTATCTTGAGAGTGGGCGAGTAATATCAGAAGCGTAGTGAAACTTTGCCGGTGGAGAACGGCTTCTTGGACGCAGGTTTGAGAGCGCCGAGACCTAGGCGAGGGAATAAATATCTGTAATGGCTGGAACGGCTCAGTCCGCGGGACGTTTGTAAGCCGCGCAACAGTAATTTATTTGTTTCGGAGACCGCAACGTCCCTCCGGGGACCTGGCTGTGCGGCCCCTCAGCTGAGGGACACTTCTCCGTTTTCAGCCGACCGCAGTTCCATGACTACAATTCCAATACTGTTTTCATACAGTAAGTTTCTTATGTAGCCAGTATACGGTAGCTGATGATGCGCAGTCCTCCTGGCTGCTTTGTAACGTCGGCTGCTTCGACGTGCTTAATATGCAGTTCAAAACCTTCTGCGAAAAACAGAAATAATTAGTAATTAAGACCACAACCTTCTGGAAATCATTCCAGATGTGTTGTATAAAGCTATTCGAAGTATGCAGAAGAGAAAGTGGCAAATCTCCATTGGCAATTACAGCCAAAACGTGATGATGTAGTCTGTTTCTAAAAACAAATCTTTTCACTCGGGCGTCGCAGGTCAGGTGGACGTGCACGCTTCTGGTAGAAGTGGCGAACGTTCTCCCGACCAGTCTTGCGTCTTCTACAGATGTGTTCCTTGTGGAGAAGATACTGCACGATAATAGGTCAGCAGACAGCACACGTCTTGAGTGCAATGAGGATCGCCGCGAATGATTAATGGGCTCCTTGCTTATTGGCGATGAGTATTAGGAAATTTGTGGTAAGATCTGATGGGACCAAACTGCCGAGTTCATCGGTCCCTAAGCTTACACACTATTTAGTCTAATTTAAACTAACTTATGCTAAGGATGACACACACAACCATGCCCGAGGGAGGACTCAAACCTCCGACGGAGGGAGCCGCGCGAACCGTGACGAGACGCCCCGGACCGAGCGGCTACCCCGCGCGGCGGACAATGAGCATTCAAACGTTTTAGCGCTACCACTAGACTCGTCGTCTACTACAAGAATTATTCTTGTGGTATGTGTACTGCTCGTATACACAATAACTTCGAATAACAATCACCAACAGATGAAGTAAAATGTAATTAAAATTCATGGCATTCATAGTGTGCACCTCCGTAGCAGATTAATCAGAGCGGCTGACTGTCATGCAGAGGAGCCTAGTTCAATTCCTGGTACTGTCAGTGAGTTTTCCTTGGTGGGAGGAGTGAAACATGCTGCACTCAGCTTTATTGTGCTATCTGAGCAGCTACTTCACTGAGTAGTAGGGGCTCCTGGTCACTAAAACTGACAACTGCCAGGGGAGACAGGTGTGCTGATCCCACATCCCCCACATACCGCATCCAGTGACGTCATTGCTGGAGGACGACACGGCCCAGTCGTTACTGAAGGGTCTGCCAGGTTCCCGTGCATGGACTTTGTGTTTGTTCTTACAGCACGTGCCCACACTAAGTAAATATTTTTTCATGCACAGTCTCACAGTCTCTACCGTTACACAGCCCTTTATGCCCTACCTGTCAATCAAACTATTTGAAAATATAATATGCACATCCCAAATAGTCACTTTAATCAGTTCTTTAAGGCTGTATCAAAACTGCAGACAACGTTCACTACTGCCAACGACTGCACACCTACTTACGTCTTCTCCTACCTTTTTAACTATGGCGAGGGATATCTCTTATTTTCTGCAGCCTTGGAAGCTTGCTTTAGCTGGCTCATGACAGGGAATTTGACTTAAAAGAACCAAAGTGCCCTAAACTTGTTCAGCACTGACAACAGCTCTAGAGTATGTATTAGGCAGGAAGTCACTGTGTCCCATTAGTGTACCAAAGTTCCATAGGACGAGGGCCGGCGTGGCATAAGAACTGCATTGAGAGAGGTACTAGAACCTGTTTTCATGCCGAGATAAGATCTGAAAGCCACGTGAAGCATGCAGAACTTGAGACTCCAGGACTGGGCATTGTCTGCAGCCGTACCACCAAGGAGTGTTCATTTAAATATGGATAATAGGGACTGATTTTCTCAGAATAGTCGTTTCAGTAGAACATGTGTTTTCCCATGTTTGTCCACATGCAGACCTTTTGACTCGCTGGGGTTGGAAACCTGTCGTGTAGTGGGAGAGATTTTATGCCTGGCTCCCTACACAACACAATTTTTGGTTAAATAAGACAAAATTCGTTGCTCGAACCCGTAAAGTCTGGTGCAGTTAACTGGAGAGATCTCTGCAGTAGTAGATACACCAAAGCTTAGGAACGAAAAGCCAGAGGATACTTCCTTCGAGGAGACCAGAAAGAACACCTTCCTGGGAGATCGAAGGAAGCACTTGCTTCAGGGAGATCCATGAGTCGTTGCAAGCAACTGCAGCGATCGAACTCTCTGATTTATAGATGTTGAACTGCACTCAGATCTTTCAGCCATTATTGTCGCCATTCTCCATACTCAAAACGTTTCAGTGTGGTAAACAGGAGCCACCAATGCAATGAGTCTAGGGGGATGTGAAGCTAGTTCAATTTACATTGGGGTTTAATTGCGCATTTTTAACGTTCACAGCCATCTAGTTGCTATTATCATGCACTTCGCATAACCTGTTGGTGTTCGTACTTGCTTTTCTGGCTATTTTCCTGGAAATCACTAACCAATTATACAGTCATTGGCCATATGTAAATTATTATTTCATTATGTTTTCATGTATCTTCCCACTTGCATCAGGGCTATAGTTCATATTTGTCCGCTTGTTAAATGTTTATGTATTTGACTCAGTGCGGAAGCTCATTTTTCTGATGCCTTATGGTAATAAACTAAATACTTATAGTCGCAGCTAGTTTCCTTTTGTACTTCGACGAGCCCCTTCATTAATAAATTTGGGTGTAGTACCCATACTTTCATGCTTAGGCCTAACTAGGCTACTACTACTAATTTTCTTTCGATAAGATGTTTTCAAGTATACGACATTGTTTTTCACAATCTTATGAGGAGTTTCCCTTCCCTGTGGATCACTAGGCATCAGACTCCTAGCATCTTAGGGTTATGCTTAACTGTTCAACCTACACCTCACACTTGCCACCTCTGTATGACTTTGTGGCAGGCCGTTCTGGAGTGCAGTATCATTTCTCGAGTGCTAGAGAATCAGAGACCAGAAAATGAAATGTTTCCTTATAAGAGCGTGCTATGGGCAGTCAATGGAGACGAGAAATGTATTTCTCAGTCGTTTCATGTATTCCACCATCCACGCAGTGGGTGATCCAATATGCAACAGGTGTCACACCATACTGCACAACATTAGAGCTTCCAAACACCACATTTTAGTCTGGAATGACTGTTTTCCAATAAACCGACATCATGTTTCAGATTTGGCCTGTGGCATCTAGATCCGATCAGTAAAGACTATTACAAGAGATAATGGTGATTCAGTGGAAATACTTAAAGACGGAGTGGCGGCTGAATGGACCACATTCTCGACTCTCCCAACTCAGAAAAACCCTAAGCGGTAAAAGGAATCAAACCCAGACCCATCCGCATCAAAGGTAGCGACGTTAACCATTCCAATATGGAAGCCTTGAAAGAGAACAAATAAATAGACGAGTAAAAGTAATGTTAACCTGAAAACGTAATACTGACACTGTGTGTGGTTATCGAACTTTGGCCTGCGGGAGTGAGATATTGAACACGAAAACCGCTGAGCAACAGACATAAACAAACGCTTGATGTGAAGTACTAGGAAAGATTAGAAAACAGATGGACCATGTAGTAAACCGAGTTGGAAGACGTAATTACGACTGTAAGAATGATGAACTGAACTGGGATTGGGCAGATTATACATCTAGGTGAATGGATGACCACGGAAGGTTTTTGTCGGATTTGAAAGGATAATAAAAGGCAGAAAGGACAAAGTAACGGGAGTGATCTGATGACATTAAGACCCATGCAGACACAGAGTGTAAATTTCCAGGAGAGGGGTTGATCTAATTTTCTAGTAGCCTGACAGATCACTGCACGCTGCTAATAGCTCTTTGCTGCAAAAACCCTTAGCGTGTGGAAACCAAACATTAACGGCAAGTGAGCTCAAAACAGTGCCGATGAAAAAGAGGCAGAACCGTTTTATGCAAGAATACTCGACCACATTAAGTCTCAAAACAATGCTGGTCTGGAAAAGTTGTTGCCAGGCGTTTATGTCCGTAGATGTGCAGCGGACATACCTTGCAAGATCGGAGGTTCGAGTCCTCTCCCGGGCATGAATGTGTGTGTGTGTGTGTGTGTGTGTGTGTGTGTGTGTGTGTGTGTGTGTTGTCCATGGCGTAGGTTAATTTAAGTTAGATTAAGTAGGGTGTAAGCTTAGGGACCGATGACCTAAGCAGTTTGGTCCCTCATGATCTTACCACAAATTTACGATTTTTTACCTTGCAACGTGTTCTCGACGTCTCTCGACCCGCAGCTGCAGAAAGTGGAATTATGAGCCGCACAAATAGTGTCGGCATCACTTTTCCAGTCTGTCTCAATATCGTTGAAGTTACGGGATATTACGCCAAAATACTTTGACAAACTTCTGAGACGAGTACTTATAAACTCAGAAGAAAAGGAGGTGCTCCCATTCCTAAGGATTTGTTTGCCGTGACTCATGGTCTGCAACTGTCTCTGAACATTGAACTATGTCGTTACGATGTCCCAGTTTCACCAAAATCGATAAACTCAGTGGCGTCGTGTTTGAGGCCTAATACAGCAGTAATCAGACTGATGATACAAATCTGTGTGCCTATAAGATCTGTTTAGCTAGTGGTGGTCACATGAAAGCATGATCATAATGGGCACACACACGTCTCCAAAAGTTTATCCCTTAACCACCAACATTTCTACACTTCGTTTTATCTGTTCTAGGGCAGGAGCTAAGCTGTTTCTTGCTTTCCGTTGCGGAGCGCCAAGTTTTTTATGGTCTGCTGTCACACATCAGATTAAGAAAGGTGGAACTCGTCACAGAGTGGGGACTGTCGCACACTAATGCACACCACAAATAGCTATTTTGGTAGTGGGAGCCGTCCACTTTCTTTATAACAATACCAATCGCCGTTATATAGGTTTATTTCTAGGCAACCAGTTCATAACGATGCCCGTAATAGCTATTACGAGGCCAGTTAAAGGCACTGCTATATTTGTAACACGAAGGTTACTGGATTGGTGCAGTTTTGGCCTGAAGATGACGTAGTTTAAATGGTCGAGACTGATTGCCTAGAAATACAGGTAAACCTATATAACGGCGATTAGTATTGTATTTATTGAACATTGAACAGCCGTAGTTCCATCCTCCACCAGAAAATGGAGTAACATTCACTTTCTTTATTGTCTTACATCGTAAGTTTCTCAGCTGATTAAAATTGCCCACGAATATCACTTTTTGCACACTTCGTCTCACTTCGCCCGCATTCATATTGCTGTGAAACTTCCTGACAGATTATTTGTTCTGGACTGGGAATCGGATCCAACACCTTCGGCTTTCCCTGGAAAACTGCTCAATTGATAGGGAATTCCCGTACAAGGCGAAGTTCCCGGGTTCCAGTTCCATTCTGGACCATAGATTTAATTTGACAGAAAGTTTTATATTAGCACACATTCCACTTCAAAGTGAAAAATTCCTTTTGGATTTATACTTGTGATGAAAGAAAGGTGATGGTTCCCTGTAGACCACGAACTGATGCATTTTACTGGTGATGTATGTGTTTAGGGGGAATTATTTTTGTTTTGTCGACTTAACAGTTTCCTGGATATGTTATGAAAACTACTACTGGTGAAACCAACGTTACGGACTGATTACGGTGGTCTCACAGCGGCCTTCCTCTGACACTGATGCTCACCATAACTCTGACCGAAACGTTGGTTTCACAAGTAATAGATTTTTATAATATGATATAACATACCCAGAAAACCTTTTGTGTCAGCTCAGTATCCGAGTAATCCTACTCAATTATAATATTTATTCAGTTTATGGTAACGTGCCTAAAAACTCCTACTGAATACGAAAATACAGCAATTGAGGAATTTAGAAAAACTGGCCTCCGTCGATTAAAAATATAATTTGTCAAGCGGGTCTTCGTGAAAAAGCGTTTTACAGTCACTTTTAGGACATCGTGACAGTCATATCAGAAGCAAGTTACCTACGCAGGTCCTATAAAGTAGAGAAAACAATTCTCGTTTGGACCCAAGTCTTTCCCGGTTTAATCAAAGCAGTTCTCAGCAGGTGGGGATGCAGTTATGGATCCTCCACAGTAGTATGTGGGAACGCTTCAGTGTTGCACTCCTAGAAATAAGTGAACACTTGCCCTCGTACCTGCGAACTACGCTAAATTATTTCTGTGAAATCGCATACAGTGTGCGTCAGTCAATTAAATACCGGTCCCACCTGGCAACTGCAGTAATTCCATATTGCCCCCATACTACCTTTAGTGAGTACCGTACGACAGTGGTATGCCATTTTCGCCTATCTCAGATTACATCTTTATTTTCATCCATGTTATGGCAACGAACTATTCCAGTAAGACCGTATCAGTACAATAAGCACCTTCTGATTTTGTCAGTTACACACCGTACATTTTTGACCAAGTGTTCTTGCACGATAAAGCTGACAGCATTTTTAATTTCCTGCACATTATTGACAACACAGGTAGGTGAATACGTTCAATATAAGACTGAAACGAAACAACTGCATTTCAAGAGTATTTTGACATAAAAATGTTTAGGTCTCTTTTTCTTAAATGCGAATATTTATTATTCTCTGAAAAATAATTAATCAAAGTCATTAACACAGAATCATGCCACCACGAAAACGAAAACAATATTTTACAGATTTGAAGAAAGCAGTAGCACGTGCTTTGAAGAATACAGACTGAGGAGGGTAGCACTTTTGGAGTATCAAGGCAGCTGTGTTTGTTTGGAACAACATTTGTAGAATCAGTTTCCTTACGAGTAACAAACCGTTGACAATGCTGACTTCTGGTAACTACCCTAAAAGTGGACGGAATTATCAGAAGACAATCACTAGCAAAACCTTGGAAACAGCACAACAAATTACTTAGGAGCAATCAGTAGGGCTTAAAAGTTAATATCTGTACAGTAAAACATCTGCTTCACTTTCAGGGATTCACAGGTCTCCGGAGTTGCCAGAAACACCTCGTGAGTCATCAAATGGAAAAACGAGAAACGCATTTACTACAAGAGTAGAATGCTGCAAGTGGATAGTAAAATATTATTACAAGGTGCTACAGAGTGGCGTAAATAAATTGAATTTGATGTAATCCGATGGGATTCAGTACATTCGTCACTTTGCAGGTGAAAGAAGGAAAATAAGGCGTCAGATTACCACCATGAAATATGGAAGAGGAAACACTGTGTAACTGGGTTGCTTCTCCGATAAAGGTGTGGGTCCTTTATTTTGATGGTATTGTAAACTGACTATAGGCACATTTAGGACATACGTATGCCACCATACGATAGATAACATGTCATGAAACTGAGTTTTTTAAAACGACAACGACCTAAAGCATCGTTCTGTACGTAACCAAGAATATCTTAGGAGGGAAAAAAGTAAGATTTTGACGTCTTGACGTCCAAGTTCCAACATAAATCCAATATATTATACGTTGAAGCTACTGGAAAGACCTGTTAGACGAATAGAGTCCGAAATAAACCAGATGTCTACAAAATTTTTCGCTATCAATAGGAAAAGATACCTCACTACACAAGAGGAACTCTAATTGAATCGATAGGTGCAAGATGTGCTGCTGTAATAGCAACAGTTGGTTATGCAATGAAGTATTAACTTTACTTTTGCCACAAAAATGTACTTATTTTGTTTAGTTCCACGTATTAAAGCTTGATTTATTGTTAAAACACTCATGATCTATGAATTTCTAAATTCGACATAAGATATATTGTTGTTATCTTGTACATTCGGTGCTCTGCAGCTTGTAGAAATTGTAAATATGTCATAGTAATAATTAATTGTTCGGCGTAATCTACTTGTTGGTATATTTTTCATATATATAACGAAACATACTGTAACTGCTTTAAACAGAGAGAGCGATCTAACAGCCGGTCGCTGTGGCCGAGCGGTTCCACGATCTTCAGTCTGGAACCACGCTGCTGTTACGATCGCAGGTTCGAATCCTGCATCGGGCATGAATGTGTGTCATGTCCTTAGGATTAAATAGTTCTAAGTCTAGGGGACTGATGACCTCAGATGTTAAGTCCCATAGTGCTTAGAGTCATTTGAACCATTTGAACTGATCTAAAAAAAATTCGTCAAACATTTCCTTAGTATTATTTAATGACAACACATCTACAAATTAGAAGAAGCGTTATATGTTCGTGTGTGTGTGTGTCTGTGTGATTGGCAACGACCGAAATTAGTAAACTACTAGCAAGAAAAATATTACGCCGAACAATTGATCGGTAATACGACATACTAAAAATAATTATTTAGTTTTAGGGCACTGATAACCTCACCGTAGAGCGTCCATAAGTTCCAGACACACACCTATTTAGTTGTAATGTATGTTTCTCATGTTAATTGCTTTGTTTTTGCACAATGAGCTGAGCAATACCACTTGCAAAACAGTTGACCCAACAGTCGTTCTCAAAACATTTCCGAATGCCACTGTATGCTTGCCCTTGGAACATGAAAAAATCAGAGATATCACTTTGAACGGTCTGCATATGAACTGCATTCACAAGGAGTCACGAAACGCAGAGTCTCTTCGGAATGAAGAATAACATTCAATATGTAGTGGTTATTCTGAAAACAATCCAATCAACAGCAGATACAGCCCTCTGAGTATACAGCTGAGGATATACTCACTCGGTCGCAACTCTCTAGCGCCATCCTGTCGCTGTCCGCGTCTTCTCTGTCTGATGTGATGAAGCTACTGAAGCAGATATCGTCAATAAGTTTGTGCTGAGGCGATGAGGTAAGGTCATTGGAGAAAACTACAAAGCTCTGGAAGGAAATTTTAGAAATAATGCATATTTTGCTACAAGGGATCATTTATTACACGGCAAAATTTATCTCTACGCATTTGGGAAATTAAAAACTTACAATTCTCTCAAAAGGTCAATTTGATCCAGCTTAGTTTTTGTAGCATTTTTGTAATGTACGCATGTATTCAAAGCGTCAAAATATATAAGAAAACCGGTTTAATAGGAAAAATTTGTGTTTAAGAATATAAACAATTTTTTAGTTTTGGTGCATCGTAATCTACCAGAGCATTAGTCAGAAGAAGAGCAACTGACATTCATCAGTCCATTGCTGGACTGAAACGTCTCATGTTTCATTCTTAATTGATCTAAATTCATCACAATTTCTGTCCTTGTCAGTTAATAAAAATTTACCGCATGTAAGAAAATACATCTGTGATTGCCGAGCTATTTTTATATTAATTCCTTGTGATGGTTTTGCACGTGAGATATTCTGTAGTTTAACTGGGTCCCTGATGAGGCAGGATAGGTAGAGAGGGCCAGGGAAGTAACTTGCTGTCATGTAGGACTCCTGGGAGTTCCAGCTCAGTTTTCAGAGGAGAAATTGAGTGGGATGAGGTGAAGTTCGCACACTGCCAGGTAAAGCTTGAAGCATTGTTTGACGCTGGTGTCTAGGAATCATACTCTGACAGATTTTCGCATAATGTATCCTCGCGGGCCCTCATCCAAAGATGTTGTATAATATGTAAAGAGCATCTGCGCTGGCGCCCAGTCTTGGTTTTTACAAGCCGTCGCATCTGATCAAAACAGATGTTAAAACAACTTTATTGGTCACTGACGGCTAGCCATCCCTGCACACTGTGGAGTTCTAAGTGCACTACAATTACTGGCATTTGTGTCCCACGAAAAGGGATACAGCTACATCGTGTCCATGAGTTCTTTTATGTGTTCGTAAAGCGATGGGCCGACTTTCTGGAGCCGCTTTATGCGGGATGGACACACTTTTGTCTATAAGGTTGTCTGAAAGGTTGTAAGAGGGTTTCACATTGTAATCTGAAAAACCAGCAGAGAAAGGGAATTCATGACGTCAGGTTCCAAGAAATCTGGACGTGGAAACTAGGGTATTGGCTAAAGTGAAAAACTGAACTGAAGAATGGGAGTGCAAAACAGAATTGTTGAACATGGCAATTAGACGACGGATTAACTTTTGATACGTGGGGAGTTATTTGTTTTATTAACAATTATATCACTGAACAGCATTTTGCAGAACATTTTTCATTGGCGCACAGAATGTGTGCGGAATGGTAGAGAAGAGAGAGAAGTCTGTTTTGGTGGAGATCGCTTCGCCTGTGGATTCTGAGAAGAACACTTGGCCTACGGATTATGACAAGAGCACTTGGTCTGGGTCTTCTGAAGAGGGATGTTCCCGCAAATGCCAGTTGATGCGTTGCAGAGCGCAGCAGATGATGGCGCTCGCGACTCTCCACTATACTGAATGCAGAATACAGCGAGATTCTGCAGCTTAAGCGAACAGGGTATGAGACTTACCGATCGCTTGCAGGTACATTGTCAGGATCAAGTAGGGTCTGCAAATCTTATCCTTTACCCAAGTGACTGAAGATTCGTTCATAATGCACTACAGATATTATTTGTGTGTTGTGGTTTTCATACTTCTGGCACAATCAGGCTATCACTGTGTGTATTTGCCTTTCCACGACTCATATGTAATATCCCGGTTTGATCCCTTTAACCTGAGCTGTCCGATCTTTGCCAGGTTATTTACGTGTCAGATTACAACTATCCCATGTTAATAATTGTCAATTTTCGAGTTCCATGAATTTTTAACACTTAGTCTATCCTGTGATCGTTCCTAGTTTATGTATACGGTATAAGAGATCTTCATAATAAACCAGTGGGAGGCAGTGTTTCATTTCATAACTATATTATTCCTCGGTTATTTTATCTTTTGTGAGGTGCACCACCCATGTCTCACATTTGCTAGTATTACCCCTGTTCTATTGTTTATTTCTTGCGTTACAACTTTACTAAGGCGTATGAATCCATAGTGAGCAATTTATCAGCAACTCCAACCGATGTCGATCATTCTGACATCATCAGCGGGATGTCAAAACCACAATTGACCCTCCACGCAATAAATAAAATGTAATAATGTATGAACTTAAGTTGCTGACTACGAACACTTTGGAGAGGATGGTAGGAAATTGAGGTTTAACGTCTGAAAATCAAAGCATTCTCTAGAAACAGAGCACAAGATAAAAGTGGATAAGATTACAGACAGCGCTTCCGTACATTTCGTAGAAATCATTCCGCAATTAATCTTATTTAGAGGTAAGTTTCATCATCGCTCTTCTCAAATTCCAATACGTTTATTACACTGCTTTTCCGTGATGATCGTATAGGCTAGCATGTTCTCCTCGCTATAGACCAACAGGGAAAAGAAGTCACTAACTATCCAACTGATTAAGTTGCAGTCTCTTAAGTACTGCCTAAAAGGCCGTGATCAACGGCATAAGGATGCAGAAGAGAATGGAAACACTGCATTAAAGACACATAACATGTATCCAAAGAACATTAGGCCTCTGATTGAAAAAGTATCGTGACGGTCTCTCCATTGGGAAAAGATTCCGGACTAGCCGCCATTCGGATTTCCGGGGGCGGACTGCCAAACTGCCAAAGTGGAGCTAACCACGGGACAAAGACAGGTTAACCAAGGAAAGGGTAACATGCTGCCTGTCGGAGCGTGTAGCGTCAGAAGTTTGAACGTGTTAGGTAAACTATAAAATCTGAAAAGCGAAATGCAAAGGCTCAGTACAGACGTAGAGTGTGTCAGTGAAGTGAAATGGAAAGAATATAATGATTTCTGATCGACCGATTATGGAGTAATATCAATAGCAGCAGAAGATGGTATAAGCGATGTAGGATTTTTTATGAATAGGAAAGTAAGGCAGAGAGTGTGTCACTGCGAACAATTCAGTGATGTGACTGTTCTCGTCAGAATCGACAACAAACCAACACTAACAGCAATGGTTCAGATATATACGTCGACATCATTAGCAGAAGGTGAGGAGACAGAGAAAAAAAATACTGAACTGGTAATTCAGTATGGAAAAGGAGATGATAACCTAATAATCATGGGATTTTGGAACGCTCTAGTAGAGAAAGGAACAGAATGTAGGGTTATGGCAGAATATAGGATTGATATCAGGACTGAGGGGGAAGAAAGACTAACTGAGCTCTACAGCAAATTTCAGTCACTAATAGCATATACACTGTTCAGAAATCATAAGAATAGAGGGTACACCTGCAAAAGACTTGGAGATACTGGAAGATACCAGCTTGATTACATTTTGGTCAGGCAGAGATTCTGAAATCAGTTATAGGATTGTAAGTTGTAGCCAAGAACAGATGTAGACTCGGATCATAATTTAGTAACAATGAAGAGTAGGCTGAAGTTTAAGAGACTAACCCAAAAGAATCAAAATGCTAATGTGTGGAATAAGGAAGTACTAAGGAATGATCAGATGTGCTTGAAGTTCTCTATGGTTATAAATATATAGATACTAAGATAAGGGATGCTTCAGTAGACAGTTAAGTTGTAGAGGAATGGGCACCTCTGAAAAGAACAGTCACAGAAGCTGGAAATTAAAACATAGGTACAAGAAAGGTAGCTGCAAAGAAACCTTGGTTAACAGAAGATATGCTCCAGTTGATCCACGAAAGAAGGAAGTACAACAATGCTGTAGGAAGTCCTGGACTACAGAAATGTAAGTCACTTTGGAGTTAAATGAATAGGATGCGTAAAGAAGCTAAGGTGAAATGCATACAGGAATATGTGAAGAAATCTAAAAAGAAATGGTCATCGGAAGGACTGATTCAACGTGTAGAAAAGTCGAAACAACCTTTCGTGAAATTAAACGCAAAGGTGGCAAATTGAGAATCCAATGGGAGTTCGACTGTTAAGCGCACAAAAGAGAGCGAGGACATGGAAACAGTACACTGAAGACTTCTACTAGTCGGATGATGGGACTGAGGGAGTTATGGGAGTCAGTATCGGAAAGACATAGGGGATCCGATGTGTTATGTACGTAGTTACACGTAGTCAGCGCGTACACAACTTTCGCACTGGAGTGCGCCCCGCTAACCACAACAGCGCAGGCGCAGCGCTGGCCCGTCTCCACTGTCTTAGAGACGGAACAAATTCTGCTTCCGCCGATCCGCGTATTAATATGTAACGCAGCCAATGAGATTGCTGCTAACGTAGAACCTTTTCTCCTCGCGGATCACACTCGCGCAGTGATACCTGAACGCGCGAGGTATTATAACGAGTGTACAGACCTCCTTTAGTCAGTCTGCATTAGTCTGCATTTGTCTGTAGTCAAGTTTCAGTCTGCGCCTAGTAATATTATCATATTCCTGTACATATCCATGAAGAGTAATGTATAGACACTTTGTCAAGTATCAGAGATATGTGAGAATAAGATTAGCGTACCATGACCAAAGGAACTTCAGATTGTCAATTGTAAACAGCATCCACAATCAAGTTACGTAATGTCTATGATTTTTATTATTTTAATAAATGTGTGTGAAAATTATTCAAGTTCTGTTTAAAATTGGTCACCGTCAATCTGCTACTCTAAGCGTGCAAGTGGCATGTCGATCATCTGCCCTTACGGCAGAAGATAAACACGCCACGATAAGACCACGAGACATATTCCTGACACTCGTCTACTTCGTTAGAGCGAAAAGTCAAATAATCTGATGGTGTGTGTACCGAAGGTCTTACAGTACGCACACCACACGATGTTAGTCAGAATTTAACAGAGCTTCGGGAGACTTGCAAGAATCATGAAACTGTCGATGTACCACCCGACTTTCGAAAAAAAAACAGTCACACAATCCCGGAGACAGCAAGTGCACATAGCGAGAACAATAACACAATCATCTTAACTGCTCATGCGTCCAAGCTGCTGACTGGAATAATACATGGAAGTCTGGAAAAGGAATTGAGGATCTGGTAGATATGGATAAGGTTGGCTTTCGGAAAGCTAAGAGAACGACAGAGACAGTTCTTACGTTGCTCTTAATAATGTAAACAAGACTTAAGAAATATCAAGGCATGTTCATAGGATTTGTCGACCTGGAAAAAGAGTTTGACAATGAAAAATGGTCCAAGATGTTCGAAATGCTGAGAAAAATGGGAGTAAATTACAGGGAAAGATGAATAATATTTTATTTCTACAAGAAACAAGAGGAAACAAGGAGATTGGAAGACCAAGAACGAAGTGCTCGGATTAAAATTGTGGTAAGAGGAGGATGTAGTCTTTCGCCCCCACTGTTCAACCTATACATAGGAGAAGCAGTAGCGGAAATAAAAGATACGTTCAAGAGTGAGATTAAAATTCAGGTTGAAAGTACATCAGTGATACGTTCGCTGAGAACATTACTATCCTCAGTGAAAGTGAAGTGGAATTACATGCCATGTTGAATGGAATGAACTGTCTGACGAGTGTAGAATATGGATTGAGGGTAAGCCTGCAGAAATAAGATAAGAGATAAATTTAACATCGAAATTGGGGAGCCAAAAATATATGAAGTGAAGGAATTCCGCTACCTTGGAAGTAAAATAACACATGACGGAAGAAACAAAGAAGACATAAAAAACAGATTAGCAGGCAAGGAGATGCATTCTTGGTCAACAGAATTCTGCTAGTGTGAAATATTGGACTGAATCTGAGGAAGAAATGGATAAGAATGTGCGTTTGGAGCACAGCTCTGCATGATAGTGAATTGAGGACCGTGGGACAGCAAGAAAGGAAGAGAATAAAAACGTTTGCGGTATGGTGCTACAGAAGGACGTAGAAAACTATGTGGACAGATAAGATAATGAGTGAGGAGGTTCTCAGCAAAATCGACGAAGAAAGGAACGTGTGGAAAACAGTTACAAGAACAAAGGAAAGGGTGACAGGACTTGTGTTAAGACATCAGGCAATTAATGTCGAAGGTATTAGAGAGTAAATATGGTAAGAGAGGACAGAGATTGGAATAGCCACTACATCCAACAAGTAATTGAGGACATAGATATAAGAGCTACTATGAGATGAAAATTTGGCATTAGAGAGGTATTCGTGGCAATCTGCTTCAAACCAATCACACGACTGATGGCTCGAAAAAGAAAGATCACACAGGCGTAAGGCAAAAGGAGCGCTGAATTATAGTTGTCCATAATACCCAATAATCACTGTGAAGAAGGGAATGAGAAAGAGTGAGAGATGAGTGCGGCTAATTGGATGCGCTGATTGAAGCTTTTACCTGGTCATCTGCTGAAGAAGGTTTATGAAGCAATCGGCGAGCGGCTGCTGCACCTCCTCATCCTCAGATTCCAGCAGATGGTTTGAGAAACTTTGTCAGAGAATGTTTACCTACTGTAATGAAAAGGCTTGAATTTTGAACTCCTGATGACCATTACTTTGCAAGATGTGGATTATTTGCGATCCATATTGCGAGGTAAACGACTACCTGTATGTAATTTCTACTTAAATATCTTCGGGGTCGAACGGAAACAGAACACACTAGGAAGAGAATCTGATTTTACGGCAAGAAACGCCCCTGCTAGGGTAATGGTCTCCAGCGAATAACAAATAATATCAAGCGTTCACTACTGATCTCTTCCAGACACCGAAACATTCGTGTTGAGTTTGTATTCACACGCAGGGGGAAGTGGGACACACAAAAGCTTCTTAGTAGCAGTCGTATTTCATCTTAACAAGTTATCAGTCTCCTGGCTAGTTTGATGCAGCTTGCCAAGTGTACGAAGCCAGAATGTTGCGGTTAGTTGTGACGTATGGCACGAGTGTAGAGACGATATCTGAGCAGACTGTTACGGAGACGCATGCAGAACCTGGCAGCACATCGTGAATTAATCGACGTGGAACGATAACTGGTGCAAGTAGCATGAGCCACAGTATATCGTATGTCACACAAAGACTTTGGTCTTCGCTGGTCGATACTGTCTGGGGGGATCTTTGAAATCCTAGATGCAATGTTATCACACGTGTGAATCCTTGCGTAGGACGATCGCAAATGCTTGACGAAAGGACGCTACGTCGCCTCCACAGAACCTTAGGGAGCGTTCGACGATGTAGAGTAAGTCAGACCACAGCCGATTTGAATGTGAAGCGTGTAGACACAATTTCTAACAAGACTGTGCTAGAGTACTGCTCAAATGTGTGGGACCTGTAGCAAATAGGACTAACAAGGGAAACGGGCATATACTACGAATGACAGCACGAATTGTCACATATTTGTTAGACGCATGATCGATAGTCACTGAGATGCCGAAAAACAGACTACCAGGGCGCTAGTCCCAGCTGTGGAACAAATTTGACTTCATTGCTTTAGCTTCTATCCTTATCTAAGATAAAGTAGAGACTCACATGTGTCCAGGGAATGTAATTCCATCAGATCAATAGATCACCTGTGCCTGAGGTACAGGCAGAATTTACACATTACTTACTAATGTGGGGCGCTAATGGAAAGCCTCGGCAATACCGACGATTTAAAAAGGGGAAAATGGGCTGAATGTGTGAACTGAAGTTTATCTTATGGGCCATTGAACTAGGCTAGTCTGTGTGTCAGTGTGATAGCCACTATGTTGAAATGGTTAGCACATCTGCCTAATACACAGGAAACCTCGGTTCAAGTCCCGATCGTAGCACAAATTGTAATTCGTTTGTTCAGCTCCTGCCTTTATCGAAGAAAAAATTGAGACTCATAAGTCTCCAGGGAAATGTAATTCAATGAAATCACATTAAGCCCCCATAGAGATTGCGAATACAAGGTCACATTTCATTACAGCATGCACATAGACGTTAACGCAACTGCTCTTCGCGAACTGCATATGCGAAAGGACATCGAATAATCCGTAACACGAAACGTGTTAAAAAGTCGATAATTTTGTGATTGCTCAGATTTTGTTAGTCCGATTCGAGCGATCTCCACCAAATCAGACTTCTCTCTCTTCTCTACCATTCCGCACACATTCTGTGCGTCAATGAAAAAGGTTCTGCAAAATGCTGTTCAGTGATATAATTGTTAATAAAACAAATAACTCCACACGTATCAAAAGTTAATCCGTCGTCTAATTGCCATGTTCAACAATTCTGCTTTGCACTCCCATTCTTCAGTTCAGTTTTTCACTTTAGCCAATACCCTAGTTTCCACGTCCAAATTTCTTGGAAACTGACGTCATGAATTCCCTATCTCTGCTGGTTTTTCAGATTACAATGTGAAACCCTCTTACAACTGCGTCGGTAAACATGTCTGAAAAGTACCTGTTCACCAGTAGCTATATGGGATTTCTGGTCTGTCGTCAATTGTCAAGAAGGTTACATGTGTTTGCATACTAGTTGCGAGTACTAATTTGTTTTAAAAATGCATAAGAGAATTCGCATTAAATTTTGCTCTAAGACTGATATAAAATGTATAAATCTCAGGAGTAGTAGTGTACATTCAGCGTGTGTGTGTGTGTGTGTGTGTGTGTGTGTGTGTGGGAGGGGGGGGGGGGGGGGGAGTTGCCCTATGTTGTGCCCGGTCCGCAACAGAAATATAACGCCTATAAATGAATTAAAAACAGCCCTGCCATAGGCAGCCCACGTCTACAGGAATACATTGGATGAGGAGTCTACTAATGATGTATTCTGCTATAGCTTAATTAGGAGATCGATAACGTTGGATAGATATCGCCCTAGAATGAGTACAACTATACACAGTACAATTATTTTTTCAAACGACAGAAAAGACCGAAGATGTATCACTGCAGAATGCTAAATCCTACCCTTACTCTGGCGAGGAGATGGGAAGATTATACGTGAATTTCCTCAAAATCACACTCCCATTTATTGTACGGACACACTATGCTGTTTTATACTGTTTATTCTCGTCACACAGAAGACCTTCACCCTGAATGTCACTGACAAAAGAGCTCAGAGAACAAGCAAATTGAGCCAAATACATTTATTGCAGAGCCATCGTGCGTATACCACTGATCACTGTGCTGTGAGGAGTTATACTACAGCCTTGGTTCCTATGCGGGATATAAACATGGCGTACCTACAAATTCTTATTTATACCAGAGACGTTCACTTTCGAGCCAAAACAGCGGCGAATGGAAGTTTCCGAGGAGTTGCTAAATGAAAGTAACGACGCAAACTAATGAAAAGTATCACTACAGGAGCCAAAACATGCGTGGAATGGTATGACGTCGAAACTGAGGCTCTGTTATCCCATTGGAGGCATTATGGATCGCCAAGAGTGAAAAAAACTCGGCAAGTGCGGCCAAATTTAAAGGTTCTGCTGACTGTTATCTTCGATTTTAATGGCATAGTGCATCATCGCTTTGCGAAAAATTCAAACTATAAATAAGGAATACTACTTATAATTTCAATGCCGTTTGTGTGGAGCCATCCAAAATAACGCTCGGATTTGTGGCGATACCATCACAGCTTTTTCACCATGTGAATGCACCTACTCACACTTCTTTGTTTGCTCGGAATTTGTGACGAAAAACAACACTCTAATAATTTTCCAGCCTCCATATTTGTCATACATGGCCCCATGCACTTCTTTTCTGTTTCCAAAAATAAAGAAAATCTAAACGAAACGTCACTCTACAAACTTGAGGAGATTAAAAGCGACTCACTGAAGGAGCTAACAGCTCCCGCGATGATCAAGTTTTAGAAGTGTTTCGGGGATTGGAAGAAGTGTCTAATATCTAGTAAAGTCTAATTTGAAGGAGATAACATTAATGCACACGAATAAATAAAACTATTACCAATAATGAGTATTCCTGGTATTTTATGAACACACCAGTGGTAAAATAGGAGGTATCCTCTGTCATGCAATTTGCTGTGGTTTGCAGTGTGGATATATGTTGTACAGAGACAAAATCACCAAGTAGATTTTAGTAGGTAATGGCGGAGTCGTATCACACTACTTTCCAATAATTTTTGCCGCTAAGCGGAGAGCTATAGTCAGTCCATGATGTGGTGAAAATAATACTGCATCTCACAACTCTGGATTGATGTAAGAATATATCGTATGTATATCATATGTTCCATCTTAGTATCTGCAGGATTATTAGAAAGTATTTTTATTTGTAATTTAATCCAATGACAACATGGCCCGACAAGATGCCTCTTGAGACGCGGCAAGGTAGGAGTAGGCAAAATGCAACAGGGAATAACAATATTAATGTGCTAATAGTAAACTGCAGGAGCGTCTATTGAAAGGTCCCAGAACTGCTCTCATTAATAAACAGTCACAACGCCCATATAGTACTAGGGACAGAAAGTTGGATGAAACCACACGTAAACAGTAATGAAATCCTAAACTCAGATAGGAATGTATACCGCAGAGCCAGGCTGGACAGTGAAGGGCGAGGCGTGTTTATAGCGATAAGAAGTGCAATAGTATCAAGGGAAATTGACGGAGGTCCGAAATGTGAAATAATTTGGGTGAAGGTCACGGTTAAAGCAGGTTCAGACATGGTAATTGGATGTCTCTATAGGCCCCCTGGCTCAGCAGCTGTTGTGGCTGAGCATCAGAAGGATAATTTAGAAAATATTTCGAGTAGATTTCCCCACCATGTTATAGTTCTGGGTGGAGATTTTAATTTGCCGGATATAGACTGGGATACTCAAACGTTCATAACGGGTGGCAGGGACAAAGAATCCAGTGAAATATTTTAAGTGCTTTATCTGAAAACTACCTTGAGCAGTTAAACAGAGAACCGACTTGTGGCAATAACATACTAGACCTTCTGGTGACAAACAGACCCGAACTATTTGAAACAGTTAACACAGATCAGGGAATAAGCGATCATAAAGCGGTTACGGCATCGATGATTTCAGCCGTAAATAGAAATATTAAAAAAGGTAGGAAGATTTGTCTGTTTAGCAAAAGTGACAAAAAGCAGATTACATAGTACCTGACAGCCCAACACAAAAGTTTTGTCTCAAGTACAGATAGTGTTGAGGATCAGTGGACAAAATTCAAAACCATCGTACAATATGTGTTAGATGAGTATGTGCCAAGCAAGATCGTAAGAGATGGAAAAGAGCCACCGTGGTAGAACAACCGAGTTATAAAACTGCTGCAGAAGCAAAGGGAACTTCACAGCAAACACAAACATAGCCAAAGCCTTGCAGACAAACAAAAACTAGGCGAAGCGAAATGTAGTGTGAGGAGGCTCTATGCGAGAGGTGTTCAATGAATTCGAAAGTAAAGTTCTATGTACTCACTTGACAGAAAATGCTAAGAAATTTTGGTCTTATATCAAAGCGGTAGGTGGATCAAAACTAAATGTCCAGACACTCTGTAACCAAAATGGTACTGAAACAGAGGATAACAGATAAAGGCCGAAATACTAAATGTCTTTTTCCAAAGTTGTTTCACAAAGGAAGACTGCATTGTATTTCCTTCTCTAGATTGTCGCACAGGTGAAAAAATGGTAGATATCGAAATAGACAACAGAGGGATAGAGATACAATTAAAATCGCTCAAAAGAGGAAAGGCCGCTGGTCCTGATTGGATACCAGTTCGATTTTACACAGAGTACGCGAAGGAACTTGCCCCCCTTCTTGCAGCGGTGTACCGTAGGTCTCTAGAAGAGCGTAGAGTTCCAAAGGATTGGAAAAGGGCACAGGTCACCCCTGTTTTCAGGAACGGACGTCGAACAGATGTGCCGAACTACAGATCTATATCTCTAACGTCGATGAGTTGTAGAATTTTGGAACACGTGTTATGTTCGAATATAATTACTTTTCTGGAGACTAAAAATCTACTCTGTAGGAATCAGCATGCGTTTCGAAAAACACGGTGGTGTGAAACCCAGCTCGCGCTATTCGTCCACGAGACTCAGAGGGCCATAGACACGGATTCCGAGGTAGATGCCGTGTTTCTTGACTTCCGCAAGGTGTTCGATACAGTTCCCCAAAGTCGTTTAATGAACAAAGTAAGAGCATATGGACTATCAGACCAATTGTGTGATTGGATCGAAGAGTTCCTAGATAACAGAACGCAGCATGTCATTCTCAATGGAGAGAAGTCGTCCGAAGCAAGAGTGATTTCAGGTGTGCCGCAGGGGAGTGTCATAGGACCGTTGCTATTCACAATATACATAAATGACCTTGTGGATGACATCGGAGGTTCACTGAGACTTTTTGCAGATGATGCTGTGGCGTATCGAGAGGTTGTAACAATGGAAAATTGTACTGAAATGCAGGAGGATCTGCAACGAAATGATGCAATGTGTAGGGAATGGCAATTGAATCTCAATGTAGACAAGTGTAATGTGCTGCGAATACATAGAATGATAGATCCCTTATCATTTAACTACAAAATAGCAGGTCAGCAACTGGAAGCAGTTAATTCCATAAATTATCTGGGAGTACGCATTAGGAGTGATTTTAAATGGAATGATGATATAAAGTTGATCGTCAGTAAAGCAGGTGCCAGACTGAGATTCATTGGAAGAATCCTAAGGAAATGCAATCCGAAAACAAAGGAAGTAGGTTACAGTACGCTAGTTCGCCCACTGCTTGAATACTGCTCAGCAGTGTGGGATCCGTACCAGATAGGGTTGATAGAAGAGATAGAGAAGATCCAACAGAGAGCAGCGCGCTTCGTTACAGGATCATTTAGTAATCGTGAAAGCGTTACGGAGATGATAGATAAACTCCATGAGAAAAAGACTGAATAATCAACGAAAGGATAACGTTCTACGAGTCGGGCGTGGATGTCAGAAGCTTGAACGTGGTTGGGAAGCTAGAAAATCTGAAAAGGGAAATGAAAAGGCTCAATCTAGATATAGCAGGGGTCAGTGAAGTGAAGTGGAAGGAAGACAAGGATTTCTGGTCAGATGAGTATCGGGTAATATCAATAGCAGCAGAAAATGGTATAACAGGTGTAGGATTCGTTATGAATAGGAAAGTAGGGCAGAGGGTGTGTTACTGTGAACAGTTCAGTGACCGGGTTGTTCTAATCAGAATCGACAGCAGACCAACACCGACAACGACAGTTCAGGTATACATGCCGACGTCGCAAGCTGAAGATGAACAGATAGAGAAAGTGTATGAGGATATTGAAAGGGTAATGCAGTATGTAAAGGGGGACGAAAATCTAATAGTCATGGGCGACTGGAATGCAGTTGTAGGGGAAGGAGTAGAAGAAAAGGTTACAGGAGAATATGGGCTTGGGACAAGAAATGAAACCAGTTTCAGCTAGTAATAGCGAATACCCTGTTCAAGAATCACAAGAGGAGGAGGTATACTTGGAAAAGGCCGGGAGATACGGGAAGATTTCAATTAGATTACATCATGGTCAGACAGAGATTCCGAAATCAGATATTGGATTGTAAGGCGTACCCAGGAGCAGATATAGACTCAGATCACAATATAGTAGTGATGAAGAGTAGGCTGAAGTTCAAGACATTAGTCAGGAAGAATCAATACGCTAAGAAGTGGGATACGGAAGTTCTAAGGAATGACGAGATACGTCTGAAGTTCTCTAACGCTATAGATACAGCAATAAGGAATAGCGCAGTAGGCAACACAGTTGAAGAGGAATGGACGTCTCTAAAAAGGGCCATCACAGAAGTTGGGAAGGAAAACATAGGTACAAAGAAGGTAGCTGCGAAGAAACCATGGGTAACAGAAGAAATACTTCAGTTGATTGATAAAAGGAGGAAGTACAAACATGTTCCGGGAAAATCAGGAATACAGAAATACAAGTCGCTGAGGAATGAAATAAATAGGAAGTGCAGGGAAGCTAAGACGAAATGGCTGCAGGAAAAATGTGAAGACATCGAAAAAGATATGATTGTTGGAAGGACAGACTCAGCATACAGGAAAGTCAAAACAACATTTGGTGACATTAAAAGCAACGGTGGTAACATTAAGAGTGCAACGGGAATTCCACTGTTAAATGCAGAGGAGAGAGCAGATATGTGCAAAGAATACATTGAAAGCCTCTATTAGGGTGAAGATTTGTCTGATGTGATAGAAGAAGAAACAGGGATCGATTTAGAAGAGATAGGGAATCCAGTATTAGAATCGGAATTTAAAAGAGCTTTGGAGGACTTACGATCAAATAAGGCAGAAGGGATAAATAACATTCCATCAGAATTTCTAAAATCATTAGGGGAAGTGGCAACAAAACGACTATTCACGTTGGTGTGTAGAATATATGAGTCTGGCGACTTACCATCTGACTTTCGGAAAAGCATTATCCACACAATTCCGAAGACGGCAAGAGCTGACAAGTGCGAGAATTATCGCACAATCAGCTTAACAGCTCATGCATCGAAGCTGCTTACAAGAATAACATACAGAAGTATCGAAAAGAAAATTGAGAATGCGCTAGGTGACGACCAGTTTGGCTTTAGGAAAAGTAAAGGCACGAGAGAGGCAATTCTGACGTTACGGCTAATAATGGAAGCAAGGCTAAAGAAAAATCAAGACACGTTCATAGGATTTGTCGACCTGGAAAAAGCGTTCGACAATGTAAAATGGTGCAAGCTGTTCAAGATTCTGAAAAAAGTAGGGGTAAGCTACAGGGAAAGACGGGTCATATACAATATGTGCAACAACCAAGAGGGAATTATAAGAGTGGACGATCAAAAACGAAGTACTCGTATTAAGAAGGGAATAAGACAAGGCTGTAGCCTTTTGCCCCTACTCTTCAATCTGTACATCGAGGAAGCAATGATGGAAATAAAAGAAAGATTCAGGAGTGGAATTAAAATACAAGGAAAAAGGATATCAATGATACGATTCGCTGATGACTTTGCTATCCTGAGTGAAAGTGAAGAAGAATTAAATGACCTGCTGAACGGAATGAACAGTCTAATGAGTACACAGTATGGTTTGAGAGTAAATCTGAGAAAGACGAAGGTAATGAGAAGTAGTAGAAATGAGAACAGCGAGAAACTTAACATCAGGATTGATGGTCACGAAGTCGATGAAGTTAAGGAATTCTGCTACCTAGGCAGTAAAATAACCAATGACGGACGGAGCAAGGAGGACATCAAAAGCAGACTCGCTATGGCAAAAAAGGCATTTCTGGCCAAGAGAAGTCTACTAATATCAAATACCGGCCTTAATTTGAGGAAGAAATTTCTGAGGATATACGTCTGGAGTACAGCATTGTATGGTAGTGAAACATGGACTGTGGGAAAACCGGAACAGAAGAGAATCGAAGCATTTGAGATGTGGTGCTATAGACGAATGTTGAAAATTAGGTGGACTGATAAGGTAAGGAATGAGGAGGTTCTACGCAGAATCGGAGAGGAAAGGAATATATGGAAAAAACTGATAAGGAGTAGGGACAGGATGATAGGACATCTGCTAAGACATGAGGGAATGACTTTCATGGTACCAGAGGGAGCTGTAGAGGAAGACAGAGATAATAGAGGACGTATGTTGCAAGTGCTACTCTGAGATGAAGAGGTCAGCACAGGAAAGGAATTCGTGGCGGGCCGCATCAAACCAGTCAGTAGACTGATGACAAAAAAAAAAAAAAAAAAAAAAAAAAAAAGATAAACTCCAGTGAAAGACTCTGCACAGGAGAGACGCTCAGTAGCTAAGTACGGGCTTCTGTTAGTTTCGAGAACATACCTTCACCGAAGAGTCAAGCAGTATATTGCTCCCTCGTACGTATATCTCGCGAAGAGCCCATGAGGATAAAATCAGAGAGATTAGAGCCCACACAGAAGCATACCGACAATCCTTCTTTCCACGAACAAGACGAGACTGGAGTAGAAGGGAGAACCGATAGAGGTACTCAAGGTACCCTCCGCCACACACCGTCAGGTGGCTTGCGGAGTATGGATATAGATGTAGATGTAGATATATAAATACCCTAATGATTGCTGTGAAATCACAATGCATATCAGTTAGTGTGATTGTTTTATTTATTTGCTAGGATAATTTTGGGATATGGTAGACCTCAGAATAGTTTTACAAAAGTAGAGCAACACAACGTTTTTTACACTACCATACACTTTCACTTCTTTTTCCTCTAACGTTGCACAAAATACACATTTCTGCGAATTTTTATTTTCTTCTCCCTCGGGGTTATGTGTATACGGAAAAAAGCTCTGCCTTTTACCTGAATCTCAAAGGGATACACTCTCTAGTCGTAGCTGTGCAACTTAAGCGCTGCTTCAATTGGTTCAAATGGCTCTGAGCACTATGGGACTTAACTTATGAGGTCATCAGTCCCCTAGAACCTAGAATTACTTAAACCTAACTAACCTAAGGACAATACACACATCCATGCCCGAGGCAGGATTCGAACCTGCGACTGTAGCGGTCCCACAGTTCCGGACTGTAGCGTCTAGAACCGCTCGGCCATCCCGGCCGGCTTAAGTGCTGAAGCCGGAAGATTTTGTGATACACAACGAAGGAGATGAGTCTAGACATATCAGAAACAGTAAAAAAGTATATTTCTATATCCCTTCACTGTGTGCCGCGTGAATGGAAAGAGAGCACTCATCTGGTCTAGAAGGTCTACGCCACCCATTCCTCAAGTTCCCTTTGAACTAGAGCTTGCACGTCTGCAGAATCAGTCTGAAATATAAATCTCTTACATTATCACTGTTAAAAACTCTATCAACAAGCTACCTTCTCATTATCATCATGAAAATAATCTCTTCGCCATCTTCGCTGTTTACTAACGTTGGCTACCAACTGACATACAGGGCTTTGCTTCGTTTCACATTACATTTAACAGTCATCACTTCGCTAAAAATCGAACTCCATACATTCATGCACCGAAGTTCTCATTTGCGAGCTAAACTCGTCACTTCATTTAAATACCATAGCAGCTCGAAGAGACTACAGCTCGTCATTTTATGCGTTTGAATTAATAAACGCTTTTAATTAAAATTACTTTGGCCTTTATGCGACTTGATGTCACACAGTATCTTTCGCAGTGAGTCAACACCATCGGCACTATGGTTTGAGGATCTGATGTTGGCGATATGTATCGATTTATGTTTTGGATGGGTGTGCGATTGTTCCTATTCTTTTTTTTTTACCAGTCAGTCGGTGCACCACAGTTCGTGTGATGTTAAAACCTGACAAAAAGAGGTAACAGTTCTAGTTTCGTCGATAACATGTGAGTGTCGTACACAGCTCTTTGACGGTAATCTACACGCGCGCATCAGTTGTTAGGTGGCCGAGATAACAGGCACACGCGCAAGCTTATACGCCGGTGTCACTGTGGTCGCGGCCTTTCATGAGCCCGGACCGTCGCTCTACCTGACACGGAAAGTCTGATGGAGCGAGCCCCTGATCCGTCGGCTGCCCCTCACCGCCGATCAGCTGGTGCGGCTTTCCGCCTCGCGACTTAATTAGCCGGCGAATGAATCGGCGTGTCGCTGCGGCGCGTCTAATGAACTGGCCAGTTATTGAACTCCCTGAGGAAATTACGCCGGCCACGTCATTATTCACGGCGGTGACCGCCCCCCTTCAGCGTTAATGTCCGGCGCGTGAATAATCACCGGCGTGGACGGTGGCTGCGTCAACTCCACGTCACGCCGACACCCGCCGCCTGTCGGCGCTGCGGTCATGTCGCTATGGTCGTCGGCAGATTCACTTTCCTGCAGGCAATCTTCACTCCGGGCTACTGCTATACTTATTTTTGCATCTTTGAAAAATTAATCAAAAGCATTAAACAATTTTGCTGCATACGGAACGGTTTTATAGCATATGTAACGGTTTTTTCTTCTCTTGGTTAAGCAGAGATCTGGTGTGGATCAGAGACGACGGAGAGGTGGGGATGGACATGAAAATGTCTTCCCCTCCCCCTACTCCCCTCCCCTCCCCCTACAGGAAAAGGAATAATAAGAGCGAAATGCTCGGATTACAAAAAGTGTAAGGCAGGGATGCAGTCTCCTCTGGTGTTCACCCTGTACATCGAAGAACCACCGCCAAAAGTTAAAGGTGGGTTTAGAAGTGGGTTTAAAATTCAGGATAAAGGAAAATCAAAGACAAGATGAGCTTTGATATTGCTATCTCTGTGAAAACGACGACATACTGAACAAAGTGAAGAATACTGGACAGAGAATGAGATATGCGAAGAGGCCGAAGAAATATGTAAGTAATTCAAGAATAGCAAAAAAAAGAGACTGGTGATGGAATTAACATCGAAATTGGGGACCCTGAATAGTGGAAACGAAGAATTCTGCTACCTTCGAAGCTAATGCTTGACGGGCGAAGCAAGAGGGACTTAATTAAAAAAAAAAAAAAAAAAAAAAAAACAGAATACCGCAGGCAAAGAGTACACACATGCCCAGATGAAGTATACTAAAGAGTTCATTGCTGGCCAGATGAAGTATACTAGTATCAGACGTTGGCCTTAAACTGAGGGAGAAATTTCAGAAAATGTGTGTCTCGGTCGCACCATTGTGTGGTTGTCAACCACGGACGCTAGGGTCACCCGTGGAGAAGAGAATAGAAGCGTTTGAGACTTGGTGCTATACAAGAACGCTGAAAATAACGTGGACGGATAAGAAATGAGGAGGTTCTCCACAGAATTGACGAGGATAGAAATGTGGAAATCACCGAGAAGAAGAAGGGACAGGACTTTTGGTCATGTGTTAAGAGATCGGGGAATGACTTCCATGGTACTAGAGGGAGCTGCAGAGGGCAGATACTGCAGGGGGAGACCGATACAGGAACATATGCAACACGATGAGTACACTCAGAGATTAAGAGGTGGGCACAGGAGAGGAATTCGTGGCGGTCCGCATCAAACCAGTCAGCTGACTGATGACCCAAATAATAATAATAAAACACGCAAAGTCTTTACAAGAGTGAAAAACTGTGTGATGACCTGATAGAAAAAGAAGTGGGGTTCGGTATATCCATTATGAATGGCTAAATAAGCTGTGATTTAAATCAGCTATTTACGATGGTTTAATAAGCAACCACACTTTTTTTAAATTTTCGATACGACTTATTTTCTGTTCCATTAAATAGTTTTCAAACTACTGCAGATGTTACAGGAACATTACCTTGAACGTCTGCCGCCAGACACTGCTGCTGTGGCCGTGGTTTTGGTGCTGGAGAAAATAACGGAAAGTTTGCTGCTGGTAACGAAGAGTTTATGAAACGAAAGGGCCTTTGTGGTTTACTATACGTACATTACTGTGTCTCGTGATATTCATGACAAAATTCATTCTAACAATGCGCATTTTGCCAGTTGTAGCCATATATATATATATAAAATTAATTCGAACTTGGTTTCTCACTCATTCACAGTAAGTGAACAATGGACATTTGTACAAAGAATGTAACTATTCTAGGCATACTACTTTTTCACATCGCGACCTTGCATCACAAAATAAATACTTGCAAACACAGATAACTAACATGAGTGTACATTAAAATCTCTTGATTTGTTCATACGTGACAATATACAAGTAATACTGATCAAAAAACTTACACAAAAAGTAAAGGAATAGAGTGAAATACTTACAATATAATTAAATAGGAGATAATTTATTATCATATGTGAGAGTTCTTTCCTTTTTAGAGATATGGCAATATAAATAATAAAAAAGAAATCAATTATGATTAAACAAAAAGAATGATATAATTGTACATGAATAAGAGAATGATAATTGATGTAGGAAAATGAATATATCTTACTCTTAAATCTTTGAAGGTGTTTTTTGTGCCAGGATGTGTTGGAAATTTCGGCATAAAAATTTCTATGTTGATTTAGTTTATTCACAGAGAATTTTTTGAGGTAATTTTAGCTTGTCAATTTAAATCTATCAATGTGTTGTACACAAAAAAAAATGTCATTGATATTACCAACGGAGTGTTCAGACTAGACTTGGGTAACTTTTTGAGAAAAAGGGCATGTACTATCTGTAAAGGAGTTGCAAAGTTTCTCTCTGTCTGTCCTATATAGAAGCAAGAATAAGAGCATTTGAGTTTATATGTGCTGGACTTCTCATGCCACCCTCTATTGGATTTTTTATTGTGAATAAATCTTTTATGGGGAGATAACTTTACAACCCAATAATACAAAAACATCATTCGGTACGTTTGTGTGTTTGTGTGTGTATGTATGTGTGTGTGTGTGTGTGTGTGTGTGTGTGTGTGTGTGTGTGTGTGTTTTGGCAGACAATGAACTACAAAAATACGTTAAGTTCCCCCACAGCCTTCCACGCCCATTGTTTAATTATGAAAGTTCTCTGGGTACGGTACCGGGTCATATTGTAAATAATTTTCGCTGATTAAGTACCCTTCCATTGCCTGGAAAGTCAAGTGATACACTACTCCTTGCCACTATGCATCGCCCCACCACTCGTCATTTTCTGTATACACTACTATAAGCACTGATGTAAACAAATTATTGTGATTATAATAAAAGACTAGCTGGAGGCTTCGTGCAGTCGAGTTTATTTTTGACTTATAACGCTTCTTTGCAGACAACGTTTGAAGTAGTAATATTGGAAACATGAAGAAAGAGCTTGCTTGCTTTCCTAACACGAAAGACAGCCACTTAGAGCTGGCCGTGTGAAGAGCAACTGATTCTAAGGTGCACGCCCGCTACTCACAGTGTCTTCCTTCGTGCTTTGTTTATGGCAGTGGCATAACAAAAGCACACCAGGAATAGTACACGTTTACAGGAAAACGGGAAATTGTTAGGAGCAAGCGAGATTCGCTGTATAAAAATGTGTTCGCCAGGATTACTTCCTGTCAAAATTTCCGCTTTTGTGATGTTACGTTATAGAAAAGTAACTTCAAGCATCGTATATTGCACTCTTCAATTTCGCAATAGAATAATCGGAACGCCGTTTTCCCAATTATTTTTGTGATGGAATGCCAGGCGCCCTAAATGAGTTTAAAAATTAGATTAAGTAATTACTACAGTCAGTGCAGTGGTAGTGCAGCTTTGAAATTTTTTATATTTGAATATTCAGAGCTAGAATCAGAACTGGCTACGTCAAAATAATGTAGTTTTTAGAAAAATTGCAATATTCATTTACGCATTGTTGCTTCATTGTTTCATTCTCTTTTTGTGTGAAGCAATTATATTAGTTAGTTAAAAATGAAAATTCTAGAAAATATATGTAATTTATGATCGAGATATGGGGCAATTCTTTGGACATAGCAACTTTTATTACTAACTTCCTGGACATAACCAGTTCCGTTTCTTACAGTGTTGCACATAAACAGTTTCGTCACAGATTAATGTTAAACAGCAACAAAAAAAAAAAGCTCGCTGCTTTATTACAGGAAGCCTATTAAGTAACCAAAATAGAACTACTTCCCAAGAGTTGTAGTATAAAAGTACAATATATTAATAACTACGTCCAAAAATGTCTGTTAGATACCAATTCAACATTGGATGCTAAATTACAGCTGAGAAATATGATTTTACATGTTTTAAACGGTTGGTTCCTTCAAATTATACGAATATTTTACATCCTTTCCAGCTGTATGGTCATTTGCTCCAACAATAATATCGTTATCGTATACCAAACGTTCATCCTGTCTTCAGTCTAATCCGTAATGTTTGGCAAGTAAATTATCTCTATTTTTCTGTTTCTCTATCTTTATTGTAACTTGAGGAATTTTTTCATGCCAGATCACATCTTTCCCCTTTCGCATACTCCTTTTCACTGGTGACAGTCGGTTCTGTAGTTTGTTCCGCCTCTCACTAACATATTTTGATGAAATTACGTCTCCAAGGATTAGATCCAAAATGGGTGAGTTCCTTGTTATTGAATAGTTTCTTCTTTAGCATGGTTGCAGTCATAAATTATTGTATCTTCGCCATTCTCTCTTACTGTTCCACGATTCTGGAAGTATGATTGTTTCTCTCTTTCGCAAAACTTCCTCAGTTAGCACGAAAACACGATCAGGTGCGATGTAGGAATGAATGTCCAAGTACTGCAAAATTCAGTTGAACTTCTTTAATATTATGTGGTGCATCATGGGTATGCAAGTGAGAAAACGTCTTAACCATAGACGAATTCTTATTCTGGCCGCCATAACCGTCTGATGTGAGCCTATCATTTTTGTTAGTCACAAGGTCAATTTATACAACAATGAGTGCAGACAACACTCACTAATAAGATATCTCTACTGGAATACTTTGAAGGGGAGCTAGAACGGAATTTTTTCTCATATTCGGATTTTTATCTCAATATAAAATTTGCAGTTTTCCGAATATAATGATTATATATATCACTTGTAAACTCACATGGAAAGTATTTCATTTTATGTTATTTAAATATAATCAGTTGAAAAGTTTAAAGTTTTTAAGTGCATTTCTCCAAGATCTAATAAAACCGGTAATTTTTTGTATATAAGGCTTTGGATTGCTGTGTTATAAAGGTTAAATTACGTGTTTGTAATTGTAGCACTGTCAAAAACAGTATCGTATCTTTCCATAGTTTAAACACGTGTAATGTTTCCGAGGAAAAGTGACGAATAGATTGGTAAATTTCTCAAAAAGTAAAGTATGACGCCAAAACGAAGTGTTTTTAAGAAACGTGGGTTTCATGGTAAAAGATTTTCGAATAAAGGGAAACATAATGTTCAACATGTGGCGTGTGAAGTTACGGACAATGAAATACAGGCAATCTCATCGATATCTAGAGAAACACCCGTTAGTGCTTCGAAGATTAAAATAAAACGTTGTGATACACAGTTTTCTCAGAACAAAAGTGATGTACATGGTAGGTCAAGTTATATTCTAATAGATTTACACATCCTAATAAGGGTACTAGGTGAATGTATGTGTTATAAAATATTTGGCGGTCCAGTTAGTTTACATGAAGACAGTGAGGTATCAAAAGGACTAGCCAGGAAACTTGTCATTAATTGTACCACTTGTAAATATACTCATTCATTTTGGAATTACGATAAGTGCAACGATAGTTATTTTTAAGTAAATGTTGGGTAGTTTTATGGATTGAGAGTTACTGGCAAAGTACACACGGCAGCAGAAACAATGTGTGCCATGATGAATATGCAACACTCACCTTGTAAAATCGATAAGTACATAGGATTTATCGGAGCTGCTGTGGAACATTCTCCAAAACAATTATTATTACCCTTATGACTTGTAGCGTGTGCACAGCTTACTAGCGACAGCCTTCCCACATCGGGAGCAGTTTTGTCACTGGTTTCTTCACCAGGCAACTACGGTTCCGCAATTTGTTTCTTCCATTCTATTCACAGATGAGTCTACCTTTACGCGGAGTGGTATCTTCAACTTTCATAACAGTCATCCGTGGGACAGCATGCAGAACCCCCATGGTATGGTGACAGCGAATCATCAGCATCGGTGCTGTGATGTGCATGCCGGAATAGTTGGCAGCCGTATTTGGGACCAGTATTTCTTCCACTTCGCCTAACAGGCCGGAACTACTGGCGTTTCTTGTGGGTGACTTTGCCTCCCCTGCTGGAAGAAGTGCCATTGATGATACGAAGGGTTATGTGGCTGCTGCATGATGGTGCTCCATGCCACTTCGCCGTTAACGTCCGAACGCTTCTCGATTGTGTCTTCCCTGGTCGATAGAGCGGACGAGCGAGTCTAGTTACATGGCCTGCTCGTTCACCGGATCTCAACCCACGCGATTTCAGGTTATGGGCCATCTCAAAAGCATCGTGCATGCAGGTTCCATTCGAGATGTGGAGACACTGGAGCAGCTCATTTACGCTGCCTTTGACACTGTTCGGATGCAGCCTGGCCGATCTGAATGACCATTCTCGAGCGTCGAGGCACACGGAAACGATTTTCAACAAATACTGTAACTGTGGGTGCATTGCTCAGTGCGTATTAGATGCAGTCTCTGTAACAATGTATGATTGAATAAACGGTCTCCAGCATGGAAATCAAGCGCTTCCTGACATAAGTTCTTTAGACCTTTACTATTCCATATCCTCTCATCGATCAATCCCTAGAGTTTATACACGTAGGAAAAATCTTCCTGTACTTATTATATATAAATAGTGTGATCAGAAGCAGTCTGAAAAGCTTGTAAGGAATGTTGAAGACTAAAAAGTGCTAAGAAATAATTGTTAAAAAACATCCATACATTGCGCCTTTTCCAGGTTAATTAGCTTTGAAGTTTCCAGAATGAGATTTCCACTCTGCAGAGTAGTATGCACTGAAATCAAACGTCCTGGCAGATTAAAACTGTCTGCCGGACCGAGACTAGAATTCGAGCTCTTCGCTTTTCGCGGGCAAGTGCTCTACCAACTGAGCTACCCAAACACGACGCAGGCCCGTCCTCACAGCTTGACTTCCGCTAGTACCTCGTCTCCTACCTTCCAAACTTTACAGAAGCTCTCCTGCGAACCTGCAGAACTAGCACTCCTGAAAGAAAGGATATTGCGGAGACATGGCTTTGCCACTGCCTGGGGGATGTTTCCAGAATGAGATTTTCGCTCTGCAGCGGAGTGTGCACTGAAAAGAAACTTCCTGGCAGATTGAAACAGTTTTAATCTGCCATGAAGTTACAACTTTGAAGTTAGCCTGTCAGGCTGCTCCGTCCTCAAATTCAATCGGCAAGACAGACACGGTGTCGCCAAACGTGTTCTCCATTTTGTTTGCTAAAACCGAACCAGAGAGTGATACAAAACTAGCACATGGAACAATAGTAAAGATTGAAACCGAGCCAAGGTCTGTGCAGCCTCGTGCGCTATCATCTACGCTATGAGAACAACTGACACTAACATCTGGCGGGCCGCTTGAATTTTTGCGCACAACGGCTTCATTGGCAAACTTTGGTGCTAATTAACTCGGAAACGGAACAACGTATCGATTTTTTCATCACTTTTTTCTCAGTACAACCTACCGTCCAACATCTTTACGATCCCTTTACACCATTTCTAACCAGCCTGTACTTCTATATTCAACGTTAATTTCCTAGATTCGGTGCTTCTCATTGGACCAAAACTTTTTCTCATTGTTCTTCATTCCAGTTAATAAAGTCTGTCTATTTATAACTGAGCAGATGCATAGAAGCTCCGCTACTGTGTTTATTACTTTTGCATTCATATATATGAACTTTTAATGTAAACATTCTTTCGTATTTTATATGCTCTTCCCATTTGAGTATCATTTCACGTGGATCAGATTTTTCTTTGCATTACATCTCTTAGAGATTAGTAATTTTTAGCTTTTCCGTTTCATCAGAGGCTGTTACTAAAAATATTGAGATTCTTAAACCAGCATTACTCACTAATTTTTACAAATGACTGACTAGTAAATTGCCACCTGCTAAATTTCTCAGATAGTAAATGAGGTTTTTTAAAAAGTGAAAAGGCGTTTATAAAGACCAAAATTACATAAAGCACATTAATATGTGTGTGCAGTGGCCTCAGAATGGAAAAGAAGAAGGATCAGTCACAACAAAACGTGATAACCTATCAGTGTAGAATACCATATAGTTGGTCCTGCAAAACCAAATGATGTAAAATCACGCTTTCAATAAACAAAAACACACTGATGATGCCAAAAATGTGCTGAAACATGTTTGGATAAAAAGAAAAAAAACATTGTGTTCCAAAAAGACGGATCCTATATCCTGTAATTTAACTGCAACCGTGGAAAGAAAGGACCAGATCTGCAGATCCAATAGTTGCTTATTACACCAGCACCCCAGTCCCCAGCGTCTACGTAGTCGGCCTGAAACTGCCGGTAGAGGTATTCAAACATTATTATTAATATATTTGTCTAATCAATTAAATCCTAATTTCTAGTTTTCTTTTTCTGTTTTCTGTGTGGAAAGAGGACCAAAGAGTCTCCTACTGATATTCAATTTACTGTAATAAGTTCGCTAATAAATATACAGGAAGGCTAAGCCTTCACTTTCTTCTGCGACAGGGAGTAGAAGCCTTGCTGTTTCCCGCTATCAGCCGGCCGCGGTGGTCTCGCGGTTCTAGGCGCGCAGTCCGGAACCGTGCGACTGCTACGGTCGCAGGTTCGAATCCTGCCTCGGGCATGGATGTGTGTGATGTCCTTAGGTTAGTTAGGTTTAAGTAGTTCTAAGTTCTAGGGGACTAATGACCACAGCAGTTGAGTCCCATAGTGCTCAGAGCCATTTGAACCATTTTTCCCGCTATCTTTCTTGTTCCATCTACCATCGTATAAGCATTAATATATTTTATCTCATCTATTTGTTTAAAGGTCAGGCTATGTCTTTTTATATTAATGCTACCTAATTATCAGCTTCTCATTTACAACTTATTTTGTGGAAGAAGACGCAAAATTTCAGATACGGAACTTGCCTGCCATTGACGTAATAAGAAGTGCTAATTTATCCGATCGTTTTCCTTTGCTGTACACCAATAAACCTGCAGTCTTTCAGAAAACAAGTCCAACGTTTAATTAACCACATCTGTTGATAACACAAGAGACACTGAATTTAATCGATGAAAGAGGAAAACTTGAAAATGCAATAAATGAAGCAGGCGAATGGGAATACAAACGTCTAAAAAATTAAATCGACAAGAAGTGCAAAATGGCTGAGCAGCAATGGCTATAGGAAAAATGTAAAGACTAGAATCATATATTACTAGAGGTAAGGTAGAGGCTGCCTAGAGGAAAATTAAAGAGACCTTAGGAGAAAAGGGAGCCAGTTGTATAAATGTCAAGAACTCAAATGGAAAACTAGTTCTGAACAGAAAAGAGAAAGCAGAAACGTGGAAGGAGTGTATAGGGAGTCTATACAAGGGAGATTAACTATAGGGCAATGTTATGGAAATGGAAAAAGATGTAGATGAAGATGAGAAGGAAGATATAATACTGTGTGAAGAATTTGACAAAACACTGAAACACTTAAGTCAAAACAAGGCCCCAGGAGAAGACAACATTTCATTAGCCTTGGGAGAGCCAGCCATGACAAAACTCTGCCATCTGGTGAGCAACATGTATGACACAGGCGAAATACCCTCAGACTTCAAGAAGGGCATAATAACCCCAATCCGAAAGAAGACAGGAGTTCACAAGTATGAAAATTACCGAACTCTCAGTTTAATAAGTTAGGGGTGCAAAATAGGAGCACGAATTCTTTACAGAAGTGTGGAAGAATTGGTAGAAGTCGACCTCCGAGAAGACCACTTTGGATTCCAGAGAAATGTAGGAACACACGATGCTATACTAATCCTACAACTTTTCATAGAAGACAAACCTATGTTTACAGCAGTAGTAGACTTACAGAAAGCTTTTGACAATGTTGACTGAAATACCCTCTTTCAAATTCTGAAGGTGACAGATGTCAAATACAGGGAGAAAAGACTATTTAAAATTTGTACGGAAACCAGATTGCAATTACAAGATTCGAGGGATACGAAACGGAAGCAATGGTTGAGAAGGGAGTGAGACAAGGTGTAAGTAGGCTGTTTAGGTTTTCTTACTGGTAACGCCACATAGCGCTTTGTATGAAAAATCACTGGCTGTGCTGTGCGCAGTCTGTGGCTAGTTTGCATTGTTGTCTGCCATTGTAGTGTTGGGCAGCGGCAGCTGGATGCTAACAGCGCGTAGCGTTGCGCAGTTGGAGGTGAGCCGCCAGCAGTGGTGGACGTGGGGAGAGAGATGGCGGAGTTTTGAAATTTGTAAGAATTGGTGTCATGAACTGCTATATATATTATGACTAATGAGGTAAATACATTGTTTGTTCTCTATTAAAATCTTTGATTTGCTAACTATGCCTATCAGTAGTTAGTGCCTTCAGTAGTTTGAATCTTTTATTTAACTGGCAGTAGTGGCGCTCGCTGTATTGCAGTAGCTTGAGTAACGAAGATTTTTGTGAGGTAAGTGATTTGTGAAACGCATAGGTTAATGTTAGTCAGGGCCATTCTTTCGTAGGGATTTTTGGAAGTCAGATTGCGTTGCGCCAAAAATATTGTGTGTCAGTTTAAGCACAGTCGTGTATAATTTTTCAAAGGAGACGTTTCAAAGGTTGTAGTAGGAATTAAAGTCCAGGTATAGCAAAGGTCTTGGAAGAGCAGAACGGAATGGACAGTGTCTTGAAACGAGGATATAAGATGAATATCAACAAAATCAAAACGAGGATAATGGAGTGTAGTTTAATTAAATCAGGTGATGCTGAGAGAATTAGATCAGGGAATGAGGCGCTTAAAGTAATAGATGATTTTTGCTCTTTGGGAAGCAAAATAACTGAAGATGGTCGAAGTAGGAAAGATATAAAATGCAGATTTGCAAAGGCAAAAAAGTGTTTCTGAAGAAGGGAAATTTGTTAACATCGAGTATTGGTTTAAGTGTCAGGAAGAGCTTTCTGAAAGTATTTGTGTGGAGTGTAGCTATGTATGGAAGTGAAACATGGACGATAGACAGTTAAGACAAGAATAAAATATAAGCAGTTGAAATGTGGTGTTGCAGAAGAATGCTGACGATTAGATGGATGGATCATGTAACTAAGGAGGAAGTACTGAATAGATTTGGGGAGAAGAGAAACTTATGTAACAATCTGACTAGAAGAAGGGATCGGTTGGTAGGACACATTCTGAGGTATCACGATTTCACCAGTTCAGTAATGGAGGGAAGCGTGGGTGGGTGTTAAAACCGTATAAAACCGTAGAGGGAAACCGATCGATGAATACAGTAAGCAGATTCAGAAGGATGTAGGTCGCTGTAGTTACCTGGAGATGACGAGGCTTGGACAAGATAGAGTAGCAGGGAGAGCTGCATCAAACCAGTCTGGACAGACCACAACAACATACGGCATAACGTGATTGATCGATCACGTTGTGTAATAATTTTCAAAATTTCGACAGTCCACGTCTTTGACTTAATGACTCTTTCCACTGAGACTGACGTAAACTGCAATGATCAGCATCTGTGTTCTCTGCGAATAATACTGTTCGTGGAGCGAAACATTTCTTGAAAATCAAGTGGTTAGACCGTGAGGAGGGGAAAATAATTACATCCTTCTTTCCTTTTTCTTCTTTTCGTCCTCCCAAGAGGCGGTAATTCACAAACGTCATAAGTAAATGCTAGATTGTTTACTTCAATATAATATTTCGATAACTATATTAATAACATATACTTGCTATTTTTTAATATTACACGGATCTATATTAAGTAAATGTTTTATACTTTAACGTACTTGAAAGGTTCCAGTTGTAAGTAGGCTGTTTAGGTTTTTGTATTGGTAACGCCACGTAGCGCTCTGTATGAAGATCACTGACTGTGCTGTGTGCAATCTATGGCTGGTTGGCATTGTTGTAATACTCGCCATTATAGCGTGGGGCAGATGGATGCTAACAGCGTGTAGCGTCGCGCAGTTGGAGGTGAGCCGCAAGCAGTGGTGGACGTGCGGAGAGAGATGGCGGAGTTTTGTAATTTGTAAGACTGGATGTCATGAACTGCTATATATATTATGAGTATTAAGGTAAATACATTGCTTGTTCTCTATCAAAATCTTTCATTTGCTAACTTTGCCTGTCAGTAGTTACTGCCTTCAGTAGTTGGAATCTTTTATTTAGCTGGCAGTATTGGCGCTCGCTGTATTGCACTAGTTCGAGTAACCAAGATTTTTGTGAGGTAAGCAATTTGTGAAACGTATAGGTTAATGTTAGTCAGGGCCACTTTTTGTAGAGATTTTTGAAAGTCAGATTGCGTTGCTCTAAAAATATTGTGTCAGTTTAAGCACATTCATGTATAATTTTTCTAAGGGGACGTTTCATATGTCGACCGTTAGCCGAGGATACCTCACTGGAATCTTCTGATTTTTTTTTTTCTTGTAGTGTGTGTAATTAGTGTAGCTTTTGTTTATTGCTAGCGCGTAATTGTAGAGAGAATCTCCTTTGTAGTTGTAGTCTTTCATTGTTGTACAGTAAAACAGTTGTGGCATGCATGTAGATTTGCACGAAGTATTTCGCAGCTGCGTTTGTAATTAACTAGATTATATTTGCTATGTTAATGTGTTCTCTTATTTTTGCTCTTCAGATTGTGTTGTCATGTGAAATATTTTGACAATAATGGCGTGTGAAAAACGTAATACCAGGCTCCAAAGTAAACTGAGAAATGACATTGAAGACGAAAGCAGTGTGTTAGCACCACCGAGTAGTAATTTGGTAATAGTATATAGGGAAATGGAGCGGGCAGCAAATAATGGTGTAGGCAGTGAAACAATTAGTGAACAGGGAAGCATTATCGATCTATCGGTCGGCAACAGCTCTCGTCAGGAAAACCGAAATGACAGGACACAATCTAGGAAATACTGTACATTCAGGTTTTGCGTCCTCACCGTTTTCTCAAATAAGTCAAGACACATTTTTTGCTTGTCAAAATGTGAATGTTGCCGGTGCAAATGCACTGCTGAAAAGCATAGAGGAACAAATTCCAGACACTAATACATTACTATTGCAATTAATGCAATAAAATCAGAGACAAACACAGCAACAGTTAGACACAATGGAACAAAATCAGAGACAAACACAGCAAAATCTTCAAAAGTTTGACACAACACTTGAACAAAATCACAAACAAATGGAACAAAATCTTCAAAAGTTAGACACAATGGAACAAAATCTTCGGAAATTAGACACCGCTCTTGAACAAACACGTGAAGATTTAACTAATGAGTTACATAACATTGAATCGAAATATCAAAAAGTCTGTAACGACGTAAAAACACAAACCTGTGAGCATTTTCAACCTATTTTTTCTCGGCATGAAAATGCATTACAGAATCACGAAGCAGCCATAAAAGAACTGCAAATTATTGTTCATGAAAATCATGAGACCTTGCAAGCTAAAATTGACTCAGTTGCATCTACTGATTCGATTACGCAACTTGCAAAAACTCAAGAAAACTTAAAGGACACAGTAGATACGATTTCAACACAAATGGACACTCTGAAACTTGGTTTAGAAAAACACGCAAAGGAAATAATTTTACTATCGGATAAAGTAACCGAACTTTCATATCAGCTAAATAATTTGAATGACACAAAACTGGTAGTCTTTAATGACACAGAAGAGTGCGAACAAATTAGGAAATTCAAACAAAATCTGAATCAAATCAACACACAGTACAAAAGAGAAATGCGGGAAGTACAAGATCAGTTGGCTCAAATAATTCAAGAATTACATATTTCAGAAGACACTCGCGCTCCAGTACGGGAAGAGGCACATAGAAATACAGAACAACCACAAAATAATAACACAAGAAACTTCGGAAATTATGAAAGAAATTGGCAAGGTACACCGAATTTTGAGATGGAACCGCCGAAACGACGTAACAATGACCGACATGCGACTCGCCGACATGATGATTTTGACTATAAGCTGTTTATTACTACACATAAATTCAAAATATTTAAGAATTCTGGCAACGACATTCATCCACAAGCGTGGCTTCATCAATTCTCTCATTGTTTTCCTCCCAACTGGTCATTAGAGCACAGATTAGAATTTATGTGTGGCTACTTAGAGAATGAACCGGCTGTAAGAATGCGATCGGGCATTCACGATTGTCACAGTGAAGGAGAATTTTATCATGCCTTCCTCTCAGCATACTGGTCTCAAGCTACACAAGACCGAGTAAAACATAGCATCATTATTATAAAACATTTCGAACAATCTGAATTTTACAGTCTTGTGATATGTTTTGAAGACATGTTACATAAGAATCAGTATCTTTCAAACCCATACAGCCCCTCAGAATTCATCCGTAATTGCTTAATCAAATTGCCTGAACATTTACGGCATATAATTTTGGCAGGGCGTTGCAAAGACGACATTGAAGCTTTTCAGGGACTCTTACAAAAATTAGAAATTGACACAGACAGTCGCGGGATGCGAAAACAGAAAAACAATCACTATAGGTCATATCCGTCGCAATTCCGCGATGAAAGAAACAATAACTGGACACGACAAGGCTATTCTCACAACACAAATCGTGACCAAAACAGACACCACCCATATGCCAACCACTGGCAGAGTAATAGTTACAGAGAAAGATCGCATTTCCATAGTAATGAAAATTACACAGACAATCATAGAAACAGACAATATGGCAACCAGAACTATTGTTATCACGGGAGTCTTTATGGACTGTGAGAAAATTTTAGCTTTTGACCAACATTGTATCAATAAGTATGTGCATTTGATATCTTTGTTATTGTAATTATGAAAAATTTTATCAAATCATTATTGGCCACTGCCCAAAACAATTTGTAAATTTTTTTTGTGGGTAGCATGGGGGCTATGTAAGTAGGCTGTTTAGGTTTTTTTATTGGTAACGCCACGTAGCGCTCTGTATTAAGATCACTGACTGTGCTGTGTGCAGTCTGTGGCTGGTTAGCATTGTTGTAATACTCGCCATTGTAGCGTTGGGCAGATGGATGTGAACAGCGCGTAGCGTTGCGCAGTTGGAGGTGAGCCGCCAGCAGTGGTGGACGTGGGGAGAGAGATGGCGGAGTTTTTGAAATTTGTAAGAATTGGTGTCATGAACTGCTATATATATTATGACTATTAAGGTAAATACATTTTTTGTTCTCTATCAAAATCTTTTATTTGCTAACTATGCCTGTCAGTAGTTACTGCCTTCAGTAGTTTGAATCTTTTATCTAGTTGGCAGTATTGGCACTTGCTGTATTGCAGTAGTTCGAGTAACCAAGATTTTTGTGAGGTAAGCGATTTGTGAAACATATAGCTTAATGTTAGTCAGGGCCATTTTTTTGTCGAGATTTTTGAAAGTCAGATTGCGTTGCGCTAAAAATATTGTGTCAGTTTAAGCACATTCATGTATAATTGCTCTAAGCGGACGTTTCATGGATAACCCAATTTAATCACGTGCGTTAACAGGGAAGGACATGGGGTCCCAACTGCTTTTAAAATAAGGTATCTTATGCATTGCATGCATTATTTGATGCATAACTGATTGCTCCGTTCTCTTTGCTACAATGCTGGATCAAAAGATTCTACAATGCTGTTACTGATTTTGTAGCGTATTGTATAGAACAATAATCTGCAGCTGTCTAACTGTAAATAAACGCATAAAGAAACAGACGTTATTCTATACTGAGCGAAAAAGGTATAGACAAAGAATGATAATAGGAAAGACGTTAAACCGTATAACATTTACAGTGAACGAAACAACTTTATGCAATAATTGGAGCTACACTGATTGATAAAAAGAAGTGAAGGACCTAGAAGGGGAGGTGGAAACGAAACGAAACGTGATGGGTTGAGAGTGTATGTAATGGTCTTTCAGTGACTGCTAAATCGAGTGAAATTTCCAAAGAACTTGTCAGTATGAGCCCACTTATGATTATGATAACGCTCCCCATCTGTCAAGGGTATACGCACTAATTCGGATGGGAAAAGTCTCGTAAATCTGTTGTGTGCTACCTTGAGGCATGTTTGCCCACAGCTGTTGTAACTGGTCCTGGTTACTGACACTGGGGCCGAGTCAGGTCCCACAGACATTCTGTGGGGGATCTTGCTGGACACATCAAGCAGGCAGGTCAGGAGACATGTGCATCGTGCGGACAAGCATTGTCCTGTTGAGAAGTGGCACCACGATACTGTCGCTTGAGAGGCAGCAACAGGTTAACAAAGACTTGCATCATGCCCTTGAAATAAACGAAATTATTATTATTATCCGATGGAAAATTTATGGGACTATCTGAAAAAGGGTAACCACCCTTTCCTGCTTCGGATCACGTTCGGGTTTCCTCGAATGGTTTTCGACGGGCCCTAGTCGTTCCAACCTGTACACCAGAGCGAAAAGTGCTGTCGCACTGCACTGTAAAGGGGTTCGATCATGTTCAAAGGTGTTTCTGATCCACTATGTCCTCTGAGAAAGGTTTAATCCCCGAGCGGTGTCAGCAATGTCAAAGGACGTCAAGCACGTAGCACTATTGGTCGTGTGTATTTGAACTGTAGCTTTCAACTGCGAAATGTGTGGGAAGCGACCCCCCATGGAAAATGATGGTTTCATTGATGACTCTTATGACACCTCCTAAAGCCTTTTCTTGTCGATTTTGAGAGGCGGTGTGCCTGAAATGCGTTTCTTTTGGCCGTAAAGGCATACTACATCCCCGTGTATTATCGTACCGTCAACTTTCTATTGGAGAATGATGAAAAACATGATCTCAGTAGCCCATAAGACAACCGGTAGATTTTAGAGCAGGGCGTCACTGTTGTGATGTTCTTCACAGAGGCGTCAAAGGAAGTGGTGAAATATGGGTAAGATTGGGTGTGACGAGCTTACCGTTATGTGACACGTCCACAGCAGCGTTGGGCAGAAATGTGGTGAAAGATGATGTCAAATGTGATAGCATTTACCCACCTTGCACCTCACATGACCTTCTGAGCTCTGGCCTTTTTTCCCATTTATCGACAACTTGCTGTTTGAAGCGCCGCCGAGACGGATTGGTGACTTCGCAGGGCAGCACGTTTTTGCACCATAGAGAAGAGAGCCAAATATCAAACTTTTGGGTCCCAATGGAAGCCAATTACGGGGTTTCGAAAAAGTAGTCCTTAATTGTCTTACCCTCTGTAGTCAATTCGAGCCGTGCTCGTGGAAGACATTTTCGTTACAAGAATTTTAACACGAACGGGAACAGAGACGGCGGCGTTTAGTTTCTGATCACCATAATGTGTTGAAATACACTCCTGGAAATGGAAAAAAGAACACAGACCCACCATACTTGCTCCGGACACTGCGAGAGGGCTGTACAAGCAATGATTACACGCACGGCACAGCGGACACACCAGGAACCGCGGTGTTGGCCGTCGAATGGCGCTAGCTGCGCAGCATTTGTGCACCGCCGCCGTCAGTGTCAGCCAGTTTGCCGTGGCATACGGAGCTCCATCGCAGTCTTTAACACTGGTAGCATGTCGCGACAGCGTGAACGTGAACCGTATGTGCAGTTGACGGACTTTGAGCGAGGGCGTATAGTGGGCATGCGGGAGGCCGGGTGGACGTACCGCCGAATTGCTCAACACGTGGGGCGTGAGGTCTCCACAGTACATCGATGTTGTCGCCAGTGGTCGGCGGAAGGTGCACGTGCCCGTCGACCTGGGACCGGACCGCAGCGACGCACGGATGCACGCCAAGACCGTAAGATCCTACGCAGTGCCGTAGGGGACCGCACCGCCACTTCCCAGCAAATTAGGGACACTGTTGCTCCTGGAGTATCGGCGAGGACCGTTCGCAACCGTCTCCATGAAGCTGGGCTACGGTCCCGCACACCGTTAGGCCGTCTTACGCTCACGTCCCAACATCGTGCAGCCCGCCTCCAGTGGTGTCGCGACAGACGTGAATGGAGGGACGAATGGAGACGTGTCGTCTTCAGCGATGAGAGTCGCTTCTGCCTTGGTGCCAATGATGGTCGTATGCGTGTTTGGCGCCGTGCAAGTGTGCGCCACAATCAGGACTGCATACGACCGAGGCACACAGGGCCAACACCTGGCATCATGGTGTGGGGAGCGATCTCCTACACTGGCCGTACACCTCTGGTGATCGTCGAGGGGACACTGAATAATGCACGGTACATCCAAACCGTCATCGAACCCATCGTTCTACCATTCCTAGACCGGCAAGGGAACTTGCTGTTCCAACAGGACAATGCATGATAGCATGTATCCCGTGCCACCCAACGTGCTCTAGAAGGTGTAAGTCAGCTACCCTGGCCAGCAAGATCTCCGGATCTGCCCCCCATTGAGCATGTTTGGGACTGGATGAAGCGTCGTCTCAGGCCGTCTGCACGTCCAGCACGAACGCTGGTCCAACTGAGGCGCCAGGTCGAAATGGCATGGCAAGCCGTTCCACAGGACTACATCCAGCATCTCTACGATCGTCTCCATGGGAGAATAGCAGCCTGCATTGCTGCAAAAGGTGGATATACACTGTACTAGTGCCGACATTGTGCATGCTCTGTTGCCTGTGTCTATGTGCCTGTGGTTCTGTCAGTGTGATCATGTGATGTATCTGACCCCAGGAATGTGTCAATAAAGTTTCCCCTTTCTGGGACAATGAATTCACGGTGTTCTTATTTCAATTTCCAGGAGTGTACACTGAGCCACATCCCAAACTTTACTGAACGACCCAAGAAGTAGAACGTCGGAAAAGTCACTTGGCTATTCAGCAATTACTTCAGCGGGTACATTTTGGAACTCTGTGGTGCAGGCAAGCCCTTGTGGCTATATAGAAAAAAAATATGTTACTGGGATTGTGTTTCCGACGCGCGTGATTAGAAGAGCGGTCTAAGGCTCTGCAGTCATGGACTGTGCGGCTGGTCCCGGCGGAGGTTCGAGTCCTACCTCGGGCGTGGGTGTGTGTGTTTCTCCTTAGGATAATTTAGGTTAAGTAGTGCGTAAGCTTAGGGACTGATGACCTTATCAGTTAAGTCCCATAAGATTTCACACACATTTTTTGATTGTGTTTCCATCGCTCACTAGTAGAACACTGCCACGTAGCGGACAGTGCTGACCGTAAATCAAACATTTCAGTTGACACACAGACACATCGATCAAGGAGAGATCTGTATGAGATCGCCAACTTTCATTTAAGTTCATAGCTTTCGCTCTATTTTTTACAGCAACACTTGAGAAAAATTCCCTTGTAAAAGGCAATTTTAGAGTAAACGTTGTGATATTCTCCTGGTTAAAGAAAAGGTATCCTCAACCATAAGGTGGATTGGAACACCCCAGCGCTTTACTGGGATTGTGCTATCGCAGAGATTGTTGGTTTCCTCAGGCCCACACGTGTGGCCTGTAATACCTGAGAGACACATTTTAGTATGGACTCGGAACCACAGTGCATTTTGCAGTTAAGATATTGACAAATCCTTGTAATCCAAAGAATCGATGAGCGAAAAAAATTCTAGAACTGGCGGTGGTCATAAAAGAAAATAACACGAACGTTCTTAAGCGTAATTCAGAATATAAAAGCTGAAAAGTAGTATTATTTATGGAAGTCGGACGGTTCGTGCTATACTTTTCTACAAGGGCACTAGCTAGCAAATATCTGATGCTGGAGAATTATGAAAGGAAGCGGACACACAAATCAAGACTACCAATACGCTTCGTTTTCTTTCACCGACTGTGCGAATATTCTTTCGATTTCGCTGCGAGAGAATTATTGTATCAGCGGTGTGTGATAAATATGGAACAGAAAACCCCAACGGATCAGCATTATCATAAATTTCCATATACAAGGTGATGCATAAAATGGAACAACTGAAAATAGCCGTTATTTCCGCGCGTATGGTGTTCAGTTGCCCTGGAGCCACACATATTTCAACGCGATACCCGACTATCGACCGCACCCAGCCGTCGTTTTAATAGCATATGCTGCAGAAAAACATCTTAAGAAACTGGAAAATATTTTGCCGAAAGATCCTAGAGAGAATGCGAACTCATTGTTAGATTTGTTCCATGCTCCTAACAGGTACGCTAATGCTAACAGCAGATATAATTTTTCTGAGGAAAGTTTTCTTTCCTACTCAACGATTGGATGCCGACGAATTTGGAAGAAATATTGACGTAAGTATCCATTATGAATGTTGATTATGTGCTAGTAGCGTAGCGAACAAAATAGTGATATACAGTATTAAGACATTTATGCAGTGATTTCTTTGTACTAAACAATCAAACCATATTTACTTTTACTTAGAAACTTTCGTAACAGCCGAAAATGGAAATGCAACATAAAACGCTAGCGATTATATGCACCGAAAAAAAAAACTGCGAGAGTAAAACTACTAGGGACTTAAGGACAAAAGTGGCGTGACAACAATAATATTTGCGCGTCTAACTCCATATCAAATTAAACGATACAAGATTCCCACGATATTTGTTAATTTATGAGTTGAGCCTGAAAAGTAAGGTAACATTTGACAGTCTACAGTGACCAGCTTGGACTTGGCGTAGAAAAGTGCTTGAAGTCAAAGATTATTATACCTTTATTCCTTGCTCTATGTGTAACTTCTTTTTTCTTTTGGTGTCATCAATCCGTTACTGGATTGACGTGGCCCTCCACAAATTCCTCCCTTGTGCCAACCTTTCCATCTTAGAGTAGCAATTGCAACTTACGTCCTCAGTTATTTGCTGGATTTATCCAATCTCTGTCTTCGTCTACGTTTTTATCCTCTAAGCTGCCTCATGCCTTAAAACGAGTCCCATTACCATTTCCTTCTGCTTGTCAGTGTTTGCCATGTTATTCCTTTCCTCATCGATTCTGCGAAGAAACTTGGCATTTTTCATATTACCAGTCCACCAATTTTTTTAAATTCGTCTGTAGCACCACATCTTATATGATTTTTGTGTAAAAACGAGACGTGAACTGTTTTATAACCTAACATAACATTATCAAAATAAAACTGTATCGTTCCAGATCCCATCGAAGATGCCGTAGAGTGAAAAAGGCGAAACGCGTCTGGGAGAAATAAATTACATTGCAGCAAGGAAAGCCGATTTCTGTTTTCAAAACAAATATTTCTGTGCTTTCTGCGGAGGATGGCCACACAAACAAACTTGGTATTGGATATTAATACTCTTCTCTCCGTATACCTTACTCCTTTTTTTTCAGTATTTCATACATCTTTCATTAATTTCTAACGCTTTTTCTAAGTCTCACATCCAATGAAAGTGTCTTGATTTTTCTAAGTCTTCGTTTGCTATCAAGCGCAACGTTACCACTCTTTGTCAGTGCCTTTACCTTTCCTAAAGGAAAACTGATCGTTATCTATCAGCTTCTCGATTTTCTTTTTTCAATCACGTGTATATTATTAGGCGTCATTAACTTGGATGTATGAGCTGCTGAGCTCAATTTGCGGTAGTTCTAGTACTTATCTGAGCTTCCTATTTTCGGGAGAGTGTTCTTGGTATTTTTCAGAAAGTTTGTTGATATGATATGTCTCCAGTCCCATAAAGTCTACACACCAACTTGTATCGTCATTCAGTTGCCAATACTCCCAATTAATTTAGAAATTACGATGGTCTGCTATCCATCCAATTTAGCTTATTGGTCCAAAAGTCTTCCACAGCTGTGTTGAACTCTGACTCTAATACTGGATCCCTTACGTCTTATATAATCACTTCCGTTTCCTGTTCTATCATCTCTCATACACGTCCTTAAGTTTGTAGGAGCCTTCATTATACTCATTCCACCTATCTGTTAGCTCTGACTTTTCCTTATGTCCAGTCAGTCCTTTCGATGACCATTACTTCTCTTGATAGCTTTGCATTTTTTCTGCAACCATTTCGTTTTTGCATATTTGCATTTCATATTTATTTCATTATGAAGTGCCTTATATTAGCGTATTCATGTTTTTCCTTGGACATTTGTGGGGGTGCTACTTTGGTTACCCATAGTTTCTTTACGCTGAACTTCCTGTTACTCACGTTTTTCTGTTCGAATTCTGTGACTACTTTGAGAGATATCCATTTCAACTGAACCGCCTGCTCTGGTATTCATTATCGCAGTACGTAGAGCCTTGCAGAACTTCCAACGCATTTCATCATCTCTCAGTACCTCAGTATCCTACTTTTTTCCTCATTGATTCATCCGGAGGTTTCTCGTAAACTTCAGTCTACTCTTTATCACTACAAAATTGCGCTCCGAGTCTATAGATCCTATGTACATGCAACAATCAAGTATCTTATTTCGGAATCTCTGACAGACTACATAATCCAGCTGGAATATTCCTGTGTATCTACGCCTCGTCGTTTGATTTTTGATATGTGTATTTGATATCACTAACTGAAATTTATTCCGGAAGTATGTAAGTCGCCCTCCTCTCTTACTCCTACTATCCAACCCATATTCTCCCCAAACTCTATCTTCAGTTCTTTCTTCGGCTACCGCGTTCCGATACCCAATGAGTATCAGTTTATCATCTCCCTTTGTATACTGAAATTTGCTTACAGTAGCCGAATATCATCTTTCTACCCCTTCATATTTTGCTTCTGACTTCGTTGTGTAAATCTTAACTATTGCTGTTGACGTTGTTTTGCTGTCGATTATGGTGAGAACAATCCAAGTACTGCTCACAGTTACCCAACTCTGACCTACCTTCATGTTTACAGTAAATCATATTCCGCTTAATCCATTTTCTGCTGCTTTTGAGATTACACTATATTTGTCTCACCGGAAATCTTTATCTTCGTTTCACTTTACTGACCCCCACTACATCTAGACTGAGCCTTTTCATTTCCCTTTTCAGATTTTCTAGCTTCCGTACCGCATTACAACTTCTCACATTTCACGTTTCGGCTCATAGAATTAGGTTATTCAAACTTTTTCTCATGATTACCTCTCCACTGGCTATCCCCTCCCGGAGATTCGAAAGTGGACCAATTTTGAATCTTTTGCCAGTGCGGAGATCAGGATGAATTTTTTTCTTCTCATATATAGTATAGTAGTGAATTAATATGGGTTAAAAAATGAAGAGCTCTACCGAGTTTGAATATTTGATTCCTCTGTGCAAAATGCCATAATGCTGCTTTAGATCACCCTGAAATGTGTAAAATTTCTTAGGACTGATTGAAAATTGAAAAGATGGTGTCCGCATTTAGAGGTGGCCTTGCTTATGAGCAAGAGGAGAAGACTTTGTGATGTATGTGAATTAACAAGTGCTCGAAAATCACCAGTTCAGTAATCTGAGAAGTTTCTGTGAAATTTGCAAATATATTCCGTCATATTTGGAAGAAACCTTTTACCGGGAAGCTAAATAATCTCGAAGTGTATCGAAGACGGATACCATAAAGTTTTACAGGTCCTGGAAAAACGCAAATAATGACGTCTCCCCGTTAAAACTACAAAAATGGAGAGGACATTGTTTCTAAGATAGTGCCGTGTCAAATAGAGGCTTCTTGTACTAACGCCAACGATAAATTCATTCTGTGGCATCATACGAATTATCCAATCCGGAAAAATTTAAGCAAACACAATTTGCACGTCTTCTGATAGCGTATGCTTCAGACATCAGACATACACAACTGCTGATCCTCCAACGCCATCATGTCCTTATTTCCGGTTTTATTTTATTGTTAGATGCACTTGTTGTGGTTATTGCATCTACATATGTATGATTAGTCTACAATTCAGATTTAAGTGCCTGGCAGATGGCTCGTCGAACCAACTTCAAGCTATGTTTCTCCCGGTCCGCTCTCGAACAGCCAGTGGGATAAACGAACGCGTCTTTCTGTGAGAGCTTTGATTTCCCTTTTTTATTATGGTGATCATTCTTCCCTATGTAGATGGGCGTCAAGAAAATATTTTCACGCTTTGATGAGAAATTGTGATTGAAATTTCATGAGAAGAGTCTGTCGCAACGAAAAAAGCCTTTGTTTTAATGATTGCCACGTCAATGTACGTATCATACCCGTGACCCCAAAGCAAAGAATTTCATTGCAGCACACATGGCATACAGGGTGTAAGGAGGACACCAATACAAATTCCCCGAGTTTCGTAGCAGAAGAATTCAATATTACGTACGCTGAGCAACAAGTGACACTGCCTGTGTGTTGCTGATAATAAAATCTAATTACAGAAACCAAGTACCATCTTCTTAAAATACATGTGGATAAAACGATCTACGTCAAGCTCGCCAATTTGCTTTTTATCAATAAGAGATATCTACGATTATGACGAAGGACTTTTTCCCATACCTATTCCAGATCAACAACTAGGGTAACTCTCGATCGACAATGTTAAAAAAGTAAGACACTCTTCTCAGTTACCGTTTACTTAGAACACAACACAAACGAAATCGTAACTGCAAAAAGAAAAAAAAAACAATCATTATTCTACGTTGCTTGGATGGGGACATCGACCACGTGGGATAAGTTATTCGCTGCGATTGCATTGCTCCTATCTCTCTCAGCAGGAAGAAGCGAAGAGATCTATTATGAGGTTTATAATTTGAAACAGCAAGAAGCCGCAAGTGTGGTGTCAAAGAATTTCTTTAACCCAAACCATTACCGATTTCGGGTTTATTTACAAATCCGTCTTTAATTTACACAGATATTGATTTCCTGATAGGGCCTGGTACTGCAGGTGTTATTAGTTCCATGCACAAATATAAACGAAAGGATTATCGTCAAAATCTTGGTAAACTTGCCAGAGATTGTTTTTCTCTTTTTGTTTTTCACAGAAACACTGATTAAATGGTCTTAAAGCTAATAGAACTGAGCCATGGCATAAACTTCCGTAGGTTACGCTTCTTTACGACGAATTTATTGTGTATATGGATTATAGATTTCAAAATTGCCACATATTGCAAAGTGCACTGTGTGAGTGCTGCTAAATTCTCGGAGAACTGGTAGAACATACACCACCCTATATTCTACCGCAGCACATATGCTCAACAGTTAAAAAGCGTGACCCAGTTTCATGAAAGTAACAGAACCATTCGTTTTAAAAACGTTAAAGTAGTAAAGATGTTAAATTACAGATGCTGTATAGAGTACAAGGGTGCAGTAAATTACATCTTTGCTAGGGCGATGAAATCAGTTTACAGGTCGTAATGAGGAAGTAAAATATGTAGAATAAATTCCAATACGGTGTTCTATTGAATGGATAACCCTTTTAAGATATGCGTGTTAATTTTTGTAGGAATTTATCGTATTTTGGAAGTCTGAAGTCACGCTCGTAAGATTTAAATTGCATAGACATGCAGCTTCGACAGAGATGCTGCGCCGGAGAAAGAGGAGTCAGAGATAATATTTGCTGTGTGAAGATGCGCCCCAGATTTATTTGCTGTTCTTGAGGAGAGAAGACGGTTAGTTGAGTCTTGGTGTTGGATGGGACTGTCGATTTTTGACATCTACGGTGGCGCAACCGTCGATTTTTGGTTTAATAACAGTAAGGGACCAATAATGGAGATTATATCATGCATCTGTAGAAGTCTTATTCCGGAGAGGAAACGAATTGATTCCATTATATTGGAACGATTATATTTCTGAAGAATGGATTACAGGGAATGATTAAGTTTGTTTTTGTTAGGATTTATCGATCGTCGAGAGAGGAACGGACTTAAGAATTAAATTTTGGAATTTTGTTTAAGGAGAGATTATGCACGTAAAGTTCAGTTTCTGTAGTTCTTGGATTACGTGAGTGCGGAGAAAGCTTAACTACTTTTGAAATTTCATTAAATCTTATTAAGTCAAAGGAAATGAAATTGTAATTGAGTTCATTTAAAAGCAGAGTCACTGTCCACATCCCAAGAGTCAATTAATTTTCAGTTTATTTAAAACGCATTATCAAAAATTATTAACCAAGAATGATAGAAATGTGTTCGTAGTACGCATTGCACTTCTGATTTTTTCTGTTGTTACATCGGTTATCGAGACGTGCCGTAGCTACTAGAGCAGATAGCAACCAGGAAAGTCAAACGGTATAGAGAACAGATCCTTCCTTTAATTAAATTTCACAGGGACGAACTTTACATTCCCAATAATCAGTTTTTATAGAAGTCTATAGTCAGGGCTTACCATTACAATAAATTTCGGACAGGGCATGATTTTCTTAAGATTCTCGCGTTATAATTTTCGTCAGCAACATTAGCATTAAGCTACCTACAAATTCGGATTCACTTACAGATCAACTTTCACTCACAAAAACAAATCGTCGTCGATAACTTTCACTTGGCAACATTTGTTCTAGGTCCGGGAGTCAAGTAATTATCTAAGATTCTTTTCAGATTGTCAGATTAAGTGCACTGCTCTCGATTGCTGTTTGATTGTAAGTTTTGTTTTGCTTCTGAGCTGTTTACTGATCTTTTGTGTTCTTGACAGCTCATTTCATTAATTTCTGAACATTTATTTGTTTACTTATTTATTTTTGAATATATTTCTTGGCTATTATAATTACCACATGACACTGAATAACAATTAATGCAGCAATCACTCTCAGACAATCAACATCCAAAATTCATGTGACTACAATAAATTATCTTCTCACGAGTCACTTATTAATGCTACAAGGACCAATTCAGACACCAAAATGCTTGAGGTAGATACTCCCTTCTCAGACAGTCAGGTTATGAGGAGTATGAACATTACACAAATTTCAGATGGCATCATTTTTGCAAACCGAAATATTTTTGTTGATGATGAGACGCGAGACTCGAGATTGGAAGTCTCAGATTCCGCGCAGTGAGACAGTATTACCACACAGACCGTAAAATATTTCGGAAAACGTAGCAGTGAACGAAAACACAGACGAACAATAGCTTCATCACACCACTGTTAACACGAATTCTTTGCAAAAAAGAAGATCTTGCACTTATGCTTCAGCACTTATTATGAGAAAACAACAAAGTAATTGATCAAAATTACAGAAAAGTAATAGAACATCAGACAACAAGTTACCTTTAAACAAAGTTACAAGAAAACAACAAAGTAACAAAGACAAAAGTACAAAAAAGTAACAAAACACTAGAAAATCAGTTACCTTGAAAATAATTACAAGAACACAACAAGATACTTGAAACTGAACAAAAAGAAAGCAATGATTCACTCGTAAAGAATGTAACGACAAGAATTAAAACCGAATTAAGGAAATTCTCTTCTAGAATGGAAGAAATTGCAAAAGCACAGACCCAATTGCGACAACAGTTTTCTCAGAAGGTGGCTGAGGTTGACACAAAATATAATGAAAATTGCACATACATACCGAAATGAGAAAGCTTCAGTTGCTGAAAAAAAATAACAAAGTATTTCCAAGAATGAAATTTTCACTCTACAGCGGAGTGTGTGCTGATATGAAACTTCCTGGCAAAATAAAAATGTGTACCGGACCGAGGCTCGAGCTCGGAACCTTTGCCTTTCGCGGGCAAGTGCTCTACAAGCTGAGGTGCCCAAGCACGACTCACGTCGCGTCCTCACAGGTTTACTTCTGCCAGCACCTCGTCTACTACCTTCCAAAATTTACAGAAGGTCTCCTGCGGACCTTGCAGAACTAGCACTCCCGAAAGAAAGGATATTGCGAAGACATGGCTTAGCCACAGCCTGGGGAATGTTTCTAGAATGAAATTTTCACTCTACAGCGGAGTGTGCGCTGTTATGAAATATTCTGGCAGATTAAAACTGTGTGCCGGACCGAGACTCGAACCCGGGACCTTTACCTTTCGCGGGCAAGTGCCCTACCAACTTTTTTTAACCTCATTTTGTTCGTTATAGTTCGTCGAGATTGTTCGTGGCGGACGTCTCCAGACGCCCTTTGAAGTTCGTTATTGATCCATTCAATCAGTTTTTTTATTACAGAGGGCAGCTAACCCTCTGACCGAACACGCTGAGCTACCGTACCGGCATCACAGCTTTACATCTGGCAGTACCTCGTCTCCTACCTTCCAAACTTTCCAAAGCTGTGAGGACGGGGCGTGAGTCGTGCTTGGGTAGCTCAGATGGTAGAGCACTTGTCCGCGAAAGGCAAAGGTCCCGAGTTCGAGTCTCGGTCCGGCACACAGTTTTAATCTGCCAGGAAGTTTCAAAGTAGTTCCTAGCTACGCGATCCCTAAATAGTAGCGCAAATCGCAAAAGCGATAGGAGAAGACACAGACTTTGGACACAGAAACGCATGATACGAACATTAGTGCAAAAGAACAATTTGAGACAGTGAAAGCACAGATTGATGAATTTTCAAACACAGTTGAGCAAATCGAAGTAAACACAGACGATAACTCGGCAGATACCCAACGAATGCTGTTTAAAGAAACCGAAGAACTTCAGTCTTTAGAGCGTTTTAAGGAAGGACGAATGACAGTAAACAAACAGCACAAACATGAAATCAGTAGGTTATGCGCACACTCATCTAGCTGAAACTGAAAAACATTTGAGACAAGAACAAGAGACAAGTGATTGTAGTGCGAGCTACTACGGACGTGAAAAAGATTTCATGAAATAAATCAACATTCTGGGTGACCTAGACGTAAAAGAATCTTTGAAAATGGACGCGCAGAATCCATACTTTTCAGACCGACAGAACTTTGACATAACAAGACACGATGGATTTGTCTACATGCATTTTTTATCAGTTAGAAAATTCAAATATTTTCGCAACGGCATTACTAGTTTGGACAAGAAGAGAATAGAAGCTTTCGAAATGTGGTGCTACAGAAGAATACTGAAGATAAGGTGGATAGATCACGTAACTAATGAGGAGGTATTGAATAGGATTGGGGAGAAGAGAAGTTTGTGGCACTACTTGACTAGAAGAAGGGATGGGTTGGTAGGACATGTTTTGAGGCATCAAAGGATCACAAATTTAGCATTGGAGGACAGCGTGGAGGGTAAAAATCGTAGAGGGAGACCGAGACATGAGTACACTAAGCAGATTCAGAAGGATGTAGGTTGCAGTAGGTACTGGGAGATGAAGAAGCTTGCACAGGATAGAGTAGCATGGAGAGCTGCATCAAACCAGTCTCAGGACTGAGGACAACAACAACATTAATTATTTACATCCCTTAGACTGGATCCAACAGTTTAGGTTCTCTTTACCACCAGCTTAACCAATGATACACAAATTAGATTTTATTAGCAGTTTTCTAGAAGGTAAACCAATTATCTGGCTGCTTGCCATAGCACGACACTGCTTTCTTTACAGGAATTTCAAAATGCGTTAGTTGCTGCATACTGGTCAGAGTATGGGGTGTGAAGTTAAGGACAAACTCATCTGATTGCGAAATTTTGAAAATTCACAATTTTCAACCTTAACGCAGTTCTTCGAGTACATGGTACAACAGAACCATCATCTAATGGAACCTTTCAGCCAATCTAATATAATCCACCTTTGTACTTTTAAACTTGCAAGATCTTTACGTGTTTCTTTGCTGACATGACATGAGAAAGAAAACGTCAGTGCGTTCCGGGACTTTTTACAGTTGCTCGAGATTTAAGAATCCGAGTATATATACAAAAACAGAAACTTTTATCAGAACAACGGCTGTTACAATGACTATAGGAATAGGGGACTTTTCAGATCATTCAGTGACAAAGAAAGGAAATACGCGAATAACCAACAGTACCAAAAACAGTATCAGGGACATAACAATTACCATAGACCACCAAAGTACGACCACCACCAAAATCCGCATTTTTATCACAAGAAACAGTACTTTCACAATTCAAGCATCAACGTGCACAATCCTCCACAGCAGCATCGTAATTTTGCAAATAATTACGTAATAACAATTTGCATATGCATATGCTGCAACCATACTGTCACAACTATCATGACAACAGACATCAAATCCATGGTTTCTGAGAAAATGACAGATATGGGAGTAGGAGAATTGAAAACTATAAACAACTACAAAATTTTATTTTGAAGAAATCGGTCAGTCGTTTTCATCCACGACAAGTTAATTCTAATAATAGAGAACCGAGACGATCTGTACAAGCAGTTGAAGTTACGCAACCTACTTCACAGCGACATGACAATGGCGGACAACAATGACTAGAGGAGAAGACTACAGAAGATTCACGCACAGAGATAACATGATGTATTTACCAATCCCACAGACATTACTGAAAATATCGTTTGTTAGAAGACATCAGGGACATGTTGTTACAAGAAAAAGAGGAATCTCAAAAACAAATTTGTAATCCAGTCATCAGTATAAAAACAGGCAAACATACTTTAAACGCAGTTTTAGATTTAGGCTTTCCAGTTTCAATAACTAGTGATGCAGCATTCAATAAATGTAACCAGATGAAACTTGCCCTGCTTTACCATTACATGGGACAAAAATTAGAGGAGCTGTTTCAGGGAAATTTGTCGATGTAAAATAGCAAAGGCATGTAGAGTTTACTTTACAAGGTCACACTTTCTTTGCAAATTACCGGATCGTTCCACTACTAACAACAGAGACTACAAACTGATCTTCCCCCAAGGTCAGCTTCTATCGGTTTTTCCATTCATCTGTAAAGAATTCGTGTTAGTATTTTGCAGTGGTGACTTATTAAACTGATAGTTCAGTAATTTTCACATCTGTCAACACCTACTTTCTTTGGGATTGAAATTATTATATTCTTCTTTATGTCTGAGGATATTCCGACACTCTCACACATCTTGCTCATCAGATGGTAGAGTTCTGTCATAGCTGGCTCTCCCAAGGCTATCAGTAGTTCTAATGGAAAGTTGTCTGCCTTGTTTTGACTTAGGTCTTTCAGTGCTGTATCAAATTCTTTACGAAGTATCACATCTTCCATTTCAACCTCACTTCCGTCCTCTTCCGTTTCCATAATATTATCCTCAATTACATCGCCCTTGTATAGTCCCTCTATATACTCCTTCCACCTTTCTGCTTTCCCTTTTTTGCTTAGAATTGGGTTTCCATCTGAGCTTTTGATATACATCAATTGGTTCTCTTTTCTGCAAAGTTCTCTTTAATTTTCCTGTAGGCAGTATCTATCTTACCCCTAGTGATATATGCCTATACGTCCTTACATTTGACCTCTAGCCATTCCTGCTTAGCCATTTTGCACTTCCTATCGATCTCATTTTTGAGACCTTTATATGCCTGCTTCATTTACTGCATTTTTATATTTCCTCCTTTCAGTAATTAAGTTCAATATTTCTTCTGTTACCCAAGGATTTCTACCAGCCCTCGTCTTTTTACCATCACTATTTCATTTCTTAAAACTACCGAGTCTTCTTCTACTGTCTTTCCCCCATTCTTGTCAATCTTTCCCTAATACCCTCTCTGAAACTCTCTACAAGCTCTGGTTCTTTTAGTTTATCCAGGTCCCATCATCTTAAATTCCCACCTTTTTACAGATTCTTCAGTTTTAATCTACAATTCATAACCAATACATGGTGGTCAGAATCCACATCTGCCCTGGAAATGTTTTACAGTTTAAAACCTGGTTCCTAAATCTCTGTCCTTCAATTATATAATCTATCTGGTATCTTACACTGTCTCCAGGCCTCTTCCATGTATAAAACCTTTTTTCATGATTCTTGAACCAAGTGTTAGCTATGATTAAGTTATATTGTGTGCAGAATTCTACCAGGCGGATTCCTCTTTCATCACTTACCCCCATTCCATATTCACTTACTACGTTTCCTCGTCTTCCTTTTCCTACTATCGAAATCCTGTCATCCATGACTATTAAATTTTCGCCTTCCTTCACTCTCTGAATAATTTCTCTTATCTCATCATACATTTCATCAATCTCTTCATCTGCGGAGCTAGTTGGCATATAAAATTGTACTATTGTAGTAGGCTTGGTATTCGTTTCTGTCATGGCAACAATAAGGCGTATTTTGTATTTATATCCCTGTATACACCTGACCATAAGTCATGTTCCTCCGGCCACAGAACTTCGCTAATTCCCGCCATATCTAACCTTAACCTATCCATTTCCCTTTTTAAATATTGTAACTATCTGCCCGATTAAGGGATCTGACATTCCACACTCTAATACGTAGAAAACTAGTTTTCTTTCTCCTGATACCGACGCTCTCATGAGTAGTCCCCGCCAGGAAATCGGAATGGGGACTATCTTACCTCCAGAATATTTGACTCAAGAGGACGCCATCATCATTTAACCACACGGTAGAGCTGCATGCGCTCAGGAAAAATGATGGCTATAGTTCATGGTGTGGGTTCCTGTAGTCATGTCCTAGTTCATGAACCACGGGCAACGTATGAGTGGCCAAGTAAGTGGTCCTGACAGTCGGGACACCAGTTACTTTGGAATAAGGCTGGGAATCTCGGACATATTCTGAGTCGTGGTCACCTTTGTGTTCATACGGCAAAGACTACCCAATCCACCGGTTAGTCCCTCAACCGTTAGGGATAAAACTCAATGGGACTCGGAACAAGTAAGGCTATCAACCTGCTTCCCCGATACTTTAAATATGATGCTGGCAACAATCAGAGCAAAATGCCTCGGACCTTTTTAGGTGACGCAGTCCCACCTCTAACTGACAAAGCAGGGACTCTTAAGGTACGACTTGGCAAACAAAAGGTAATGAGATGGGGAGCTATTAATATCAATGGGGGCTACTCTGGGAAGAAGGTAGAGCTGGAAGAGGCTGCAAGTAAGATGGGGCTGGACGTTTTAGCTGTTAGTGACATTCGGGTAAAGGATGAGGAAGAAGAGGAAGTGGGAGAGTACAAGGTCTACCTGTCAGGAGCCAAAGCAGGCCTAGCACAATGGGGTGTAGGGCTTTACATCAGGAAAGAAATGGAACCCAGCGTAGTTGCAGTAAGGTATGTAAACGAACGAGTGATGTGGATAGATTTGACAGTGTCTAGCAATAAAATTAAGATTGTGTCAGTATATTCACATTGTGAAGGGACAGATCAAGATAAGATGGATAGTTTTTATGAAGCGCTCAGTGACGTAGTTGTTAGAGTAAAGGACAAGGACAGTGTTCTGCTCATGGGTGATTTTAATGCCAGGATTGGTAATCGAAAAGATGGGTATGAAAAGGTTATGGGTAAATTTGCAGAGGATATGGAGGCCAACAGGAATGGGAAACAACTCTTGGATTTCTGTGCTAGTATGGGCTTAGTAATCACAAACTCATTTTTGAAACATAAGAACATCACCAGTATACTTGGGAAGGCAGGGGAACCAAAACTGTCATTGACTATATAATAACAGATCAGGAACCCAGGAAGGCCGTGAAGGACACACCTGTATTCAGATAATTTTTTGATGACACTGATCATTATTTAATCTGAAGTGAAATTGGGATTCAGAGGCAGAAAGTGCAGGAGGTCAGGTCCATATGTAGGAGGATAAAAGTGGAGAAACTTCAGGATAAGGAAATCAGGCACAAGTACATAACAGCGATCTCAGAAAGATACCAGTTAGTTGAATGTAGTCAATTACAGTCATTGGAAAAGGAATGGACAAGGTACAGAGACACAGTACTAGAAATGGCTAAAGAATGTCTTGGAACTTAAGTGTGTAAAAGTAGGATGAAGCAAACAGCTTGGTGGAATGAGACAGTCAAGGCAGCCTGCAAAAGGAAAAAGAAGGCGTATCAAAATTGGCTACATACTAGAACTCAGGTAGACAGAGAAAGTTATGTTGAAGAAAGAAACAAAGCCAAACAGATAATTGCAGCATCCAAGAAGAAATCTTGGGAAGACTTTGAAAACAGGTTGTAGACTATGGATCAAGCTGCTGGAAAACCATTCTGGAGTGTAATTAGCAGTCTTCGAAAGGGAGGTAAGAAGGAAATGACAAGTATTTTGGACAAGTCAGGAAAACTGCTGGTGAATCCTGTGGATGCCTTGGGCAGATGGAGGGAATATTTTGAAGTGTTGCTCAATGTAGGTGAAAATACGATCAGCAATGTTTCAGATTTCGAGGTAGAATGGGATAGGAATGATGATGGAAATAGGATCAGATTTGAGGAAGTGGAGAAATTGGTCAATAGATTGCAGTGCAATAAAGCAGCTGGGGTGGATTAAATTAAGTCGGAACTCATCAAATACATTGGAATGTCAGGTCTTAAATGGCTACACAGGATAATTGAAATAGCCTGGGAGTCAGGACAGGTTCCAACTGACTGGACAAAAGCAGTATTCACACCAATTTTTAAACATGGAAACAGAAAAGATTGTAACAGCTACATAGGTATCTCTTTAATCAGTGTTGTGGGTAAAATCTTTTCAGGTACTGTTGAAAGGAAAGTGCGAGTATTAGTTGAGGACCAATTGGATGAAAATCAGTGTGGGTTGAGGCCTCTTAGAGGTTGTCAGGACCAGATCTTTAGCTTACGCCAAATAATGGAGAAGTGTTATGAGTGGAACAGGAAATTGTATCTATGCTTTATAGATCTAGAAAAGGCATATGACCGGGTTCCTAGGAGGGAGTTATTGTCTGTTCTACGAGATTATGGAATACGAGGCAAACTTTTGCAAGCAATTAAAGGTCTTTACATGGATAGTCAGGCAGCAGTTAGAGTTGACAGTAAATTGAGTTCATGGTTCAGAGTAGGTTCAGGGGTAAGACAAGGCTGCATCGTGTCTCCACTGTTGTTCATATTATTTATGGATCATATGTTGAAAACAATAGACTGGCTGGGGGAGATTAAGATATGTGAACACAAAATAAGCAGTCTTGTATATGCGGATGACTTAGTTGTGATGGCAGATTCGATTGGAAGTTTGCAAAGTAATATTTCAGAGCTAGATCAGAAATGTAAGGACTATGGTATGAAGATTAGCATCTCCAAAACAAAAGTAATGTCAGTGGGAAAGAAATATAAATGGATTGATTGCCAAATAGGAGGAACAAAGTTAGAACAGGTGGATGGTTTCAAGAACTTAGGATGCATATTCTCACAGGATGGCAACATAGTGAAAGAACTGGAAGCGAGGTGTAGTAAAGCTAACGCAGTGAGCGCTCAGCTACGATCTACTCTCTTCTGCAAGAAGGAAGTCAGTACCAATACTAAGTTATCTGTGCACCGTTCAATCTTTCGACCAACTTTGTTGTATGGGAGCGAAAGCTGGGTGGATTCAGGTTACCTTATCCATAAGGTTGAGGTTACGGATATGAAAGTAGCTATGATGATTGCAGGTACTAGTAGATGGGAACAATGGCAGGAGGGTGTGCACAATGAGGAAATCAAAGAAAAACTGGGAATGAACTCTATAGACGTAGCAGTTAGGGCGAACAGGCTTAGATGGTGGGGTCATGTTACATGCATGGGAGAAACACGGTTACCCAAGAGACTCATTGGTTCAGTAGTAGAGGGTAGGAGGAGTCGGGGTAGACCAAGGAGAAGGTACGTGGATTCAGTTAAGAATGATTTTGAAGTAATAGGCTTAACATCAGAAGAGGCACCAATGTTAGCATTGAATAAGGGATCATGGAGGAATTTAATAAGGGGGGCTATGCTCAAGACTGAACGCTGAAAGGCATAATCAGTCTTAAATGATGATAATGATGATGTTGATGATGATGATAGTTTCCCTTTGTTTTCAGCCGTTCGCGCTGCCAGTACAGCAAGGCCGTTTTGGTTAGTGTTACAAGGCCAGATCAGTCAGTCATCCAGATTGTTGCCCCTGAAACTACTGAAAAGGCTGCTGCCCCTCTCCAGGAACCACACGTTTGTATGGCCTCTCAACAGATACCCCTCCGTTGTGGTTGCAACTACGGTACGGCTATCGGTATTGCTGAGGCACTCAAGCCACCCCACAAACGGCAAGTTCCATGGTTAGTAAGAGGGGGGGGGGGGCTAGGTATCTACACAATATGATTCTATTGTAATTCAGCTAGCTATCCAGTTTTAAAGAATGCATATAGAATCATATGGGGTTACGCGGTGATGAGAACTGATGTGATAAAATGCGAACGAATACGAAACATTCTTTTCTGGAGCTTATCTCGAAACTGGCTATCCTTCATGGCGTACCTGCAGACAGTGCAATAATATGTCTTATAGGCAGGTAAAAACCAAATATCCAGAGCTTTAATTGGTCTGGTGGCTCCAGGTGGTATGAACTGCAATGTCACACACTATTCAGGAGGAATAGTTTACTCTAAAGAAGTATGATTTTTATACAGAGACTAGGAATCAGACAAAATCAGGATATTTTGATCTGCTACTAGCCAAAAACAGTGCTCATGCCATAGTTGTAGTTCCCTTCCTACTCATGTTTGCTGTGACGTAAATATCCCCTACTGCTCTTGCAAGATAACGCACACGGGAAAATCGTAGGGGGCAGAGCGCCTCCAACTTCTCGTAGCACAACAAATAACTTTCCAGACAATTTACGATTCAGATTAACAGTCTAAGTAATTGTACACGGATGTGTTAAGGCACTGATGTTAGTTCATCTTGAAACGACTTTCTTGGTATCTCCGATTTTCGGGTTTGCTTTCACATGAATTTCCTCTTCAAATCTCGAATTGTAGGAGTTCAAAACAAATTCCTCACTGACCGATGGGACAAGTTTGTTTATCGCAGCTACTGATTTTTTGTTCGATTGCTCAGTGTGCTGTGCATCGTGTTTAGTTGACGCTTTGTTTGAAATTTGGTAATCTTATGTCTTCAAATTCTATAGCACTGTTGGAAGTTAAGCAACCAACCACTGCTTCCGTTGAAATCACTGTAATCTATATAGCGCGCAATGCAATGTGCTTAATTTAGTAGATCGGCATCATGCACGTCCTGTTAATAGTAAAGAGCGTCCTTCAAATGCGCAAACATCATTTTTTATAACAAGTTCGTCTTGTCCTCCCTTGAATATCCGTAGTTCTTCTCATGCTCTGAGCGGCCATATTGCTACTGACTTATTCGAAATATGTTCATAATTTTTTTTTCCTATTCAGTGGAAGATCTCCAAGTACGTAATTATGTTCAGCTTTCGCTCCTTGGAAAAAGAGAGTCCTTTACTGTGTTTCACAGGAGACGGGATTTGTGGCTCCCGTCTGACAAAGATGATGAACTAAATGGCTCTATATCTATTTCAGTATCACCTTCACTTGTTGAGCATGTATGGCCACAATTGTACTCCCCATGTTCAATGATCGCACGGTCGAATATATACTATACCACACTTTCCGCTGACTTACCTTGCAGAAACGCTAATACTATCTGCCACTTCTTTCTCACTCTGCGAAATTCCTTGGATTCCTTTCTGACGAAATGTCAACTTCGGCAACTGTTGCTGTGGACATAATGCAATGTTGGGTTCATTTATCATTACCATACTATGCTTTGTATCAAAAACACTAGTACTGTAGCACTGTTGTGAATTACTCATCAACTAAGCAAATTAACTACGTTCAAGCTGTGCTCACCATTGAATACCTCCAATCCCGCCCCTGTTGCTATTGACAGCCGATATTGGGGTTGAATGGTAACCAGTATGTGGGGAGTCGAATGCCGTTAGTACCATTGGCCTCTTTCGACTACGCAATGAAGGGATTCCTTGTGGCGTGAACAAATTTGCTCCCTCTTTCTCTTTGGACGTGATTAGTAAATTACTTATCATATGCTCTTAATTTGCGCTTTATTATTCGATTAAAGCGATCAAAGATTCATTGTGCCCACCCACACAACCGGTTTTTTCTATGCCTTGCGCAAAATTTTGCAAAATATGTAACCTGAATATCGTAACTTTTTAATAATTCATCAGCTCTCATCTCCATGCTAGTAACAACACTTGTTTCTTGCTCCTACAACAGGTATGATTGTGTTCGTTTTATCTGTAATGTTCGATTCTTTGATCATATTTTGCTGCGTGTATACAAGCGCAGAGCTTTCAAGCCGTCTTTTCCACTGTCTTATCCACCATCTCTGTCCTCGACCTTAAAGTTCTTGTCAGAACAACATAGCAGAAACACCCATTCACATCAGAGCAAAATGCTTTGTCCCACTTCTTCGTTCGGCCACTTTCTCGAAGTCTTCTTCAGGTCAGAGCCTCGACTCTGAAAAAACATACAACGCTATATTAGAGAACTGAATAACATCACCAGCTTCAGAAGGCAGTTAACAACACACCTACTAAAGCAACAGTAATGATTACCACTCTCCCTGTACGTACTCGTTACCCTTCTTTTCAACCAGATCTTCCTTATTTCCCAGTATTCTTAGCTCGAGCAGTCTCCTTTTTCCAGAAGTCTCTATATCAGAAGGTATCTATTTTGAACACCTATAAATTCTTTTTATATCTGCCACTACCAATATCGTTACTAATGTCATTATTATTATCATTATCATTACTATTATCACTTTTATTGGCGGAAGCAGATGTTGTAGAAGTGCTGGAAGTATTAACTTTATTAGTTCTCAGTCAGTATTATTTAATCACATTGTCATTATAGAAACTCAAATCATTTTAATACTATTTGTCATATTAAAATTGTTATTTCTTAGGTAATTACGGTGTGAAAAAGGTAATGTGTGTGTGATACCCCGTTCCGATGTAAGAGAGGTTGATGACACAGGTGAAATAAATAAATAAATACATTATAAGTAGTAACAGCAATGTCAAGTACGCATCATTAACTTCTTTAAAATTGTACTGGTTACATCCCTTCACAATTAAAAATTACTTTGTCATCATTTTCGACCACCTTCATCGTCTTCCCCAACACTCTCCCGCTCTAAAATCAAGGGTCTTGTGGTACAGTTGACCAGAGGTAAGTGTTTGTGAACAGGAACGCTTGAGACTGCCCGATACAGGTGTATACATTGCCAATCTAAAGTCCAAATATCTATGACGGCGTCTTCGTCCGTTGGGCATTAATATATAATATTTACATCTACATTGATACTCTGGAAATCATGCTTATGTGCCTGGCAGAAGTTTTATCGAACCACTTTCACAATAATTATCTATTATTCAACTCTCGAAAAGCGCGCGGAAAAAACGAACACCTATATCTGCCAGTGCGATCTCTGATTTCCCTTATTTTATTGTGATGATCGTTTCTCCCTATGTAGGTCGGCGTCAGCAAAATTTTTCGCATTCGGAGGAGAAAGTCACCGATTACAATTTCGAGAGAAGATTCCGTCGCAACGGAAAATGCCTTTGTTTGAATGGTGTCCATCCCAAATCCCGTATCTTGTCTGTGACACTCTCTCCCCAGTTTCGCGATAATACAAAATGTTGCAGCTCTTCTTTGAACTTTCTCGATGTAAATCCTACCTGGTAATGTCACCCGACAGCGCAACAGTACTCTAAAAGAGGACGGACAAGCGTTGTGTAGGCAGTCTCTATAGTAGATCCGTTACATTATCTAACTGTTCTGCCAATGAAACGCAGTCTTTGGTTTATCTTTCCCACAACATTATCTACGTGTTCTTTCTGATTTCTATTTTTCTTAACTGTAATTCCTAGGTGGTTAGTTGAATTTACGGGCTTTAGATTAGACTGATCTATCGTGTAACCGTAGTTTAACGGATTCCTTTTAGCACTCATGTGGATGACGTCACACTTTTCGTTTTTTAGGGTCAATTATCAATTTTGCACCAGACAGATGTCTTTTCTAAATTTTTCGCAATTTTTTTTCTTATGATGACTTTACTGGACGATAAACGACAGCATCCTCTGCAAGCAACCTAAGACGGCTGCTCAGAGTATCCCCTAAATCGTTTATATAAATACGGCAAGGCAAAGGGCCTGTAACACTACTTGATGACTTCCCGTCATTTAGTACGAACTGCGACCTCTCTGGCAAGAGATCACGAATCCAGTCACACAACTCATTCAAATGTGTGTGAAATCTTATGGGACTTAACTGCTAAGGTCATCAGTCCCTAAGCTTACTCACTACTTAACCTAAATTATCCTAAGGACAAACACACACGCCATGCCAGAGGGAGGACTCGAACCTCAGCCGGGATCAGCCGCACAGTCACACAACTGAGTCGATATTCCATAAGCAAACAATTTCACTATAAGCCGCTTGTGTGATACCGGGTGCTAAACACTACACTCTTGAGCGGCCATAGCACCATATCCATCCATCCCTGTGTGATACAGTGTCAAAAGCCTTTTGGAAATCTAGAAATACGGCATCAATTTGAAATCCCTTGTCAATAGCACTCAACACTTCATGTGTGTACAGAGATTGTTGTGTTTCACGAGAACGATGTTTTCTAAATCCGTGTTGACTGTGTGTCGATAATTTTCCAACACGGTATACGTTCCAAAATCCTGCTGCATACGGACGTTAATGATATGGCACTGCAAATTAATGGATTACTACTACTATCTTTCATGAATATTGCTGTGACCTGTGCAGTTTTCCAGTCTTTGAGTACGGATGTTTCGTCGAGCGAGCGGTTGTATATGATAAGTATGGAACTATTGCATCAGCATACTGTGAAAAGAACCTAATTGGCCTGGACCAGAAGACTTGCTTTTATTACTTCACAACTCCTAGGGTATCTGCATCTAAGTTACTCATGTTGGAAGCTGTTCTTTGTTCGAATTTTGGAATATATATTTCTTCTTTGGTGAAGGAATTTCGAAAGACTGTGTTTAGTAACTCTGTTCTCCCAGCACTGCCGTCGATAATACGAGTATTTCCATTGGTATCGCGCAGAGAAGACATTGACTGTGTCTTGCCGCTGACATATTTTACATTCGACCAGAATGTCTTTGGATTTTCTGCCAGAAAGTCTATAGCTGTCCCTGATAAGTTTTAGGAGCTCCTAGCAGTTTTGTTTCGAGTACCATAGGTGCTCAAAATTAGAATAGCAGAATGCTGCATCTTTGATCCCAGTGCACAGCCTTCTTTCCAGAAGCACTTCAAAGACTGCCTTGCTGTGTAAGCCTCTCCGACGGACGAGTTGTCAACAGTGCCACAGGCGTCACTCCATGAGCTACTGTGAGGAGGTTACACGTTTTATGCAAAGCGATGGCGCAAATGCTTGTCATCTCCGCTCACCTGGTAGGCCAAATCTTGCTAACTTTGGCACCGATAAACTACTTTGGACACCAGCGTCACCCCAAGACATGTCTGTTAATCTGGGCTACGGCAGGCAGCACTGACTGACTAATTACACCGATTATTTGGTATGGACTTCGTGGATAAAATTTTTCATATTGCGAAGAATTGACCTTGGGGGGGGGGGGGGGGAGGCTTACGCTCTCCAGGACAGTTATTGAGCTATTTGAACAAAAAATAGCCGGTCGCGGTGGTCGTGCTGTTCTAGGCGCTGCAGTCCGGACCCGCGGGACCGCTACGGTCGCAGGTTCGAATCCTGCCTCGGGAATGGATGTGTGTGATGTCCTTAGGTTAGTTAGGTTTAAGTAGTTCTTAGTTCTAGGGGACTGATGACCACAGATGTTAAGTCACATAGTGCTCAGAGCCATTTTGAACGATAATTTAGAGATCCAGTGTAGAAAAGACGTCATTAACAGCCGGCGAAATCTGATGACTGCTGATAGTGACGTGAAATGGTATCCTAGGTGGATAACTGACGCTGCAGGTGGTCGGCGTCTCGTGGCTCCCTAGACCCCTTGAGCATGTTAGTTTGGTTATACGTGGGACGTATTGTTACTACACTACCAATAGAAGCTTCTAGTACGAGAATAGTGTAACGGTTACCTTAAGTTTCTGTTTAATTTTCCTCGTTACTAAAAGTTTACCACTTTCGTCCCCCGAATAATTTTTATTCATGGGAGTCAACATGATGTAGGAGTGCTGGACGTCAAGAATTACATTTTAGAGGTTAACAGATTCTACATATGATATCACACCTATTAACAAGCGTGGGCAAAAAACACCAGCCTTTTCCTTGGTTATATGGAGTCATATACAGATCTTATCAAGCAAAGGCGAAAATGCCGATCCGGAGAAAACAAACTGGAGAAAACACACTGATCCTTCTCAGTGTTTCCTGTACAGGGCCTAGTGTTTCCTTGTGTAATTGACAGCTCGATGAAGTTAGGCCGCGGAATACTTTACAGGTGTCGGTTTTGTTGGCGTTGTGCAAAGCAACAGCAATTCATACACTTGACAGTGGGAGAGCCAGCCAGCCGCAACCACGCACCACACATGGGAACTCGTACTCACTCAGCCCTTTCACCGCCCCTCTCACTCCCAACCTCGCCATAGGAAAACAAACTAGAGTTTCCATTCCAGACCGCAAGCTGCCTGCCAACGTCCGCAGCGGTTTTTTGTATGAAAACTATAGCCCTGAATATTTTACAAAATTTGTTCTTGGAATTTGATGTGGGTTATATGAACTTAAAGTTTTGTTGAACATAAGTATTTGCACTAAAAGCAGTTATTATGCAATTAAAGTCTATACTATTTTTTCCCTAGTTAGAATTCCTCTATCGTAAGACCAAAGATTCTGATTCGCTTGTGCCCATGGCCTTGTATACACGTACTTCTGTTTTTACCGTAAGAGGAAACAATCTTTCTTCCTTTATATTTAGTCTTCTCGCTATTTCCGACATATTTATCGCTACAGATTCGACAACCATTTTAATCCTTAAAATCAATCTTTTATTTTTTGTCTAATTATTTTGATGTTATTAGTTTCGGTCGAAATTTATCATTTCCAACTGCAGAAAAAAGTTGAAACGCTATGGAATGGCATAGGCGACCTGGCATATAAGGATACTTACATATAAGGATATTGTCTTAATGATACGATACGGCTCGCAACGAATTTTTCTCCAGTGCCAACTCCTTCTCCTCAGAATACTGTTTCCACCCTGCCTGCTCAGTTTTTCCCTACGACTCTCTCCACATCGAAGGGAGAAATTTCACGCGTCTAAAGACTCTTCCCTTGATATGGTCAGCGTTCTACGCATATTATAACTAATTTCAGTTTTACTGAAAAATGTAAATCATTTCCTCTAAATTACTTGCAGATATAAAATCCTTGATACTACTTATTCCCTCGTGGAAGAACATTCTGGGACTATGACTTCGTGACAGTGTCAGTATTCGGACTGGGCAGTAATATAAATCGCTGACAAATACTACACTTGCACATACAATCATTTAAAGGTGTCAAATGCCCTTTGGAGTTTTCTGACCAGCGTCATATTTCTTCAGCTACGTACGTCAATATTTCTGTCCACAATATATGTACCTGTGACAAACTGAGTAAGTATTGTGGTGGAGTACGTTCAGTTTAGAATATACAATTGACTTCCTGACAGATGTGAGCCACTATACACGGCATTTCTCTCTGGACCACCCCAAATAACGATTTAACCGGAATGAAAATAAAAAGTGCACCAATCAGGGAGTGCTTAACTATTAGGAGCACTTTAACCAGCATGGCTGTCTTTCTTCCTACTTTACTCGCTACGAAGATACGAACAGCAGTAAGTCTTTATGTAATCCTCGACCAGTCCTCAAGATCGGTTCACAACCACAACTGTATCACAGTGTACCATGCTCTACGCTCATTCAACAGCCGTGTGAGTATAATTCACAGCAACGATGGATATCTACCTGCTCCTCGTTGGTGTGCACTGTACAGTCATAAACCTTGCACTGAAGATGGTTGACTGAATGATCAGTGTCCATATTTCTTGTGTTTCCGTTTGCTTACTATCAAACCAGTAAGTGTAGGAGTTATTGTATGGCTTTCAATCTAGGTGCCAGTTAATACCAGATAATGCGGTAATAGCCATGACACAGTCTTTACACTGGTAAACTCAAAGTTATTACAGTAAATGTCATATCAAAAGCAAGTTTCAACTCTAAATTACATGGTGAAAGTTTTTATACTGGAGTGAGACCTCGGACTGCTATCCTGCAATTGTTGTCTCTGTCAACTGAACCCGAAACATCTCAAATATGGATTCAAGCAAAAGTAACAAAAGGTGCGCAAGTGGTGTACCCACTCTGACTATACTAGAAATTTCAGTTTATTAGTGAACCTACCAATCATGTGAGCTCATAAGGCACATACTACATGTTGTACTTGAAGTATTGCAAATATTGGTGCTGAACTAGAATTTGAACTCGGATTTTTCTTTTCGCTTGATTTGACTCCTTGGGGACGATAGAGTCCCATCATTTTATAGTTTCCCCAAGCTTAAGGATTCCTCGTGTCTGAGTTCGAATTTTGGTCTGGCGCAAAAACTGCCTTCACGTCACTAAACAACAGGTGAAAAATAATTTCAGTTTTTAACGTGGCTTCATGCCTTTTTAACAATAACGATTGGTGTCGGTTTCGATTCCCAGACAAGCACAAAAATTTTCATCACGTTATTTCCAGTTCATACACGACCACATCTCACTAGCGTTGAAATAAATCAGCATTTAACGTTTGTCCTTGGTTACAAAACGTTAAGACAAAACTTTTCTTCTAGTCATTTAAGTTTTAGTCATCTCGCTTCTGGGGAACAAAATCGATATCTAACATCTGATTGTGTTTAGTTAACAGTCAGATGGGGTGCATTCTTGCGCTCCCTTTGTTACTTTTGAATAAATCCACATTTAAGATGTGCTGGTTACCAAGGATAATAGTTGCCGGTTAACAGTTCCAAGTCCCGTTCCAGTATAAACATTTTCGTTACGTAATGTCAAGTTGGTACTTGCTTTCTGGTACGTCATTTACTGTAATAAATTTTAGTTTACAAGCGCTAAAGGTCGTGTAATCTCTATTAACGCTCTTCCTTATAGTGGTATTTATTGGCACCTGGATTGATAAGCGTACTAAGAGATATTTCCTAGTGGCCCTGTATAGTACGCATTTTCTAGACATACGACAGTACAATAAAGCAACCAGAGGATTTGCAAGAAAGCTACGTTATGTAGCTTACATACGAGAGTAAGAAATATGAAACAAAAAGTATGAGTGCAGTTTAAAAAAGACACTTTTTGGAAGGTACATAGTTACAATGTCCCCCTGGTAGCCAAAGAACAATTGCTTGATAAATTTTTTTTTAGTTTCTAGACAAAAATTATTTGTAATAGACAAGATAAAAGAAACAATCTATAGAATGAAGTTACCAAAATAGGCCTCTAAGGTTAGCTACACAGTTGGATATACAGAGTGTGTCTGTAAGAGTGTGCAAAAATTTAACAGGACATGGAGGATGCTTCACTGAACGATTTGAGGTAGGGTACCTGCTGTCGGAGAAGGCAGCTTAAGGAGTTAATGGGGATAAAATCACATTACTGTGTATTTTTTTATTTAAGTTAGTTACAGTTAACTGCAAATACATCATTAAAACAATGAAAGCACTATTCGTACCGTATCTCACAAAATGTACTCGAACTGACAGCCACCAACCTCAATGCAAGCATGTCATCGGCGAAGAAGGTTGTGATGCACCCTGGCCAATATCCCTGGTCTGTTTCCTATCACCTCATAGGCCGCTACGATTCTGACAACTAATTCCATCTCCGTATCCATTGGGGTTTCATACACAAGTGACTTTAAATATCCCCTTAGCAAATAAGCAAGGGGATGCAGGTCAGGTGACCTGACAGGCCATGGGATAGGACCTCTTCTTCCAATCCAGCGCCCAGGAAATACAGCACTGAGATGGTTGCGGACGTCCACACTGAAGTGAAGCGAGGCACCGGCATGTTGTATCCACATCCTCTCACGAACAGCCAAGGGTATGTTGTCCAACAACTCAAGCAGAACTCCTTGCGCGAACCTCAGGTACAGGTAGCCATCTAAACGGCCAGGTAGAAGAGATGGTCCATTGAGATTGTCACCTACAATGCCGACACAGATATTCACTGCAAAACGTACTTGACGGTATTGCTCTACTACAGCATGAGGGTTTTCCTCATGCCATACATGACTATTACTGCTGTTCGAAACACTATCACGATTAAATGAGGCCTCGTCAGTAAACAGCTGGATTTGGAGGAAATCTGGTCGATCAATCCATTGTTGGAGCCAGCACTGACACAGTGCGACCCTTGGTGCAAAGTCAGTCACCAGAATTACATGGACTCATTTGTGGAGTACTCGCCACACGCTAATATGTGCAGCCCACATTTCACCCGCAATACTACGTGTACTTGTAATGAGATCCGCTGCAACACGTTCCAGCACCTCCTCATCAGAATCGGCTGTGCGAGTAGTCCGTGTTGCAAATCCCTCGTTTCTTCTTTACAATGAACCAGTCTCCTGCATACGCCGGTTGAAAGGTATAAACACTCGTCTTAACGGATGATGTCTGTTGGGAAATCTTTCCCTGTGCAGCCTTTCAGCATAGAGAGCGCTGCAACGTACTTACCCATGCGCAAGGTACATATCAGCGAGTTCTGCGAAACAGTGCCGGTACTGCGCCATCGTATTTTAGTGTACATCTCTGAATAGCAATGAGTAATAAATGGGTCTGCTCTTGATTTATAGCACCTTCCGTCTTGGGACAACGTAAGTACAAGACCTTATGGGCAAGTAAAGTAAACAATACCTGCATCATATGTTTTTGGATGGGATCCGCCTTTAGCAAAACACACTTTTGTTTTTTATCCCAAACATGTTTCACTGCAGTTGCAGCAGCATCAGTGGGCTTTTACTTTGTGACTGTTAAACATAAAGAATGTTCTTTACTGTCTGTACACATGTAAATATTAGTTTTTAGAATCGTACTTACAATTTTTAAAGAACACATAAAGTCATGTATTCATACCTTTTTACCACATGGTGTGGTTTTCCTGAGGTATTATGTTTTTATAGTGCCTGTTTGCTTTCACAGTTTTTGACCTGCAACTCTATAGAACTTAATGTAGACAAATTATTTAAGTAAAAATTACGATTCGGAAACTGTTATGGATATGCCTGAAAGTAATTAATTACGTGTGAAACGTATCGCGCGCGCGCGCGTGCGCGCGTGTGTGTATGTCTATTTACATTATGTTTCACTAACGTTTTCCTTTTTCCTCATCTTCTTCATTGTGAAGTTCTGTATATTGAGATGTCACTGTCACTGTTTCACTGTTTACCAGCTGTAAAAACAAGATGACAAACAGTGGAACAGTTGAAAGAGTTCTTGGAGATTCTTTTGAAACTTTCAGAGGTGTATGTGTTATTTTGAGAGTATGAAAGAGAGAGAGAGAGAGAGAGAGCGAGAGAGAGTAGGTATAGGGATTTTTCATTATTATTAATATTGTTATTATTGTTTGAGTGTGTATGTTTGTATGAATGTGTGTGTGTGTGTGTGTGTGTGTGTGTGTGAATGGTAATTGGAGGGGAGGGGGGAGGCTCTATAGATTGTTGTTATCTAATAATTCTTTGAGGGCAGAGAACAGAGTTCCATTGCAGAGAACTGTGTATTCACTTATTACTTGTTTTCCTTCAACTATATCTTTTTGCATTTGATAGTTTTCTTCAATTATTAGTTTCTGTGGGGCGCTGTTGCTGCATTTGAGAATTTTCAAGTCAGTATTGATGTCTGTTGGGGTATGTTTCTTGTCCATAAGGGGTTCTGCAAATGTGAAATGACAGCTGTTACTTTTTAATACTCTGTGTTAAGTGTATCTGGTATTTAAGTTTCTGTTTGTCTGTCCTTTACGAACTGATTTGCAGTCCTGACATGTTGGTTGGTAAATACCAGAAGTGTCGTGTTTGTTTGTGCTTGTGTTGATTGTCTTTAGTTTTTTCTGTGTTGAGTTGTCTGTCCTGTACGGTACTTTTTGCCCTTGTTTCTTAAGTACCTTGCCTATTCTGAAGGCTGCTGCAATGTCACTCGAAATTGGCGGGGAACTGTCCTACACCCACTACTATAAAAATTGCCTCCTACAGATCTACAAGCATACAGCTGCTGAGGAACTTTTACGCAGACACGTGGTAAGTATGGGGAAGTACAACTTAAGCGTAGGAAGAGTTGCCTCCTACCGATCATCAAGTGAAACAGCAGCTGAGGAAGTCCTACATAGATACTTCGTAAGAAGGGAGAAGAAAGGAAACTATCACTAAAGTTTAGGGACGACAATACATGCTACCACAAATAACAGAAGATGCTTCATTGATCTAATTACACATCAAAATTGTCATTAAAACACCACCACATGCACAGGAAATTGAGGATAATCATTGTAGTAACACAACTACCACAAAAACCATCCGTCCCCAAAAATCGCTCCAGGAGAGAACAGCAGCAGCTGCCCTTGTGTTCACTACGATGTGTGGATACAGAAAAAGCAACTTGGGACCACTCTTACCTCCCTTTGACGTCCCCTCCTCCCTCCCTCTCCTCGTGCTTCCCATAGGTAGGGACACCAAGGTAGGGACACCAGTTTTCCAGACCTGTTTAACATGCTGCATGATGGTACACATAGAGATCCATATGCTGGTAGTCATGTACTGTTTATGGCCTGCAGAAATCAGTCACAATTGCACAAAAGACTCAAGAACAGGATGCTTCACACAAGCTGTTAAATGAATTTCTCAGGAAGACTGGCCCCCTGGAGCAACAGCGAGATAATCGACTATCTGCCACAGATGAAGAACTGAATGGAAAAGAGATTGGATGTGCCGGTAGTGTCTGAATGTTGTCGTCAGCTAAGTAAAATAATTTTTGTGTAGGAAAAACGTTGAAACAATACATCAACAGAAAGAAGGATATCTGGTAGAGCGCACTCCACTGTACCAAATAACAGTTTTGTGCATTTGTGTGTGTTCCCTTATGCTGTAGAAGGATGAAATTCCTGGTGCGCAAATGGAGGAGAATAGATAGTAGAGGAATTTACACAGGTTATTTGTTCCTCGTAGAGTAACACACTGTATGTCAGCATAGCGTGTGGCCGTTCGTAACACATCCAATGCTGTAGTGTCAGCTCACTCGTTTCAATAAGTGATTGAATAAACCCAAACACTCATTTGCTGCGTGAAGTGTTACCGTCGTGTACTCTGTAAGTGTGGTTCTTATTTTTGCTACAACATATTGTTCTGACAGAACTCACTTCACATTGTGCAAAGACAGTAGTCTTAAACTTTTAATAATATTACTGTGGCAAGGCAAATAGTGGCTACAGTACTAAATTAAATCAAATTTTCAGCTAAGTAAGTGGAAACTCACTCTCTAGGTTTGACCTTATGCCTGCAACAACGAATGCTGTACCGGTAGACTTATCCTAACATCATTTAAAGAATGTAGTCTTACACTTTTAAAATGAATACTGGGACGGCAACAGCGCAGATAGCGAATACAGAATTAAAATCAGCGAAATATCCAGCTAAACGTTGTAAATTCAGTCTCATGGTATGAATTTATGCTTGCTACATGAGTACTTAACCCATAACTTATCTTGCATCGAATATACTAGAAAGCAGCCATTTAACACCATCTAACAGTCCTTAAACATATATTCAGCTATCAAGTTACACACACTGTGGTTAGCAGAAGACTTCACCAATAACGTAATGATGGTAGGACCAAACAAAAACACGACAACCGATACTGAGTGAACATTTCGGGATTAATAGATGTGTTTCTCTTGTGTCTTGTAGGGCCAGTGTGTCTTGTGAGAAAACAGAAAAATTGTTCAAATGTGTGTGAATTCCCAAGGGACCAAACTGCTGAGATCATCGGTCCCTAGACTTACACACTGTTTAAACTAACTTAAACTAAGTTATGCTAAGAACAATACAGACACCCATGCCCGAGCAAGGACTCGATCCTCCGATGGGAGGGGCCGCACATCGGTGACATAGCGCCTCGAACCACACGCCCACTCGGCGCGACCAGAGAGGAGAGGCGAAATTTTATATAAGTGAGCAACTATTTAAAAAAAAAACACACACACACACACATACACACAATATCTGTGACCATGTTACGCTATGAGGGCATCCCAGCCTTGGTTCAACAGGAAGATGAAACACTGCAGTGACATCACACAACTATCGAAAAAAAGAGGCCCCAGAGCAGTGCATATGTCTTCATCTCGATGTGTGGATACAAACTAAGCAGCTTAAAACAGTCTTACCTCCTCTCCTAACTCACCTCCACCTTCATTCTCCTCCTCCCATTGGAATGGATACTGGTTATCCAGGCCTATTCTAACTTCTTGCTGTTAGTACACAAGGAGATCCATTGCATGAAAGCCACTGTTCTGTATTGGTATTAGTGCAATTGAAATGCTTCACAATTTATTTACAACACTTCAACAGACACTAACTTCTAGTCCTTGGAAGCTAGGAGTGCGTATGGGCTACGGGAGGTTGCTCGAAGTAACCAGCAGCAGTCGTGATGGTTGGTGCTATTGTGATGAATAGTGACCATCCCCAACAACCTCAATGGGCGCTGGTCATGGAGCCCGCCCATCTGGCGAGTGCAGCCCTTGGAGCTGCCTCTTCCCACCGAAAGACGTAGCCAGGACTGTAGCACGCTGTTAGCCCTTCTTCCTCTGGAGAGAGTGGTCTTTGTCCCATCCGCGACGAACAGTAAAATATTTTGTCATTGTTCCAGAAGTCGGAATTTCCCAGAATTACGTTTGATTTGTGCAGATCTGAAACAGTACATCACTGTCAGCCAAACACCAACCAAAGCAGAGTATCTCCAACAGATGAATCTGCTTGTGTACCACCAGTGAAAGGATAGAACAGTCCTGGGAAAGCAGAACCAGGTGCAGACTGGAAACAGTTTATTATTGTCAACCTAACACCGACGAAAGCAGAGCACCAGCAGTGGATGGACCTCTTTGTGCAACATCAGCAACAGCTTAGAGTAGGAGTGTACAACCTGTCGGAGGGGGGGGGGGGGGGAGGTGGAGGAGAGGGATGGAGGTGTGGAGGTAGGGGGGGTAAGACATAAGCTGCTAAGTCAGTATCCACTCCACACATCGATGTGGAGACACATGCACTGTTCTGGGAAAAGGATTTTTTTTCGTTAGATATGTGATGTTATTACAGTGTTTCGTCTTCCTGTACAACCAAGGCCAGGGTGCACTCGTAGTGTAACTTAGTTATTGCTCTTGTGGATTTTTTTTCTTTAATAGTTGTTCGGGTATAAGAGGATTATGTTCTCTTCACCTAACGTACACTTGTACCGCTCACAAGAGAAGCACGTTTATCCATTATAAGGCAAAATGGCTGCAAGAAAAATGTGAAGACGTAGGGAAACAAATGATTGTTGGAAGTACGAACAGAGCATACAGGAAAGTCTTCACAACCTTCCGTGAAATTAAAAGCAAGGGTGGCGGCATTAAAGAGTGCAGTAGGAATTCCACAGCTAAATGCAGAAGAGAAAACAGATGGGTGGAAAGAGTACATTGAATGCCTCAATGAGGGAGAGAACTGAACCGATGACTTGACAGAAGAAGAAACAGGAGTCAACAGGGAAGAGTTAGGGAATCCAGTATTATAATCAGAATTTAAAAGAACTTAGGAAGAGTTGAGATGAAATTGGGCAGAAGGGATACATAACATTCTACCGGAATTTCTAAAATCGTTGGAAGACGTGTGAGACTGGCGATATACCGTCAGTCTTTCACAAACATCATCCACGCAATTTCGAAGATAATAAGAACCTACAAGAATGAGAGTTTCCAGAATGAGATTTTCACTCTGCAGCGGAGTGTGCGCTGATATTAAACTTCCTGGCAGATTAAAACTGTGTGCCGGACCGAAACTCAAACTCTGGACCTTTGCCTTTCGCGGGCAAGTTCTCTACCAACTTTTTTTCGTCTTATTTTGTTCTATTTTGTTCGTTGTATATGATCGGGGTGGACGTCTCATGACACCTGGTCAGGTTGTTCGTTGATCTGTTAACTCAGTTTTTTTTACAGAAGATAGCGATACCCTCTGACAGAACACGCTGAGCTACCGTGCCGGCTGTAGCTTTACTTCTGCCAGTATCTCGTCTCCTACCTTCTAAACTTTACAGAAGCTCTCCTGCGAACCTCGAGTCTCGGTCCGGCACACAGTTTTAATCTGCCAGGAAGTTTCAAGAACGAGAGTTATTCCACAATCAGCTTAACAGCTCACGCATCGAGGTTGCTAAAAAAATAGTTTACAGAAGAATGAAAAAGAAAATTGTGGGCCTATTAGCTCACGATTAGTTCGGCTTCAGCAAAGATAAAAGCACCAGGGAGACAATTGTGACATGATAGTGAAATCAAGACTGAAGAAAAATTAGGACATGTTCATTGGATCTGTCGAGCTGGAAAAAGCGTTCAGAGGGAGGAAGACAGGTTCTATGTTACTTAGTCTGCATCCACACATATAGATGAACACTTGTGCAGCTGCTGCCGCTCTCTGCTAACGCGATCCTTTGGGTTGCTTTTTTGTAGTAGTTGTTTTATTATAATCATTTTTCTCAATTCCCAGTGTGTGTGTAGCAGTGTTATCGGATTTTTGCGAGTGGTACTGTTTCCATGACAATTTCGATGTGTAATGAAATCAATGAAGCATTTTCCGTCTCTAGCATGTCACGCCTACACTTCACTGATAGTTTTCTGACGTATTCTTCTTACCATGTATCTGTGTACAATTTCCTCAGCAACTATTTCACATGTAGATCGGTAAAAGCCAACGCTTCCTACACTTCATTGGTAGATTGCTGTCCTATCCCTTCTTACCATTTATCTGTGTAAAAGTTCCTGAGCATCTACATGCTTGTAGATCGGTAGGAGGCAATTCTTCCAGTAGCAGCTGTAGGAAAGTTCCCCGCCGATTTCGAGTAGTATAGAGGACAAGGGCACAGTAAATGGAACATATACACACTCGTGATCGGAAACTGGGACAAAATCTGTTTCAAGTGTTCTCAGTTGTGCCCCATAGACAAAGGCAAGTACCTCTAGTTCATTTAGCGTACGATTGTAGGACAGGGCGAAGTTTTCTGCTGCACTGTGGATTGACCAGCCATTTCAAAAAACACCAACACCTCCCGCACAGGCTGTAATCTCTATGACTTGTGAAATGCATCCTCAGTCCATGCTGCTGCATCACCATTATCTGCTAAAATATATTTACCCTACGCTCATGCATTATTACCTTCCACCATTACTTGTCTGTAGGTCTACGGATGCAGTCCTCACTTGTAGGCTTACAGGTTCAGTTCCATCATCTCGTCGACTGAACGCATTTCCCACCAAAAATAAATAAATAGATACTTTACTTCCTCCCACTCCAAAGCTCATCAAAGATTGAGCCTTTTTCCGCCATTTTAAGCAGTTTCTTTATTTGAATTTCACGCAGCAAACCTGCAGGGTTGAAAGTGTACTCGCAGTGCTGACTATATAAAATGATTGAGAATGTAAGAAAATTTACTAAAAGCATTTCTTTTTCTAAAGAAAAACCGACATAAATTATAGTCATTGATTGAATACTGTAAACAACTACCAGTTGGTTTAAGAGAACAATGGGCAAGGATCCTGGGTGGCAGAAGTGAGTCAAGTACTCTGGCCCTAAAAATGTGGATAACGCAATCTGAATTGATATGACGCTCAACTGACTTTGATTGATAATCTGCAGAAGTTTCTCAATATAGGTAAAGATGAGAGCCAGTGACGATTAAGATCTGTACACTCTGACAAAGCAGGAGCAGCAGTACGTTACCTTGTTTAAATTCTGCGGTGATGTAAATTGCAGCTGGCGAGAAGTGCGCGGTGGTGGCGATATGTGGAGGTTGCACCAGTGAGTCGACCATGGCCACGAAAGAAGTGCTAAAATCTCATGGTCTAGCGACCAGGTAGATGGATAGCAATTAACTATCTACCAGAGCCCTGAAAACACGATTGATTTCAGTGTGTGACACACCCATGTGCTGGTCGTACCAGGGACCAATTTGGCTCACTTATACGACGGTACAATAAGAACTTTACCACAGGCTCCCCAATATAACTACTTGCAAGTGAAGTCAGTCTTAGGACAGGTCCCAAGTACCAACCACACATGCCAGAGCTTAGATCAGTAGATGCTTCCAAGCCGAAGTCCAGAACACGAATCCTCCCAGCTCTCCAGATAAATTTATTCCGTTTTCCCATGAAGTGCACGAACGTCACCTCCTTCACCCCATCCTGAGTCAAACACAGGGCTTTAGAGGCGCTAAATCTCCCCTCCTACACGACAGAGTTAAGAAACCTCCCAATTACTGGCTTTTTAACTTTTTGCAGAGGAAGAAGATGTTTTCCTCTGAAGCTGCTTCGCTTCCAGCAGAAACAAGTGAACAGATATAATCTTAAAGACCTTTATCTAAATCTCCTGTACCTTGGAGCTTATGAGTCCTGTCTATGAGGTGTAATAAAGATGCTATCTCTAAACGTTTCTCCGATGCCGGAGTTTCTTATACAACTGAGGTTGCAATTGGAAGTGGGTCACAGGCTTATTTGCAGTATTGGTGAACACAAAAACTTATGAACTTTTTTTACGCTTGGCTCTGCACACAATATCCTGCTTACAACGCCACTGTGTAGGTGCATCCCTTCAGTCTGTCGCCCCAAGGCCAGTGTTCTGCTAGCACCGTGGCAGATAGCTCGGCATGGTTCTACTGGAGACCTGTCTCGACTAGGGGCTGCTCTGTTGGCCCTGTACAGCTGTGGGTCTCTCCGGCAAGATTTACTGAGGGATGGGCTCGCTACCAATTCCTTTCAACGTCCAACATTCCATTTCTGTGAGCTAAGAATCAAAAAATATCTCATGCTTTTCGCACCCTACCAGTCTCCATCAATGTCTCCTCAGGCCATTAACTTTCTAGAGTGTCCCTCAAGGTGCGTAAGGTTGTAAAAAAATCTTTAATAATTTTCTGTATACGAAAAATAGGTGAGAGAGTAACTTGTCCTATCTCAGAGTAACTGTCAGTTCGAGGTCTCTCGCCAAAATTTAGGAATTTCTTCCAGCAGGATAAGACATAAATAAATGAACACAATTCCCATGACAGTACCTACATCCTCCCTCTACAGTAGTTCAGGAAAGACTAGGGAATGGGAGGGCATAGGGGGGAGCAGGGAAAGTGGAGGAGGACAGAGGAAGTAGGGGATGGTGGAGAACTAAATTTGTGGCGTCAGGAATGCCACGTTCCAGAATCTATCCTTCCTACCAGAGAGAGGGTTGAAGGACCACACAGGGGGAGCTGCCAAATTCAATAAATTAAAAGGGGCATAGTAATAACTTTCTCACACTGCTACAGACTACCAGCCACACTGATACAAACGTCCACTGTGCACTCTTAGAATTAGTACTGAGCTTTGCTGCGAGTGCATGGGCAAGTCTTCTAAAACTCACCAGGAGCAAATGGGCTGCCAGGCGACGGTAGAGGAGTGTGCATTTGGTACCATATCGACGGAAGCACTATATGTGGTACTAGGAATATACCCCGCCGATATGACTATCAGGTATAGCACAGCATCATACTGCTTGAAAATGGATAGACCTGAGAGGAGCGAACAAATAGCTGGTGTATCAGTTCATAACAAGAGCCAGCTCTGGGAGGCGAAGACCTGGCAACAAGACTGGGAGGTTAGTGATGAGGGGCGCTGTGTATACAAGATATTCCCTGATGTGCAGGGGTGACTGAAAATTAGCAACGCCAGCCGCAGCTGTGCCGTGGTTCACCTTCTGACCAGAGATGGCCCTTATCCGTCGCATTTACACCGTGTGACACTGAGCAACGACTCGGACTGTTCAAGCAGGGAACTGGATCCCCAGAAAACGCCATTCTGTCCTGTAGGCTGTTCAGTAACTTAAGCCAAACAGGACAACAAAGAAACATATTAACATGGGACACTATATACGATATGGTGCACAATTAAGACGTATTTAACACCATATAACAGCATAGCCAACGCAATCTCTTCAGCACTACAAACTGTGTAGGCGACCACGCCAATGCCTATAAAATATGTAGCACACGGTAGGCAAGGGAACGACGAAAGGTGAATATTCAAAACTCAGTAAGCACATGAAGCTTAATTCACACAAGCAAATACAGACTACAAGCATAAAGAGCTTAGGAATAGTAAGCGATCAGAAAACAAGCCTAATGAGATAGAGAACCAGTGATTGTATTGCAAGGCGACATTTTTCACCTGTTCTAAGACATGTAAATTTGCAATAACTGCAATAGTAGGCAACATGCACTTAGCACACACAACACATAACATACGTAAGACAAGCGTAAGTAAAAATTTTACGTTAGTTTTATAATGTCAAAAGGCGTCCAGATGTTGAAACGTCCCCTTAGAAAAATTGTGCAAGAATGTGCTTAAACTGACACAGAATATTTTTTTAGCGCAACGCAATCTGACTTTCAGTAATCCCTACAAGAGAATGGCCCTGACCAAATTAACCTATTCGTTTCACAAATCACTTACCTCACAAAAATCTTCGTTACTCGAACTACTGCTAAACAGCGAGCGCCACTGCTGCCAGCTAAATAAAAGATTCAAACTGCTGAAGGCAGTAACTACTGATAGGCACTAACTACTGATAGGCACAGTTAGCAAATGAAAGATTTTAATAGAGGACAAACAATGTATTTACCTTAATAGTGTTCAAAAGTCATAATCTATATAGCAGTTCATGACATCTAGTCTTACAAATTTCAAAACTCCGCCATCTCTCTCCCCACATCCAGCACTGCTAGCAGCTCACCTCCAACTGCGCAACGCTACGTGCTGTTAACAGCCAACTGTCCAACACTACAATGGCTGACAACAATGCAAACCAACCACAGACTGCACACAGCAGAGCCAGTGATTTTCATACAGAGCTTTAAGTGGCGGCGGCGTTACCAATATAAGATTCTAAACAGCCTACTTACAATGTCAAAAGCTCGATGAACATACCGGGACTTTCTCTCTCTAACATCTAACATGTTGGTACAAACCTCTCCTCTGTCTTCTACCTTGTCATTTTTTTTACTTTCATCTTAAAATTGAAATATCATAATTTACGCTTCCACATTTATGTACATTTTATGTTCATAAAGTATAAAAGTTACACCACAGGAAACAAAAGCTACGCCAAAAATAGAGAAAATAAAACAGGTCCGCCTCGTTTTGTATTATCACGTTATAGGGGAGAGAGTGTGGCAGATATGATACACGAGTTGGGATGGAAGTCATTACAGCATAGACGTTTTTCGTCGCGGCGAGACCTTTTTACGAAATTTCAGTCACCAACTTTCTCTTCAGAATGCGAAAATATTTTGTTGAGCCCAACCTACATAGGTAGGAATGATCATCAAAATAAAATAAGAGAAATCAGAGCTCGAACAGAAAGGTTTAGGTGTTCGTTTTTCCCGCTCGCTGTTCGGGAGTGGAATAGTAGAGAGATAGTATGATTGTGGTTCGATGAACTCTCTGCCAAGCACTTAAATGTGAATTGCAGAGTAGTCATGTAGATGTAGATGTTGTAGCCGGAAGAGGTAAAAATGCTTGTGGTGGTATTCTACACTGAGGTGACACATCTCATGCTATATTGATATGCACATGTACATCCGACAATACCAGGTTTCAGACATTGCCTCTCACTACTGACAACGCAGTGTCCGCCAGCCATGACTTAACGGCCGAAAGCAGCGGCGTCTGTGTAGAGTTGTCAGTGGTAACAGACAAGCAACACTACGTAAAATAAACACAGAAATCAATATAGGACGTACAAAGAACGTGTCCGTTAGGACAATGCTGAGAAATTAGGCGTTAATGGGCTATGGCAGCACACGACCGATGCGAGTTTCTTTGCCAACTGCACAACATCACCTGCACCGCCTCTCCTGGGCTCATGAGCATATCATTTGGACCCTAGACGACTGGAAAACTGTGGGTTGGTCAGATGAGTTCCCGATTTCAGTTGGTAAGAGGTGATGGTAGGATTCGAGTCTGGCGCAGACCCCACGAAGCCATGGACCCCAAGTTGCCAACATGGCAATGTGGAAGCTCATGGAGCCTCCATCATGATTTGGGCTGTGTTTACATGGAATGGACTTGGTCCTCTGGTCTAACTGGACCGATCATTGACTGGAAATGGTTATGTTAGTTTGCTAGGAGATCATTTGCAGCCACTCGTGGACTTCATGTTCCCAAACAACGATGAAATTCATATGTATGACAGTGCGCTGTATCAGTGGGCAATAATTGTTCGCGGTTAGGTTGAAGAACATTCTGGACAGCTCGACCGGACGATTTGCCCATCCAGATGGCCCGACATGAACATTTATGGTACGTAAGCGAGATGTCAGTTCTGCCACTAAATCGTGCACCAGCGACACTTCCGTAATTATGGACGGCTGTAGAGGTGGCATAACTGAAATTTCTGCAGGGGACTTCCAACGACTTGTTGAGTCCTTCTCCATGTCGAGTTGTTGCACTACGTCAAGAAAAAGGATGTCCCATGCGATATTAGAAGGTATGCCATAACTTTTGTAGCCTCATTGTATTAGGGATGGCCTTTCGGTAATCGATATGCATACTTCCATGCGCAATGACTAAGAGATCATAAGTGCCTAAAATAAGAAATCAGGCACTCGGTCTCAAAAAAGCATTATTAGAAAAAAATATTAAAAAGACGGAAAGGAAGTTTTCTCTTCGCGTCGAACAAAATGCCTATGCTGTAGCGACAATCTTACTTGACACATAGGCCACAGTGAATTATACGTGAACAAAACAAAATAATATTTTAACGAAATATTCGAGATAGTTATTAGACTGTCTCGGCGTCCTGTGCACAGGTCAAAACTTAACAGAAATGTGGACGCTTACATTTCTTGTGCTGCGCTCTTACCGACTGAATTATACAAGCACCACTCACGACTCCCTAACACAGATTCAGTTTGTCGTATCCTCTATCCCACTTCCAAATTTCGCAAAAACTCTTTGGGGTAGCTTGATGGACTATTACAACAGACAAGTAAATTTTCGAACAGCGCACAATCCGCTGAAGAGTGAAAGATTCTATCTAAAAGAGCTGAGCTGTAAGTAACGCATGTTCTTGCGATATCCTAGGCTGTTGTAGGTAGTGCATGGATAGCTTCAGCGGATAGGCAAGGGTCTTGGTTAATTTCCTCATAAAACATACAATTTTAATCTGTGGAAAACTTCAAAATTCGAAGAACTCACGACACTAGCGGATATTAGTAATAATAGCTCCCTCAGTATACGTCTTTCGAGAAGAGTTCTCACGAACTGATATTTGCAGGAACGTGAATTGAAAAATCTAAGATTCTTAAAATTTTCATAATGTATCAGTCTTCGAAGAGGAGATATGTCGTAAGGAAAGGGGGGAAGATTTGGCTTTCTAGTCCCGTCGACATGGAGGTCGTTAGAGACGGAGACCAAGCTCGGTTTCAAAGACGGGGAAGGAAACCGGCCGTGCCTGTTGGAAGACACCATCCCGACATTCGGCTGGAGCGATGTTGGGAAATCACAGGATAATTCCTAATTCTACGGGGAAATGAGGAGGGGGTTCACTGGGGAAGTATCTCCAAACGAATCCCTAAAAATACGTCGAGATTATCGAAGATTTTTTAAATTTTAACAAAGACAGACTTACAGGCTCAATATTACAATATCAGTCGAGTCGAGTGTAGTAAAACGATCGGAACGATCAGGCTCCATAAAAGATGTACACATCCTTAAAACTGAGTAATTGAAGTTAAAGAGGCTTATCTGCCGCAATTTACGAATAAAATTCGCAGAATTACATTACCATTCTTTCGTAGTGTTTTTAAGTGTGACATTAACCGGCCTGTGTGGCCGAGCGGTTCTAGGCGCTTCAGTCTGGAACCGCGTGACCGCTACGGTCGCAGGTTCGAATCCTGCCTCGGGCATGGATGTGAGTGATGTCCTTAGGTTAGTTAGGTTTAAGATGTTCTACGTTCTAGGGGACTGATAACCTTAGATGTTAAGTCCCATAGTGCTCAGAGCCATTTGAACCATTTGTGACTTGAAGATGTTGCCAATACCAATTTTATTACAACCAACATCTTACGAGTATATTGTCAACTTAAGCTGGCTCTGCTGTGACCTCGAACTGCAACGACAGGTTATGTACATAAAAACAGTCGTTGCCATAGACGTAGCGAGGTCACTGGATGGTACTGTTTACAATATTTCCAACGTAAATAACGTCGGGAAAGTAAAGAAGCAAACTTTACTGAAATATGAATCAGCTTTAATATAATGTCGCGCACCAAGAAATATAAAAACAAGGGCAACAGAAGAAAGGTCTCTACATTTCGAAGGAAGAAAAGATACGCCTGTATCATTTGATAAGTGGCGACTCTGTTCTTTACTTTAAAATATTAGAGGGTCGTGTGCCTCTCTGCTGTCGAGGAATTTCGAAACTGCCATTACTAATCTCTGATTAAGCACACTGGGGAAGTAATCTACATCTTGCCGTTCCAGAGAATGATGTTACTGTCTTAGGGAAACGGCAGCTGCTTCTTTCCGACTGCCGTGCTACCCGCAGAGCGGCACGGCTTTCCACAGGCCTTCCGCGAGGTCGACGCGAGTCGACGCTATCGACCTGTTGCTGTCAAACTGCGCCGTCTACACGGGTCGAACCCCCGGCGTCGCGTGTCTGGCTGCGGTGCTCCTAATGCAGAGCCCTGGCGCAGCGTTAGACAGCTACTGTCGAAATCCCCCTTCCCCCACAAGCCACCAGTGGGACTCGACGGCCAGGCGGCCACAAGTCTGTAATTGACCGCAGGACAGGAAGCAAGGGTTTCAAAGTCACATTTCATCGGAACGTTGACTACTTTGTGTAGCCTTGGACGAACTGTTGCCCTGATGCAGTGCAGTATCGTGAAGCGAAAATCATATTACTGCAGGCGAACAAAACATGCAACACCGGGAATCACAGCAAATAAGAAATTTAACTTAACGTAAAAAAGCTTCCAAAAATAGAAGTTTTATTGCCCAGATCGCAGCTGGTACATATCCTGAATTACTAGTTTTAGCACAGTTACATTGCCATATTTAGATAATCAGATATGTGAATCCCATGATCTGAAGATGGTAATATAACTTTGCTGAAACTAGTACTTCAGGATAGGTATCAGCTGCGATCTCGGCAATAAAACTTCTATTTCGGAAGCTTTGTTTGCGATGGTATAGAGATAGCTCTATTTTTAAAAATGCTAGATTATTGCAGAAATTTGACATATAGTGCGTTTACAGTACAGAGGGATTATACATGATTAAATCTGTAGGGCACGTGGGACCATACAAGGTACGTAATTTGGTATACGGAGGTGTCACCTCTGGTTGCAACAGTGGCAGGGTATTAAGGCAAACTGAGCTTCGGTAACCGATATGGTTGCGCCATTCGAAGCTGCTTTCACCAGTTTTCATCGATTGTAGTGCTTGCCGAGTGACGGTGTGCCAGACTGTCGGAAAACCACTACCAGATGGGCGAGAGACAACGAGAACGTGCTGGCCAGAACAAAAGCCTGACACAGTCTGTACCCAAAGAGGTCATAACAACATGGGAACCATGCCGTCTTGCCTTGTCAAATTGAAAGATATGACCGAGACCTCGAAGACAAGGGTACGCTCACCGAAAGCTGCATGTCAAAAATGTGAAACGTGCTGTCCAAATTACCGACTATGCAAACCGGAAGTGACCATCAGAGCAGACGGCGGATGCTGTTCACTTCCACTTCTTCTCACATGGATGTTTTTTTCCTGCAAAAAATTCCCGGACCTTGAATCGACAACTGAAAGTATGTGACGTGCCTGTTCGATCCTGCACAGCCAAGCCAGTGCTGGTCGCATGAGGCCGCTAGGTGCCTGCATGCCGTTGAGTATGGCGCTTCTGAACCCATCGACTTCATGTCTGCATGACAGTCGTGGGATCCTGAGCAATGCTTAGCTTGGAGACATATAGCACAGTCTCGACAGACAACGAAGCGAGCACTATCGACTTCCAACATCTCCTGGTATACGCTCCTAGAAAAAATGGTTCAATTGGCTCTGAGCACTATGGGACTTAACATCTGTGGTCATTAGTCACCTAGAACTTAGAACTACTCAAACCTAACCAACCTAAGGACATCACACACATCCATGCCAGAGGCAGAATTCGAACCTGCGACCATAGCGGTCACGCGGTTCCAGACTATAGCGCCTAGAACCGCACGGCCACATCGGCCGGCTATACGCTCCTCCTTCATAACAAGACACAACACGATTTTTTCACAAACAACGTTCAGAAAGAGAAACTGTAGCGTATTCTGTTCTTATGTACAGAATGTAGATGGTCGTATACCCTCCATCTTTGCCCGATGGCATTGAAATGTTAATCATTTGCCTACACGGAAATGTATTACACTTCATTCTAATTTGATGTTTATTGCACAGCTCTTGGATCTTGGTTGCTATGCTGCCTGGAAGAAATGTGAAGACACGGAAGGTATGGTCGGATGTCAACGTTCCTTTGTACACGTACACACCATTGACAGGTATGTAAGTGGCTAAGTACCAACCCACTATGTCAGGTACAACGGTCACCAGAGTGAAGTAGTGTTGTAAGTGTTTAGTGTTATTGCCAAGAAAATGACACTTGTGATAAACTACGATATTACAAAAAATCGGAGACAGCACAGGAAAGAGAAATTAGAATTCAATATTATCCCGACGCTACAACATGATACAAAGGCCAACTACATAAGATTACGAAATAACGCTGGGACACATATGTTAGAACAACAGAATATCATCTGGAGGGAACCGTTTAAACTGCAGACTGAACGTGTCAAGACCTCAACAGTGTAATTAACACTGAAGAAACCAGATGGTACTACCAAAACAGACTGGAGACGCACAGCACTGTTTCTCCTCAAAAGCAACTTCCTGACGATGATCACACTCAGAAGAAGCAGCTGCGCACCGACCTTTTTAAACATTCATGGTGGTGTCTGTTTGTTCTATATCATGTCTCCCTACCCCTTTCGCGCAACGACGCTCTGAGCGTGTTTTTTTTTTTTTAGGGAATTGACTAGTTTGAACCTGGGACCTGTTGCTGGTAAGGAGACGCCAGACCACACATGACATGTAGAATTCAGAAGAGTTCAGTGAGACTAGCGATGATATAACCAAATACTTAATGATCTCAGCGTCAGCTCCACTGCACTCCCTGTAAAAGAATCTTAATAATAACTAACTTTAGTGGAAGGGGTTCAAGGCTTTCCTCTTTTAGTTAGCTGGTAAAATAACGTCGAAAAAGCAGTTAAGTTTACCATTGGAAATTTTATTCTACTCACAAAACATTGTTCATAAATTCCACTGTTGATAAAAGGAAGTGTTTTAATACAGGATGGTAAAAACCAATTGCGTTCAACAAAAATGTGAACGAATATTCCCTGAATGGGTTTCCAGGTTCTACAATGGATTGAAGGATGACCTATGCCATATCACATCTATAATCTAAGTTTAAATTAAGATTCACAAAAGAGAAAACTATCAAAATGGTCTACAGTGACCCTCAATTATCTTTAATAACTTATCTAACTTGTCGTAAATTACAGTGGCTGATGTGGCTTCTCAATAACTATATAACAGAAAAATCATCGCGTTTTAGATTTTTACTTCAAGTGGCAAATGTGACACCATGAGCTTTAATTGACGATCGACACTAGTATTACGCAAAAAAGCAAGTGTAACAGATCAGACTTCTGCAGTTCTGAGTGAAGCTTTATGCGCTCAAAAACGCGGCATCGAGTGCGTTCATTACCTTGTCGGCGTTTAGGCAGCGTCAGGCAGCGGCGGGCAGCACAGCTCCGCTCACCTCGCCATCTCGGAAGCAACTCTAACTTCTCCTTACTACAATTTACCGAAGTTGGTTTAAAAAATATCTGGCTGTGTTTTCATCTGACCAATCAGGGTCTCAATGTTAACCTTAACCTGCGCCTACAAAAATTCTGTCTATCCAATGAGAAACGTTATACTTTTCGTGGTGGGGCAATGTTTTTAAAGTTTGCAACGTAACAGAGACGCGAGAAAGTCTCACGCTAAAGCCTGCAGCTAGTGTGGTCCTTTTAATGTTATCGTAAGATCTATACTGTTCCTCTGGAGGGCTCTATCTTTTAACCTGGGCTGGCGGGTGGTCCTAACGTAACAGACACGCGAAACAGTCTCACGCTAAAACGCGCGGGTTGTGTGGCCCTAGTGGTTATCTGGCGACCTGGGTGTCCAGTCCGTCGCTTATTGTAGGGCCTTAACACGGTTCTGCTCTCGGCTTCTGTTCTCGTTTCTCCCTTCGGAACTGCGTCTGCCTCATGGTGGGAAGATATGACATGCATTTAGGCAGTCTTGTGTTAGTCTGTGGTATTCCATTTGCTCACTCGTATTACTTTGGTTAATTTAATGTCACGATTTATTCAGAGCTATGTGACATACTACTGGATTTGCTTAGCATGTCAGGGTTTTCATGGAAGGTGTTGGATTTGCCTGACATCTTATATATCACCACCCTTCGAACTTAATTTTTGCACTGAATTTAGGCAATGATTGAATCGTTGTCTAAGTCAGTCAAAAATTTTCTAATTTATTTAAATTTTGTTGCGTACTGTTCAGCCATGTTATTCTGTTCTATGCTAGTTTGTATTACTAATTTATATTTTTATATTCTTCCACATTATAGTTAAAAATGACAAGAGAAGAATTTTTTATGCTATTATTAATTTTTAATTATATTCCTTCTTTATTTGAGTGTGAAGTTTGTTTTTTAAGAAGTTTGTTATCGAAAGTGAGGAGTCTTTCACGTCGATTTTCTTAGAAATATTGTTTTTATAAATGTAGTTATTAAGTAAAATTTATTCCTAACACATTTTCTAAATATATGTGCAAGTAAAAATGTTTTTGTTTCTAGACACTCATTTCAACATTGTTACACTCACAAATAAGAATTATTTCCGAGAATTGCTTTGACAAAGAAATATACATACACGAGTATTGAGATATTATCCTAATAAATTGTAAAAATGTTAAAAAAAAGGAAAACACCCAACAAGATACCTTTTTATTCCTTGTTTTTATATGGAGAAAATAAGTAAAATATAGTTACTCTTTTATTTTTATGAGGAGAAAATAAGTGGAATATTGTTTCTTTATATACTGTCCATTTCAGAAGCAATGACTTATTTTTATCGACAGTCTATTTTTTACTTAAGTCCATAGTCAATGACTGTTATTTTGTAGTTTATTAGCTGTCTGGTGTGATTAACTTATTTAGTTTTTCACATGTTTCTTTTGAACAATTCCTACATCACATAATTTGATTTCATACATTCACACAATCATATAAATGTTTAAGCATGAGGATGGCGAATGTTTTTGCACGAAGGTGATGGGCTTGAGCGAGATGGATGTGGGCAAGTATTTCATGTACAGCTTCATTCGTCGTTCCTTGTTGGCTTTGCAAGTGTGTGTTACTGTTGTGGAGGTCCCATAATGGAATGGAGCTGGAGTGGAGAACCTTGTTGTTTACTGGCTTTGTATGCGTGAAAGTCATCGTTATGAGTTACTGAAAGCGGTCGTTTTTCGTTGTAATACTTCGCAGATGATTAGTTTACAATAGGATAGGGATACGGGAAGGTATGTCGTCTATTCTTCACCCATCTTCTTTCTTGGTCTCAATCTTGCGAATCTTCAACTTCTGTTCTTCCTGCTTTTTCTCTGCTTCTTACTCGCTTCTTGGTTCTTCTCTGTGCAGGATATGGAAATATTTATTGATAACTAGTCGCTTTGAAGCTCTTCTCCTAGTAACAGTTTGATAAATTGTTTGGGCGTGTCATTTTTACTTTGTGGAAGTTCTTCTTTAGTTTTGTGCATCAGCAGGCTTTTTAATAGCAGTAGTGTGACTTTTACACACATTTTTTGCTAGCGGTGGCTTGCCCAAGCGGTCTTCTCGTCGGGCTGTTTTTTGCTCGCTCCGCTGAGTCGGGGCGCTTGGGGGTTTACGAGCGGTGAAAATCCAGTGTCTGCTTGTCTGTCCATGCAACCAGCCCCTTCTGACATTCGGCATCCTATCACGTCTCTGCAGGGCTCTATCACTGTCCATCCCAGCAGTGTTCCACCAGCGGGCAAATTTATTGCCCACTTTCACTACAAGGGCCTTCTGTTGGTTTTGCTGTCCTTTCCCTTCTCTCGACGCTCCTGCTATGTAGGAATCGTGTCTTGCTAATTACGTCCTTTTCTTTCTTGATATATCTCCTGTTGCAACTTGTGGGTCATTGCATCTCTTCCTTGTTGGAATTTTTACAATGGTTCTTACAAAAAGTTTTACTTATAATCATCTAACATATGTCTAGTATGTACATTGTTTTGCACCTTCTTAAAAAGCTTTACAAATTTCGGCGCCCTCTCCATGTTACAATTCTAAGATATTTCGAGTCATAACGTCTACTCAAGAATCCTCAAATTCGTTTTTTATTTTCATCTGGTGTAATGGTGTATAGCATTTTAGTATTTCATGCTGTTGGACTATCTACACTTTATCCCTTCACCTTCCTCTCTCTTCATTCTTTTTTCTCCTGACGATCTTATCTGCAACATAATCTTGAAATATTGTGCTGATTATTTACCAGTAATAAAATTAATCTTCAAACTTGTACTGTAAGTGTTTAATACTGCCAGTCTTAGGCAAAAATATGTCTGCTTTATCTCGTAAAATACCCTCTAATTCTCTTTTACTGTGCTCCAAAATATGTTGAACTTCTTGCAATTTTTCGTCGATTTCTTTATGGACTTCTAACATGAGTTGAGGCGATTCCTTCTTTTGTGCATACCATTCTAATTCTTCATCCTCTTTATCTTGCGTCATTCTTAATTGTTTGTTTATAACTGGTGTTTCTTCTAATTTTAGCTTTTGCTCAAAGAGAAGTGTGTCATTCCCGAATGTTACGCTACCTTTCCACATACCTATTATTGCTCGTCTCTCATTTAAAAAATCTGCACCTATAATCAAATTTACAGTTAGTTTGGGTATAATCATGAAGTTGGCTTCGATCTTTTGACCTTGGCACGAAAGGGTTAACCTTGTTTGTCTCGTAACTTCCGCAGCATTGTTTGTTATAGGACCTCTTACTTTAATCTTACGTGTTTTCAGAACTGGCAATTCCTCATTGGCATTACACTGCATGAATAAATTTTCTGAAATCGCAGTCAGTTCACTTCCGCTATCAATTACAATATTGACTGGGATATGCTTTACCATGGCCTTCAGAATTGGTAGAATTTGAAAGGGTTGTTTCTGTTCTTCTTCTTCTTGCATCCCCGAATCCTCCACTGAATCATACACGAGTCTTTTTAGGAATTTCCCTTGTGAATTCGAACTTTCTGTAGGATAAGCTTCGACTGCTACTTCTCTCTCTTTTATTTCCTCTTCTCTATCTCTTCCTTCATTTACGCTTTCTTCAACATCCTCTCCTTTTTCCTCATCCTCGTCTATCTTCTCCTTCTTCGTCGCTACTTCCACATAATCGCATCTAAATGCTCTACTTATCGCTTCATAACTTCCTTCATTATATACATTGGGTTGTGTGCCCACTCGTAACTTATTTTCAACTTCTGTCGACTGCGCATTATCCTCATTGAGTTTGCTTTCCCTGGTTTCCATATCAAATAGCTCTGCAATACTCCTTTCCTCTCACATTCGTTGTGCATGCCTCTGGTAATTCATCTTCCTCGTCAGTATTCTCCCAATTAATTTCGTCCCAACACGATATTGTTATTTTCTTGTCTTCATTTTCATCTGGTCCCAGCGGATTTGTTTCTTTCTTCTTCTCTTCTCGTGATAAGATGTTTACTTCTCTGTTCAAGGTGCTACAATTGTCCTGGGTCGGTGTGTCATTCTGTTTGGCATGGGCGCTTAGCTGTCAAATGGAACTTTTATCGGGGTTTGGTGGTCTTACCTCGACCTCTTTTATCTGTATTCGCTTTTCTTGTTGAGCTTGTTGATAGTGGTTTCTTTGTTGATAATTTGTCGCTCTATTGGTTCTGCAGTACCCGTTCCAGTTGTCGTTATTCCCTCTGTAATAGTTGTTGCCGTACCTGGGTGAATTATAGTTACTGCCATATTCTCTTCTAAATCCATAACCGGTTCTTTGTTGAAATCTATTCTGGTTTCTTGGTGCGAAGTTATCACGTGGTTCGTAATTATTGTTTCTTCGTACTGTGTCTTGTGGATTGCACTGCTTTTTGCTTTCGTTTTCACGTGCGCTTCGTCTTTTTCTTGCGTCATCTTCCGAAAATATGGACTCTAGTTCCCTTAGAATACCTTTAAATGCTTCGACGTCATGCCTCCGCGACCTACTAATGATTGCTGGTATTTCGATGGTAGCTTCATCGCGCATAATTTAATCAACTCTCCGCCACTGTATGGTACATCTAAGCATTGATTTTTGTTTGCCATTACTTCGAAAAATTTCACAGGACTCTTCTCTCATGAATTTTCAAAATATGGGTTTTGCAATAATTCATACTTCACTCTGTTCTGTGCTTCGCTGGACCAATATGGTGAGAGAAACTTCTCTCTGAAATCTTCGTACGATCGGCATGTCGCTGCAACATTTTGCATGATTTCTGCGACTGCTCCTGACATGTGTGCACATATAAAGTCTAATTTGTGTGCTAGTGTCCAGTGTTCTGGTAATCCTACTCGGAATTGATCAATAAAAGTTCGTGGATGTAGTGTGTTTCCTTCTCGAAAGTGTTGAAATTTTCTGACTTTGAGGAAATGATCGTTGTCGTACTTCGTCATAGTTCCATATGAAATTCGCGATTCTTCGCCACTTTTGTTTCTGATCATTTCTCCCGTCGTTCTTTCCGGTTGTGGTAGATCCATTGGATATTGTCCACTGTAACTCTCGCCTACCCTTGCGTAGTATCGTTGGAGTGGTACGCAATAATTCTTCCATCGGTTGTGAACATGTAGCTGAATGCATTGCACTGTACTCTTCGCGACCTGGCTTTCCATTGTCACGTATGTTACATTCCGCCTGTGATTGGATTCGCAAATGCGTAACATCTTCGTTAATGGCTTGTTTTTCCGGTGCTGTTACAGATACGGATGTGGTTGCAGACTCTGTGATTATTCGGTCCTGTTCACTACGCTCTTCAATGGTTTGCAACAACTCTGTTCGCAATTTCTGAAATTGTCGCTTCGTTTGCGCTTCTATTTTGACTATGTGGTTATCATATTTTTTCAGCGCTGCTTTTGTGATACGTTTGTGTAACACATTGTTTTCAACAATTTCACGCGCTGTATCTGCTGTTTGTCTAGTAATTTCGTTTATCTGTTTCTCTAGTTTCTTGACTTCTCCCTGGGTGTTGTTAGGTAATGTTTTGATCTCGTCCTGAATGTCATTACGCAATGATTTTACGTCCACTTGTACTTTGTCAATGTCGGTTCTCAATTTATTGTGACCTGTTATTAAGTGTCCTATCACTTATCGCGATTCTTTTGCCTCGTCTTCAATATGACTTAGGTGTAACTGAATTTGTTTTGTTTTGTTCTTTAATCTCACGCATTTGTCTCGTGGTTTCTGCATTCTGAATTTGAATTTGGTTCGCAATGTCTTTATTTTGCCTTGTCATGGTTTCCGTAATTTGTTGTAATAATTCTGCCAGATTCGTGGGTCATATTGCGTTTTCTTCCGAAATCCTACGCTCTGTGTTTTCGCCCAAGTGTTGGTTCGCAACCGATTGCATTGACCTCTGCTGTGACACGTTTCTGCTAGCATTCCTTGTACTCTGAGGCGAGGGAGCTCTGATTACTTGTACTATGGGTTCTACGTATTTAAGACGCAAGTTAGAATCCTCATCGCTTGTCTCATTACTTTCCGGCTCCTCTGTCGTATGCTGACCTAGGTTTTCTGTGCCTTGGCGTACATTATCCTCGTTATGGTGCGTTATATATCCTATTTCTCGCGATACTGCATCGTCTGTTGTACTGTCCTCTATTCTCTGTCCATTTTCATGCTGGGTCTCTACCTCAGTTCGGTCAAGGTCTCGATCTGCCATTCCTAGTCTTTCCGAATCCCTTATTTTTTGTTTTAAAAGCAATTCACGCGCCCTACTTCGCGTCAACATACGCTCATACGATCTCACGCGTTTCATAAACTTTTGTTCACACGACTTGACACTACCAAGACTGACAATCCATTCACTTACTTGTTGGTATCAGAACCAACATGTCGACGATGTATCCGCCACCTGTGCGCTTGCATTGGAGAGAAAACTTAATTCTAACAATATTAAAATTCTTAACTTTATTATGGCATAGCCTTTGCTACAATGTCTCACTATTTGTTGAAAAATTTTACTATCTATCGCCGCAGCTACTGTTTACGACTATGTGTAACTTTAAGAAAAATTCTTTTACTACGAAAATTTTTCACCAGGTATTTTTCTGACCAAGTTAGGCATGTGGTCGACCTTCAATCATGGTATTTTACCATCGCAATTTTCTAAACCTTCAAGTTGGTGTCTGTTTGTTCTATATCGTGTCACCCTACCCCTTTCGCGCAACGACGCTCTGAGCGTGTATTTTTAGGGAATTGACTAGTTTGAACCTGGGACCTGTTGCTGGTAAGGAGACGCCAGATCACACATGACATGTAGAATTCAGTGAGACTAGCGATGATATAACCAAATACTTAATGATCTCAGCGTCAGCTCCACTGCACTCCCTGTAAAAGAATCTTAATAATAACTAACTTTAGTGGAAAGGGTTCAAGGCTTTCCTATTTTAGTTAGCTGGTAAAATAATGTCGAAAAAGCAGTTAAGTTTACCATTGGAAATTTTATTCTACTCACAAAACATTGTTCATAAATTCCACTGTTGATAAAAGGAAGTGTTTTAATACAGGATGGTAAAAACCAATTGCGTTCAACAAAAATGTGAACGAATATTCCCTGAATGGGTTTCCAGGTTCTACAATGGATTGAAGGATGACCTATGCCATATCACATCTATAATCTAGGTTTAATTTAAGTTTCACAAAAGAGAAAACTATCAAAATGGTCTATAGTGACCCTCAATTATCTTTAATAACTTATCTAACTTGTCGTAAATTACAGTGGCTGATGTGGCTTCTCAATAACTATATAACAGAAAAATCATCGCGTTTTAGATTTTTACTTCAAGTGGCAAATGTGAACACCATGAGCTTTAATTGACGATCGACACTAGTATTACGCAAAAAAGGAGGTGTAACAGATGAGACTTTTGCAGTTCTGAGTGAAGCTTTATGCGCTCAAAAACGCGGCATCGCGTGCGTTCATTACCTTGTCGGTGTTTAGGCAGCGTCAGGCAGCGGCGGGCAGCACAGCTCCGCTCACCTCGCCATCTCGGAAGCAACTCTAACTTCTCCTTACTACAATTTACCGAAGTTGGTTTAAAAAAATATCTGGCTGTGTTTTCATCTGACCAATCAGGGTCTCAATGTTAACCTTAACCTGCGCCTACAAAAATTCTGTCTATCCAATGAGAAACGTTATACTTTTCGTGGTGGGGCAATGTTTTTAAAGTTTGCAACGTAACAGAGACGCGAGAAAGTCTCACGCTAAAGCCTGCAGCTAGTGTGGTCCTTTTAATGTTATCGTAAGATCTATACTGTTCCTCTGGAGGGCTCTATCTTTTAACCTGGGCTGGCGGGTAATCCTAACGTAACAGACACGCGAAAAAGTCTCACGCTAAAACTTGTGGGTGGTAATGGCCCTTTTTGTGTTATCGTAAGATCTATACTGTTTTTCTGGAGGGCTCTAGCTTTTAACATGGGCTGGAGGGTGGTACTTGACGTAACAGAGACGCGAAACAGTCTCACGCTAAAACGTGCTGGTTGTGTGTCCCTAGTGGTTAGTTGGTGACGTGGGTGTCCAGTCCGTCCCTTATCGAAGGGCCTTCTAGCTTAACACGGTTCTGCTCTCGGCTTCTGTTCTCGTTTCTCCCCTCGGAACTGCGTCTGCCTCATGGTGGGAAGGTATGACACGCATTTAGGCATTCTTGTGTTAGTCTGTGGTATTCCATTTGCTCACTCGTATTACTTTGGTTAATTTAATGTCACGATTTATTCAGAGCTATGTGACATACTACTGGATTTGCTTAGCATGTCAGGGTTTTCATGGAAGGTGTTGGATTTGCCTGACACCTTACACCTTCACAGACTGTTTCTTCATATCAGAGTAGCGATTGCAATTTACGTCCACAGTTATGAGCTGGATGTATTCTGGGCTCTGTCTTCATCTACAGTTTTTGACCTCTACAGCTCATTCTAGTACCATGGAAGTTGTTCCCTGATGTCTTAACAGATGTTTTGTCATTCTGTCGTTTCTCCTTGTTACTGTTTTCCACATATTCCTTTCTTCTCCGATTCTGTGTAGAACCTCCTCATGGCTGACCTAATCAGTACCAACCTAATTTTCACCATTCTTTTGTAACACCACATCTCAGAAGCTTCGCTTCTCATTTGTTCCGGTTTTTCCACACTCCATGTTTCACTACCATACCATTTCTTCCTCAAAATAAGACCTATGTTTGATACTGGTAGACTTCTCTTAGCCAGGAATGCCCTTTTTGCCAGTGCTAGTCGGCTTTTGATGTCCTCCTTGCTCCACCCATCCTTGCTTATTCTGCTGTCTAGGTACTAGCATTCCTTAGCTCTCCTCCTTGCTCCACCCATCATTGCTTATTCTGCTGTCTAGGTACTAGCATTCCTTAGCTTCATCCTCTTTGTGAACATCAGTCCTGATGTTAAGTTTTTCGCTGTTCTCATTTCTGCTACTTTCGTCATTTCTGCTTACTTTCGCCTTTTCGATTTACTCTCAATCCATGTTCTGCTCTCATTAGACCGTTCATTCCATTCAGCATATTATGTAACTCTTCTTCACTTTCACTCAGGATGGCAATGTCATCTGCGAATAGTATCATTGATATACTTTCATGTTGATTTTAACTCCACTCCTGAACCTTTCTTTTATTTTCGTCATTGCTTCTTCGACGTACAGATTGAACAGTAGAGATGAAAAACTACATCCCCATCTCACACCCTTTTTTAATCCCAGCTGTTCGATCTTGGTCTTCCATTCTTATTGTTCTCAGTTGGCTCTTGTACATATTATATATTATCTGTCTTTTCCCTATGGTTTACCACTATTTCAAACACCTCTGACCATTTTACATAATCAAAAGCTTTTTCCCGGCAGACAACTCCTATAAACGTGTCTTGATTTTTCTTTAGTCTTGCTTCCATTATCAGCTGCAACGTCAGTACTGCCTCTCTGGTGCCTTCACTTTTTCTAATGCCAAACTGATCGTCATCCATCACATCCTCAATTTTCTTTTCCGTTCTTCTGCATATTATTCTTGTCAGACACGTGGATGCCGAGCTGTTAAGGTAACTGAGTGATAATCGCACACTTGTTAGTTCTTGCAGTCTTCGCAGTCGTGCGGATGATATTTTTCCTAAAGTTAGATGGTGTGTCACTAGACTCATACATTCTACACACGAACGTGAATAGTGGTTTTGTTGGCATTTCCGCCATTCATTTTAGAAATTCTGATGGAATATTATCTATCCCTGCTGCTTTATTTGATTGTAAGTCCTTCAAACTTCTCTAAATTCTGATTCTAATTCTGAATCCCCTATCTCTTCTAAATTGACTCCTGTTGCATCTTCTACTACAAAAGAAAAATCTTACCCTCACAAAATCCTTCAATCTACTCTTTTCACCTATTGGCTCTTTTCTCTGGATTTAACAGTGGAATTCCCGTTGCAATCTTAGTGTTACCACTCCTGTTTTTAATTTCACAGAATGTTGTTTGACTTTCCTATAAACTGGGTCAGTACTTTCGACAATCATCTACATCTACATCTACATCCATACTCAGCAAGCCACCTGACGGTGTGTGGCGGAGGGTCGCCAGGAAACCACGTTGGCAATACACAAAACAAAGAACAGAAAGACTCCGGACACTGATGGCATCCACCCCGAAACCATCAAGCCAACTGCTCCTCTTACCGTACCATACATGACTGTGGATCATGCTCAAATAGAAGGACAAATTCCGAATATATGGAAAGTGGCAACTGCAGTTGCACTCAAGAAAGCAGAGGACATACAGAGCACAATGTCTCATTAACGTTCTGGCAAAGGTACAGGAGAGATTGCTGTGTGACAGATTTCAGTCACACCTGCAGCTCCTCGGCCTTAGGTCACATCAGTCTGGATTTCGATCACATAAATTCATCGATGATGCATTACACAGCGCCATAGAAATGACACAGGTACAACATGAAAAATACATGGTAACAACTGTAATTGACATACCTGGTGCTCTCGACGACCTTTGGTGCACGGGGCTGTTGGCAAGACTTATGAGTAATCCGCTGGCTCTATACAATTGTCTTAGACATAACAGTAAAAACAAGTTAGTGGAACGGAAGACTGGTCGCCAAAAGAGGATACCAAGGACTGTCCGATAGGATCCATATGCCGACCGATTTTGTGGGACATAGCCATAGAATAATTACTGAATACACTATAAGACAATGAAAGGGCAATCTGGGTGTTTGCGTACGCTGATGACTTTATGATCATGGTATCTGCGAACTCCAGGTCACAATTATAGTGGAAAGCCATGCGGCTCCTCGCGTTCATCGGTGAATGGTGCACGAACAACAAAGTCACAGTAGCGATTAACAAAGTTGTTTACCTACTTCTAAGAGGTACACTGAAAAGAAATTCAATCAATAATTTAAGCAAATGTCTACAAAAAATAAAAGCTAAGAGAAGATACCTCGGCCTTAAATTGACGAACATTTACACTTTAACGAACACGCCAGGCTAACAGTTAACAAAGCGACGAAACCCATGGACAAACTTGCAAGACTGAGCACTATACGATACAGAATACCCCTTTAGACAATGAGGACATACTATGCAGCACTCGTTGAATCAATAATTTGTTTTTCGGCTAGTACTTTGGCACATCGACTATGCTTATCTACGCATAAAATCAAATGAGGCGCGGCCCAAGGAATGTTCAACTCTGAATCTCGGGGACTTTGTGCACGACATCGATCGATGAACTGTGTGTTCTGAGAGATTTTTCATACATATTAAAATTCGTCACATAGAAGCGGCCTACTGGCTCAAGAGGGGAAAATACTAGAAAATAAGAGAAACAACTGGACAAGACATAACGGAGCAAACAGGAAATAAAACAGTGGAAAATTGATACGTGGAAGACAGAATGAGGCACAATTGACTAGGAAGGCGGGTCTACTCTTTCATCGCCGGTATCCGACAACAGATGAACTTTAATACTAAACCCAAAAAAGGGCATGGCGCACTTTCTCGCGTGCCACGGACCGCATCCTGCACACAGACCCACTACTTTGGCCTGAAACAGATGCACTCTTTTGCCTGTGATGAGAATGACTCGCCTGAACACACTGGCTCATGTACGATATCCTAGGACATTTAAGACCGAGGTTAGGTAACCAAGGCACTGGACGGCTAATATGTAGACAGGAAGACTGGAACTGTATAGGGAACATCGCAGACGAAGTAGAGCGATCTCTGCATGCGGCTTACCAACAAGAGAGACCATACGCTTGAATGAGGCTGGCTCCACGTCTGGCATATCAGCAGTGCATTGTAAACGCAACAGCTACAAACACGGACACTGACTCATATGCTATGTAACACGCACAGGAAGTGAAGACGAGAAACACGTACAAACATAATAGAAGTAAGCTTAAGTCTTCGAACACAGTCTGCAGATGTAACTCTCTATGTGGCTGGTTTTAGTTATACCATTTCATAACACGTAGCACTATATGAAAATGTGACATTTTTTCTTCTTTCGCTGCATCAGCTGTGACTGGCTCGAAGTTGTACCGCGGCCTGGCACCTGATGCAACTGACAACGACATATTAAATCAGCTCTCAATCTGCAGTGTTCCCTTCAGTTCGGAAACACATTGTAACCTAATTCATCAATACGTTATCAATTATGTATTGCAACAGAAAAGGCAACATATGCATCAGATGCATACCAAATACACAGAACATATAAACGGAAGAGCGCTCATAAAATCTGAGTCAAATTTATTGGCATCTCTTATTTCTTCCATTAAATATAATTTTAATTTTAATTTAAAGTACATCATCTACCTATTATGCATCATATTTATTATCATTATTTAAGGCAGCAACAAAATTGTATATGTACATCTGCTTTTTATATACTTTTATCGTTTTTTTAATTTCATATTTTTGTAAAATTCTCAAAGAAAAGTACTAACAACAATAGACTTGTATGATATGACATGTAAAATCACAACATGTACGAACTGCTCTATAACAACAGGCAGTAGGTCTTTATTCATAAATAAATAAACAAATAAAATATTACCAAGCCTGGTAGGATATACATGTGGCGTGAAAAGAGTCAGATGTCGAGCGGCTGCTGGAAGGACACGAAGGTGCCGCATACCAGTATCAGCGTCATCAGCCCCTGAAAGAGTTTGAAAGGAGGCTCATTTGCGGTCTGTATTTGGCCAGCTGTTTGAATCGTGGAACATACAGATCTGTGGGTCATTCGGATGTGACAGGAGCCCCATGTTGGTCTCTATAGCAACGTGAGGACAGGCATAGCCGATGTCAACGTTCTGGTCGATTATGTCTGATCACCACAAGCTCATCATAGCCCCTTTACATCTGCGTCTTCCGCCAGAGGATCAGTGATGAATACAATGGAACTTTCTTTTCACACCACATCAGTGATCAAAGACTATCAGCAGTCGGGCTAGGGATTTAGCGTCCCATGCACAGGGTTCCGTTAACAACGACTGCATTTGGAGCTGTGGGATGACCGGGAAGCATGGGTTGCTAATGAATACTACTCGTCGGCGAATAAGGTGGTGACACAACCACAGATGCACTGACACTGACGCTGGGACGAGGCACAGCCGTGTAACCCAGAAAACCCTGAAGTTTACTTGTGTATTGTGCTGTGACATTTGGCGTCTTGAGAAACTAAATCAGTGCCAGAATTTGATTTGGGGCGGAAATTTGTGTCAACCTCTACTTTATCATCAACAGTCGCCATTCTCTACTAAATACTTTAGAATATCTTTTCCGCACAGCATGCCAAAATTAACTTCATCCCACTCTATTGTCAAGATTCATGGGTAGGAGATACTTTTACGGACAACCTGTTTTATTATTGAGCAGAGTATTTTTTTCCGTATTTAGTGCTACTTCAGTTCGTAGGTGGTTCATCTTTGCCTTGTTTCGATGTAAACTCACTCCCGCTGCAAAACAGTATAAGATGCAATTTTTGTATGGAGTTTAAGTAAAACTTAAACTTACGGAACATTTATAGAAAGAATTCGTGGCAAACCATTATATTACTAATACTTTTCAAATTTTCTGCCTCCATTTATGACGTCTGCGACATTGCACAGTTATATTAAGATTCGTGCGCGTCCACAGCGTCAATACAATATATAAACACAATTCTGTACTTCTACCATCCTATTCTCGTGATCTCCACACAAACTGTGCTACAATGGAATTGTTGTACGGTATATTCAAAATGTGTGTGAAATCTTATGGGGCGTAACTGCTAAGGTCATCAGTCACTAAGCTTACACACTACTTAAGCTAACTTATCCTAAGGACAAACACACACCCGTGCCCGAGGGAGGACTCGAACCTCCGCCGGGACCAGCCGCACTGGCCAGGACTGCAGCGCCTTAGACCGCTCGGCTAATCCCGCGCGGCGTTGTACGGTCTACTTCGGTAATCAATTCTCTATATTTGGACATAGGCCAGTATCAGATTGGTTTTATAATAGTAAGACAGAGATTTTGAAACAAGATTTCAAACGGTAATACGTTTCCAGGAATAGATATGTACTGTGACCATAATTTATTGGTTATGAACTCCAGAATAAAACTAAAGAAATTACAAAAAGGTGGGAAATTAAGGAGATTCGACCTAGATATTTTGAATAAAGCAGAGGTTGTTGAGAATTTGAGACGGAAAATTAGGCAACGTAGGACTCGAACGGGGAAAGGAGTGCAACAGGAGGCAAATTTTGAGCTTTGAACGATGAAATAGGGAAGGAAGCAGATCGTATACCTAAAAGAATGACAAAACATAGTAGACATCCCTCTGTAACAAGGGTGACATTGAATTTAATTGATGAAAGAAGAAAAGGCAAAAATGCAGCAAATAGTGACAGGAAATATACACTCCTGGAAATTGAAATAAGAACACCGTGAATTCATTGTCCCAGGAAGGGGAAACTTTATTGACACATTCCTGGGGTCTGATACATCACATGATCACACTGACAGAACCACAGGCACATAGACAGGCAACAGAGCATGCACAATGTCGGCACTAGTACAGTGTATATCCACCTTTCGCAGCAATGCAGGCTGCTATTCTCCCATGGAGACGATCGTAGAGATGCTGGATGTAGTCCTGTGGAACGGCTTGCCATGCCATTTCCACCTGGCGCCTCAGTTGGACCAGCGTTCGTGCTGGACGTGCAGACCGCGTGAGACGACGCTTCATCCAGTCCCAAACATGCTCAATGGGTGACAGATCCGGAGATCTTGCTGGCCAGGGTAGTTGACTTACACCTTCTAGAGCACGTTGGGTGGCACGGGCTACATGCGGACGTGCATTGCCCTGTTGGAACAGCAAGTTCCCTTGCCGGTCTCGGAATGGTAAAACGATGGGTTCGATGACGGTTTGGATGTACCGTGCACTATTCAGTGTCCCCTCGATGATCACCAGAGGTGTACGGCCAGTGCAGGAGATCGCTCCCCACACAATGATGCTGGGTGTTGGCCCTGTGTGCCTCGGTCGTATGCAGTCCTGATTGTGGCGCTCACCTGCACGGCGCCAAACACGCATACGACCATCATTGGCACCAAGGCAGAAGCGACTCTCATCGCTGAAGACAACACGTCTCCATTCGTCCCTCCATTCACGCCAGTCGCGACACCACTGGAGGCGGGCTGCACGATGTTGGGGCGTGAGCGGAAGACGGCCTAACGGTGTGCGGGACCGTAGCTCAGCTTCATGGAGACGGTTGCGAATGGTCCTCGCCGATACCCCAGGAGTAACAGTGTCCCTAATTTGCTGGGAAGTGGCGGTGCGGTCCCCTACGGCACTGCGTAGGATCCTACGGTCTTGGCGTGCATCCGTGCGTCGCCGCGGTCCGGTCCCAGGTCGACGGGCACGTGCACCTTCCGCCGACCACTGGCGACTACATCGATGTACTGTGGAGACCTCACGCCCCACGTGTTGAGCAATTCGGCGGTACGTCCACCCGGCCTCCCGCATGCCCACTATACGCCCTCGTTCAAAGTCCGTCAACTGCACATACGGTTCACGTCCACGCTGTCGCGGCATGCTACCAGTGTTAAAGACTGCGATGGAGCTCCGTATGCCACGGCAAACTGGCTGACACTGACGGCGGCGGTGCACAAATACTGCGCAGCTAGCGCCATTCGACGGCCAACACCGCAGTTCCCGGTGTGTCCGCTGTGCCGTGCGTGTGATCATTGCTTGTACAGCCCTCTCGCAGTGTCCGGAGCAAGTATGGTGGATCTGACACACCGGTGTCAATGTGTTCTTTTTTCCATTTCAAGGAATGTAGATGTCTGCAAAATGAAGTTGACGGAACGTGTAAAATGGATAAGCAGGAATGGCTAAAGGACGAATGTAAGGCTAAAGGAGCATGCATAACAAGGGTAAAGCGATGCCGTCTACAAGAAGAATGAAGAAGTCTGTGAAGAAAAGAGTAGCAGCTGTACGAATATCAAGGGCTAATCAAAAAAAGGAAAGTTGAAAATTGAAGGTATACATAAGAGGGCATATAATTATAAACTAACTTGAGAACGATATTATAGAAATACCAGAAACAGTGCGTGAAGGTGAGACGAAGGCTACGATATGATAGTGCGAAAAGAATTTAATAATGTACAGAAAGACTTAAGCCGAAACAAGGTCCATGGCGTAGACGTTATTCCGTCACAATTACTGAGATCCTTGGGAGCGCTAGCCACAACAAATTATTCCACCTGATGTACGAGATACATGAAACAGGCCAAATGTTCTCAGATTTCAAGGAAGGATGTAACTATTCCAGTTCCAAAGAAGGCAGCTACTGACAGTTGTGAATACTACCTAACCATCAGTTTAATAAGTCAGCTGGCCGTTGTGACTGAGCGGTTATAAGAGCGTCAGTCCGGAACCGCGCTGCTGTTACGGTTGCAGGTTGGAATCCTGCCTCGGGCATGGATGTGTGTGCTTTCTTTAGGTTATTTAGGTTTAAATAGTTCTAAGTTTAGGGGACTGATGACCTCATATGTAAAGTCCCATAGTGCTCAGAGCCATTTGAACCATTCTTTGAATAAGTCGTGGTTGCTAAGTATTGTGGCCGGGGTGGCCAAGCGGTTAAAGGCGTTACAGTCTGGAACCGCGCGACCGCTACGGTCACAGGTTCGAATCCTGCCTCGGGCATGGATTGTTGTGATGTCCTTAGGTTAGTTAGGTTTAAGTAGTTCTAAGTTCTAGGAGATTGATGGCCTTAGAAGTTAAGTCCCATAGTGCTCCGAGCCATTTTGCTAAGTATTGATAACAATTATTTTCAGAAGAATGGAAAAACTGGTAGACGCTGACCTCGTGGAAGATTATTTTTCCGTTCCGGAGAAATATAGAAACATGCGAGACCAATACTGAGCCCAATATTTATTCTAGAAGAAAGTTGAAGAAAGACAAACTTAGGTTTGTAGCAACTATAACTTTATAAAAAGTTTAGGATAATTTTGCCTAATAATCATTGAAATTCTGAAGGTAGCAGGAATAAAATCAAATCGCTGTCTACAACTTGTATAGAAAGTAGACAGCAGTTGTAGGCACTGAAGGATTTGAAATTGAAGCCGTATTTCTCCCAGATATTGTCATTTTAGACCCTGAATATTTTATACGAGCAGAGAATGTATGAAACGAAAGTCCCTCATATGTTACAGAGACCAAAGATACAAAGCCAAATCCTCATTCAATATTCGTACATTTGAGTCCAAGCGATTGCGAACATAATACGTAAATGTTGAAACTAGAGGGAACTTTTATGTAGTGACTTACAAAGTTCTGAAAAAGAAAAGATAAATAGTACAGTGCTTGTTAAAACACATCATAACCTTTTCTCAAGAACAACAGGGAAATAAAGGTACCCATTTGGCACTGGTCGGCGATCAACAGGTAATATTTATATATCAAAGAAAGTACAACAAATCTTCACCTATACTTTTGACTATTTCCTAAAAACTTCTACGAAATACTGCGTTACGATGCAAAGCTCAAAGCCATTGAATTCCGTTCAAACGGTACCTACTTCTACATGGTCACTAAATGCTGTTCAGTTAAAATTAACGTACAAATATTGATACCGTTGCTTATGGTCAGTCATTGTTCCATTATTCACGTATTCTCTCATGTGACGGTGTCCAATGGTACTTACTGGAATATCCGCAGTTCGCTTAAGAGAACATAATGATTCACCTGCAACGCACGTGAGTGTGACACAATGGAACAATCAGTCCAGTTCATATGAGTTCAGATTCAGCTTGTACGAATGTTCCAATCCAGCGACGGCCTTTTGAGATTAATGAGCCCACAGCAGAGTAAAGAATATCGAGGGAAGAGGTCATTGTCACTACAGCTCAAACGAATACAACAGCAGATAATCTCGGATAGGACTTTGTGCAGAGGAAAGTATTGTATTCAGTGCTTATTTCCTGACTAAGAAGTTAAGGCTAATTTTGAAATATTATTTGAAAAATGAACACAAGCACTTCCTGATAGATGAAATTCGTTCTTCAAAAACGTGATGGAAAGGATAAGGAACTGTTTTATTTCGATATACAGAGCATTTCTGAAGAAGTAGGTTCATAGTTTTCCGTCATCTTCTGAGGATGATTTTTGAAGAAATTCAGTTTCAGGCTAACAATCGAGATATGTTTCTGAAACAAGGTGTAGTAAGAAAACATCTTTGGTATCAATAACCGTTGTCTACCGTTCAGTTGGACAGTAATTTTCAACATTTATTGGAAGAAAAGAGTGCAGAAGCTGAGACAAAAGATAGAAACTAAACCCTCCCCTTAGAAAAATTTATGAGTGATTGTGCTGATAAACCCCTTACGTTATTTGATTTTCAAACACACAATATTTTTAGCGCAACGCAATCTGACTTTCAATAATCCCTACAAAAGAATGACCCTGACTAACAATAACCTATACCTTTCATGAAACACTTACCTCTCAAAAATCTTCGTTACTCGAACTATATATAAAGTTCATCATATCCAGTATTACAAATTTACTCTTTCTGATGGACACGCGTCCAGATCGTCCGCTCTCAGAATTCTGCCATCTCTCTCCCCACATCCATCACTGCTGGCGGCTCACCTCCAACTGAGCAACGCTACGCGCTGTTCACATCCAATTGCCCAACACTACAATAGCGAATATTACAACAATGCCAACCAGCCACAGACTGCACACAGCACAGCCAGTGATTTTCCTACAGAGCGCTACGTGGCGTTTCCAATATAAAAACCTAAAACACCCTACTTGCAAAACAGACGCTAATGACAACCATCTCGTCGGTCAACAGGTACGACTTGGAGTTAAAGATCAAAGAAAAGTTAAAGAACTCATATACGCATTACAGCGAGTGCGAAAAAACGTACCGACCAGATGATGGTGGAAGGGATAACGGTCGGAGCGTATGCAAAGTGCTCCGGAGTAAAGGAAAGTGACGCAGCAGATGTTACGTAATAGAGGCCAAGTGATATATCAGAACTAGACAGTTTAAATACTAAACTATAAGGGAGCAAGGGAGTCGTTCGTAGATTCAAGACGTGTTTTAAAATACAAACATACTGAGAAATGTTTATTGCAAACATTTGTGATACGCTGTAGCAGCAGACAGTAACCGTATTCATCCAGAAATGGAGTAACTACAGTTTCTACATATGAATAGAAATGTATATGTCGTCGTCAACTTTTGTAGTACTGTCTTCCTCAGATATGTGTAATATTACGGTATATTTATAATTTTTACTTTTGGACCGTCTAACTACACCTAAATGAAATACAATTTTCGTGACATACGCGTTTCGTCTTTATTCCCTGTAAGACATCTTCATTGGCCTGGTTATGTACATACTCTTACTACTTAGTTTACATTTCGGGGCAGTGTACCTATGGACTATAGCCCCCAAAATGTAAAATAGGAAAATTTGTAGTAAGGTCTTATGGGACCAAACTGCTGAGGTCATCGGTCCCTAAGCCTACACACTACTTAATCTAACTTAAACTAACTTACTCTAACGATGACACACGCACCCATGCCCGAGGGAGGACTCTAACCTCCGAGCCACTCGGACTGTGACAAGACGGCGCGGCTACCCCGCGCGGCCTAAAATGTACAGTAAATAGTAAAAATATATACATATTCCAGGCCACTGAAGATGCCTTGCTGACAATAAAGGCGAAACGCGTATGGCACAAAAATTGTGTTTCAAAAATGGTTCAAACGGCTCTGAGCATTATGGGATTTAACTGCTCAGGTCATTAAGTCCCCTAGAACTACTTAAACCTAACTAACCTAAGGACATCACACAAATCCATGCCTGAGGCAGCATTCGAACCTGCGACCGTAGCGGTCGCGCGGTACCAGACTGTAGAGCGTAGAACCGCTCGGCCACTTCGGCCGGCCAATTGTGTTTCATTCAGTTGTAGATAGACGACCCAAAGGAAAAAATTATCAGTAGACCGTTATGTATGTAACGTCTTTCAGTGATGCATATTGCGCTAACTTTTGTTCAACACCACAAGAACAACACGCAACAGCTTTACAGTGCGAAAGATGCTAAATATGCTACACTTCTGCATGTCACAAGTCAGTTTCACGATATGAAAATATTTTATTCCAACAGACGATGATCATGATCATTGAACGCATAGTTGTATTGAAAAGCCGGCCGTTGTGGCCGAGCGGTTCTAGGCACTTCAGTCTGGAACCGTGCGACCGCTATGGTCGCAGGTTCGAATCCTGCCTCGGGCATGGATGTGTGTGATGCCCTTAGGTTAGTTAGGTTTAAGTAGTTTTAAGAGTTCCGCTTCAGACGCCGTGCAGTGTGGTGGATGTGCTTAGTCTTCCGCTCCGCCGTAGCGTTACCTATTGTGGAATATCGTTTGTTTCCTTGTTGTGTTGTATATTCCGTGATTGTTTCTACGTCGTTGTTTCGTCCTTTGTGTCAATTGCTGTGTTTATTTAAGTGTGTTTTGTGTAGCGGTTGCGACCGCGTAGTTCGAAACATGTCGTCTCAGGTTATCTCTCGTCAGGCTACAGATATTTTTGATTTTGACAAGTCAACCCGCCACGTGCAACCTAGTTCCCTTGAGATCCATGACTGGTTAGTAGATACCTTTGACATTAATTTGGATCAGGTGCACACTGCCTATTTTGTTACAGAACTGTATGCCTTCTTTGTTAAATTTATGGACCCCCTTCGGGTTGATAAAATTCTTTCCAAATTTGCTAATCAGGCTCTCTTTCGGCATCGGGATAATTCTGTAAGTACCGTGTTGCTTTCAAATACTTCCATTACATAAATCAGTCTTCGTGTTTACAACCTTCTGCCGGAGTTTGATAATGCCTATCTTAAGGAAGACTTACTCCAGTATGGCGATGTTAAGAGTATTCGCCTTGAGCGCTGGTCTAGCCAACATCGCCTGCAATGTTACAGTGGTATTCGTTCAGTCGAAATGTACGTGAAGCCGAATATTCCATCGCACCTGCAGATCGGTGGCTATCGTGTCCATGTTGCGTATAGTGGTCAGATTGGGACCTGTTTTTTGTGCAATGAGAGTCGCCACGTGCATACCAACTGTCCACGGAGAGTTTTTGTTTTAAAAACTTCTCTCGAACAGCGTCGCAAATTAACGGTCGCTGACCTCTTTTCAGGTGGTTCTGATCTTGGTGTAGAACAGTCCAGTGCTGGTAGCAACCCACCGCAGTTTTTGCAAACCCCTGACACAGAATTTCCTCCTTTACGTTGCTAAGTCTGACGTTGTTCCGGCAGTCCCTCAGAGGCCCCATTCCGGTCGAACGACATCCTCCAAACCAACGAGTAGTGTAGATGCTCCCTGCTCTTCTGAGGTAGCGGTTCCGGTGGCGGCTGCTGACGTCCCTCCGGCCTCCGACGCGGCTTCTTTCGAGTCGGAGCGTCTGTCAGGCCTGTAGGCATCGTCTTCCCAACCGACTTCGTTGTCACAAGTGGAGTCGCAACAACTTCCTGCTTAGCTGCCCCACACCTCTGCCGGCTGAGCTGCTCCGCTTCCTTCCAACTTTCCGGCTTCGGACCTTCCTGATCACGTTTCGCCTCCGAGCCGTACATGTTTACCGCTGGTGTCAGCCAGTCCGATTCGTTGGATGTTCCCCCGGAACCCCGGATCCCGAATGTGGGCTGGCGCGGGTGGTGTCGGATGCAGAACTTGACCCTCCTACTTCGCCTGCGGCTGAGGCTTCCTAGCCCGTCAGCCGACGCAAGTTACGCGTCCAACCGAACGTCAATGCTGTTCGTAAAAAACCAAAGCGCAAGGGATCCGCGGAACGGGGTACCACTCCCCCTCCCTCGGACTCCTCCACAGCCCCTGCTATGGACTGTGCCGCTGCGTCGGTGTAGGTGGTTTCCTCTATCGTTTTTCCCTCCATGGTTCAAGCATACACCTTCCTTGCCATAAATGTCAACCGTATTGGGTCTGACGTTCGCATTGCTTCCTTGCGGCAGTTTATTTACGACTCCTGTGTGGACGTAGTGTTTTTGCAGGAAGTGTTGTTGTCTGGTATCTCTCTGCCTAGATTTAAAACTGTTTTTAATGTTGCACCCGAATATTCGACCGGTGTGCTCTTTTCTTTCGAGAGGGTATTCCTATTACTGACATTGAATTCCTTGACTCTGGCCGTGGGACTGGTTGTCGTCTTTTTTTATCTCAGCTTAGTTGTTTTGTACGCCCCTTCTGATTCGGGTCACACTGTGACTCGATCGCGCTTTTATAAAGAAGAGATTATGTATCTTTTGCGCAAGAGCCCTCGGTGTCTCATGCCGGGAAGCGATTTTTTGTGTTTTACGCCATGAAGACCAGTCCCCAGTACCGAGCGAGGTGGCCCAGTGGTCAGACACTGGACTCGCATTCGGGAGGACGACGGTTCAATCCCGCGTCTGGCTGTCCTGATTTAGGTTTTATGTGATTTCCCTAAATCGCTCCAGGCAAATGCCGGGATGGTTCCTTTGAAAGGGCACTGCCGACTTCCTTCCCTAATCCGATGAGACCGATGACTTTGCTGTGTGGTCTCCTTCCCCAAACAATCCAACCAGTCCCCAAATTTTAATTACTGCCGTGATTTACATGACTTGGTTCCCACGAAGCATCTGCGGAATGTTTGGTTCAAATGGTTCAAATGGCTCTGAGCACTATGGGACTTAACATCTGAGGTCATCGGTCCCCTAGAACTTAGAATTACCTAAACCTAAGTAACCTAAGGACATCACACCTCCTGAGGCAGGTTTCGAACCTACGACCGTAGCGGTCGCACGGTTCTAGACTGTAGCGCCTAGAACCGCTCGGCCACATCGGACGGCGGAATGTTTGGGAATACAAATATCCAACTCTGGTGACGTATACGTTTTTTACCGCGTCCTTATGCAGTAGACTCGACAGATTCTACTTATCTAAAAAATTTATATGATAAAATTCTTACTGTCGATGTTATTCCTACTAGTTTCTCTGAGCCATTTTGCTTTTGCTGCAACTGTCAATCTTAGTCACGAACCTGCAAAACTTCATCGTTCCCAATGGATGGTAAATGTTTCCCACCTTGCCCACAGTGCTATAGATGACGTTATAAGTGCCGTGTGGGAGCGATGTCTTCGCTCTGTCTCGCGTTACCCCTCCATGTTGCGTTGGTGGACTGCATCTGCCAAGCCCAAGATTCGCGGGTGCGTGATTTTAAGAATACGTATGAATTTTATTACACTGTCCTGCGTGAACTATATGACGGGGCAAGTACCTCTCCTCTGCGGATCCATGATGTTCGTCGTATTAATGCCAAACTCTTGACCTTTAAACGACGACAGACGGATGGTCTGCGAATTAAGTCGAAACCTCACTCTCTTGTTGAAGGAGAACTGACATCTTCGTACCACCTGCTGCGACATCAGACTCGTCGTCGTCGCTCCTTTATCTCTTCGCTTATGGTGGATTGTGGACAACAGCTTATTGCACAGCAGGAAATTATTCATGCTCTCCACCAGTATTACACTAGTCTGAATTCTGCTGATGATTCTGGAGAGACACTTTCGGGTGATGTCCTTGGGGATCTTAATGCGACGATCACGCCTGCCGCAAACGGCAACTTTCTCCTCGAGTTCCGAATCGATGATATTTTTGATTTTATTTCTAGCTCTCCGTCCGGTAAATCGCCGGGTCCAGACGGCCTACCAAAAGCATTTTATCTTCGCTTTTGGTCTCTTTTGGGTGGCACTTTTCCGCAGATTTTAAATGAGATTGTCAGGGGGATGGATGTGCCTGCCGATTTTGACTTAGGGAACATTGTTTTAATCCCAAAATCCTCTGGTCGTTTATCTGTTGTCAATCTTTGTCCGCTCACATTGATGAACTTTGATTATAAGACAGCTGCTAGAGCGTTCAATAGCCGGTTGTCTTCTCTGCTTAGGGGTGTGATTGGGGCACATCGATGTTGTTTTCATGATCGATCTATTCTGACCCCCGTAGCGGAGTATCGGGATGTGGTCTCGGTTGCGGCGGTTACAAACGTACATTGTGCCCTTGTTTCCCTTGATGGCTTTTGACCACGTCAGCCATTTATTTTTAGATCGTGTGTTAGGTGCAATAGATGTTAACTCTTCATCACGTGGTGTTCTTGGCAATTTGTATAGGGGAATAATTGCCCGAGTGTCAGTCGCCGTACGACTCTAATTGTTACGCAAGAAGTGACTTCAGTTACATCCAGGCTTTTTACTATCGTGCGTACGGAGAGCCTTGCTCCACCTGTCGACGTCGGTCGCCTTAATTTTAAGTTCAAACACATCCGTGAATTTTATATTGCGGTGAGCTACCTCGGTGACGTCTTTTGCGACGACTGGTGCCAACGACCAAGTGTTTGATTGCCCGCTGGAAGGGGCTCGACGGTCCCAATCCAATAGAACTAGCGTCTCCATCCGTGTCCTAGACGGCCGTCTGGAAGAATGTAGGTCTGCCGATACACTCTATGGCTGTGGCGTCCACGTGGTATAGGGTAATCAATGGTTCAAATTGCTCTGAGCACTATGGGACTTAACATCTGTGGTCATCAGTCCCCTAGAACTTAGAACTACTCAAACCTAACTAACCTAAGGACATCACACACATCCATGACGGAGGCAGGATTCGAACCTGCGACCGTAGCGGTCACGCGGTTCCAGACTGTAGCGCCTAGAGCCACGCGGCCACTCTGGCCGGCACGGAGATTCTCCAGCTGAAAGAGCTTCTTACTCAATGGTCTGAAGATGACCACAGCAGTAGTTAAAACCGGTCACCTTAATAAATATAAATCGTGATCAAGACTGTTTTTAAAAATAAAAATCAATGCTTTCACGTCGATACCCTGCGAATCGGACATAGTTCCAGAACGAAGTAATGTTTATCTCATTCCATTTTATTTTTATCCTCCATTACGTCGATAGACTTAGGTCTTCAAAATGAGTGATACGGACCTGGAAACACTGAATAATGTTAAAAAGGCCTAAAGTAAAAATTTACGTTGATACTCTTAAAAATTAGAGCAGGTAAAGGTGCGAAAATGATAAATAAGGTAAATTCCAACTGCAGTTAGCTCAGCAGTCTTAAAAAGTAAAAAAGATTGGAAGGAGGGGAGCTTTTTGTATTAGACCCTTTTTCTTACGTTTATTTCGTTCCGTTAAACTTTCAGAAATGCGGTCATGCTTCGCGATTTGCGTCGATAAAACCAATAGCAGAGAAACTTGATTGTAATCTTCTTTCTTCCGTCTGTGACAAGTAAAAACGACTTGTCAAAGGAGATAAGTTATATTTAGCTCAAGTGAGTGCCCAGTCGACAGCGAACGAGATGAATAAAAAAAGGCCAAGAAAAACGCTAACAACAAACTGATCGCATTGCGTCACTTCTCAGTCAGGAGAGGAATGGTATAAAGAGCTTCCATCCTTCAAACTTCTTGCACAACTTATACTGTCAAACGCTTTTCTCCCTTCATTCCATTAGTTAGAAAAAAATGAGTTAAGGGTTGCACCCAGGTTTTCTCATCTCGCTTAAGGTAACACGTATAGGTACGCTTACAGTGGTGTGCAATAAAATAAAGCAATATTTCAGCCACTGGAAAAACTTTATCGCTCATGAGTATCAATCTATAATCTTTAAAATAAATAAAAATAAATTTGTGGAAATACTTAGTTACATTCAGGAAGCCTCCGTTTTTGGAAGATAAATATGTAAGTGATATTTTATCAACATTTTAAAAAAATTGCCAAATGAACGGTCAACGCGTCACTCGCCGGGTATAACAGTTTGGAAATTATCGACTTTGAACTCCTAGGGAATGGGCTAAGTAAACATATAGACAGAAAATCTGCCGCGAACATATTACAAGGTTAGAGTTCCCGTATTTACCTGTAGGGTAAATGGAAAATAACGCGATAATATTGCAGGAGAGTCCAACGATGGGTCTGGGGCTCCGCATCATCTTCCGGCTGTAAAACATAACTCACATGTGTAGAAAAATGGTGTATTCTACACGAATGTATTCGTTCTAGTTCAAACAGAATACTTCAGACTTTTTTTTAAATAAACGAACATGTACGGATAATTTGGAAGCCGTTTAATTTTCATCCGCATTATCAGCAACATATTGTATTCTAAAACATTTTACATACTTCATATTTTTAGTATTTGAATGTTATGTATTTGTGGCTCGGTAAAAGAGGCAACGGTGGGAAGTTACGAGAGGCGTTGAAAAAATAACAGAAATTATTGTTATTTGGAATGAATTTTGTTCATTCATCCACGGTATAACCTTGAAACTAGGCCCCATTAGATATTAGATACTTATTAAAAAGCTTTTTCCAATCGCCGAAACACTTCTGCAATACGATCTTTGGGATAACTCTTAGCACTGAATGAGTTTTTAATCAAATCTGTGCTTGTAAACGGACGACCCTTCGAGGTTTCCTTCATTTCTTAGACGAGGAAAAAGTCAATAGTGCCGTGGATGGCGAATATATCTGCTGGGCGTCATTACTGCTTTTGGACAAAAGAGGATTCAGGAACAAAGTGTGGGCAGGCGCATTACCGTGGTGCAAAAGCCATGAATTGTCTCCACACGTATCCGAGATTCTCTTTCCCCTTCCGGTTACTTCAAGCAAGTTCTCCTCACTGATCGTTCAGTCTGTGGCAAGAACTCATGAAGCGCTATGCTACATTTGAGCTTCGTAGTATTTGAAATAACTCGTTAACTATCCTGGAAAAAATGGTTCAAATGGCTCTGAGCAGTATGGGACGTAACTTCTGAGGTCATCAGTCCCCTATAAACTAGAACTACTTAAACCTAACTAATCTATGGACAGCACACACATCCATGTCCGAGGCAGGATTCGAACCTGCGAGCGTAGCGGTCGCGCAGTTCCAGGCTGTAGCGCCTAGAACCGCTCGGCCACTCCGGCCGGCTGATCCTGGAACCTTCCACTGGACGATTGAGCGTTATGCGTCATACTTGTATATCCATGTTTCATTACCAATAAAGGCATTTTCAGTAGTACTCTTTCCGGACAAAATTTCACGAAGAAGCAAAGAAATGTGAAATCATGTAACGACCCCTGAGCAACTTACATTCGCCGCTGTTTTTGTTAGAAATAGAATGTTGCTGTGACACGTTTCATAACCAAAATATAAGAAATATAGAAACATCATTAGAGCTTTTTTGATTTTAATTCGCTTATTCTACGTAAGCATGTCGCATGTTTTACAGTAGTATGGATACATCCACAAATATTACAATACATATAGTCTATGCTGATCCAAATGTTTATTAGAGTATTGTGTAAAAATACGTCGGTGAAGAACTTCTCGAGATTTTTGTTAACAATGTTTATCCTTTGTATAACATATCGATTTGTACACACCAATGTAGTCTATGTCTCTCTGAATCTTTAGTATAGTATTGTGTAAAAATCTGAAGTAAGTTAGTCAAGAAATTTTTAACATTTTTGGTACCATTATTAAATTCCGATTTGGCTTTATATGGTAGTATAGATAAACTTCGACACTACCAAAATACATTTGAAACATCCACTTAGAAAAATTAAGAATGACAGTGCTGGTAAACCTCTACGTTATTTGATTTTCAAACAGCTGAGCAAAACTGAACGTTCTCAGACATTTCTCTCTTTACTTATTCTGATTAACACTAAACTGACACACAATAATGTTTGGCGCAAAGCAGCCTGACTTTCAATAATCCCTACGAAAGAATGGGCCTGACTAACAATAACCTATACCTTTCATGAATCACTTACCTCACAAAAATCTTCATTACTCGAACTACTGCAATACTGCGAGCGCCAATACTGCCAGCTAAATAAAAGATTCTAACTACTGAAAGCTCTAACTACTGATAGGCAAAGTTAGCAAATATATATATACTCCTGGAAATTGAAATAAGAACACCGTGAATTCATTGTCCCAGGAAGGGGAAACTTTATTGACACATTCTTGGGGTCAGATACATCACATGATCACACTGACAGAACCACAGGCACATGAACACAGGCAACAGAGCATGCACAATGTCGGCACTAGTACAGTGTATATCCACCTTTCGCAGCAATGCAGGCTGCTATTCTCCCATGGAGACGATCGTAGAGATGCTGGATGTAGTCCTGTGGAACGGCTTGCCATGCCATTTCCACCTGGCGCCTCAGTTGGACCAGCGTTCGTGCTGGACGTGCACACCGCGTGAGACGACGCTTCATCCAGTCCAAAACATGCTCAATGGGGGACAGATCCCGAGATTGTGCCCCCCCCAGGGTAGTTGACTTACACCTTCTAGAGCAAGTTGGGTGGCACAGGATACATGCGGACGTGCATTGTCCTGTTGGAACAGCAAGTTCCCTTGCCGGTCTAGGAATGGTAGAACGATGGGTTCGATGACGGTTTGGATGTACCGTGCACTATTCAGTGTCCCCTCGACGAACACCAGCGGTGTACGGCCAGTGTAGGAGATCGCTCCCCACACCATGATGCCGGGTGTTGGCCCTGTGTGCATAGGTCGTATGCAGTCCTGATTGTGGCGCTCACCTGCACGGCGCCAAACACGCATACGACCATCATTGGCACCAAGGCAGAAGCGACTCTCATCGCTGAAGACGACACGTCTCCATTCGTCCCTCCATTCACGTCTGTCGCGACACCACTGGAGGCGGGCTGCACGATGTTGGGGCGTGAGCGGAAGACGGCCTAACGGTGTGCGGGACCGTAGCCCATCTTCATGGAGACGGTTGCGAATGGTCCTCGCCGATACCCCAGGAGCAACAGTGTCCCTAATTTGCTGGGAAGTGGCGGTGCGGTCCCCTACGGCACTGCGTAGGATCCTACGGTCTTGGCGTGCATCCGTGCGTCGCTGCGGTCCGGTCCCAGGTCGACGGGCACGTGCACCTTCCGCCGACCACTGGCGACAACATCGATGTACTGTAGAGACCTCACGCCCCACGTGTTGAGCAATTTGGCGGTACGTCCACCCGGTCTCCCGCATGCCCACTATACGCCCTCGCTCAAAGTCCGTCAACTGCACATACGGTTCACGTCCACGCTGTCGCGGCATGCTACCAGTGTTAAAGACTGCGATGGAGCTCCGTATGCCACGGCAAACTGGCTGACACTGACGGCGGCGGTGCACAAATGCTGCGCAGCTAGCGCCATTCGACGGCCAACACCGCGGTTCCTGGTGTGTCCGCTGTGCCGTGCGTGTGATCATTGCTTGTACAGCCCTCTCGCAGTCTCCGGAGCAAGTATGGTGGGTCTGACACACTGGTGTCAATGATATATATATATATATATATATATATATATATATATATATATATATATATATATATATATATATCAGTTCATGACATCCAGTCTTACAAATTTCGTTTTTCTGACGGACACATGTCCAGATCGTCCGCTCTCAAAACTCTGCTGTCTCTCTCCCCACATCCACCACTGCTGGTGGCTCACCTCCAACTGCACAACGCTACGCGCTGTTCACATCCAACTGCCCAACACTACAATAGCAAATATTCCAACAATGCAAACCAGGCACTGGCTGCACACAGCACAGTCAGTGATTTTCATACACAGCGCTAGGTGGCTTTACCAACATAAAATCCTAAACAGCCTACTTACACATTTAACCTTTTTCACAGCTTACAGCTGATAGCAGGCTAAATATCCGATTTGGCTATTATTGTACACTACCTTTCCTGTTTTGACCAACACAATAACAAAATGTATCGCGCTAATCGAACTAACGCAAAACACGAAATAACAAAATTTACCTTATTTCTTGAACACACCTCGTCTAACAACCCAACCAAAACAAATGTCAAAATTTAATAGTGATTGTGGTGTTGCTCACGCTCCTAAATACTGTATTTTCGGGTAACAACAAAATTATTATGTGGCAGGTATCATTAGAGCACAGTTAATAAAGTCATTTCATGTAATAATGAATAAACTAGGCCCTCATCTTTTCGTGTTTCCCACGCTGGTCACGTTGTAAAATCATGGCTCAATCGTCGAAAATCTAGGTGGTGATGATTCCAAGCGTGAATGCAAGGAGGCCTAGGTTTTATTCTGCTATATTCAAAAGTTTTATGGATGTGTTTCACAAACCATTCTTGAAGATTACACTTTTGCAGGACAATGGTGATGTAAAAAAGTAATCAGCACTCCAAATTTAAGCTACACTTCCTTTTTATTACTTTTGCTGCAATATCACGTAACACAGAAAACATCACTTCACAATACAAAACATACTTGATAACATCTTCCTTACTCTTAAAGTTCACATTTTATAAGCTGACTACGTTATGCGTCTTTCCAACATGACGTCCAAGACTTGACTTTATCAAGGTCCGACTCTCTAACTAACTAACTAATAATCACTTACGCGCCCAAAAATCAAGAGTTACAAATACGTCAAAGATCATAGTGACAAAAGAAAGAATACACATAAGAATAACATCATTGCAACATAAACATATCGATGTATCAAAGTATCTCTACAGTAATGAAATCAAATCTGAATGTGGTCTCAGAAATATGTGAACTACTTTACAGTACCACAGTAAAATATTGCTGGTATCGAGAGGTTCAGGTGAGGTGTCGCAATGGTTGCGTAATTGAAGTACCATTACAAGGAACGGGGGCAGGTCGGCAACAAACAGTGCTCCACCATCCCCCACCCCTCCCCAGACCATCTGACCCACCGACCCATGCCTAAGTGCCTTCCTGCCGCTTTTGTCTAAATGTTCAAATGTGTGTGAAATCTTATGGGACTTAACTGCGAAGGTCATCAGTCCGTAAGCTTACATACTACTTAACCTAAATTATCCTAAGGACGAACACACACACCCATGCCCGAGGGGAGGACTCGAACCTCCGCCGGGACCACCCGCACAGTCCATGACCGCAGCGCCTTAGACCCTTTTGTCTACTAAGGTGTAGAATGTACGTTGTGGAAACACTTCGCACCTGCCACATTCAGTGCAAAAAAGTCTCGCTTTTCTGACAGAAAACCGCCGTCTGCTTCACGTCTGCTGTGCAGCGAGCTACCTTAATTTAACTATTAACTGTATTTTTCTTACTTGTCACTTCTTCTTCCGTGTGTTTTTGTTTTTAGGAAGCTTTAATTGTCGAGTGCTATTAATAGTGTTCCATAGATTTCGTGTTTGTTTTGAATACAGTCAGAGAGAGTCCCTTTAGTCAGCCATAGTGCCAGTAGTGCTAGTCTTTGTTTTCATTACAGTCCAGAGACAGGTAGTGTTAATTTCATTGTTTTCTACAAGAAGTGGCTAGCAATCACAGTTTAGTCAATAATCAGACGCCTTTAGTGAATTAGCAGTCTAGTTAACAGTCGATTAACTCTCTTCAGTAAACTGATTCCTTAGGATGGATAGGATGTGTGACTGCTGTGTACGGACGCTGCAGAAGCTGGCCACTGTTCGCGAATAGCTGAACGTGTTGATGGCCGCGGTCAGCCGTCTTCAGGCTGCTGCCACGGAGTGTAGAGGCAGTGGGGAGTCTGGTGCGTCACAAGGTACACCCCAGGTGTTACATGCTTCACCCACTGTCCCTGCTGTCGAGACATCTTCGCGTGTACCGGGCGCGGTTGGGCCATCCTCTCCCCAAGGGGAGTGACGGGTTCAGCGGCGTTCGCGGCGCACGAGGCGGAGGGGAAATGTGGAGGCTGGCCGTGTGGCATCGCCCGCTCTGCCTGTGAGTGGACATGTGGCTGCTCCTTCAGCAAGGTCCGAGCAGGCACTCGGAGGGAGGGGTTTATTAGTTATTGGGAGCTCCAACGTTAGGCGGGTGATGGAGCCCATTAGGGAAATAGCGGAAAGGTCGGGGAAGAAGGCCAGTGTTCACTCTGTCTGCTTGCCGGGGGGGGTCTCATACGAGATGTGGAGGAGGCCCTACCGGCGGCGATAGAGAGCACTGGCTGCACCCGACTGCTAATTGTTGCTCATGTCGGCACCAATGACTCCTACCGTCTGGGTTCAGAGGTCATCCTCAGTTCGTACAGGCGGTTGGCGGAATTGGTGAGGGCGGAAAGCCTCGCTCGCGGGGTAGAATCAGAGCTAACTATTTGTATTATCGTTCCCAGAACCGATCGCGGTCCTCTGGTTTGGAGCCGAGTGGAAGGCTTAAACTAGAGGCTCAGACGATTCTGCGGAGATCTGGGGTGCACATTTCTCGACCTCCGCTATCGGGTGGAGAAATGTAGGGGCCCCCTGAATAGGTCAGCCGTGCACTACACGCCGGAAGCGGCTTCAAGGGTAGCGGAGTACGTGTGGAGTGCACATGGGTGTTTTTTAGGTTAGAGAATTCCCTCCCTAGGCCTAACAAGGCGCCTCCTGAGACGCAGCAAGGTAGGAGTAGGCAAAATGCAACAGGGAATAACAATATTAATATGCTAATAGTAAAATGCAGGAGCGTCTATAGAAAGGTCCCAGAACTGCTCTCAATAAACGGTCACAACGCCCATATAGTACTAGGGACAGAACGTTGGCTGAAACCACACGTAAACAGTAATGAAATTCTAAACTCAGATAAGAATGTATACCGCAGAGACAGGCTGGACAGTGAAGGAGGAGGCGTGTTTATAGCGATAAGAAGTGCAATAGTATCGAAGGAAATTGACGGAGATCCGAGATGGGAAATGATTAGGGTGAAGGTCACGGTTAAAGCAGGCACAGACATGGTAATTGGATGTCTCTATAGGCCCCCGGGCTCAGCAGCTGTTGTGGCTGAGCACCTGATGGATAATTTGGAAAATATTTCGAGTAGATTTCCCCACCATGTTATAGTTGTGGGGGGAAATTTTAATTTGCCGGATATAGACTGGGAGACTCAAACGTTCATAACGGGTGGCAGGGACAAAGAATCTAGTGAAATTTTTTTAAGTGCTTTATCTGAAAACTAACTTGAGCAGTTAAACAGAGAACCGACTCGTGGCGACAACGTATTAATCCTTCCAGTGACAATGAGTCCCGAACTATTTGAAACAGTTAACGCACAACAGGGAATCAGCGATCATAAAGCGCTTACGGCATCGATGATTTCAGCCGTAAATAAAAATATTAAAAAAGGTAGGAAGATTTTTCTGTTTAGCAAAAGTGACAAAAAGCAGATTACATAGTACCTGACAGCTCACCACAAAAGTTTTGTTTCAAGTACAGATAGTGTTGAGGATCAGTGGACAAAGTACAAAAGCATCGTCCAACATGCGTTAGATGAGTATGTGCCGAGCAAGATGGTAAGAGATGGAAAAAAGCCACCGTGGTACAACAACCGAGCTAGAAAACTGCTGCGGAAGCAAAGGAAACTTCACAGCAAACATAAACATAGCCAAAGCCTTGCAGACAAGCAAAAATTACGCGAAGCGAAATGTAGTGTGAGGAGGGCTACGCGAGAGGCGTTCAATGAATTGGAAAGTAAAGTTCTATGTACTGACTTGGCAGAAAATCTTAAGAAATTTTGGTCTTATGTCAAAGCGGTAGGTGGATCAAAACAAAATGTCCAGACACTCTGTGACCAAAATGGTAATGAAACAGAGGATGACAGACTAAAGGCCGAAATACTAAATCTCTTTTTACAAAGCTGTTTCACAGAGGAAGACTGCACTGTGGTTCCTTCTCTAGATTGTCGCAAAGATGACAAAATGGTAGATATCGCAATAGATGACAGAGGGATAGAGAAACAATTAAAATCGCTCAAAAGAAGAAAGGCCGCTGGACCTGATGGAATACCAGTTCGATTTTACGCAGAGTACGCTAAGGAACTTGCCCGCCTTCTTGCAGCGGTGTACTGTAGGTCTCTAGAAGAGCGTAGCGTTCCAAAATATTGGAAAAGGGCACAGGTGATCCCCGTTTTCAAGAAGGGACGTCGAACAGGTGTGAAGATCTATAGACCTATATCTCTAACGTCGATCAGTTGTAGAATATTGGAACACGTATTATGTTCGAGTATAAAGACTTTTCCGGAGACTAGAAATCTACTCTGTAGGAATTAGCATGGGTTTCGAAAAAGACGGTCGTGTGAAACCCAGCTCGCGCTATTCGTCCACGAGACTCAGAGGGCCATAGACACGGGTTCGCAGGTAGATGCCGTGTTTCTTGACTTCCGCAAGGCGTTCGATACAGTTCCCCACAGTCATTTAATGAACAAAGTAAGAGCATATGAACTATCAGACCAATTGTGTGATTGGATTGAAGAGTTCCTATATAACAGAACGCAGCATGTCATTCTTAATGGAGAGAAGTCTTCCGAAGTAAGAGTGACTTCAGGTGTGCCGCAGGGGAGTGTCATAGGACCGTTGCTATTCACAATATACATAAATGACCTGGTGGATGACATCGGAAGTTCACGGAGGCTTTTTGCAGATGATGCCGTGGTGTATCGAGAGGTTATAACAACGGAAAATTGTACTGATATGCAGGAGGATCTGCAGCGAATTGGTGTTGATCGTCGGTATGGCAGATGCCAGGCTAAGATTCATCGGAAAAATCCTAAGGAAATGCAGTCCGAAAACAAAGGAAGTAGGTTACAGTACGCTTGTTCGCCCACTGCATGAATACTGCTCGGCAGTGTGGGATGCATACCAGATAGGGTTGATAGAAGAGATAGAGATGATCCAACGGAGAGCAGTGCGCTTCGTTACAGGATCATTTAGTAATCGCGAAAGCGTTACGGAGATGATAGATATACTCCAGTGGAGGACTCTGCAGGAGAGACCCTCAGTACCTCGGTACGTACTTTTGTTTCGAGAACATACCTTCACTGAAGAGTCAAGCAGTATATTACTTCCTCCTGCCTATATCTCGCGAAGGGGCCATGAGGATAAAATCAGAGAGATTAGAGCCCACACAGAAGCATACCGACAATCCTTCTTTCCACGAACAATACGAGACTGGAATAGAAGGGTGGCTTGCGGAGTATGGATGTAGATGTAGAAAGGACAGTGGCCAAGGCAGAGGAAGCGGGCTACGCGTGTCTGTGGACGGCGCAGCTCGTCCCCTGTCGGGCTGCATGTTTTCCCGCAGTGAACGCTCGGCAGCGGCAGCGGCGCGGCGCGGACGTCCGATAAAAATCGGAGTTCGATAGCGGCGGGCGACCCAGTGGCAGCAGCGGCACGGCGGCGGGGCGGCAGGGTGTCCTGATATTTGTGTACCGACGCGGCGGCGGCGGCGGTGTATCGCATGAGTGGCTGCCTCCAGCCACGGCGACCCGTGTCCGCCGCGCCACTGTGCCAGGCGCGCACTGACCGCCGCCGCCGGTAAAATACTGCAGCTGCAATCGCACGGCCTGTCAGCCGGTATCCCGTCTCTCTCTGCACTCTATCTTCATATTTCTTGTGACGTCGGCTTTCGCTCATTTTTTTGCTCCCTAGAGCTCTGCTTCGAACGAGATTACGTCTACTATTTCATAAAAAAAGCCTTTTAAATGTGCCTCTAGCATCTAGAAAAAATTACACTAAATTTCGCAACGAACTGGATTAGAAAATTAATATTCAAACTCTTCCTCGGTGTTCACGTTACCCCTTTTCAATACATAAATAGATAGTGACCTGTTAATTTCTTATCTCGAGGGATGTTGGTGGACTTGTGATCATCACTGGGTACTTCAAACTGGCAGAAAATAATATTAATAATACACTTAAAGTCGAAGAGGTTTGGACGGTTCACTCCTCAGTCTAGGTGTAACACATTTACACTACTGGCCATTAAAATTGCTACACCGCGAAGATAACGTGCTACAGACGCGAAATTTAACCTACAGCAAGAAATGCTCTGATACGCAAAAGATTAGCTTTTCAGAGCATTCACACAAGGTTGGCGCCTGTGGCGACACCTACAAGGTGCTGACATTAGGAAAGTTTCCAACCGATTTCTCATACATAAACAGCAGTTACCGGCGTTGCCTGGTGAAACGTTGTTGTGATGCCTCGTTTAAGGAGTAGAAATGCGTACCATCCGACTTTGACAAAGGTTGGATTGTAGTCTATCGCGATTGCGGTTTATCGTATCACGACATTGCTGCTCGCGTGGGTCGAGATCCAATGACTGTTAGCACAACGTGGAACCAGTGGGTTCAAGAGAGTAACACGGTACGCCGTGCTGAATCCCAACGACCTCGTATCACTAGCAGTCGAGATGACAGGCATCTTATCGGCATGGCTGTAACGGATCGTGCTGCCACGTCTCGATCCCTGTGTCAACAGATGGGGACGTTTGCAAGACAACAAGCATATTCACGAACAGTTCGACGACGTTTGCAGCAGCATGGACTATCAGCTCGGAGACCATGGCTGCGGTTACCCTTGGCGCTGCATCACAGACAGGAGCGACTGCGATGCTGCACTCAACGACGAACCTGGGTGCACGAATGGCAAAACGTCATTCTTCAGATGAATCCAGGTTCTGTTTACAGCATCATGGTGGTCGCATCCGTGTTTGGCGACATGGTGGTGAACGCACATTCGAAGCGTGTATTCGTCATCGCCGCACTGGCGTATCACCCGGCATGATGGTATGGGGTGCCGTTGGTTACACTTCTCGGCCACCTGTTGTTCGCATTGACGGCACTTTGAACAGTGGACGTTACATTTCAGATGTGTTACGACCCGTGGCTCTACCCTTCATTCGATCCCTGCAAAAACCTACATTGCAACAGGATAATGCGCGACCGCATATTGTGTGTCCTGTACGGGCCTTTCTGGATACAGAAAATGTTCGACTGCGGCCCCGGCCAGCACATTCTGGAGATCTCTCACCAATTGAAAACGTCTGGTCAGTGGTGGCCCAGCAACTGGCTTGTCGCAATACGCCAGTCACTCTTGATGAACTGTGGTATCGTGTTGAAGCTGCATAGGCAGCTGTATCTGTACACGACATCCAAGCTCTGTTTCACTGAATGCCTAGGCGTATCAAGACCGTTATTACGGCCAGAGGCGGTTGTTCCGGGTATTGATTTCTCAGGATCTATGCACCCAAATTGCGTGAAAATGAAATCACATGTCAGTTCTAGTATAATATATTTGTCCAATGAATACCCGTTTATGATCTGTATTACTTCTTGGTGTAGCAATTTTAATGTTTAGTAGTGTAATTTATTTTATTTTATTTGTTTATCAGTGTCCGTGTTATCGTGCCAGTCAATGATATCTGCTGATGGAACGAGTGAGTACATAGTATATACTTCATGCTGACTAAAAAATTCTTGACAAAGCAAGTAAAGCAGTTCTCGTCAAACTTTCCTTGCTTAAGATGCAATATTGACACCATATGCCACATAGGGAGTGTTGAGGGTGGGGGGGGGGGGGGGGGGTGTCCAACTGAATGAGAAATTAGATTTTCACCGAACAGCGGTTATTGACGACTTACACATTTTGAATCTACGTACTATAAGGCATCGCGCCTAATATTCTAGGTGAAAAAGCAATTAATATACTGGAACTACATGCATTTTTCTATAGGCTTACTTAGTGACCAGTTTTTCGTACCTAGGCGGGTACCGTGACCAGTGCAACGGTAACAGGAAGCAATGCTTGTTTTTCTGATTCCCGGGTACATTTTCTAGGCGCCTACACGCCATAGTATCTGAAAGAATTCCAAGCGGCTGCAGCAGACCGTTTTCAATCGGACTTACGTGTTGGGCCAAATATAACAGAACAGAGATGGTTTTCAATAACATAAATAAGTTAATCCAAAACTGCCACAAAGGGATACAGTGGCGGATAATAGCTTTGTGTATAAAAGGGTTTAGAAGTCTGTTTTATCTCTCGTATAATGCGTCGTGTTTCAAAGTAACTAATTCTTATTGGGGTGAACACTTTGGCCACTTTACCCGATGAGAAATGTGGCCATCGGTCCCCATGTTACCATTAGTGAGTCACAAAAGAAACTTAGAAAATAAAATAAATAACAAGAAACTACATTTGTAGTACAAAACACGTTGCTCAAACTTTGTTATTGTAAAACATTATTATCCTCCATTAAAGTGAGGTAACAAGGATAACGAAAAATGAATTATCTTGCATCATACGACTCAAAAGCAAAAATGTCTTTACGGAGAAATAACTGAACGAGCTCCCAGTGTCAGTCTCACTGACAACGAAGGCAATGAACTAATCTGACCACATATAGGAAGACAGCAGCACCCTTCTATGGAAAAAATATGCAAAGGCCACTTTTTCCGATCTGGCTACTTTACCACACCTTTCACTATCGGTCTTAGTCTCAAATCGTAACCTACATAAATTAGTAACGATAATTGCTATCGTTGCACTCGATCACAAATATTTACTAAATGTTCTGAATGTCACTTTTCTTTTTCTTATAATCATTGCATTGTATTTCAACAGGCTTAATGTGATTCCATATTACCTGGTAGAAATATGTACCACTTTTGAAGATGACCGTCTCGACAATGTGCGTTAACGAATCCATGCTATTTCTCTTTCACATTTATACCATAGCGACTGATCGTGCCAGTTAAGCACGCTCGTGAGTTATAAGCGCAAACTTTATTTAGCTCGTGGCAGAATTCACCATTGTCTATTAAAGTTAAGCACATATTAAAATATTACTATCTCTGTAAGCTTTCTTGTTTGTTACTGAGCAAGAAAAATACAATGTTCAGAAGCTCTTGCGAATGTATTTTTCGTGTTTCCATTGGTAGCTAGGAGTGAGGAACATACTGTCTGCTGTGTCAGTCTTGGCAACTTTTGGTGTTCAGTCAAAACAAAGAGGTTTGTGTCTTCTAAATCTTCTTTATCGACAGTGGGTAGGTTGGTACCAGAAGCAACCCCTTTGGTCTGTTTTGGCTAGCTGCGGAGATTCGTTGTTATGGTGGTTAAGCATTTGACGGTGGGTAGTCGGTGAGTGACGCCGGTAGCTTAAGACTGAGCTTAGAGACAGATGTGTAGGTCTTCAGGCTAGCTGAAGTACTATAGTTCACTTTTTATCACAGCGATAGGTTTATTATATGATTCGCATTTTACGCAGGATAGGCCATGGAGCAATTTACCAATTTTAATAAGTGTCTTGTGGTACTTTCTTTGTGCTACGAGAACTTCTAGTGTACAACGACTTCTCATCTAGTGACGCTGACATTACGTTACAGTAGATTTTCCATAGTACGTAGGCGTGCATGGTTACATTGTCATGTGAATGTTTTCATTTATTATGACAGTTTGAATTCTTTCGATTTCACAGGTGATTTGACAAATTTGCCTTTATGCTCCGCACCACAAAGAGTGAACTTGCCTTCTGTGTTGTTCAGCGATAATCAATCGTGTTCCATAGAGTGAATCTAGGTTGTGTTCAACGTTCTATGTAATTAAAGGATTTTAGTGTATTTTGCCTTGTGAAATTTCAATTGGATAGCCTGTTTGCTTTGTTAGTCTGAACAGGGTGCTTGGATGAGATACTGAGCCCTCAGTTTTCTGTCTCCATCGAGGGATTTCTTGCAGTTCGTTTTATGTTTCTTTCCGAGTTGCGCATGTAGTTTAACCGTTTTGTGAAAATATTCAGCCACCTGGTAAATGTGCTATCTTTTTTTAAATATAGTTTCATTTCTATTAGAATATTTTAAGCAATTGCATTTGTCGAAAGATTACTACTTCGTGAGGCATGAATCTGTTTCCCTGACTCTTTCGTGAAGCGATAATGTATCTTGAGCTTTCTTCTTTAGATGGATCTAGCGTAAGTACGTGCATTGATCCTATCCTCGTCCCAAAATTTTCACATACCTTCCCCTTCATGTGGTCTGCCACCATTCAACCATTTGAAAACAGTGTTAAACTTAACTGAGGCAACGGCAAGCATTAATACAATCTGTTTATTGTATAGTGTTTAACGTGTTTTTGGTTAAATAAATTGTGTTTATACTTCATGAGTGTCCATCAACGCATCACCCTTCCGAAATCGATTTTAGTACATCCAGCCTGTCGTTACCAAAGCGCAGTATTCTTGCAGTCCAAAATTCTGAATTCTGATTATATTCTAAAGACATATGTTTTAATTTAAGTAACTGCTTCCATTCAGGTTGATCACGCTTTCGAGTAAATTAATTTCAGTGCTCATTTGACGAAAGTACTGACATCTTAATAGTTACTATGCAACAAGTCAATAATTTATTTAATTAATTGTTATTAATTTATTCCCATCATCGTTGGGTGGCGACCCTAAATAATTTACTACAAAAGAAAATATCAGAGCGCTTATTTGCACTAGCATTCGGTAGTCCAGTAAATTTAAAAAGCCCCACATACCGTTTCAGTAGAACCCATTTAATGCATAAGGAACTGTTATCCCAAAAGAAACTGTTCCTCTGAAGAGTGTTCACTCAATTACTACTGTAGTTTCTCTTTGTTAACAACAAATCCCATGATAGTGTACATCTACCGAGGTGACAGGCAGTATTAAGTCACTCGTGAATAAGGGGCTACACGTAATTACCGATATGACAGCCCAGAGCTGTCACCCTTGGTGAACGCACAAACTTGTCCCAGAATATAGTGCCCTAGAAGACAGTAGAGTTAAAAAAAAGCAAAGAAAACAAGCCATTATATTTAAGTGTCATAGATGGTGGAGATTACTCTTATAGTGAAGACAACGGACCTGATTTTCTGCACATTTTCGCAAAAGTGACACTTCCCAATAAGCTTTACATATAACCTCAGTCCTAAGGAATTAAAATTGCCAACGTTCGTGACTGTTTTATCAGCTAGGTACAGAGGTTGCGTTTTGTTGCAATGATCCATTTGTAAGTAGGCTGTTTAGGTTTTCTTAATGGTAACACTACGTAGCGTTCTGTATGAAAATCACTGGCTGTGCTGTGTGCAGTCAGTGGCTGGTTGGCATTGTTGTAATACTCGCCATTGTAGTGTTGGGCAGTTGGCTATTAACAGCGCGTAGCGTTGCGCAGTTGGAGGTTAGCCGCCAGCAGTGGTGGATGTGGGGAGAGAGATGGCGGATTTTTGAATTTGTAATAATGGATGTCATGAACTGCTATTTATATTATGACTACTAAGGTAAATACATTGTTTGTTCTCTATTAATATCTTTCATTTGCTAACTATACCTATCAGTAGTTAGTGCCTTCCATAGTTTGAATCTTTTATTTAGCTGGCAGTAGTGGTGCTCGCTGTATTGCAGTAGTTCGAGTAACCAAGATTTTTGTGAGGTAAGTGATTTGTGATAGGTATATGTTAATGTTAGTGAGGACCATTCTTTTGTAGGGATTTTTGAAAGTCAGATTGCATTGCGCTAAAAATATTGTGTGTCAGTTGAAGCACAGTTATGAATAATTTTTCTAAGGAGACGTTTCATTTGTAGTCTTTGCAACGCCCTGCCAAAATAATGTGTCGTAAATGTTCAGGCAATTTGATTAAGCAAATGCGGATGAGTTCTGAGGGGCTGTATGGGTTTGAAAGATATTGATTCTTATGTAACATCTCTTCGAAATATTTGACAAGACTAGAAAGTTCCGATTGTTCGAAATGTTTCATCATTATGATGCTACGTTTTACTCGGTCTTGAGTAGCTTGAGACCAATATGCTGAGAGGAAGGCAGGATAATATTCTCCTTCACTGGGGCAATCGTGAATGACCGATCGCATTCTTACAGCTGGTTCATTCTCTAAGTAGCCACACATAAATTCTAATCTGTGCTCTAATGACCAGTTGGGAGGAAAACAATGAGAGAATTAATGAAGCCATGGTCGTGGATGAATATCGTTGCCTGAGTTCTTAAATGTTTTGAATTTACGTGTAGTAATGAACAGCTTATAGTCAAAATCATCGTGTCGTAGAGTCGCATGTCGGTCACTGTTACGTCGTTTCGGCGGTTCCATTTCAAAATTCGGTGTACCTTGCCAATTTCTTTCATAATTTCCGAAGTGCCCTGTGTTTTATTTTTTGGCTGTTCCATATTTCTTTGTCCCTCTTCCTGTATTGGAGTGCGAGTGTCCTCTGAAATATTTAATTCATGTATTACCTGCGGCAACTGATCTTGAACTTCCCGGATTTCTCTTTGGTGTTGCGTATTAATTTGATTCTGATTTTGTTTGCATTTCCTAATTTGTTCGAACTCTTCTGTGTCATTAAAGACTACCGGTTTTGTGTCTTTCAGATTATCATCTACCTTCGTAGATCCGAAAGTTCAACTACTTTCTCTGATAATGAACTATTTCCTCCATGTGTCTTTCTGAACCAATTTTCAGAGTATCTACTGTGTCCTTTACGTTTTCCTGAGTTTTTGCAAGTTGCGTAACCGAATCGGTAGATGCAACTGAGTCAATTTTAGCTTGCAAGGTCTCATGATTTTCATGAACAATAGTTTGCAGTTCTTTTATGGCTGCTTCGTGATTCTGTAATGGACTTTCATGCCCCGAAGAAATAGGTTGGAAATGCTCACAAATTTGTTTTTACGTCATTACAGACTTTTTGACATTTCGATTCCATTTTATGTAATTCAGCAGTTAAATCTTCACGTGTTCCACTGAGTCTAACTTTTGAAGCTTTTGTTCCATTGCGTCTAACTATTGTGTGTTTGTCTCTGGTGTTGTTACATTCTGTCTAACTGTTGCTGTGTTTGTCTCTGATTTTGTTCCATTGTATCTAACTTTTGAAGCTTTTGCTGTGTTTGTCTCTGAAATGTTCCCTTTGTTGCACTAATTGCAATAATAATGTATTAGTGTCTAGAATCTGTTTCTCTATGCTTTTTGGCAGTGCATTTTCACCGGCAACATTCACATTCTGACAAGCAGAAAATCTGTCTTGACTCATTTGAGAAAACGGTGAGGACCCAAAACCTGAATCTACAGTATTTGCAATATTGTGTTCTGTTATTTCAGAGTCCTGAGGCGAGCTGTTGCCGACCGATCGATCGATAATGCTTCCCTGTTCACTAATTGTTTCACTGCCTACACCATTATTTGCAGCCCGCTCCATTTCCCTAGGCAGAATTACCAAATTACTACTTTGAACATTAGTTAATTCATTACTCTGCGGCGCTAACACACTGCTTTCGTCTTCACTGTCATTTCTCAGTTTACTTTGAAGCCTAATATTACGTTTTTCACACGCCATTATTGTCACATTATTTCACACGACAACACAGTAAAGCACAATTTGAAGAGCAAAATAACAAAACACATTAACATAGGATTGAAAATAATATCTAGTTAATTGCAAGCGCAGCTGCGAAATACTTGGTGCAAATCTACATGCATGCCACAACTGTTTTACTGTACAACAATGAAAAACTACAACTACAAAGGAAATTCTCTCTATAATTACGCGCTAACAAAAGCTACACTAATTACACAGACTACAAGAAAAAAGCAGAAGATTCCAGTGAGGTATCCTCGGCTAAGTGTCAACATATGAAACGTCCCCTTTGAATAATTATACATAACTGTGCTTAAACTGACACACAATATTTTTTAGTGCAAAGCAATCTGACTTTTAATAATCCCTACAAAAGAATGGCCCTGACTAACATTAACCTATACCTTTCACAAACCACTTACCTCACAATGTTAACGCGATGTTAACAGCCAACTGCCCATCACTACAATGGCGAGTATTACCTCAATGCCAACTAGCCACTGACTGCACACAGCACAGCCAGTGATGTTCATACAGAGCGCTACGTGGTGGGCCGGCCGCGGTGGTCGTGCGGTTCTAGTGATGCAGTCCGGAACCGCGGGACTGCTACGGTCGCAGGTTCGAATTCTGCCTCGGGCATGGATGTGTATGATGTCCTTAGGTTAGTTAGGTTTAAGTAGTTCTAAGTTCTAGGGGACTGATGACCACAGATGTTAAGTCCCATAGTGCTCAGAGCCATTTGAACCATTTTTTTGCTACGTGGTGTTACCATTAAGAAAACCTAAACAGCCTACTTACACATTAATGTGTTATCTAAAGGACACGTGCTGAAGGTAATAATTACGCTGCCAAAAAGATCATTTACTTCATGCTCCAAGTCCATAATATGTTGTATCATGAAGGCTTTTGATTTGTTAGATTTTTTCTGTTTTTAGATGCGTCGGGTGTGCAGGTTCGATCTCAATGCGGCAGAAAAGTATTTAACAGTAATTCTCTAACTCTGAGAGAATATTCACAGAGTCTCCTCTGCGGTGAAGCAGGTCATTTTTTTGTCTGACAAATTGAAATTTTGTGCTTGTCGACCTGAAAGTCTCTCAAAAACGCCGAAGACCCGGAACAATACTTTAATCGTTTTGCCTCTCTTGTTGGAGACTTAGCTTGACGGTATTTACTTGTGAAATAAACATATTTTCGGATTTCAATGCTGCAGGTATTTAACCTCAGAAAGCAAAGAGTTAGTGATCAAGCGGTAAAGCGAATGCCTAGAAACAGAACGGCTGTGGGATTGATCACCGACCGGATCACGGAAATTTGTAGTCTGCCTTCAATCTACCTTTCTCCTCGAACCGATATGTCGCCAGGAACGACACGCGGTTCGGATTCCGCGTTAAACTGTAGACCCCCTTTTCCTCATATAATTACTGAGTTAGGTTAGCGACACGCTGATCACAGAAACAGCGTCCAGTCAAAAGGCTTTATGAGTATTTTGCTTCATTAACGTTTGTCATTTTATGAGGATATTTAGAAAGAGCACTCGAACTAACTGTATTCCATATGCGCTTATAGATCGGATTATTTCATTGTTTCCGTCTTTTTTTTTAAATCCGAGACCGAGTGTATTCATTGTTTTCGTCTTTCTTTGAAACTAAAAATCCCTTCTAATGATAAGTGATTTTTTTAAGTGTGAAGTACGTGCAGCGTTCGAAAAATTCCTGAGTACTGTTCGACTGCTGGAAACATTACCATGAATGAGAGAGTTCGTGAAAATTCAGGAAGAGATGTGCGCTACCTTACGGGTTAGTTAGCTCGCGTGAATTGCAAAACAAACTGCAACCTGGGACTTGGTGAACCTTACGCACAAAATTCCGTTAGTCCCCGCCTCAGAATGAAAAAATGTACACTTTTCCCCGGCATACTGATCAAGACAGCCAAATTAGCCCAGTTCAGGCTTCTACAGATGGAATCGACAGTCTGTTCTGGTAGTGGACGATTATGTGAGTCGACACAGTGCTCAATGCAGTACTTTCCCTATTCGGGAAGATAGCGGCTCAAATCCTCGTCCTATCTTACTGATTTAGGTTTCCGGTAGTGCCCCTTCAAAATTCAAGGAAAATGCCATGATGGATCCTTTGATAAAACATATGATCAACGTACCCTCACGCACCCCCCCCCCCTCCCACCCCCCCCCCCCCCCTCCCGTTCTCTTCGTCTTCAACCAACATTTGTGCTCTTTCTCTACTGACCACGCTGTTAAGGTGACTGTTAATACCAATCTTGTATAAATCTTCTCGGTCTTCAGACCCCATCTGACCGTATTTAAAACTCGAGCTTTCGAAGATTAACACCATATTCTTCAGCAGGAAATGACTGTCTGCCCCAAGTGGTGTCTGCTTTCCTTATAGTGGCATTCAAGCATGCCGCGGCATAGACAACAGTGTTTCTGAGCTTTTTGCAGGTGCCGCAGGTTTTGCACCGTGGATTTTCCGATCACAGTCTCCCCCACTGCTGATTAATCCAGTCATTCACAGGCGGTACATGTGTTGTCACCGTCTGCAAGGCAGTGCTCTCGTCGACAGCCTTCCTTTCAGTATAGTTTCGTAGAACTCTGCTACTTAAGGTCTGTACTCTGTGAGTAATGGACACGATTACAACAACGAAAGAGAAGGCATGTCTTCTCAACAATGGTCATCGCTACGGGATGCACAGAAAAATTTATTAGTATTGAATTTGGAATGGAATAAGCTCCGAGGTTGTTTAAAAATTTCAGAGAGCAGATTCTTCGCTGAACAGCAACATTCTTGCCTATCTGACGAAACACACACGCAGATTAAAAAACAAATACATAAACTGCAGGAAAATAGTCTAGGAAGATAATATAGTATCTGTTTGCCACACCTTTAAAGTGGAATCTCAAGATTTGACATCTTTCAAAAGTAGAATTTATAATTCGTTACAAATATATTATGACAACTCAAAGACTACATTGTGTAAAACAAGAAGAAGCATGTTGGTACTACGCATATTTAACTTAGCGAAAATATTTTGAAATTAACTGAAGACAATAGACTTTTGGAAATTGAAGATTGTTTCTGACCAAAGAGCTCTGGTATTCGCTTATGAAGAAGAAGAGCGAATCCTGTGTGAAAATGGAGCTGCTCTTATTGACGGGAATTTAACAGTTGTTAGAAACAATTCAAACTACTGTACACCATACTCGTTGATTGGGAAGTACAGAAGAAGTAACGAAGGTTTTCCTTTTTTATTTGCTCTGTTCCAGTTTAATATTACATTTGCTCTGCTCCCAGACGGAAGTCAAAAGAAATATGAGAAACTTTTTCTGGGTCGAAAGATAAGATGCCTGGCCAGTAACCGAAAACAACAGAGTTAGACTTTGAAATGGCTATAGTAAAATCTATTAAAACAGTGTTCCCCACAACATCTCTTTCTGTTTGGAATTTTCAGTCAACCGAAGTCTGTGGAAGAAAATACAAGAACTGGGCTTAACGGAGGTACACGGGGACAGAGAGAAGATATTAAAAAAGATCTCAAAAAAATGGTTCAAATGGCACTGAGCGGTATGGGACTTAACATCTGAGGTCATCAATCCCCTAGAACTTAGAACTGCTTAAACCTAACTAATCTATGAACGACACACACATCCATGCCCGAGGCAGGATTCGAACTTGCAAACGTAGTGGTTGCTCGGTTCCAGACAGAAGCGCCAAGAATGCTCGGCCACTCCGACGGAAAAAAAAGATTGCGTTGAACTGCCTCTTCAAAGAAGAGGGAAAAGATACATAGATGTCTGCTTTTCTTAGAAAAATTGAGTCAGAAACTAAAACGCGAAGCTCAATTATGTGTCACAGTGATACTGTATAAGGAAAATTAATTTAAAAATAAATAGACAAATAGATAGAATTTAAAAAAACTGTTTGAGCATACCTGTGTGCTATATGCGTAACAATGCCTAAACTTGGATAGAATGTGAAGATAAGTTTTTGTTACTAAACGTTCGCGGAATCTCCCTCACTGTTACGGCTTCCTTTGACGGTCGTGAGGTACACGAGTAAAATACATGTGGCCGGTAACACAGCGTTGACGTCACGGGTCACAAAGCCGAAGTTCGGGAAGCCTACGACACACTTGTCACTGGTCGGGTGAAGTCGCTTGGAATTCTAACTTCTGTTTGGGCAGACTTAGCTGGAGGGCAGGATTCCCATGTGCAAATGCAGGAAATCGGTGAAGTGGTGGTAAGTTCCGACCGCCTCCTGTCCTCCCTAACAGTCCGCTACTTTGGCGCCAAAGGCAAACGAAGACCAACCAGAGCATCCCCTGTCCCGTTAAGAGATATGATTTTTATTATATTTCTTTGACGACATCTCGTCTCAAGTGCTCATCTCCAGGCACCACTCAGATTACAACTTCCGTCTTTGTGTTACTGCTCATATGAATTTCTAGCGCTTCTTTTATTCCGGAATAACAGAAGTTTTCAGCTGGTGGTCTAGTGGCTAGCATTGCTGCCTCTGAATCACAGGGTCCCGGCTTCGCTTCCCGACTGGGTTGGGGATTTTCTCTGCTCGGGGTCTGGATGTTTGTATTGTCTTCATCATATCATCATCATCATCATAATTTGTGACTGTGGTTAGATTGGACTGTGTAAAAATTGGGCCTTTGTACAGGCGCTGATGACCGCACAGTTGAGCGCCCCACAAACCAAACAACATCGTCATCGGAATCACACAATGTGTGGGAGAGGGCCTTCATTTTCTCAAAGTTCGTATTGGACGCTTCCGAAAGGTTGTGTTCTGCCATCACCGAATTCTCTATGTTTCTATACTTGATGTACCGCCTGTGTGCAATGCATTGCTCGGCAACCGTGCGGATTGTCTATGTAGTTTTTGGCATCTTGTGGCCACTCATGGTGTTTTCTATAGACACAGCAAATTCTTAATTTTTCGCGGACATCGGAATATTAGCCTAATACCATATTTACGTAATATGCGCCCAATTTCAATCGAGGTTGCTCTGCAGAATGGAAGGAATGCTATGGTTTTTTTCCTTCCGTTGGCTGCATGAGTTAGCGTACACCAGGAAATGCTGCCCTGTTTGTGTCTGTTTATTATGAACACATTCTTAAGGTGTTCCAATTCAAATACCAACTGATCACGGTCCGAAATTGTGGTAACGGGTAAGTTTCTATGAGAGACCACGCGGCTACTCCGCGCGGCTTCCGAACTTAAGTCCTCAGGACAGAATACTTTCCCGCTCGATGGTGGAAACGGTGCTAATTTAAATAATCATATCTGTGAATCGGCTTTCTGTAGACAGAACGAGCGAACGTCCAAAAACAAGAAATTGCCTTCAGTTTCCACTTACATAGTAAATCTGAGATTTGGATGTATAGATTTCATGCGATGTAGTGGTTCCATTCCACGAGGACAGATTAAAACTCAGATTTGACGCGGTTTGGACACTGAGAAGATCATCTACGATGATGCCGCCGGCCGAAACTTCAATGGCAGGAAATATCTTCACTTTTCCGTTTAGCATCCACGGATCATGTGAGTAGTGGGTGCGAGAGGGATGGAGTGATAATGGTACACCTTGTATCCTCCACTACACACCGTACGCTCGATGTACAAACATAAACTGACCTGTCGAGAAGGTACATGATCCACTTTTCTAGGTTGCACTATTAAGTTTTTACAGTATCAGAAGAAATAATTGTGTTGCGTGGTGTAGTTAACATGTCTTGCTCTATGGAGCAGTGGAAGAAAGCTAATGGAGTGATCCATCAACGTGTATGATGTGGCATTCATGAGGACGTTTGTGTACCTGAAGGAGATGCACCTACGAGTTTTAGTTAAATTGGTTACGCAGTGAGGTGAGACGGTTCAGAATCGTTACTGATGATTTAGGGTGACCCCATTAATTTGGTTTTGTTCCATGGCAAAATGAAGACATGTGCTTATGGAATAACTGTGGAAAAGATAATGCTTCTTGCTCTATAACATCGGCTAGGAACACAATTTTTCTGTTTCAGCGTAATAATACTGTCCTAAACAAGTACAGTGGCTTCGGGATTAAATGAAAATCAACCGCATTTGCTGAAATGAGGTCTGATCTGAACCCTATTGAGCATCGATGACTTGAAGCGCAGATTGTGCGTTTCATCAATTCATCCTACCCACCACACTTCTGGACGAGGGTAAACTAATTTCGTCTTCTGCGTATCTGAATCTAGTATAAGACCTTTCTTGACACTCAAGTGATGCAGTAGTAGCTACAGAATGTCCTGTCTGCAGTTAGTAACATGGTTGATGACGTTGTAAGAAAGATACCTAACTTCTCAATGGTTCAAATGGCTCTGAGCACTATGGGACTGAACTGCTGTGGTCATCAGTCCCCTAGAACTTAGAACTACTTAAACCTAACTATCCTAAGGACATCACTCAACACCCAGCCGTCACGAGGCAGAGAAAATCCCTGACTACGCCGGGAATCGAACCCAGGCACCCGGGCGTGGCCCTACCTTCTCCTGATGATGCAATTAGCGCTATTTTAATACACTTACTCGCCTAGGGATAACGTTGTTCTAACTGCCTCCAGTGCCTGACGCTGCCCACAATCGTATTCCCAGATTTATCACTGTATTAGAGGAATGGTGGTTTTTGTTACGTTATATGGCCGGTACCTGATACAGATAGTATGGAGAAGACCAGTGAGATTCTCTCTCTCTCTCTCTCTCTCTCTCTCTCTCTCTCTCTCTCTCTCTCTCTCTCTCTCCCCTCTCCCCTTTTGTATGTGTGTATACGTGTGTGTGTGTGTGTGTGTGTCACCTGCCAGAGCTCAGTGAACGTGTAATTCTTCGTGTAGTCATCCACAACCGAATCTCGACTACAAGAGAAGCTTTGTATGGAAATTGCGCACACATTACGTATGCACTGAGATTCAGTATTGCGTGTCCAGGCCTTCAGTCATTAGTGCATAGGTCCCCGAACAAAGAGCTGTAATCATACCAAGCTGTGAGATTGTGGAAACCGCATACGTAATACTGTGTGTTGCTAGTAGAGGAAGAGTGGAACGCGGATTTATTTTTGAAATGTAGCTATAGTTTCAAGTGGTAGAGCCGCCAGCGCAGCAGCTAACATGCCGGTAATAACTATGTGTGGCTGAGGAGATTTGCAATCTAATATTCTGTAACAGATGCAATGTAGCCTTATTCACAGTTGTCATACTGAGCTTATAACGAGCAGGAGAGATCAACAGTTGGTTTATATGGGGCCACTAGGACGCGTCGGCACCAGCAAAGCATTAGTTATTAACCAGAAAGAAAAATACAACTATGATAGCACAAAACAGGCGAATATGTCGTGGACAGAGTTAAGGATGTAAAAGAAGGGGACTAACTTTTCGATTCATCTGGCAGCTTCAAAGACATTCCAATGAAAATGCCATGATATTTTCGCACTTTTTCGCTTGTTAGTATTAGTACCCATGTCATGTAACGTAGTGCGTCGTGCCAAGTAAATTAATGTGGTACATAACTCTTGTCCCCCTCTGAGTGAATCCACAGCCAGAAATTTTCTCGCACCGGAAAAACTTCTTTAGCTATTAAATGTGTTCTTCAGCCATACGACACTCGTATGATATGTTGTTTACGATTGCTGGCGAATTTTCTGGATTTTGAGACGCTTTGTATGGAAACTGCGCACACATAACGTATGCACTGAGATTCAGTATTGCGTGTCCACGCCTGCAGTCATTAGTGCATAGGTCCCTGAACAAAGAGTTGTAATCATACCAAGCTGTGAGATTGTGGAAACCGAACGAATTGACTAAAACGTAGTTATCCAGTAATATGGTGAGCCACGATTTATGCCCTTCTAAATACTGCAAGATGCAGGTGTGCCAACACTTTGGAGTTAAGAGAGCTCACTGCGTTGTGCTGGGGAAGTAGTGTTAACTTGTGAAAGAGCGTGACTGTGTCAAGGTGTTTTGATTTGAACATCTTTGAAGGTGCCAGTTAAATCGAAAAGCCAGTTCCCTTCTTTTACATCTGTAACTCTGCCCAGGGCATATTCACTTTTTTACGTGCCATGATAAGAGTACTTTTAATTCTGGTTCCCAGCATTTATTTTAACATAATTTTGACATTAGACCGCAATAGCTTTCCAATCGATGTAGATTTTCGGTGACTTGGGTGACGACTGATCCGCTACAGTTTTCTTTATTGTTTTTCGAACCACGTTGCTTGCAACATGGCAACGGATAAACTTTTCACAAAACAACAAAACGGACATTAATTACATGCATTTGTATACCTTCTTAAAAATTTTGAACCGATTCGCACAAATTTGAAACATAGAAGTGGCGCGAGTAAAAAATTCACAAAAATGTGTTTTTGAACGTAAAATCCGAAAGTTTTATCGTAATAATTCATTTTTTATTCATCTGAATCATTTTAAATCGTTTTTGCACATTGAGTTCACGTAAGAAAAAATTTTACATGCTACATTTAGCTCGACTGTAAACCATCATGTCTCAGTAACGGATAAGGATTATTGGTTACAAAAATCGGCTTGACTTTATCCATTTATGTATCTTCGTGGAAAGTTTGAATCGACTTGTACAAGTTTAAAATATAGAACTGGCGCGCTTCAGAATCCTCCTAGAATAACGTGTTTTCTGCACGTAAAATCCAAACAAAGCAAAACTTTTTCTGACGATTAAAATTTTTCTTGGACCCGATACACCTAATTTGAACCATTAGTCTCGCTCCAGTCCGGAGTTATTTAAGGGTGACTCTTTTTGCACGTAAAATTCGAAGTGTGCACGTCTAAATGATGCTATTTGCTGAACATTATTTTTAGGGGTTTTGCTATTTGCGCAGCAATAGCTCTCGACGGCCGAAGTAGGGAGGATATAAAATGAAGTCACGCAATAACAAGAAAAACGTTTCTGAAGAAGAAGAATTTGTTAACATCTAATATCAGTTCACGTGTGAGGCAGCCTTTCCTGAAGACATTTGCCTGGAAAGTAGCCTCTTACGTAAGTAATACGCGAACGATAAACAGCACAGATAAGGAAAGAGTTGAAGCATCAATGAATTGTCATCTTGGTAATAGAGGGAACAGTGGCGGACAAACAACTTAGAAGAACACCAAGGCTTGATTACAGTAAGCAGATTCATCTGGTTACAAGGTACTGTAGCACTGTAGAGATAAAAAGACTCACATGGTTGATTAGTGTAGAGAGGAGCTTGAAGACTACAACAACAACAAAAACATAGTTGTTTTCAGTAGTTGGCACCGAACGAATTGGGGATTAAAACGTAGTTATCTAATAATATGGTGAGGCATGATTTATGCCTTTTTAAATACTGCTAGTATAATGGAAGAAACTTCTTTCGTGTTCTGACGAGATGAGTGTCGATTGTAACAGATAACTGCAGCAATGATTACTCATTTCCCAATTCTTCTCGTTCTAAGAATAATTGTTTCTTTACGAGAAAGACCTTCTACGTGTAAAAGTCTTGGAATCCCTGGGACCAATATCTTTCCAGTATCAGTATCCAGGCAACAATAGTCGAGATTCTCAAGTCTCGGAATGGATGAACTGACTGTATACATAATTAAGCTTGTACGGAACCCTCAGTGCTCGAGTCCTACCCGCATCTGACCGTTTTTTTTTATGCTTCAACTTCAGTTGTGTTTAGAGAACGAATTACGGCAAATTGTGTTCCAGCTATTTATTCAAACTATAAAGTTTCTCACATTATTTTGCTACTCAAAGCATGATTCGGCACTTAATGTGCCACTATCAGTGGCGTCTTATCTTACTGAGGCCTTTGTTACCTGCCATAGTTTGTCTCGTTCTCCATGTCGTCATTACATGTTCCTCTCTTGCAGATGGAGACGCAAAAACACGGCCCACGTGAAATTTTCTAACGTTGTTGAATAATTAAACTACTGACCTTTAAAACACAGTATCTATATTCGTACTGTATGTGTGGTACTAGTCCAATTAATAAAAAAAGGTTGTTTTGTGTTTTGCATAAACTGGAGGAACCCATCAATTCTTCTCCTTGATGCGATTGCTCCTCCATAGTCTTCTCTTGACTCATGACTCAAAGTTTCGTGGCTATTTAACTCTTCATTCAGCGACTCCACTACAAAACCGCTTGTAGTTATTGACACTAGCCAAAAGGTGAACAGTAATCTCCTGAAACTGTCCTGAGGCTATCTATCATATTCGCAAAACCAGAGTTTTTAATGAAACTGATAAAACGTTCACCATCTGTCGCCAACTAGTTCCTCTCTGTTCGCCGCGCGGGTTAGCTGCGTAGTCTTGGGCGCCTTGCCACGGCTCGCACGGCTGTCCCTGTCGGAAGTTCGAGTCCTCCCTCGGGCATGGGTGTGTGTGTGTTATCCTTAGCGTAAGTTAGTTTCAGTTAGGTTAAGTAGTGTGTAAGACTAGGGACCGATGACCTAAGCAGTTTGGAACTTACCACAAATTTCAAATGGTTCAAATGGCTCTGATCGCTATGATACTTAAATTCTGAGGTCATTAGTTCCCAAGAACTTAGAACTACTTAAACCTAACTAACCTAAGGATATCACACACATCCATGCCCGAGGCAGGATTCGAACCTGCGACCGTAGCGGTCGGGCGGTTCCAGACTGTAGCACCTATAACCGCTCGGCCACTTAGGCCGGCCCACAAATTTCCTAATTTTCCCTCTCTGCTTACAGCAGTGCAGACCTCTTTAGTCTTCTTTCCAATATAGCTGTCAGTTTTTCACAATACAACTGCCTCATAAAGTTATGTTTGCGTCATAAACTTATCATGTATGTAGGAGATTGTGAGGAATAGTTAAGATTAGGACAACACTAAAGTTTGGAGACAGTTAAAGCAAACTTATAAGTTGTACTTGTTACGAAAATATTGGACTATAAATGTTATACGAACTTGAGTATAGTAATGAAGTTTTGAGATGAAACGGCCCACACAGAGTGTAAAATTATAGCAGGTCTACAACTTCGCTTCCGCCTCTCTTTCTTCAAGTTCGAGGCCTCATTGTGAAAAACTTACAAAAAAAATTACGATTCAAAGTACTAGCCATCGCTGATCCCCATTTCCTCACATCTTTTGGGCAGCATACGAATCCCGCGGTGGAATAGCTGGTCGTCTTCTGAGTAGATCCATGAATCGATCCAGTTTACACTTGTTCACATGATGGCAGCTGCTGGTCAGTCACGCCTTGTGTCACTGATCTAAGAAGATCATTCTCACAGGGAGCAATGTCGGAGAATACGGCTGCTGAGGTAATACTTCCCATTTCAACGTTTCCAAGTATGTTTTGACAGTTTTTACGATATGGGGTCGATCGCTGTCATTCTGCACAATCACGTTTCCATGTCTATCGTCGTACAGTCGCCTTTTGCCCATCAGTACCCGGTTCAAGGGCATGAACTGCTTTCGATAACGATCTCCTATGATTGTTTCCGTCGGTTTCAGTAACTAAGAAAACCAGCAATGCCCGTCTTCGACTTCAAAATAACTGTTCTTGAGGTGTTAAAACCATATTCTGCACTTTCTTCCACCGATATAACCATTTTCTGCACGTTCTTTCAGTAACAGATGCCTCACCATATGTCTTACCAGGCATTTTATGAGCCTCAGTTGCAGATCTCTTCGTCCTAAAGCAGAAAATTAAAAGATACCGTAAATGACGAGAATTTGGCTCGTGATGCAATCACAAATCGACTAAAGCTTTGATGAGGTTATGTTTATAAATTCTTAGGCTTATTGTACGATCTTCACCACTATTTGCCGCTACTGACATTGTTGCAAAATGGTGGAAGCGAAGATGTTGACCTTATGCATGATAGTTGGTAGTAAGAAACCAAATGCGAGTTGATGCAATCTACCGTGAAACAAGTTTATCTTGCAACAGACTGTGCTATAATGTGTTTTGTTCGAAATAAATTACATTCTAGAGGCCAGACTTGTGCAGAAGCTAAGGTTTTTGTTAATTTCAATACCGTGCTTCAAACTGGCCTGTACCTCGCATTGTATACTTATTGAAAAATTAATAGGTTATGAGCCTGCAGGCTTCTGTCGCAAATGGATCTGCTGATACATTTTTTTCAGCTATCGAATGAAAAGGCAGTCATTGCGCTGCTTTCAACAGAAGACTCGACAAGATGAGTCATTCACAAAACCAGTCAACTCGTTTGATTGTAGTTCAAAGCATACATTAGGTTCATCAGTTTTGCATGTTGGACTAGGCAGCAAGCTATTCGGAGGGACTGTATCGTCAAGGGCGGATAAAACATTTGCGATACTGAACCTTATCCCCGATGTAGACGAAGAATTTTATTTACTGCAGTGCAGTGAAATGTACAGGTGAGATATTATCGTGTTAAATGAGCGCATGCTGAATATTATATCTATCTAATACGTGTATCACATTAAGTAACTACAAAAGTCGATGACACAGAATTTGCAACTCGTGTCTTGGAGAGAGGGCGGGAGTCAGTAGGGAGCGGGGGTGCAGAAACAGAAAGGGGTGACAGAGAAAAAGAGAGATAACGAGATAAAGAAATACTGTACTTCAGAGATCGAAAAAATACGGTGATAGAGGAATAGGGAGAAACAGCAATGGATAGAGAGGGAGAACCATAGGAATAAAATTATGGAGAACATTCCGATGGGTGGGCACACAATGGGTTTTACAGCAGAAGCAGAGCGAAGTCAGCGACCGGGAACAGAAAGGAACTTGATGCTAGCGCTCAAGGAGAAATAGTGATGAATGAAATGGGTGGAGATAGCTCTAAGTGGGAAAAGTATTAAAAAAGTAATGTAATATCAGTACACTAAATAATAAGACAGGTGAAGGAATTGGTAGTAAGGAAGAGGGATAGGCGTGTTCGTGGAAAAACTACTTGGGGAAAATGGAAAATATGCTGTGAGAAACGGTGCGTGAAGGGGAAAATGAAAGCAGTAGAGGATGATAATCAAGTGAAAAGGCTACACTGGAGAAACTGAAAGATATGAATAAAAGACGGTATAGGACAAATGAATGTCTTAATAGTGAGCTAGAAGAACAGGAGGGCAAATGTCTGCTGAAGAAGAGGGGAGGGGGGGGGGGGGGGGGGGAGGGGGGCGTGAGTAAAAAGAGGAAGGTACCTACCTGGGACTCGAAATATTCAGCAAATCTAAAGCTACAGAGTGATGTTATGCTGGCTTGTTAACCGCCTGATTAGCGGGAGCAAGGACAGAGGGACGAAAGCTTTTGACTGGGTCTGCAGCCTAGGTCTTTGGCAACGCAGTCAGCCCTGCGACGCTCCAGCAGCCGCGCCTGTGCACTCACTACAGTCGTAAAGCCCTCTGTGCAGCTCGTGTCACAGAGCTAAAAAGGCTGCAGTAAATCTCAAAGTGCACTGCGGGTTCTGTCCAGCTGTGTCGCACTGGGCGACGACCGCAGCTCTCAAGAAATTACAAGCGTCGCTACAGCAACTGGCACTGGCTATAAACGCTCTGAAGAAGCAGTCCACAATTGGCACCAGCTGACATCCACAACACATGCAAGCCACTCAGTATGCAAGCAGATACCTACCATCAACCAGATCAGCTCAGCAAATTGCATCTTCATCAAAATATAACTGGTTGATGAGGGAAAAACAGTGAAGATCGCGATGGGTATTTTATCAAAATGATCGGTTTCGGCATAGGCTTAGGCCATCTCCAGACAGCACCATCAGCTGTAGTTGGCGCAGTCCGTTGACCTCAGTCATCTTCAGACAGCACCATCAGCTGAAGTTGACGATGCGTAGAACAGTCCGTTGACCTCAATCTCTGAAACTGTAGTTTCAGCGACTGAGGCCAAAAAACTGTTCCATGCGCCGGTCAACTTCAGCTGATGGTGCTGTCTAGAGATGGTCTAAGCCTAGGCCGAAACCGGTCATTTTAATAACGATCTAGACTTTTTTTACGGAGGTGGATCCCCTCCATGCCCACACCGGCATGATGGCCAACTCAATAGGTCTACTACCATCTCTGCATAAGGGTTAGTCGCAGGAAGTGGGTACTGCGATGATTGTGTACGTCTGGTTAAGGTTAACCATTAATAGGCGCTCATCTGGAGATAGATTGGGTCGAAGTCGAACGAAGGGTAGCGGTTTGAAGAGCAGAGGAAAAAAAGTGCCAAGGCAAGAGCCAAGGGGAGAAAACCTCTGCGATAGTTAGGTCGGGTGGTAAGAGCAGTAGCGGATGTCTTGCTGCCTGCGATAGGTTGTGCAAGGGTAGGCTTTGTTAGTAGTGGGTATCATGCATGTCGATACCTTTGACGTTGTGCGGTTGTGTTGCTCGGAGGCTGCCGCTGGGTGCCTGGTGTAGAGCTCTCGTTCAGTGTCATCAACCTGCAATAGTTAGGTTTACTACCGTTTTTGTGTCCGATAGGTCATATATCGGATGCACAGTGTAAGGTAATGTTGGCAGTTTGTTTGTGCGTCAGTGGGCGAGCTCGTCGGTGTCCCTGCTGTGGCCTGTTGGTTGGCTCTAATAGCAGCTGGTAATTTTCAGTCGGTGTTGCTGATATGCAGGGGCTTGCCGACGTTTGGCGCTTGTTGGTGTATGTTAGGTTACCATAGGTGGCTACGATCTAGACTGTTTATTCACTGATTTTATACGGATTACAAGATCGCGGTACCCTAATATGTTACCAAAAATTTTAGATGAGGGAATAATCTGTATGGTTTGCCTATAACTCGTAGAGCCTGATGCATATGTATCAGTATTATCGCGCCGAATGACGATGCCGTGCCCGCAGCACAGGACAATCAGAAACTCTTCCAGCTGAACTTCATTGACTAGCCACTGCCCATTCTCCTATTTCGGGTCTTTAACGCACTGTGTTAGCATTTCATTATCGGATGTCGGTGTTCTCCAGAATGTTGTGAAACAGTGCAATGCGCACCTACTGCATGTATCCGCGAGAGTTGTCAGAGAATGTGACGCCTCCCACTGTCACTGCTATTTCGTTCCCGCCTGGACAAGTGATGACGATCTGATGCCTCATTTTAAAGTATCAAAGTAAAGTCACCTGAAGGACGTCTAAACAGGAGTCTTATGGAAAATGTTAAATTCGTTGAAACCCCGACAATTTGCAGTTTCTCTGTGGATGAGACAGTGCTATGCGAGGTTGCTCGTCGACAGATATGGTGATAAAGTTCAAACGTATGCCATCATTAGTAGTTCACAAAATACTCGTAGTATTGGAAAATAGACACAGTTATAGGTATGCAGCAGCAGTTTGGCATACGTAACAGGTGTACGTAGTGGACGTATACAGGGTGTATTACAATTAATGGCGTAAACACGTGCAGTTGAATGTACACAACACTGGAAGCAAAATTGTCTGTGTAAACATAGGGTCAAAAATGCATACTTTAAGAGCTACGAGCAATTCTCTCCTGCTTCAAGTCCTTAGGTTTCCATGTTTTGGGAAGCGGTAGAATGGACTAAAATAAGATAAAAAGTCCATCAAGCATGTGCTCTAAAACGCATAACTTAAAAATTACGAGCGCTTGATCAGTAGAAGAGTTGTTTCAAAGTAGCAAAGATGAACAAGTTCTCACAGCTTTTAAGGTCTGCATTTTAGAGCCATGTTTACTTGACTTTTTTTCTTGTTTTGGTCCATACTACCAGTTTCCAAAATATGGAAAGCAAAGAACTTGCAGTAGAAGAGATTTGTTTCACAGTATCGATGATGAAAAATCGCTCGTAGCTCTTGAGGTATGCATTTTGGACAATTTGTTTATGTTCAAATGTGTGTGAAATCTTATGGGACTTAACTGCTAAAGTCATCAGTCCCTAATCTTACACACTACTTAACCTAAATTATCCTAAGGACAAACACACCCCACTCATGCCCGAGGGAGAACTCGAATCTCCACCGGGACCAGCCCCACAGTCCATGACTGCAGCGCCCCAGACCGCTCGGCTAATCCCGCGCGACCACACGACACTTTGTTTACTGAGACTTTTTTGATTCTAGTATCGTGTAATTTCAGCTATATTCGTTTACGCCGGTAATTATGATACACCCTGTATACGAATGTGTGTGATGTAGCAAAACGTTCCTCCACCGCAGCAGCGCACACAGGATGTCCCACTATCATTGACATCGTTATTTACGTGGCAGAGATAGTATTCCGTTAGGTATTTCGTGTGAGTTTTTCGTTTTTCACGTCCTTCAACGTGTACATAATATCACTGTGCTCCAGTGAAAAAATTTCACTGTATACTTAAAGCTTCATCTCTACAATAACTTGCTAGTATAGTAGGTATGTACCATGTACTTGTTATCAATGATGTACAAAGGACCTTCTGTTCAAGACTGTTGTCGTATGAAATTTAAAATACCACGAGTAATAAGTACAAGTTGCTCTCCACAGATAACATGCATTTTGAACCTGACATTTTATCAGCTTAATTCTCTAAATGTTATTGGCAAAATTCCGTAGTCTGAAGGACGAAGGTTATACACAGTGACACCACCAAGACGAATATTACCATGTTACATGTTAAGCAGAATTGTATCCCGGCTATCTAACCCAAGGGACTAATACACTATGCACGATCTTTATATCTACACCGATACTCTGCAAACCACCACAAAGTGCATGGCAGAGAGTATGTTCTATTTTACCAGTTATTAGGGTTTCTTCCCATAATCAATCTCCTTTGTAGACTGATTGCACTTCCCCAGTATCCTACCAATAAATCGCAGTCTATCATCTGCTTTACGCACAACGGCAGACCCTATGTGATCATTTCATTTCAAATCCCTACAAAGTCTTACACCCAGATTTTAATTTGCCAGAAATATACTGGGAGACTCAAACGTTTATAACGGGTGGCAGGGACAAAGAATCCAGTGAAATTTTTTTAAGTGAATTATCTAGAAACTACCTTGAGCAGTTAATTAGGGAATCAACTCGTGGCGATAGCATATAGTTATTTTGGTGACAAATAGACCCGAACTATTTGAAACAGATAACGCAGAACAGGGAATCATCGATCATAAAGCGGTTACAGCCGTAAAAAGAAATATTATAAAGGTAGGAAGATTTTTCTGTTATCAAAAGTGACAAAAAGCAGATTTAGAGTACTTGGCGGCTCAACACAAAATTTTATCTCAAGTACAGATAGTGTTGAGAATCAGTGGACAAAGTTCAAAACCATCGTACAATATGCATTAGATGACTATATGCCAAGCAAGATCGTAAGAGATGAGAAAGAGCCACCGTGTTACAACAACCGAGTTAGGAAACTGCTACGGAAGCAAAGGGAACTTCAGAGCAAACATAAACGTAGCAAAAGCCTTGCAGACAAACAAAAATTACACGAAGCGAAATGTAGTGTGAGGAGGGCTATGCGAGAGGCGTTCAATGTAAAGTTCTATGTCCTGACTTGGAAGAAAATCCTAAGAAATTTTGGTCTTATGTCGAAGCGGTAGGAGGATCAAAACGAAATGTCCACACACTCTGTGACCAAAATGATACTGAAACAGAGGATGACAGACTAAAGGCATAAATACTAAATGACTTTTTCCAAAGCTGTTTCGCTGAGGAAGACTGCACTGCAGTTCCTACTCTAGATTGTCACACAAATGACAAAATGGTAGACATCGAAATAGATGAGAGAGGCATAGGAAAACAATTATAGTCGCTCAAAAGAGAAAAGGCTGCTGGACGTAATAGGATACCAGTTCGATTTTACACAGAGTACGCGAAGGAACTTGCCCCCCTTCTTGAAGCGGTGTACCGTAGGTCTCTATAAGAGCGTAGCGTTCCAAAAGGTTGGAAAAGGGCACAGGTCATCCTCATTTTCAAGAAGGGACGTCGAACGGATGTGCAGAGCTATAGTCCTATATCTCTAACGTCGATCAGTTGTAGAATTTTGGAACACGTATTATGTTAGAGTGTAATGACTTTTCTGGAGACTAGAATAGAATCGGCATGCGTTTAGAAAAAGACGATCGTGTGAAACCCAGCACGCTCTATTCGTCCACGAGACTCAGAGGGCCATTGACATGGGTTCCCAGGTAGATGCCCTGTTTCTTGACTTCCGCAAGGTGTTTGATACAGTTCCCCACCAAAGGAAGATCATATGGACTATCAGACCAATTGTGTGATTGGATTGAAGAGTTCCTAGATAACAATACGCAGCATGTCATTCTCAATGGAGAGAAGTCTTCCGAAGTAAGAGTGATTTCAGGTGTGCCGCAGGGGAGTGTCATAGGACCGTTGCTGTTCACAATATATATAAATGACCTTGTGGGTAATATCGGAAGTTCACTGAGCCTTTTTGCGGATGATGAATCTCAACGTAGACAAGTGTAATGTGCTGCGAATACAGAGAAAGAAAGATCCTTCATTATTTAGATACAATATAGCAGGTCAGCAACTGGAAGCAGTTAATTCTATAAATTATCTGGGAGTGGGCATTAGGAGTGATTTAAAATGGAATGACCATATAGAATAAATCGTCGGTAAAGCAGACGTCAGAATGAGATTCATTGGAAAAATCCCAAGGAAATGCAGTCCAAAAACAAAGGAAGTAGGTTACAGGACACTTGTTCGCCCACTGTTTGAATACTGCTCGCCGGGTGGGATCCGTGCCAGATAGGATTGATAGAAGAGGTAGAGAAGATGCAACGGAGAGGATCATTTAGTAATTTCGAAAGCGTTACGGAGATGATAGATAAACTCCAGTGGAAGACTGCAAGAAAGACGCTTAGTAGCTAGGTACGGGCTTCTGTTGAAGTTTCGAGAACATACCTTTACCGAGGAGTCAAGCAGTATATCTACGTATATCTCGCGAAGAGACCATGAGGTTGAAATCAAAGAGATTTGAGGTCACACAGAGGCGTACCGACAGTCATCTTTTCCACGAACAATACGAGACTGGAATAGAAGGGAGAACTGATAGAGGTACTCGAGGTAACCTCTGCCACACACCTTCAGGTGGCTTGCGGAGTATGGATGTAGATGTATAAGCTGGCCAATTCAAACTGTGACTCACTGATATTATAACCAAACGATACCGCGTTTTCTTCGTTTTGTGAAGTACACAGTTTTATATTTCTGAGCAGATGTGTAAACTGAGAGTGTCATATGTTAGGCTCACACAAAGGTGTGTTTGTTATAGCGTTTTGCATCTGACGGCTTACCAATTTCTAAGCTGTCCTAGCTATTTATGTTGTATGTAAGTACACTTTAACGATTTGATATGAACATATTATGACTTCCGTTAATTCTGTGTTCGAATCGCTGTACTGTATCCAGGTCATTAGGAAACTAGTGGCAGAAACAAAGATTCAATCATATGCCGGGTAGTTATAATTAAACTGACGATATTCCAAGCGCTGCAGTGCGGGCTGTATACACTGCACGTCGCTGATGAATTGTAGGGATATTCACCAAGATTAATAATGGTTTTACTATCTAAGCAAATAAATTTATTCTTCATAAACTAAATCCATCCACCAACAAATTGATCCACTCGCGGAGTATGGTGAAAAAAAGTAATAATTCCACTTTCTACCAGAAGGTGAAAGTATGGCGCCATAAGCAATCATAATGTGAAATGTTTCCTGTCTTGACGTCAGTATGCTGTTTTTCGTTTGGCGACGCCTTTCGATTTCATTTGTGAAGTGGCTGTTGGTGTTAAGTGCACTGTTGGTAAAGTTGTTTGTATCAGAATATCAGCAACAGCAGCGCTGCATTGCGGTAATCTCCTAAAGCAACAGTTGCGTAGACGCGCCATGTCAGCAAATGAGCTAAAACATATAAGAATATGATCAAGAAGTCTGAAGAAACCGCTGAATTAGTTGGTGCAACAGGGAGTGGGAGGCAAGTTGATGAAATTTCTGTAACTGTAGCCGACGGGCAGCACAGGCCCCAAATTCTGCAGCCTGCGCCCGAGCTGTGTCACGGGAATTTTCTCCACCTGGCCAACAAGTCAAGAGATATAATGGCGCATTTTGTACTGGTGTCCCTACAAGATTCAGTATGTCCGCTGTGGACGGACGAGGCACTTTTATTCTGTATGGTGCCCTGTACGCACATAATGGTCCCAAATGGGATTCTACTCTGCCACAAGCTCTGCAGAAACATCCACCGCACTCAGCTTATGTGACTGTGTGTCGGGGTTTCGCGAACACCTTCATTCTCGACCCGTTTTTCTTCGAGGAGATGACATCTCGTGGGACGTTAGATGTACAGCGACATCTGCACGTTATAAGGATCTCCTTGTGCAACATGTGATTCCAGTTTTGCAAGAACGCAGCGGTGTCCACAGCACTATTTTTAGGCAAGATGCAGATATTTCGCTTGCCTGGTGAAAGATTCGATTTGAGAAATCTTCGGTAACGATAGCATCATCTCTAGGAAATTTCAAGATGTGTGGCTTTTCAGATCCCCCAACATAAACCCCTGTGACTTCCGGTTGTGGAGATATCTGAAAGATCGTTACTATTAGTGATGATCTGGACTCTTCCTGATCTGAAGAACAGCATACGACAACATACAGCTCTGATACAACAGATATGCTGCTACCAGCTGCCACATTTTGTTGAGTCAGGAGGCCATTTTGAACACAAGTGGTACCATATCCTAATAAACGTACCAGACTCACCGTTATCAAGTGTCTGATCGTTGCTCTCCTGTACCTGCACCCACTCCACATTCTGAATGCTTACAGGCCCATGTTTTTCACATGGTGTTAGAAAGTAATACTATTATTTTTTCAGCACACTCCGCGTGCACAGCGATTAATGAACATACCTGCGATGTTTTGGCGTCTTGCAATGTGTACAGTCCGCACTGCAACACTCAGAACACCATCAGTTAAATTATGAAAACCAGTAATCATAGGGTCTTCTCGAAATAATAAATGAATGTAATCTGGAAGGGATTTTTGACAATGCATCTAAAAATGTGACAAATCACTTTGCGTCACATTTTTACACACACTGTCTCAATCTTCATACGCATTGTAATAGTTATAGGTACGAAATTCAAAGTACGTCGCTTTATGGGGAAGTTGGAGATTTCTAATGTTTCTCTGATCCATAATTAGAAGGTTTCTGTCACATCTAGAATTTGTATAATTTGTCTGTGTCCGACTTCATGAATTTATATTTCATTTAATTACTAGTTTCCATTACTTTTGCTGAGATTGATGAGACATAAGCATGAACAAGTCTACGTGTTTCGCTCATTGGGGCTAACACTGGCATGATACAAAATCTGCAATATCACCGCTTGATGGTAACACACACAGCACGCCACATTAGTACAACTGTTACAGGTTTCTTAACTGCTACCAGTCCAAGCGGGATGTGTACGACGGTAATTAAACTTCAGTGTGTCATGTTGCACTTCCGGTGTAAACATATGGTGTGTACACAGTACAAGTGAAAATAGAACGCAAAAATAATATTTAGTGACGCATATTAGTCTGCTTAACAGTTTATGGATTGAAGCTGCTGCTAAGCATAATATACAGGAGACTTGAAAAGAAAGTTCATTATCTGTTAGATGACCATCAGTTCTGTATTAGAAAAGGTAAGAACGCTAGAGAAACAGTTGTGACATTGCGTTTGATGTTGTTGTTGTGGTCTTCAATCCTGAGACTGGTTTGATGCAGCTCTCCATGCTACTCTATCCTATGCAAAGTTCATCATCTCCCAGTACCTACTGCCACCTACATCCTTCTGAATCTGTTTAGTGTATTCATCTCTTGGTCTCCCTCTACGATTTTTACCCTCCACTCTGCCCTCCAATACTAAATTGGTGATCCCTTGATGCCTCGGAACATGTCCTACCAAGCGATCCCTTCTTCTGGTCAAGTTGTGCCACAAACTCCTCTTTTCCTCAATTCTATTCAATACCTCCTCATTAGTTACGTGATCTACCCATCTAATCTTCAGCATTCTTCTGTAGCACCACATTTCGAAAGCTTGTACTCTCTTCTTGTCCAAACTAGTTATCGTCCATGTTTCACTTCCATACATGGCTACACTCCATACAAATACTTTCAGAAACGACTTCCTGACACTTAAATCTATACTCGCTGTTAACAAATTTCTCTTCTTCAGAAACGCTTTCCTTGCCATTGCCAGTCTACATTTTATATCCTCTCTACTTCGACCATCATCAGTTATTTTGCTCCCCAAATAGCAAAACTCCTTTACTACTTTAAGTGTCTCATTTCCTAATCTAATTCCCTCAGCATCACCCGACTTAATTCGACTACATTCCATTATAATCGTTTTGCTTTTGTTGATGTTCATCTTATATCCTCCTTTCAAGACACTATCTATTCCGTTCAATTCCTAGTCCTTTGCGGTCTCTGACTGAATTACAATGGCATCGGCGAACCTCAAAGTTTTTACTTCTTCTCCATGGATTGTAATACCTACTCCGAACTTTTCTTTTGTTTCCTTCACTACTTGCTCAATATACAGATTGAATAACATCGGGGAAAGGCTACAACCTTGTCTCACTCCCTTCCCAACCACTGCTGCCCTTTCATACCCTCGACTCTTATAACTGCCATCTGGTTTCTGTACAAATTGTAAATAGCCTTTCGCTCCCTGCATTTTACCCCTGCCATCTTCAGAATTTGAAAGAGAGTATTCCAATCAACATTCTCAAAAGTTTTCTCTAAGTCTACTAAAGCTGAAAAAGTAGGTTTGCCTTTCCTTAATCTTTCTTCTAAGATAAATCGTAAGGTTAGTATTGCCTCACGCGTTCCAATATTTTTACGGAATACAAACTGATTTCCCCGAGGTCGGCTTCTACCAGTTTTTCCATTCGTCTGTAAAGAATTCGTGTTAGTATTTTGCAGCTGTGACTTATTAAACTGATAGTTGGGTAATTTTCACATCTGTCAACACCTCCTTTCCTTGGGATTGGAATTATTATATTCTTCTTGAAGTCTGCGGGTATTTCGCCTGTCTCATACATCCTGCCCACCAAATGGTAGAGTTCTATCAGGACTGGCTCTCCCAAGGCCTTCAGTAGTTCTAATGGAATGTTGTCTACTCCCGGGGCCTTTTTTTGATTCAGGTCTTTCAGTGCTCTGTCAAACTCTTCACCCAGTATCGTATCTCCCATTTCACCTTCATACATCCTCTTCCATTTCCATAATATTGCCCTTGTATAGACTCTCTATATACTCCTTCCACCTTTCTACTTTCCCTTCTTTGCTTAGAACTGGGTTTCCATCTGAGCTCTTGAGATTCATACAAGTGGTTCTCTTTTCTCAAAAGGTCTCTTTAATTTTCCTGTAGGCAGTATCGATCTTACCCCTTTTGAGATAAGCCTCTACATCCTTACATTTATACTCTAGCAATCCCTGTCGATCTAATTTTTGAGACGTTTTTATTCCTTTCTACCTGCTTCATTTACTGCATTTTTATATTTTCCCCTTTCATCAATTAAATTCAATATTTCTTCTGTTACCCAAGGATTTCTACTAACCCTCGTCTTTTTACCTAAGTGATCCTCTGCTGCCTTCACTACTTCAACTCTCAAAGCTACCCATTCTTCTTCTACTGTATTTCTTTCCCTCATTCCTGTCAATTGTTCCCTTATGCTCTCCCTGAAACTCTGTACAACCTCCGGTTTAGTCAGTTTATCCAGGTCCCATCTCCTTAAATTCCCACCTTTTTGCAGTTTCTTCATATTTAATCTACAGTTCATAACCAATAGATTGTGGTCAGAGTCCACATCTGCCCCTGGAAATCTCATACAATTTAAAACCTGGTTCCTAAATCTCTGTCTTACTATTATATAATCTGTCTGAATCCTGTCAGTATCTCCAGGCTTTTTCCACGTATACAAACTTCGTTTCTTATTCTTGAACCAAGTGTTAGCTATGGTTAAGTTGTGCTCTGTGCAAAATTGTACCAGGCGGCTTCCTCTTTCATTTCTTAGGCCCACTGCATATTCACCTTATATATTCCTTCTCTCCCATTTCCTACTACCGAATTCCAGTCACCCATGTCTATTAAATTTTCGTCTCCCTTCACTATCTGAATAATTTCGTTTATTTCATCATACATTTCTTCACTTTCTTCGTCATCTGCAGAACTAGTTGGCATGTAAACTTGTACCACTATAGTAGGCGTGGGCTTCGTGTCTATCTTGGCTACAATAATGCGTTCACTATGCTGTTTTAGTAGCTTACCCGCACTCCCATTTTTATGCATTATTAAACCGACTCCTGCATTACCCCTATTTGATATCGTATTTGTAACCCTGTATTCGCCTGACCAAAAGTATTGTTCCTCCTGCCAGCGAACTTCACTAATTCCTACTATATCTAACTTTAACCTATCTATTTCCCTTTTTTAAATTTTCTAACCCACCTGCTCGATTAAGGGATCTGACATTCCACGCTCCGATCCGTAGAACGCCAGTTTTCTTTCTCCTGATAACGACGTCCTCCTGAGTAGTCCCCGCCCGGAGATCCGAATGCGGAACTATTTTACTTCCGGAATATTTTACCCAAGAGGACGCCATCATCATTTACCCATACAGTAAAGCTGGATGTCCTCGGGAAAAATTACGGCTGTAGTTTCCCCTTTCTTTCAGCCGTTCGCAGTACCAGCACAGCAAGACCGCTTTGGTTAATGTTGCAAGTCCAGATCAGTCTATCATCCATACTGTTGCCCCTACAACTACTGAAAAGGCGGCTTCCCCTCTTCAGGATCCACATGTTTGTCTGGCCTCTCAACAGATACCTCTCCGTTGTGATTGCACCTACGGTACGGCTGTCTGTATCGCTGAGGCACGCAAGCCTCCGCAACAACGGCAAGGTCCATGGTTCTTGGGGGGGGGGGGGGGTTGAAAATAGTGCAAGATGTGCGAAACAGCGAGAAAACAGGAGTTAGCTACAGGGAAATACGGGTGGTAGACAGTATGTACAAGAAAAAGGGGGAGAATGGCAGACCAAGAACGACGTGCTAGGATTAAGAACGGCGAAGACAGGAATGCAGTCTTTCACCCTACTGTTCGATGTATGTTTCGAAAGATTAAAAGAAAGATTCAAGAGGATTGAAATTCATAGTGAAAGGATATCAATGGTAAGACTCGCTAATGACATTGCTATCCTTAGTCAAGGTGAAGAAGAAATGTAGATTCTGCTGAACGGAACGAACAGTCTAATGAGTACAGAATATGGAATGAGAGTTAGCCGGAAAAGTGAAAGGAATGAGAAGTAGGAGAAATGAGAATAGCGAGAACCTTAATATTAAAATTAGTGATCACAAAGCAGAAGAATCAGGGAAATTTTGCGCCCTTGAAAACAAAATAATCCGTGAGGAACGAACAGGGACCACATAAAAAGCAAATATTCATAGGCAAAGAGGGCATTCCAGGCCAAGAGAAGTCTTCGGGTATCGAACGCAGGCCTGAATTTGAGGAAGAAGTTTCAGAGAATGTACGCTTAGAGCACATGATTGTATCGCAGTGAGATACAAGAATATGAACAGGTAAAACCGGTACAGGAGATAATCGAAGCGTTTGAGATTTGGTGCTAGAGAAGAACGATGTAAATCAGGTGGACTGTTAACGAATAAAGGGATTCTTCTCAGTATCGACGAAGAAAGGAAGATACTAAAAACACTGACAAGAAGAAGTGACAGGATGATAGCACACATGTTAAGACATCAGAGAATGACCTCCGTGGTACTAGAAGGAGCTGCTGAGGGTAAAAACTGTAGAGAAACACAGAGACTGGAATGCATCCAGCAAATAAAACTGAGGCACCAAAGGAATCGGATGACTGATAAAAAAAATTCGATGATTTCATGACTGCACAGAAGCTGAGGAGAAATTTGAACACCTGTTGAGAGTAGAGTGCCTTGTGCAAGTTTCGCACATACAGAGGAGGTACCGTAGTTAATGGTGGGGATGAAATTATACTATAACAAAAGGAAGAATTACAGAGAATGCTTGCTTACCAGTTGCCATTGACTTCACTATGAAAATTGACATAGTTAGTAGAAATAGTCTTGAAACGTAAACTTTTCGATAAAGTTCCCACGCATTTGATCTCAAATAACGCCCAGGAACTATTCAGGAAGAAGAAGTACAGTACATCTTCACCATGTTACATTTTGTAATTTGCTGGACATACACACCTGTTAAAAAGAGTGTTTCGTGTATTGTCTATCTGGATACAATTCTACACTCGTATCTGCAGTGTGTTATGAATTCCTTAAAACACCGCCAGATTCCTTTGTAACACTTGATAAGGGCGTACAATTCGCTGCTCCAGCTCTTCAACCTTTTCATCTAGAGTGCTGTACACTTTACATTTCTCAGTGAGGCAGTGGACGGTTTAAATGAAAAGTTGCGAACACTAGGCGTCTTCACTGGTTTAACTAAATCGTTTGACTATGTTGATCACAAAATGTTAATGAAGGGGTTGGACAGTAATGGAGTAAGAGGACTAGCTCCCAATTGGTTCGTATCATACTTTAAGAACAGTAGTGAGAACGGCTATCAGTTGGCGTGTTGTTGGGGTACGATTAAGTAGGTGAGTGCTGGAACTGCTACTGTTTCTTATTTATATAAGTGGTATGGCTTTTGATATGACAGGTGTTTCTAAAATATTCAAGTTCGCTGGTGACTCTTGCTTTGGAGTGAAGGATGTTGAGCGCAACATAGGTAATGCACCAATTAGTGCAGTCCAACTGATGGTAAATCACAATAAATAGCAGTTTTATAGTTTCTGACACACAGTTCAAATAAAACTGGCGTTTTGATTACACAGCAAACGCCTGTGATCAGTGAGTCTCGACGATTCAAATTCCCAGGTGTTTACATTACTTAATGCTGCAATACTTACCATAAGAACAGTATCTGTAATAAGTGGTTTTCCAGTACGAAGATTAGTCCGTTAATTTTCATTCCCTTATAACATGCGGCATTGTATTCTGCAGTAACTCTTCCCATTTACAAAGGGTATTCTGGGCTGAGAAACGGACAGTTCGAGAAATATCTGGTACAGGAGTCTGGAAATTCTGACATTTGTCTCTCAATAAAGAGCCTATTTCCTTTCATGTTGGTCGTTGTCAACAATATGAGCTTATTCTCAAGAATTAGCAGCTTTCGATCAGTTAATATTAGGCATAAACCCAGTTTCCATTTGGACCACACCTCAATGACTTTTGTGCAGAAAGATGTGCAGTATTCTGCACCAACCTCTGTGGCCGAGTGGTTCTAGGCGCTTCAGTCCGGAACCGCGCTGCTGTTACGGTCGCAGGTTCGAATCTTGCATCGGGCATGGATGTGTGTGATGTCCTTAGGTTAGTTAGGTTTCAGTAGTTCTAAGTTCTAGGGGACTGATGACGTCAGATGTTAAGTCCCATAGTGCTTAGAGCCATTTGAACCATTTTTTTAGTATTCTGCGGTATCTATTTCCAATAACCCACCACAAGAATTAAAAAATTAGTGGTAATGGTCACACTTCCAAGCCTAAACTGAAGAATTTCCTCATGGTTCACAGCTTCTATTCCTTCGGGAAACTCCTGGAAGACCGCGAAGAAAATTCCTGTGTTATATTGTTGATTAAGCTAATTTATATTCAGCAGATTGTCATCTGTATAGGATTCTTGTAAATTTTGTTTTATGTATTATTAATTTTACCGATGTGATGGAGATTTGGCTCAGTTTGGTTCTATGGAAATGGAAAGGTAAAATAAAAAAAATAGAAAACACAAGAAAACTCAGAGGATAGAAGGGAGGCGATCTCTGAGGACAAGGTATATTCCATGTTTGACCTATCATTCTTGGACTATACTGGCGGGCTAGATTTCGTAAACTAGCAGCAAAGTTTGGGAGTTCCAGTTACGTACCATATTCCCCAACCGTGAACCACGGGTGAAAAGTTATCTAAATCAGAAAGATCACATTTCAAACACAAATTTACTAGATCAATATTTCTTACTGATGTCGGGGCAGCTCGTAACCAGGAATTCCAAACTACTTCACAAAATGCTCGTCTGCAGGCACATGTTTAGTGGAATGTTTTTGTTTCTGCTATCTTATACGTTAACACCTTTCATTAACTGTGATACACCGTGTACAAAATCATTACAAAGACCTGTCTAGTTGGGGTTTTATCATCGTTAGCAGACCAACTATAAATTTCAAATTTTCGTTTCAGATGGCCGGTTCGAAAATGGTTCAAATGGTTCTGAGCACTGTGGGACTTAACTCCTAAGGTCATCAGTCCCCTAGAACTTAGAACTACTTAAACCTAACTAACCTAAGGACACCACACACATTCATGCCCGAGGCAGGATTCGAATCTGCGATCGTAGCGGTCGCGTGGTTGCAGACTGTAGCGCCTAGAACCGGTCGGCCACTCCGGCCGGCTCACAGATATCCGGATTGGGGTTCCATATTCAGATCGGAACTGCCATGATTATTATTTGCTACCATCATAATGGAATCACCTTGTATGTACAAAATATGGTGGGATTTTATAGCAGCTTATCTGAACGAGACAACGTCCCTGCCATTGGCACGCGCACCGTTCGCGAATTAGGGCCTGTTAAATGCAAAACCGGAGCGAAGCCCTGCCAGGCGGGTGGGATGCAAATAAACAGCAGGCGCCCGCGGCCGTGCACCCGCCGTCATGTGCCTCGTATTGTAAATTCATGACGGGGGACGGAGCGCCAGCTTGTTTTCGCTCAGCGGTCAACCGCGCGAGCGCGACGGCTCACAAGTCTGGCTGTCCAGCGCACCGTTTCCACAGCCGCGGCGAGGCAAGGCGCGTGCCACCTCACTGGCCGCGTTGCACTTCGTTCCGTCGACACTCAAATCCAGTCACTGCTGCAAGTGGAGCTCTGTCGGGTGCTTGCAAGACTCCTTTCGTTATAAGAGTGCTGAACAACATCTGGGAATAGTCACATATCTCGTAACTTTACGCGCAGCTTCTCAACATACAGTTTTTATATGATGGTTCAGCAATCCGTAAAGGTTCTGGCCATGGCACAGATTCGTAGTACTTCGAGTCGTAGATCAAGCGACAATGAAAGTAAGTTTCCGCGGCCGGCGTCAAGGTGATTAAAGTTCCTTAGGGTGTTACATTGAGTCATTGTCCGCCCCGCCGCAGTTGAGTCGTCAGCGCGACAGAATGTCAATCCTAAGAACCCGGGTTTGATTCCCAGCTGGGATGGAGATTTTCTCCGCTCAGGGATTGGGTGTTCTGTTGTGCTAATCATCATTATTTCATCCCCATCGACGCGCAAGTCGCTGAAGTGGCGTCAAATCGAAAGACTTGCACCCGGCGAACGGTCTAGCTGACGGGAGACCCTATTCACACGACAACTGAGTCGTTCTATAAAACGTAAATTACTTTATAGATACATTATAAAAGCGACATTCCGGGTGTACTACAATGGCCTTCTTCAGGGCAAAACTGGAAGATTGTTTCAATCTGTCGATGTCAATATACCATATTTTTGGAACGTTATTGACCCTAGAATATAAGGGTTACTGATGTCGAAAACAAAGAGTAGGAAGGAGGCAATTCGTAGTCTATCCAACGTTTCGTGCCATACAGTGTCAGAGGTCTGAACGTGGTAGCGAAGCTATAATATCTGAAACAGGGAAATGATAAATTTCAAGCTGTATATAGTGGAGTCAGTAAACTGAAGGAAGTCAAGGTTTTCTGGGCAGATTAGTATAGGATAAAACCGACAGCAGCTGAAAATGGTACAACAGAAGTAGAATTCGTTATCAATAGAGGGTGCGCTCGGAGAGTGAGTTACTTTGAAAAGTTCACCGGAATACACAGCAAACCAAAACCGACGGCGGTAGTACAGGTGTAAGTAGGCTGTTTGGGTTTTTATATTGGTAACGCCACATAGCGCTCTGTATGAAAATCACTGGATGTGCTGTGTGCAGTCAGTGGCTAGTTTGCATTGTTGTCTGCCATTGTAGTGTTGGGCTGTTGGCTGTTAACAGCCGTAGTGTTGCGCAGTTGGAGGTGAGCCGCCAACAGTGGTGGATGTGGGGAGAGAAATGTACGGATTTTTGAAATTTGTAGGACTGGATGTCATGAAGTGCTATATATATTATGACTTTTGAACACTAGTAAGGTAAATATATTGTTTGTTCTCTATCAAAATCTTTCATTTGCTAACTATGCCTATCAGTAGTTAGTGCCTTCAGTAGTTGGAATCTTTTATTTATCTAGCAGTAGTGGCGCTCGCTGTATTGCAGTAGTTCGAGTAACGAAGATTTTTGGTAAGTTATTTGTGAAAGGTATAGGTTAATGTTAGTCAGGGCCATTCTTTTGTAGGGACTTTTGAAAGTCAGAGTGCCTTGCGCTAAAAATATAGTATCTCAGCTTAAGCATAGTCATGTATTACTGTTTAAAGGGGACGTTTCATATAGCGACCCTGACAGGATGCCTCACTGGAATCTCCTGATTTTTTCTTGTAGTTTGTGTAATTACTACAGTCTTTGTTTATTGCTAGCACGTAATTGTAGAGAGAATTTCCTTTGTAGTTGTAGTTTTTCAATATTGTACAGTAAAACAGTTGTGGCATGCAAGTAGATTTGCACCAAGTATTTCGCAGCTGCGCTTTCAATTCACTAGATATTATTTTCAATGCTATGTTAATGTGTTTTCTTATTTTGCTCTTCAAATTGTGCTTTTCTGTGTTGTTGTGTGAAATATTGTGACAATAATGGCGTTTGGAAAACGTAATACTAGGCTCCAAAGTAAACTGAGAAATGACAGTGAAGACAAAAGCAGTGTGTTAGCACCACCGTGTAATGAATTAACTAATGTTCAAACTACTAATTTGGTAATTGTGCATAGGGATGTGAATGTTCCCAGTGCAAATTCACTGCCGAAAAGCACTGAGGAACATGTTTCAGACACCAGTGCATTGTTATTACAATTAATGCAACAAATGGGACAAAAGCTTCAAAAATTAGACACAATGGAACAAAATCTTCGAAAGTTAGACACAATGGTACATCACCAGAGTCAAACACAGCAACAGTTTGACGCAATGGAACAAAATCAAAAACAGTCACAGCAACAGCTTCAAAAGTTGACACCGCGCTTGAACAAAAACGTGAAGATTTAACTACTGAGTTATATAAAATCAAATCGAAATCTTAAAAACTCTGTAATGATGTAAAAACACAAATTTGTGAGCATTTCCAACCTATTTTTTCGCAGCATGAAAATGCATTACAGAATCACGAAGCAGCTATAAAACAACTGCAAGCCATTGTTCATGAAAATCATGAGACCTTGTGGGCTAAAATTGACTCAGTTGCATCTACCGATCCGGTTACGCAACTTTCAAATTCAGGAAAACTTAAAGAACACAGTAGACACGATTTCAGCACAAATGGACACTCTGCAACTTGGTTCAGAAAAACACACTGAGGAAATAAGTACACTATCGGAGAAAGTAGCAGAACTTTCGGATCAGTTCACTAACTTATCTGCAAAGGAAGATGATGATCTGAATGACACAAGACTTGTAGCCATCACCGACACAGAAGGGCGTGAACAAATTAAGAAATTCAAACAAAATCAGAATCAAATTAATACGCAATACAAAAGAGAATTCCGGGAAGTACAAGATCAGTTGGCATAAGTAATACAAAAATTTAATATTTTAGAGGACACTCGCGCTCCAATACGGGAAGAGGGACATAGGAATACGGAGCAGCCACTAAATAATAACACAGCGCATTTCGGAAATTATGAAAGAAATTGGCAAGGCGCACCGAATTTTGAAATGGAACCACCGAAACGACGTAACAATGACCGACATGCGAGTCTACGACACGATGATTTTGACTATAAGCTGTTCATTACTACACGTAAATTCAAAACATTTAAGAATTCAGGCAACGATATTCATCCACGACTATGGCTTCATCAATTCTCTCATTGTTTTCCTCGCAACTGGTCATTGCAGCACAGATTAGAACTTATGTGTGGCTACTTAGAGAATGAACCAACTGTAAGAATGCGATCGGTCATTTACGATTGTCACAGTGAAGGAGAATTTTATCACGCCTTCCTCTCAGCATATTGGTCTCAAGCTACAGAAGACCGAGTAAAACATAGCATCATAATGATGAAACATTTTGAACAATCTGAATTTTCCAATCTTGTGAAATATTTTGAAGACATGTTGCACAAGAATCAGTACCTGTCAAACCCTTACAGCCCCTCAGAACTCATCCGCATTTGCTTAATCAAATTGCCTGAACATTTACGACATGCTATTTTGGCAGGACGTTGCAAAGACGACATTGAAGCTTTTCAGGGACTGTTCCAAGAATTGGAAATTGACACTGACAATCACGGAATGCGAAAACAGGAACATAACAATTACAGGTCACATCCGTCACAAATCCTCCACGAAAGAAATAATAACTGGACACGAGAAGGCTATTCTTACAGCGTAAATCGTGACCAAAACACACCACCCGTATGACAACCGTTGGCAGAGTAAAAATATATACAGAGGAAGATCGCACTTCCGTAGTAATGAATATGACAGACAATCATAGAATCAGACAATATGACAACAAGAACTATTATTATCACAGAAGACAGAATAACTTCAGACGCAGCGGTCCAACGTTCAGTGATAATTCAGGGAGAAATTCTCCACCACGTGACCGACAAGAAAAAAACTACAGGAACTACCGACGTGACGACAGTCGATATAATCATAACGACAGACCTGAATTTCATCAGAACTGGCGGGTTTCAAACAAGGCTGGGCCCTCTCGACAAGGTGAATTTGTAGAAGTTAGGTCTCCAAATCCCAATAATGACGCACGCCAACAAAGAGATAGGAGACAATGACTCGCACCGGAGGCAGCCACGTGCGCCGGCTGGCTCAGAGAAAAATAACTTAGACGCAAACCCTGAGAAAAATTCCAGTTTTCTTTACCGATGTACACCGCATAATAATTGCATTCAAGTTCAAACTCTGATTACTAAGAAGAGTACAGGATTACACCACATTTCACATGTAAAACCGTTTATTGAAAGATAATCGTCTTCTTAACTTAGTATTTGCCATAAAACTTTTCTCTTCACGCTACTAATACAATCTGTCATACTTAGAAACTGTTAACATGCAACAATGTTTTGAAGATCACTATCCAATCTAGAACCTAGGGAACATATTTAGACAGTATTTACGAGTGCATTGTTATAGTGAACAGACGAAACAGTGTTATTGTGTATGTACAATCTTGCTTGTTAGTTGCATGATTACGTAACGACTATAAGACTTACGTACTTAGAACATATACTGGTACTGCTAATGAGATTTTAATGCAACATTTTCGTTTACTTGAAAATACATTCTGGATTTAAAGTACTTTCTGAGGGATACCAGATGACATAGTGGTTAGTTTATGTGACAGCTACACGGCGCTACTAATGAGTGACAATTTACAATGTTGCTTTTGCGGTGTTTCTGTTTTATGTCTGCACCGTTTTATGTATTATTCTGGAAAGTAAAATATGTTTTAGTAGTAACGTTTGTGGTGTAGCTACAGTGAGATAGCCTTTTCCATAGCATAACAATACATTATATTATAGTACTTTTTTATCACGGCAAGGTACGTTATAACTACGATATCTATGCGAAAAGCATTTCACTTACTGAGGTAAGTACATTGACTTCAGCAGAACTTTGCTTACAGAGGACGATGACTACGACACTTCCACAGAATTATCTTACAGCATGACGCACATTTAGCGCTACAGGATACGCACTTGAATGGTTAATTTTGTACTTAAACCACTTATTTTTCAAGATTTTTCAATTACAAAGAAAGTTTTCTGTGATACATTTGATTCCATTGCTGTAATCTGTAACACCTGAGAGTATAATTACATTAATCCTCAGGGGGTACATGCCTACTTTGTGTGCCATGTGTCTGGCAAGCACAAGGAGCCCTAGCTAATATGGTATTTGCTTATACAACTTTACACATCGGTACCATATTTCTCTAACACATAAATTACACAGCTATCTGATCATTGAACTGGAAGAGACAAACATTTATTTTACTACTTCAGTGACAGATGTTTACATAATTACACAGTTGAATAACTTCACACTTATGAAACTGTATTTTGTCGGTACTTTGTGAACTGTTCATATTTTTTTTCGGAACCTTTGTGATATTATGAGAACTTTGAATGATATATTTGGTATGAGATCATGATTTTTAAAGTACGTTTTAGGTAGATGACACTATTGAAATGAGCAGAGAATATTTTTATGGTTTAAAATTATTTAAGAAAGTTACGGCGTTTTAGAGATTTGACTGAGGTGTTATGATGTTACTTTTACGACGACAATGTGTATTATGCTGTTGAGGTACGTTTATGATCAATAAGCTGATGCTATAGGAGGAATTTGATTACGCTATACATTTATAATGATGAAATATTGAAGAATGTCGACGAATATGTATGTGTGTAATAAACCAAGGAATAATGAGTAGTGGTTAGCGACTCTGGTTGTGAAAAAGGATGTTGGAAACCGAGAATCGTACTTTAAGAGTTATGAAATGTGTGTATATTCGTGAATGTATCACAATGCCGGCGAAAGTTTTTTGGACACTGTTATATTTACAGGATTTTGTTTCTACAGATTTGAAACACAAATTCTCGACCTGTGAAATTTTTATATGAGACTCACTGTAGTGCAAACAGGTGTCGTAAATATTTCGGTAAGAAAGTTAAGTGACAGCCTGCACATAATGCGTCGTGGGCACCCAGCTGTGCGACATTCGCCTGGAAAAAAACTACTAGTATTTGTCTTTCAGAGGCACAGATAGAGAAAAAAAAGGAGCCCATTATGCTCGCTATTGACATTCCTTTGTAGAAAGCATCGCAAATACGACACGCTCAAACTTGAAAACATATGATTACACTGTGGAGCTCTTAATTTGATATTTATTGAAATGAAATGATGAGAAACATTTCACATCTATTGTCTTGGTAGTTGAAAGAGTGTTTACTTCATTATGAAACGCCATATGGCTAGTGAATGACGTTTCACGCCTTGCTTTGCCTATTTTGTTTAATATCTAGTTTCTAGCTGCACTGCAGCATTGGTTAAAATGAAATTTAATAGATGTACTAATATCACCACTTTCTTTCTACAGACCCAGTAAAGAATAATTTTATGATGTACTTTCGTAGAAAAGAGAGCACAAATAGACATTTCCCTTCACAGGAATTGCAACCATAATTTTTTACGATTTGGTAACCTATTTGGTAGAGTAAGTTCCTCTGATGCGTCACTCCAGTGTTAAGATGTAACATAGGTATTAGACATGGCCATTTTTACTGTAATATTTTTTCTGCTTGAGCTTTGTCATGTTTAGGTATAAGTTATTGCATTTGCTGCTGCTGTTTGCCAGACATAGTGCTACTAAACTTCACTTTGTAATACTCTGTTAAGCTAGTTTTACTACTGATTTATTTTTATTGTTGCTGCACATTGGCTCATATTAGTTGTAATGATGCATTGCTTGGTAATTTAGATTTACTGTAGCTTCCTTTGCCAATTTCCATTTTTTTTGTCATTGCTGTTTGTGTTAATTGTTTTGTGTTGCTGCATTGCCTCATACTTTAGTTTATGCATCTGAGCTCAGTAGATTAATGTTAGCTTAAGAGGGGGTAGCCTCTATAAGAGAAAGAGTTGCAATGAATTGAAGGAAATGCACTGAGAGGTTATACGAGAAAAGTACGGAATGCAGGTATAGATAGGACTTTTAGGAATTTAGGAAGAACGAAGGGAGATCTCAGAGAAGTAAAGAAAGTTTTGTTTGCAAAATACTGCAGTAAAACAAACCCTGTCCTTTCCTTGTGTTATCCCACTATCTGTTTGTGTACCCTTGTGTATTTAAGTTCTTCCTGTCTTTATATGTTTAGCTAATAGGATTTATGTTGTAGAATTTTTCTAGTACCAAGCTACATTCATTATGATGAGGAATACTGTTATGCTCAAATATAATTTGCATTAATAATATGTAAAGATGTTTAACCATTATTTATTCTGTTTTGTTTTAATGCTCACGTGTGAAGTTGATGTTTCGAAAGTTAATCAGACCTTTTATGTATTTACTTGTGTCATAATTCCTGTAACACTGATGTATATGTTTATTTCCATTCTTTTGTAAAGCCCCTATTACTTCAAATGTTATTTGTATTGTTATGTTTTTAATGATGTATTTTGTACCATTATTATAGTATTCTTATGTTATAAAATTGTAATTGACACCAGTTCATTAAATTAAGTAACATGTAAGTTACATTTCACTGCACATGTTTCTGTTGGTCATAGTATATGGACAATATGTGAGAAGTAGGGACTGATAGTGTTTGCACGTGTGTTAATAATTCAGCAAGGGACTGAATAACAGCATTGCTGGTTCTAAGGACATTCCAAAAAAAAATATTTTGTGAGTGGACAAGTGGTGGTTTATGGACTTGCTATATTCTCCGCAAGACTCTTCGATGGTGATTGTACAAATGCACAGTCGCAACAGATGGCTACTGCCCATCTCTACAAGGACTACAGTGGGTCTGCACCTCTGGTGGCCCACCAATACCATACACTCTACCAGCACTACAGTGGGTCTGCTCTGTGATTACCTACCTACCAATATTCTTCAACTTCGACTGACTCTGCTGTGGGTTTGCTCTGTTGTGGCCCATTATCTGTCTGCATGTCAACAGTCAGCACTGTCTTTTCGTTGGAAGGACAGCAATACTTCTTCAAGACTGCATGGAAATCCACTACTTCCGTTTGCATTTTCTTTTACTGCTCAGCCTTTGAGAAAGAAAACTGCTATTTTACTGCGATGAATCATCAGGACTGTCTTTATGGACTGTGAGAAAATTTCAGATTTTGACCAACATTGTATCAATAAGTGTGTTTATATGATTTTTTTGTTACTGTAGTCGTGAAATTTTTTTTTTGCAAATATGTATTGACCACTGCCCAAACAAATTGTAATTTTTTTTTGTGGGGAGCATGGGGGCTATGTAAGTAGGCTGTTTGGGTTTTTATACTGGTAACACCACGTAGCGCTCTGTGTGAAAATCACTGGCTTTGTCGTGTGCAGTCTGTGGCTAGTTTGCATTGTTGTTTGCCATTGTAATGTTGGACTGTTGGCCGTTCACAGCGCTAACGTTGCGCAGTTTGTGAGTCGCCAGCAGTGGTGGATGTGGGGAGAGAAATGGCGGATTTTTTAAATTTGTAAGACTGGATATCATGAACTGCTATATATGTATTATGACTTTTGAAGACTAGTGAGGTAAATATATTGTTTGTTCTCTATCAAAAATTTTTATTTGCTAACTATGCCTATCAGTAGTTAGTGCCTTCAATAGTTGGAATCTTTTATTTAGCTGGCAGTAGTGGCGCTCGCTGTATTGCAGTAGTTCGAGTAACGAAGATTTTTATTAAGTTATTTGTGAAAGGTATAGGTTAATGTTAGTCAGGGCCATTGTTTTGTAGGGATTTTTGAAAGTCAGATTGCGTTGCGCTAAAAATATTGTGTGTCAGATTAAGCACAGTCATGTATAAGTGTTTAAAGGGGACATTTCACAGGTATACATGCCAATGTCGCAAGCAGAAGATGAAGAGATAAAGTATATAAGGATTTTGAACGGGTGATTCTGTACATTAAGGGAGACGAAAATACAGTAGTCACGTGGGATCGGAATGCGGTTGCCGGGGATGTAATAGATGAAAGTATTACGAGAGAATATGGGTTGGGCTCTAGGAACGAGAGAGGAGAAAGACTGAGCTGTGTATAAATTTCAGATGTTAATACGGCATAATCAACTCAGTAATCAAAATAGGAGGTTGTATACTTGGAAAAGGCCGAGAGATACGGGAAGATTTGAATTAGATTAGGCCAAGACCAGGCAGAGATTCTGAAATCAGATACTGGACTGTAAGGCGTACCCAGAACCAGATAAGGACTCAGATCGCAATTTAGTAGTGATCAAGAGTAGGCTGAAATTTAAGAGACTAGACAGAAAGAATCAATGGATTCAGTTGATGAGGAATGGACATATCTAAAAAGGGCAGTCACAGAAGTCAGAAAGAAAAACATAGGTACAAAGATGGTATCTGCGAAGTAACATGTGTAACAGAAGAAATACTTCAGGTGATCGACAGAAGATGGAAGATCAAAAATGTTCCTGTAAATTCAGGTGCATAGAAATACAAGTCACTTAGTAAAAAAAATTAACAGGAAGTGAAGGGAGAAGAAGGCAAAATGTCTCCATGGAAAATGTGAAGAAATCGAAAAAAAATGATTGTTGGTCTAACTATCTCAGCTTATAGAAAAGACAAAACAGCCTTCTCTGACATTAAAAGAAAGAGTGGTAACATTGAGAGTGGAATAGAAATTCCACAGTTAAATGCAGAGGAGAGAGCGGCTAGGAGGAAAGAGAAAGTTGATGGATTCTACGATGGAGAAGACTTATCTGATGTCATGACAGAAAAGAAAACAGGACTCGATATAGGAGAGATAGCGGATTCAGTATTAAAGTCTGAATTTAAAAGAGCTTTGGAAGGTTTAATATCGAATAAGGGAGGTGGATAAATAATATTCCAACATAATTTCTAAAAACATTGGAGACAGGGGAAAGAAAACAATTATTCACTTTGGTGTGGAGAACGTATGAGTCTGGCGATATATCATCTGACTTTAGGAGAAATATCATCCGCACAATTCCGAAGATTGCAAGGGCTGACAAGGGCGAAAATAGTTGCACAATCAGCGAAACAGCTCACTCATCCAAGCTACTTGCAACAATTGTATATAGAATAATGTAAAAGAAAACCTAGGATCTGTTACATGTCGACCTAGTATCTGTTACATGGCGACCATATGGACTTAAGGCAAGGGAAAGGCACCAGAGAAGCTATTCTGAAGTTGCGACTGAAAATGGAAGCAAGACTAAAGAAAAATCAGAACACGTTCATAGCATCTGTCGACCTGGAAAAAGCTTTCGACAATGTCAAATACTTTCAGGTGTTTGAAATAGGGGTAAACTATAGGGAAAGACGGGTACAATATGTACAAGAGCCAACAGGTAACAACAAGAATGGAAGACCAAGAAATAAGTGCTCGGATTAAAACGGGTGCAAGACGGGACTGTAATTTTCCGCCCGTGCTGTTCAATCTATACTCCGAAGAAGCAGTCATGAAAATAACAAGAAAGGTTCAAAAGTGGAATTAAAATCCAAGGTGAAAGGATACGAATGATATGAGTCGCTGATGAAATTGCTATCCTGAGTGAAAGTGGAGAAGAATTACAAGTTCTGCTGAATGGAATGAAGAATTTAATGAGAACGGCATATAGACTGAGAGCAAATCGAAGAAATACGAAAGTAAAGAAAAGCAGCAGAAACGAGAACAGCGAGAAACGTAACATCAGGATTAGTGATCACGAAGTAAATGAAGTTAAGGAATTCTGCTACCTAGGTGCCGAAATAACCTAAGGTGGATGAGAAAGGGAGGCATAAAAAGCAGACTAACACTGGTAAGAAGGGTATTCCTGACCAAGAAACGTCAGCTAGCATCAAACATGAATATAGGGTCAGAAAGTTCTGAGAATGGACGTTTGGAGCCCAGAATTGTAAGGCAGTGAAATATGGAGTGTTTGAAACCAAGGAAAGAAGTGTGTCGAAGCATCTGTGATGTGGTACTACAGAAGAATGTTGAAAATTAGATAGACTGATAAGGTAGGGATCAAGACGTTTCTCCGGAGTAACGAAGAGGGAAGGAATACACGAAAAACACTGACAAGAAGAAAGGATAGGATGGTAAAACATCTATTAGACACCATGGAATAACTGCCTTGGTACTAGAGGGAGCTTTAGATGTAAAAACTATGGAGGAAATCAGAGTCTAGAATAAATCCCGCAAATAATTAAGAGCGTATGTTGCAAGTATTACTCAGATGACGAGGTTGGCTCTTGACAACACTAATTTATTGGGTACTGTGTGCAAGTCAACATCTCATCTAAATAAAACTAGGCTGTTTAAATTCGAAAGTATCCTTTCTTTGTAATAATCTAACCAAATTTATCATTCATAGAGGGATTCTATTTAATCTGGTGCGGTTTCAAATCAACTTCTTTAATTCAGTTTCACAAAAATTTTCATTCCCTTTCACAGGACATGAATAAAAATTGAAACTTAGGTTCAGTTTTAGCTTACGTGTAGGTCCTCGTTGCTATTTTCAAAAGGACCACCAGATTTTACAAGGGTATATCTTCCATACGCCAACAGCCTTGGCGTAGTGGTAACACCGGTTCCCGTCAGATCACCGAAGTTAAGCACTGTTGGGCTGGGCTAGTACTTGGATGGGTGACCATCCGGTCTGCCGAACGCTGTTGTTAAGTGGGGTGCACTCAGCCCTTGTGAGATAAACTGAGAAGCTTCTTGATTGAGGAGGAACGGCTCCGGTCTCGTAAACCAACATACGGCCGTGAGAGCGGACCCTCCATATGCGCATCCAATGACGCCTGGGGGCTGAGGGAGACACGTCGGCCAGTCGGTACTGTTGGGCCTTCCTGACCTCTTCTGGCAGAGTTTAGGTTTTTTATATATCTTTCAAACAAATGTTTATTGTGCCCCAACTGGACACACAACAAACATCAAGTTGATAGTCAACCAAGTGCGATTGTTTGGAGATACTGCATTCGCTTCTACTGCTACGCGGCGTCGTAGTTCATCCATAGCTAACTAGAAGGGAATCAGCAAGTAGTATGCCATGACTCGGTGTTTTCTCCAGTTGCCAACTGAGATGGTTGAAGTCTTTATCCAAACTGGTTCAGTCACACAGGCTCAGCGGGCATTGTGACGAAGCTGTAATGATCGCTGTTTGGCTCCATCAGAAGCACAGTATCCTCAGGGGTGTGGTACAGTGGAGGGCTACTGGTAGTGTCTTGAACCGTCACTCGCCAGACAGGGGAAGAAGTGCTCTAACGTATGGGAATCGGGAACGAGTGCGCGTGTCAGTTAACACAGACCCAGACGTTCTGCACGGCGACCTGCACAAATATTACAACTGCGCCAATGCACGCTCTGACGCTTATTGGATGATCTGAAGTTTCTTCCGTACAAACAGCTTGCTGTTCAAGAACTGAGAGACAGTGACAGGCAAAACAAATTAGCCAGGTGCACTGTTTCATTGATTAACCGAGAAACGCTGTTTATTCACCAACTACTGACGTCCGACGATAAAAAGTTTCTCGTCACTGAATAAGTTAGTAAGCAAAACTTCCAGTACGCTCTCAGGAAAACCTACGACGTTTATTCGAAAAGCCGATGACGAATTCAAACGTTGTGGTACGTTGTACAGCTGAAATGAGTGGGATTTTTGGTAGGAACTGGGAATGCCAACTGTTACTGCGAACTGTTGCACAGTTCCCTCATTGCGGATTTACAGGCAAGAGGGTGTCTGAATAGCAATTGGATTGAGCAGTATGGTGCAACGGCTGAAACAGCACGCCAGCGTATGACCACTCTCCCGACAATCGTTTCAAACGCCGTGTTTAATATCCCGCTTTGTTTATGTGACTTGGCCGTCCCGTTGCCAGATTTAACAGCTCCTGACTACATTCTCTGAGTTATGTGAAGTTTTTGTCAATCATTTGCAGACAGTTGACGAGCATAAGACTGCCATTCGCCATGTAACAAGCCATTCTACGTCATATATGGTATTACGCCTTCAGAGTGCACTCACCCAAACGGGAGACATTTAGAGGAAGTCTTTTTATTTATTTATTTTTTAATTTTTTTAATTTTTTAATTTGGAAGTTTGTGGTAAGTTCTCATGGGACCAAACTGCTGAGGTCATCGTCGCCTAGGCTTACACAGTTCTGAATCTAACTTAAACTAACTTACACTAAGGACAACACACACATCCATGCCCGAGGGAGCACTCGAACCTCCAATGGAGTGAGCCGCGCGGACCGTGACAAGACGCCTCAGACCGAATGGCTACCCTGCGCGGCGAAGTTCTGTCGAATTTCTCATATACTTTGATAATTGCCAATTTATATACTTGTATTTCACACCTGTATTATATCGTTGGTTAAATTTACCATGTTTCGGTTACAATATGAAATTGGTAGGTACCTTTTTGAAACACCCTGTACATATCATACATTGTAATGTTGATGATGTGCCGTTGATTTACCGACTAAATTAAGGTAACACATAAACCATTCACATTAACGTGACTACCCCCTACGTTCGACGTCAGCGTGCAGTAACCACTCACAGACGTCAGATGGCAGCACTAACGGTGGAGAGTATATAAAGCTTGTCGGGGTGTACAGGAGAGCGGTGCAAACACCCAGATTTACCAGGGGACTACAAACAATTGTCATCAAAGTCCCTTCAGCGGACTTTGCTGCGTACGGTCCTCCACAGTAGCGCCTGGTTGATACACCCAAGCTGACTGCTGTTCAATAGCGACGTAGGCTGGAATGTGTACGCCAGTACAGTACCGCAATTCGATGTCCACTGAGAGGGGACAGGTCGCGTCTTGAGATGAATCACGACTTACGCTCCATGCGGCCGTTAGCGTGTACGGCGTGAAACATCTAAAAGCGAACCCTATGCAACAATCGTCGGAAGGGTCTAGACCAGAGGACAATCCGTGGTTGATCTCGTCATTCTGGAAGGGGCAACGGATCAACACAAGTATGTATCTATCCTAGCGGACCGTGTGCACGCCTATCTGCAGTTTGTTTTTTCTCATTACCACGGCATTACCATCAGGACAATGCAACGTGTTAGACAGCTCACAGTATACGTACATGGATCGAATAGCATCAGCATGAGTTTACGTAATCCACCGGCCACCACAGTCCTCGGCTTCAAACCCAATCGAGAATGTGTGGGACCATCTTGATCAGAATGTTCGCGCCGTTGTTCTTCAAACGAGAAATCTAGCGAAGCTGGCCACGCTGCTGGGGTCGGTATGGCTCGACGTCCCAAACGGTACCTTCCAGAACTTCATTGACTCTCTTCCTCTAAGTCTCATAACGGTTCGCCCTGCAAAAGACTTAACAGATGGTCACATTAATATGACTAGACGGTGTATGTTATCTAATAATTGCGGATGTTAACCTCTGTGCAAAAGTGTTGTATTTGCATCAGATGACGGAACTATTAATTTTCTCTCTTACATATCAGGCAGCGGATATTATATGAAAGTGTAGTTTAAAGACAAACATGACTTTCATTATTAATCCCTTATTTAGCACAGGGGAAAATCTAACTAGCACTACTATTTATCGACCGCCTGGACTGATTCTCATAGAAAATTATAGAATGTAATTTAGGACATTAAACTAGGTTCAGAAGTACGTTTTTAGGAGTAGCCCGTGGGTACAAGGAGCTGTTCAGTGTAGCTTGTGAGTCATCTGCAAAAGCCGCACAAGAAATAGTTTCCCGTACATACAGCCGTCCTGAGGCATCTTGATTCTGCAGTGTTCAGTGAAGTTCCAGAACAATGTCATCGAATCAACAGCTTGATAGTTTACAGGGCAGGGTATCATTAGAAACCAACTGTTTCGTTGCCGCCGGCCGCCGTGGCCGAGCGGTTATAGGCGCTTCAGTCTGGAACCGCGCTACCATTACGGTTGCAGGTTAGAATCCTGCCTCGGACATGGATGTGTGTGATGTCCTTAGGTTAGTTAGGTTTAAGTAGTTCTAAGTTCTACGGGACTGATGACCTCAGCAGTTAAGTCCCATAGTAGTCAGAGCCATTTGTTTCGTTGCCCTCAATATGCCTTGTGCAAACACGGTCGAAATTTCTGTTTCTACAAAATGATGCAGCCTAATTTTTAAATGGAAAACCACTCTACAACCGGGATCTTTAATTGGTAGCCAATTTTATATGAAAGCTTCAAATGATTAGGTAAAATTTCTCTCCGGTATCGCTATCAATGAGCAACTCAACGTGAATCTCTGTTTTTCGTTCAAGCAAAATCATCCTACAATTATGAGTATTCCACACAATGTGATATAACAAAGCATTCTGTATTTTACGTTCATATTTAATTAGTGAAAACCAAATACACAAGAAATAAACAGCCAGTTTATCAATAACAAAAATTAGGATGAAACGCGTTAATACTTGCTACAAAAAGCACTTCGCCTCCTGTGTAACGAGGCGTTGTTTCGTTCTCTTCTCTGTATCGCAGCACATTCACGCCGTTGGGCTTGTCTGCGCAAATGCTAGTCATACGAGGAGACCTTCGTATTCTCTCGTAACATTCCTAACACAGCGGTACATGTATTTAATAGGAGCCTCCACTAATGATGTACCTAGTTACCCATGTCGGGACGGCAGAGATACTAATGAAGTGTCAAATTTCAGGTGGAGGCGTCCATAATGGAAGGTTTACTCGGCCGCGAGCCGTGCTGTGGAAACCGGATCTTATGCATGCCGTCCCTCTGACGTGATGGCTGGTTGCAGATTTCGCATCCCGTGTTATCTAAACTGTTTGGAAATGGCCAGCGGCGCAACCGCCGTGGAGCGGCCGGGCAGACTTTGATACTGCCGTATCTCATTAGCGGCGCGCGTCCAAATCATTGGGCAAAGCTTCCACCGTGAAATGAGCAGCACACGAGGCAAACACTCTGATTGCTCATACTCAATTCCTAAAGCGCCCCATCGGCCGGTGCAGCGTTTACGTCTGTTTGTAGTTCCACTGGAATGAAACGCATCCAGTCGCAGATGTCTTCATTCATCGAGACTGCTCGATATACTTCTGAAATATGCGACAGTTGTATGATCTTGACGGTGTCTGTTTGAAGAAAGAATAAGAAACTGAATCACAGCCACGTTCATTGAGGAATACCTTCGAAAATGTAGAATGGGATAAGTTCTTCAGAGCCCAAATTCTATGACGATAGCAGACAAGTAATCAGTAATGTCTTCAGCAACGAAATGGAATAAGAGTGAAAAATTGGGACTGACAGTTTCATCTTACTATGACAGCAATCCAAGTAAGTTTGTTGTTCAGTCTTGTTTAATGCAAATTTTGAAATAGGAAGATAAAGAAAATTTCCGTCCACTAAAAAGGGCGAAGGAAGGATATGTTAGTGCCATAAATTTGGATCAGACACTTTTGGCTGATAGCAAGGAAAATTTAGAATAACGTATGAGACAAATGATCAACATACTTGGCACTTTATAGTTTTAAATAAACAAATAGTTTTAAATAAACAAAGTTAACGTGGAGAGCAGCTGAAATGAGAACAGCTATTTGCTTAACGCTCAAACTGAGGAATGTGCAGATGTAGAAAATGTGAGAGAGTTGTGCTACCGACGAAGAAAGATTTCACACGATGTCAGAGGCAGAGTTTGAGTCAAAGGAGGTCTTATTTGCAGCGTATGTAGTCATGCAGATTAAAAAGAACGTTTTAAAAAATCTGCAAGAATTTGGAATAAGACAGAATTAAATTTTAAATAACAAGACGTAAGACGATGGTAAGTGGACAAGACAGTCTGTAGAAAACTTTCCCAGGAAAGAGAGCCGCCCGCTGTGGCCGAGCGGTTCTAGGCGCTTCCGTCCGGAACCGCGCTGCTGCTACGGTTGCTAATTCGAATCCTGCGTCGGACATGGATGTGTGTGATGTCTTTAGGTTAGTTAGGTTTAAGTAGTTCTGTGTCTAGGGGACTGATGAGCTCAGATGTTACGTCCCATAGTGCTTAGAGCCATTTGAACCATTTAAACCACAAACGTAAGGGAATTGAGCGAAAATTTGTTAGGCGTCCATGAACAGTTCATCTGACCTACAGTGAACTAATTTGTAGCACTAGTCGAATTACAATAATGTATAAAACGGATTGTAGATGTCTGGTGTAGTGCATACACTGCCCGTCAAAAACGTTCCGAGACAGAATATACTGCTGACGTATAAGTGATGTCAGCCGACCACGGTGGCCGAGCGGTTCTAGGCGCTCCAGTCAGGAATCACACGACTGCTACGGTCGCCATCGAATCCTGCCTTTGGCATGGATGTGTGTGATGTCCTTAGATTAGTTAGATTTTAGTAGTTCTAGGTTCTAGGGGACTAATGACCTATGATATTAAGTCCCACAGTGCTCAGAGCCATTTGAACCATTTTTAAGTGATGTCAGCGAAGTATTGGATGTGGAGCCGCAGTATGTCAACATCGTCGTGTCACATATCGCAATGGAGCAACATCCCCTAATGAAGTATTGAACACGTTCTCAAGAATGTTTTGAAGAAGATATAGGTTTGCGCAAAGATTGTCCTACTCATCTTAAACTCCATACACAAACAACAAAGCGTGGAAGCCATCTGCGACTTGACTGAAATGAAAAACCCAAACAGGTTTTTTTTCTAGAAAAAATCGTCAGTTGTGACGGTACTTGGTGTTATCAATACGAACCTACCACAAACCGACAAAGTGCATAAATTCACACGACAAGTCAACGGCTAGAAAATATAACCGACGTAGAAGAGAATGTGGAGCGCATTGAACAACATCCCAAAAAAGGGCACATGGCAGTATGAACGTTCTGTGCGCTGTACCGAAGTGGTGGGGACTACGTAGAACACCTGAAACACTAAGACTATTGTCTCAAATTTTCACAAATTTTTATTAAATTTTGGACAAACGGGACGTACTTAGGAAGATAGGAAGAGCTGCAAGACAGCATCGAAAAAGGTGAAAGACAGCTCATGCATAAAGGCACTGTAGGCGGCTGATTGGGATTATGGCGCTGTCTTCGATGGTACGAGACGATGAACAAAGTTTTTTCTTTATTTTATAACAACAATGCATTAAGCTTGTTAAGCAAAAAAATACTGTTCTTTCAGTGTACATTATAGTAGCGTGGAGATGTCATTTGTTGCGTCGGAACGAGCAATGATCCAATCAGGGGATAGATCGTTACTAGAATAAAAAATATCTCGCTGGTGCATGAGTTCGCTGCATTTTCCCGTAAATTTAATAAACACAATAGATAAACATAATAGAGACTTTGTTGTTGTTGTTGTTGTTGTTGTTGTTGTTGTTGTTGCAGTCTTCAGTCCAGAGAGTGGTTTGATGCCGCTCTCCATGTTACTCTATGCTGTGCAAGCTTCTTCATCTCCAAGAACCTACTGCAGCCTACATCCTTTTAAATCTGCTTAGTGTATTCATCTCTTGGTCTCTCTCTACGATTTTTACTCTCCACGCTGCCGTCCAATACTAAACTGGTGATCGCTCGATGTCTCAGAACATGTCCTACCAACCGATCCCTTCTTCTAGTCAAGTTGTGCCACAAGCTCCTCTTCTCCTCAATTCTATTCAATACCTCCCCACTAGTTATGTGATCTACCCATCTAATCTTCAGCATTCTTCTATAGCACCACATTTCGAAAGCTTCTATTCTTTTCTTTTCCAAACTATTTATCGTCCATGTTTCACTTCCATACATGGCTACACTCCATACAAATACTTTCAGAAACGACTTCCTGACACTTAGATCTATACTTGATGTTAACAAATTTCTCTTCTTCAGAAACGCTTTCCTTTGCCATTGCCAGTCTATATTTTATATCCTCTCTACTTCGACCATCATCAGTTATTTTGCTCCCCAAATAGCAAAACTCTTTTACTACTTTAAGTGTCTCATCTCCTAATCTAATTCCCTCTGGATCGCCCGACGTAATTCGACTGCATTCCATTATCCTCGTTTTGCTTCCGTTGATGTTCATCATATATCCTCACTGACATTGGTTATCAATAATATATTCTCCTTCACTATTTCAAGGCCCTGGTTATCAATAATATATTATCCTTCACTATTTACAGAGTTTCTTAACGCTGGGGTAAGTTTTTGATTTCGCGGCTGTAGAAACTACGTGGTTTTGAGGTGAAGAACTCGTCGAGTCAGGTTCGGAGCGCATTTTCGTCAGGAAATGAAGTTCCATGAAGGTTAATCGATAGAGAAACGGAAAGGCGAAAGTCTAAGGGTGCAAGATCAGGTTTAATAAGGTGGGTGCGGAATGGCTTCGTACCCCAACTCTTGTATAGTGTTTCTTGTCAGTCTAATAGAAAGCGGGTGGGCGTTATTGTGGAGCAACCTTACTTTACACAGTCTTCCTGGTCGTTGTTCTTGGATTGCGTCTGCAAGACGTCTCATTAGTTGACAATAAATGTCAGCAGTGATGGTTACACCTCGGGGAAACAATTCGTTGTTCCACCAGAAGTCTCACATTCCTTTCTGGGGATGCACGCAGGTCTTTGTACGGGAAGTTGCTGCTTTGTTTGGGCTCTAACATTCCTTGGTTTCCTCGCGTTATCATAAAGACATCATTTCTCGTTGTCAGCAACGATTCAGGATAGGAATGATCGGTGTTGTTCACGAGCCAATTGATGACGAGGAAGCGCAGATGCACAAATGGCCATCAGTTGATTTTTGTAACTTTGGTTTAGAGCATGAGGTACGCAAACTCCCGGTATTTGAAGCTTGGCAAATGCATGCAAACGTCGCACTATGGCCGAATGATCACAGTTCATCATATATTCCAGTTCTCGAGTAAATTGACATGGGTCATTGTGGACTGATGCGTTTAAACGCTCTTCAAACCCGCGTAGGTTATCCTGAACGTGAAGAGTCGCTAACGTAAAACGGATCCTCCTTAAAACGAGTTCAGAGCTCTGTCGAATTGAATTATTATCAAACGCGGAGCAAATGTTTCTACCTGCCTCCGCTGTTGTCAAGCCCCTACTGAACTCAGACAAAAGAATACGTCGTAAATTTATTATTTCTCCACTTGGCACTCCATTTCCTTGCGTCCATGGCTCCACTCATTATCTCCAAGTGACAAAAGGACAATATGTTACTCAAATACCAACACTAAACTACAAATAAAAATGACAGGCGATAAATAAACGCATAGCAAGCGGAATACCACTATGCAGACCAAAGACGCTACGGATTTATACACCAGCGTAATACAAATGAATATGGAATTCATTCAAGGTTGGTATGGAACAGCTGTAGTGTGGGATCCCTATCTCTCATTTGTGTGGTCATATTGCCCGCATTCGCTTTACAGCTCCTGAGGGTATTTTTGTTCCGTCATTACAGCTACAAGTCCGCAGCTCGTGGTCGTCCGGTAGCGTTCTCGCTTCCCACGCCCGGTTTCCCGGGTTCGATTCCCGGCCGGGTCAGGGATTTTCTCTGCCTCGTGATGACTGGGTGTTGTGTAATGTCCTTAAGTTAGTTAGGTTTAAGTAGTTCTAAGTTCCAGGGGACTGATGACCGTAGATGTTAAGTACCATAGTGCTCAGAGCCATTTGAACAATTTTTACAGCTACAAGAAATTTTTTTTTTTTTCCATAAGACGCGTTTCGCTTTATTAAAGTTGAGTAGAAACCTGCTGTTCTCAGCGAAATTCAGTGTTTAGCAGCTGCACAAGGAACTATACGCCGGCTGGTCTTTATATGAGCTCCCAATTGATTTATTTCGACATCTTCGGCAATCACAAAAGAAAATATCCACACACTACTCAAAAAGTACGAGGATCTAAGAGTAACACAGGAATAAATATTTTAGTATCAATGGCTCCATTATAGTTAATTTCCACTTCTATACATTCCTCTGACCAGAAACTTGCAGTTGAGTCTAGACTACAAGGCCAGACTGATATCGAAAAGTACACTCTTGTAGGCTAGGTGGCGGCGGTTTCCATCAAAATTCACAACACTCAACAAAAATGGTTCAAATGGCTCTGAGCATGTCGACGTCGGTGCTATTTTAAGAGTGTTCAGTTATGAGTAGGTGGAGATAAGGCGGGCAGAGGTCGGAACCCGAGGCCTGGCCGCGATGTCTCCCCCTCCCGTTCCTGAATGACTCCCTCAAAGTAGGTTTTTGATTTATTTTTATTTTATTTTGTTATTTTTATTATGTTTTTTTTAAACCAGGTACCGGGTAAATGAACAAAAGATCTTTATTGGAACAAACTTAAATACAACAGAAATACCATCCTTCCGGCGAAAATAACACAAGACATTATACTCGTACAAGGCAAGAATTTTTTAATGAAAAAAAGAATAATAATACTGATGTAAGCTAAGAGGTGTGAAGCAATATACAGTGGAGTGAGGGAAAAACCAGCGTTTTCTGGTATAGTGCATAAAAGAAAGGAGGCGCGTGTCCACGCGCTTACTGCACTGGGGGTTACAATGTAGAAAGTAGCGCGGGGGGTCTCAGATGTCAGCAGGGGGGACGGGAGTGCTGTCGGCGTGTGGCACCATCCAACTGAGCGGGGGTGACGTAAAGATCGGATGTAGGTAATTAGCGAAGAAGGCGCGGTAGCGCGGTCGCTGTTCGACTTCACTGTGGGCGGTTTGTAAGTACTGCCAGAAATCAAGGCGTGATTTGTCGCCCTCATTATACATGTAGGTGATCGTCCATCCCTTGACCCATACAATCGCATGATTTTTGGTCGCGGGGAAATAAGTATTCTCAGGATGGATAAAAGTCCATGGGTCAATCGAGTCCGGCGGAACGCGGAGGTAACAGGCAACGAACTGTCGGGCAAGTTTCCAGACGTAAGTGGTGGCAGCACAAGTCAGTTAATGGACATCGTCATCCACGAGGTGGCAAATGGAACAAAGTAATGGTCGCAGCGTCGAAGAAACAAAGGAGCGATTTCTTCTGAATAGAAGAGTGCCCTGCCGCGTCTGCGGGTGGAGCCTGACGGAGCGTAAATGTTGACGATACGCGTCCCCATGACGGTGTCGGCCATGCCTGTGGCAGATGGAAGGTATGTGATATCGGCCATTGATATGCCTTCTCTGGCGTAGATGGCTATGCCGCGTTCCAGGCGACGTCTGGAAGTGTGGCCAAGAGTACTTCTTGTTGAAGTGCGATATCGACGTCCGACGCCCATATCATCTCTCGTAGCAGTTGAAGTTTCACTGGTGAGCTAATGGTGTTAGTGTTGATCGTCGCTATTCGGTAGCTTTGGAGCCGTACCCCGCCGTGGAGGGGAACTCCACCGGCGGAGGATGAAGAGTGGCGAGGCAACGGCGAGTCGTACCGTACGCCACCTGACACCGTTATCAGCGGCATAACGATGCTTCCGTCTGGGGTAACTCTGTCTCTAGCGTGTGGTGCGGGTCCTCATCGACGTCCTCATTCCACACCATGGAAGGCGCTGTCGTTGTGATGGTCGTACGTTCCACTTCGGTCGTAGGGGCGGAGGACGTCTCGGTGGCAGGCGCAACGGTGGAGTCCATTGGTTCAGGAGCACCTGAGTGAGTCACTAGAGTAGGCATCGACACAGCCACAGTCGGCGTCATGTTGTCGCCATTCATATCGTCGTGTAGGTTCTCCGAGGCCTCGTCTGGTCGGACGGCCTCTGGAGCATCAGGGAGAGGTAATCCGTCTCGTTCTGAGACCGTACGGCGCCTCCTCTTGCGCCTCTTAGGTGAACGTTGTCTGCGGGTTCGTCCCTCCGTGTCGGAAGACGGAAGGGAGTCGCGTCGCTCTGAGAGGAAGGCCGTCGCGGGAACGTCAAATGATGGGGTGTCCATATGTCCAGGTGTGTAGGTGTCGGAAGTCGTCGCTGTTGGTAGTGGCGTCGGAGTAGCGTCAGGCTTTGAGCGCGACGTGTCGGCCCCGGCGGTATCCGTAGCAGCTGGGAGAGTCACCGGTGCGTGGTCCGATGGGCGTCGGCCGGTGGGAGGTGAAGAGAGCGCTGATGCGTAGGTGATCGGTAGAAACGTCGTCGGAGCCGGAGGTGCCACGGTAGCGGCTGGCAATTGATTCGTCGCTGAAGACGCTCAGATCTGAGGTGGCCTTCTTTGCCGCATCCGGAACAGGTCTTGGGTTGGCCGTCGTATATGACAACCGCGCGGCAGCCACTAATTTGCAGGTAAGATAGCACGGGGCGATGGAGGTCGATAGTGATCTGCCGTACACCGTTAAGAACGGGGTACGTTTGCAATTGCGCCCAGCGTTCGGCAGTGTGGTCCTGTACGGTGCCATAGGGTCGGAAAGCCGCGATAATGTCTTCCGCCGGTAGCTCGAACGGGAGTTCGAAAACTAGTATGGTGCGCATTCCTAAGCCGGCATGGTCGACAGTGACAGTTCCGACATTGGCGTCGACGTGATAAAAGCGTAATCCATGATTGGTGTCACGAAGTATTCTTTCACATACAGCGTCATTGACGACTTTGACGTACAGAGTACTGCTTAGTATGGACAAATGGATGCCCAAGATGTCGGAAGCAGGGATCATAGCAACGTCACGTAAGAAGCGTTCCACATCCAAGGCCTTTGGTCGTGCGTATTCGTTGCAGAAGTTGAATCGTAATGTTGATTTTCGATAACAGTTGGCCATTGTTGTAGTGCGCGTAAGAGACACGTAAGTGACGGCCGCTGAAATGTAAAAAACAGCTAGCGCCCGCGCTCCGCAGGCGGAAACAACAACACGTCCGCACTGCACGGCGGCGAAAGCCAGACTGACCACTCAGCTACCGGGGGCGACGGTCAAAGAAATGGAAGTCGGAAGATGTGAGATCCGAGGATTGGGGTAGATGTAAGAGAATAGTCATATTGAGGTTTGTGAGCTCCTCTCGGGTGCGCAGAATTATGTGAGGCCTTGCGTTGTCTGAAGCAGGAGAAGATTCTTTGCTTAATTGTGCCTACGAACACGCTGAAGTCGTTTCTTCAATTACCTGAGGGTAGCACAATACATTTCAGAGCTGAACATTGCCCCATGCGAGAGGACATAAAACAGAATACAGTAGAGCTCTGGTAATTCTAGCTAATTGTGTCTGAGACTACCTTGAGATACAAAAAACTCGGATAATAAGGAAATATCACTAAATCAATGGGTAGATCATGAATAAATATGAGTCCAATAATGATTAATAAATAAATAAAACAACAATATACTGTACTTCAAAGCTGTGTTATATGTACATATACGGGCACACATTTCCAGGTTGCAAAAATAGAAGTTACATTTTAAAGCAATTGTCCCGTCCTTTGTTTTAAAATAGAACCTCGTTTTTTAGCAGAAATTTCGTGCATCTTCTAAGCATGGTATCAATTGGTGTAGCTTCCGCTTGCTACTCCATTTAATTCAGGGCCACATCTAGTGCCACCAATCCCTCGGTGTGAGCGATCACTGGTACAATTTCTTCAGACAATTTCTTATCGCCACTGTTCGCAGCGTGTTCGCCAACCATCGCAAGATCGGCCACTTAAAACTGTTCATCACTTTTCATCCATTCTGAAATACCAATCGCGTTCGCAGTTTCGTATCCAGTAAGCCTTTTCATCAGTTCTGCCAACGGTAGGTCCTCTTCATGTGTACAGTAGGTATCCGTTTCATTCTATAAAATCTAGTTCCAAGACGTTTTTAGTGTCTCCACCATTGTTTCAGACCATGAACTGGCTGTCCATTTTAGTGTCTCTTCCAATATTTATTTCAGATCATAAACTGGCTATCCAGTAAGAAACGTCTTTTATCGTAAGGGTTTTTTACTTTTCATTTTTTAGAAATTCGTTGGTGGTTTCTTCACCTTCCGTCTCCTGTGGAGGCGTCTGAAGCAAACGACGACAATACCTTTTTTGCAAGAATTGTAAAACGCCTTGGTCCATAGGCTGTGTTAAAGTTGCCATCTAGGGGGTAAGAGCAACGCGCGAATCACAGTGGAGTTCCTCCTCATCAGGGCGTGAGCCAGTGTTGTCCAGCGTTAAGACTGCTTTCGAAGGCAAGCACTTGTTCTTTAGTTATATTTTGGTCTCCGGAACAAAATCTTCGAAAGACCACTTCTTAAAAATATTTTTTTTTCAGCCAAGCAGATTTTTGGTGGAAATATGTAACAGGCTGTGCAGAAGGAGTGGTACTTTTTAAAGCGGGTTTAACAGACTTCCCTATTACCAGCAGATTCAGGTTATGAGCTCCACTTGCATTCGATACACCTCTCTGTGCATGTTTTGTAGCCCAGGCAGCCTTTTCTTCTTTTGAGGCAAGAGTTTTAGATGGAAGTATTTTATAATTTAGCCATGTTTCATCACAATTATACAGTTGATCAGGAGTAATACTTTCTTCTTGCATAATTTTTCTTAGTTTCTCGCAAAGTTGTGTAACGGTTTCAGAACCCACAGAAAGTTTTTCACCGCTAAGTACAAGCTGCCTTACCCCGTATCGCTTCTTCCACCAATCCAACCATCCTCAACTCGTAGTAAAATTGTCCTTACCTTCGTTTGACTCATTTTTAAAAAAATATAGATTCTTCTTGCAGAGTAGGCCCTGAAATTGGATTTCCTTTTTGTCTTTGCTGACTAAACCAAACGAACAAAGCTTTACTTGCTTTTTTTCATGTTCAGACTTCTTCATTGACTTCCGTTCAAATGAAGAAATCGGACACTTATTTGATGAAAACTTCTAAATTTTTGTCTCTGTTTCTACGTCAATCTCCAACTGTCGCTTCACCGACTCCATATACAACCGCAAGTTTCTTTGTTTCTCCATTGTGACACACAGTTTAACTGATATCCAAACTGTGGAGCGCCTTAACAGACGCTATCTACGCGAAAAAGTGTAAGTGTCACATGACACATACAAATGGTCGAACTAGCTGTGGATGATACTCGAGACTTTGAATACTTAGTCTGTCACTTTACTACTTTTTTAAATCCACTATAACTGTCTTACATCTAAAAAATAAAGTTTATGCTTCTACATAAATGCAAAGAATTCTGATACTTTGTCTGAATCGATTAAGTTGGTCATCAATGGAAATTCAAGATCTTGCTTCTTAATAAAGAAAGGAAAAATTAATAACTTTGTTTAGTCGTTGCACAGTTTTTTCTCACTGCACCACTTTTATCCCATCTCATTAGCTTAGGTTACATTTAAAATATAACGAAGATAATACACTCCTGGAAATTGAAATAAGAACACTGTGAATTCATTGTCCCAGGATGGGGAAACTTTATTGACACATTCCTGGGGTCAGATACATCACATGATCACACTGACAGAACCACAGGCACATAGACACAGGCAACAGAGCATGCACAATGTCGGCACTAGTACAGTGTATATCCACCTTTCGCAGCAATGCAGGCTGCTATTCTCCCATGGAGACGATCGTAGAGATGCTGGATGTAGTCCTGTGGAACGGCTTGCCATGCCATTTCCACCTGGCGCCTCAGTTGGATCAACGTTCGTGCTGCACGTGCAGACCGCGTGAGACGACGCTTCATCCAGTCCCAAACATGCTCAATGGGGGACAGATCCGGAGATCTTGCTGGCCAGGGTAGCTGACTTACACCTTCTAGAGCACGTTGGGTGGCACGGGATACATGCTATCATGCATTGTTCTGTTGGAACAGCAAGTTCCCTTGCCGGTCTAGGAATGGTAGAACGATGGGTTCGATGACGGTTTGGATGTACCGTGCACTATTCAGTGTCCCCTCGACGATCACCAGAGATGTACGGCCAGTGTTGGAGATTGCTCCCCACACCATGATGCCGGGTGTTGGGCCTGTGTGCCTCGGTCGTATGCAGTCCTGATTGTGGCGCTCACCTGCACGGCGCCAAACACACATACGACCATCATTGGCACCAAGGCAGAAGCGACTCTCATCGCTGAAGACGACACGTCTCCATTTGTCCCTCCATTCACGCCTGTCACGACACCACTGGAGGCGGGCTGCACGATGTTGTGGCGTGAGCGGAAGACGGCCTAACGGTGTGCGGGACCGTAGCCCAGCTTCATAGAGACGGTTGCGAATGGTCCTCGCGGATACCCCAGGAGCAACAGTGTCCCTAATTTGCTGGGAAGTGGCGGTGCAGTCCCCTACGGCACTGCGTAGGATCCTACGGTCTTGGCGTGCATCCGTGCGTCGCTGCGGTCCGGTCCCAGGTCGACGGGCACGTGCACCTTCCGCCGACCACTGGCGACAACATCGATGTACTGTGGAGACCTCACGCCCCACGTGTTGAGCAATTCGGCGGTACGTCCACCCGGCCTCCCGCATGCCCACTATACGCCCTCGCTCAAAGTCCGTCAACTGCACATATGGTTCACGTCCACGCTGTCGCGGCATGCTACCAGTGTTAAAGACTGCGATGGAGCTCCGTATGCCACGGCAAACTGGCTGACACTGACGGCGGAGGTGCACAAATGCTGCACAGCTAGCGCCACTCGACGGCCAACACCGCGGTTCCTGGTGTGTCCGCTGTGCCGTGCGTGTGATCATTGCTTGTACAGCCCTCTCGCAGTGTCCGGAGCAAGTATGGTGGGTCTGACACACCGGTGTCAATGTATTCTTTTTTCCATTTCCAGGAGTGTATGTATGGAAATGGATACAAATCTTAATCTCCTTCTCTCCCATCTCTCTGTCCACCTCCTCTTCACCCCTCTCCTTGTCCATCTCCTCTTCCCCTCTCTATTACCTCCTCGTTCTCTCTCCACTTTCTCCTCCTATCTCTCCACCTCCTCCTTTCACCTCTCTGTGTCCATCTCCTGCTTTCTCCTCTCTATAGCCATTTCCTACATCCTTTCGTCCATCTCCTATTCCTCCACTCTCTGATCTTGAGCCTTGTTTACAGTTATTGCCACCGAATCCTTACCTTGGAATTGAATTCGCTTAAAATGAACTGGTAACTTGGGGTCACAGGTAGACAGGATTTTCTCAGGGCCACCGTGCTAGAGAACAGCTACGTAAACAGGGACGTAAAATGTGCAAGGCAAGGAAGTGGTATCACCACAGTGGTAAGAGAATCTCCCCATCGCAACCCCCGCAGATTCAGTGGTAAAATGGCGCGGTGGATAGCACGTCAAAAATTGAACACGAATCGAGCATGAAAACCAGATGGTGTACTGAAGTGTGAGAAAAAGAAGCACAATAGAAACACTGAATGGTTCAAGCTCCTGATGTGCAACATCAAGCAAATTGCAACTTCCTGGCAGATTGAAACTGTGTGCCCGACCGAGACTCGAACTCGGGACATTTGCCGTTCGTGGTTGCTACTAGAAATTTCAAAAACTTACATTAAAACGAGTAAAATTCATGAAGTAAGACATTTCTATGTTGTTTTTAAATAAAGAAAACTTTAAGCACCGAACAACGTTTGAACTCGCAACCTTTCGCGTAGCAGCCATACACTTTAACCATTTTTTGTTGTTGTTGTTTTTATTTATTTTTTCATCTTTTTTTAAATTGTTTTTATCCATCTTTTTTATTTTAATTTTTTTTTTTTTGCTTTTTTGTATAATGATTTTTCCTTTAGAAAGCCCCTTAGGAAAATGGAACTAAAAGAAACCCCTAAGTGCCACCGCCACTTTCCATCCTATAAGAAAAATATCTGATCCACTTCAGGCGTTGGGTCTAGAGTAAACCCACCCCAGAGAGCTGCCTAAACATCAGGGGAAATATGGGAAATCAAGGTAAGGGCTATCCTTCGCCACTTTTTATTTTTATTTTTTTTACATGATTACATTTAGGGAACGTGTACAAATGAGAATTCTAGTAACTAAGTGTTACAAGTAAGTGTTACAACAACAAAGGTGGCATAAAAGAGTAATCCAAAAATAAAAACATAAATCACTGATGTAATTCCAACTAAAAGGTACTTCAATAATGTAACTGGTTCCACTTGGGGCCTCGTCATCGTTATCTGATATCTCCAATTGCGCCTTTGAAGGGCATCTGCAACGGAGGCATCCAGCTTCACAAGTGCCTCAAGGAAAACAGCATCCTTGCAGCAGCTTGTCTCTTCCTTCGCTCATGGCTGACAAGGCAGAACGTTCAGCCGTTTGTGTGATGCGGCACAGAACATTAACCGCAGCTTGGCACTGCCCAGCTGAGTGGGGGGTTAACGAAAACGCTGCGAAAATAGTTTGCGAAGAGCGTACTGTATTTCGGTGTGCGATCGAGGGCATTGTGAGCATTTTGTAGGAACCACCAGTAATCAAGCTGCTCTTTCTCTCCGTCGCGAAAGATGTAGGCGACGGTAAGTCCTTTGAACCATGTAAGCGCATGATATTTAGCAGCCGGAAAGTAAGTTTCATCGGGACAGAGTAGGGTCTGAGGGTCAGTCATATCAGGTGTGACCCGGATGTAACAAGTCAATATCTCCTGTGTTAGTCGCCACACTCCGGACGATGATGCGCAAGTAAAACGATGTATCCAAAAGGTGACAATCTGGGCAATAAGTGGAGTCTGCCAGTCCAATAGTGTGAAGTCGCTGTAGTGTGGCATATTTTTTGTTGGCGATCTGATACCACTTCGAACGCACCGTGGATGACAGAAAGTTGTGGTGTATCGTTTTCCACACTCTTGGCCAGTGAATCGTAGGGTACTTGTTTTCCACCACGTTATGGGAAACAGCACGCAGAAGGTTGATATAAAAATCTTTCGCCTTTGGTGGACGCGTAGCGGAGAGGTTCGAGCTGATATAGCTGTAATCAAGAATGAAGGTCGACATGTGGGAGACCTGTGGTGCGACGTGCGCAACCGACACCGGCGGGACGTTAGAGACTGGCAACAGAACCTATAGTAAACGACCCGTGAGAGAGATATATTGACTTTTCCATCATTTCCTCATGTTGCTCACGTACAGGGTAACTGCTCTCGCCCTGACGTTGACCAATCCCAGCCCTCCTTTGTGCACTGTGCACTGTGAGGTCGTATCGTACTTTAAAGATATGACCTGTCGAAACGTAGTAACTGAAGGCAGCCTGAAGCCGACGACCTGTCTGCAGCGGTAGTGGGAGGACTTGTGCCACGTGGTTGAGTTTTGACGCCACGTAGAGGTTCAGGTATTCAACACGTTGCAGCTGATTCAAGTCCCGGAGCAGGTTCTGTCGCACCATTGCGCGTGTGATCTGTAATAACCGTCGGTAGTTTGCTGCGGCTGTTTTACGTACATCTTTCTTGAACGTGATTCCCAAATATCGCAGATCAGAAACTGGTGGGAGGGGAGCGAGGGCTTCCGGTCCGAGACCACGCCCAGTATCCAACGCCGCCGACTTATTGATGTTCAGAAGACTGCCTGCGGCCTGTCCGTATTGCTCAATGCAGGTTAGTACGCTTTGAACTTCGTCATTGGAACGAACCAGCAGTAGCAGGTCGTCAGCGTATGTCCTATAGCGAAAGGTGACGTCCCGCAGCGTGATGCCAGATAGGCGGTGGTTAAGGCCCCCTAGGAGTGGCTCGAGTGCGATGGCATAAAGGTGGGTAGAAAGGGGAGAAAGGGGACAACCCTGTCGTAGAGACCTCCTAATGGGTACTGGTCCTACCGTCCTTCCATTGACCTGGAGGTGTGATCTGGCTGCTGTCCAAAGACGCCGTAGGGTGTCGATGAGGCCCGGGGGAAACCCCATACAGTCCAGTCGTAGGAGGAAGTTGTGGTGCACTCTATCAAAGGCGCGGTTGAAATCTACGGAGACGATCGCCGCTCTCAGACGGCACGCAGAAGCGATCGCTATTAAGTCCTTGCAGTCACCGGTGGCCATGTGTATCTTGGCTTCTCTCCCCTGCGACGTCTGTTCTGGAGCGAGGATCATCGGCAAAGTCGTCTTAATACGGCTCGCCATAATCCTGGTGAAAATCTTGTAAAACGGAGTTCAGAATTGTAAGTGGCCGATAGTCGTTAATCGATAGTCCTCCACCTGGCTTATGTACCGGTATGAGAAGACCTTCTACAAACGCTGGCGGCACAACACAGTCTGGAGACATAAGTTCGCGGAACATTATAACCCAACGAGGAGTCATAATGTCACGGAAAGTCCGGTAGAATTCGATGGGCAATCCATCAGGTCCAGGAGACTTATTGGCCGCACCTTTGTCCACGGCGCCTTCGACTTCTTCGAGTGAGATTTCCTCTGTTAGTGCATTCACGGTAGCCTCGTCGATAGTACGTGTTACCTGCTGTAACACTTCAGTAGTGGCCTCGTCATCGACGACTCTTTCCTTGTAAAGATGACGAAAATGATCCTCCACCGCCTTTACTATGGTTGCTTGGGTCGTACATAAGCGACCGTCCCGTGTGTCCTGAGTTGTGTAATTAAATGATGGCTATTGTCGGCGCTTATCCGCCACAGCGTGGTGCATAGTGGGTTCCTCTGCAACCGTTCGGTCGTGCCGTCGCGAACGGACTACTGCACCTTTTAGTCTTCGCTTCGTCAATGATAGTATGTGAGCCTTGATTCTGCTTTGGTCATGTCGTCTCTCCGGGGAAGGGGGTAAGGCGTCGAGGTCCCTGAGTGCCGCGTAGTAAAAATCGAGGGTCTGTCGATGCCATACAGTCACGTCCTTGCCATATTGCATAAGTGTCCTACGGATTGCTGGTTCGGCACAGAGGAGCCACCACTCCAGGGTCGAGGTGTATCGTGGGTGGCGGCGTTCACAGTCAGTCCACGTTGCTGCAACTTGCCGACGGCAATCCAGGTCCTGGAGATGAGTTATGTTGAGCTTCCAAAAGCCATTGCTGCACCATACTTGTTGGGGGCGTAGGTGTATAGTGCAGATATGGGCAATGCGATCGGACTAGGCTTGAGGCCATATTTCGGCGTCCACTACACCTTGTGTGAGATCTTGTGGCACATATATGCGCTCAAGTCGGCTGGCCGAATGACTGGTAAGATGAGTGTGGCCAGAGCGGTTACCGTGGACTTTTTTCCACGTGTCGCACAAGTGAAGTTCTTGGGTCATCGCACCCAGTTCCGGACAAGACTTGTAATGTGGGATTTGGTCCTTGGGCTGAAGTACGCAATTCAAAACGTAGGCGAAGACGCTGTGGTCGTATCGTCCAAGGAAAAGGGGAGCGACATCTGTGGAGTAGATTCTGGCGCGGTCGTGACGTCTTGTGGTAACCGACGGCGCGTAAACATTAATGAATCGGGTGTTGAGTGCGGTAAATGCTATTCCACGCACGGAGGGAAGAAACGTGACGTCGGTAACTTCAATACCTTCACGCACTAATATTGCCACTCCGGTATCTGCAGGGCTACCGGGCGTCACAAGGGTGGTGTAACCGTAAAAGTGCGGGAGTGCAGTCGTTTTCACTTCTTGTAGGAAAACAAAGTCAACCCCCATGGCTCGTATGGTTTCTTACAAAAGTTAGATCTTGACAGGAGAACTGATCATGTTGATATTCATTGTCGCCAGGTGGTAAGCCTGGCAACGCGTTGTTTGGGCGCGGTTATCAATGTTGAATTTGGAGAGAAGCAAACATCGGAAGTGATGTCACCCCCCGCCGAACGCGGTCCTCCTTGTACTGCTTATGCTGCATGATCCGGCGGCGCCTCAGCTGTAGGCGGATCGGGATCTTGTGTCTCGACGTACTCGGCCCACGAAGCGGGCGCGGATGTCTGTTCATGGTCCATAGCCTCGGAATGTTTGATAGTAAGGGACCGGGCGACTTCGCTGCCTGCACTGGGACCTTCCCGCTGCTCACTGTTTCTGTCAATGGGCTGATGGTCGAAAGCTGCATGTTTTTATGTCTGTTCTGCAAGGTTGGAGTCAGTGGAAACAGCCTCAGTTTCGCGGCTGGCTTCTTGAGTGGTCAGTTGTTCTTCCCCGGCCGAATGCGAACCGCTGTGTTCCGACACGGTCCGACGACGGCGCATTCGGCGTTTCGGTGATCGCTGTTTCCGTAGGTGGCCTTCATTGTCAGAAGACGGCACTGACTCATGCTCAGCCGGAACAAACGCTTCGGTCGGTACAATAAGGGAATCAATTGTCATCTTCCTGGCGTCAATGTCTGTCGCGTTCGGTAGCTCCAGAGTCGTAGTATTATTTTCCACCACTGGCCAGGTCGGCGGATCATCCAGGTTTTTGTCCGTGGAAAGTGATTCTTGTACCGCTGAAGCGGTCGGCCGTGTTTGCTGTGTGGAGAACGTCGTGAGCACCGCCGCGTAAGTCACGGGTAGAGTAGTTTCCGCCGCTGGTGGTGCAACGTCCTTCGGTGGGAGTTGTGTGATCCGACGCTGGAGGCACTTGGAACGAAGGTGACCTTCCTTGCCGCATCCGGAACACGTCTTTGGCTGGCCGTCATAAATAACTATGGCCCGGCATCCTCCTATCCGTAGCTAGGATGGCACATGTCGTTGGAAATCTATGCGCACTTGGCGTACTCCATTGAGTACTGGATACGTCTTAAACTGGGTCCATTTTTCAACCACGTGTTCATGTACCGTGCCGTAGGGGCGGAGCGCCGCTACAACTTCTGTCGCCGGGAGTTCAAAGGGAAGTTCGAAGATGCGTATAGTCCGCAGTCCCATTGCGGCATGGCCGACATCGACGTTGCCAACATTGCCATCTGCGTGGTAGAAGCGGAGTTCTTGTTTCATCTCTCGAAGCACCTTGTCGCATGTAGTTTCGTTTATGAGCTTTACGTAGACCGTGCTACCGACGATCGAGAAGTGAATACCGACAATGTCGGCAGCCGGGATCTTGGCTTCATCTTTTAAAAAGCGTTCGACTTCGAGCGCCTTTGGTCGGGTAAAGTCGTTCCGAAATGTGAGTTTCAAGGTTGATCTTCTGTATTGGTTTGCCATGGTCTTGTAGCGCTACGGCGTCACGTTAGTGTCGGCCGAAAAAAGTAAACAAGGCGCGTGGGCCCTCTCTGTCAGCGGAGAGCACACACCGCACGTCTGCTTCGCTCGGCTGCGAGAGCCCCACTGCGTGCATCTGAGCTACCTAAGCACGCCTCACGCCCGGTACTCACAGCTTTACTTGTGCCAGTATCTCGTCTCCTTCCAAACTTTAAAGAAGCTCTCCTGCGAACCGTGCAGAACTAGCACTCCTGAAAGAAAGGATATAGCGGATACATGGCTTAGCCAGAGCCTTGGGGATGTTTCCAGAATGAGATTTTCACTCTGCAGCGGAGGGTGCGCTGATATGAAACTTCCTGGCAGCTTAAAACTGTGTGCTTCGGTAGCTCAGATGGTAGAGCAATTGCCCGCGAAAGGCAAAGGTCCAGAGTTCGAGTCTCGGTCGGGCACACAGTTTTAATCTTCCAGGAAGTTTCATATCAGCGCACACTCCGCTGCAGAGTGAAAATCTCATTCTGGATCAAGCAAATTGCAAGTTCCACGGCGCCGTGGTTATGTGGTCATGGCGTTGGATTACAAAGCTGGACATCCGTGTTCAGATCTCATTTGTAGGGTGGAGAGTTTTTCAAAAAATTGTGAACTATCCATCCAGTCATTGGCGTCTTTTCTTCTCCTATAGCCTTGGCAACTGTCATACTACACACTGGTTACAGAACATGTCATGTCGTGTGACTAGGGCCTCCCGTCGGGTAGACCGCTCACCGGGTGCAAATCTTTCGATCTGACGCCACTTCGGCTACTTGCGCGTCAGTGGGGATGAAATTATGATTATTAGGACAACACAGCACCCAGTCTCTGAGCGGAGCAAATCTCCGACCCAGTCGGGAATCGAACCCGGGCCCTTAGGATTGACAGTCTGTCGCGCTCACCACTTTTTTTCATTTTGTTCGATATAGTTCGTTGCGTGTGGTAGGGGTGGACGTCACAATAAATCCGTTCAAGTTGATCGTTGAATCCCTGACTCAGTTTTTTTGTTACAGAGAGCACACAGCCCTCTGACCGAACACGCTGAGCTACCGTGCCGGCGTCCACTCAGCTACCGGGGACGGACGTCAGAACATATCATGTGGTAGGAATATACAGGGTGTTACAAAAAGGTACGGCCAAACTTTCAGGAAACATTCCTCACACACAAAGAAAGAAAATATGTTATGTGGACATGTGTCCGGAAACTCTTACTTTCCATGTTAGAGCTCATTTATTACTTCTCTTCAAATCACATAATCATGGAATGGAAACACACAGCAACAGAACGTACCAGCGTGACTTCAAACACTTTGTCACAGGAAATGCTCAAAATGTCGTCCGTTAGCGAGGATACATGCATCCATCCTCAGTCGCATGGAAACCCTGATGCGCTGATGGAGCCCTGGAGAATGGCGTATTGTATCACAGCCGTCCACAATACGAGCACGCAGAGTCTCTACATTTGGTACCGGGGTTGCGTAGGCAAGGGCTTTCAAATGCCCCTGTAAATGAAATTCAATAGGGTTGAGGTCAGGAGAGTGTGGAGGCCATGGAATTGGTCCGCCTCTACCAATCCATCGGTCACCGAATCTGTTGTTGAGAAGCGTACGAACACTTCGACTGAAATATGCAGGAGCTCCATCGTGCATGAACCACATGTGCCGTACTTGTAATGGGACATGTTCTAGCAGCACAGGTAGAGTATCCCGTATGAAATCATGATAACGTGCTCCATTGCGCGAAGGTGGAAGAACATGGGGCCCAATCAAGACATCACCAACAATGCCTGCCCAAACGTTCACAGAAAATCTGTGTTGAAGACGTGATTGCACAATTGCGTGCGGATTCTCGTCAGCCCACACATGTTGGTTGTGAAAATTTACAATTTGATCATGTTGGAATGAAGCCCAATCCGTAAAGTGAACATTTGCACTGAAATGAGGATTGACATATTGTTGGATGAACCATTCGCAGAAGTGTACCCGTGGAGGCCAATCAGCTGCTGATAGTGCCTGCACACTCTGTACATGGCACAGAAACAACTGGTTCTCCCGTAGCACTCTCCATACAGTGACGTCGTCAACGTTACCTTGTACAGCAGCAACATCTCTGGCGCTGACATTAGGGTTATCGTCAACTGCACGAAGAATTGCCTCGTCCATTGCAGGTGTCCTCGTCGTTCTAGGTCTTCCCCAGTCGCGAGTCATAGGCTGGAATGTTCCGTGCTCCCTAAGACACCGATCAATTGCTTCGAACGTCTTCCTGTCGGGACACCTTCGTTCTGGAAATCTGTCTCGATACAAACGTACCGCGCCACGGCTATTGCCCCGTGCTAATACCTACATCAAATGGGCATCTGCCAACTCCGATTTGTAAACATTGCACTGACTGCAGAACCACGTTCGTGATGAACACTAACCTGTTGATGCTACGTACTGATGTGCTTGATGCTAGTACTGTAGAGCTATGAGTCGCATGTCAACACAAGCACCGAAGTCAACATTACCTTCCTTCAATTGGACCAACTGGCGGTGAATCGAGGAAGTACAGTACATACTGACGTAACTAAAATGAGCTCTGAGATGGAAATTAAGCGTTTCCGGACACATGTCCACATAACATCTTTTCTTTACTTGTGTGTGAGGAATGTTTCCTGAAAGTTTGGCCGTACCTTTTTGTAACACCCTGTATTATTGTCGCAATATGAATGGTGTTAGCAGGCGAGATGCCGCATAGGCCTCTCACTGAAGTGAAAACAACAAATAAACGGGTGTGAACTACCTTGCAACGAAGGAATTCAAGAGTTAAAACTTGAAAAACGGGACACAAAAGTCATAATATGTCGTACTTGTGTAGAACAAGCAGGAAGTATGTACGTCTGAAGATACCTTCCTTAGACCTCGCTGTTATAAACGGTCGTTACGGCGGCACAGATATAGATTTAAATACAGGAAACAGACACTTCATTGACCCGTCGGACAGTTCATAATTTTCTGATAAAAAAAACAAAAACAAAAAAAAACAGGTGTCCCCCCTCTCAGTCCAACACCGTGATGACGTAACCACGACGCCAGAGCAACTGAAATTCGCTCTATATTGTATATTTCTCACTGTTTCTGTTTGGCTTCTTCTTTTTCCAGTTCACTACACCTTCTTCCTGTGTTCACACTTGATCTCTGTTTAATTTTTGACGAGCTATCCAGTGGGACATCTCACCACAAAATTGGAGCTAGGTGCGATGAGGAGTTTCCCTTGCCTCTGAGATGATACCACTTCATTGCCTTGCACATTTTACGTGCCTGTTTACGTAGCTGTTCTCATGCAGTGTGGTTCTCAGTAAGCTAAGTTCAGAATATCTTTTGCAGGCGTTGGCGGATGCTGTATGACTTCATCGCAGAACGGTTTTTGTAAGTACACTTGTCAGGTTGACGGGGCTGAAATTTTATCGTATAAATTTATTATGTACCAGGAATGCTTTGCATCTTGTGTCAATATCTAGTAATCCGATCCCACCTTCTTCAAAGGGTAATGTTACCGTGCTGAATTTTATCTTTAAAATATTTACACTGCATATGACACATCCAGCAGTTAATAGAAAAAGTTTTAGCCACTGGCGCTCGTTCAGGCAAAATGGATACTACGCAGCATATTTTTGCTAATATGAACTCGTTCACTAGAGACTTCGCTTGGGATTTCGCTGTATGTTTGTGTTAACTTTGTTCAACATCGAGCACCAGTTGGTAGTCTGCATCTTGTGTGGTTCTGACACCAGATCTAGCCTTGGACCTTGTATCTTTATTGTGTGGGTATCTGCTGTTGTTCGTTCCGCTATAAACCTTTTCGTTAGCTAATTATTTATGTTGCAATTGAACAGGTGGCTCCTGTTGCTTCACTGTAACTGCTGAGTAAAGTGCGTGCTTTATCTGATCTTGTGCCGACAGAAATATTCTCACATCATCTGCAAATGCTCGACTCACAATTTTCTGTTCTAAGAAGATGAGGTCTGGGATCGTTAATTTGTTTCTCTATTGGAGTTTAGATCTCATTACAGGGCCATCGATAGTGGGCAATCCTGATGGACTCGTCACTTTATATCCAATGTTCCAGCTGGCTGCTCATTGATCATGATGTTGCAAAACTTCACTGACGAGTTGGAAAACTTTTCTGCTCATTATAAATTTCCGCATTGCTTTCAGTAGGTAGCTGTGAGAGATCCGATCGAAAGCTTTGGCAAAATCAGTACATATTGCAGAATCCCTTGTTTCAAAGATATTCGTAATGGCTAAAATGTCTCAGTAGTTACTTACACTTAGCTAGGCACCCCCATGTTTCTGGTAATTTCATATCATAATTTTTGTTAATTCAAATGACCTTGAGTTTACTGCTCGAACTAGTATTTTTTGTCGGCGTTCATCAAGGTTATCGGCTTAAGGTTGCACGTATTTCATGGGTTCAAATACGGTTGTGGGAGCTACTAGGAAGAAGCTGGCCCTTCCAACCATCAGTGAAGCTTTTAGTTAGCTCTTCTTTCAGTGTATCCCAATAACTACGTAAAAATCATCTGGTATGCCATGTATTGTTCGTTACTTTCCTTTCGGACTTCTTAGCAACATTGCGAATATTTCCTCTTCTGTCAATACTTCAGCGAGGGAAGTGTTTTTTGCTTTTATCAGCACAGCGTCGAAATCGTTCAGAAAAACTTATTCGACATTCTTGTCTACTTCCGCTGCAATTCACTCCACTTTTTACATGTTTCCCATCTCGACTTTCTCGATTACGTTGTGTTTTGTCCTTTTCGATGTTCGAATTAGATGGTAGAGTGATGTATTCTCTTCAGCTCACTTTCAGACTCTAGAATTTACTTCCCAGTGTTTTTAATATTTGAACTTTAATCTGCTTCATTTTTTAAGTATTATTAGTAATACCTAGTGCACTCCGTTATCATTTTTGGAAACAAGTGAAATAAAATTCCTCTGCACTCACTTTTGTTGTAATCACTTTGTTTAAGCAACCACCTAAGTTGTTACTTTAATCTGCTGGGGTATTTCCTGATGTAAGCGGCACAGGCGTTCCCCGTTCCCAGCACCATAGTTCTTAATTTTTTCTCTAAGTAAGGTAATACGTCATTTCCAGTACGTTTACTCTGAGACAATCGATTGCTTATACAAATTGATGCCGCGCGGTCTGAGGCTTATTGTCACCGTCCGCGCAGCTCCACACGTCGGAGGTTACAGTCCTCCATCCGGCATGGTATGCGTGATGTCCATAGCGTAAGTTAGTTTAAGTTAGATTAAGTAGCTTAGGGACGGATGAGCTAAGGTGTTTGGTCCCATAAGATCTTAGCACAAATTTACAAATATAAATTGATCCTAGTGATAATGATTAAAAAGAATTTCAGGCCACATGTCTGACTTATAGACACATAATTAGGCTGGTGAGACGTAAATCCAGTCCGTTCTGAATTTGTAGTCTCCTATGTGTGTCACATATATTAAATTTCTGCGTATATATTCCAGTTCCCCCTACTAGTTAAAATTTGAATTTTGGTCTTCATTAATTAAATAGCCTTTCCCCCACAGCCACGTCCATGTAGGCGTTCGACATATATAGTGAACGACCCTCCTCTCTCCCCCTCCCTCCCACTTTGTCCAGCTTTTCCTCCCTCTGTCCGACCGCGTCATCCTCCCACGCCTATCTCCTCCTCCCCATTCTCTCTGTCTCTCCTCCCCCTCCTCTCTTAGTTCTTTTTCTCCATCTACTCTCTCTGACAACCGCTTCCTCTCCCTCTCTCTGACCATAACCTCCTTCCTCTCTTTCCTTCTCTGCCTACCACTCTTCCATTTCCACCTGTCTCTTACCCCTCTACACCTTCCATATGCCTCACGCGTCTGTCACTCCTCACCCTCTCAGTTTATTTCCTCCTCCCTCTCACTCTGTCCATCCGTTCTTCTATCCACCTCAACTTGACCCTAGCGATAGTCGATGACATGTGTGACACCTGCAAAACAGTTTTGTAAAGCAGGCCAACACTACTCCCACAACACACGTGCCATGCAGGATAGAGAACACATCCGGGGTTTGAAAATCATTTATTGGCCTCTGACATACAGGGTGCCAAGCAAAGCAGGTCGATAAAGCAGGCCGACACTATTCAAATGTTCAAATGTATGAGAAATATTTTGGGGCTTAACTGCTAAGGTCATCAGTCCCTAAGCTTACTCACTATTTAATCTAAATTATCCTAAGGACAAACACACACACCGATGCCCGAGGGAGGACTCGAACCTCCGCCGACACTATTCCAACACAACAAGCCTATCATGTAGGGCAGCCTACATGCTGGGGCCTCGAAAACCATTTCTTGCCCCTGACATGCAGGATCCCCTGAAAAGCAGGTTCATTTGGTAGACCAATACTGTTCTCATACAACATGGCCATCAAACAGAGCAGCCTATTTGCCATATACTGGAAAAACAGATTCTTGTCGATTTATCTGCTTGTATCTGTTACCAACACCACAGGACTGATATAATGAGGCCTTCTGTTGGTGTAACAAATTCGTTGCAAAATGCTTTAGATAAGAGTTGTGGGCCGCAAAGAGCGTCACGCATAGCCGCTAGAGGCTGTGACCTTGAACGTGATTTTCAAGGTGATTTGGAGGTTAAATTGACTTTTTAAATAAGGACCTTAATATTTGATTCAAGATTTGAAAACAGCGGAAAAATTACGTATAAAACGATACATTATTCAATGTCATGGCTGGTTCAAGGTGAAATAAGCAACTATGGCTTTAGTTCTAGAAAGAATTTTGCACTGAGGCCTTGCGGACATAGTAAGGTGGATCAAGCTGAAGCTATTTGTGTGTACTGTAAAAGGTCTGGTATCTGTGGAAACACAGAAATTGTAGATGATTTGATTGTATATTATCATAAAAAAGGAACCTTGATTCCCAAAATTAGAAGATCTACACAATGATCTTGCCAAAAGCCGGCAAGCGATTCTTGGTGTTGTAGCTTTCAGGGGCATCCTGGAGGATACTATGTGTGTGAGACACACCAGTCCATCTGTGTGAGTCGCAGCTGGACTTCGTTTGCAACACAGAACTGTATCTTTTTCCGCGACAACCCTAGCTTTGCCACAATAACATTTGGACTCTGAGATGTATTTATTTTTGCCATTAGGCACTTTAAGCCAACTGCCTTGCCTCAGTGGTAACACCGGTTCCCGTCAGATCACTAGAGTTAAGAGCTGTCGGGCTGGGCTAGCACTTGGACGGGTGACCATCTGGTCTTCCGAGCGCTTTTGGCAAGCGGGGTGCACTCAGCGCTTGTGAGGTAAACTGAGGAGTTACTTGATTGAGAAGTAGCGGCTCCGATCTCGGAAACTGACATACGGCCGTGAGAGCGGTGTGCTGACCACATGCCCCTCCGTATACGCATCCAGTGGCGCCTATGACCTGAGGATGACACGGCGGTCGGTCAGTACCGTTGGGCCTTCATGGCCTGTTCGGGAGAAGTTTAGTTTTAATAGACATGTTAAAAAATTCAAATCTATATTTGCTCTTTCCAAATACGATGTCAGAAATAGGAGTTTCTACGCAACAGAACTTAACCTTCGAGTGACCTTCGATAGTTACCTTTAAAATTCTGGTTATTTCTAATGATACTTGACTCCTTATTCCCTTTCCAACCTTCGTCTAACACTGTATTTTACTGTATCACACCTCTATTCCGAGTTAATGCCTACTAGAACTAAAACCATATTTGCTTATTTTGCTCTGATTGACCTTTCCCGTGACCATGAATAACGTATCATTTTATACGTAAAATTTTGCACTCTTTTCAAATCTTGAAACAATTATTAGATTTTCCATTTTGAAAGAAATCTCACTGTAACCTTAAAATCACTCTGAAAATCGTGTTCAAGATCACGGTCATTAGTAGTAATGCGTGAGACTCTTTGCTACCTGTAACGTTTATCTAAAACATTTTGCTGTATCTCATCTCTATCCCGATTTAATCCCCGTCATGGATTGGGTTGAAATAGTCCACACTGTAGATAGCTGATTACAGAACTGAAATCACCACAAAATTACTTTTCTCCATGTCAATAGTGAAACATATACAATTTCCTGTATAAACAACTCACTAATCGCCTCTCTACGACTGCTTCCAAATTGAGCACACACCTTTACAGAGATGTATTTTTCATTTTTGCTTCCACTTAAAAGACGCCAAATTTCTTCAACTAGAATACTATCTTCTTTTTTGAATACCGCTATATCAACACTTTCAGACCTACTGAGAACTAAATTTTATCCGGCAGCTTCATCAAGATGATTAGTTCCTACTTCCTACATCAACGCTATATCGATTTTGGCTGTGTATGAGAACCGTTGGAAACACACCAGTTTTAATTTAGCTTATATTCTACTAATATTTGAAGTATATTTGAAGTAGGCTATCTAGCTTCATCTGCGAATAACATGATTCGCCAATGACGAAGTTGAGAGTTGACATGAGAACGGCAAAACTGGTGGTGAGCTGTAAGCTGTTGTAGTGATGTGGGAGGAGGGGGGGGGGGGGGGAGGGAGGGTACTAGAACAGGACGTCTGGATCGTAAGGTCCTTTCTCGTAACCTGTTCATTACACTCTCGAATACAATGGCTCCAGCGGCCCTTCTGAGATCGTCTTACAGTGCTCTGGCAGTATCCGGATGACGCCGCAACATGAACATGGCCAATACTGTTCTTCACGTGAAGTTGTGCTGGGTAGTCGACCATGTCCAACTTGCGCTGCGTACTGACCTACCTTCCTGTAGCGTATACACAACCTATGGATGACACATGGAGAGGCATTGGCTTGTGTAGCAATACTACCGAAAGACCATAGTTTCTGGATGAAACAGACCGCCCTTGCAACTTGTATTGAATAAAGGAGTCGCATTGAGTGTGCTTAGTTAATTACAACGTCCACAGACGACAGCTGACATATGTGCACCTCACTAGAAAACACTGTGACATCGGTACTCACTTCCATTTCAGGCTTCGCTTTACACTGTAATACATAACACGACCAACAGACGACGAGGACTTCAATTGTTGCGTACATTGAAAGCGAAGACCCGAAGACGTGCAATATGGCTACGGGCACTGCCTCTATCAAAGTAAGTTCAACATACCAGACCTTGAGGCACGTGTTCCTTTAATTCTCTTCAACAGTGCAGAAAAGGAATAAGTGCTAAATAATGTACATGGACAGTGGGTCTGTGTAGATTTGATCATGTTGTTACACTGCCTTTAAAGTCATTTGGTGTGTTACAGGTTACGCCTGTTTGTGAATATCCTGCGTAACATTCTGCACTCCTTTCTCCAGTTCAGGGTGAAGCACATTTAGTATAGGTGATCTTTTTTTTAACATCTGGAGGATAAAATTGTTTTCGGGGCAACAATTAGTGTTGTTAATTCAGATGCTCATTTCATTGTAGAATGAAGGCTTTCACGACCGGGTGACATGGCTGTTGATATCCTTTCCAGGATGTGAGGTCGTGGTCCAAGAACTTTTCTGCTCCTTACGTTTCGTCCAGGACTGCGCTGTACTTCCTCAGAGGCGTTGCTCCGCTTAGTCTTGCCTGAGTCAGTCGTCAAGACTCAGCGGAGCAGCGCCTCTGAGAAAGTACAGCGCAGTCCTGGACGAAACGTAAGGAGCAGAAAAGTTCTTGGACCACGACCTCACATCCCGGAAAGTATATCAACAGCCGCTCATTTCATTGTTTCATTTTGTGGGGCTTGTACACACTATAAATTACTCTGTGTTTGATTGCTAGCGTCTAGCGTAATTAAATTTGCGGTTCTGATACCATGAAAACATTGAGCTTTTATTGCAGAAGTGTAATTAGTGATTGCAAGTTCTAATTCTGTGGTTTGCCCATGTATAAATTAATTCTGTAGTATTTAGTATTGTGGATATCTTCCTATTATTCTCTAAATCTTGTGTTTTTTCCGAGGTTCATGGCATTCTGCAAGTCTTCAATGGTGTTCCTGAATGTCTGACTTCAAATTGGCTATTCTTGTATGTTGCTTAAAGATTTGTTTAGGGCCCTATGTCTAAAGGGGACTGTATACTTGTTGCAAACTGGTTTTTGTCACTCTGTTGCGAATAATCTGTGAATTCTAATAAGAAAGATATACGCCCCAACAACCCCGGTCACTCCCACTCCTCCGCCTACGTCAGCATTTAAGAAAAAAGATAAACGTAACACTGGAAGACTGTTTGGCAATGAACGTAATTAGGAAGTTAAAGTACGAAAGACTGCTTCCTGGCAGATTAAAACTGTGTGCCGGACCGAGACTCGAACTCAGGACCTTTGCCTTTTGCGGGCAAGTGCTCTACCATTTTTTTCATTTTCTCATTTCGTTCGTTTTCATTCATTTATTTAATTTGTTCGGGGTGGACGCCCGATGGCACTTGTTCAAGTTCATCGTTGAGCGAATAACTCAGGTTTTTTTTTTTTAATTATTATTATTACAGACGCCATCTAACCCTTTGACCGAACAGGCTGAGCTACCGTGCCCGCGACCATTCGAGCTACCCAAGCACGTCTCACGCCCTGTCCTCACAGCTTTACTTTTGCCAGTATCTCATCTCCTACCTGCCAAAGGTCCCGAGTTCGAGTCTCGGTCCGGCACACAGTATTAATATGCGAGAATGTTTCATATCAGCGCACCCTCCGCTGCTGAGTGAAAGTCTCATTCTGAATAAGAAATGCTGGTTCACCATGTTTGGCCTGCTATGACTTCTAGCTATTCGTACATCTAGTGACCTACACTTCTAACACTAACACACATGGAGACATAAATGGGCGATAAACTGTATGAATACTTGAGACAGTGCTCGTTTTAGACAGGCTGTCGCCTTTTGCCACAATAAGCTGCGCAGTTCCCTCGGATAACCGCCCAGTCTTTCCGTCATTCTTAGCGTATTGTCACCATGACCCCCATGAAAAAAGGTATTTGTGCGTTTGGCTTTGAATAAAGGCTACCGAAATTTCTCTTTGTCCAATAAAATGTGCAATTTGTCTGCCGAAGAGGGCAGACATATTGCTCTGTACGTCGCCGAGGGTTGTACAGCCACGTCATGTGCCTTGAGTCAAGAAATGGCTGCTTTCCAGTGACGTATCGAGTACCCTGAGCTGCCAGCACGGCGACGATTGCCGCTGCTTACCTTGTAGTGAAAGCACAGTGAGGTCATCTTACTGGCGCCAAACTTCCTATATTTTGGGGGTTATCACGGGAAGAGGCGACTATTTTCTTAAAAAAACCTCCAAGGTCCAGGAGCGGTGCTAAAACCTTCAGAATTTTTTCTTCGCATAGCCGCTCCCTCGCCTAAGTCAGAAAACATCAACAGTTCATGCTATTTATCATGGCGGCTTCTCCGGAAGTTCCCTCGGAGCATGTCGAAATCATTTGGAACATTTTTGTGTGAAATTTGTACCACTGCCACTGTTCGGTGCGAGACTGGCGCGCGAGTTTTTGGATTGGCAGTTCTGAGTCGGAAGTGCTTCAGCTTTCTCCCTCGACCTTGGTCGCATTTTAACTTTGTAAGCACTTACGTACTGTAGCTGTTATATCCTGAGTAAAGCATTATGTCGGATTCGTAAAGTCCAACAAAGGCACCGCCGAGAAACAGGAAAGTCAAGAAGCCCACAAGCTTTGACGAAACTTGGTTGACCGATGCTCTGTTAAACGTCTGGATTCTAAAAACCAGATGATTTCATCAATGAATATAAATTATGCAGAATCGATATTACAGTGAAAAACGAAGGTAAAAGAGCTCCGATTATGCATTTCGAAGGTAAGAAATGTAAATTATACATTAAAAACAGGTCTGTGATGCCATCAGTTCAAAGTTTCTTTATGAAAAAACGTTCACGAGAAGAAGATTTAATTACTGCTGTAGAAGTTAACGTCTGTATATCATGGAGTTAAACATCACCACAGCTCTGGAGTGAAGACTGAAGCCGCCAGTGTGGCCGAGTGGTGCGCCGGCACGGTAGCTCAGCGTGGTCGGTCAGAGGGTTAGCTGCCCTCTGTAATAGAAAAAAAAAAAAAAAAAAAAACACACAACCAGAGTGAAGGGATCAATAACGAACTTCAACGGGCGTCAGTGGGCGTCCGCCACGAACAATTGCAACGAACTATAACGAACAAAATGAGATTCATGATAAGTATCATGAGTAATAAATAATTATAAGTTGCTCTCCACAGATTACATGCATTTTGAAGCTGACATTTTATAAGTTTAATTCTCTAAATGTTTTTGGCAAAATTCTGTAGTCTGAAAGACTAAGGTACTACACAGTGACACTGCCAAGCCGGCCAGAGTGGCCGAGTGGTTCTAGGCGCTACACTCTGGAACCGCGCGACCGCTACGGTCGCAGGTTCGAATCCTGCCTCGGGCATGGATGTGTGTGATGTCCTTAGGTTAGTTAGGTTTAAGTAGTTCTAAGTTCTCGGGGATTCATGAACTCAGATGTTAAGTCCCATAGTGCTCAGAGTCATTTGAACATTTTTTTTTTTTTGAAGACTGAAACAATAAGTTGTTTCCTACCTTATTTCCTGATTTCGAAATTGCAAAGAAAATTACGTGGCTGCATCTATTTGTGAAAATGTCATAGCTCCACTCTCACAATAAATAGTGTTATCCGAAAGGCGCGATTCGACGTATTTCTCAGTTGCATAGATTCTTCTATCAGAGGAAATTTAAAAGTATTTCCAGTTGCAGTGCAGTACTTTCCTCTTAGAACTGCTTTGAAATACGATTTACGTTTATGATGACCCTGCTGAAACTAGTGAAGCTGTGAAAACACAGTTCTGTGAAGTTTTACAAGAAAACGGGTTAAGCTGTGTATCACTGTCTTCAGTCAATTATGGGATTCACAACTGCGATTTTCAAAATCTCAAAACAGAAAATTTGTATATTTTGAAGGCGAATATAAAGTGCCACTATTTGCATAACTGCAACAAAACTGCACTAAAAGTCTGACTTGGAATCGTTGGCACTGGAAGTTTATAGCGAAATTTATAGTCAGCGAAGCGAATATCAAAGCTTAAAGAATTCTTCAGTTTCGCTCATCTAGACTATAACCCATTTCTTGCAATGTGTCTACCGGATACCGTCTTTCCTTCCAGCTTTACACAGATTTCTTTTGAATTGACCAGTTTTGAGAGAATATTTTCTTAATTAAGGCGAAGAAGGACGTGCAGCAATAAATTGGACGGCCTTTAAAGATGACTGTCTTCCATTATACTACTGCTAATTTTTTCATAATATAATACAAATTTTTGAAAACTCTATTAAAAAACTAGAAAGTGGCTATATTACCTGCACTAAACTTCATACTACTACTCCCAAATTGTGAACCGAAATTACTAACAGAAAAAATGACTAGCTCTAGATGCAGTCTGCGATGCAACGACTGAGACGCTGGCGGTTAGTGATCAAAATACTTTTCACTCCGTTTCCAAGAAAACGAACATTTTGATGATGGACAAAGAAATTGACTAGAATGAATTTCAGGATCTGAGTGGTTCTCGGGACTGCCAGTGAATAACGATAAATTATGCGATATTTATTGTACACTGCGAGAAGACAGTGAAATGTGGCGAGTAAAACACAGACACTAGACCTACTCTGAATACATTTTTTGAAAAATGCAATTATGACTCTTAAAAAGAAATAAAGACTCGTCACTATCGCTTTATTGACTCCCATCGCAAACGTCGCCGCTGAAGATATTTTTACTGATAATGAACTATAATCAAAAAGCCACAAGCGACTAAACGAAGCCCACGTCAAATTTGAAAGACAGGTGTGCACCAATTTCAGATTCACCTGTAAAGAATTTTATGATTTTATTGTTTGCTAGTCAGAAGACACTACAAACTGCACGCGGTTCACAAAAATGTTGCTTTAAAAAATTATTGATTTTTTATTTTACTTCCCGAAGTAACGAAAGACAGAGTTGACAACCGTGAGTGACAAGGCGCCTAAAGACAACACTGGGTAGTGGAGTTGTCACGTGTCGCCTCTTTCGACGAGGCCTCGTTTTATGTACAGCATCACAGTGGACGTATCTCTGTGAGGAGGCTACGAGGGGAACGAACGTTACCAGGCTGCATCCATCATCATACGAGCCCAGCACTTGGCTGGCGGTGGAGGTTAACACTGGATACATAACACGATCACTTCCGTTTGCATAACCGGTCATTTGGACAGCAGGAATCACAATACTGACGTGTTGAATCCCTTGACTTTGGCTGATCTTCGAGATCTACGTAACGATATCTTGCAACCAGATAACACACATTGCCCGTGTTGGACTTAATTACTTCGATATAGTCCGATTGTTTCACTGGCACTTTCTCTCGAACATTGAAAATGGATGAGTTGTTGAAAGACTGGCGCGTCACCACTCCTTACCCACTAAGACTCACGATCTCTGTGCCAGAATTGAAGCAGCATGCAATGTTGTACCTCTACCAATTGTGGCAGCACCATCACATAAACTGGAAGCTTAATCGTCTGAGGAAATTAGACAATTTTTCTATTTAGTCTGTCTCAGTTGCACTGATATAAAATGCAGCTGTAGTGATTATCAGTTTCAGGTTCATACGGCTATTTTCAAACCACACAGCTCGTTATGAACCGCAAGTATTCATACAATATGGCGCCAAAAGGCACACCAAAGTTTACAGAGGGCAACAAGTAGCTTCACCGATTTTAGAATATGCGTCCGTTGCTATTGACACACAACCACCTTGTGGCAGCATGCCTCAAATAAGCAAGCTTAATAGTCTCAAACATACTGGGGGAAACACATAATTAGCGGGTTATGGTATAAGATTCGCGAATTTTCCTTCACCGAAACAGGCCTGAGAGATTGCAGTGACAGATCAGGGTGGTAGCAGACCTACGAAATGAAATACGGGACGGCTCAAGCCACCCCGCTCCCTCCTACCCCCCCCCCCCCCCCCCCCAACCCCCCGCATTTCTTGCAGGTTTTTCTGTGAGCAGCTCACAATTTGCGAGACCAGTTTCGCAACATGTGTTGCTATCAGTGTCTTTACTTATTTGGGTCTTTGAATCGATTTTAACTTGCGTTAGTGACCTGCGCAGATTTTGAAAAGCCAATCGTGGTTCCAAAGCACTCTTCTGTTCAGTCACAGTTTTTCACCTCTTGTTAAGATGGCAGTCAGTCCCACGTGAGCATCACTCAAGCAGTTATTGGACTTTTGAGCACATTAATGAGCATTGCAATGTAACTGATCTTTCATTGAATTTCAAGTATGCTGTTATTTTTATCTCAATTACGGATAAATATTCATTTAATTGCCAATCGGCTTAGAGAAAATTAATCCATTGTTTGCAGGAAATGATTTGTTTGTCTCTATTTTATTGTGGTATAAGAGTTTAGGACAGGCGACACTTATTTAATAACGAATATGAGCAGTTTCGTCTGCATAACTGAATTTTGTTCTTACTGTGACGGCGTTCCGTTGTAATATAGTTGCCTCTAAAGGGAATTGTATACGTATGGCAGAAAATCTAATTAATTTTCATGGCAAATAACTAAAGAGAACTGCTCTTATTTACTTTCAATAGCGTCTTAAGATCATAGAGATTTTTCAGTTGCTGAGATCAGTAATTTTCTGGGTAATACAATGTACACCATCAACAATTTATTTCATATGACAACCACGGTCTCCAACCATGTCTTTATTTGACAAAATTGCAATATAAGTCCTACCCTAGTTTGGATATCATTTGTGTGTTGAGCACTTAAGCCTCACAGGCAGACAGCACTCTTCACTGCCGCGCCCCGGCACGTCACGCTCATGGCAGCGATCCACGATGTACTGTGAACATTTCACAATCATCCAAGCTCAATTAGTATAGATGCGCATCAGTGTTGGAGCCATTGTTATTGTTAGAGGCGGCAGATTGTGGTAGATGTTTCATCCCAAAAATACACAGAAATTTAATTTCAACTACAAAATACACTCAGAATAAATAAAATAGCCGCTGTTCGTTGTTCCTCCAATTTTAATGGCCGATAGTGTAGTAAAAAGGAGTACGGAGAACTCCCGTCGTAAACGAAATAGTTCTTTGGCAAATAGGAATACCATATAGGAGAGGAGCTGGTCGCTTCGTGTATGACATGTTCTTCAGTTCCTCCAGAATCGGGCTCCTGTAGTGGTGTGATTACCCTTTGGCTAGTTGTTTGCAGTGCTGCGGTACTGACAGCTAGAGAGGGGTGTGTGAGAGCGACACGGTGATGCATGGGCCTAATGACGGGACGGCAGCCGGTGGCGCCTTTGTAACAGGATGCGTGCCGCGACAGCGCTGCGGCCGCGTCGCGGTGGCCGCCCTGTTTGTTCCTGGCGGCCGGGCGGGGGCCGGCAGCGGATGTTTGGCGGCGGCCGGCTCGCCACGCACGCCGCGTGGGCGCTGCGCGGCTTCCAGCAGTCTCCAGGCGCCCCAGGAACGGTGGGAACGCCGGCGCGCGCCGCGCAGGGTGCAATCGTCGCCTGCCTGCACCGCCCGCTCTCCCTCTCACTGGAGTGAAAGGGCATCCAGTTGGCAGTCTGGTCTGTCTGCCGAAAGTGATGACGACTGAGGCGCTCTACGTCGGAAAGAAATAATATTGAACGCAAAGAAATTGATATTTTTCACAATGGTACAAGCAGCACTCACTACAATATCTATGAAATCGCTTGGTTTAGTTCTTCGTTTTAATGTATTGGTATGGGTCTTTCGCACCATCTCTCATGTCATATTGGAAGCAAATTGAAGATATCTCTCACGGTGCAATTGGAAACAGAGGGCGAGACTGCAGTTTTTAGTTGTGTAGGTCAGGAGGAAAGCGGACTGCACTCTCAAACATAGCGTCTACCGTGCACCCACCCGTATTCACATGTATCCGCGTTTTTTTCTTTTTTTTTTAAACACGTGTTCTTGTTTGGTGGACTGATTCCGGCCGCGCGGGATTAGGCGAGCGGTCTAATGGCGCTGCAGTCAAGGACTGTGCGGCTGGTCCCGGCAGAGGTTTGAGTCCTCCCTCGGGCATGGGTGTGTGTGTTTATCCTTAGGATAATTTAGGTTAACTAGTGTGTAAGCTTAATGACCTTAGCAGTTAAGTCTCACAAGATTTCACACACATTTAAACTTTTTTTTTTTTACTGATTCCGTGACAATACGTTTAAAATCAGTCTCCGAATAACGTTGTAAATAAAACCGTAATATTTCATGACATGTCACGTTCTGTTTTTATACTGTATCTCTATACTACCAGTCGTTTCCATAGAGCACAGATAAGCTGTTTTGTCAAGACACTTGTACCGTTTCAAGCGCGGAAACGTCACTGCCATGTTAGGACACTCGATAACAGTACACAGTAGATTCTTTTTCCTTAGAAAACCTCTCGCTCCGGGAAAACACAATGTATTTATTTCTTCTTATCTTAAGCAATCGTATTTCGACATCCTTATGTAAGGGAACCTATATGTAAGGGACAGTCAAGTGAAAGCGAGACAGATAGAAAAATGTGCTTGAACTCTAACTGTAAATTAACTAATCCCATTGTGAGACAAGACGGTCAGAGACGTCATCGAAAAATGTTTGCTGATGTGATTACATAGATTTTTTCGGCTTAATGCTTGTTGATGCTCTTCACGGGTCTGCGGTCGGATATGATCGTCCTGACGACACGATATTTCGACGGTTCATCTTGCCACCATCTTCAGCTAAGATTGCAGGCACTCAACCGCGCCGAAACTGAAGTAACATTTTTTTTTTTTATTGTATTTCAATTTCCCCATCGGGGCCGGCTGACAGCGGCATATGCACTGCCCTTCACACGAAAGACATAGAACATACACTAGAAGACATTTAAAAATAACGGAAAGGAGGAAATATGGTGTACATAGACGCAAAAAAGGGGGGAACATTATGGAAGACAATAGGTAAAAAGGGGCGACTGTAAAATGCAGATAAAAACCATAAAAAAAGTAGTGCACACAAAAAACCACACACAGGGACAAATTAAAAGAACTTAAAGCGAAGTATGACCGGAGCGTAAATGTATCGACGGACGGTGCAGCACATAAAAATCACTGATAGTAACACTATGTACAAATCCAGCACACAATTAAAATCACGCCTCTCAACGCTTAGGAGAAGAGCACCAAACACAACACTGATGCTTCACACTGATGACGATGAGCAAAACAGACGATCTGCCTGGCGCAGGGAGATTAGGGAGAAAGGAAGAAGGGAAGGAGGAGAAGAGAGGGCAGGAGACGTGTGGGGTGCGCACCAAAAAGGGCTGGGGAGGGAAGGAACTGGGAAGGAAAGAGGCGAGGATGGGGTGCAGGAACTCAGGGGATGGGGAGGGGCGACCGGAGGAAAATCCGCTATGGGAGAAGGAGGGGAGAGGAAAAGGGGACCCCTTGAGGGGGCAGGAACAAGGCCAGGTTACAGTTGGACGGAAGGGTATATGTCACAGCAAAGTTCAACATCCAGGAGGGGGAGGTGCTCTAAATTGCCCTGATGCAGGAGATGGAGAGTGTGGAGGTGGAGAGAGGAAGGGATACAGTGATAGAGGCGTGGCAATGGTCGGGGGGTGGAGAGGAAGGAGGAACCAGGGGGTGGGGGGATCAAGCCTGTGGACAGTGTAAAGGATGCGAAGATGTTGGAGTAAAATGAGGAGGTGGGGGAAGGGGATGAGATTGTACATGAGGCATGTGGAGGAAGGAAGGTGGATACTGAAGGGAAGGTGGAGCACATGGTGTTTGAGGATTTGGAGGGCCTTGTAAAAGTGGATAGGTGCAGAGATCCAGGCTACACTGGCGTAACAGAGGATAGGACAGATGATGGATATGTGGGTGTGAAGGATGGTGAAAGGATGCAATCCCCATGTCCGGCCAGACAGGAGTTTCAGTAGGTGGAGGTGGGAATGGGCTTTTTGCTGGACGGTCAGGAGGTGAGGGGTCCTGGTGACATGATGGCCGAGGGTGAGGCCAAGGTATTTCAGGATGGGGGTGAGCAGGATGGAACGACCATAGGAGTGAGGTAACGATCATGGAGACGGAAGGAGTGGTTGGTATGGCATATGATGATTTGATGATTGCCTGGAGGGTTTGAGATGAAGGAACTACTGGTTACACCAAGTGGTGAACTGGAGAAGGTTGGTTTGGAGGGTGCGTTTGGACCATTGAAGGTTAGGATAGAGAGCTGGCCGGCCGCGGTGTTTTCGCGGTTCTAGGTGCGCAGTCCGGAACCGTGTGACTACTACGGTCGCAGGTTCGAATCCTGCCTCGGGCATGGATGTGTGTGATGTCCTTAGGTTAGTTAGGTTTAAGTAGTTCTAAGTTCTAGGGGACTAATGACCACAGCAGCTGAGTCCCATAGTGCTCAGAGCCATTTGAACCATTTTTGATAGAGAGCTGGGAAGGCATTGTCATCAGCATATTGGAGAAGGTGGACAATTGGGGGTGGCTTTGGCATATCAGCCCTGTACAAGAGATAAAGGAGAGGGGAGAGGACAGAGCCCTGGGGGACACCAGCAATGGGATAACCGATATGGGAGTCGGTGTTGTGGAGGTTGACATAGGAAGGACGGCGCGAGAGGGAGGAAGCGACCACATGGACAAAACTGATAGGCAGGGCGTAGGTTTGGAGAAGTAACATCAGATATGGCCGCTCCATTATATCCCGGGAACAGGCTGCTGTGCAGGCACGAGAAGCGAAAGGGTTGACCTCTGTGCGAAGTGAAGAAATCCAATGCCGCCGGCGATAGAAACTGACAAAACTGACAAAAGCGATGAATCTCAAATTAAGATGCAGCCGGTCGAAAACAAGACGGTTGTCGTTTTATATCTGACAAAAGAGAATGCCACATCTTGCTTAAAGGAAAATCTCTGTTTCTGTTAATAACGCCATCAGATAATCTTATTTAGACAGATTCCTTAAATATACAATCCCAGTAACGGGAATATGGAGAAGAAAATTGCGTCTCTTTAAATGACATGTTATGCCCTTCATCGAGACAATGTTCAGCGACTGCCGATTTTGAGACTGGAGCAAACATGTGTGTTCCACACATAGGTTATGAACCATACAAAGAGTCTGTCCAATTCAAGCCTTTCCGCAGTGACAGGGAATTTTATATACCCCAGGCTTCCTTAATCCCAAATCATCTTTAACAGAGTCAAGAAGGACTCCAGTTTTGAGCTAAGGCAAAATGACACTTTTAACGTCCTATTTTCTGAGGATTCTTGAAATTTTCGAAGAAATACTCTTCGTAAAGGGTAAAAAAGCAACTGATTTACAAGTTTTCAATTTTGATTCGTGGACAAAACTGAAAATTCGAACAATTTTATGGTCAGTATATCGAATTCTCCTGAAAACAATGTTAATATAATCCAGTTCCTGTGTCAAATTATCAGACTCTTGACAGTCTCTTGACTAGTGTACAGAAAGCTGCCATGTTTTATGTGGTGGATGACAACTAGCAACATGGAGGTGGTGCTGAGTATGCGTAGGTTTATGGTAAATACTGTGCCCCAAAGTACCATTTTATTTTTATGTATTGAAACACCCAAAGAAAAGGTATTTTGCCATATTTTTAAATTTTCATCTAAAATTTGATTCTTGGATGAAGGCAAGTAGAATGATCTAACAGCTGATGAAGACATTCCAATCTATCTGGCCAAATCACAGATAATAGTGTGGCTTTGGGGAATCCCATTTCCCCTGTTGTCTCCAATATTTTCATGGAAGATTGTGAAGATACTACATTCTAGGACATCTTCCCTTAAACCCACATATTTTTTTTGTACAAGTGTGATATTTTTATCGCTTGACCAATTACAAACATATTTCCCAGAAGGCATTGATGATCTTGTCTCACATAGGGATAAATTTATTAACAATTACGAGGGTTACTTTTCAGATAATAAGCAACTTACTTACTTTTTCCATTTGTCTCATTTCCATTTCATTGCCCCTTATATTTCATGAGTCTCGATGGGTGGCAATATTTCATTTTTAAAATATTATATTCTCTGTTTCAGACTTAAAACTATTAGATTCATACTGTTGTACATACTGTAGTCCACAAAGTACACCAAAAGTAGGCAATATCACAAAAAAGGAATTACTGCTATTTCTCTCAGAACTGTAGGCAATAACAAGTATTTTGTGTGCTGAGTAAGTTTTGGTACCTTGCACATGACATGATGTCTAAAATGTGATTTGTATACCGGCAGGGCAACCTGTGAAGTCAAATATAAAATGTGGATTATAGTTTTCAACCTAAAATACATAACTTATGAAATTTTTATTTAATATCTATATTGAGAAACGGCGAAGCAGGTGACACAATTTCAGTTGCAGGCTGCCTTTCTAATGGATTCCAGAAGCAACTTTTATTCTTTCATTGACATAATCTGTTACAGTATGATAATCTACTCATTTAGAGGTATAGTGTTACATTATATATATATAATACAATAAGTGAGTTATTGGAGTTAAAATTTGTGCACATATCTCGCAGCAGTATAATTCGCGGCACGCATATTACTCAGGCTTTATTCATCGAGTGTTTGACAACGAGAGCACTTAGCGACTTCCAACAACTTGACACATAATTTCAATCCTTCTCGAAACTTTTTTTCGGTGACATGCCACGGTAATAAGAGGAAAAAATTTATAGGTTACTACATTTTCGCTGTTCATATAGTAATATTTCAGTGTCAGGTATGACATTTTAAATTATTAGTTTTTTACTGCTGAGTCCATATGCAACACATTTTTCAGACCCTATTCACATATACCACTGAACATATATACCTGCAAAGCCGCGCGGAATAGCCGCGTGGTTTCAGGCGCCATATCACTGATTGCGCCGGGGACTTTCTTCTCTTTTTTACTAAAATAAATTATGGGACCCACGGAAGTCGACATGGTGTCTAAACCTGACTGGATAAAAAGTAAGATAATAGGAAAACTGAGTTTTCCAGAAGGCAGAATTTTTCTCAAAACAGAATTAGTTCAAAACCATAGATAAAACAACGACAGAAGCTTTTAACCTCGAGAAGAAGACTGTATTTAGCAACAATATCGAGTCATTGATATTAAAACCATAGGAAACCTTACTAACTTTCACTGTAAAGCCTCAAATCTTGCTGCACTTCATCTGATAAAAACAGTCCATTGTCCGCTACCATACAATGCTGTGCTCCGAACGTATATTATCAGAAATTTCTTCCTGAAATTAAGGCCTGTGTTTGATACTAGTATACTTCTCCTAGCCAAGAATGCCCTTTTTGCCTGTGCTAATCTGCTTTTGCTGTCCTCCTTGCTTCGTCCGTCATTGGTTACTTGCTCCCTAGATAGCAGTTCCGCAACTTCATCTACTTAGTTGACCATCGACCCTGGTGTTAAGTTTCTACCTGTTCTCATTTCTTCTACTTCTCATTGCTTATGTTTTTCTTCGATTTATTCTCAGTACATAGTCTGTTAATAGGTTGGTTGATTTGAGTGGAGGAGACCAAACAGCGAGATCATCGCTCCCATCGGATGGGGAAGGAAGTCGGCCGTGCCCTTTCAAAGGAACCATTGCAGCATTTCTCTGAAGCGATTTAGGGAAATCACGGGAAACCTAAATCAAAACGGGTGGACGCAAATTTGAACCGTCGTCCTTCCGAATGCTAGTCCACTTTGCCACCACTGCGCGAGCTCGCTCAATGCAGTTTGTACTCATTAGTCTGTTCATCACTTTCAGCAAATCCTATAAGTTTTCTTCACTTTCACTGACAAATGCCATGTCACCCGCGCGTCGTGTCATTCATATCCTTTCACCTTGTATTTTAATTCCAGTCTTGAACAATTATTTTATTTCCATGATCGCTTATTCCATGTATAGATTGAACAGTAGAGGCGAATGATTACATCCCTTTAAAATGGAGCACTTCCTTCTAGGCCTTCCACTCTTATTATTCGCTCCTTGCTCTTGTACAGGTTTTTTTATTACCATCTCTCCCTATAGCTTACCCCAACTTTCCTCAGAATCTTGCACCGTTTGACATTGTCCAACACTTTTTCCAGGTAGATAAATTCTATGAACGTGTCCTGATTTTTTATTAATCTTCATTTCGTTATCAACCGCAATGTCAGAGTTGCCTCTCCGGTGCCTTTGTCTTTCCTAAAGCCAAACTGATGTCAAACTGCATTTACATTTGCAACTTCATCTGGTAGTCTTCTAAAATTGCTTCTCTTCAACTATGTACCTCTCTCTCCTTCCGATTCAGACATCACAGTTCCAAACTTCCCACCAAACATGAACCTAACTCCCGTTATTGTACTTCCACGACATACAGTACCCTTACAACTACAGCTTCGTCTTCGTCTTGGTATTTAATGAAGCAGATAGACAGGGTGATTACAATTAAAGTTAAACTTTCAAACCGCTATAGAAATAACACCACTGGTCAGAATGAAGTGAAATTGCAACAGAATGTTATCGGAGAAGGGGGAAAACGTATGGTAGAAGAAAAATAAATAGTTACAAAATGTAGCAGCAGATGGCGCTGTAAGCATCATAATTTAGTAGTGGTCGACTACAAATGACAAATGAATCATACAACAATGCCTAAGGTGTACGTTTGACGTTAAAGAAACTGTACTACTCAGTGTGGATAAGTGTACATGTGTGATACTGCTAGTTACCCACGCCCATCCACCATGGCTAGGCCATATCACATCAGATGGGAAAAATCGGCTTATAATTCTCCTGAGGCCAAAAACCGCATAAAAAGTATCACTCACATCGGTTTTTAATTGTACTGAGGCAAAAACAGCATGAATCGCAACAAGCGCATCAGTTTCTAATCATCCAGAGGCCAAAAGCTGCATAAAAAACATCAATCACATCGATTTTTAATTGTCCTGAGGCCAAAAACCGCATAAAAAGCATAATTCAAAATTAAATCTGATAATTAATTTCTGTTTCTGGCGAAAAACATTTTCAATAAGCTATCCACCCCATTGTGCAACAAGTTGAAATCGAAGAACAGCATGTTCCACAACTAATAGAAGTGTTCCAGGATCACGTTCAGAATGTGTTGCGGAATACGTGCGTCCAATGCCGCTAAGTTTTGCCATCGGGACACTGAGCACAACATCTTTCAGACAGCCCCACAGGCAGAAGTTACACGGATTAAGATCAGGTGATCGGGATGGCCCGACTGTAGGGAAATTCTAGCACTTCCGAAATGGCACTTCAACAGCTACTTAACTGGATTTTCAATGTGTCGAGATGCGCCATTTTGCGTAAAAATCATCCCATCCACACATCCACGCTGTTGGAGAGCTAGAATGATGTGGTTGCGCAAAATACACTCGTAGCGCTTACCCGTACAGGTAACAGCACCGGAAGCATCTGTCTCTTCGAAAAGATATAGCCCTATGATAAATGATGGCGTCAACCGGCACCACACAGTGAACTTACCAGGATGAAATGGTACTGGCTGATTTGCGTGTGGCTTTTCCGTTGCTCATATTCGACAATCCTGTGTATTGGCATATGCTGCCAGATGGAAGTGGACTTCGTCTGTCCACATAATCTCCCACTGCCAATTATTGTCCATTTCCATGGGAGCAAGAAATTCTAAAGCGAAGGTCTCTCTTGCTGGCAGGTCAACAGGAAGCAAACCGTGCACAAGTGGAATTTTGAATGGATGGCAAAGAAGGATGTTTCGTAAGATTTTACGCACCGTGTTCACGGTATGTCCACTGTTCGTGCAATTCTCCGTCCACTAAACGTTTGCACACCACCACTCGTCTCTTCCTGCATTGCTGTGGCCACTGCTTCCACAGACATTGAAGCAACTCGTTTAATCCCTCTACCGGGTTGCACAACAAAAGAACTCTTCCTTTCCAATTTCCGAATCATTTTCTCCACACACACGGCAGTCATCGGACCAACGCCTTTTTTCAGACCCTTCAGAGTCCAGAACTTCTGAAGAGCAAGGTGTGCATAATCATAATTCTTGTAATACAGCTTTACAATCAGAGCGCGACCCTGCATTGAGGCAGCCAAGAGGAACGTCGCAGACATGAAAGGAGGAAGAGCTTTTTTTTTCTTTATTGCATTTCCATTCTCCTCCCCTCCCCTCCGACGGGGGGAGGGGGCTGGCGGCAGCATAATAGGCCGCTCTACAGCCCACAGAAAAGTTGAAAAACATAATGATAATATAAACAAACAAAAAAACAGGTGATAAAACGGTGACAGTGTAAAACAAAATGCCAGAAAGTTGTGGAATTTAAACTACAAAAACACGGCGTTGATGATGCGGATGAAGACACAGTATGTAGACAGGTACAATTAAAAAGCACGGTGACAGTCTTGTTTCTATTCGCACGAGATAAAAAACACAAGTAGCGGCAGTATGGCGGCTGTTCAAAACACTGACAGCGGACGGACAACACAAAACATTCACTTTAAACAACACTATAGAGGCGACACGGCGGCAGATGGGGGCAGGGGCAGGACCTGGAGCGTTGAGGGGGAAAAAAGAGGGGAGGCGAGGAAACGGGGGAGAGGTGGTAGAGAGAGAGGACATAGAAAAAAAGGGGGGCAGGTGAGAGGAAAAGCTGTGTACGCGGCGTATTTATACCAACTTAAATGGTCGTGCGTGTGACAAGTGGTTCCATTTACGTATTGTGACACATACAGCTCCATCTATTGATCAATTTTCATACTTTTTTTTCTTCTTCCATACTTTTCCCCCTTCTTCGATGATGTTCCGTTGCATGTTGACATCATTCTGTCCAGTGGTGCTATTTCTGCAGCGTTTTGAAAGTTAAACTTTAATTATGATCACCCTGTACATTCTGTGCCAATGGACGTAGCACTTTCTCTAAGTAAAGCACAAAATTTGCATTAACTTTATATAAAAGTGTAGCAAAAAACAAATATTTACAGATAAGATTACATTTATTCTAATATGGATTTCATCTTAGGATTTGTATGAGAAAGATAAGTAAAAGATGTGAAACGACCCTTAGAACAATTATACATGACTGTGTTTAAACTGACACACAATATTGTTTAGCGCAAGGCAATCTGACTTTCAATAATCCCTAAAAAAGAATGGCCCTGACTAACATTAACCTATACCTTTCACAAATCACTTACCTCACCAAAAATCTTCGTTACTCGAACTACTGCAATACAGCGAGCCCCACTACTGCCAGCTAAATAAAAGATTCAAACTACGGAAGGCACTAACTACTGATAGGCATAGTTAGCAAATGAAAGATTTTGATAGAGAACAAACAATGTATTTACCTTACTAGTGTTCAAAAGTCATAATACATGTAGCACTTCATGACATCCAGTCTTACAAATTTCAAAACTCCGCCATCTCTCTCTCCACATCCACCACTGCTGGCGGCTCACCTCCAACTGCGCAACGCTATGCGCTGTTCACATCCAGCTGCCGCTGCCCAACACTACAATGGCAGACAACAATGCAAACCAGCCAGACACTGCACACAGAACAGCCAGTGATTTTCATACAGAGCGCTACGTGGCGTTACCAATAAGAAAACCTAAACAGCCTACTTACATAGCCCCCATGCTCCATTCAAAAAATTTTACTAATTGTTTTGGGCAGCGGCCAATAATGATTTGATAAAAATTTTCATAATTACAATAACAAAGAAATCAAATGAATAAACTTACTGATACAATGTTGGTCAGAAGCTAAAATTTTCTCACAGTCTCTAAAGACAATCTTGATCGTTCATCACAGTAAAATTGCAGTGTTTTTCGCAAAGTCTGAGCAGCAAAAATGAATGCACACAGAAGTTGTGGATTTCCATGCAGTCTTGAAGAAGTATGTTGTCCTTCCAACGGAAAGACAGTGCTGACTCTTGACATGCAGACAGGTAATGGGCCACAACAGAGCAAATCCACAGCAGAGTCCGTCGAAGTTTTGAAGAATATTGGTAGGTAGGTCTTCACAGAGGAGACCACTGTAGTTTTGTTAGAGATTACGGTATTGGTGGGCCACCTAGGTGCAGACCCACTGCAGGCCTTGTAGAAATAATGGTGTTGGTGAGTCATCAAAGGTGTAGACCTACTGTAGTCCTTGTAGAGATGTCTAGCAGCCATGTGCTGCGACTGTGCAGGTGCACAATCACCATCGAAGAGTCTTGCGGAGAATATAGCAAGTCCATAAACCACCATTTGTGCACTCACAAAGTTTTTGAATTGTCCTTAGAACCAGCAATGCTGTTAACCAGTTCTTTGCTGAATTATCAACACACATCCAGACACTAACAGTCCTCTTTTTTCCACATATTGTACATATACTATGACCAACAGAAATGTGTGCAGTGAAATGAATGCTTACAAGTTACTTAATGTGATGAACTGGTGTCAATTACAATATTACAACATGAGAATACAATAACAGAGGTACAAAATACATAATTAAAACATAATAATACAGATAACATTTGTAGTAAAACAGGCTTTACAAAAGAATAGAAATAAACATGCACATCAGTGATACAAAAATTAAGACATAAGTACATACATAAAGATCAGAATAACTTTTGAAACATCAACTTCACACATGAGCATTAAAATAAAAAAGAATAAATAATGTCTAACCATCTTTACAAGGTAAATAAGATATCACAGAATTCTACAACATAAATCTTATTAGCTAAACGCATACAGATAGGAAAAACACAAATTCACATAGTGTAATAACGCAAAAATACAGGACAGGGTTTGTTTTCAGAGTAACATTTGGTACTGCAGTCCAGCCCAAAACTTCATTCCATAGATCTTTCGTCTTATTTCAACATTTGCTTTCACGAAAAAAATCCTATGCAAACATGCTTTCTGTATTTATATGTTCACATAATTCTTACCTCATTATTTATTTCCAAGAAAATCCTACCTGAACCTGTTGCCCCTAAAACGTACTTTTTTGTTCATATCCTCTTTCAAAATACTTTTTTGGCCAAACCATTGTCTTATAGCTTCTCAATGCATTTCTTCCAATTCATCACAACTCTTTCTCTCATGTAGCCTACCCCATCTTAAGCTAACTTAAATCTACTGAGCTCAGATGCTAAACTAAGGGATGAGGCAATGCAGCAGCACAAAACAATTAACACAAACAGCAAAGACAAAAAAAATGGAAACTGGCAAAGCAAGCAGCAGTATCTAAATTATCAAAGCAATTGCAATATTACAACTAGTATAGGGGAATGTGCAGGAAACAAGACAAGAAAAATAAATCAGTAGTAAATCTGGCTTAACAGAGTAATACAAAGTGAAATTCAGTAGCACTATGCCTGGTAAACAGCAGCAGCAAACACTATAACGTATACCTAAACATGACGAAGCTCCAGCAGAAAAAATATTACAGTAAAAATAGCCATGTTTAATACCTATGTCACATCTTAAGACTAGAGTGATGCATCACGATAACTTACGCTAGCAGATAAGTTACCAAATCGTAAAAAAATTACTTATGCAATTCCTGTGAAGGGAAATGTCTATTTACGTGCCCTCATTTTCTTGGAAGCAGATCATAAATTTATTATTGACTGGATCTTTAGGCATAAAATAACTATATTAGTACATCTATTAAATTTTATTTCAACCAACGCTGCAGTGGAGCTAGAAACTAGATATTAAACAAAATGAGTAAATAAATATATAAAGCAAGCCATATGGCATTTCTCTCAACTAGCCAGACAATAGCCGTGAAATGTTTCTCATCGTTTCATTAGGCATTTTAGTAAATATCATAAATTAACAGCTCCACAGTATAATCATATGTTTTCAAGTTTGAGCATGTTGTATTTGCGATGCTTTCTACAAAGGAATGTCAATAGCGAGGATACTGGCCTCTCTTTTTTCTTCACCTAATGGCATTCTTTTGTCAGACGACTATCTCTCAGCTGGGCGCCCAAAACGCATTATGTCAAGGTCACTTATCTTTCTTACTGAAATATTTACGACAGCAGTTTCCGTTACAGTGGCAGTCTCATATCAAAAAAATTCACAGATAAAGAATTTGCATTACAAATCATGCATATACACACATTTCATAACTCTTAAAGTACGATTCTGGGTTTCCAACATTCTTTTCCACAAACCGGAGTCCCTAACCACTACTCATTATTCCTTGCTTTATTTCACATATACATATTCGTTGACACTTCTTCAATATTTATTCATAAGAAATACATAGCATAATCAAATTCCTCATATATGGTAACATCATCTTATTGATCATAAACATACATCAACAGCATAATACACATTGTCATTATAAAAATAACATCGTAACACATCAGTCAAATCTCTAAAACACCGTAGCTTTCTGCAATAATGTCAAAAACTAAAAAAAAAAACTGCTCATTTCAACTGTGTCATCTACATCAAACGTACTTTAAAAATCATGATCCCATACCAAATAGATCATTCAAAGCTCTCATAGTATCACAATGGTTCCGAAAAAATTTGAACAATTCACAAATTACAGACAAAATACAATTTCATAAGTGTGAAATTATGCAACTGTGTAATTGCTAAACATGTGTCACTGATGTAGGAAAAAAATGTTTGTCTCTCAGTTAAATGATCAGATAGCTGTGTAATTTATGTGTTAGAGAAATATGGTACCGATGTGTAAAGCTCTATAAGCAAATACCATATTAGCTAGGGCTCCTTGTGTTTGCCACACACATGGTACACAAAGTAAGCGAATACCCCCTCAGGATTAATGTAATTATACCCTCAGGTGTTACAGATTACAGCAATGGAATCAAATGTATCAAGGAAAACCTTTATATCACTGTAATTCAAAAATCGTTAAAAATAAATGTTTTAAGTACAAAATTAATCACTCAAGTATGTGTACTGTAGCGTTAAACTGTGAGTCTTCTTGTAAGATAATCTCTGTGGAAGTGTCGTAGTTAGCGTCCTCCGAAAGCTAAGTTCTGTAGAAGTCAATGTACTTACCTCATCATAAACAAAAGTGAAATGCTTTGCGTATAGATATCTTAGTTATTATGCTTATTGCCGTGATGAAGGAAGTACTGTGCTGTAACGTATTGTTGTGCTACGGAAAAGGCTGTCTCATTGTAGCTATGCCACAAAAGTTACTACTAAAATATGTTTTACTTTCCAGAATAATTCAGAAAAACTGTGCCGATATAAAACAGATACACCACAAATGCAACATTGTAAATGGTCACTCATTAGTAGCGTGATGATATAATCGTGTAGTTGTCACATAAACTAACCACTGTGCCATCTGGTATCTCACAGAAAGTACTTTAAATCCAGAATGTATCTTCAAGTAAACCAAAATGTTGCATTAAAATCTCATTAGCGGTACCAGTATATGTCCTAAGTATGTAAGCCTGATAGTCGTTATGTAATCGTGCAACTAACAAGCAAGAATGTACAAATACAACACTGTTTCGTCTGTTCACTATAACAATCCATTCGTAATTTCTGTTTAAAAATGTTCCCTAGGTTCTAGACTGGATATTTAACTTTATACATTGTGCATGTTAACAGTTTCTTAAGTCTGACATAGCATACTAGAAATGTGAAGTGAAAAGTTTTATGGCAAAGACAAAGTTAAAAAGCAGATATCTTTCAATAAACGGTTTTACATGTGAAATGTGGTGTAAACCTTTGCTCTTCCTAGTACGCACAGTTTCAACTTGAACGCAATTATCATGTGGTATACGTCGGATTCTGTAAGGTCCATTGTAAACTAGAAAGAATTTGTGACTCAAGTGTTTCTTCTTATGTGACAATGAATGAGCTTTAATGAGAACTTTCAGATCAATATATAATGTCTTTGCATTTGCTTTGTCGTGTAGGTTTCTCCTTTTGTCTGCTGCAGATTTTATATTTTGAATAGCTAAATCAATTATGTCTTTGTGTCGAAGTTTACGTGTATTTGGAAAAGATACAAGCTCTCTGATTCTGTTTGGTGGTTCTTCATTCTTTAGTACAAGAGTAGGTGGTAAAGCAGTGGAGTCGTGGGGCATTTCATTCAGCACGTTTTGAAATAAGTGTTAATATCTGTCCCAATGCTGATGCTTTCTGTGACAATAAAGTCTGCAAAGCTTATTGATTTCTTTCATAATCCGTTCAGACAGGTTACAATGTGGTAAGTACAATGAAATAAAAACAGGTTTGATTTTATGATTCCGAAGCATGCGTGACCAAACAGCAGATCTGATTTGCGGTCCGTCATCTGAAATGACTTTACTAACGTGTCCAACTTCACGTAAGAAACTTTTTACAAAGGCGTTGGATACAGACCGTCCAGTGGCTTTACGTAACGGAGTGAAAGAAACAAATTTTGAAGTAAGTTCAACAGCGACTAGAACGTACGAGAATCCATTCGATGTTCTGACAAGGGGTCCCAAGAGATCAACAGCAGCAAATTCTTTTAATTTAGAAGGAATGATAGGAAACAACAGAGCACGATGTGAGACAGTAGATGTTTTCACCTTTTGACAAAGTTTACAAATAGACAAGACTCTTCGAATTCTCTTTTCCACATTGTTAAAATAACAAGTCGTTTGAAGAATATGATAACATTTTCGTGGACCAAAATGTGCGTAGCAGAAATCAATGTACCAAATGAGCTTATTCCCAAAATCGTCTGGAATGCAAAGTACCCATAGCTTGTCATCAACAGTGCAGTGTTTGAAGAGTATGTTGTTTCTAACCAGATAATAATGCCGAATCTGAGTGTGCGGCTTTTCATGCCATTTGCTTTTGATGGCTTTCCAAATCGGATCTTTATCTTGTTCATGATCAATGTCCTTTAAAGATGTGGTGATGAAGTTTTCACAAGCGACTTTCTGAATGTAAAGAATACTGAAATTTTTTTCGAGGTTGCTTTCTGTGTTACTTTTCTCAAGCCCAGCCGGTGCGCGTGACAGTGCGCCCGCAACGATGTTCTCCTTGCCGGGAGTGTAGACTATGGTCAAGCGGAATTGTTGCAGAAACAATGCCAACGTTTTAACCTGTCATGATTTAATTTTGAAGACATAAAAAATTGTAATGCACGATGATCACTTTTACGTGCTTACCATAAAGAAAGAAACGGAATTTGTTAAATGCCCAAACGATAGCTAAAGCTTCTAATTCAGTAAGGGAATAATTTTTTTCAGATTTTGTTAGCACTCGGCTAGCAAAAGCAATGGTTTTCTGAATAATAGTGTCATTTTCTATGGCATCTTGAAACAAATGGGCACCAAGACCGACTTTAGAAGAATCCGTGCAAAGGCAAAAATCTTGTGAGAGATCTGGATGAGCTAGCATTGCCGCTTTAAGTAGCGATTCTTTCAAAGAATTGAATTCCAAGCGTGCTTGTTCGTCTCAGTTCCAAAGAGTATTTTTTCCAGTGAGAGAACAAAGTTTTGATGTAACTAGTATTTGCGTATTCAGAAAACGACGGTAAAAATTTACGAGACCTAGAAAACTGTGGACTTGTCTTTTTGTGGATGGAACTGGAATGGCTCTGATTGCTTCTAACTTTTCAGGATCCGGCTGAATGCCTTCAGAAGAAATAATATGTCTCAAAAACCTCACCTTTGACCTACCGAATTCAGACTTTTCCAAGTTAAGTGTAATTCCAGATTCTGCAAAAATACGTAACAAACTGTTGAGGATTCGATTATGCTGTTCCCATGAGGCTTCTGCTATTAGAATATCATCCACATATAAGGTGATATGACGTTTTAAGAAATCAAGTAATATGGAATTTAGCCCGCGAATGCACGCCGCCGATGAAATGTTCAAACCAAAAGGAAGTTTCCGAAATTGATAACAAACGCCGAAACAAAGAAAAGCTGTGTATTTTCTACATTCTGGATGAAGTTCGATCTGATAAAAGCAGGATCTGAGATCAATAGAAGACAACACTTTTACGCCATTAAAATTTTGAACAAGTTCTTCCATCGTCTGCGGCCTGTCTGTTTCATGAATGATGATAGTATTGATTTGTCTTGAATCTAAGACAAGCCTGATCGATCCATTTTTCTTCTCAACAAAATGTAATGGATTGTTGTATGAGCTTACTGCAGGCTCAATAATGCCCTCGTTAAGCATAGATTGTATTTCTGTTCTAACACGGTCCCTATAATGCGCCGGAATTACGTATGGTCTAACACAAAATTTAGTATGCTCACGAACACGAAATTGGTATTGAAATCCCTTGATTGTTCGTGTTTTGTGAGTAAAAACTGTGGAATGTGCTTGTAAAATCTCAAAAACGTCTTGCCTATCAGTGTCATTGCAATTCTCAATTGTTTGAATTTTATTATGAATTGACTCATTAGTATCAAATATGTCGTCGATATCATCCCTGTCAGTACTTACAGAGTGATTGTTAGTGTCTAGTTCCGTAGAAACATCCGAACTGTTGTCTAACAGACAGTAAAGCCGATTAATTTCCTTGTCATGGTTTGAGAGCCAATCTTCAAATTTCATAGGTATTGACTTACCTTCTTTCTCTAAACTTATTTCAGCATCGTGAAAGTTTAAGATTGATTTGTATTCATTCAAAAAGACTAGTCCCAATATAATTTCCGTTGACAATAATGGGTCAATAAGAAAGTTCATAGAGAAGCTGTGGCTTTGGCAAAAGAATTCTAAGTTGGTTTGTTGGCGTACATCTACAATTTTTTCAACGATTGCACCTTGTAATATAATCTTACGTAACGGAAGTGTGGGACAATCGTTCGATTTGTTGCATTTGCTAAAGGCTGTTTCGCTAATTACTGAAATTGGACTGCCAGAGTCAAGTACTGCAGTAAATTTTACATCATTTACTGTGATGTGAATCACAGGATATTCAATATTGTTATGTTTTACGTCGTGTTCCTGGAGTAAGACGTCCCTAATGTCTTCCATTTTTACGTAATTACTACCTACAGCAGCTGCGTCGTTAGTTTCATACGTACGTTTTGTGGCTGCCAGCGGTATGAGTCATTGCCTATTGTGTCTTTGTTGGCGCACGTCGTTATTGGGGTTTGGAGACCTAACTTCTACAATTTCACCTTGTCGAGAGGGCCCTGCTCTGTTTGAATCCCGCTAGTTCTGATGCAATTAAGGTCTGTCGTTACGATCATATCGTTTGTCGTCATGTCGGTAGATTCCATAGTTTCTTTCTTGTCGGTCACTTGGTGGAGAATTTCTCCCTGAATCGTAACTGCGCGCTGGACCAATGTGTCTAAAGTTATTCTGTCTCCCCTGATAATAATTATTTTGGTTCCCATGTTGTCTGTTTCTCTGATTGTCTCTGTGATAGTCACTACCGCGGAGAGGTGATCTTTCCCTGTACTTATTACTACTCTGCCAACGGTTGTCATACGGGTGGTGTCTGTTTTGGTCACGATTTGTGTTGTGAGAATAACCTTGTCGTGTCCAGTTATTATTTCTTTTATCGCGGAATTGCGACGGATGTGACTTGTAATTGTTGTGTTCCTGTTTACGCATTCCGCGATTGTCAATGTCAATTTCTAATTCTTGTAAGAGTCCCTGAAAAGCTTCAATGTCGTCTTTGCCACGGCCTGCCAAAATAATATGCCGTAAATGTTCAAGTAATTTGATTAAGCAAATGCGGATGAGTTCTGAGGGGCTGTATGGGTTTGACAGGTACTGATTCTTGTGCAACATGTCTTCAAAATATTTCACAAGACTGGAAAATTCAGATTGTTCGAAATGTTTCATCATTATGATGCCACGTTTTACACGGTCTTGTGTGGCTTGAGACCAAGAAAGAGGAAGGCATGGTATAATTCTCCTTCACTGTGGCAATCGTGAATGACCGATCGCATTCTTACAGCTGGTTCATTCTCTAAGTAGCCACACATAAATTCTAATCTGTGCTCTAATAACCAGTTAGGAGGAAAACAATGAGAGAATTGATAAAGCCACGCTTGTGGATGAATGTCGTTGCCTGAATTCTTAAATGTTTTGAATTTACGTGTAGTAATGAACAGCTTATAGTCAAAATCATCATGTCGGCGAGTCGCATGTCGGTCATTGTTACGTCGTATCGGCGGTTCCATCTCAAAATTCAATGTACCTTGCCAATTTCTTTCATAATCTTCGAAGTGCCCTGTGTTATTATTTTGTGGCAGTTCCGTATTTTTATGTCCATCTTCCCGTATTGGAGTGCGAGTGTCCTCTGAAATTCGTAATTCTTGTATTACCTGCGTCAGCTGATCTTGTACTTCCCGGATTTCTCTTTGGTGTTGTGTATTAATTTGATTCTGATTTTGTTTGAATTTCCTAATTTGTTCGCACTCTTCTGTGTCATTAAAGACTACCGGTTTTGTGTCATTCAGATTATCATCTACCTTCGTAGATAAATTAATTAACTGATCCGAAAGTTCAACTACTTTCTCTGATAATGAACTAATTTCCTCCATGTGTCTTTCTGAACCAATTTACAGGGTATCTACTGAGTCCTTTAAGTTTTCTTGAGTTTTTGCAAGTTGCGTAACCGAATCGGTAGATGCAACTGAGTCAATTTTAGCTTGAAATGTCTCATGATTTTCATGAACAATAGTTTGCAGTTCTTTTATGGCTGCTTCGTGATTCTGTAATGAATTTGCATCCCGCGAAGAAACAGGTTGAAAATGCTCACAAATCTGTGTTTTTACGTCATTACAGACTCTTTGACACTTCGATTCAATGTTATGTAACTCAGTGGTTAAATCTTCACATGTTTGTTCAAGTGTGGTGTCTAACTTTTGAAGCTTCTGCTATGTTTGCCTCTGATTTTGTTCCATTGTGTCTAACTGTTGCTGTGTTTGTCTCTGATTTTATTCCATTGTGTCTAACTTTTGAAGCTTTTGTCCCATTTGTTGCATTAATTGTATTAACAATGCACTGGTGTCTGAAACATGTTCCTCAGTGCTATTCGGCAATGCAGTTGAACCGGCAATATTCGCAGTTTGAAAAACAGAAAATGTGTCTTGACTTATCTGAGAAAACGGTGAGGACGCAAAACCTGAATCTACAGTAGTTGCAAGATCGTGTCCTGTCATTTCGGAATCCTGAGGCGAGCTGTTGCCGACTGATCGATCGATAATAATTCCCTGTTCAGTAATTGTTTCACTGCCTACACCGTTATTTGCAGCCCGCTCCATTTCCCTATGCACAGTTACCAAATTACTACTTTGAACATTAGTTATTTCATTACATGGTGGCGCTAACACACTGCTTTCGTCTTCACTGCCATTTCTCAGTTTACTTTGGAGCCTAGTATTACGTTTTTCACACGCCATTATTGTCACAATATTTCACACGACAACACAGCAAAGCACAATTTGAAGAGCAAAATAAGAAAACACATTAACATAGCTTTGAAAATAATATCTCGTTAGTTGCAAGTGCAGCTGCGAAATACTAGGTACAAATCTATGTGCATGCCACAACTGTTTTACTATACAAGAATGAAAACTACAACTACAAAGGAAATTCTCTCTACAATACCGCGCTAGCAATAAACAAAGGCTGCACTAATTGCACAAACTACAAGAAAAAATCAAAAGATTCCAGTGAGGTATCCTCGGCTAAGTTTCGACATATGAAACGTCCCCTTAGAACAATTATACATGACTGTGTTTAAACTGACACACAATATTTTTTAGCGCAACGCAGTCTGACTTTCAGTAATCCCTACAAAAGAATGGCGCTGTCTAACATTAACCTATAACATTCACAAATCACTTACCTCACCAAAAATTTTCGTTACTCAAGCTACTGCAATACAACGAGCACCAGTCTCAACCAACAGTTATCGCTCCTAGTTGCGAAAGTATCAATTTCTCGTAGCCCTTCATTTAGTCAGGCGAAAATGATATGTGATGTAGTTACAATAGCAAGTGATGACGCCGCTCTCTTTTCACTTTCTTTGCGTACTGCAGCAGATTTGAAGGAGATTCTATCTTCAAGCTTATTTTCTATCCAGACGGTATATATCTGGGTATGCGAATTCAATTAGAACTTTATCTGCTAAGTCGCCTCTACAACTCCTGCTAGTCCATAGGAGCTGTGAAACACCTGTAGAATCAGGACGAGAGAGTGAATTATTGGAGGGAAGAATTTGGAAGGGATTTTTAACGAGTCGGTATAATTTATGGATTGTGGAGTAGAGAATGTGTCACAGACTCAGTCTTCGTCTGTCTATTCTGACTGTTGTGAAGGAGTTTGCACGTTCGTTGGAGGAGATTCATCTGTTGAGATGACGATGAAGTGGCTCATTGTGCTGATTGAGTTTCCACTGATGTAGAGGGAAGAGGGTGGAGAAGATGATGGTTCTGGAGATACTGCTGTTGCTGAAAATGCTACTCGTCTTGCTACTAGAGATAGATATTCTGGTCGTGGTTTTGGGACTTTCGTAACTTAGCTACCAGATGGTACATGTACCGTCTCTAAAAGTGACCGTTAGAAAAATGCTAGAAAATTGTGAGGCCGTAATAAGAACTCTCCGTGCCTGGCGACAAAGTCTCCAACGGCGGTGAGCGACGTGGGCTACCAAACAACAGAGGGCGAAGCTCAGCACCGGCGGTTGTGTCGGCAATGACAACAGTGGCAGAGGCAGCGACGGCGACGACACAGGCTTCCTGGACGACAGCGGCGGCTGCAGAGCCGTAACTCAACACTAACTGCAGAGGGCAGTGATGAGAGAGACTACTGTGAGGCAAGGAACTCGAGCACTTTTGTGAGTCGGCTGCCTTCAGTTGAGACACGTCTTAAGAGTAGTTTGTTCTTAATTACTGAAATGTTCTCCATGTGACCCGCTTCTGGCGCTCTGACGGTGGGGTGTAACGCAGTACCACCACTGTCAGTAATCCGTATGACTGGCAGGCGTCCATTTCCTCTTGCAATGCTACCACTCTGCCTTAGATGTCTAACTGAGAAGCTTCACAAATGGATTTATATTTTTGAAATTTTATGTAGAAATGAAGGACAATGGACAGCAAGCTTTTAGGATATTTTAATGATAACCCTATAGCCCAGAAACATTTGACAAGATCTTGCTCGGAGTAAGTGGAATAAAAAATTAATTCCACAATCTGGACAAGCGGACAAAGTGAAACCTATTAAAAGCTCCTTCGTTGTCTTCCCAAGCTAGACATACAGCTACATGACTGCTCTACAACTCGCAAGATGGTGATTGTAATCTCGTGAAAAGATCCTGCTATGAATAAAAACGCCTTTGTTTTAATAATTGCCACCCCAGCTCGTGTAGCATATCCGTGACCCTCTCTCCCCTGTTCCAGGATGAAACAAAACGAGCTCTCCTTTGAAGTTTTTCTATGTCTCCCAATGTGTAGTGCAATTCGAATTCCTTACCATCCAGCAATACTCCAGAAGAGACCGACAACCGCAGTGTAGGCATTAAGAAAATAGATGCTAACAGTCGTACCTTTATTTTATATAAAATTCTTAAACAAAATTACGGCTGTTTTTATCTGTTTTCTTCGCGTGTTCCAGCCTTAGTCCCATTCCAATTACACGAAAATCTAGTAGAGTAGCGTAGGCAGTTTCATTAGTAAGCCTACTGCAACGTGGTCTGACCAGTCTTTGGTTCGCTTTCCACACAATATAATCTCTACTATCGTTCCAGCTTAAGTTATGCGTAATTGTAATCCCTAAATATTTAGATGAATTGACAACCTTTGGATTTATATGTTTTACAGCACAACCGAATTCTAACGGATTTCTTTAGGAACTCAAATGGATGACGTCATACCCCTCATTATTTAGAGTCAACTGCCACTTTCCGAACCTTGCAGCTGTTACATAAATCTTTTTGCAATTACTCTTGATCTTGTCATGACGTAAATGACAACATCTTCTGCTAACAATCTAAGAGAGTTACTCAGAACAACAGCGGACCTATGTCACTTCTTCGTGGAACACCACATATCACTTCTGTTAGTTCGATGACGTTCTGTCAGTTACTGCGAACTGTGACCCTTCAGACAAGAAGCTACGAATCCAGTCTCGCAACTGAGACGAGACTCCAAAGGCTCGCAGTTTGATTACAAGTCGCTTGCGAGGAACGGTGTCAAAAATCTTCTGGAAATCTTAAACTATGGAATCACTCTGAGATCCCCAGTCGATAGCACGCTTTACTTCGTTTGAAAAAGGAGCTAGTTGTGTTTCACAAAGACTACATTTTGTTGAATCTGTGCTAGCTATTTTTCAATAGATCGATTTCTTATAGGTAAGTCATGACCTTCAGATTGGAGGTTGAATAACAAGTACACTGTTGTTGTTCTACTGATTTTCATTTATTTCAAACTAGTTTTCGGCTTATTCGGTCATTTTTAGGAAACAATTATCTAGTGCCTGAAATGTTATAAGCAAACCAGGTATCCATTTGCATAGAGTGTTGTGGGTCAAACTTGTTTCTTTAAGGTGAAATTACACTTTACTCAATGGACAATATTAAGCACAGTAAATAATTAAACTACATAATATTACAGGAGAAATGTTTATAATGCTAAAGTTTGTGAGGTCATCACCTTGGCTGAGCACTCTTCATTTATGACGTGCAACAAACAGGTCTTTTAACACTGTAACTTAAACTTTAGACAATGGATAATATCATGCACAATAATTAAAAAGATAATCTTACAGTATTAGAGGTTTATAGTAGTAGTAGTAGTTGTTGTTGTTGTTGTGGTCTTCAGTCCTGAGACTGGTTTGATGCAGCTCTCCATGCTACTCTGTCCTGTGCAAGCTTCATCATCTCCCAGTAGCTACTGCAACCTACATCCTTCTGAATCTGCTTAGTGTATTCATCTCTTGGTCTCCCTCTACGATTTTTACCCTCCACGCTGCCCTCCAATGTTAAATTTGTGATCCCTTGATGCCTCAAAACATATCCTACCAACCGATCCCTTCTTCTAGTCAAGTTGTACCACAAGCTTCTCTTCTCCCCAATCCTATTCAATACCTCCTCATTAGTTACGTAATCTATCCACCTTATCTTAAGAATTCTTCTGTAACATCGATCATCATCAGTTATTTTATTTCCTAAATAGCAAAACTCCTTTACTACTTTAAGTGTCTCATTTCCTAATCTAATCCCCGCAGCATCACCCGATTTAATTTGACTACATTCCATTATCCTCGTTTTGCTTTTGTTGATGTTCATCTTATATCCTCCTTTCAAGACACTGTCCATTCCGTTCAACTGCTCTTCCAGGTCCTTTGCTGTATCTGACAGAATTACAATGTCATCGGCGAACCTCAAAGTTTTTACTTCTTCTCCATGAATTTTAATACCTACTCCGAATTTTTCTTTTGCTTCCTTTACTGCTTGCTCAATATACAGATTGAATAACATCGGGGAGAGGCTACAACCCTGTCTCACTCCTTTCCCAACCACTGCTTCCCTTTCATGCCCCTCGACTCTTATGACTGCCATCTGGTTTCTGTATAAATTGTAAATAGCCTTTCGCTCCCTTTACTTTACCCCTGCCACCTTCAGAATTTGAAAGAGAGTATTCCAGTCAACATTGTCAAAAGCTTTCTCCAAGTCCACAAATGCTAGAAACGTAGGTTTCCCTTTCCTTAATCTTTCTTCTAAGATAACTCGTAAGGTCAGTATTGCCTCAAGTGTTCCAACATTTCTACGGAATCCAAACTGATCCTCCCCAAGGTCCGCATCTACCAGTTTTTCCATTCGTCTGTAAATTCGCATTAGTATTTTGCAGCTTTGACTTATTAAACTGATAGTTCTGTAATTTTCACATCTGTCAGCACCTGCTTTCTTTGGGATTGGAATTATTATATTCTTCTTCAAGTCTGAGGGTATTTCGCCTGTCTCATACATCTTGCTCACCAGTTGGTAGAGTTTTGTCATGACTGGCTCCCCCAAGGCCGTCAGTATTTCTAACGGAATGTTATCTACTCCCAGGGCCTTGTGTCGACTCAGGTCTTTCAGTGCTCTGTCAAACTCTTCACGCAGTATCTTATCTTCCATTTCGTCTTCGTCTACATCCTCTTCCCATTCAATAATATTGTCCTCAAGTACATCGCCCTTGTATAAACCCTCTATATACTCCTTCCACCTTTCTGCTTTCCCTTCTTTGCTTAGAACTGGGTTGCCATCTGAACCCTTGACATTCATACAAGTGGTTCCCTTCTCACCAAAGGTCTCTTTAATTTTCCTGTAGGCAGTATCTATCTTACCCCTAGTGAGATAAGCTTCTATATCCTTACATTTGTCCTCTAGCCATCCCTGCTTAGCCATTTTGCACTACCTGTCGATCTCATTTTTGAGACGTTTGTATTCCTTTTTGCCTGCTTCATTTACTGTATTTTTATATTTTCTCCTTTCATCAATTAAATTCAATATTTCTTCTGTTACACAAGGATTTCTAGCAGCCCTCGTCTTTTTAACTACTTTATCCTCTGCTGCCTTTACTACTTCATCCCTCAGAGCTACCCATTCTTCTTCTACTGTATTTCTTTCCCCCAATCCTGTGAATTGTTCCCTTATGCTTTCCTTGAAACTCTGTACAACCTCTGGTTCTTTCAGCTTGTTCAGATCCCATGTCCTTAAATTCCCACCTTTTTGCAGTTTCTTCAGTTTTAATCTACAGGTCATAACCAATAGATTGTGGTCAGAGTCCACATCTGCCCCTGGAAATGTCCTACAATTTAAAACCTGATTCCTAAATCTCTGTCTTACCATTATATAATCTATCTGACACCTTTTAGTATTTCCAGGATTCTTCCATGTATACAACCTTTTTTATGATTCTTGAACCAAGTGTTAACTATGATTAAGTTATGCTCTGTGCAAAATTCTACCAGATGGCTTCCTCTTTCATTTCTTAACCCCAATCCATATTTACCCACTATGTTTCCTGCTCTCCCTTTTCCTACTGATGAATTCCAGTCAGCCATGACTATTAAATTTTCGTCTCCCTTCACTACCTGAATAATTTCTTTTATCTCATCATACATTTCATCAATTTCTACATAATCTGCAGAGCTAGTTGGCATATAAACTTGTACTACTGTAGTAATCATGGGCTTCGTGTCTATCTTGGCCTCTATAATACGTTCACTATGATGTTTGTAGTAGCTTACCCGCTAACCTATTTTTTTATTCATTATTAAACCTACTCCTGCATTACTCCTATTTGATATCGTATTTGTAACCCTGTATTCAACTGACCAGAAGTCTTGTTCCTCCTGCCACCGAACTTCACTAATTCCCACTATATCTAAGTTTAACCTATCCATTTCCCTTTTTAAATTTTCTAACCTACCTGCCCGATTAAGGGATTTGACATTCCACGCTCCGATCCGTAGAACGCCAGTTTTCTTTCTCCTGATAACGACGTCCTCCTGAGTAGTCCCCGCCCAGAGATCCGAATGGGGCATTATTTTACCTCCGGAATATTTTACCCAAGAGGACGCCATCATCATTTAATCATACAGTAAAGCTGCATGTCCTCGGGAAAAATTACGGCTGTAGTTTCCCCTTGCTTTCAGCCGTTCGCAGTACCAGCACAGCAAGGCCGTTTTGGTTAATGTTGCAAGTCCAGATCAGTCAATCATCCAGACTGTTGCCCCTGCAACTACTGAAAAGGCTGCTGCCCCTCTTCAGGAACCACATGTTTCTCTGGCCTCTCAACAGATACCCCTCCGTTGTGGTTGCACCTACGGTACGACCATCTGTATCGCTGAGGCAGGCAAGCCTCCCCACCAACGGCAAGGTCCGTGGTTATTGGGGGGGGGGGGGTTATAGTTATGATGCCATAATTTGTGAGGTCGTGACTATGGTTGGGAACTGTCTAACTGAGCATTTGTAACTTTTTTGAACAACAGACATGACTTGGATCGTAAACTGAAGCGATGTGACATTGGAGCTTGTTTTAAGTGCAGAACCGTGTAGCCTTAGGAGTGCTTGTCTTCATGTTCTCTCTCACCGGTACTCTCCTGGTACTGATCCCAGACACAAGAACAATACGTTAGAATTGATAGATGCTTCGAATTCCATCCGTCAGGAGCTCCACCATGCACAAAAGAACCTGTTTCTTGTTCTTCTTAACCGTCTGCTATTACATCACAACACTTTCAGATCTACTACTCTACACCGGTAAGGGATGCTAACCTCTTCGACATATGTGCATCTGGAGAAATCTCGTGCACTTCGATGGGTGCAGACTCGGCAAGCTCCATTCGTTCACGAGACGTGGAATGTAGCGGTCTACTCCTTGTCAGCTGCAGAATATATCGATAACGGTGCTGCAGGGCGGGTTGGTCGAAAAAAGACAGTGCGAGGGGGTCTTTCAATCTATAACTTTATCCTATGAATGCGAGAATGTCCTGCGACTTTCATTCGCGTACAGATAGTTCGTAAATTATGCACTATGCTCGAGGGATTAGAAATATGTAGACCACTGTCTCGTATACTTTGATGATGTATATTTTCGAGAATTAACAATGAATGGACGTACTGCACTGACATCTATCTACATTCGCAATAGCACTCGCAAAGTAAAGGAGGGGTGGTTTAGTGATGATATTGAAACTGGGAAAGCATGCTGTCACATCATTGGTCGGTGCTGAAAGAACTGTAAAAACATCTCACATCTACACATGAGCCACACTGGGCATGTAAGCATGTGCTCACGGTTCGATGCATCTCACATGTGGAACGGAAAGAGTGCATCCTGTGTTATTCTGGGAAGCATTGCAAAAGATTTCTACAGTGAGTCCAGGGGGAGACTTCGCTGTTATATACACAGACATGACATCAGTATACCAATGACAACCTTCTAGCTGCACTTATGATGGTGAAGCGTTCGGCGAACTTCTCTCGCTTGGTGCTAGACTCGCAGCTATGCATCATCAATTATTAATACGTGTGTGTCGAGACCCATCTCGCATGTGGGACCAGCTTGAGTGCGCCACCTTGTGGACTCTGTAGGGAACAATTCACTGATATGTTGTGGTCGAATTTCTTAACGATGGTTTGGAAGCGTTTTTACGTGCAATGACTGTTTGTGTAGAGCATTATATTTGGCTGTTTAGGCGTTGTGAGAGTGTTTGCAGAGCGTTATAAATGCATTATTTTGCCAATTTTATGTGCAGTGAACGTGTCTGTTGTATTATTTTCCCATTTTCTTCTGTAGTGAACGTGTCTGTTGCATTATTTTGTGTGGCAAAGCGGAACGGTCAAGCAGGAAGCATTGATACATACAGTACACTTGTGTAGTCATTGGCTAGTGGACGTCTGCAAAGAAGAACATGGTGTTTGATAGAAGCAAATAAGAGACTTCTGGCATAGTTTCACTAAAGCAGCTGTGCGGTTACTGTAGTGTCAGAACTGGGATTACACTTAAGCTCTGTCTCTCTCTCTCTCTCTCTCTCTCTCTCTCTCTCTCTCTCTCTCTGTGTGTGTGTGTGTGTGTGTGTGTGTGTGTGTGTGTGTGTGTGTACCTGTTTTGATGTTTTGCATGCAGCTCTCCCAAGGCTCTCGCGCATGTATTAAATCTTTCTGTGGTACATGTCGTGTCATATTCGTGGGAAATAGAATGGAGAATGATATAGTGGATATAGGCAATCACAGTGCGTGAGTCTGACTGTGTTAATTTACACTGCTGTTAAACTGTTAAACGTTTATGAACTCATTTTGATCAGAAGCCTTGAATTGGATACCATTTTTACTTGATGAGTCAGTGAATTAAACTGGCTTTTTCTCGTCGTTGCATATGTATCTGAATAACTGCAATAGAGGCATTTCTGACGAATTTGCAGTGCATAATTCAGCAGAACCGCAGGCTATGTTAACTGATACTGAACTTCCTGTGTATTCCATTAGCAAATTTTATTTGGTTCTCTGCTTTCATTTCCATTCACTGTAACAGTGTCCACTTATTTTCTGCTTTTAGTGTTTTACTTATTACTGAGAAGTGTATATATTGTACAGTGGACATCTGTTTGGCTGCTGTTATCTTTGCTAGCAGTAGTTTATATTCACTATCTGATTTTAATACTTTTGATTATTACTGATTGTGCAATCGTCGTGATTTCTAATCTCTCACTATTTGTCTCTCGCATTAGACTTCTGTTGAGGAAGCGTTATCTTATCAATAAATTCTTGTTGTTATTTTGGATGTCCAGCTGATTGAATAAAAATTAAAAATATTTTAATGAAATTTCTTAAACTGAGACTTTAGTTAATTAGTAAATAAATGCTCAAACGCATATATGTTCACTCACAGATCTGCTGAGTCCTACCACTCTCACTACCATCATTATAAACAAAATATTAGATAATTTCTAATCGTAGTCCATTTACATGTCAAACCCACCAAACTCCCATGCCGCTAAATAGTTATCTAAGCAATATGGAAGTTCTTAGTTATTGTAATACTTCATAGACCAATTCTCTGAACAACACGGTTCCATTTAAGCCAGACCTTGTTATCGTGAGACCTCCCGCTAAACTACAAAAGACGAACAGATGCAGTGTACAGTGATGTGCTTCGCTTTGAAAGGATATTCTGTGTACAGACTGACTGACATTTGAGGAACGCCGTCAAGGACTTGAGAGCCTTTAGTATGGAGCTCGAAGGCGTTCTCGTTACAAATCAACTGCAGTGCTTTTAAGATGCAGTGTTTTTGGCAGCTCAGAAAAAACAATGGTCCAGGACGTATTCACAGACACTTCTCAAGAAAATCCAGCGTGTGCTGTGGAACATGTTGTGCTGTGGCTGGTTCTGTGACACGAAATGCCACGAGAAAAAGCATGAGTTCCCACACTTTGTTCCGGCCGCAGTTCAGGGATTTTCGAAGAGAAGCAAAAAAGGTAGGTAAACCAGCAGTCCAGTTCGATTGTGCATTGGGTGACAAGAGTTTGGGGGGGGGGGGGGGGGGGAGGCAAGAAGCCAAAATTTCCTATCAAGAACATTGACAGGAAGTAGGAGACTGGATTATTTCTGAGGTCATTCAGGGAGTTCTTCGTACAACGTATTCCGCTGATTCACTCTGGGGTTTGTAGGAATGGGGTTCTGAAACTCATTATGGAGATTATTTCAGAAAGTTTTCATTGTGTTCAAGTGACTGGCGTGTTGTTTACAGCAGAGCAATGTGACTTAACATTCTGGAGAGATGTCGGTCTGTTTTCTACTCAATTTTCAGGCTTTGAGGCCGTTTTGATGTTGATGTCTATCATTTTGTGACATATTCAGTTTCTACTCAGTGTTGGACGCTTTTCCTCTGAGTTCAATGTTCATATCTATGACCATTCGACTGTGTTCCCTCTGCCTGATCTCCAACTCCGTATATAACTTGGACTTCACATCTGCACCCAAATCGCTGCCGACAAAAGACTCCAAATGAGTAATGAAAGATAACAAGTAGCCACGGCAATAAGGATAACACCAAAGCAACTGGACAGCGAATTTCCCTTGGAGGGCTGTTATGCAGTTAGGAAGGACACAACGTGACTTAAACTGCCCTGAGCATCGTCCGTAAAACTGCTGCTGTAGGAAGGTAAAAACCTCTGGCTGTCAATCAGACGACAACACGCCGGCTCGGCTGGAGATCGACACGTCACGCTGACATCATGCCAACCACTTATGGATTCATGCAGTGCTGATTCCGTAAGACGCCCAATTACCAAGCTGTGTCTATGCCCAGAGAAAGCAGCCATAAATTTATATTTATGATTTACGGATTAAAATAAATCTAGTTTTTGTTACTCCCTTTTACTGTTGTAACAACCTGGCCTATTCCAGGCTGCTACGCATTAGGAGGGATGAGATTGTGTGGGAGAGGGAAGATTTACGCCGGTTTATGTAGTACTGACAGGCGTTTATTCAAGCAGTCTTACACAGCGTTCCAGCCATCCTCACGGCCGAATTGTGTGCTTGCAAAAGCAGCCGATCACGGAATCTGCTGACGCCCTGATCTGCTGTTGACGTCCTTTGTCCTGGGTCGCGGGCGGCAGCTACTCTGATGCCAACCAGCAGGCGGCGCCGTGCGTGGCGCCTGCGCTGAAGTACGAGCGTGGCCCGCCCAAGTCCCGGCATGCACCCCCGCACTTGTATGGCATCCATATCGTGCGTTTGGATGCAGTAACCGACACCAGATGTCCATTGCCGAGCAGGATGATGGCCGTAGACATCTAGGTGGCTGCGTGGTCACGAGGGCGCGCCTCCTCCAACTGGATCTTAGACAGCTTGCAGTCATTGGACCGGTGTTTCTCAAACGGTGAATGCTGGTCGCACGCCAGATCCCATACAGGTGAAGTTTTCCAAGTGCTGCTTCCGCTATGCAACAGTTGCGTCTCGCCGGAACTCAATAAGTCAATTAGCGGACAGGTAGGTAGCCGATCTTCATCACAGAGGATGGGTCGAGGTTTCTCTGATACTCAAAAGCTTCCATTCTTACGGTTCAAGGCGCGGACAGAATGACAACACGACTGAATGCTTTGAGCTCCTAAACTGGATTATTTATACCCTCATAGCTCCACTTCTGACGTAGTCCTGCAGTAGGAGGAGGAATATGTTTGCTTTATATTACTTGTCAGCTTTCCTAGCTCACTCTGCCCACAGCACAGCGTGCTAGGCCCAGTTAAATTTGCAACTTGTCACTCTCTCGGTAGCGCGCAATTGCCATACCTACAAAACATTACTTAATTCTTGGCCAAACAGTATCAGCTGTCCCAGGCGCTCGATCGTTAACCAGCGTGGCAAACCCTTGTCTGCGCAGAGTGATTTATCGTAATGTCAGTAATACAAACCATTTGGCTTACTTGATTAGCACATTGGCTGGGCTGCTCTCTACTGCCTGGCAGCAGAAGGAACAAAATTTTAAAAATTGATTATTCGTGCTCCGTTCTTTTCCTGGGCGCAACATTGATTTCATAATTTGTACCACATTTTTTGATGCCAACCATGGAGCCATTTCATATTGCAGTCCAATAATTCTATTTATAGTGCCATGTCGAAAAGCATGATTCATCCCCCCCCCCCTCCTCCCGCCTCCAGAGAGTCTTTTTGAGCGGAGTGTCATACTGGTATTTCAAGAGGGCAGAGAAACCAAAGCGCGTGATTGTTGTGATCGCCGTCGTGCCCTGCTGGAGACAAACAAGGACAGCTGCAGCGAAGGGGACCGAGAACATCTTGGGAGGCCAGCGCCTTCGCCGCAGTGGATGCGATGGGCAAGCTGTGGCGCGTTGTCAGGGACCAGATTGGCCCGGCGGTCGAGGTGTCTACATATATCGGCGGGCTGGGCTTGTAGGTGTTGTGGTCAGTTGCAGAATGGAGAGCAACGAACGGTTTCTGGGCACAGCCGAGAGTGAGGGCGTAACTGATGTGCTGCGGTACAGTCAGCCACTTGTCACGGTCTGTGCAGGACGTGGCCGCTGTGTGGACACGACGGCATGGTGGAGCTTTTGGTGTTTTTTCTCTGCCAGACGCAGAGTGATCACAGTGGAGGCAGAAAAAGGCCTTCTGCTTCTGAATCGAAACACTAGCTGAGTGCTTTCGGCAGTATTCCACTCCTGGCCTTATGGTTTATATACACTGAGGTGACAACGCCGTGGGATACGTCCTAACATCGTGTCGTATCTCCTTTTGTCCTGCGTAGTGCAACAACTCCATGTGACATGGAATCAATGGGTCGGAAGGCCCCTGCATAAATATTTAGCCATGTTCCCTCTATAGCCGTCCATAATTTCGAAAAGTTTCCGGTGCAGGATGTACAAGAACTGAACTCTCGATTATGTCCCATTGGTGTTGAGTGGGATTCTTGTCGGGCGATCTGGCTGATCAAATCATTCGCTCGAATAATCCAGAATGTTCTTCAAACCAGTCGCGAACAATTGCGGTGGTGACACGACATAGCCGTGTGGGAGCATGAAGTCCATTAATGGCTGCAATTCCCTGTAAACATAGCCCAGACCATTAAAGAGCCACAACCAGCTTGCACAGCGCTTTGTTGACAACTTGGGTCCAGGGCTTCGTGGGATCTGCGTCGCATTCGAACCCTCCCGTCAGCAAGTTACTACCTGAAGTCAGGGCTCATTTGACCAGGCCACGGTTTTCCAGTCCAACTGATGCCGTCACGATCCCAGGAGAAGCCTGCCGGAGTACCATTGCGGTTCTAGGCGCTACAGTCTGGAGCCGAGCAACCGCTGCGGTCGCAGGTTCGAATCCTGCCTCGGGCATGGATGTGTGTGATGTCCTTAGATTAGTTACGTTTAATTAGTTCTAAGTACTAGGCGACTGATGACCTCCGAAGTTAAGTCGTATAGTGCTCAGGGCCATTTGAACCATTTGATCCCAGGAGAATCGTTGCAGGCGATTTCGCGCTGATAGCAAAGGCATTCGTGTCGGTCGTCTGCTGCCATAGCCCATTGGCGGCAGATTTCGTGACACTGGTCTAACGAATACGTACGTCACACATTTATGCCGGCGGTTATTTAACGTAGTGTTGCTTGTCTGTTAGTTCTGACGACTCTACGCAAACACCGCTGCTCCTGGTCATTATGTGGAGGCCGTCGTGGTTGTTTATTGATAGCACTGAGATGAGGAGCACATTTAATTGTTATCTACACACTTTCAGCGTGATTAATTGTATTAATCCTGAAGTGTTTTCCTTAAACTACGCCATAAGCGTGATTACTGGGAATTCATCTCATTTCTTGTTCTGGTTGAATAATAATCAATTACTTACATTATTCTATAAGCATTTATTTGGACATGTGTGTAGGTACTCGGTAGTGACTTGTGCATTGCTTGTTATGGTAGCTGTCTGGTAGGAGAAGTAGAAGTGGACCAGTGCATAATTTTTTATTACGTTCATACTTAAATCTAAAAGTTACTTTGTCGTCTTATGTTTCACTGCTGCTGCTGTTCTTTAAGTTGTTACTACTGTTTGTGGCCAACAAATGCCCGCCGGCCGCGGTAGTCTAGCGGTTTTACACGCTCAGTCCGGAACCGCGCGACTGCTACGGTCGCAGGTTCGAATCCTGCCTCGGGCATGGATGTGTGTGATGTCCTTAGGTTAGTTGTGTTTAAGTAGTTCTAAGTTCTAGGGGACTGATGACCACAGATGTTAAGTCCCATAGTGCTCAGAGCCATTTGAACCATTTTGAACCAACAAATGCCCGGTTATGTTTATTAGGGCAAAGGTTGGATATATTTCTCTGTGGAAGCCTTTCGTTGCACTGATAATGTGGAAACCCGTTTAAGGGTTATTAGGGGCTACAGAAATATTTTATTTTATTGAAAGAGTACTTCTGATCTGTTCGTATTGTTAAATCGAGCTGCACGTCTGCAAGACGGCCAGCCTGTACAATATTCCACCTACATCCTACGCTACATTACTACAGTGTGCACCTGGGAGAACGTGCAAATTTATTGGCGTAATATCCATGCATCAGAAACTACTATTAAACTTTGTTTTTGCACATTGCATGAATGTCTGGCAAATTATGTTATACAGTACATAACGCTAAAAAAATAACTATTTTTAAATCATATTATATTCCAGTTCATGTAGGTACTGAAGTAGTACTTATGAGCTGCAACTTTTTAAATTAGCACAGTGTCTTGAAATGTAGACAGATTGGCAGCCTACGTGAATTTTTCGAACAAAAAGGCTCTATCCTTATAAACGAAAACATAAATAATCTGCAAAAGAAGTACAGCTAAGATAAGAATAACAGACAAAAGATAAACATAGATTAAATGTAGTTACTGATGGGTGTTAATAGACTGCCTTGGTATCAAGCGTCAGTTATGAAATTGCGTTTAGAAGGACACTGCATGATAGACACGACATAGCAGTTCCATTCCTTTGAGTAGGCACAAAAAGTGGCGTACAAATGGGTTATCACTTCAGAGATTCTTACACACCATCCAAGTTACGCAAGTGGGGCGACGTGCAAAAGCTAATATATGTGATACTTTATCTATCAAGTACCTGTGGGCTTATCACTTCCTGGCAGAAAGGAAAGAAATAGTGCCGCACGAGTGCGTGACATTTCTGCCACAGATGTAAATCGAAGGAGAGCTTAAAGCCGACAACCACTCCGTATCCGTGCGAGATTAAAGCGAGTTTACAGCTGGCCGTCACGCGGAGCGCTGCAGTCGCGTGACATTTAGATAAAAACATGCAGCGTTGCACTGTCACAACTTTTTCTTTCGAAAGTAATTTCAAAAATGGCTACAAATTTTGTGGCAAACCCTTCCAGTTGTATTCGTTTGCCTTTACTATGCGGTTTCAGGTAGAGTGGGAGGGTGAGGGTAGAAGGTAACATAAACACAATTCTGTTGTCCCCATGATCTGCGGGATTAGCGAGGCAAGAAGGCAAGAAGAGAGAGAGAGAGAGAGAGAGAGAGAGAGAGAGAGAGAGAGAGAGAGAGAGAGAGAGAGACAGACAGACAGAACAGATTTTGCTAGTGAGCATGCCTTTTTCCAACTTATGCATTTGAGCAGGCGTTTAATTTAAACATGGTTAAAATAATACATTCCACAGAATTGATATTTTAACCATTTAGATTATTAAATTCCCATATTTCACTACACGGATGTAGAGGAAAAATACGGAGCATAATAATAAATGTCTGATAAAATTGTTATGAAGTTAAATAATGAAGCAAGTTCATGTCAGTGGAAACTATGAACTCGTTTTAACAACACAGGTGCTGCAATATTATTCGTCTACTTTAAGCATTCTGACAAGCTACACTGTAGATTACTCTGACAGAGAAGGATATGTAGTTACATACGCATATATCTGCAATGAAAGTGCTACCAGATTTTACAGAGATGATGAGACTTGAATAGACATAAATAAAGAGAAGACATTTTCAGACATTAACTGTTAATGATTTTCCACATCTACATTTACATCCATAGTCAGCAGACTACTGCGAACTGCATGGCAAGGGTGATTCATATTGCACAACTTATTAGGGACTCTTTCAGTCTCATTCACTTGGGGAACGCGAGAATAAGTGCCTCATGGGCTCTGTAATTAACCTAATCTAGTCATCACGGGAAAAAACTGCACAAATATCCAGTTAGATCATCATCTGAAAAAGTCTGCCAAGTCAATTGTATCTATACACATAAAAAAAGGTCTTGTATCACCCCGGTTCCCAGAACTCCTGAAGACTGACGTTGACTGTGGATATTGTATCACACACACAGTCTAACTGTTCAGAGATGTCAGTAAACCAGACCGAAGATGTAAACAACCATGCATGAGCAGCGCCTATTAGACGAAGGGGACCCGACTGCCGATCAGTTCCAGTGATTCCACCAGGAAGGGGGTACACAGTTCGTGGTGTCTGTAGTTCAACCATGCCTAGATGGTCAATACCGCGGTTCGACTACGTCCGCGTTGTTACTTCGTGCCAGGAAGCGCTCACAACAAGGGAAGTGTCCAGGCTTCTCGGAGTGAACCAAAGCGATGTTGTTTGGACATGGAGGAGATACGGAGAGACAGGAACTGTCGATGACATGCGCCGCTCAGGCCACCAGATTATGGCACGGAGGAATCCTGACAGCAATGCCACCATGTTCAATAATGTTTTTCGTGCAGCCACTGGACGTCGTATTACGACTGTGCGTAGTAGGCTGCATGATGGTGACTTCGCTCTCGATGTCCACGGCGAGGTCCGTCTTCGCAACCACGACACCATGCAGTGCGGTACAGATGGGCCCAACAACATGCCGAATGGACCGCTCAAAATTGACATCACGCTCTCTTCATCGATCAGTGTCCCATATGCCTTCAACAAAAAAATCATCGGCGACGTGTTTGGAGGCAACGCCTTAGACACACTGTCCAGCGAGTGCAGCAAGGTGGGGATTCCCTGCTGTTTCGCGGTGGCATTATGTGGGGCCGACGTACGCCGCTGGTGGTCGCGGAAGGCGCCGTAACGACCATCTTCTGGTCGAGAGTGAAACCATATCGGCAGCATATTGACGGGCATTCGTCTTCATGGACAACAATTCGCGCCCCATCGTGCACATCTTGTGAATGACTTCCGTCGGGAAAACGACATCACTTGACTAGAGTGGCCAGCATGTTCTTCAAATATGAACCCTATCGAACATGCTTGGGATAGACTGAAAAGTGCTATTAAAGGACGACGTGACCCACCAACCACTCTGAGGGACCTACGCCGAATCGCCGTTGAGGGCCGGCCGCTGTAACCGAGCGGCTTAGGCGCTTCAGTCCGCAACCGCGCTGCTGCTACGGTCGCAGGTTCGAATCTTGCCTCGGGTATGGATGTGTGTGGTGTCCTTAGGTTAGTTAGGTTTAAGTAGTTCTAAGTGTAGGTGACTGACGACTTCATATGTTAAGTCCCATAGTGATTAGAGCCATTAGAACCATTTTTCGCCGTTGAGGAGTGGGACAACCTGGACCAACTGTGCCATGATGAACTTGTGGATAGTATGCCACGACGAATACAGGCATTCACCAATGCAAAAGGACAGGATTTGCTACTGGGTAATAGAGGTACCAGTGAGTAGAGCAATCTGTATCATCACCTCTGAAGGTCTCGCTGTATGATGATACAACATGCAATGTGTGGTTTACATGAGCAATGGAAAGGGCGGAAGTAATGTGTATGTTGATCTCTATTCCAATTTTCTGTACGGGTTCCGGAACTCTTGGAACCGTCGCGATTCAAAACTTTTTTTTGATGTATGTATTACTTCATCTCTGATGTCATGGCATGACCTGTCATGAAGCTGAAGGCCAAATATATTTCCTTTCTTAAATCCAAAATAGCTAAACGGCACTCGTGTTTAATATTTATATGAAATGACAAGAATAACAAGAGGACATCCCACCGTCGTAGGACATTACACCATATTTATTTTACAGACTGTTTCCTCACAAGATAACTGACACCTTCTAGTTTTAAACTTTCATTGAGGTGTATAACTGAACAGCTGCGACGGTAATCTATAAAATCCTTCAGCTCTCTCAGGGGACGTTTTTTTTTTTGAAAAAAAAAGCACATTAGTATTCCTTTGTGTCACAGCAGGTATCGGTCAACTCTTACGAATAACTGTATGTTACATTTTACACGGATATAACACTGGAAAATCTGTATTTTCTCAGTGTCCTACCAGCTTCACCTACAACTAAGCTTAAGTGAACACTCAATTTCATAACACAACAATATCTTACATCCAAGTATGTTTGCGAGTTGACTTCTAATTGTGCCTCATTGCCTTCAAAACATTTGTGCTATGCATCCGAAAATATTGGTCGTTTTATTTTATTTGCGCTTCCAGTTTCAGCGTTAAATTACGCCCCTGTGTGAAGACAGCAAGGATAACAATGTGAAATACATAACAAAATGGGCTGTGTAAATTTCTTTTAAGAAATCAAACTACATACAGTTGTAATATGTAATAAACATACAACAAAACCAAAGTCTACAGAGGGTGATATCAAACTTAAAGTTACATTAAGGAATAAAGTGAGAGAACAGTTGCATAGTATATGAATGTAAACTAAGGAACACAATATACAGGGTGGCATGATCAAAAGTATCTCGCCTCCCCTTTGAACGGGAATATTTAGACTTCTGAAATAGAGAAATCATCTACAACAATAGACAATTTTATGCATTAATAAATTGTAATATTCTTCTGTCAGCATTTCATTTATTTCATCAGTGAAGTTAGACGTTTATCTTTACCCTCTGCAAAATGACTTTCTAGATAGAAGAAAGAACTGATATTGTGGAAGCACATGTGTAAAGGGGTTAGATTAAGGAACCAGGCGAAAAAGTCGGGTCAAGTATCCGGACAGAGGACTACCAGAAAAGAGAGTCATGCAGAGACTCTATAAAAATTGGCGCTCCTGCGGATCTTTGCAAAATTTAAAACGACTAAGAATTCCTTCATTTCGCGCACCAGAAGTTACTGCAAACATTCGCCGAAAAATTAGGCAGAGCTCAAAAAGTCTACACGTAAGTTGGTCCAGCAGGAGCATGTAAGTAGGAGGTTTTGCCAGCGGATATTGAAAATTCTTAATTTGACTTCATCTCGTGTGAAGAAGACTTCCGGCATAAGACGTCACTCTCATTCCGCAAATACCCTTGTCAAAAAGGGCGAAGGAACGCGCAAAGGTTCAAGGCACTCTCTTGCCCTGGGGGTGGTACACTGCCCCTAAAGGCGGAATATTCAGCAATGATCAACAGCAGTGGGCTCCAGAAGACAATGGAAACTACTGCATTGAAGATATATAATATGTATCCACAGGACTGTGCAGTTCGGTGATAAGTTGTCCTCACCAGAATCGACAGCGAACCAACACCGACAACGATAGTTCAGGTATACATGCCGCGTAGCAAGGTGAAGATGAATAGATAAAGTATATGAGGGTATTGAACGGGTAATTCCGTAAGTAAAGGGAGATTAAAATCTAATAGTTATGGGGGCCTGGAATACGGTTGTAGGGGAAGGTGCAGAAGAAAGCTTTAGAGAAAAATATGGGCTTGGTACTATTAATGAGAGAAGAGAAAGACCAATTGAATTCTACAATATATTTCAGCTAGTAATAGCGAATACTCTGTTCAAGAATCACAAGAGGAGGAGGTATGTTTGGAAAAGGCCAGGGGGCACTTGAGGATATCTGTTAGATTACATCATGGTCCGACACAGATTCCGAAATCAGATACTGGATTTTAAGGTGTAACCAGGAGCAGATATACACTCCGATCACAATTTAGTAGTGATGGAGCTTATTCTGAAGAATCCAGTCAGGATGAATCAGTGAGCAAAGAAGTGGGTTACAGAAGTACTAAGGAATGAAGAGATGCACTCGGAGTTCTCTGAGGCTATAGATACTGCGATAAGGAACAGTAACTGCAAAGAAAAACATAGAGACAAAGAAGGTAACAGCAAAGAAATTACGAGTAACGCAAGAAATACTTCAGTTTATCGATGAACGAAGGAACAGCTTGCACTATTTTACATTGTCGAAGAACGCTTTTTTTAGGTCTACAAATCCAAGGAATATGTCGATTTTCCTTCAGTCTTTCTCCCATTGTGCCTTATTTGATATTATGTCTTTTACATTCTGGTTCTAATACTGAATCCCCTATATCTTCCATATCGACTCCAGTTTATTCTTCTGCCCCGTGATCAGGCAAGTCTTTACTCTCATAGAAGCCTTCTATGTACTCTACCCAAATATCTACTCTGTCCGCCGCATTTAATAGCGGAATTCCGATTGCACTCTTCATGTTACCATCCTTGCTTTTCATTTCACCGAAGGTTGTTTCACTTTTCCGTTTGCTGAGTCTGTCCTTTAGACAATCATTTCACAATGGCTCTGAGCACTATGGGACTTAACATCTTAGGTCATCAGTCCCCTAGAACTTAGAACTACTTAAACCTAACTAACCTAAGAACATCACACACATCCATGCCCGAGGCAGGATTCGAACCTGCGACCGTAGCAGTCCCGCGGTTCCAGACTCCAGCGCCTAGAACCGCACGGTCACTGCGGCCGGCCAATCATTTCCATTTCGATTTTTTCATATTATTCATGCTGCCATTTCGCCTTAGCTTTTCTGCACCTCCGATTTATCTCACTCCTAACTGAGTTGTCTTTATGTATTCCTGAATTTTCCTGAATATATTGTCTGCCGCAAGTAATGAATTTAGTGGGCAGGGACACTACGAACGTAGTGTGTGGACAGTAAGTTGGAAGTGTGGGTCTCATGGGGAGCGTGCCAGAGATAGGGCCCTGCAGTCGCTCTATTTTCTGTGTCCTCGATGGCTCAGTCAGATTGAGTGTCTGCCATGTAAGCAGGAGATCCCGAGTTCGAGTCTTGGTCGGGGTCCACGTTTTCAACTGTCCCCGTTGATATTTATCAACGCCCATAAGCAGCGAATAGTCTGGATTTTATTGTAATGTCAGAATTAGGCTGTTGTCACACCACAGCAGACGCCTTCGATTAGGGGGCGCCACAGTCGCACTCGCCTCAGCAATCGCTGGAGTCCGAATTGGTCGTAGTGGTGGCGACTTTTGAGTCGGCACAGTTTCATTTCTCTCAGAGACTGCTGTCCCTTTTGTCGATGTATTTAATTACTCATTTTTCCTGTTTCTTGTTTTTTTTCTCTCTAACGGATGAAAAGACATCGTGAGGGCTTAGCGCGATCTAGATACTTTTCGGCATGTATGCATTATTGCTCTAACAGTTTGGCACATTCGCCATAAACGAAACCTGTATACATTTTTTCCACTGTCGTATACATTCTAAAAGTCTAGACTGCTTCCTTGCGGTGTTTGGTTGAAGGTACTTCCTCGTTTTCCTGTTCCAGATGCGAATGGTTCGCGGGACGAATGATTGCTATAATTTTACCTTCGTGGTCTTTTTGTGAGAAATTCGCATAAAGAAGCAATATCTTGGTTGACTGTCATAAGAACGTACGCTCTCAGAACTCCACAACGGGACCACGCAATGGTTCCATTCAAAACTAATAACCATACTCATTAAGACATTTATCCCACTGAGAGACGAAACGATCAATTCCTATTTCGTAGAACGTAGTCGGCTGCTGATGGCTCCACAACCCCATCAAGTCTTGCACTTCCTCGTCCGAACGAAACCGACGTATACACGTCTTTCTTCGGATCGCCGAAGATGTGAAAATCACGCGAAGATCCGCGCCGTACGTAGTATGGTGCAGTGTTTCCCAACTAAACCACTGAAGCACAGGATTCGTCCGATTGTCACTATGGAGGTGGATTATATCGTGCAGCAAGATGATTCCGTCTGATAGCGGTCATAGGCGGTTTTCACTTTATGGTACATCACAGTTTCTGGAAATTGTTTTCAAAGCACTGCGCATTTATTGTGGTTGGACACCCGAGGAACTCGGCAAGCACAGAGCACCTGCAATCAAAGAAGGTCGTCATGATGTTACTGGAATATCTGTGAACAGCTTTGGACTTCTTTGATGGGAGAAATGTGCGATGCTTCCACCACTGTCTTTGCCATTTGTCTTCAGGCTGTTAGAATGCTGTTAGATCGAATCTTCCTGTTGCGTGATAACGCCCGTCCTCACACTAGCAGTCGGACGAACGCCACACTTCAGTGTTCGGTTGGAATAAACTGCAAAATGTTCCATACACCCTGTATCTTTCACTATGCGGTTTTCACTTCTTTCGTGAACTGAAGTCAGATATGTGTGGACGTCGCCTGCAATCGGACGAGGAAGTGCAAGAGTGGGTGCTGTTGTGGATTTCATCAGTGACCGACCACGTTTGACGAAAAAGAAATTGATCGTCTCGTCCCCCAGTGGAACAAATATCTTAATGTGTGTAGTGATTACGTTTCAGTGAAACCACTCAATTGTCCTGTTACGTCAGTTGTCCTGTTTTTACTTGAATACCCCTCATACAACAGTAAACAATACCTTGATGAAGAACGTCTCTCTTGCGGAGTTTGACACTGGAGATGGCTGGGAATCTCCATATCTTTCTATGTTTCTTAAGTGAATCATTACCCCAACGTGCTTCTCTTCTCTGTTTCTTCTATCGGTGCTGTCTGTTACGGATCCCAGATTAACGAGAAATATTCTAGTGTTGCTCGAACGAATGTTTTGTGGGTGCTCTAAATTCTTCGAATTAAGGTCTGGTATATACCTTACCGGCGATTAGTTTTATGTGGTACTTCCATTTTATATCACTACGTATGTATACTCCGAGACATTTTATCGGTGACACTGCTTCCAATGATTGTTTTCTAATGCAGTAATGGATCTTCCTGCATATTTATGCGCTATAGGTTGCATTTCTTTATCTAAGATAACGTTGGAAGCCGAAGAAGTGAATTAAAATTTGTGCTAGAGCCGGGACTCGAACCCAAGTCATCTTGCTTACTAGGCAGATATGCTGACCATTTTCTTTTTTTTTGGGGGGGGGGGACAGGAAGGAAGGGTAAACAAACAGTCTTTATTCGTACCATTGTGCTGTCCTAGCGATAAGAAAAGTATCGAGACAGCAAAAACAATTTGGAAACCATAGAATCAACGTAAAGGCCGCTTTGTTTTTAATACGAATAAAGTAAATGACAATCCTAGTCACGAGCGGAAGTGAAAATGAAGTTAACATTTGCATCACAATCCCTGATGCACACAGTGTCGCATCATAAATCTGGCAGAAAGCCATATAATCTCGACCATTTCTGCCATTGTGGGCGGCATGTATTTCTTCTGCGTCGACCATTCGAAGGACTATTATCTGAGGCGGTTTCGGTGTTTACCATCGTTATGTGTGTGTGTGTGTATTTTTTTTACGTTAACATAATCCAGTCATAACTGGCACCAACAGGTAGGCGCCAGTTGTCTTCTCAGTGTGCCATGTGCCAATATAATTAAACCGCTCAGTACTGTCTTTAGTCGTTCTGCTGCAGAAGTCTTCTCAGTTCTGGGACACCCCAGCTGTCAGGCGGATTGTGAATAACACTTCCTAAAAAACTGGAAAAGTAAGTCCTGTATTTCGTATGACTCCGTACGAGCTCGTGTTGTTCTTGTAAATACATCCAATAATCTATCACGAACTTAATATCGTACGAATAAAAATATTTCGTCGCAAGGCTTTTGTTTGGGAAAAAAAAGTATCGTCCGGTAGAAAAAGTATATCCGATGTGACTTCTGTGTAGTTAGTGCGGTGAAGGAAGGTCAGTATTCGACGCGGCAGCATCCAAACGTCCCTCGCTACGCCACACACTAAACCATGTTCTTCCGTTGCTAACAGTCCACAGTTTGTGCGAAGAGGAGAATCGACCATATGAATAGTATGTAATCGACTCCTGGTCACATGTTTACGGTTTATAAGAATATACCAGATCGATCTCGTTGCTGTTGACAGTAATGAAGTATGCACTGCACACCAAATGTGGTTCCACGTTCTCGACGGGTATTTGAATTCCATTATGTTGCGGCTATGGTGATGCATCAAGCACCTATAGATCTCCCGAGTCGTGGGTATTCTCGTCGAAGGTACTTTCAGACGAACATAACTATAATCAACAAGAAATGAGGCTATTTTGTCAAAAGTCGACATGTTGAGAAACGTGGCTGTTATACTATAAGGTTTATAATTTATAAAAAAGCAGCCACATGTGGCTGGTAGCTGTTTTTTTGTCAATTATAAACCTTAAGAAATGAGGCAATGTATGCAAGAGAAGGTGAAGTATTGCCCACGTCTATCGGGGGTTCGTACGAAGTACAACAACGAAAACATACTATAACGGAGCTGACGTTATGGTATGCTTTCGTTGTTGCCAATTTCATATCATCGCTCGCATGTAAAGCGCCAAAGCTTTGTTTCGCACGTTTGTGAGGCTGAGGCCACCGTTCCAGCACTGAAGTGTTTACGTGTCATATTTGATCTTAAATAACATCCCAGAACTAACATAGTAAAAATGGCAGCCATGGGGCGGTCTGCAATACCCTTCGGTATTGGTAGGATATGCACTAAATGGGGCAGTCGTGACGCTATGTGAACGTTGGTATATGCCACACTTTGGATCATGTCAAGGGCTCTCAGCGAGTTGTTGCGTATCGTCAGACGAACATTCTGCAGAAGCCGCCGAGAACTCGCCGTCGCTGACGGCCGTAGTGAACGGGTAAATGTGATCCCCAGACAACTCAGCGATTCCACCGTCTGGAACGGTCCCGTTACGTTTTCCAGACCCCGTCCAATATGAATAATTTTGGATTTCGTCATGTTAACGACACTGCCTGCCGCCGCCCCGTAAGAGTCTAGATGTTCAACAGCCTGACGCACTTCATGTCCTGATCTGGCAAGAAGGATTAGGTCGTCCGCATATGCGCGACAAACGAAAGAGTTTTCATTAAGCGCTACGTCAGTAAGAGAGCGCCTCATAACACACATCAGTGGCTCAAGTGCTATCGCAAACAGCATTATGGAGAATGGGCACCCTTGTCCGACTGAGCTGTTAATGGGAATTGAGCCCGCTTCCCGACCGTTTACAATCACATTCGATGTAGTCCCTCCTATTAGCCTCATAACGATGGAGATGAAAACAAGTGGAATCGCCATTCGGCTCATGGCTGACGCCAAGAAGTCATGGTTTATCCTGTCGAACGCACGATCGAAGTCCACAGATATCATCGCTGCTCGCATTTTACACGTTTCCGCAAGGGCGATAACGTCACGGTATTCATTTAACGCCTAGGAGATGTTGCTTCCACCCCTAGGAAAGCCTGATCAGGGGATATTGTCCTGGATATCGCCAGCTTGAGACGTGACGCTAGTAGTCGTGCAAAGATTTTATAGTCGGTGTTTAGCGTAGTGAGAGGCCGACGTTCCTCACTGTGACTCTTCGCCATCTTCGGGATGGGAAGAAGAAAGCCCGTCACAAAATCCGACGGTAGGCGCAAGTCCGGAAGCATCGCCTCATTGTACATCGACAGCAACTGTGGCATCATCATGTCCACGAATTCTCGATAAAACTCTAACGTAATCCCATCTGGCCGCTGCTTTTGTGAGTGCCACCTTTATATCGTCTTCTGTGAGTGGCTCCATAAGCGCTGCCTTATCCGTCTCTGTCGTTTACAGATGTTGCAGTATCTCTTCCCCCACTCGACGGTCCGTCGGTGTACCGGCATAGAGGTGGCGGAAATGCTCTAAACGTTCATTTGCAATGTCCTGTTGTGTTGTCAGTTGACGGCCATCTAAACCGTGGAGCACTGTTACCAATGCCCGGCAGCAACGTTTATGTTCCCGCGACACATGGTGCATCGAGGTACATTCCCCATGATGGTGTCGAGACATTTTGCCTGTATTGGAATGCCACCAAGTTGTCGTCGCGTGATCGATAGGATTTGTGCCTTGACACGATGAACTTCCGCATGATGTTCCGCAGACGGCACCTGGAATGACAGCTCACGAATCATGGTGTAGTAATAATCAAGAGTGTCTCTTTGCCATCTCGTCTTATTCCCGCCATACTGTATTAGAGCTCTTCTTACTGCCAGCTTAGTACACTCGAACCACCATTGAAACACGGAGGTATATGTTGGTAGACGGCGTTAACATGTGGCCCATACCTCCTCGACTCTCTGACGACATTTGGGGTCCGCCAAAAGTAGCGAATTGAGCTTCCATGTCCCGCGGCTTCCCCACACACTTTGTCTAGGGAGTGATATGGTACAAATGTAAGCCAGATGATCAGTAAACGCCGCAGGCCATCGATCCGCGTCGACCACCTTATCCTGTAGGCCAACCGAAACATATATTCGATGGAGTCTGCTCTCCGAGTGACTGCTAAAAAAAGTATATCCCCCACGGTTCCTATGAATCATGTCCCAGGTGTCGCTTAACTCCAGATCCCGGCATAGCACATGCAATTCACAACAGGTATTGTAATGTGAAGTGTGGTCTTTTTGGGCTAAAACACAATTGAAGTCACCACCTATAATGAAATGATCGAATCTGCCGGTAAATAAGGGCACAATCTCTTCCGAATAATATCTCGCAAGCACCCGTCTGTAGATAAACAATGAGAATGCGAATTCCATTAACAGTTATCGCCAGTCCTCGTGCCGAAGGTAGATAAGCCAGGTCGCGAACCGGAATCCTGTCCCGGACAAATATCGCCGTTCCACTGTCGTTTTTCGAGTGAGGCGAGGTGTAGGAGATATATCCATGTACTTCCTGAAACTCAGGAATGTAAATTTCCAGCACCATCAGTATATCTACATCCATCAAGTATCTCATGTCCCTAAACAACTGCTGTTTCACGGGCGATCTAATGGTATTTACATTCACTGTCCCTATTCTGTATGCCTCGGGTCGAGTAGCTGTCATCTTCACATGATGTTAAAATGACAAAGGTTCACCGTACCGATAGTCCCTTTGCACATCCGCAGAGGGTCTCCCGACGGACGTGTCCCTGCGGCATTAGGTTTCCTGAGATGCGGACAGATGCAAGTCCCCACAAATAGAATGGTCCGCATCGGTGATTTCGTCGTCCTGCTCATATTATTAGGGTGCTCCAAATTTCCTGTGCGGCACTGATGTGTGATATCTGTTGTTCTTTCGCAGATTGAAACTCCGCCTCAGAAGGGTGTCAGGCCCCTGAGCGTATGCGTCGTCCGAACGACATGACATCTTTTCACTGTCCAAATTCATATGGTTAGCGACATCCGAAGCTTGTGGTCCATGTCAGACAGGTCCTTAGTGCTAGACTCATATGGGCTCCGCAGAGTTTAGTCGCCCTTCTTGCGGCGCTTTAGTGAGCGTTGCTTGCGGGCCCTAACCTCTGCCTCTGGTATTGGCGAATCTTGCACCTACTGCGTTCTCGCCGCCGCCACAACGCCCTGGGGTCGTTCCACTTCAGCTTCCATGCCTAGTGTGATGCCGTCATCCTCTTTCTGCACCACCTGTACTGTCTGGGATTGGAGGTTGCTCGGAGCCATTCCTTCTTCAGTGGGATCCGAAGGCGCTTCAATCAACTTCAGCGTCTTTTCGATAGTGCGCTCCGACCTCGGCGCCACCTCCCCGCGAAGCGCCGTCACGTAAGTCATCGGCAGTGACGTTGGTGTAGTCGGATTCTGGAAGTCTCCGCTGGGGAGTTGCACGAATCTCCCCTGCATACACGCAGATCGAAGATGTCATTCACCACCACACCCGGAGCATAGATGACAATAGCTCTACAGCCGCCGATGTTTATGTACGATTGCACGTGTTTTGTAAGGGCACTTCGTACGTGTCTGACACCATTGAGCACTGGATACGTGCTAAAACTTGCCCAACGTTCGGCCATATGACTAATAACTCTGTCATATAGCTGGAGTGATTCAGTGACCAATGATTCGGGTACCTCGAAAGGCAGCTCGAAGACTCGAATCATACGCACGACCTGGCCCGAATGAGCGACTAAAACTTCACGAATACGACCATCGGAGAGTCGGAACTGGAATCCTCGTTTGGTGTCTTTAATGATTCTATCGCATGCTGCGTCGTCAATCATCTTTACGTAAAAAGTGCTGCTCACGATTGATAAATGAATTCCAGTAATCTCCGTGTAATTAAGATGCACTTCGCCTCTCAAGAAACGTTCGATTTCGAAAGCCTTTGGTCTTGCATACTCGTTACAGAACGTGAACTGTATCGTAGTTTTTCGGAAATTGTGTGCCATTGCGCTCGGTTCAAACAGTAACACACGCGAGCGACGACGGTGTAAACACCGTTTTTTCCCGAAAGTTGGCAGCCGGGACGTAAACAAGTCCGAGCTGCTCCGCGGCCAAAGGCGGACTGACCATTACACCACCACAGCACTATGGTCAACATAGCTGCTGAAACTAGACAAGTCAAACACCCTCTCCAATCCAAACTCCAATTCACATTTCCCCTTATATTGTCACTATTACCAGGGCTCTCCGGTATTGGAATAGCACCCCAGTATTGGACGTAATGGAGAAGTGCTGTACTACATGTGATCGTATAGGTCTTGAATTAAAATTTCCCTGAGACATTTAAGTCTCTAATTTATCTAAGATGCCTGTCATCTCGACTGCTAATGATACGAGGCCGTTGGGATCCAGCACGGTGTTCCGTATTACCCTCTTGAACCCACCGATTCCATATTCTGCTAAGAGTCATTGGATCTCGACCAACGCGAGCAGCAATGTCGCGATACGATAAACCGCAATCGCGATAGGCTACATTCCGACATTTCCCAAAGTCGGAAACGCGATAGTAGGCATTTCTCCTCCTTACATGAGGCATCACAACAACGTTTTAGCAGGCAACGCCGGTCAACTGCAGTTTGTGTATGTGAAATCGGTTGGAAACTTTCCTCGTGTCAGCACGTTTTAGGTGTCGTCGCCGGCGTCAACCTTGTGTGAATGCTCAGAAAAGCTAATCATTTTCATATCACAGCATCTTCTTCCTGTCGGTTAAATTTCGCGTCTGTAGCATGTCATCTTCGTGGTGTAGCAATTTTAATCGCCAGTAGTGTATTTCAAAACTGTGGACCACATCTACGGACCCAAGTTCCAGTTCCTGTTCGATACACAGTATTGATAAACGCAGCGTATACTCCAGAGTAAGATAATTCAAACTGATTAATATACAGTCTGAATAAGATCATTTCGCTATTAATAAGGGAACTAAAGTTCTTAAACAAGCCTACGACCCTTATGAGTTTTTGTGTTTAAGGCCATCTAGACAGTTAAAAATGTTTTCATTTATTATGACTTTTCGACTACTGTCCTCATCAGATCAAAATTACAGAACAATTTTCAGTTACAGTTGAAATAAAATAAGTTATGTTAGAATTTGTTTTAATTTCATCCTTGGCGTATTACTGTTTTGGATAAACAATATAATCGATTTCAGTGAACAAATTGTCTTTCTTTTCTACCCCTGAAAACAAATATTTTCTACCAAGAAATGACAGAAGAATTAGTTAACAAAATTTACAGTAATATAAATTCCATTAATAATTAATGGTTTTAAGCAAAACTCATTTTCTTTTGCTACATTCCCCCCTCCCTCACCTTATTTCAGTACTGATACACCAACACAAGTGGTTTTTTTTTTCTTTGCTGCAGAAATCAGTTAGAGGTGGGACTCCGTCACCCCCAGAGGTCCGAGGCATTTTGCTCCGATTGTTGCCAGCATCATATTTAAAGTATCAGGGAAGCAGGTTGCTAGGCTTACTTGCCCCGAGTCCCATTGGGTTTTACCCCTAACGGTTGATGGACTCACCGGTGGATTTGGTAGTCTTTGCCGTATGAGCACAAAGGTGACCACGACTCAGAATATGTCCGAGATGCCCAGCCTTATTCCAAAGTAACTGGTATCCCGACTGTCGGGACCACTTTCTTGGCCAATCATACGTTGCCCGTGCTTCATGAACTAGGACATGACTACAGGAACCCACACCATGAACCAGATTTGACAGTGTCTAGCAAGAAAATTAGGATTGTGTCAGTATATTCGTATTGTGAAGGAACAGATGAAAATAAGATGGATAGTTTTTATGAGGCACTCAGTGATGCAGTTGTTAGAGTAAAGGACAAGGACAGTGTTCTGCTCATGGGTGATTTTAAACCCAGGATAGGAAATCGAACAGAAGGGTATGAAAAGGTTACAGGTAAATTTGGGGAGGATATGGAGGCCAACAGGAACTGGAAACAACTCTTGGATTTCTGTGCCAGTGTGGGCTTAGTAATCACAAACTCCTTTTTTAAACATAAGAACATTCACCAGTATACTAGGGAAGGCAGGGGAACCAGATCTGACATTGACTATATAATAACAGATCAGGAATTCAGGAAGGCTGTGAGGGACACACGTGTATTCAGGGGATTCTTTGATCACACTGATCATTATCTAATCTGCAGTGAAATTAGGATTGTGAGGCCAAAAGTGCAGGAGATCAGGTCCATATGTAGGAGGATAAGAGTGGCGAAACTTCAGGATAAGGAAATCAGGCACAGAAAGGCACCAGTTAGTTGAATGTAGTCAATTACAGTCATTGGAAAAGGAATGGACAAGGTACACGGACACAGTACTAGAAGTGGCTAAAGAATGTCTTGGAACAGTAGTGTGTAAAAGTAGGATGAAGCAAACAGCTTGGTGGAATGACACAGTCAAGGCAGCCTGTAAAAGGAAAAAGAAGGCGTATCAAAAATGGCTACATACTAGAACTCAGGTAGACAGAGAAAGTTATGTTGAAGAAAGAAACAAAGCCAAACAGATAATTGCAGCATCCAAGAACAAATCTTGGGAAGTCTTTGGAAACAGGTTGGAGACTATGGGTCAAGCTGCTGGTAAACCATTATGGAGTGTAATTAGCAGTCTTCGAAAGGGAGGTAAGAAGGAAATGACAAGTATTTTGGACATGTCAGTAAAACTACTGGTGAATCCTGTTGATGCCTTGAGCAGATGGAGGGAATATTTTGAAGAGTTGCTCAATGTAGGTGAAAATACGATCAGTAATGTTTCAGATTTCGAGGTAGAATAGGATAGGAATGATAATGGAAATAGGATCACATTTGAGGAAGTGGAGAAAAAGGTCAATAAATTGCAGTGCAATAAAGCAGCTAGGGTGGATGAAATTAAGTTGGAACTCATCAAATACAGTGGAATGTCAGGTCTTAAATGGCTACACAGGATAATTGAAATGGCCTGGGAGTCAGGACACGTTCCATCAGACTGGATAAAAGCAGTAATCACGCCAATCTTTAAACATGGAAACAGAAAAGATCGTAAGAACTACAGAGGTATCTCTTTAATCAGCGTTGTGGGTAAAATCTTCTCAGGTATTGTTGAAAGGAAAGTGCGAGTATTAGTTGAGGACCAATTGGATGAAAATCAGTGTGGGTTTAGGCCTCTTAGAGGTTGTCAGGACCAGATCCTTAGCTTACGGCAAATAATGGAGAAGTGTTATGAGTGGAACAGGAAATTGTATCTATGCTTTATAGATCTAGAAAAGGCATATGACCGGGTTCCTAGGAGAAAGTTATTGTCTGTTCTACGAGATTATGGAATAGGAGGCAAACTTTTGCAAGCAATTAAAGGTCTTTACATGGATAGTCAGACAGCAGTTAGAGTTGACGGTAAATTAAGTTCATGGTTCAGAGTAGTTTCGGAGGTAAGGCAAGGCTGAAACCTCTCTCCACTGTTGTTCATATTATTTATGGATCATGTGTTGAAAACAATAGACTGGCTGGGTGAGATTACGATATGTGAACACAAAATAAGCAGTCTTGCATATGCGGATGACTTAGTTGTGATGGCAGATTCGATTGATTGTTTCCAAAGTAATATTTCAGAGCTAGATCAGAAATGTAAGGACTATAGTATGAAGATTAGCATCTCCAAAACAAAAGTAATGTCAGTGGGAAAGAAATATAAACGGATTGAGTGTAAAATAGGAGGAACAAAGTTAGAGCAGGTGGCAACATAGTGAAAGAACTGGAAGCGAGATGTTGCAGAACTAATGCAGTGAGCGCTCAGCTACGATCTACTCTCTTCTGCCAGAAGGAAGTCAGTACCAAGACTAAGTTATCTGTGCACCGTTCAATGTTTCGACCAACTTTGTTGTACGGGAGCGAAAGCTGGGTGGATTTAGGTTACCTTATCAACAAGGTTGAGGTCACGGATCTGAAAGTAGCTAGGATGACTGCAGGTACTAGTAGATGGGAAAAATGGCAGGAGGGTGTCCACAATGAGGAAATCAAAGAAAAACTGGGAATTAACTCTATAGATGTAGCAGTCAGGGCGAACAGGCTTAGATGGTGGGGCCATGTTACACGCATGGGAGAAGGAAGGTTACCCAAGAGACTCATGGGTTCAGCAGTAGAGGGTATGAGGAGCCGGGGCAGACCAAGGAGAAGGTACCTGGATTCGGTTAAGAATGATTTTGAAGTAATAGGTTTAACATCAGAAGAGGCACGAATGTTAGCACTGAATAGGGGATCATGGCGGAATTTTATAAGGGGGCTATGCTCCAGACTGAACGCTGAACGGCATAATCAGTCTTAAATGATGATGATGATGATGATGATGCTGTAGAAGACGTGAAATAGTTGTGATGTACATACAGCTCAGATTATGGTCAATAATTTTTATAACAAGAATACTCGTCAACACTTAGTTAGGAACAAAAAGATCACGGTTTACACAATAAAGTACCCTAAAAACATGTTTAACGAGTTAAGATTTAATGTTCTGTTATATCTGAGTACGCACGTTCATTCGACCGCCTTGAAGCCTTGCACAGTCAGTCCTTATAATGATGTTCATATATGAACAACTAAGAGATACCAGCAGACATATGAGCTACTAAGCTCCAACGATTTCTACGGAAGTGAGTCTGCTTTGAAGTTCAAAATTGTGTTACTTGGGCTGTGTTTTCTTTTGTGATATAAAACGTTACAAATTCCAACGGTAGCAAAACAGTATTACATATTTCAAACGAACTTAAGTATGTGTACACAATTTCTCAAACAATCGAAAAAAAAATCTGAAGAAAATCGTACGCCCAAAAGGACCTAACAATCTGGAAGAAGTAAAAAAATAACTATAATAGACAATTTGAAAAATAGCTTAAATAGCACTAATTTCACTTTTACACTTCATTTTTCTCGGCACAGAAATCATGTCACAACAAAAGCAATATTATTTGATGAGGACAAACTGCACAAGGTAGACAGCAACATGAACAACAAAAAATTCTACTAAGGTATAGTTTGGTAGAAACTGTCATCTATATGGACATGTGTTTCTCCAGGATTATGAACATTTTACAGTAAAATAAAAATTAATCCAAGACGGTGGTGTGAAATACATTTTTTTCACAGCCGACACGAATATAAATGGTGAGCCTTTTGAAAAATGCCTCACGACTATAACATAGTGACAGTTTTTCGGTTCTTCTCCTCAAAAAATAATTCATGGCTTTACTTTGTTTACAGAAATTATGCTATATATTGTCTCTGACTGGTCACAGTGGAGAATGTGGTAATTTATTGCTTTAACATGGTTATTGGACATCGTACATGCAGTTACAGAAGTGTCCTTCTCAGGCCCGAACCTCTACTTACTTTGTCATTCTCAAAAAAATGAAAAAAAGGAGGACCAGACTTCCGCTGTGATCTCGGAGAATACTTTCTGCTTTTAAAGATGCCGAGAGTAATCTGTGTGTCGATCACGTATCAATGAATATTTCCCTGGCGTAACTTCATTGTCTGTTAGATTCATCACGCTCGATAGCGGGATCCTTTGTCTTTCTGCATAAAAGGGGGACACAGGAGTCACGTATAGGTTGACTGCCAGGTAGCGATCACGCGGCGGTACAGCTGTGGCGGCTCTGACAGAGAAACTGAAGATGGGAGAACTAGCGTAAAATACACTGAGATATTCTATTCCAGTCGGTAAAGAAATTCATGTCTGTACACTCGTCAAGTATGGTCGATGTCAGGAGCAGGTATCTCTTCCACCACTATCGGGTTTTACAGAATGTTATTTATGACGCAAAATAAGTTGATAGCTTGCGGTAATTGGTTATCCTACACTAGTTTAACGAAGCGGCCATCATAAATGCCGAGGCACAAGGAAGATTTCCTTTATATGAAGACAGTTTGCATACAACTATAAATCTCAGATGAACTGTCACAATATCTGAAACTCTTGCCGCTTGCATCACAAAAAAATGGGAGAAAAAAACTGTGACTCTTTCTGCCGGTCCTCTCTAAGCGGGCGCTGCAGCACACAAGAAACCCGAGGTTACAACGTTACCGATCCAGTTGCAAAACCACGTACACAGTCAGAGAAAAAAGTTCTGCTATAATCAAACAGAATTTTCAACGTCACGGTGTGATATTATTGGATTTCAGACATTTTGCATATGAGAAAAGGACAGCCATCGAGCTGTAGTTTGTAATGATACTAAGCGTGACAACGCGAGAGTAAAGAAACGAAATCTGTTTATAACGTGCGCCTATACCAAGACGCGCGGCCAGCGTTTAAAACGTACATTTAAACACTATGACTCGCTGGGTGCAGATATTTAAAATCATTGCCGCAGCGCTTGATAGCAAGAAGATGCGAAACAGAAGAAAGAACAATTCTAGAGTCTTTATAGTTAGTTGTACTTCTGGTCGCCGATATGTTAACATGTACTTCATTACCTTTGATGTTTGGTCGCCTACTTGTTAAGACGTGTTGTGTAGCACCGCTATAAGTTATATTTCATTTAGTGTGAAAAACCACGTTATCACCAAGAAAAAAACGCTTTTGTAAACCTTGTGACGATACAAAATACTTACGCGCATGCCAGGCCATTTAATTTTTACAAAATATCACACATACAAAAGCAGCGATTGTTGGACTGCTCCATGTATGAGAAAAACATAAAAATATGAGTTTTGTATTCATTGTAAATTTGTTAATGTTTATAGTTTAACGCCTTTGTTCTTTGAGAATATATTTATGCTTCACTGTACAGAAAATCTATGCTTATTCTTTTCTTTAAATTAACCACAAATAATGTTTAAGTTTAAATGAACTTTGTTACAGGTTTTCGCTCTTTATCGCGGTGTCTCGATTGTATTTGGCAGACCATTAATGTGTTCAATTTCCGATCTGACAACTTTTTCTACAAAATTTCACCGTTTTGCATTCATTTCCAATTTTTTTATTATTATTTTTCAAATAGGTCCCTTAGGTAATTTCATTGAAGAGTCTGATTGCGCGAAAGCAATCCGGGTTAAGAGGTCATTTGAGAAACTATTTTCGGGCAATCAATCTGTACGTCTCCTGAACACAATCGAGAACCGACGCATTGGCAATCATTCATTAATTTTCTCTCTTTCCAAGTCGTACCAAAAACCGGCCAAGGAGAACTGCCGTGAGTACGCAATCTAGTGTTAAAGGTTGCATTCTTTATCTTGTCGGCAAACATTGCCATAAATTATCATCATCAGTGTTATATTTGGTTAAATGTGAAAAGCAAAACCTTTTAACGCTAGAACGGGGATGATATAATTACTGCACACAGTCAATGACGGGAATATAATTATACAGAACGTATCTGGTTTTTCTTTTTTGGATTTTCTAACTGTCGTGCGCTAATGTTGCTGTAAAGAGAAGGTGTCGGCTATTTTACTTAACTTTCCAAACGCCTGTAAGCCAAAGGACTTGTTTCACGAGGCACAACATATTTTCTTCGTTAAGACAGATAATTCTTTTTATCTCGTAGTACGCGAGTAGCCAAGTTAAGTTCGACCATGAGAAGTCGCAGAGAAATTGAAATATCTGTAGCTCGTGCATTGAAATGTAATGCAGGCGGATGAAAATCGCTGTTACGAGGTCTGTTGATAACTATTGTGCGTCTTTAAAGGCAAAAACTTCAGTCAAGCAAATGAAAGTACTTATTTGAGATTTAATGTTTTTAGTTACTAATAGTCATGTAACATAAAGTCTGACAGCACATCTCCAAACATTTACTTCAACTAATTTGACACTTCTAGGATGCCGCATTCATATAAAAACTATTCGAAAATAACTTCCAAATCATCTCTATCGCGCTTCTCAGCAAAATACTGCTAAGGAATCACGATTTTCGATAAAATACATAAGACAGCAGACAAATATCCATTGTTTCACGTATTACGAATAATATCTCATTGCAGCTGCGGTTCCCATAATTTTCATCATAACGTCAGAATGATTTGTCAAGAAAATGCACCACTCCTGAATTAGCGAAACTACCCTCCAGCACGTGATATCAAAGAATGCTAACACTGAACTTCATATTCATTGGAAACTTTTTTTTTTTTTTTTTTTTGTTCACATCGGAATCTATACCATCCATCCATCATCAGTCCCAGTTTGTCTGCATCAACAGTGTTACTCGATATTTATCATCAATTGACCGAAGAAATTCATTCAGTTTTTTCTTTTCCGCGATGCCTTTGATTGCTATGTTGTCAGACAAATTTTTATTGTACTTGCTCGGAGAAGCACTTAAAATCGAACTCATGATAGGGAAACTGGTTCAGATAGAAAAGAAGGCTCGTCATTTAACATATATTTCTTCATTTTTCTCCGAACCTCCGCATATGGAACCGGACGGCATTCTGGACTCTATTATACTTCTGTCAAGATGTTGTTCAACCTTAACACGTGCACCAGTTCAACTTGAGTAACGGAACAACCATTCCTCTCATTGGATGAGAGGCGCTGAAATCGTACAAAAGCAATGAAAATTGTTACATGTCAGTATATTACGTTACTTGTAAGCACACGAACACGGATCACTGTACTAAACTGTGTTACGACCTTTAAAAGCACTGACAATTTCATATCTCCCCATGTGATTCGCATATCTTCCGTCCCATAAAACAATCTCCGAAAGCTCAGACGTTCACCTGCGGCATGGAAACTGGATCTCTCAGCAACCCAGGAGTTTCTACACTAAAGCTATCCACTCTCTTCCTATGCGCTGGGACCAATGTATCAGTATCACTAACAGTTATCTATAGTTGTATTGTTCCACATGAACTGTTATTTTAATACTGTTACCAAAATTCCCTTACATGTAACTGTAGCTTCCTTTTCATTTGAGCGCTCCTTATACGTATAAAGCAAATTTTTACCAGGTAGCCTATGTGACAGGTTGTATGGGTAGTATTTGATATTCCAATATTCACATTTTACATTGACATTGCCTTCCTTTTATGTGCTATTGACGTTACCTTCCTTTTATGTATGTACCTCAAAAAAATCCATTGTTTCGCGTGCGTTACTGCTACAACAGGAGCTATCTGCATTCTAGCAGCTCATGAAGTACAAAACAGGCACTAAAGTTTTAGGGATGCTAGTAATCAAGAGAGTAAAGGATAGCCTTAACTCACATTGCGTTCATTGTTAATAATCAGTGTTCTGCTTTTAAATTTTATCCTTAGTTGTAATGAGAAGCCAGCGTCAACGCCGTTTTGGAACAATGCGAAGGAAGGTAGGAGCTGCAGTTCAGTGTTGAGTGCTCTTTCTCCACGCGTTTCACGCTTACGTACAAATTCGGACATCTGTCTTCTTAGTCCACCCTGCTTGCTTCGTCGCCGACAGCACGCTTTCCATCCAAAATTGTACTATCTAAATGTCAAAGTTTTAGATTGTAGCTATAACTTCCCTTGTTATCAAGTGAAACCAGTGTGAGTATTACTATTGAGAAAAGAATCAATACAGCAGCGTCCACAGTGTTAGCGCACTATGGTCGTTGTTGCATCGTGTTCTCTCTAGTGTAAACACTTGTTCATGAGTGCAAACGAGTCGCATCGAGTACTGGCGAATTGTCTGCGAACGTTTGTTAGCTTGTACTTACGTTAAGTCGTTCCGATGTAAATGAGGCTGGCACGCATGCACGGTTCCAGACTTACGCGCAAAGAAGTGCTACGAGAACAGGTGGGGAGTTACCAAGTTTACAGTAGATAAAAATAAACGGCTTAGATGGTATAGACATCTTAGAAAAATGCCGTCACCCTGCTTCTAACCACTGCTTCCACGGGCAAGTGCTGTGCCGACTGAGCTATCCAAGCACGACTTGCAATCCGCCCTCGCATCTCATGCTGTAAGGATGGCTTGTGATTCGTACTTGCATAGCTCACTCAGTAGAGCACTTGCCTGCAAAAGACAGACGCTCCAGGTTCAAGTCCAAGTACAGGGCAAAATTTCACATCATAGTTTCAATTTGCCAGGAGGTTTCAAGTCAAGGAATTCTCTGCTGCAGAGTGAATTTTATGCTCGTAATGTTACAAGGTTTAATAAATCAATGCAACTGCACGCTATTATTTTCGCAAGCATTTTAGCGCAAAAAAGAGTGTTCAGTCAGACACTGAGTGTGTCGTTCCATGCTTATAGCACATGAGCTCAAGTTTCATGATGATTCCTAACCATTTGCGAATTAACTGACAGTATTTGGGTACCTATTTTTATTCCCAAAACGTTTATTGAATGTTTTAAACGACCTGTAGAGAAACCAATTATACACGGATTTGCAAAACAGTGTATACACTCCTTGAAACCAAATATCTCTTTAACTCAAGGAGCCAGAAGTGAAAAATGTTTGTTGTCTAACACATTAATGTGTAACTTAAGGTGGTATATGCTCGACTTTAGCACCTTCCATTGCAGTGCGTCGTCGATAGTGACTTGTCAGGTGTATTGTTTCTAATGAAATAGCATCGCAGGTTTGTTCCCTTTTCTTTCGTAGATCACCGAGTGTTTGTGATGCTTGACTGTTTCCCAAATTCTGATGTCTAATGAGATTAAATCTGGTGATCTAGTTGGACACTACACAGCACTTCCTTTTCATCCTACACATCTCGAAGGAATTGGTTGACTGAGAAATTCCCATGCTTAAGTTGAAAGTAAGGTGGCGGCCCATCCGCTTGACGGCAATAATGTCCATCGCGAATAATGTTGTTTTGGAGTTATCATGTTAATAATCGCTAGGTAAGTCAGCCTCCCCAAAATAGTACCACTCAATTAACCCTCTAGGATACAGATCAAACTAGACTGATAGACCTGGTAGGTTAACATGCCTTTCTTCAGTTCGTAAGGATCTGCATCAGCCTGGTATTTACAGCTGTGGCGAGTATTTGTTTCGTTAAGTTTAAAGGTCACTTCATCTGACGTCAGAATCAGATCTTAGAAACATTCTTCTTCTTCACAGAAATGGACGAACCACTTACAGAATTGAGTTTACCCCTCGGGATCATCCCCATTCAGACTACGGAAGTGCACTGAAATGTAAGGTTTCCATATCCGAGTCCGTAAGATTCTGGGAACACAGGTCTTGCTGCCCCCCAGTCCCACGACAGCATTTTCTCAGATTTTTCGGGGATTGTATGTAAATGTGAATTTCAACATCAGTTTAGACGTTGTTTTTCACATCATTCATCGTCAAATCGGCTTCAAACGTGTCTCAGATTCTTGTACTAGTCAGCACTGAAGGGCGTAATGTTCCAAATTCAATCGTCGTCGAGCTTCACTCACATTCTTCATTTTCTGCTAATATTTTAGCTCCCATTTCCGTTCTTCTGACGATAACGCCTCGATTATTTCCAGTCCCGCAAAAAACGGAGGCATTGTTAAATTTTTCATTGTCTTCTGATTAATGCCTACACAACAACTATTTACATGAGCCGTAATTAAAGAGAGATTCAGTTTCAAAAAGTGTATAATTACAATACTTTCGGTTACCCTTTATACTGCACATAACAGTGTGAGGTTGTGACTCGTTTACTGTGTGATCGAGTACACTCTTTGTCTGTTTGTTTTTTTCCTTATTGCAGTGTGTATTTTTCTTTTGCTGTGGTATACAAGAAGACTGTCTTCTTGAACAATGCAAGAACAGAGTCGTAGGCTGAGCATCGTACGAAAATGTCGCAGTTTACACGTTCCAAATAACTCGAAATACGTAAATTAATAAAGACACTTCAAGGAACCGGGTCTAAACCAACTGCTCAAGCCTAAATGATTTAGAAAACGTCTTGGAAAGAAGACTTACAATATCGTTGTGTAAGGTAGCTCATCACATTGGTGTCTTAGTAAAATGTACTCTGAGAGCTATGGACGTATCAGAACCGAAACTTTGTAAAGTAATAGTGGAACACCGGCTATTAAATTCAAATATTAATGGTAGATATAAATACGGCAACAGGTTATTGCAGCATTAGCATGATGGAGAAGTTGAGTTCGATATATTTCTTTTTCTGATGAGGCATGTCTGCATGTTTCGCAATACGTAAACTCACTGAACAACCGATGCTGTGGTTCAGAAAAACCTAGTAATTAAATCAATAACTTCGGGATGGTGTGAAAATAAGGTTGCAGTGTATAACGGATGTAAAATTTATTTCTAAAATTATATTTTTTTCTCTTTCAAACCCAACCTACATAGGTAGGAATAATCATCAAAATAAAATACGAGAAATCAGAGCTCGAACAGAAAGGTTTAGGTGTTCGTTTTTCCCGCGCGCTGTTAGGGAGTGGAATGGTAGAGAGATAGTATGATTGTGGTTCGATGAACCCTCTGCCAAGCACTTAAATGTGAATTGCAGAGTAGTCATGTAGATGTAGATAACTTCAGAAATGTAAATGGACAATTCACGACGACTTTTTTTTCAGAGCGCTAAAATGTAACAAGGAGACCTACAGTTAGTACATGCAGGAAAAAACTAGAACACTCGCCGCAACTGTGTCTTTGAAGGTGTTTTTTACTGATAGGATAATTAACGTATACCCTCTTTCTCCAGGTCTACAACCGTCTGATTTTCATCTTATGGGGAGGGCGGGGGGTGGGTGTAGATGTTGATATAGTAACGCGCGTGCAAACAAACGCCGTATATGCGAAGAGTTACAGCACAGTTTCAGAAACTCAACCCTTTGTCTGAAAGTGTAATCAGAAGGTGTGTTTCCTGCTACTGAGCAACTACTGTAAACAGTGATAAGCTTAAGTTAATCCATTATCTATTTGTTCATGGTCAGTTCAAAGAAGCCGCGCCGACCTTCTACTGACGGATGTAGCCGGTGCACATCACCTGCCAACTGCGAGCATGCAATTGGATTGCAGATAAAGGAACCATTAATTTAAGTCCAGAGGAAGCACAATTTCATTACACTTATTTTTTCGTTCCTTTACGTATCTGATCGTGAGTTCACAGTTAGTAGGATACGGTAGTCCGTAACAGATCGGATAAATTGTGGATAAAGATTAGAAATGTCAAACATACTAAATATTATTTGCTCACAAAAATGTTTTGAGTGTTGTTGCGTTCTCTGTATACTGTTGCATGTCTCTAGACATGTTCAGAGTGTAAGAATGCGTGGTACCTCTTCTTTCGAACACCACGCTTTGACTTAGCTGATACGTCTTGACGGGCAATGACTCCACAGTGTGGATGTGCATTTATGTTCGACCTCCAGCGAGAAACAAAAATTAGTGAGCTTGGAGGACATGAACGGAGACTGCGGATAGGTGAAGCTAGGTGGGAGTGTGGGTCAGCCGGGGAGGTGTCACGATAGCCCGTGCGTTTGCAATAGATACTAGTCCGGTTAGCGCAGTGATTAACGCAACTGCCTGGTAAGTAGGAGATCCCGGCTTTGAGTCCTGGTCCAGCACACATTTTCTCTTGTCGCTGCTGATTCCGCACAAAATTCAGATCTAGCTGATATCATTAGATCATTCCCCTCCTTTTCTTTCTGCCCCCTCCTCCTTCAATTCACATAATATGTTCCAACTTCCAAATCATGGAGAAAATGTTCGTAACATTCATTACTAGATGCCTCTAAGCACTATGGGACTTAACATCTGAGGTCATCAGTCCCCTAGTCTTAGAACTACTTAAACCTAACTAACCTAAGGACATCACACACATCCATGTCCGAGGCTGGATTCGAACCCGCGACCGTAGCAGCAGCGTGGCTCCAGACTGAAGCGCCTAGAACCGCTCGGCCACAGAGGCCGGCCATTACTAGATGGCGCATGGTGCTTGTGCGAAGCTGTGCTTCCTTCTCACGTTCCGGGTGCCACGTGTCAGTGTGTCCTCCATTTGGATGCTATAAAGTTTGTGTTGAATGCGGAGTGCATGCAAGCTTTTGTTTGCATTAAAAAGAAATCTTTGTAAAGGTAAGAGGCTTTTGCATTTCTAGAAAAAACGAAGTAAGGAAGGCGTATGACGCAGTATGATAAGCAAGGCGTTTGTTTTGCTAGATTTACAGAAAGTCTTTGAGTCTGACAAGGCACTACTGCTGGATTTCTGTACTTGCGTTACCACAAATAAAACGTAGTGCCTCTATATTAATAGCACTTTAAAAAAACTTTCATAAAACAAGACAGTTCCGTGGTGTGGCAATTAGAAATTCATGAGGTGAGCACAGCAATTCTGTGACATCAAAATATTTTCTCTTTTTTATGCAAATAAGATATGTGTAACTAGAGATATATTGTTTTTCGGTTCACTAAAAATGTGAGATTTCGCACTTACAATGTTTGACAATTCCGTGCTCAAATTACTACTTTGCTTCAGATGGTGATGGACTAATACGGAAATTCCAGCTTTCGAGTAGGAATGAAATCAAAGACGGTTTATCTATCAGAGGGTTACTGTGGCGTCTTTCGACTGCACGTGCATAGCAAGACAGGAGGGAGTAAAATTTGTCCGCAGTTACAAGAGGCAGCGCGGAGGCCTTTAATGAATAAACTTGGGCTTGAAAGCGAGCGCGGCGGTCGCAGGGCGAGCGCCAGTGTTGCGAGCGTGACTCGGTATTTATTTTTTCATTAGAAAGAAGGCGGGCGTGCCGGCTATCGGCATCAACAATCACTTAAAACTTAATCTCGGGCGGTATTTATTTTCCCCATCCGCGGTGCACGGTACGCCAGAGCGGCACAAAGAGGCTTAACGGCCGGCCAATCTCGCTGGCGCTGGCGCTGGCGCCGCACTTTAAACGCACTGCGCTGCTGCCGCCGCTGTCAGCCCGGCGCCGGCACGAGTGCGTGGCGTGCGTACACGCACCTGCCACACGCCTTTCCTTTCTCCCTTGACTCCCTCTTTCACACACACACATGAATGCACGCACGCACAAACGCATGCACACACGCAGAGGCACCCGCAACACACACATGTGCTCGCCCATACGTACTTTCACACAGACGAAATATAACGACATACGTGCCCCACAAATAATTTTCTGCGTCTCACACAAATAAATAGATACCTGCCCACTCGTCGTTTATCGTCTTCCTAAACCGTGTGTGTTAGATACTATTTCTAGCCTTAAGTATATGGCCTATTCAGATGATGTCGCGCTTAAAAAAAAGTTAATGAAATCCGAGTTAGGCAGTTAACACAAATGGTCCATAGTCAACCGTTTGAAGAAGATGCATCCGATTTCAGATGACTACATGCTTTTTGTACCAGAAAGTAATTTCAGATGAATTTTGAATTTTTTTTCTTTTTGTTACTTTATCCCCATCGCCCCGTATGACAACTAGAAGCAAATTACTGGGCTGTTTTCCTATTTTAAATTAAAAAGCAAAGACGGACAGTTAAAAAAGGAAAAAACATACTTTTGAAAACACGTCACAGGAAGGTGAAGAGCCAATAAAGCACTGCACTTTCACTTCAAATCCGAAGGACCTGGACAAGGTAAGTATTGTCCGAGGAGAGAGTATGTTCCATATGGTTGAGAGGAGTGGGTAAAACGATAGGGCTCTGTCGGGAGGGAATTTTAAACGCGGAATTGGCCTAAGTAACCCATATGCTCTGTACAGTTACATTTATGTGACCATCGCCTATGTTCGACGTCAAAATACAATAACCACTCACTAGCAGTGGAGGGAATATAAAGCCTGTCAGGAGGACGTGGAAAACTGTGAATTTGCTGTCGTAATGCGCAAAATGAGCGATTTACTGAGGTCCAAAAGGACATGATCACTGGCTTTCAGGTCAACAGTGGGAGCATTTCGGAAACAGCTAAGTTCGTATGCATCTGCGATTAAAGTATACCGTACATGGTAAAATGCCGTAATCCAAAACCAGCACCGGGGTAGCAGCTGTTGGTGCACCACTGGCCGGAGATGACAGTGGTGAGCCGGCCGGAATGACCGAGCGGTTCTAGGCACTACAGTCTGGAATCGCGCGACCACTACGGTCACAGGTTCGAATCCTGCCTCGGGCGTGGATGTGTAGGTTAGTTAGGTTTAAGTAGTACTACGTTCTAGGGGACTGATGACCTCAGAAGTTACGTCCCATAGTGCTCAGAGCAATTGGAACCATTTTGAACAGTGTTGACCGACGGCTGTGAACATGCGTGCGGGCGAACAGACGCGCAATTGGTGAGCAGGTGGGCACGAACGAACCGGATGCAGATCTTTATGTATCTTCACCTGTGATCTTAATGTGGGGGCCGTTGGATTCATGATAACACATCTTATTTTTTCGGCTTCTGTCAGCAGGAAATGTGTGCGTTTAAGAACATTTTTTTTAAATTTAATTTGGAAATTGGCTGACATGTCTTTCGGAATTTCCGTAATGCTATTTTCGACAAAAACCTAGTGAGATATAGCCTTAAGCACGATATTGGCGAGAAGAGAAATAAGTTTGAAAGATCGGGAGTTTATAAGATTCAGTGCAGAACTTGTGATGCAAAATATATGGGGCAGACAGGAAGATCATTGGCGATCCTGTATAAAGAACATAAAGATGCGTTCAGGTTAGGAAATTATGACAAATCAGCTGTTGCAAACCATATATATGAAACAGGCCATCCCCTTAATAGCATAGAAGACAACGTAGAAATATTGCATGTAGAAAAGAAAGGAAGGAAACTTGATTTACTAGAGGAATTCGAGATAGCTATCTATGAAAAGAAACAAAGCAATATTCTAAATGCACAAGATAATTTTAAAGAAATGAGATTTTTTAGCGGGTTTTTAGTATTATTTTAAGGCAGGTATGCGACTTTAAACTTGTAGCATGTCACTGACGGGGTTGCGAGAAGCTAACGATGGCAGACCAGTGCAATAAGGAAATCAGGCGCCCAATAGCATAGTGTTACCGTCAAGCACACGGCTGTAACCACGCCACAACACCTAGGCACGTCAGTCCACAACAGCTCCCGAGCCGGCGCAGTGCGACAGCATATTTGGTAGCTATGGACGGCCATCGACTTGTGTCAACAACTTCAAGTAAGACGAGAACCCACAGTCCAATATACTTTTAATTCTGTTTTACTCTATGCACTTCCCAACTATTTGTGATGGTATTTAGTCTTTTTAGTCCGTTTAATTTCATGACATGGACTTTACAACCTGATGATTAGAGCATTGTCTCTTGAAACGCGTTGTTAAAATATATGTACAAGAATCGCGGTTGAATGCTAACAGTGATAACCAGTATAACAACAACTGCTACCTCGACTCCATAATGGGTTATATTAAATATAATAACTTATCTTCTGATATTTGTTTTATGACAGTATTGGTTTACCTGTGGACTGATTGTCATAAACAGCAGTGTTCTTTAGTGGTCTCGTGTATTACCCACTGTGTGTATTCAAACGACTGTACCCTACAACGCTCGGCTGTTAGCCTGCCACACAGCAATGTTATGTTGATTGAATTCAGCAGTGGCCTTTTTTTCTGTCAAGTATAAGCGTAAAACGTCTGAAAGCAAAACACCTGCATGTCCGGACGGGCATATGTTTACGTGGGATTCCATGGGCGATCTTGTCATTTGGAAAGGAGCATTGGAAGAATACAAGTATTAAATCTTTCGATCTATGTCTGCCCCTATGTGCAGTTTGTTTTTTCTCTGCTCGTTGGCATGTACTGCCAAGAGAGTTCAACTCATCACGCAGCTCACAGTGTATGTGTGTGGCCAGAAGAGCACGAGGATGAATTTTCCCTATCCCCAACCCACCATGGGATTTAAACCCATCCGAAAATCTGTCGGACCACCTCGACTGCGATGTTTGTGTCTCGGATTCTCAACCGAGAAACCTAGAAAATCTCTCCACTGCACTGAAGTTAGCATAACATAGCTCCTGGAATCTTTGAGAACATTATTGACTCTCTTCCCGTACGTCTCACAGAGGCCCACGGTGCAAAAGTGATTGTTCAGGCTTTTGACAGGGTTCACTGGACTACTTGTGGCTAGGATTTGGATCTAATGCATACAGTTTAAGAAAACAATATACTTTCGAGTGTACAAGCAGTTAAAGAGGATTACCGAGACCACCTCAAAAGTTGGTAAGTTTGCATTGCTGCCTTTGGTGTGGAAGGATCCGATTTCTATTCATGGTATCTACTGTAATTTTTCTGACGTAGGGAGGCATGGAACAGGAGGCCATATGAGAAGAAGTAATGATACCTCCTGGATTCATCTACTGGCAATAACGACTGGAAGAATTACCGACAAGGTAATCCGAGCATCACAGATTTCTTCTCATACAGCCTTGCAGGCAGCATGCTAACAGTTGGAACGGGCCTACACCCTAATCTGTAAGTGCTGTATATACAGGCTGGTCCCGGCGGAGGTCGGGCATGGGAGTCGGTGTTTGTGCTTAGGATAATTTAGGTTCAGTAGTGTGTAAGCTTAGGGACTGATAACTTTAGCAGTTAAGTCCCATAAGATTTCACACACACTTGAACATTTTTTTTTTTTTTGCTGTATATACAGAAATACAAAGTTTTATTTTCGAAATGATCATTTGTTCCTAGCAGATATATTTTGCATGCATGAACATACAACCTTTCTATTATTACGTTTCTTCTATTATTACTATTATTACTTTCTATTATTACGTTTAACATCAAAGTTTTCTTTCGCGAAAATTGTCATGATTTACTGCCGACAGGTAATGACCAATTCCTTTACGAAGCAACCTCTTTTACTCCACGGACCATCATCACATTCATAAAAGCATTTACATAATATTAGGCGATATAACATCAGTGGAGACATAAATCGGATCCTTGAATTTGTCGATGTTGTCACATAGTAATATAAATTACATAGTCAATCATAGAATATGCCACACAACGTCATTTATATTACTATGTATGGGACTACGGCTGAGTGCTCAGCGTATTTCTATGATGCCAATAAATCCTGTAACCAGTGATCTAATCAGTAAACAGCTCATGTAAAATTAATTCATGAAAAAGTCGTCAACGGAAACTAGTGCAATCCGGAGTGACATCAGGGTGCCCGTAACGGAAAGGACAATATCGGTTCACAGCTCACATAGATATGTTAAAGAAGGGCTTCATCTAACTGCGAAATGAAAATAAAGACCAATTCCAGTTAAATTTATTACAGATATGTAAAGATTCGTTAGTAAACGTGGATGGAATTCCCAGTCAGCATAAAGTGCACATAGATTCTGTGAGATTCACAAAAGAACATGTTAACACCTTGCATGAGAGGCTAGGAATAAAATGCTTAAGAGTTACCACGTAAAAACCTATGATTGTGAATACAACTAACCAATAGAACTGAAGACAAGACCAGAAGACCCAGGAAGTTCCATGCACGCTCCATTTCCCTTGCCTAAATAGTAAGTCAAGCGAACTTCCAGTGTGAATTCAGTTAGACAAAACTAACCTCGAAATAAACAAGTTCATAGTTCCCTCGTCACAACATGCCCAAATGCCGCACATTCTCAACATACTCTGCATCTTTAGTTCTGCGTAACGAATGGCTGATGTGATGGCTGCTTTCTCTAAATCTAGCCAAAGTATCTGAGTCCGTTTTGTGACAGAGTCCAAACTCTGCAAGACGAAGTGAAGAAAGCAGCAAGACTTCCGTGAAAGAAGTGTTCTTTTGGGCTCCGAAGTCGAAGTGCTCCGGTGTCCGCCTGAGATGGAGTGTTTTCTGCTTGCTATTACAGAATCTGTGCCGGCTATCCCAGCATCAGCATCAGCCAATTGCGAGCTCCGACTAATGAAATATTCTAAAAGTTATTGAAAAAATCTCTTCCCTCACGTATTTTTACTTGATTAACCGATGATGTTAGCAGTCTTTAAGGTTGGGGACAGAAATTCGGAGTCCTCTCCTGCCAGGAGCCTCATTTTCTGTCCTGGCCAATGAGAGGATGGTTCAAATGGCTCTGAGCACTATGGGACTCAACTGCTGTGGTTATCAGTCCCCTAGAACTTAGAAATAATTAAACCTAACTAACCTAAGGACATCACACACATCCATGCTCGAGGAAGGATTCGAACCTGCGACGTAGCAGCAGCGCGGCTCCGGACTGGAGCGCCTAGAACCGCACGACCACCGCGGCCGGCCCAATGAGAGGAGAGGCGCGCTGAATCAAAGAGTGAACATTGCGTCTTTTGACCGTGTCTGATTTAGTGTATCACAGTACCAGTGCTGACCCCATAAAAAGTGTTGAGAAAAATAATAAATAATTAACAGCCTCCAAAAGAGTTCCTATCTCAGGAGAGTGTGAAGAGTCTTAATTCTTATTACGCTGTTCCCCTTAGGTCCACAAAGAAGGGGTTCTTCTTCGGCCGATTGTGGGTAACACTGGTGTTCCGGTACCTCGTGTAACAAAACATTTGCTATTTTGTTGAATCCTCCAGTAGGTCGGTGTGAGCGCCACATTAAGATCTCAGCGGAATTTTTCGTCGATTAGAAGGAATACGTTTCAATGACTCTGATATTCTAATATGTTTTTATGTGGTCTCTTTCTTCACTCGTGTTCCCCTGTCTGATTTATTGGGGTTGGCTGGAGTTAGATCTGGTGCTGAATTAACAAACCTTCTTCGACGCGTGTTTACTTCCACTTACTTTTTATTCAATGACGAGTCCTGAGAGTAGAAGGATGGAGTTGCGATTGGAACCCCATCGTCACCTGTTCTTTCCAGGTTTTGTATGGAAGACTTCGAGGACCCTTGGAGACTGTGGCTTTGACATCTGCGATATGTAGATCACACTTTTGTCTTTTGACCTCATGGCAGTGAGAATTTGAACGACTTTCTAGAAAACCTGAGTTCAGTCCACCCGAAAATTCGTTCCACGATGGTGCAAAAAGACGGCTCTCCTGCAGAGTCTTCCACTGGAGTTTATCTATCATCTCCGTAACCCTTTCGCGATTACTAAATGATCCTGTAACGAAGCGCGCTGCTCTCCGTTGGATCTTCTCTATCTCTTCTATCAACCCTATCTGGTACGGATCCCACACTGTTGAGCAGTATTCAAGCAGTGGACGAACAAGCGTACTGTAACCTACTTCCTTTGTTTTCGGATTTGCATTTCCTTAGGATTCTTCCAATGAATCTTAGTCTGGCACAACGAATTTTCATCGTTAGGCGCCATCTTAGAAAAATCTTTAACATTTTTGTTTTAGCTCATATACGAGACGTGCCGGCGGTTAGGACAATTAACTTTATTTCAGATCACAAGAGACCGGAGGCAGCTACTAATAATTTAACAATTTTATATTGCCGGGATGGTTCCTTTGAAAGGTCACGGCCGATTTCCTTCCCCATCCTTCCCTCACCCGAGCTTGCGCTCTGTCTCTAATGACCGAGTACTAAAAGTAGAAGGACGGAGTTGCGATTGTAACTCCATCGTCACCATTTCTTAACAGGTTTTGTATGGAAGACTTTGAGGAGCCTTGGAACTGTGGCTTTGACATCTGCGATATGTAGATCACACTTTTGTTTTTTGACTTATGGGAGTGAGAATTTGAACGACTTTCTAGAAAACCTGAGTTCAGTCCACCCGAACATTTGTTCCGCGATGGTGCAAAAAGACGGCTGTGTTTCCTTCCTTGATGTGTTGGTCAGGCGGAAGGAGGATGGTACGTTGCGACATGCCATTCGTAGGAAGCCTGACACAGACTTGTATCTGCAGGCTGATAGTTGTGACCATCCGGCTCAGCGTGACTGGATACTTCGTTCCTTGGTTCACAGGGCCCGTGTCATCTCGGATCCTGAGAACTTGTCAGCTGAGTTGGTCCATATAGAAGTCACCTTTCGTCAGAATTGTTATAGTGAAAGACATATCAGAGGTGCGTTGCTTTATCGGTCAACTGTTCACTGAGAGAGTGATCATAATACTGAGGTGCCACCAGAGACTACGGCCGTTTTGTCCTACGCAAGGAACATTTCGAACAAGACTGGTCGTATTTTGTGGAAATACGATTTTAAATACGTTTTTCGATCACCATTAAAGATCACAGTCCTTTTAGGTTCCGTAAAGGATGATCTCGGTTTGCGTAAGCTGGGTGTCTACCTTATTACTTGCAGTTGTGGCATTTCATGTACTGGTCAGACTATTAGGACTGAGGAGGACCGGTGTACTGAGGATACGAGGCACAACCATTTACAACGTGGTTGATGTCTCATATGCTCCTCTGTGATACTGACAAAGAGAACATTTAGTTGATAACTAAACCACCGAAGAGTAAGGACTCTCATGGATATAATGGAGTTACTAGCTGAATATTAAAGTACTGCGCTGCACATGTTAGTCCTGTACTTGCATATACTTGTAATTTTTCCTTTAAGAATGGTCAGTTTACTGAGTGATTAAAATACTGTGTAATAAAACCGCTTTATAAAAAGAGAGAGTGTGATAATGTAGACAATTTTAGACCTATTTCTACGCCATCAGTGTTTGCTAAAGTCTTTGATAAGGGGTGTGTAGGGATAGTTGATCATTTTATTTCACACAATTTTTCTATCAAGTGTAAAATTCGGTATTAGAAGTGGTTTAACAACTGAAAATGCCATATTCTCATTTCTCTGTGACGTACTGGATGGCTTAAACAAAATGTTTCGAACGCTAGACATCTTTTTTGATCTTACTGAGATCTTTCATTGTGTTGACCTCAAAATATTGCTCCATAAGTTGGACCATTATGGAATACGGCGAGTAGCTAACAATTGGTTGCCCTCTTACTTTAATAACAGGCAGCAAAAGGAAATTCTCCACACTGATAAGAATAGCTATAATGTGGGGCCTAAGTGGGGCACAGTCAAATGATGCGTGCTCCAGGGATCAGTGCTGGAGCCACTCCTGTTCCTTATTTACAGGGTGACAATTATTGAGCTATATGAAGTAAAATCGTCATCGCTTCTGAACTGTTTGAGTTAGGACGTTCAGATTGCATGATTGGCCGTGGGGCATGACGGGAATTAGTATGCGCATCCATGGTTTTGCGATTGAGAAATCTTTTCACCCTCATCGGGTGACTTTGTGGTGAGCAATGTACAGCCACGAAATAATCGGTACAATATTCCTTGATGGCTCGGTGACTACCAAACAGCACATTACGGTTATGGAGGATGATTTCATCCCCACTATCAAGAGTGATCCTGATTTCGAAAATATGTGTTTCATGCAAGACGGAGCTTGAACCCATCGAAGCAGAAGAGTGATGTTCTGCAGGAGCATTATGGGGACCGCATTCTGGCTCTGTGGCTGCCAGAGGCCACCAGCATGTTCCTCAATTGGCCGCCAGATTCTCCGGATCTGAACACATGCGACTCCTTTTTGTGTTGCTATATTAAACACAAGGTGTAGAGCAAGAAACCCAAAACCACTGCTGAGCTGAAAACGGACATTTAGGAGGTCACTGACATAATCGATGTTCCGACACTTCAGCAAACCACTCAGAATTTCGCTATTCGTCTGCGACACTTCATCGCCAATAATGGCAGGCATGTCGAATGTGTCATAACCTAAATCTGAATATCTTTTGTGACGTTTACACATTGAATAACGTGTGTGTACGCCGTAATTTACGTTTTTTTCATATAGTTCAATAACTGTCACCCTTTATACAACTGATATGCCCTCTGGTATCACAGATGATTCTAAAATATTTGTTTGCTGATGACACTAGGTTGGTAGTAAAGGACGTGCAGCATTAGCACTGTTTCAAATAGTGCAATTCAAGACATAAGTTCATGTCTCGTAAAAAAAATAAACTAACGCTAAATCACTGTAAGGCTCAGTTTATACAGTCTATAACAGGCGGTTCAACAAATCTGACGTTTTAATTTCACAGAATGGGGATATGATTAGTGAAATTGAACCGTTCAAATTTCTAGGTGTTCAGATAGATAGTAAACAGTCATGGGAAGCCCACTCGAAAGGTATCTGAAGTAAGTTATAGTTCCACAGGAAAAGTTGTTTATTTTGCTTATTTTCATTCGCTTATGACGTGTGGTTATGTGGGGTAACTCTTCCTATTCTATTAAGGATATTTCTGGCTCAGAAACTGGCGGTTCGGGCAATAAGTAATGTAAGTTCGCGAACCTCGTGTCGACCCCAATTCATTTGTCTGTGTATTCTAACATTGGTCTCTCAATATATTTGTTCTTTACTGTCTTTTCTTATTAACAATATCAGCTTATACCCAAGAATTAGCATCTGTCTCTCAGATAATCCTAAGCAGAAATGCCGTTTGCATCTGGATCGGACTTCCTTGACTCTTGTGCAGAAAGTCGTGCAATATACTGCTGCATCCATTTTCAGTAAACTACTGCAAGAATTAAAAACTTTTAGGAGTAATCCACGCGCTTTCAAAACCAAACGGACGAGTTTCCTCATGGTTTCTATTCTGTCGAGGAGTTCCTTGAAAAATGAAGCTGATTCCCGTGTTATATTGTTGACAGCGTTTGCATAAGCTTATGGCTTGTTTTCTTTTTTTTTTTTTTTGGTTCATAAACATTTTTATATGTTATTGCTTTTATGTTGTAATTTCATGTACAGACACATTCCATGGCCTTGGAGATTTGCTCCTCAATTTTATCCGATGGAGCTAGGCGTGTAAAATAAAAAAAATAATAGCAAAGGAAGCAATATATTGATTGACCCTGGAAGGCGCGTACAGTCTCGCAGTTTTGACAACAAACTACATCGTGATCAGTGATGGACAACGCGTTACTTATAGCGTCTGCCACTAGAGTTGAGTGAGCATCTCCATGACTCTTTCGCTCTTACTAAGTAGCTATTCTTCTTTGAGTCTTCTGTTTCCTCTATCAAACCCATCTTGTAAGTGTCCAGTACTGATCAACAATATTCATCAGTCAAATGAGAGATTTGTGAGATATCTCCATTGCGGCTCTACTGCATTCGTTATCAATGAATATTAATCTGAAATCTAGCTTTCCTACAATTAGTTTTAAGTGGTCGATCCACTTGAAACAGCTCCGTAAGCATACTTCCAGATATTTAATGGATATGACTGCTTTCGGTAATTGTCCGACAATCGCTGCCGGATTTCATCGCTTTATGCGCGCCTGATCCGATTAACTCTGATTACAATGGCGGACAGGCGTAATAAAGTGGCGGAAGTCACTCTCCAGTTTAGAGGTGGGCGAGAAAAACTGGCGAACAGGCATACCAAGCAGAACCACAACGCCACTATCGGAAGCAGAAGCACCAGACGCGTACCTCGGCTCTCCACACTTGGCGAGCACAGCGTTCAGAATAGCGTGAGTCCACCTCCATTTCATGCTTGAAGCAGGGGAAAATTCACCCGGTTCATTGTTTGACGTCACTTTCACGGAAGAATAAATCTAAAATCGAGTGAGGCAATGCATCTCAATTGCTGCTCTCATATTACACTATTGGCCATTAAATTTGCTACACCACGAAGATGACGTGCTACAGTCGCGAAATTTAACCGAGAGGAAGAAGATGCTGTGATATGCAAATGACTAGCTTTTCAGAGGATTCACACAAGGTTGGCGCCGGTGGCGACACCTACAATGTGCTGACATGAGGAAAGTTTCGAATCGATTTCTCATACACAAACAGCAGGTGACCGGCGGTGTATGGTGAAACGTTGTTGTAATGCCTCGTGTACGGAGGAGAAATGCGTACCATGACGTTTCCGACTTTGATAAAGGTCGGAGTGCAGCCTATCGCGATTGCGGTTTATCGTATCGCGACATTGCTGCCCGCGTTGGTCGAGATCCCATGACTGTTAGCAGAATATGGAATCGGTGGGTTCAGGAGGGTAATACGGAACGCCGTGCTGGATCCCAACGACCTCGTATCACTAGCAGTCGAGATGACAGGCATTTTATCCGCATGGCTGTAAAGGATCGTGCAGCCACATCTCGATCCCTGAGTCAACAGACGGGGACGTTTGCAAGCCAACAACCATCCGCACGAACATTTCGATGACGTTTGCAGCAGCACGGACCATCATCTTGGAGACCATGGCTGCGGTTGCGTTTGACGCTGCATCAAAGACAGGAGCGCCTGCGAGGTGTACTCAATGACGAACCTGGGTGCAAGAATGGCAAAACGTCAGTTTTCGGATGAATCCAGGTTCTGTTTACAGCATTACGATGGTCACATCCGTGCTGAACTCACATTGGAATCGTATATTCGTCATCGCCGTACTGGCGTATCACCCGGCGTGATGGTATGGGGTGCCATTGGTTACGCGTCTCGGTCACCTCTTGTTCGCATTGACGGCACTTGGGAACACTGGACGTTACATTTCAGATGTGTTGCGACCCGTGGCCCTACCCTTCATTCGATCCCTGCGAAACCCTACATTTCAGCAGGATAATGCACGACCGCATGTTGCAGGTCCTGTACGGGCCTTTATGGATGCAGAAAATGTTCGACTGCTACCCTGGCCAGCATATTCTCCAGATTTCTCACCAATTGAAAACGTCTGGTCAACGGTGGCCGAGCAACTGGCTCGTCACAATACACCAGTCACTACTCTTGATGCACTGTGACATTGTGTTGAAGCTGCTTGGGCAGCTCTACCTACACATGCCATCCAAGCTGTGTTTGACTCATTGCCCAGGCGCATCAAGGCTGTTATTACGGCCAGAGTTGGCTGCTCAGGGTACTGAGTTCTCAGGATCTATGGACCCAAATTGCGTGAAAATGTAATCACATGTCAGTTCCAGTATAATATATTTCCCCAATGAATACCCGGTTACCATCTGCATTCCTTCTTGATGTAGCAATTTTAATGGCCAGTAGTGTATAATCAGGCTGGTGGCCTGGAGGTTAAAGGAGGGGGAGGGGGGGGGGGTTAGTTCGCAAGTCATGAAATGAGATTCTCGGCGCACCACGTGCAGATGTACCTTTGAAAGTCAATGGTACATACTGCCGCTCCGAATAGTGTTAGAACGGTTTAAGAAACACTCCTCGTACATAACTGTTCGTTTCACCGATACGATTATGTGACCTCAGTCAGAATGATGACATCGGTGACATCATCGACTGATATGTCGGCTCTTGCAGCCGGCTCTGAAAGAACTCCAAGAGTTAAGGGCGGCAGTTTGGCGCTCATGAAGCAGGAAGGTTCATCATCTAATTCTACGTCTTGTGGAGACCGTGTCATTATGCGTCGCTTCCATTACAAGGAAAAGTTTATTTCTGGTTCAGTCACTGAGCATTGTATATGGATAGCAACTGCCTTACAAACAATATTCTTCAGGAGTAAACTAAGAGTAAAAAACTATCTCATGCTTAGTTGCTTGGCAGTACACGTGACTGCTGTGAGGCAGCGCGAAAGAGAGCAAGCGGAAAAAAAATATTTGGCTCACTTTAATGGAAATTTCCTGTCAGATTAAATCTGTGTGCCAAGTGAAACTCTAACGCGGACCTTTCTCTTCCGTCGGTAACACTTATCGACCGTGTTATCGAGCTTACCTCCAGCAGTACCTGACCTCCAGCAGTAGAGAATTCACAGTAGTTCTGCTACGCACAAGCGCACGTGGAAGAAATTATATCTCGGAGAAATGGTTTAACCACAGCGTACATGTTTCCAGAAAGAACATTTGGGTCATCAGAGGAATAAGCGCTGTGTTGCAACTTGCTGACAGATTAAAACTGCGTGACGAACCGAGACGCGAACCCGGAACCTGACCTTTTGCAGACAGTGCTCCTCCCTACTGGACATCTCAGAGAGAAACATTCACTGAGAAGACGCTGAGACAGGTCGGGTTGAAACGAGAGTCTCTACAGTTAGTCGTGACAAGACGGAGCGTGCCTCGCCAAGGCGAATCGAGAAAAGTGAAATCGCAACGCTTTACTTACATAATTACATTCTGATGATGTGAGCGTCGACTGACTTCCCGAGGATAATGTACTGTAGTGAAAGTTATATAACACTTCTTCACAAAAAGTGTAATAATTATTCATTTTTATTTAGACAATTATTTAGGGCATTACTTCCTGTTCTATCAGTTTTTCTGACATTTCATACTTTCTCTCTTTGCTTGAAAAGTGTTTTCTAATTAAACATCTTACTTATGTAGTTTTGGCTAGTGAAGAACTTTCTCGTATCTTCCGCTTTCTCTTAACTTTCGTATTGCTTTACTGATTCAATAGTCGAAAAAACGAAATAAGTGAAAATCTTGTGTCAGTGGAGTATAGTAATATAATTTATCAATCTACCATTGCTCTTTTATCGCGTCGACGGTGTAGTTTGTAATATAGGTCTTTTTCCTGCACCGTCTGACTGTGGAGCTGACGTGTTACTATCTACGGTTATATCTGGACCTACATATACATTCCGCAACCTGTCTTATGATGTCTGACGGAGAGTAAGTGTCATTGTTACTTCAACCCCTTTTCTATTAAAATCGCGAATGGTCGGAGGGGAAAACGACTATTGGTAAACCATAGTATGAACACGAATCCCTGTGATTTTATCTTCTTAGATTTTTCCCGAGATATAGTTAGGCGGAAGTAATATGTTGGTTGGCTCTTCCATGAACGTACGCTGTCGGAGCTATAGCAGTAAACCACATCATGAAGCACAACATCTCTCTTGCAGTGTCTGCCGCTTTAGGTTGCTATGTCTCTGCTAAACGAACCTGTGCTGCGCATTTTTGTGTCTTCTCTACTTATCGTCCGTACCTGGTAGGTGTAACGGACTGACGGGCAATATTAAAGTATCAGTCGAATGAGGGATTTTTAAGCTACCTCCCTTATGGGTGAACTGTACTTCCTGAGGATTCTTCCAGTCAATCTCAGTCAGGCATTTGCCTTACCTGCGATGAGTTTTATGGAGTCGTTCTGCTTTAAATCATTCGTACGAATACTCAAAGGTGTTTCATGGACGTCACTGCAGTGATTGTGCAGTCATATAACAGTGAATCTTGTTGCCTGTTTATGATCAATTCGTTACACTTCGTTTATGTCAAGTACGAATTGCTAATTCATGCACCAAGCGACGATCCTCCTGCATTGTATTTCCTTTCCAGTATACGTTAGCAGCTAAGAATACGAGTACTTCCACAGTACTTTCTTCAAATGCTGATGCTAGACTAAGGCTCAGTGAGAGAATATTAAGGAAAAGTCATTCATTCATGAAAGAAATTACATACAAGACACTCGTTCGACCGACTCTTGAGTAGCGTTTATCGGTCTGGGAGACTTAGCAATTAAGGTTAATAAAAGAGAGAGACCGAGAGAGAGAGAGAGAGAGAGAGAGAGAGAGAGAGAGAGAATCCAACGAAGAGCAGCGCCTTTCTTCACGGGATCGTTTACTTGGCGCGAGTGTATTACGGAGATACTCAACAATTTCCCGCGGTAAACACAGCAAGAGGAGCATTTTGGATCACAAAGAGGTTATCACAGAAATTTCAAAAGCTTACGTTCCTGGAAGAGCCGAGCAAAATATTACTTCTTCTCATAAATATCCAGCGAAATGATAACGACGAGAAAATCAGAGAAATTAGATGCCACACGGAGCTTTACGGCAGCCATTCTTCCACATTCGTTCCCATGCGGAATGGAACTGAAAAGTGGGTATCACCGAGCTATTTGTCGTAGTGGCTGGCACACTGGACTCTTATTCAGGAGGACGACGGTTCAGACCCCGGCCCGGCATCCTGATTTCAGTTTTCCGTGATTTCCCTAAATCACTTCAGGCAATTTCCGGAATGGTTCCTTTGAAAGGACATGGCCTACTTCCTTTCCTATCCTTCCCTAATCTTATGGGACGGATGACCGCGCTGTTTGGTCCCCTCCCTCCAACCAACCAAAAGTGCGTACGTCAGCTAATGAAGCTGTTTCTTGCGACTGTGTAAACTTTTGTTATTTTGGATCAGCCTATCACTAAAAGATTGATAGCATTTCGTTGCCGAATTTGTTACATGTCCGTTAAGTTCTCCGTGAACGAGTGCGTTGCTTGCACGAGAGCAGCAATTAAGCCGGGAATATTATACGCTGTGGCGACTGGTATCTAGGAGCAATTCTGTCATTCTTCAGAGAATTACCCTCGATAAGGACAAATTATAGGGTGCCTGGAAGTCTGAGATATCCACTGGGACAAGCCCAACGTAATTACAGGCTATTGGCTGGGTGGAATACCAGACACAAACATGTTTGTCTATACCAGTTAAATATAGGCATGAAGAAGAGACGCGCTATTGACGTTGGAGAGAAACAGGAAACCAGTTTACCGCAGGTGTGAGGCAACCTATCTATCTTTGTAACATGTTAAAAGCACTTGACATCTAGTTATATGAGTTTATCAGCAATAAAGGTATGTTTACATTTGTAAAAATGATACATGTATCTTATTTCGGCCACTTGAAATGATTTTCAGCTGCATTACAACATGACTTCCATTATTCAAAGTCATTACCTCCATCGCTTGATTTATTTTCGCCCCCGCAACAACAAAATACAGGCAAGTTTATCTATCAAGTAATCATTGATCACTGAACAATTCTCGAATCTTACATTTCGAAAACGTGAATATTCATTTCACACATCCCTCAGGTAAGCATGTTAGGGAGGATGTAGCCACACTGTTAGAGGTGTCGTAAGTACACTAAAGTATAAGTTTATCAGTGAAAAATAATCAAATTAAGTGCAGGAAGTAAATGTGATAAAATCAGATCAAGAGTACAGTGTTTACATGCGTGTCATTCTGAGGCTGACACAACACTACGTTTCAGTACATTAACATATTATTTACTCTTTAAATTCATTTCAGTTAGGAACGTAAGAACCTAAAAAAATGATGCAGTAGAACAGTTGAACATTGAAACAAATATTATAATGCTTTATGCCTCCATTCTCAGGAGATCGCTTATAGTGCAATGAACTTTTGATTGCTGGCATCACACCGATGACACAAGTTGTTTCTTCTCATGCATTGGATTCTGTTTTCAGCTCTCGAAGCTTTAGCGACCTGTACTGTTATTAATTGGTCCATCGTCGTGATACTGATACGAATATCATACTCTTCTTAATACTCTTCAGGTACAATTAAATCTGCACCTGAGTGTTATAGTAGCTACATCAGAAGTAACTAACGAGGAATCACATACACCAGAAATAGTTGCTATTAGAATTATAACTAAATAAATATGTGTGCGAAGTACCTGGACAATTTTCATTTCTTCTTTTAAATTAAAACCACTAAGTCTGCGGACGGCTTTTTTAAGGCCACAGGAAGCAAAATTAAATCGTGTATAAAATGTGTAATGCTTTATTTGATTGCCCATATAACATGAATATGTCGAGTACACTTGGTTAAGTTACATTAACTCAGGTGCCTTTGAGACAAGCTTTCGGAATTTGACAAGGATACATTACACAGGTCAGTATGCGATTACCATACGTTGGGTGATGGAAATGGTAGTAATGGTGGCGAGGGTGCAGAATGGGAATTCGGGTAATTAGCAGGAGCAGTCAGTTGACCTTCCTGTAATACTTCAGGAGTCTACGAGAAAAACTTCACAACAACAGCTTAGAATCTCGCCATCAAAGCAATAATCTTGCACCGGGTCTTTAGTAGCCGACAGTTCAAAGAAATGTTGGTTGTCATTCGACTGTGACTGCTAAAATTTATATACCTGTTTTTTAGAGACCGCTACTAGTCACAGTGTTAACTTGCTTACATATGGCTACATGTATGGATGTAGTCTCTCGTCATCAGGCAAAAATCGCAATACAAATAAAAGTTAAAATAAAGATACACCGATATTAAAGTAGTTATAGTCTGCCATGGCCCTCGGTCACAAATATTAAGTCAAAATTGACCAGGATTCGACGCTACTATGAGCGTCATCTTCAGAGTTAAACTAACTGTTCTAAAACATATTAGGTATATAATACATTAATAAAATTAAAGTTTTTACTGACTGAAAAAAGATGCAGTACTTACAAGTCACATTTTAAAAAAAGATCTAAGCCGTAAAGGCTTGAGTGAACAAGGGTTGCAATCCTTATTCACTCAAGTACGAGCAGCCCTTAGCGGCTCGCCATCTTATTTAAAACTATTCATGACGTCACCTTTCCGGCTTAGATATTTTTTTAAATGTGACTTGTATCTTTTTCCAATCAGTACAAACTTTAATTTTATTAATGTATTATACACCTAATATGTTTTAGAACAGTCAGTTTAATTCTGAACACTACGCTCATAGTAGCATCGAAACCTGGTCAATTTTGACTTAATATTTGTGACCGAGGGCTTATTTGTCCTACTATAATTCTGACACGGTCTCTGAACCTTAGCAGTTATGTTCAAAGTTTTACAATGTTGTTGCGCGTTGATGGCCTTGGGTACTGGCTAAGAGGCCTGTGTGGGGCACTACAGCCTGCATAAAGTAACAAGAAGTCAGACCCTAGTGTCATAATACTGCTTGAAAGCTGCTGATTTTTGCAGACTATCTGTACTGTTAATTGCAGCCTTCTACATTCTTCCAGGTAACACGAATTAAACCTGTTACGTGTTGTCCTCCTCATGCCACAGTACTTAAGCTTATTTAGAAGAATTTCGTGGTTCACACAGTCAAAAGCCTAGAAGAGATTTTTAAAAATCCCACTGGTTGATTTTCGGTTATTCAGATCACTTACTGTTTGATCAGTAAAAAGCATGTATATAATTTTCTGTTGAAAAACCTTTCTGAAATCCATCCTGCCGTTTTTTTTTTAGTACTTCACTTTTACAAATATATGAAGCCACTCTTGAATGCATTAGTTTTTCAAGAATTTTGAATAAAACTGTCAGAAGTGTTGTCAGCCTTAGACCTACTTTTGAATGTATTTATTATTTTAGTAATTTTCAGTAGGAGATTTCGGTTAATTTCAGTTTTATCAAACTGCATAGGCATTGTCTCTTCCATATACAGCCCAACATTTTCCGATGAACAGATGGATCCTATTTTCTCTACAACATTTAAATAATGATTATTAAAAATATTCTCTACTTCTGACTTTTTGTTGCTAAATTTTACACAGAAAATTAAGATTCGTGGTACACAGAACTACTGCTGCAATTCTATCATTTGAAAGAGCTTCTACAGATTAGTGTGTAATATTTGAGGATATCTGGCGTTCGCTTTCTAACTAACGGTCTGTAGGCCATGCATTTCAAATGTTCCAGTTCTCTTATGGGGGCTAAACTGCTGGTATCTGTCGTTGTGAGTCTTAGAAGGACATCTTTGTACCTTTAAGCTTTCTTATCCAAGGCAGACTTAAAATCTGGGATTGAGCCACCGTTTTTGTCTGACGAATATTTTATGTATGGTAGTGTCCTAAAACATAGAATAATGTTTATTAAACCAATAATTAGTTAACTGTAGGGTAGAACGCACATATAGTGCACATATAACACAGCAAATTTTTTTAAAAAAAATACACTAGAAAGCTTAGCTGAACAACATTTACAACACAGCACCAAACAATTGCACAATACGAGCCCTGACAATAAAATTTTGTAACACCCATCTGCCGATGGATTTATAAAAATGGTTAAATATGAGTAAAATTTTATATCAAATTCATGGTTATTTGCTATAGCCTATTCATAATGCTTATACTCATTAATTTACTCCTAGTCACCAGTTGTTACCTGGAAATCCCAATGAAGGCTCTCCAGATCACTTACCTTCACCAGTTACTAGGTGGAAATCCCATTGGAGGTTCAAGAAGTCGAAGGTATAGATCTTCAAAGATATCACCTCCTTCAGGGAGAAAGACAACGATAAGATCAATAATTCTTACAAGACATCATTCTTCTGCGTTAGGTGTTTATAATAATACGGTTTGCCCTTTCTTTCACTCGTCCTAAAGTCCTTGTTCACGGTTTTTGGGCCATTGTCGTGTTGTCTTTAGTAGTTTCATTGAGGGCATAGATTATTAGAAGTCTTTTGGTGTGAACATTAGGTTGCAAGTGCTTTTTGTGCCGTAGATTCATAGTACGAACATTCTTACTATGTAATATAAGATAGGTGAAATTGTCACATAACACATAAATGTACAATAATCTGAGGTACATATGATCATTTCTGGGCTGTAGCAACCGCTCCTAATCAAAGAGAATGTCGATCTACAGCGATTATTTACATCGATCACATTACTGCACCAAGGACGCGCGAAAGTTATACAGGGTCTTACAAAAAGGTACGGCCAAACTTTCAGGAAACATTCCTCACACACAAATAAAGAAAATATCTTGTATGGACATGTGTCTGGAAACGCTTAATTTCCATGTTAGAGCTCATTTTAGTTTAGTCCACCTACGTTCAATGGAGCACGTTGTCATGATTTCATACGGCATACTCTACCTATGCTGCTAGAACATGTGCCTTAACAAGTACGACACAACATGTGGTTCATGCGCGATGGAGCTCCTGCAGATTTCAGTCGAAGTGTTCGTACGCCTCTCAACAACAGATTCGGTGACCGATGGATTGTTAGAGGCGGGCCAATTCCATGGCCTCCCCGCTCTCCAGACCTCAACCCTTTTGACTTTCATTTATGGGGCATTTGAAAGCTCTTGTCTACGCTACCCCGGTACCAAATGTAGAGACTCTTCGTGCTCGTATTGTGGACGGCTGTGATACAATGCGCCATTCTCCAGGGCTGCATCAGCGCATCGGGGATTCTATGCGACGGAGGGTGGATGCATGTATCCTCGCTAACGGAGGACATTTTGAACATTTCCTGTAACAAAGTGTTTGAAGTCATTCTGTTACGTTCTGTTGCTGTGTGTTTCCATTCTATGATTAATGTGATTTGAAGAGAAGTAATAAAATGAGCTCTAATATGGAAAGTAAGCGTTTCCGGACACATGTCCACATAAAATATTTTCTTTCTTTGTGTGTGAGGAACGTTTCGTGATAGTTTGGCCGTACCTTTTTGTAACACCCTGTATTTTACGTAACATTCATTTAATTTGACCTCATCACAATATATACCCATTAACCGGTTCTACAAACAAAATTGCCACTTGAATAGAAGGAGCTTATAACGAGACATCCTCTTCTGTCATTCCTCTTCCACAACAGTAGTTGTCGATACAAGTATTATTTTTTGGGTTTCCGACAGGTCAATATTATCTCAGTTGCTTTTCTGAAAACGTTCATATAATTTTATACATAGTATGTTATACTTCAAGCTAAAATTTATGAAAATGAACTACTTTATAAAATATTTTAGTTTCGTTTTTATAATCGATAAGTGCTAGTTCTGAACGTACAGTTGAAATTAATTTTTTAGAATCATGAAATTACTAATATTGGCACACTTAAAAGTTCTATGGTTAATTATGAAATCCTGTACTATCTAGTATATTTTTTCTGGATTCATCTATGGAATAATAAACGAAATTAATAATGTAATAGAAAGTAGTAGAAATTCATTTGTTATGAAAAATTGTAAATCTTTTGGAATATGGTTATTTCCGCAGAGTGTGAGAGTCGTAAGCATTCCTCTGAAGTGATCGGACGTATTTTTGTGCGAACTACGTAATTTCGCCTTTGTTAATCTGAAAAATCAAAACACTGTGTCGTAGACTAAAATGTGAGAAAATATATTTACGTAAACAAAATGCTGCAATTACAAACTTAGTTCTAACCAACCGTGAGGACTTGATGTGACACTAAAATCTTGAAGAATCAGACCCTTAGACAAGAAGAACAGGAGCCAACTCAACATGACAAGCTAAGTAAACTAGAATGTTTATTGTAATCTTCGCTCCTCTCAGATCTTCATTAAAAAAAAGACTTTGCAAAATTGCAATCAGGAAGAAGAGGAGGAGGGGGGGGGGGGGGTGGAGAGATTGCAAGCTGGCCAACAATAAAACCTTTGAGCTATTCTTGAATTGAAGTTAGTAGTAGATACATTCTTTATCGCTGCTGTCAAGGTATTGAAAACGCTCGTTTTTGAATAATGGACATCTTTATGGACTTCACATCTTTGCGATGATTATTCTCATTTCTCGTATTGATTATATGAACCGAGCTGTTGGTTTTAAAAAGATATGTATTATTTGCGACAAGTTTCATTAAGGGACAAATATGCTGGGAAGCAGGAGTGAGCATCTTTAAGTTATGTTTCTTGACTCGGAAAGCTACAGGCAGGCTCTATAAGTAACCCCAAAAAATGATCCCGCGTGACACTATGGAATGAAAGTAAACAAAGCACGCTAGCTTTTCGATGTCCATATCAGCCTGTGGCTGACAACATCCACATCGGAAGTGGAGGTTAGGAACTTGTTCTGTGATAACCTCCTCCCAGTTAAATTTACTATCAAGCAGTAATCCCAAGAATTTAACACTATCAACCTCTTCTACCTGCTTGTCCAAATGTTAAGCATTTACTGCGGGAATCCTCTTAAAAGTCCTAAACCGCATGTAATGTGTATTCGTAAGGCTGAATGGCACGGTATTTGTTAGGAAGCATTTACATATGTCTATGAAAACTTTTTATCCCATCTTTCTAAAACTATATTTGATTTGCTATTTATTGTAATGTTTGTTTCACCTGCAAACAGACAAATATGCCATTTGGTACTGTTCCTGACGAAAGCACATTTATATGCAGAAGAAGTAGTAATCACCCAAAGATGGAACCTTGTTGGACACCATGTGTAATCAATCCAAGGGAGGTGAGAACGGTTTACTGCAGAACTCTTTCCCATTGAGACCCTTTGCTTGGTCTCAGATTTATACACAAAAATACTTCTGACTTACCACAGAATATTCTTTTATCCACCGTTTTTCTTGGGGTTTTGTTTCGTGTTTAGATGCTGTTATCAGCAAGTCCCCTGAGTTTTTTCTTGGCGTATCAGTCAACATTAGATGCACTAAGTGACAATATTGCTTCACGTTTCTACAGATATATGTTTTCTTGTTTTTTCTTTTTTTTTGAGCTTGCTGTACTATTTTTCGTTCTTGTGTAACGAATAAGTACAGTGTGAATAGTTCTCCTATATCTAAGGAAAATTACCAACCTTTTTCTAGTGTGTGACGTCAGCGTTACCTGCAAACAAAACTGCGTTGTCATAAATCAACAACTGCTACTTATTGTTGAAGTAATGATCTCTCTGGTAGGAAGAATACACGAGGAGATACTCTGAAATTAATTAAAATATAGAAAATAATGTCTCTGCATGAGGAGTAGAGTAGGGCAATAATGGTATTAAAAGCGCAATTGTTTGAAAATGAACTAAAGAGAGGAACAGCAAATTGAAGATACAAATGATATGAAGCCATCAGAGTCGGGTCAAAATAAGTCTATCCTGAACCACGGTCTTCACACCTATTTGATAGTGGCAGATCATTTCCGGGAGAGGAGGAATTATGGACAGTCCTCGCCAGTCGCGATGCTTAACGAGGCTGGAAGATGAACGGTAAAATTAGCGACGCGGCACGCGGCAGCAGACGGTAATCGCTGCAGGGCTGCTAACCGTCGTTGAATGATTTAGATAGTTTAGAACCTAATTGCACTCTCACATCCAAAATGTATAATACATTGGTATAATTAACACAAATAATATCCCTGCGATCATATCCCCATTCCTGCTTGCTGCCAACATTCATCTGATCATTTTTTATATAACTGCACATGAACTACAGTGAATAATAGAAATTTTAGTGAGTCTTTCATTTTTAATTACTGTAATACTGCACTACAATGGTCAGTGCCTACTTCGTTAGTGATCTGATAACTGACGAACATAAAGACATCTTGTACAATAGTGGCGCAATAGGATCTGTAAAATGGTTATTATTAAATTATCGGCATTTCAGTTCTACCAATGTGTGTGTGTGTGTGTGTGTGTGTGTGTGTGTGTGTGTGTGTGTGTGTGTGTTGAAACCAAAGAGAAACAATGAATTTAATTTTCAGCTTCTGATGAAGTGGCATTGTTTGATCGTCCCCCTGATGGTAGACGATTTAAGACGATTTATTATCTGCTAGCTCAACATCCGCTGCTCCGCTCGTGTAGACTGTAAAGTTTGCATTTTTTGTTTTTATTTAATGGAATGTTTTTGTTATTCATATATTGCAACACGTTCCAAGCTATTCACTCTAATTACGGCTGCAGTAGTATGGTCTTTTCGAATGTACTTCTGACCAAAAAGCTATTCTGGTAGGAAGGTTTGTAAATCCTGACTTTAAATTCTTGTGGAAAGATTTCCATAGAAACTTTCGTCCCCAAACAGATTTCTCTATTTCTAAACCAGAAGTGAAATAACAGTTTTCATATATTTAGCTTCAAAAATGTTTAATACAACGAAATATTTTCTAAAAATTTTCGTCCCTTATTACAGTCCCTTAGAAGTTGAATGTAATAAAACACTGAGACACGTATGTTCTTTTGTCTCTAACTGGTTACCGTATATAAAACTTTAAAAATATATTAGTAGTTCTATGATAATGATTTATTTTCAAAAATACTGTCATGCCCTATGATACACCTTTAGTGGCTGAATTTCCAAAAATACTGAAACTCAATGTATTATTTCTGACTGAGAAACCCAATACCCATTTTCGTAGTTCCATTTTCAAAATTGCTTTAGTAGTTATGCATTTCCAAATAGCCTTTCATCCCCTATTTCACCTCCTTAGGAGCTGAATTTCGAACAGTCCCTTCTTAAACGATGCTTACAGTAAAACATCAACACCTTCCCAAAATTTCAAATGTGTATCGTTAGCGATTTGAGCAGGACGATGATAAGTCAGTGAATGACTCAGGTCCTATTTCATCTCTTTAGGGATTGAATTTGCACGCAGTCAAACACGTTTTTTTTTTTTTTTAAATTTGTATCCGAGAGCCAAATACAAATTTTCAGAGGTTTCGTCTAAAAAATGCTTTCGTAAAGAAATGTGTTCATAAAACTTCCATCCCTTATTTTACCCCCTTGTAGGCTGATTTCTGTAAATACTGAAACAAGTAAATTTTTGATTTCTAACAGATAGGCCAAAAACAAATAATCTTTGTTTCAGCTGAAAACATGCTTTCATAAAGACATAAATTCATAAAAACTACCATCCTCTATTTAACCCCCTTATGGGCTGAATTTCCAAAACCACTGAAAGGCGTATTTTTCATTTCTAAGTTAGAAGTCAAATACAGTTACCATATATCCGACTTTAAAAATGTTTTGGTAGTACTTTAAGGACCCTTTTTTAATTAGTATTATAAAAAATTATGTTGGTTGTTTCGTAATCCATTGCTTTATGTGTTTATTCTGGCGACACACTATTGCAACGACTACGCTCTCGAGTGCAGTGGTGTGTCGTGATATTAAAATTTCACGGCACGGCTGCCTTCCCGCCCGACGAGCTGGCCTTGCCAGCACAGCTCAAATCACGCCAGAGGACGGCGCATGTGACAGTTTGAGCGCAGGCAGCTCCACCAAGCCTTCATGTGGCAGCATGAACACAAAAAAAGATCTGTGAACACAAGTATCTTGGCTTATGCGTCATCAAACACGGACTCCGTTATAAAAGAGGTGGCTGAGATTAGAATAAACAGCAACAATTTCAACAGAGACCAGGGCTTAACACTGATCAGGGCGTCGGGGTGGGCTTTGGATGTCGAAAGGAAGCAACGACAGGTGCTTGACGCATGTAGGGAGGAGGGAGCTGCAGTTTCAAACGTGGCGCTACCTAACGTCATTCTGCCCGCGGCGTGCCGGAGCTGCTATGAGCTGCCCAACTCGCCTTCTGTGCACTCCTCGTTTCGGATCTCTCTGATTGGTTCCAGCGGCCGAAATCGTAGGTATATAGGCGGGACAAAGTTGTGGCCACAGTTGGGGCTGGACCCCTCCACCATACTCCACACCTATAAATCCCTCATCCGCCCTATCCTCTGTTACGCCCATCCAGCCTGGGTCTCTGCCCCCCCCCCCCTACCTTTTATAAATCCCTTCAGATCCTTGAACGTCATGCTCTCCGCCTCGCATATCACATCCATCTCCCATCCCCTATGCGGATCCTGGACGACCTAATTCCGTTCCCCCACCTCCTCCTTTTCCTCGAACGGATACGGATTCTGTACACCTCCCGCAAACTTGATCCTCCCCACCCACTTGTCTCACCCATCCTCTCCCACCCCCGCCCACTGCCGCGCCTGTATTCCCACGTCCTACCCAGTCTCTATCTCTCATCTCTCCACCCTCCTTACCCTCTCCCAAGGTGGCTTCCTCCAGCTCCCCCTCTCTGATGATGCCCTCCTCCTCTCCATCTACCCCTCCTATCATCTTTGATCCTCCCCTCCCACTTCCTGTGTTTTTTCCATTGGGCACCCTCCCTCCCTTCTCTCTCCCTCTCCCACCCCCCTCCTCCTCTCTTGGCAGGTCCCCGGACTCGTACACGCTCAGTGGACATTCGCTCGCCGGAGATCATCGCTCTCAGTGCCTTCAGGTTTGTGTTTAGTGTTCTTTCGCCGTCACGCCACCACCGTTCACCTGTGCCGTCGCAGTCGTCCGTGTTTTGTGCGCCGTGTCAACAGGTTTTAGTGTTTTTTCTTGTTTAGCGTGAACCGCTTCGTGTATATTGTTTTCCGTGTCTCCAGTTTTTTTACCCGCCATTTGTATTGTACCAACTGTACCTCCATTATGTAACATATTGCATCACTCGCTGCTGTAGAGCAGCGTATTATACTGCTGATAGCCCACCTTTGTACAAGGTGCTCAGAATAACAATAAAGAAAAAAAAACGGCCCCAGCAGCCAGTAGTTTTACTTCTGACGACAGTGGCGGAACTAGCCATCGACAGCTTGGGAATTGTATTGGAACAGACGCGACTTGAAACCGGAAATATTTTATCCAATGTCGCAATTATATCAAAAAAACATTCTAGAGGGAACTCAAAACTTACATATTAGGGACGGTATAGCCACCATTGTTATGCCCCTCTCATCTCTTTCTTTCTCCTCTCCATCACAGCTTCGAATTTGACCATTCTATTTCTCTTCCTCTAACCTATCTACCTCTTATATATCTCTATCACCCCATTCTATCGTCTTATGTCTCTGCTCGATGAGAATAACTCACAAGCTGCAAGAACAAAACGAGAAATTTCCCAACCAACAATAGGACTGACATTCACAAAAGAAAAGTATGTTTACTTTCATATACATAGTCATTACTATTATTATTATTATTATTATCATTATTATTCTTGATTGTTATAATTATTTTTTGACTGTTACAATTATCATTGTACTACTGTTATAATCTCTATTTTTCTTCCTTTAACATCAATACTGTATAATACGTTATATGTCAATGTTCTGTAGAAACTGTAACTCGTTCAATCTGAGTATGCCTGTTTAGGTGTAAGAGAGGGCCTGAAGGCCCTAATCTTGCCAGGTAAAATAAATGCATAAATAAATAAATAAAATGTTAGAAGTAGCAACAATCGAGTTGCATTAGCCGATTACAAAGAGTATTGTAAGGTGCTTAAAAATGATGTTAGGAAGACAAACAGTATGTAATACGTTAACATAAGAGCTAATTCATAGCATAAAATTAAAACCACGTGGTGAACCGTGAAAGAAGTGTCTGGTTAGAAGTACAAGGTCAACAATCTAAAGTCAGTACGTGTTAAAAATATTTCTGTTACTGATAATTCAGATATATGTACAATGCTTGACAATCACCTTTCTGAGCATAGCGGCCGGCCGGTGTGGCTGATCGGTTCTAGGCGCTTCAGTCGGAAACCACGCTGCTGCTACGGTCGCAAGTTTGAATCCTGCCTCGGGCATGGATGTGTGTGAAGTCCTTACGTTAGTTACGTTTCAGTAGTTCTAAGTATAGGGGACTGATGAAATAATGTGCAAATGTGTGGGAAATCTTATGGGAGTTAACTGCTAAGGTCATCAGTCCCTAAGCTTACACACTACTTAACCTAAATTATCCTAAGGACAGACACACACAGCCATGCCCGAGGGATGAATCGGACCTCCGCCAGGACGAGCCGCACAGTCGATCACTGATGTGCCTTAGACCGCTAGGCTAATCCCGCGCGGCGAGACTGATATTCTCAGATGTTAAGTCCCATAGTGCTTAGAGCCATTTGAAACATTTGAGCATAGCGGTGAATTAAATACAAACTTAGTTTCTACAGGGAATCATACAACACTCTTGGAAAATGCCTTTCCAAGACTGATGTCTGATATGCTCCTCTGTGATACTGACAATGAGAGATTGAGTTAATAATTAAATCACTCAAGACTAATGACTCTTATGGATATGACGGAGTTACTAGATGAATATTAATGTATTGTATTGCACATGTTAGTCCTGTACTTACATATATTTGCATATATTCGTAATTTTTCCTTTAAGAATGGTCAGTTTACTGAATGATCAAAATACTTTGTAGTAAAACGTTTTTTTAAAGGTAGAAAGGGATAATGTAGACAATTTTAGACCTATTTCTATGCCATCAGTGTTTGCTAAATTTTTTGAGAATGGTATATGTAGGGATAGTTGATCATTTTATTTCACATAATTTGCTATGAAGTGTACAATTCGGTTTTAGAAGTGGTTTAACAACTGAAAATGCCAAATTCTCTTTTCTCTGTGGCGTACTGGATGGATTAAACAAAAAGTTTCAAACTCTAGGCCTCTTTTTTTACTGTGCTAAGACCTTTCATTGTGTTTCATTATCAACAGGCACCAAAAGGAAATTCTCCACAGTGTTAAAAATGGCTATGATGTGGGGCCTAAGTGGGGCAGAGTTAAAAGGTGAGTGACCCAGAGATTAGTGCTGGGTCCACTCCTGTTCCTTATTTACAGGATGACAATTATTGAACTATATGGAATAAAATCGTCATCGCTTCAGAGCGGATTGCAGTATGACGTACAGTCTAAATGATTCGCCGTGCGGCATGACGGGAATTAGAATTGGCATGCGTGGTTTGGTTTAGCGATGAAGTCAGCTTTCATTTGAACTGGATTGTCAATCAGAAAAACTGAGGCATTTGGGGGCTGAGAGTCCCCATTTCGAGATTGAGAAATCTTTTCACCCTCAACGGGTGAATGTGTGGTTTGCACTGTCCAGTCACGGAATAATCGCTACGATATTCCTGTGGTGACTACCGAACAGTACGTGAAAGTTTTGGACGATGATTTCATCCCCATTATCCAAGGTGACCCTGAATTCGACAGCATCTGTTTCATGCAAGACGGAGCTCGATCACATCGAAGTAGAAGAGCGATGTCCTGGAGGGGCAGTTTGGGGACAGCACTCTGGCTCTGTGGTACGCAGCGGAAACTGGCATGTTTCTCCATTGACTGCCAGATTCTCCGGAACTAAACACATGCGGTTCCTTTTTTTGCTTTTTTTTTACTATATTAAAGATAAGGTGTACGGAGATAACTCCAAATACATTGCTGTGCTAAAAGTGACCTGTAGAAACTTATCACAAATTTCCAAATATTTTCAGCGAGAGCTTGCTACTGGTGTGGCTGACTAAGAGTTGCACCGTATTTGGCACCTGCGGTCGCTGCAGCAGAAAGGATTGGCAGTTCTTTGACGCAGACTTAGGAGCAGTGAAGTGCTGTGGAGCTGGAGAAGGAGCGTGGAAACAACAGGCAGTTGGACCGTAAAGCCCGTTATACACGAGATACTTTCTAGTCAAAATCGATTACTCGAAGTGCGTGCGTGTTTCGTGCTTGCGTGTAAATCAGCAACCAACCGCGACGTGACTGTGTCTACGACATTAATGATCTACAGATTGTGCGGAGTGTGGGATTATAAATTTCCGAGTATGCTGCACGCTGCGTATTAGCAGAGGCAAGGCACTATAGTGGCGTCTGCTAACATCGGATCCCGGTCGACTACACTCCTATTACGGAAATGGATTCTGTGATTTCGTACCTTCCTATTGTTTAATGTGTCCTTGTTATGGCACATTGAAAAGTTGCATAAGGTCCTAATATTTTCTCCTAGTAGTGTTCTCCTACAAGAGAGACGAAATATCTTAAAGTCAAGAGTATTTACGTTTTACGGAGAAAGAACCTACACTGTGTATAAATAAAAACGTAAACAGATAACATTGCTTTAATGAAAACTGTTTCAACATTGAAAAAGTCAGAATAAAGGGACGAGAAAAATAATTTTAGATGTTATTTGCCACTTAGCAAGAAAACTAGATAGAAAGGATAAAGCGAAAAGGCCCCATTTACTGCGTTCAACATGTTTTCAGATGTGTATGCAAGTATATACTATGTCTCTAGCAAATAAATGTATGTGTTCTGAAATGTTTTGATGACACTTTTCCTATTCCTTCAGTTCTCAGAAGTCTCAACAGCTTAGCAGACGACCTTTGACAAGAACTTCCATTATGAGTTCTGCTTTGGTCATTAATAAACTCTGTTTTCACTGTTCGTTCCTACACTTTGTTACTGTATTTCAATTTTTCCGTAAAAATGACAGTCCCTCATAACCTCACTTTTACAGTCAGATGCCAAATTGCACAGCAGAGAGCTCTCGCAATACGGTCAATTTTGGCACTGAGATCTAAACGGAAACAACCACTCAAAGTAGAAGAGTCTCAGTATGGGAATAAGGCGGCAGGGGCGCTGCAGTAGACGAACTTGTTTCCAGTAGTCAACTGAGACAGTACAATAGACCGTGTAAAAGGAGCGTAACGGTCAACACGGTTTGTGTATGACTGCAACGTGGCTAAGGCAGCAGCAGTGAGCCAGGGAGGCAGAGCAGAAGACATTTTTGACTTGGAGGATTCTACAGCAGGATGTAAGAGTGACTTATGTTGTTGAGTGTGTCATTTTCCCAGGCATTAGTGTTTGTCAGAGACCTAATGGTGAATATGTAGTGAGGCCATGATGAGCCTGGATTGTTACAACAATGCCTCGTACAGTGGATTGAAAATCATGGCAGCCGTGCTGTGCTCTGACTGTATGATAATTATATTTGAAATGCAAAAGTACGGCAAGGCTGTGGTGTTGTCTGCCTTTATCATTATTGCTCCTGAACTGAAAAAGCACAACAAACCCCTGGTGTGTGTCTTTGTGATACAGCCTTGTGATTCTATTGCCAGTATATGTCTTTTTAGTGGTGTGTGTCCGTGTAGATCGCGTTGCGTTTATGTGTTTTCTGTCCGTGGTATTATTGAGGTAATTGTGCCATGCTATTTCTTTAATTCTAGCGAATTGGTGTGCTCGTTGCAAGTACCGTGTGACTACAATTAAGCTGCAGTTACTAAGGAGGTCCACTATTGACTGTAAGTATCGTATGGCAGCGAATGTAGGTAGATATGCTAATGCGTTAATACGGAACAGATTTGCGCTGGAAAAAAATAGTTTCTATTTTGACCACCAGGTGTAAATCTTGCGCTGTATAGCATCTCGTCGGCGTCTCTGGTGCTCATATCGAACAAAGTTTCAAGATTCGGTTAACAATGTAATCAATATAATGTCTTTCTCATTTGTTTTGACTTTTCTGCCCAAGTCCCATTCGTAGTCGGTTACAAATGAAAACATTTCTATACATCTTTCTTAAATTCACAGCTCTAGATTTGCACCAGTTGGCTAAAATTGGAACTAACTTTTTCCAGCGTATATCAGTTCTACATTAACTTTATTAGAATATCTACCACTCGATAGTTACAGCTAACTCTGTACCTCTGTGAGTAGCTGCACTTTAATTATATCACCCAGTACTATTCTGTGACTCTTGTAATGCTATTTTGTTGGCTGAAGCAATTTTGTGATAATATGTATACATGTATCTTCGGGTAAGTCTCTATTGTATGTTTTTCAGTCAAATTAAAAGTAGCATTGTAACAAGAGGAGTGCAATAGGAATTCCATTTTTAAATGCAAAGCAGAGAGCGGATAGCTGGAAAGAGTACATTGTAGGCCTCTGTGAATGGGAAGACTTGCCTGATGATGTAATAGAAAAACAAACAGGAGTCGATATGGAAGAGATAGGGGATCCAGTATTGATACCAGAAGTCAAAAGAGCTTTGGAAAATTTAAGTTTGAATAAGGCAGAATGGATACATAACATTCCATTGCAACTTCTAAAATAATGGGGGAAGCAGCAACAAACCGACTATCCGCGTTGGTGTGTAGAATATATGTCTCTCTATATACCATCTGACTTTCGTAAAAACGTCATCCATACCATTTCCAAGATTGCAAGAACGGACAAGTGCGAGAATAATCTCCTAATCAGCTTAGGAACTCATACATACAAGTTGTTGTCAAGAATAATATACACAGGGATGGAAAAGAAAATTGAGACTGTGTTAGAGTACGAGCAGTTTGGTTTTAGAAAAGGTAAAGGCACGAGAGGGGCGGTTCTGACGTTGTGGTTGAAAATGAAAGCAAGGTTGAAGAAAAATCACTACACGTTCATAGGATTTGTTGACCTGGAAAAAGCCTTCGACAGTGTCAAATGGTAAAGACGTTCAAAACTCTGAGAAAAATAGGAGTAAGCTATAGGGAATGACGGGTACTATACAGTATGTAGGGGGTCGATGTTTCTTCACGTCCGTGGGTGTAAACCTGAAATTTGTCCCAGATGTGACCCCTGGGTGGTGCTAAGAAGGCAACAACACTGGCAGCCAGACATTCTTTCTAGATCTCCTGGCTATTCGAGACGTTCACAACCGAGAGGAAATGACTCATAATCACATCAAAAGCCCTTTTCAGGGCCAAGCATTTAGGAAACTTCGAACAAGTATTAAAATATGCCAATTGAACATTGAGGGCATTAGTAAAACCAAATGCCAAATTCTTCAAAAGTTATTGACTAACCTCAACATTGATCTGTTTGCCCTACAGGAAACCCACACAGATAACGAAGATCAACTACACCCCAGAGGAAAAATATCGGGATCAGATATCATTGATGCAACATACCACAATGTCTATGAAGTAGCCACGTACGTCTAAAATAAAATAGAGAACGCTCACCTGCTATCCACTTCCACAAATGACAATAACCACTGTGTGATATAAAGAAGGATCCTTTATTGTATGATTATATGATAGTGGAGCAACTACTGGTAGCAGTTACTTTTGTAAAATATCTGAGAGTATGCTTGCGGAACGATTTGAAGTGGAATGAACATATAAAATTAATTGTTCGTAAGATGGGTGCCAGGTTGAGATTCATTGGGAGAGTCCTTAGAAAATGTAGTCCATCAACAAAGGAGGTGGCTTATAAAACACTCGTTCGGCCTGTACTTGAGTATTGCTCATCAGCGTGGGATCTGTACCAGGTCGGGTTGACAGAGGAGATAGATAAGATCCAAAGAAGAGCGGCGCGTTTCGTCACAGGGTTATTTGGTAAGCGTGATAACGTTACGGAGATGTTTAGCAAACTCAAGTGACAGACTCTTCAAGAGAGGCGCTCTTCATCGCGGTGTAGCTTGCTGTCCAGGTTTCTAGAGGCGGCGTTTCTGGATGAGCCATCGAATATATTGCTTCCCCTTACTTATACCTCCAGAGGAGATTACGAATGTAAAATTAGAGAGATTCGAGCGAGTACGTAGGCTTTCGGCACTCATTCTTCCCGCGAACCATGCGCGAGTGGAACAGGAAAGGGAGGTAATGAGAGTGGCACGTTAAGTGCCCTCCGCCATACACTGTTGGGTGGCCTGTGGAGTATAAATGTAGATGTAGATGTGTTATAATCAAAATAGGTGAACTGGTCATAAGTAATATTTACAGACCACCAGGTTCCGCATGCCCAGCAGATGTTCTCCAGTCAAACCGCCATCCTGCGGTCTTTGTAGTGGACTTAAACAGCCACCACACGTAATGGCGATACAGAACAACTGATACAAATGGTGAAGCCTTAGCAAACTGGGCAGAAGAAAACAACACCCACCTCATTTTCGATGCTAAAGATAGTGGTTCCTCCAGATCAGCAGCTTGGAAACGAGAGTATGATCAAGACCTATGCTTTGTCAGAGCTGATGAAAATCACCAGCTAATCAACACAAGTCGAAATGTTCTGCTAGATTTCCCTCACAGTCAACACCGTGCTGTCCTAGCAGATATCGGCACAAGTATTCCATTGATAACCTCAGCTTCTCGACGCAGATGGAGCCTACAAAAAGCAGATTAGAAAGCTTACTCTGCAGACCTCGATAAAAACCTAGGATGGATCCGTCCATCTGCTGATAGCTATAAAAGATTTGTGGGAACAGTCATCAGTACAGCAAGAAAGCACATACCTAAAGTATACGGCAAAGAATACATTCCAGGCTGGGATGAGAAATGTGAGGAACTGTATAATGACGACCAAAACAGCGGTGACAGAGAAACAGCAGCTGAACTCATAAACATCCTTGATACTGCACGACGACAGAAGTGGATGGAAATTACTCAGGCTATAGACTTTAAAGTATCCAGCAGAAAAGCATGGTCCCTGCTTCGAAAACTAGGACGAACCAGCCGTATCACTCGAGAAGAAAACCCCACAACACCTAACAACATTGCTTGGCACTTTGTTTAAACATCTAAACGGATAAACCAACTAAAGTCAACAATACGCATTAAACGTGAACTTAGAAAGGTAGAAGCAGTAGCCAGTGTTGACAATAAGTATTCATGCGACATCACCCCCAAAGAGATCTCCACAGCAATAAAGGACACAAAACCAGGTAAAGCCTCCAGCTCAGATGACATCCTCTCAGAGTTTCGTATCAAGGCTGGCAAATATACGAAAATATGAATAGCGAAGTTCTTCACATCACTACTGTAGACAGGGAACACACCCCGTGAACTTAAACATGCCAGGATAATTGCCTTCCTAAAGCCGAGTAAACCGGGAAGTGTTCCGCAAAACTACCAGCCCACAGCACAGCTTAGCATGGTGTACAAACTTCTGGAACGAGTACTACTTAACAGGATTGGTCAGACAATACTCACGGCCATCCCAGTAGAACAAGCTGGCTTTCGTCCCAACCGAAGCTGTGCCCTTACAACACATATTGAAGAAGGATTGCAAAAGAAATTAAAAACATCTGTGTTCTTCATTGACTTGTCAACAGTCTATGATGCAATCTGGAATCAAGGCGTACTCTATAAACTGATGAAAATAATTCCCTGTCAAAAAGTGGCAAAGCTTATTGGTAACATGATTGGTAACAGAGGATTCCAGGTCGTCATGGGAAATAAAGTCATTAGCCAGAAATTCCTTCAAAATGGCTTATCTCAAGGCTCAGTATTAGCCCCACAGCTTTTCAGCCTGTACATTGCTGACATGCCAGAAACAACTTATAGGAAATTTGGCTACGCTGATGACTGGACTATTGCAGCAATGCACACCAATGTTGATACAATGGAAGAAACCCTGTCATCCGAGCTGTCTGCCCTGGCAGCATACACCCGTAAATGGAAACTTAGGCCTAACGCCATGAAGACTGAAGTAACTTGCTTTCACCTCAATAATAGAGAAGTCGACAGAGCTCTGGAAGTATACCTTGACGACATGCGCCTCAGCCACAACAAGGAGCTAAGATACCTAGGGGTCACGTTAGACAGGACCTTGTCATTTAAACCACACCTTACAAAAGCAGCTGCCAAGGTGAGAACAAGAAACAACCTCATCTATGAACTCTGCGAAACCACCTGGGGATCAACGGCAACAACTCTGAGGACGTCTGCGCTGAGCCTGGTACACTCTGCGGCGGAGTACTGTGCACCAGTATGGCTAAACAGTAGTCATGTGAACAAGATCGATGTCTAACTTAACAACACCATGTGCATTGTTGCAGGAACTGTTAGTGAGCCGTGCACGGCTCCGTGTTCGTGCCATTGTTGGTTCACATCTTGTTTTGGTAGTACTCCTGTCTCGTTTCTTATTCAATGTACTGGCGCCACTAAGTTACTGGCTTGCCTGCTCATGAGTGACAGCATCAGCGCTTATTGATAAGAGCACTCTCTTACTATCTTTCGAGAGACCGCTAGTATTTCCGGGTCGTCATGGTGTCTGGAGTTTGATGGGGATGGAGCAGCAGTGACGTCCGGACAGCCATGACTCGCCCGACTGTAGCCAGTACACATGACTTCAGTGGGGACGACGTTGGTTGGTCGTTCGGTCGGTCGTCTCTTCAGATGACGTTTATTTGGTCACCGATCACTTCCGGGTTCTATGTGTGTGTCGACTTGTGATTCCTCCTAGTTGTTCTACAAAGACTGGTTTTAGTATTGTTGGAGATGTTTGTGGAAGTGTTTCACAGAACAATATGTAGCTTGTGTGGTTTTGACTGAATAGTTATTTTAATGCTGTCAGCATGCTGGATTGAGTCAGTGAGTTGCGACAGAGTAGCAAGGAAGTCTCCGCAGCACGAGGTCAGGCCGGGACTGCTGGTGGCGTGCACGTTTGGTCGGATTCTGAGGCGCTAGCAGTGAGAACTGCAAAGTTCGTTGCCCACTGAACCAGGACACTGACGCTGAATGATCAGTTAACCTGTTATGAAACCTCAATTGCTGTGCATCTCTTCGTTCATTGCTGATTGTTTCTTCCTGGGCCATTCCTACTACCAGCAACGTATGGTGTGTTGGAGTCGGCGAAAATTTGCAGCTGTCTTCCTGTATGGTCTTTAACTGTTAAATTGGTTGTTACTTATCAATGAAGTGCACCAGCAGTATTTTCTGCCTGGTGGCCATATACGCCCCAGTTATCTGCCCTGGTCGTTAGCGTAGTTTCTTGGTAGTGTGTTTTTCACCGCCGTGTTGATGCTGTCCAGCAAGGCTTGTAGTTTGACAGCCTTTTAGTTGTTTGTTCATAGTTTTTTCTTAAGGGTCGTTCTTGTGCCTTGGCTGTTCTTAGACGCCAATTTGGAAGACGTAGTGCTGCTGGTATCTTCGTCCTCAGCTCATATTTTCCGTTGTCATACCGTCGATCGGGCGGAAGAGAATTGATTAGGTTGTTGGTCGGTCGTTCAGCCGTCCCTGGGTCGGGTTACCATCCGATTAATTAACCTTACTCTTGGCTGCCTGTCTCACCCCACCTTACATTAGAGCTCCCTCCTCAGGCCAAACCTTGAAATAATTCTGAGCACCAATGTTCTCTTGATTTTAGATTGTGACTTTCATTTTCGTTTGGTATATTGTGCGAGGCCTTCAGATTTCTATTAATGTAGTTTGTTTAAATTTTAAATAAGGCCTTCAGCTGACTTAAATTAAAAACTTGAAGTTTGATTTGTTTAATAACTAAAATTTTGAAATTTTGTTCTATCTGAGACTCATGTTATCCAGACCCTAAGTCCTGAGTTATTCAATGTCCATTGTGTGCCATTTAGCCGAGCTTTTACGTGAAATGTTTTTAAGATAATCCCTTCAGCTATCTTAAATAAAAATTTTGAAAATTGGTTTGTTTAAAAATAATGTTTTAAAAAATTGGCTGTATCTGAAATTCTTGTTATCCAGGGCCTAAGTCCTGAATTGTTCAATATCCAGTGTGTGGCCTTCAGCCAAACTTTGACGTGAAATATTTTTTTAAAAATATGTCCTTCACTCTTCTTAAATTAAAATTTTGAAAATTAATTTGTTTAAAATTAATTTTATTAAAATTTTCTCTATCTGAAATTCTTGTTATCCAGACCCTAAGTCCTGAATTGTTCAATGTCCAGTGTGTGGCCTTCAGCCAAGATTTTACGTGAAATATTTTTTAAAATAAGGTCTTCAGCGGCATGTATTCTTGAAAGCAGTTTTTTACAACTTTTGTTCACGACTTCAGCCATTCCAGTTTTTGGTGTGGTTTTGGGCCTTCAGCCCAGAAGGTATCGTAAGTTTTCTTAACTAGACATTCAGCCGTATTGTTTTAATTTAATCCTTTTACTGCAATGTGTAATTAAGTGGTTTTTAGGAAAATAAAAGTGTGTGTGTTTTACGCAACTAACAGTTACTGATTACGGCCCCCTCCACAACCATAACCTGATCCACTCTATCCTGTGAAACCAGATTTCAGTTAGGTCTACACTTGACATATGGCTACCTCTCCTGAGTCATATACCACCCCCAAAAAAACGACGAGAAGCAGCGTTGGTCAGTGAGTCCAACAAGATCGATTCAAACCCTGAACTACCGGTACATATCGATATACCTGATCTGAGTATCAAGAGGCTTCGTTGAAGACATCCTCCTCTTCCTCTCGACAGCCTCACAGGGGCTTACATCAAGTCTTGGAGACGAGAATGGCTCCAAAATGTCCCAACAACTTTCCACCTAATGCCTTGTATTACTGAGGCAGTTCCTGGGTTTGATCACCCCCGCAAGATCTGGTCAACTCTGAACCGGCTACGAACTGGGCATGGAAGATGTGCTGACTCTCTCTTCAAATGGGGACTGCTGTCTTCGCCAGCATGTGAGTGCGGCGCGCCTAAACAGACCATCCAACACATCAGAGAAGGATGCAGTGCTAGAGCGAATAGTGGGGACTTTGAAGAATTCCTCGTAGCATCTCAAAAATCCATTTAATATATACAAGGGCTAGGAGTTTCATCTGTGAATATCTGTAATGTTATATAATGTAGAATAACGTGATCCAATACTGAAATGTACTTAAATGCCATACACTAAATAAATAAAATACAGTATGTAAAAGAACCGAGAGGGAACAGTAGGAGTGAAAGACCAGAAACGAAGTGCACGGATTAAACAGGGTTTAAGACAAGATTGAAGTCTTTCGCCTCTACTAAATCGAAGAAACAACGGCGGAAATGAAGGGAAGATTCAAGAATGAAATTAAAATTCAAGTTGAAAGGATATCAGTAATAAGATTCACTGATTGTCATTGCTATTTAGAAAAATCACAGAATTTTCTGAATGGAATGAACAATGCACTGAGTACAGAATATGGATTGAGAGTAAATCGAAGAAACACTGAAAGAATGAGAAGAAGAGGAACTTAATATCAGGACTGGTAATCACGATTTAGATGAAGTTATGGAATTCTGCTACCTATGCAGCAAAACGACCTATGACGGTCGAAGCACGGAGAACATAAAAAGTTTAGCACTGGCAAAAAGGGCGTTCCTGGCCAAGAGAAGTCTGCTAGTATCAAACATGGGCCTTAATTTCAGAAAGAAATTTCTGAGAATGTACACTTGGAGGACAGCATTGTATGGTAGTGACGCATGGACTGTGGCAAAGCCGGAATGGAAAACAATCGAATTATTTCAGACATGGTGGTACAGAATAATGTGGAAAATTGGGTGAAAGGATAAGGTAAGGAATGTGGACGTCCTCCAGAGAATCTGCGAGGAAAGGAATACATGGAAAACATACACAAGAAGAAGGGATGTAATTGTAAGACATCAGTTAAGATGTCAGGGGATAACTTCCATGCTACTACAGGGAGCTGTAGATGGTAAAAGCTGTTGGAATACATCCAGAGAATAATTGTGGACGAGGGTTGGAAGAGCTACTCTGAGATGAGGAGGTTGGCACAGGAGAGAAATTCGTGGCGGGCCACTTCAGATTAGTTAGAACACTGACGAAAACAACATAAAAAGTGAATATAGGTGGCGAAGAGTTCTCGGGCTGGAAGCCCGAGAACTCTTCGCCAACAAAAAAAGTGTTCTTCCTGCCCCCTTAGTAAGTTTGTTATTTGTACCTGTCGCGAGTAGTTATTTTTGGTTCTTGTAATATTGTTCATCTGATGCTAATTGGTTAAGAAGTTTGAGGCCAAGTTTTTGCCCTCTTTGTATCTGTATGCACTTTGTCATTGTACATTGTTAATTAATATATAAATCTTGGTTAGATGTGCGCTCTTAAACCCCCGCTCCTCTCCCACCAGTCAGACCCCCCCCCCCACCCCTCACTGAAATCCTGTGCCACAGTGGTAATCAAATCCTACCCATAATAGTCCGATGTTCGTTTGTTGTAGTGAACAGGTGGAATTTGTCTAAATTTGTTTCTCTACACAAGTTTACTAAAGCGTGAGACTAGTATAACCAAAACGACGGCATGACTTTCTGTTACTGTGTAATCGTTATCCAAGCTTACACACTACTTAATTATCCTAAGGACAAACACACACACCCATGCTCAAGGGAGGACTCGAACCTCCGCTGGGACTAGCCGCACAGTCCATGACTGCAGCGCCTTAGACCGCTCAGCTAATCCTGCGCGGCTAGAGTTGTTCTCGCAAGTTTCTGGACAGCCGGATTTATACATAGACCGGAGCAACATCTTCCAATTCAGTACCGCGGAAGTCATTCTGCATGCTGTCATCATTTCATTTATGTGCAGTAGTAATATTTCTTCAGTTATCCAATATTTGCTTTTACAAACGTACTGATTAACGAGGCAAACTTTTTCCTGAAGTTCTTTAGAATGAAATGAAATAATCGTACGCCACTGATGGCCGGAAGTCCTCTCTTGGGGAAGTTCTGCGGCCGACTGGCAAATCTCTTCAGGTGACGCCACATTGGACGTACTGTGTGAATATGAAGAAGACAACACAAAACATATTTCCCGAGCAGAGAAAAATCTTCGACCTTGCCGGGACTCGAAGCCAGGCGCGGTGCATGGCAGTCAGACTCACTGATCACTCACCTAAGGGAGCGGACGGTGTTCTAGAATAACTTTTTAAGATTTCTAATCGATTTGATGCTGTCTGACACCAATTCCTCACTTCCGCCCAACTTTCGATCGCTGAGTAGCATGTGAATCTTACATCATCCATTATTTACTGGATATATTCCGATCTCTGTCTTATCGTGCAGTTTTTACTCTCTGCAGCTCCCCGTAGTACCATGAACCATGAATGCTGTTTCCTCTAATACTGGATCAACTTCCTTTTATCTTCTGTAATGTCGTCAGGTAAGCTGTCTCCTCTTAAAGGCGTTCAAAAGTAGGGGTACAAGGGCGGCACCACCCGACGTTACATTGTTGCCAGATTTATTCAAGATGGCGGATACAAGATGGCTTCGATAGATATGGCCACGTCGCAATGACGGTATGGTGCGTAGTTCAAATTTTGGCTGGAAGATAGGTCAGTTTGGCTACCCTCACCAATAATCCCCTCCCCACCCCTCCTCTCCCCTCCCACAGAAAATGGTGGGAAGTTCAAATTCCAGCAGGACAATGCAGCACACCACAGCTACCTCCACTGACCTAAGAAAATGGTGGGAAAATAGGTCTCTTGGTCCACCTCCACCAAGTGATCCGACCGCCATCTCTTCCTAGGAACTGGCGGGAAAAGGACTCAGACTATCCTGGATAGGATGGACATAAGTCTATATATAAACAGTCTTTATTTAAACAATTAGAAGAAGTACTGTCATCAAGTGTGTTCACCCTGAGGTCCGAAGTCCAACTATCCTAGTACACAGTACCACCACCAGAGGGCACCATCGTCCCTCCCATGTTGTAATCCGAGAGGGCGGTCTGGAGGGGGGAAAACGACAGGCCTGTGGAGGGCTGGTGGATAGGATAGACGTTGAGTATCGGTTTTACAGGCAGTCTTTGTTTAAAGAATTTGACGTTGTAGCTCCATCCACGGTGTCCACCATGAGGTCCAGAGTCCAACACACCTAATTCATAGTACAGCTACCAGAGTGGGCTTTCATCCCTTGGCGGTCTAGAGGGAAAAATGGCGTGAAAATGACTCAGCCTGCGATGGACTGCTGGAAAGAGGAAGGAGTGTACTTTATTTATTTTCAAGCAATTTATTTACATCAACATCTACATATCTATTCCACAAGCCCCAAAGCGATGTGGGGCGGAGTGCACAATTCGTGTCAAAGACATATTTCCCTCCCTCTATTCCACTCGCAGATCGCATGAGGGAAAAAGGACTGTGTGAACACCTCAGTACGAGTTCTAAATTCCCTTATCTTTGAATGGTGGTCATTGCGCGATTTGAAAGTTGTTGGTAATAATATATCCTCTACATCCTCGGCGAACATCTGATTTCGGATTTTAGTGAGCAGCCCCTTCCGTTTGGTGCGTCGTCTATCTGCAAATGTATCCCACTTCAAACTTTCTATGAGTTTTGTAACGCTCTCGCGATAGCTAAATATACCAGTCACGAATTTTGCTGATCTTCTGTAGACATTCTCAGTCTTTTGAATAAGACCGAACTGCTTCGGGATTCTACCAATAAACTGCAATCTCGAGTTCGCCTTGACCGTTACTGCTGTAACCTGATTGTTCCATTTGACATCATTTCGAATAGTCACACTCAGATACTTTACGGATGTTGTCGCTTCCGAAGACTGGGCATTTATTTTGTACTCGTACATTGATGAGGATTTTCACCTTGTTTTACGCAGTAGGTTGCACTTACTAATATTAAGAGATAACTGCCAGTCATTACACCACGCATATATTTTCTTCAAATCCTCATCGATTTGCTCACAACTTTCATCTGATACTACTTTCTTGTAGACGACAGTATCATCGGCAAACAGTCTAATGCCGTTGTCAATACCACCAACCAGAACGTTTATGTAAATCGTAAAAATCAGCGGACCTATTAGGCTGCTCTGGAGCACACCTGAAGTTACGCTTGTTTCTGTTGGAGTCACCCCATTCTCTGATAGAAAACTTTCTATCCAACGCATATGTCATCGGATAGACTGTAAGCGCTCACTTTTTGGAGCAAGCGACAATGCGGTACTATGTCGAATGCCTTTCGAAAGTCGAGAAATATGGCATCAACCTGGGACCTAGTGACTAGCGCCTGTTGTATATCTTGCACCGCTGTTTCCTAAAACCGAGCTGTTTTCTGCAGATGATTTTCTCAGAGTCTAGAAAGGTCATTATGTCTGAACACCAAATATGTTGCATGATTCTACAACAAATCGATGTCAGTGAAATAGGCTGGTAATTATTTGCATCCGATTCTCTACCCTTTTTATAGATTTCTATGACTTGGGCTGTGCCGTGTAACTTTCCGCTGTTTCAATGATCTCTGATAGATGATGGATAAGAATGATGCTATATTTGTAGCATGGTCAACATATAATCTTATGGTGGTACTGTCCGGGCCAGATGCCTTCCTGGCGTCTAAGGATCTTAAATGTTTTACAATCCAAGATATACTAAACACTATGTCAGCCAACCTTGCGTTTGTTTGATAATTGAAAGAGGGAATGGTGCTGCAGTCCTCTACTGTAAACAAGGTTTTGAGAGCTGGGGAACGAATTTCCGCCAGAATTTTTTGGGGTTATTTTTAGAATCTGCCGTAAAATATTTCTTTCAGATTCGTTAAAAGAATCTCTTATTGACTTTTTGATAGCTGCTTTCATTTCACATAATTTCTGTTTGTCAGCAGGGCAGTGACTACATTTAATACGACTGTGGAAAACTCTGCTTTTTCAGCAACTTCCTAGTGTGTTTGTTGTACCAAGGTAGATCCTTTCCGTCCCCTATATTTTTGCTAGGAACATACTTCTCTAGCACGTGGCGGACAATAGCTTTAAATTCCAACCAAAGATGCTCAATACCTTTGTGTCACGTAGTGGACGCTTGGAGCTGACTATGAGGATATTCATTAACGCCACTTTTATTTGCTTTCACAAACAAGAAAACTCTACGCTTTTTTTCTTTTGCAACATCCACTGACTTAGAAGCAACAATGACATTATGGTCGATAATACCTTCTTCTAGATTAACTTCATCAAAATGATCAGCTCTGTTTGTCTCCAACATATCTAAAATGTTCCCATCTCGAGTTGGTGAGTTGGTTTACTAACCAATTGCTCAAGGTTGTATGTTGAGCGCCCTTCTAGAATAACTGCACATGAGTTTTTTCTTCTGCCCCTGTGATCGATGTATAATTTTCCCAGTCAATGGATGCCAGATTAAAGTCTCAACCTATAACAAATGGATAATTTGGATATTTATTTCATATGTACTCAAGACTTTCCCTGAAACGTTCTGCGACATTTGTTGTGGATGCTAGTGGTCTACAAAAACATCCTAATACACTGGTCAATCCTTGTCTGATTGACGGCTTTATCCCGACTATTTCACAGTCAAACCCAGTGTCGATACAAACTGCATATAAACAGCTTTTAACTGCAATGAACGCAGCACATCTCATAGCATCAGTCCCGTCCTTCCTAAACATTGTCCAATCCGAGTTAAAAATTTCACTGTTTATTTATGTCTGGTTTCAACCAGCTTATTTAGGGACTGATTTGGCATAGTATATTTATTACACTGATACAAAACACTCAGCCTGATGTTCTTCAGGTAACAATACACAGCATACAGACAAGCAAACAGCTCGTAAATTACCGAAATAATGCAGTACACTAATATGCTCACATGCTCACTAATTATTAACTGTCGAAATAACGACTGCAGTTTATTTAGGGGCGGATTTCGCGTAGTTTATTTATTACACTGATAAAAAACACTCACCCTCGTGTGCTTGAGGTCGCAGTAAATAGTCTACAGACCTGCAAACTACTCGTAAATCACCTACATAATGCAGTTCACTGATGTGCAGAGACGCAAACAACTCTTAAATTTTTTAAATAATGAGTGTAAAAGCTCAGCAGACACGCTTATTGACCATCAACCGTCAAAATCATACATCGCGCAGCCCACAGACCTGCTTGCAAAACAATGCAGTTCACAAACACTCACTGCACGTAAAAAAACGCTTTCGAACGATCGTTAACCACAACATACAGTGAACTGCTACAAGGTGCGCACGTGCTTTGCAGGGCCAGCCGGAAACATGCCAGCACTGTCATCCCGATGCCAGTACCAGGAGAAAGTCATGTCTACAGTTAGAGTCCTTCGAGTATTATACTGACATCACATATCTAATTAAATAAGCGCCAAGTCACCCTCTGGACCATGCGCATGTGTTCACTATTGCTGGCGCGATCCCTCTTGCTACCTGCAGTCGAGCTAAGACATAATGGCTGAGTGACTCATCAGCGGACACATGCCACCACTGTCATCCCAATGCCAATACCAGGTGAAAGTCATGTCTACAGTTAGAGTCCTTCGAGTATTATACTGACATCACATACCTAATTAAATAAGCGCCAAATCACCCTCTGGACCATGCGCATGTGTTCACTATTGCTGGCGTGATCCCTCTCGCTACCTGCAGTCCAGCTAAGACAAAATGGCTGAGCGACTCATCAGTCGGACACATGCCAGCACTGACATCCCGATGCCAATACCAGGTGAAAGTCATGTCTACAGTTAGAGTCCTTCGAGTATTATACTGACATCACATATCTAATTAAATAAGCGCCAAGTCACCCTCTGGACCATGCGCATGTGTTCACTATTGCTGGCGTGATCCCTCTTGCTACCTGCAGTCCAGCTAAGACATAATGGCTGAGCGACTCATCAGTCGGACACATGCCAGCACGGTTATCCCGATGCCAATACCAGGTGAAAGTCATGTCTACAGTTAGAGTCCTTCGAGTATTATACTGACATCACATATCTAATTAAATAAGCGCCAAGTCACGCTCTGGACCATGCGCATGTGTTCACTATTGCTGGCGTGATCCCTCTTGCTACCTGCAGTCCAGCTAAGACATAATGGCTGAGCGACTCATCAGCCGGACACATGCCAAAACTGTCATCCCGATGCCAATACCAGGTGAAAGTCATGTCTACAGTTAGAGTCCTTCGAGTATTATACTGACATCACATATCTAATTAAATAAGCGCCAAGTCACCCTCTGGACCATGCACATATGTTCACTATTGCTGGCGTGATCGCTCTTGCAACCTGCGGTCCAGCTAAGACATAATGGCTGAGCGACTCACCCTCACAGATGCTGCAGAAATCCATTCCATTGCTTCCCAGAACAGCACAGGCTGCATTGTTCTTAGCGATCCTAACGGGACATGTGAGCTGCATCTGGCCATGCACACACGCTTACCTGCCCAGTGTGGTTGTAGCATCACTTCAAATTGTTCACACAGTGACCACGACCTGTTACGAAAATAGCCCAGAATAACACCGATTGCATTCTTTCCAATGGTCCTAATGAGGCATCATGTATTCCCTTTCTGGAAATCTTGATGTCCTACTGTCAACATACGTCACAGAAACGTTAAACGTTATGGCCGCTAAAAGCCTTCATCATCTCTGTGCGCACTTGCGAAAACACCATTAATCATAAAAGCATTACTGTTGTTTGGAAAGAGTGAACTGTCTAAGTACATATTGGGGGCGTGATCCCTCTTGCTACCTGCAGTCCAGCTAAGACATAATGGCTGAGCGACTTATCAGCCGGACACATGCCAGCACTGTCATCCCGATGCCAATACCAGGTGAAAGTCATGTCTACAGTTAGAGTCCTTCGAGTATTATACTGACATCACATATCTACTTAAATAAGCGCCAAGTCACCCTCTGGACAATACGCATGGGTTCACTATTGCTGGCATGATCCCTCTTGCTACCTGCAGTCCAGCTAAGACATAATGGCTGAGCGACTCATCAGTCGGACACATGCCAGCACTGTCATCCCGATGCCAATAGCAGGTGAAAGTCATGTCTACAGTTAGAGTCCTTCGAGTATTATACTGACATCACATATCTAATTAAATAAGCGCCAAGTCACCCTCTGGACCATGCGCATGTGTTCACTATTGCTGGCGTTATCCCTCTTGCTACCTGCAGTCCAGCTAAGACATAATGGGTGAGCGACGCATCAGCCGGACACATGCCAGCACTGTCATCCCGATGCCAGTACCAGGTGAAAGTCATGTCTACAGTTAGAGTCCTTCGAGTATTATACTGACATCACATATTCAATTAAATAAGCGCCAAGTCACCCATGGTCCATGCGCATGTGTTCACTATTGCTGGCGTGATCCCTCTTGCTACCTGCAGTCCAGCTAAGACATAATGGCTGAGCGACTCATCAGTTGGACACATGCCAGCACTGTCATCCCGATGCCAATACCAGGTGAAAGTCATGTCCGCAGTTAGAGTCCTTTGAGTATTATACTGACATCACATATCTAATTAAATAAGCACCAAGTCACCCTCTGGACCATGCGCATGTGTTCACTATTGCTGGCGTGATCCCTCTTGCTACCTGCAGTCCAGCTAAGACATAATGGCTGAGCGACTCATCAGTCGGACACATCAGTCGGACACATGCCAGCACTGTCATCCCGATGCCAATACCAGGTGAAAGTCATGTCTACAGTTAGAGTCCTTCGAGTATTATACTGACATCACATATCTACTTAAATAAGCGCCAAGTCACCCTCTGGACCATACGCCTGGGTTCACTATTGCTGGCATCATCCCTCTTGCTACCTGCAGTCCAGCTAAGACATAATGGCTGAGCGACTCATCAGTCGGACACATGCCAGCACTGTCATCCCGATGCCAATACCAGGTGAAAGTCATGTCTACAGTTAGAGTCCTTCGAGTATTATACTGACATCACATATCTAATTAAATAAGCGCCAAGTCACCCTCTGGACCATGCGCATGTGTTCACTATTGCTGGCGTTATCCCTCTTGCTACCTGCAGTCCAGCTAAGACATAATGGGTGAGCGACGCATCAGCTGGACACATGCCAGCACTGTCAGCCCGATGCCAGTACCAGGTGAAAGTCATGTCTACAGTTAGAGTCCTTCGAGTATTATACTGACATCACATATCTAATTAAATAAGCGCCAAGTCACCCTCTGGACCATGCGCATGTGTTCACTATTGCTGGCGTCATCCCTCTTGCTACCTGCAGTCCAGCTAAGACATAATGGCTGAGCGACTCATCAGTCGGACACATGCCAGCATTGTCATCCCGATGCCAATACCAGGTGAAAGTCATGTCTACAGTTAGAGTCCTTCGAGTATTATACTGACATCACATATTCAATTAAATAAGCGCCAAGTCACCCATGGTCCATGCACATGTGTTCACTATTGCTGGTGTGATCCCTCTTGCTACCTGCAGTCCAGCTAAGACATAATGGCTGAGCGACTCATCAGTTGGACACATGCCAGCACTGTCATCCCGATGCCAATACCAGGTGAAAGTCATGTCTGCAGTTAGAGTCCTTTGAGTATTATACTGACATCACATATCTAATTAAATAAGCACCAAGTCACCCTCTGGACCATGCGCATGTATTCACTATTGCTGGCGTGATCCCTCTTGCTACCTGCAGTCCAGCTAAGACATAATGGCTGAGCGACTCATCAGCCGGACACATGCCAGCACTGTCATCCCGATGCCAATACCAGTTGAAAGTCATGTCTACAGTTAGAGTCCTTCGAGTATTATACTGACATCACATATCTAATTAAATAAGCGCTAAGTCACCCTCTGGACCATGCGCATGTGTTCACTAATGCTGGCGTGATCCCTCTTGCTACCTGCAGTCCAGCTAAGACATAATGGCTGAGCAACTCATCAGCCGGACACATGCCAGCACTGTCATCCCGATGCCAATACCAGGTGAAAGTCATGTCTACAGTTAGAGTCCTTCGAGTATTATACTGACATCACATATCTAATTAAATAAGCGCCAAGTCACCCTCTGGACCATGCGCATGTGTTCACTATTGCTGGCGTTATCCCTCTTGCTACCAGCAGTCCAGCTAAGACATAATGGGTGAGCGACTCATCAGTTGGACACATGCCAGCACTGTCATCCCGATGCCAATATCAGGTGAAAGTCATGTCCGCAGTTAGAGTCCTTTGAGTATTATACTGACATCACATATCTAATTAAATAAGCACCAAGTCACCCTCTGGACCATGCGCATGTGTTCACTATTGCTGGCGTGATCCCTCTTGCTACCTGCAGTCCAGCTAAGACATAATGGCTGAGCGACTTATCAGCCGGACACATGCCAGCACTGTCATCCCGATGCCAATACCAGGTGAAAGTCATGTCTACAGTTAGAGTCCTTCGAGTATTATACTGACATCACATATCTACTTAAATAAGCGCCAAGTCACCCTCTGGACAATACGCATGGGTTCACTATTGCTGGCATGATCCCTCTTGCTACCTGCAGTCCAGCTAAGACATAATGGCTGAGCGACTCATCAGTCGGACACATGCCAGCATTGTCATCCCGATGCCAATACCAGGTGAAAGTCATGTCTACAGTTAGAGTCCTTCGAGTATTATACTGACATCACATATCTAATTAAATAAGCGCCAAGTCACCCTCTGGACCATGCGCATGTGTTCACTATTGCTGGCGTTATCCCTCTTGCTACCTGCAGTCCAGCTAAGACATAATGGGTGAGCGACGCATCAGCCGGACACATGCCAGCACTGTCATCCCGATGCCAGTACCAGGTGAAAGTCATGTCTACAGTTAGAGTCCTTCGAGTATTATACTGACATCACATATTCAATTAAATAAGCGCCAAGTCACGCTCTGGACCATGCGCATGTGTTCACTATTGCTGGTGTGATCCCTCTTGCTACCTGCAGTCCAGCTAAGACATAATGGCTGAGCGACTCATCAGTTGGACACATGCCAGCACTGTCATCCCGATGCCAATACCAGGTGAAAGTCATGTCCGCAGTTAGAGTCCTTTGAGTATTATACTGACATCACATATCTAATTAAATAAGCACCAAGTCACCCTCTGGACCATGCGCATGTGTTCACTATTGCTGGCGTGATCCCTCTTGCTACCTGCAGTCCAGCTAAGACATAATGGCTGAGCGACTCATCAGTCGGACACATCAGTCGGACACATGCCAGCACTGTCATCCCGATGCCAATACCAGGTGAAAGTCATGTCTACAGTTAGAGTCCTTCGAGTATTATACTGACATCACATATCTACTTAAATAAGCGCCAAGTCACCCTCTGGACCATACGCCTGGGTTCACTATTGCTGGCATCATCCCTCTTGCTACCTGCAGTCCAGCTAAGACATAATGGCTGAGCGACTCATCAGTCGGACACATGCCAGCACTGTCATCCCGATGCCAATACCAGGTGAAAGTCATGTCTACAGTTAGAGTCCTTCGAGTATTATACTGACATCACATATCTAATTAAATAAGCGCCAAGTCACCCTCTGGACCATGCGCATGTGTTCACTATTGCTGGCGTTATCCCTCTTGCTACCTGCAGTCCAGCTAAGACATAATGGGTGAGCGACGCATCAGCTGGACACATGCCAGCACTGTCAGCCCGATGCCAGTACCAGGTGAAAGTCATGTCTACAGTTAGAGTCCTTCGAGTATTATACTGACATCACATATCTAATTAAATAAGCGCCAAGTCACCCTCTGGACCATGCGCATGTGTTCACTATTGCTGGCGTCATCCCTCTTGCTACCTGCAGTCCAGCTAAGACATAATGGCTGAGCGACTCATCAGTCGGACACATGCCAGCATTGTCATCCCGATGCCAATACCAGGTGAAAGTCATGTCTACAGTTAGAGTCCTTCGAGTATTATACTGACATCACATATTCAATTAAATAAGCGCCAAGTCACCCATGGTCCATGCACATGTGTTCACTATTGCTGGTGTGATCCCTCTTGCTACCTGCAGTCCAGCTAAGACATAATGGCTGAGCGACTCATCAGTTGGACACATGCCAGCACTGTCATCCCGATGCCAATACCAGGTGAAAGTCATGTCTGCAGTTAGAGTCCTTTGAGTATTATACTGACATCACATATCTAATTAAATAAGCACCAAGTCACCCTCTGGACCATGCGCATGTGTTCACTATTGCTGGCGTGATCCCTCTTGCTACCTGCAGTCCAGCTAAGACATAATGGCTGAGCGACTCATCAGCCGGACACATGCCAGCACTGTCATCCCGATGCCAATACCAGTTGAAAGTCATGTCTACAGTTAGAGTCCTTCGAGTATTATACTGACATCACATATCTAATTAAATAAGCGCTAAGTCACCCTCTGGACCATGCGCATGTGTTCACTAATGCTGGCGTGATCCCTCTTGCTACCTGCAGTCCAGCTAAGACATAATGGCTGAGCAACTCATCAGCCGGACACATGCCAGCACTGTCATCCCGATGCCAATACCAGGTGAAAGTCATGTCTACAGTTAGAGTCCTTCGAGTATTATACTGACATCACATATCTAATTAAATAAGCGCCAAGTCACCCTCTGGACCATGCGCATGTGTTCACTATTGCTGGCGTTATCCCTCTTGCTACCTGCAGTCCAGCTAAGACATAATGGGTGAGCGACGCATCAGCTGGACACATGCCAGCACTGTCAGCCCGATGCCAATACCAGGTGAAAGTCATGTCATCAGTTAGAGTCCTTTGAGTATTGTACTGACATCACATATCTAATTAAATAAGCACCAAGTCACCCTCTGGACCATGCGCATGTGTTCACTATTGCTGGCGTGATCCCTCTCGCTACCTGCAGTCCAGCTAAGACATAATGGCTGAGCGACTCATCAGCCGGACACATGCCAGCACTGTCATCCCGATGCCAATACCAGTTGAAAGTCATGTCTACAGTTAGAGTCGTTCGAGTATTATACTGACATCACATATCTAATTAAATAAGCGCCAAGTCACCCTCTGGACCATGCACATGTGTTCACTAATGCTGGCGTGATCCCTCTTGCTACCTGCAGTCCAGCTAAGACATAATGGCTGAGCAACTCATCAGCCGGACACATGCCAGCACTGTCATCCCGATGCCAATACCAGTTGAAAGTCATGTCTACAGTTAGAGTCGTTCGAGTATTATACTGACATCACATATCTAATTAAATAAGCGCCAAGTCACCCTCTGGACCATGCGCATGTGTTCACTAATGCTGGCGTGATCCCTCTTGCTACCTGCAGTCCAGCTAAGACATAATGGCTGAGCAACTCATCAGCCGGACACATGCCATCACTGTCATCCCGATGCCAATACCAGGTGAAAGTCATGTCTACAGTTAGTGTCCTTCGAGTATTAAACTGACATCACATATCTAATTAAATAAGCGCCAAGTCACCCTCTGGACCATGCGCATGTGTTCACTATTGCTGGCGTGATCGCTCTTGCAACCTGCGGTCCAGCTAAGACATAATGGCTGAGCGACTCACCCTCACAGATGCTGCAGAAATCCATTCCATTGCTTCCCAGAACAGCACAGGCTGCATTGTTCTTAGCGATCCTAACGGGACATGTGAGCTGCATCTGGCCATGCACACACGCTTACCTGCCCAGTGTGGTTGTCGCATCACTTCAAAATGTTCACACAGTGACCACGACCTGTTACGAAAATAGCCCAGAATAACACCGATTGCATTCTTTCCAATGGTCCTAATGAGGCATCATGTATTCCCTTTCTGGAAATCTTGATGTCCTACTGTCAACATACGTCACAGAAACGTTAAACGTTATGGCCGCTAAAAGCCTTCATCATGTCTGTGCGCATTTGCGAAAACACCATTAATCATAAAAGCATTACTGTTGTTTGGAAAGAGTGAACTGTCTAAGTACATATTGGGGGCGTGATCCCTCTTGCTACCTGCAGTCCAGCTAAGACATAATGGCTGAGCGACTTATCAGCCGGACACATGCCAGCACTGTCATCCCGATGCCAATACCAGGTGAAAGTCATGTCTACAGTTAGAGTCCTTCGAGTATTATACTGACATCACATATCTACTTAAATAAGCGCCAAGTCACCCTCTGGACAATACGCATGGGTTCACTATTGCTGGCATGATCCCTCTTGCTACCTGCAGTCCAGCTAAGACATAATGGCTGAGCGACTCATCAGTCGGACACATGCCAGCATTGTCATCCCGATGCCAATACCAGGTGAAAGTCATGTCTACAGTTAGAGTCCTTCGAGTATTATACTGACATCACATATCTAATTAAATAAGCGCCAAGTCACCCTCTGGACCATGCGCATGTGTTCACTATTGCTGGCGTTATCCCTCTTGCTACCTGCAGTCCAGCTAAGACATAATGGGTGAGCGACGCATCAGCCGGACACATGCCAGCACTGTCATCCCGATGCCAGTACCAGGTGAAAGTCATGTCTACAGTTAGAGTCCTTCGAGTATTATACTGACATCACATATCTACTTAAATTAGCGCCAAGTCACCCTCTGGACCATACGCCTGGGTTCACTATTGCTGGCATCATCCCTCTTGCTACCTGCAGTCCAGCTAAGACATAATGGCTGAGCGACTCATCAGTCGGACACATGCCAGCACTGTCATCCCGATGCCAATACCAGGTGAAAGTCATGTCTACAGTTAGAGTCCTTCGAGTATTATACTGACATCACATATCTAATTAAATAAGCGCCAAGTCACGCTCTGGACCATGCGCATGTGTTCACTATTGCTGGCGTGATCCCTCTTGCTACCTGCAGTCCAGCTAAGACATAATGGCTGAGCAACTCATCAGCCGGACACATGCCAGCACTGTCATCCCGATGCCAATACCAGGTGAAAGTCATGTCTACAGTTAGAGTCCTTCGAGTATTAAACTGACATCACATATCTAATTAAATAAGCGCCAAGTCACCCTCTGGACCATGCGCATGTGTTCACTATTGCCCTGCGTTATCCCTCTTGCTACCTGCAGTCCAGCTAAGACATAATGGCTGAGCGATTCATCTGTCGGACACATGCCAGCACTGTCATCCCGATGCCAATACCAGGTGAAAGTCATGTCTACAGTTAGAGTCCTTCGAGTATTACACTGACATCACATATCTAATTAAATAAGCGCCAAGTCACGCTCTGGACCATGCGCATGTGTTCACTATTGCTGGTGTGATCCCTCTTGCTACCTGCAGTCCAGCTAAGACATAATTGCTGAGCGACTCATCAGCCGGACACATGCCAGCACTGTCATCCCGATGCCAATACCAGGTGAAAGTCATGTCTACAGTTAGAGTCCTTCGAGTATTATACTGACATCACATATTCAATTAAATAAGCGCCAAGTCACCCATGGTCCATGCGCATGTGTTCACTATTGCTGGTGTGATCCCTCTTGCTACCTGCAGTCCAGCTAAGACATAATGGCTGAGCGACTCATCAGTTGGACACATGCCAGCACTGTCATCCCGATGCCAATACCAGGTGAAAGTCATGTCTGCAGTTAGAGTCCTTTGAGTATTATACTGACATCACATATCTAATTAAATAAGCACCAAGTCACCCTCTGGACCATGCGCATGTGTTCACTATTGCTGGCGTGATCCCTCTTGCTACCTGCAGTCCAACTAAGACATAATGGCTGAGCGACACATCAGCCGGACACATGCCAGCACTGTCATCCCGATGCCAATACCAGTTGAAAGACATGTCTACAGTTAGAGTCCTTCGAGTATTATACTGACATCACATATCTAATTAAATAAGCGCCAAGTCACCCTCTGGACCATGCGCATGTGTTCACTAATGCTGGCGTGATCCGTCTTGCTACCTGCAGTCCAGCTAAGACATAATGGCTGAGCAACTCATCAGCCGGACACATGCCAGCACTGTCATCCCGATGCCAATACCAGGTGAAAGTCATCTCTACAGTTAGAGTCCTTTGAGTATTATACTGACATCACATATCTAATTAAATAAGCACCAAGTCACCCTCTGGACCATGCGCATGTGTTCACTATTGCTGGCGTGATCCCTCTCGCTACCTGCAGTTCAGCTAAGACATAATGGCTGAGCGACTCATCAGCCGGACACATGCCAGCACTGTCATCCCGATGCCAATACCAGTTGAAAGTCATGTCTACAGTTAGAGTCGTTCGAGTATTATACTGACATCACATATCTAATTAAATAAGCGCCAAGTCACCCTCTGGACCATGCGCATGTGTTCACTAATGCTGGCGTGATCCCTCTTGCTACCTGCAGTCCAGCTAAGACATAATGGCTGAGCAACTCATCAGCCGGACACATGCCAGCACTGTCATCCCGATGCCAATACCAGGTGAAAGTCATGTCTACAGTTAGTGTCCTTCGAGTATTAAACTGACATCACATATCTAATTAAATAAGCGCCAAGTCACCCTCTGGACCATGCGCATGTGTTCACTATTGCTGGCGTGATCCCTCTTGCTACCTGCAGTCCAGCTAAGACATAATGGCTGAGCGACTCATCAGTCGGACACATGTCAGCATTGTCATCCCGATGCCAATACCAGGTGAAAGTCATGTCTACAGTTAGAGTCCTTTGAGTATTATACTGACATCACATATCTAATTAAATAAGCACCAAGTCACCCTCTGGACCATGCGCATGTGTTCACTATTGCTGGCGTGATCCCTCTTGCTACCTGCAGTCCAGCTAAGACATAATGGCTGAGCGACTCATCAGCCGGACACATGCCAGCACTGTCATCCCGATGCCAATTCCAGTTGAAAGTCATGTCTACAGTTAGAGTCGTTCGAGTATTATACTGACATCACATATCTAATTAAATAAGCGCCAAGTCACCCTCTGGACCATGCGCATGTGTTCACTAATGCTGGCGTGATCCCTCTTGCTACCTGCAGTCCAGCTAAGACATAATGGCTGAGCAACTCATCAGCCGGACACATGCCAGCACTGTCATCCCGATGCCAATACCAGGTGAAAGTCATGTCTACAGTTAGTGTCCTTCGAGTATTAAACTGACATCACATATCTAATTAAATAAGCGCCAAGTCACCCTCTGGACCATGCGCATGTGTTCACTATTGCTGGCGTGATCCCTCTTGCTACCTGCAGTCCAGCTAAGACATAATGGCTGAGCGACTCATCAGTTGGACACATGCCAGCACTGTCATCCCGATGCCAATACCAGGTGAAAGTCATGTCTGCAGTTAGAGTCCTTTGAGTATTATACTGACATCACATATCTAATTAAATAAGCACCAAGTCACCCTCTGGACCATGCGCATGTGTTCACTATTGCTGGCGTGATCCCTCTTGCTACCTGCAGTCCAGCTAAGACATAATGGCTGAGCGACTCATCAGCCGGACACATGCCAGCACTGTCATCCCGATGCCAATTCCAGTTGAAAGTCATGTCTACAGTTAGAGTCGTTCGAGTATTATACTGACATCACATATCTAATTAAATAAGCGCCAAGTCACCCTCTGGACCATGCGCATGTGTTCACTAATGCTGGCGTGATCCCTCTTGCTACCTGCAGTCCAGCTAAGACATAATGGCTGAGCAACTCATCAGCCGGACACATGCCAGCACTGTCATCCCGATGCCAATACCAGGTGAAAGTCATGTCTACAGTTAGTGTCCTTCGAGTATTAAACTGACATCACATATCTAATTAAATAAGCGCCAAGTCACCCTCTGGACCATGCGCATGTGTTCACTATTGCTGGCGTGATCCCTCTTGCTACCTGCAGTCCAGCTAAGACATAATGGCTGAGCGACTCATCAGTCGGACACATCAGTCGGACACATGCCAGCACTGTCATCCCGATGCCAATACCAGGTGAAAGTCATGTCTACAGTTAGAGTCCTTCGAGTATTACACTGACATCACATATCTAATTAAATAAGCGCCAAGTCACGCTCTGGACCATGCGCATGTATTCACTATTGCTGGTGTGATCCCTCTTGCTACCTGCAGTCCAGCTAAGACATAATGGCTGAGCGACTCATCAGCCGGACACATGCCAACACTGTCATCCCGATGCCAATACCAGGTGAAAGTCATGTCTACAGTTAGAGTCCTTCGAGTATTATACTGACATCACATATCTAATTAAATAAGCGCCAAGTCACCCTCTGGACCATGCACATATGTTCACTATTGCTGGCTTGATCGCTCTTGCAACCTGCGGTCCAGCTAAGAGATAATGGCTGAGCGACTCACCCTCACAGATGCTGCAGAAATCCATTCCATTGCTTCCCAGAACAGCACAGGCTGCATTGTTCTTAGCGATCCTAACGGGACATGTGAGCTGCATTGGCCATGCACACACGCTTACCTGCCCAGTGTGGTTGTCGCATCACTCAAAATGTTCACACAGTGACCAGGACCTGTTACGAAAATAGCCCAGAATAACACCGATTGCATTCTTTCCAATGGTCCTAATGAGGCATCATGTATTCCCTTTCTGGAAATCTTGATGTCCTACTGTCAACATACGTCACAGAAACGTTAAACGTTATGGCCGCTAAAAGCCTTCATCATGTCTGTGCGCTCTTGCGAAAACACCATTAATCATAAAAGCATTACTGTTGTTTGGAAAGAGTGAACTGTCTAAGTACATATTGGGGGAAATCAGAACAGTTAAGCAAACAGAATTAGAAGCACTGTCCTACATAAGAGGAAAATGGCGGGAATTGTCGGTATCCTACTGCTATTCGTGTGAAGGTGTCCTAATGCCACAGTGGCAGATGAGTAACGGCTTCCCCGCCTGAGCTGAATGGTTTGATTCAAGTTATCTTCGAGCACTTGCTATCTCTAAGCTCTCTGTAGATACCTTGCCACCATCTGGTTTGAATCTGTTTGTAGAGACTCTTATGTCTTGGCACAAAGGATATCTGGTGAATGAATGGAGCGTTATGATTGGCTCTTATTGACTTCTTCTGCCGAATTACTGATACCGCCGGTGTGGAAGCACTGTCCGCCTTTTCTTTTTCTTTCTGCAGATGAGACTTTCAGTGGAAAAAAAGAGTTATTTAGTACAGATCGTGATATTGCACTGACAATTAAACCCTGAAATGTGGCCTACAGATCGTCAAATACGGAAAGAATCTTACTCAATTACACTGCTCTGTCACTGAGGGCTGGAGCTTGAATGTTAGAGCGTAAAACTGATCCCGAACCCGGCAATATGCCACCGTGTACGGGGTCGATCAAGTAAACATACAATTCGTATCCTTCGCCATACAAAATCGCTCCTTTTACATCATTCATATAGTTATCACCCGCCAGAGGCTTGTATTTATACCGTGAAGACAGACAGCATAAGCACATGCACTGCAGGTATACTCCTCGGTGCGCTAGATATTTCCCGCGATGTGGGGCGGTAATCCACTCCCACCGTGTCACTAGAGCGCTCTCAGTGGACCGAAGTCACTCTCAGAACTGTTGTAGAAAGGCTGGGTCGGTTCCCCTCGTCACAAAGACGTTACAGTTTCTGGTCCTGACCTGATTGCCTGCTTGCTTTTCTATACCCATCTCCAGACTCTAGGATTACAAGAAGATATGTAATTTTGCATGATTTGTTAAAACATCACACAATTTTCGCAATACTTCTCGATATAAAGCACATAGCACTATCACTCACATAACATAATTCTGAAGATATAGACTGGAAATTATATCTCAAGAAACCCCACACTTTAGCCAGGTGGAACATGCTTTAAACCATTGAGTAACTAGAAATTTATTTATAGAGGAAACTGAAATTTCTGCTCACGAATACCACTGTCGGTGATACAACAGATTCCAAATCATCCCTAGAATTTACGATGTCAACTAAGATGTTTCTCATGTCTGGAGAACCAGCAAACATGTCTTCCACCTGTCTTTCACCTACTAGACGCACACACCGCAATTGATGTTTCCTCAACTAAATAAAGGCGTAAAATGTGCAGAAGCAGTCAACCAAACAATTTAAATGGGAGGAAATAACGGTCCAGCGCAAACACACGTCCATATTGAATCATCTCAAATTTCCACACGATCACGAAAGCTGCCCAACACATACTAAGTATTAGTATTCGGCCATCTAGAGGACGACACGGTTAACTCAGCTATGTTCCCACACCCCAACAGGCCTCTCCATTCGGGCAGCTCCTACCATTGGCTGGAAACGTGAATCATTCGCGCCACACATCACTGGCGCTGCACATCAAGAATGCATAGACAGAATCATCCAAGGAAAAAAAGCCGCCCTCATATATATTTTATCCCTGTACTTACAATTAAATATTACGATCGCGGTCTCAATTGGATGATATTCGATAATGAGCAAAAATCAGGAAATACACCCTGCTGATGACTGTGGATCTGGTAATGGAAACATCTGTATCATTCTTATGAATTGACATACTCTTCCCTTTGCTGTAGCAGTATTCCACGTCAAATCCATACCTTCCTTACGACTGACACAGTCATTTTCTTTGCACATGTCGGGACACAAACACATACTTACAAACCTGATGCTCATGGCGAACCTGTCACACATCCTCTACTACTAAATATAACAGTTCGTCAATAACTGATTGCTAGCGATACGAAATAATAATAACCGAAAATCAACGATGGGTGGACATGTGTCATAAATTTTCTTGCGCGTGCTACCATTGTATCCTAGAAATAGAGGTGTAACTGTCTTAAAAACGGCCAGATGTTAAAAAACACAACCATATGAGCATAAAAACTGGTCTTAGCTCTACAGCTGCATACAAGTATCCATGTTAAAAACTGTACTGGGTTTATAAATCTACTTGTGGCATTACGTCTGAATGAAGTGGTTTTTTCCAGACAGATACTGTGACACTGAATGTAGACAGTGGTCGCCAGAGTGAATAGTATCAGTCCGACAGTGCGGTTTCACGTCAACGACGGTGCAATCTCGTAATAAAATTACCGAATTTTGAAAGTAGTTCGGCTAAGGAGCGTGGTATGAACCCAGCATTTGCAGCTCCCTCACACCATCGCCGCTAGATATTTCACCAATATTTGTAACGCGTTCTGTCTCGATGCCATGTCAGAGTTTCGGTGAGGTATGGCCTGGGTTATAGGTGATTGTTGATTGAGAAGGATCACAAACGGTAGTGACGATGTCCTGATTGAGGTCGTAAGAAATGTACACAAGCTTTTTGGATCTCTAGAGCTCCGCTTTCGGAAGAAATACTGTCTGGGATTTGGAATCAAGTCTTTCCAGTCAACCACGTACTGGCATTGGATCCTATGGAGCAGTCCTTTAATGATTACAGCGATTAGTGTATCATATTTCTGGAACTCTCATATCTAGAAACGACTCACCTTTGTCCAACCTATCTGCTAAAGTAAAATTAAACGTGGGTTTAGGTAGTCCCTATGCATCTTGCAATTGCCCCTCAGACTCTGCGCTATCATCCCTGCTGCTTTGCGCATGTGATCGTTCCAATGTAAGTTGGAACTGAGTAGAACTTAGAGCAAGCTGTATTTACTACCTTCTGTAACCCGTGTAGAAACAGGCTGAGCTGAGGACTAGGTTTTAACCAATCAATGAAAACAGGAACTGGGAGAAGGATGAGGATTTTGCTACTGCACTGTGGTGTGCCCCCAAACTACATACAAGTGCTAGAGATCCGCGTCCCTCAGAGACCATTCATGTCTATCACCCCAACATGCTCTCTTCGTTATTCTGTACCATCCAGCGGAGAAAAATTTCGAACTATAAAAAGCTCCACTTACTTCATTTGATCGAAGAACATGATAAGATTTTTACCACATCTCTCTCCTCACATATGTCGAAAATAAATACCGTCTACTTTCCGGCATACAGCATATGTGACGATCCTATTAAACATACAGCTATTGATCCATTGCACGGACCAGTGTAAAGGTTCATCGCCTGTACCCTAGGATGATGACAGCACCCACAAAGTATACTATAAGTTGAAGAGGGACTCCCTGTGACACTGTGTCGTTGCTTGAAACATTATTTTTTTTCTGCCGTAACACGCTTTGTACACTCCCATGCATATTGCTTTTTCTGCCATATCTTTGAGGTCTGAGTCAGGTTCTTAACTAACATTAACACTTTCTGATCCATTGCTTCCCACAGAAAACTAGATGTGACATGGTATAAGTCATGCTGCTACTGCTGCTACCAGAACATACCACACACATTGGATGATTTTAAATGAAAGACTGTTACAACATAAGGAAAGTGGAAGAGTTCGGCGACATTGTGGAGAGTTTCCAAACTGTTGTCCAAAGGTGACTGACGACCTCTACATTTAAACTCATCCGTCACAGTGACACAATAGCTGATGGCTCTGCATTCCAAGTGGTGCTTCATACTGCAGTTATGTATGCGATCAGTGTTTCAGTGCTAGCCGTCCCCAGAAGGTGTTGCCTCTCCATCAAAACTCTTTCTCCAACTCACACAAGCGATGTCAGTCAACCATTATGTAGTAACCAACAGCATACCAGTGGATGCATTGGACGGAAAAGACACTGTCGATGTACTGTAATAATAAGCATCACAGTTGACAGTGCGAATAATTTTAGCAATTTTACTGTAATTTCAACATCGACCAATGATGCCACAGTATGTTTGCCAATTTCAGTATCATAGCTAAACCGTCCCTTCTCTGCTTTGCCAGTATCATCGCGAATGTAGATAGATGACTGTGCATTGTTAATTCTCGAACATATACATTCTCAAAATATACCAGACATTTCTCTATATATTTCTAGAACCTTGAGCATAGTGCTTCATTTACGATCTATCTCAATGTGAATGGGAGACACAGTGCATTCTCGCAATCTTAGGATAAAATTAGAGACTGAAAGACCTCCTCGCACTTTGTTCGACCAACCCGCTCTGCACTACCATTACCGATTTAATCTGCAGCTGACCAGAAGTAGACCGCTACATTTCGCATCTCGTGAATGAATGGAGCTTGCCGAGTCCTCGCCCATCCAAATGCTCAAGATATCTCCAGACGCACCCATGTCGAGGAGGTTAGCACCCCTTATCGGTGTATAATAGTTGATTTGAAAGTGTTGTGAAGTAATGATGATGATGATATGTCCCATACTCCCAGACAGAGCGTAGCACCGCCGTACTAGGCAAGGTCATAGTGGAGGTGGTTTTCCATTGCCTTCCTCTGACTGTAACGGAGATGAATGATGATGATGATGACGACACAGCAAGACCCAGTCATCTCGAGGCAGATGAACATCTCTGACCCCGCCGGGAATCGAACCCGGGACCCTGTGCTCGGGAAGCGTGAGACCACCAGCCGCGGATTGTGACAGTTAAGAAGAACAAGAAACGGGTGATTTTTATATGCATGATGGAGCTCCAGACGGATGTAGTCGAAGCGTTTTACGTAAATCAACTACGCTATCAATTTTAAAGTATTGTTCTAGTGTCTGGGATCAGTACCAGGGGGTACTGGTAAGAGTGAACACAAAGTCACATGGTCCTAAGGCTACGCGGTTCTGCACTTAAATGTTAGATCGCTTCAGTTGCCGACCCATCAGTCATGTGGAATGCAGCGCTGTTAACATTCCAATAGAAGAAATTTATTTCCAGCGCATGACATACATCCTTCCTGCAGGCTTCTCTACGATAAACTATGGTAACAAACTGCAAATTGAAAAAACTATGTCCTTAAAAAATTCGATTCTGTGTGACACACACACACAATGTAGCTTTCCAGAGATGTATAGCGTCCACTGTTCACATCCGATCACGGTTCAGATATTACATTATGCATGCTTCAGTCCTATATAAAATCATCGTTAGTAACGGAGAATATCTCTTACAAGGAAACAGATAAACGCATAGCAGCGGCATCAGACATGTAAAATTACAAGTCATGTCTCCTCTAACGCTGTAAACAGCACGTCTGTCAAGCAGATGTAAACATGGGGACAGCAGTGTCTTACAAACACCTATCGCTAACTTAGTTGTGAAACTGAAGTATCGATTTTCCACCCAAGATACGACAGGGAATGGTGTACATCGCGTAAATCTTGTTCGTTTAGAAGAATGTGTCGAAACAGAGCAGGTTACGCTTCATAACACATGAGATGGAAGTCCTCTGATGACGGAGAGGTTTGCTGTTAATGATCGCAAGTAGACATTGCTCTAAGTCAAATACAGAACACGTGGTTGTATACGAGTTGAATGCAGACTATGTCACGCGACTGATGTATCCTGGCAGATCACCGGCATAAATGGTCCTATGACCTGCGTCAACATCTCCCTCCCTCTCTAGAAAGCATCATCAGTCCACCATTAAAATGTACCTCGTTACAACTCCATGTCAATCGATCACTTGTGTGTGTGTGTGGGGGGGGGGGGGGGGGGGGGTTTAAAGGGACCAGACTGCTACGGTCATCGGTCTAGATCACCTGTCCACTCTCTGTTATCCTTTATCGCATATACATGTAAGTTTAAGGGCAGATGGTTCTCTGTATCACTGTTACCTCGATAGAGTCCGACCCCGGTAGCTAAGTGGTCAGCGTGACAGAATATCAATCCTAAGGGCCAAGGTTCGATTCCTGGTTGGATTGGAGATTTTCTCGGCTCAGGTTGTCCTAATCATCATCATTTCATCCCCATCGACGTGAAATTTAAAGACTTGCTCCTGCCAACCGTCTACCCGGCAGGGGGTCTTAGTCACCTCAATAGACATACATTAAAGTGCTGCCTCGAGGGAATAAAGTAACTGTTTCTCTGATTACCTTCACTTCCATGTCCACGTTTTCTCGTATTCCCCCTGCTGTCGCGTACTTGTCCCCTTGTACAAGAATTGTTCTGCGCCAACCAGAAAACATGCATTTACTTTCTCAATTTCCCAGCATTTCAGTGTATTTTCCCTCAGTTTATACGTATTTTCCATCATTTCTTGCAATTCTGTCGATTTTTTATGTCACTTCTACCCACGCGATCATGGCATAGCCTCGAGTTCCGAATTCTAAAACTGCTTATAAATGTAGTACAGCAACTAACAACTAGCGCAGATTCACTATTTTTCTGATTGGGAAGTGTAGTACAGCACTGTACTCGATTGCATCCAGTCACCTCCACCCACATATTTCACATTTGCAGTGCACTTACTCCGTTTTTGTATGTATGTTCATGTGCATGTGTCACAAGCACGTCAGGGCGGGTAACAAATATACTATGTCAAATCCGTGCCTAAATAAACTGCTCAAAAATAAATAAAGTACACTCCTCCTTCTTTCCAGCAGCCTGGCGCAAGTTGTGTTCTAGGTCAGTTGGATACCGGACCTCGTGGTGGACACAGTGGTTGGAGCTACTGCCTTAAATTGTTTGAATAAAGGCGGCCTGTAAAATAGACTCACATCCATCCTATCCAGAAGAACAGCACAGGCTGAGTCCTTTTCCCACCATTTTTCCCTCCTCCAGACCGCCATCTTGGATTACATCACAAGAGAGACAATGGTGCCCTCTGGTGGCGGTAATGTGTACTAGGTCAGTTGGACTCCGGACCTCAGGGGGAAAACACTTGAAGGTTGTACTGCCTCTAATTGTTTTAATGAAGTCTGTTTAAATATAGAATTATGTCCATCCTATCCAGGATAGTCTGAGTCCTTTTCCCACCAGTTCCTAGCAAGAGGTGGCGGTCAGATGCCTTAGATTATTGGAGGTAGCCCAAGTGACCTATTTTCCAACCATTTCCTTAGGTTAGTGGAGGTAGCTGTGGAGTGCTGCATTGTCGTGCTGGAATTTTAACTTCCCGCCATTTTCTGGAAGGAGGAGTGGGGAGGGGGAGGGAGGGAATTAGGTTAGTGGGGGTAGCCCAATTGACCTATCATCCTCCCAGAATTTGAACTTCCCGCCATGCTGTCATTGCAATGTTGCCACATCTTTCGCCGCCATCTTGGATCCTCCATCTTTCAATATTCTCTTTCCATCCATCCGCTCACTCCTCTGCGTTTATCTGTGGAATTCCCTTGCATTCTTAATGTTGCTTTTAATTTCACTGAAGGATGTTTTGAGTTTTATGTATGCTAAATCCGTCCATCCGACAACTATTTCTTTTACGGTTCATCAGCTATTTAACGTTCATTCTCTGCACTTCCTATTTATGTACTTCCTAGATAACTTGCGTTGCTGTATTTCTGTATTTTCCTGATAATTTCTGTATTTCCTTCTTCCGGCAACAGTTCAAGTATCTCTTCTGTTTCCCAACGCTTAAATCGTCGTTAAATTCTTTGAACATATGTTTGTCCAACTTCTATCATTGCCTTTTTAGAGATATCCATTCCTTTACAGCTGAACTGCTTACTGTTGTATCCATTATTGCAGTTTCTACAGAGATGAGGAACTTCAAAAGCATCTCATTATTTTCCAGTACCTCAATATTCCACTTATTTCCACATGAGTCTCTTCTCCTCAGCATTACTAAATTGTAATCCGAGTCTACATCTGTGTCAGGGTACTCCTACAATCCAATATCTCATTTCATAATCTGTCTGACTATGATGTACTCCTGATGGAATTTTCTCTGAGCCTTCTCATAGTGTACCTCTTCCTTTATTAACTTTCGTACACCATATTCACTATTACTAATTAATTTGCCTTGCTCATTCCTCCAAATCAAAATTCTCCCGTAGCTCTGTCTTCAGTTCCTTCCCCTGCCACTGCGTTCCAGTATCTCATGGTTATTAGATTATCGTCTCCTTTTACACACTGATATACTGTCAGCATCATCGTACACTTTCTCTCTCTCTTCATCTTCTGCTTGTGTGTTGCACGGGGTAGCCGTGTGGTCTACGGCGCCTTGACACCGTTCGCTCGGCCCTCCCCGTCGGAGGTTCGAGTTCTTCCTGGGGCTTGGGTGTGTGTATTGTCCCTAGGGTAAGTTAGTGTAAGTTAAATTAAATAGTATGTAAGCCTAGGGACTGATGACCTGCTGTTGGCGTCGAATGCTGTCGATTCTCATGAGAACAACCCTATCACAGAAGTGTTCACTTAGCTCACCGTCGGACCTACCTTATTTTCATTACGAATCTTACTCTTGATGTACATTTTCTGCTGCTGTCAATGTTATGCTGAATTCGTCTGACCAGAAATCCTTGTCTACATTCCATTTCACTGGTCCTCACTACATCTAGACTGAGCCTTATATTTAACTTTCCTGCTTTTCTGGCTTCCCTACCACGTTTTAACTTCCAACATTGCATTCTCCGGCTCGTAGACTGCTACCTTTTCGCTGGTTATTCAATATTTTTCTCTTGGTTACGTCCCCCTTAGTTGTTCCCTTACGGACATCCGAATGGGGAACTTACCAGGAATCTTTCGGCAATAAAGCTTATGTGTCTTTAATGCAGTGGTTTCTTTTCTTCTGCGTCCTTATTCTGTTTATTAGTGCTGATTCTTTCGCCTTTTACGGATAGAGTCCCATCCAAAGGGCACGAGGTTGCCCTGAACCTCTGTCTGCTCGGCCGCCGTCTTTGGCAAGGCTGTTGGTACACCGAGGTAACATACTGACGATTTTTCTTTCAAAATTTAAGCCGTAGCTGGGTTCGAACTCCGGTCCCAGGACGCTCTGTTAATAAAAGACGCCACCTTTTTTCTCTTTTTCTTCATATATCTTCGTCGTTTTTCTTCATCTGTTCTGTTGCATGACATCTCTCAAATTCCATCAATGACAACTTCACCCAGAAGGTTTTTTTTATTGCAGAGGATGAACGGTCTTCTCACCGAACACGCTGAGCTACCGTGTGGGCACCTCATAACCGCAGGTCCAACCAGGGAATAATTAACTTAGTATGACTGGAAAAAAATAAGAGCACCCTTGTTCGGGAATGCAAAGCAGTATTTTAATAGCAGCGAAACCTCTTCGGTTTACCGCTGGTGTTCAATACCGTTTTGCTTGCGCATTCTTGCAAAGGAGGTGACTAGTACTGTAGAAAATTAATGTTGCCCTGTTCATTCATTTATCAACATCATCTTAGCCTGCGTAATCCAAGATATATGGAACGTTTGTAGAGAGTTTGCAGCCCACAAATGAATGTAGACAACAGTTGTTAGCGGTTGATGCTTCAAACTAGGAGTAATGACGAGACCAGATACCAGCAGTTCCTAACGCCGAAATACTCAGTTTTAAAAATTTGTTTTTGACGTTACCTCCAGCTGTAGACACAGTGACATAGCCAGCGCAAACTTATCTTGTGGTGCGACTGTCTTGAAAAGTGTTAAACCTAGTTTACTCGACGACACTAGGTTGCGCAGAAAGACTCTACGGGCCACTGCGCAAGTTGGTTAAAGTAAGCACTTTTGACTTGTTGCGCCTTTGGCGATACTAGTTGCACGAGTGTTGAGATTAGGTGTGTCGGTATCGTGTAAACTAACTAAAATATGAAGCGGGGAAAGTAGAAAATGTTAGCATTTAGAGTATCTACATTATACGTAGGTATTTGCGGGATTTTAATGATGTTGACAACGATAACAGGCCGTCATACGCGAACTGAACATGGATGGGTTGACAATATTAGACCTGCACAGCAAAGTTCATTCATTTAAGAGCACATATACAAATGATGTAAGAAAAATACAGGCCAGCAAAGTATCTGCTTGTGGAAAACCCCTCCTCCACATGACTAAAATTCTGTGGTTCGAGGTGGCTGATTCTTTTTTGAGGAAAATAGTTGCAGAAAATATGAAAATCTTAATAGTTTATTCAGTATTCTTTTAGGACTTTAAAACGTCACAGCAGTGGTTATTACTCAAAAATTGTAGTACAGAGAAATAAAGCAACTTCTAGAGTTTCCACTACAATTCCTTTCAGTGGGGTCGCGGAGCAACTGAGCTGACGTCTTTTCTTTGTCCAATCACGAATCCAAACATGTTTCACATGTTGTTGTTTTTTTTAATCTTTTGTCTTATGCAGCATTTTCACGCAAACGAGCATTAACTCCACCACAGCTTTTACAACTGCCATAACTTTCATTTTACATACGACTACGGCTCTCACAAAATGGCGAAACTGAAGAGTACACTGGTGGCGCCGCATCTGCAGACATGAACGAAACTACTGCGTGCAACTTGTTTCGCATAGCGAATGGAGCACCACGGTGTCGTCGTGTAAACTAGGCTTTAGAAGGGACTCACTTCAGTCTATCAAAAACAGAAAGCAATTTCTTTCGCTACTGTGTCAGTGATGCTGTTAATGATAGTAACGGCAAAATGGCATATTTTCAGAATGCTTAAATAATTCAGTCAACGGACAAACAGTTAACAAATAGTTAAAATTCCTTTCAAACTGATAAGAGAGCAACAATTAGCTGTCGTTACTTTTCTAGCTTTATTAAAGCAGATGCAGATTTCGACTTGTAACTAGCCACTGCCAATGCTAAAAATACAAGAAATACATAGTCAGGGCATAGCTTAAAAAAATTACAACTCATAACGTAACGTATGTAACGTACTCTTGTACATTAAATTAGAAACCAGTATTTCAAAGTTTTTATACCGGCTCTAGTAAGTCTACACCTGTTTCTCGGGCTCCTGTCACAGTTCATCCAAGACTGCGGTGTGATGAATGCAGGCTTGGAGAGGACACATCGGTTGGCTATAAGGCGCCCTCTAAATGAGCTACTTAATATGTAACCTTTATAGTAAAGCAGTTACGTTCTCCAATAAAATTGAAAATTTTTATAGGAGTAAAATAAAATAAGAGTTATTGACATTGCTGTATTGACTTACTGAGACTCTTGACACTTAACATTAGAGTATGTAAAAAGTACCAGGTTCACTCATTGCGAGCCAATTGTTTGGTTAATCTTTAAAAAGCGTAGGTAACGTCAGTTTCATAAAACTTTAATGAAATGTTTACAACGCTGAGGTGTCTGCTGTAAGTCACAACAGACATGACGTACCGCCTAGTGGTTTATAAATATTTTATGAAAGAAATCTTCCTGATGGAAGGTAATTTGATGAAATGATGAAATGGGAGAGAGAACATTACACTGGAGGCCAGAATCGTCAGGAAAGTGATGGCGCTACCCTGGTATGCGTGGTGGGTCGTAGCTCGACTGGGGTGTGCGCGTTTCACGTCTCTGAAGCAGCAGCTCGCAATTTCCCCCGCAGTGGCAGCCCAGCCTCATCCCGGCTCAGCTAACGCCTCGCTGCAAACACACGCTGTGACCGCGAAACTGCGCTCTCCGTCCTCCGACTGCTCCGGGCGGACGTGCGGCGAATACAGTGCGCAAGTAGCAACACTCCAACACCCACTTCTGCATCCACTGGAATCTGTTCATTTGCACGTATCCAGTTAGCAAGACGTTCCAAGCTAGAGCACTTCACGTTGCCTATAACTGGCTGCTAGATTCCATCACGTCGTATTTCGTACTCCACTGTTATTCTTGTGTTTATCTCGTCCTGCCCTCTGATTACATTAGCAAAACTGTTCCAGTTCACATCTTGTTGGTAATTTGATTGCAAATCGTATCTATGTCAACTGACTCGTAAGCCGAAGTGTTTAGTACAGGAAGAATCAGCTGTTAATTTAGGAGCCGCTATACTACGTTTACGTTTACGGCGAACGTCAAGCTGTGAATTTCTAATTTACTGAGCCACATAGCTGGTGGTAAGCAATTCGAATAATAATATGACACCTATGGCAGTGAAGGTCAATAAATGGTGCTGTGTGATTTGTGTCGATATGGATGACACACAGCTGTAACAAAAAAGCAAAGTACCCTAGTATCGTCAGGTAGGAATACTGAATAGTAGGTCTGAGATTAACAAGTCACTCTTATTTTAGTTTACCTATTTTAGGTCATTTATTTGTTTCTAGTGATATCTGACACTGGGTTAACAAAATATTATTGATATTTATTTACAGTAACGAAATAAAGTACGCGTTCTCTTCATGCCCTCACAAAGTCGTATATTATGGCTATTTTCAAGAGATGACAATTGGAATATTATATTAATCTAACATACTACAAGCATTTTACAATCTTTGCGTTATCTATAAACGGCAACACTATTGATCTCCTTCTCTGTAATGGTGCTTAAAGAAACTTTAGTTATATCTCACTGTTCGGCAGTTCCACCATTTTTCTAGACCTATTTTGTTGCCTACATAGTCCGTAGTCCAACTGTTTTATGATCCTATGTATAGCTTTAGTTGCCATCGGACCGACATTTTCGGCCATAGTGCTTGAGTACATTAGCACATTTCTGGAGAATACCATGACGAGAAAACAAAGAGTTGTGAAACTGATTAATTTGTCGCTTAGCATTGACGATAATACAACAAATGTGATAGCTTTGTCGTGAGTAATAGCGAATTACTGAAGATTCCAGTTACCTAACAAATGATGCATGTACCAAAAACAAGCTAAACTGCAAGATGACTTACAAAAAATTTCTGTAATGAAAAGACAACTAATCTTCAATTTAGAAGATGTAAGAAGTTAAGTTACCTTGTATTTCTGAAGGAATTTTAAATGGGCTTCACGCTCCAGTTATTTGCGCTCCTGAGGAATCTCTTCAGTACCTTGTGGGAAATTTGGGAGGCGATGCCACTTGCAGGAATCAGAGTTCCTTAATACAAAGCAAATGACCACGTCTATAATTTTTACTTCTAGCATCTTGTATCGAAAACTCTGTAATACTATATGTTCAGTTGTATAGACTTCCCCAGAGATGAACGATGCATGAGTTTGATCATTATAGTAATGTGACTTGCAATAACTGATTAAGTTCAGGTTCAAGCGAGAACGGCGGATGAGCAAGAGACGCAGAGATGACCCATATTTACCAATATTCAATCGAAGGAAAAAAACCAGGATCCCCTCAAAAGAAAAACTCTTCCCTCCAAGAAAATCAGCCGAAAACAGGGCACTGCTGTGTGCAGAGAACTTCACGAAGGATGAAAGCACACCGACAAAACAGTCACCACAAGGAATCTTCACTCTACCCTGGATAGTGGCCTCACTTCGACAAGCAAGAGAGTCCACGAGATTCTTCATGTTTCCCAATCCAGTTTCAGTCACTCGTTCATGATTAGATTGCGTAGACCACAAGTAACACAAAACACTTTTCTTCTGAAAGCAGTGTGATTATATTCAGGAATTGCAGTATACAACATTATTCCCCACTCTTTTGGCGCTAATTCCTTATCAACATAATCTCCGTTCAATGCGAGAGCGTTACGCCACGTTACTGGGAGTGCCTGTACGCCTGCGTGCAATGGTGGCTGCTGTACAAGAGCATAACAGCACGTGAACACCCTAACTATTGGCACGTTGCAGATTTACTATTTATCTTTGAATGCTGTTCAACGGAACATAGATGCGGCGATTATAAATATACAGTATCTACATCTATCGCACTGTGCTACATTGCTACTTGAGACGGTCGGCGGAATGGAATGGGGCTGCAAATGCGTTTGCTCGCTGGCTCTCTTCGATGATCTTGGATGATCACCTAGCACTTCTACTACCAGACGTGTGTACTTAACACCTGTTAAGGTGCGTAAATAAAATACTCTCTGTGCTGTTACCTGTCAAGTACAAATGTTAACCAGGATAGAGTCTAGGAGGATTATGCCAAATGACGTATAGAATGAGTGTGTTTAGTTCTTTAAAATTCACAAGTTTTTATTCGTAACTAATTGCAGTTCGCTGGTGGTATCTTCGAAATAGTTACGTGCCGTTTTAAATATTGCTCGAACTCCAAATAGCAATAATGAACTGCTATAAATTTTAATGAAAGCTGTTGAATGTTGAAGAACGTAAATTGACAACGATGAGTTCGCTAAAACACGGCGCAATCCCGAAGATCTAAAGTTTACTCGACACTAGCGCGAATTCCTAAGTGTCAGATGCCACAAAATTATTCAAACTCCTGACTGGTTTAAACAGAGTTAAAGTCCAGTGGCGCTGTTACAGAATCAATCACCTACACGAAGTGCAAACAATTAGAGTCCAACTTGACCGTACGTGAAAGTAGATCCCGTTGGTATCCCAAAATACAATTCAGAATGCTCACATATAGAGCCCCAGCTCCAATGGAAAGAGAGTCCCATAGCTATGATCATGCAGGGAAGTCCCGTTTGCTTGCAAAAATAATCACCAAAAGACACAACGCATGAAAAACACAGGTCTCTACTCTGTTCCACACCGAAAACATCTTAAGCCCGGATTCGTAGTGTATAATTCTATCTTGAGTTTTGCGTGCAAATGCGGAATTCCGCTTCCTTCACAGTAAACAATCAATTTCAAACGCAAAATCTCGTTTGCAGAAATGATTAATCCGTTCAGAACTAGGAAGGAAAATTTTTCTTTTTAAATGATTTTTTAATGGTTTTGGACGCAAGAGTTATACAAAAATATGTACTCATTCCAAAACATACTTTGTACACTTGGCTTCATTTTATGGACTAAAATAATTAATTACCAAATATTTTCTATCGTAATAAATAGTGAAATAATCACTCAATAATTAACATGCTAATAACAACAGCAATATTCTGTTTTACAGTGGAATATTGTAAACCAACCACATCCGTGTATTCTGGAGGTCACGAACTGCTTGCATTGCTACATTGCCTTGCTGATATTTTCATAGCGGTGCCCAATAGTTGAAATCACTTGTGCATGATGATAATGTGTGCGTCAGGTTTCCATTGGGAAAAAAATACTTTTGTTGCAGGTACAACACAGTGACAACTAATCTACACAACTGTAACCAGGGCGTCTGAAAGTGGTAAATTCAAGTAGTAATGTCTACTTACATGGTCACTTGACTAGATGTACAAGAAACCCACTAAACTAGTGCACTATCCTGTTGGTAATACAAATGAGTTAACGTGCGATAAAATCGAAAACTTAATATTCAGAAACCCACAAAATGGGTTTTTAAATCAGTATAACTACAACATATACTAACGTCTGATCTAATTATACTATATAGTGAGTGAACTGTCGTATCTGAGAAATGTTCTGTCATCTAGCGGGATTTATGCCAAGCGAACAGGGACAAAAGCCGTCTGCAGTGTGCGACCACCTGGTGACACTGACGTAAACTTGAAGGTGAGTAGTGGGGGCTAGCTGACACGCCATAAACAGTGCACATTGTAGGTCAAATCCGCATGTATTTAACACATAAGGCAATTACGCCATGCTAGTTGCGCATCTTCAGCTCCTCAAAACGTGCGCAACTGAAGATGCGCTCGCGACCGTGATGCCAAGTTTCACGGGATCTAGAGGAGTATATGACACGACAGTCATTTGTTCTCATTTCGAGAGAGAAGTGCTTAAAGGACGCACGGCGACAGGGTGGGGCCGGCTCAGCCAGGCAGCGTGCGAGGGCGGTCAGCGGCCGGTCGCTCCACGAGGACCTGTCAGTTCCAAATGGCTGGTGGTTACGTGACGTCACGCGGGTTTACTCTGTTCCAGCGCACAGCTTTAAGACGATGTTTTATTCACGTTTGTATGGATTACATGCAAACGCTAATTAGAACGGCAAAGTACATTACAGCAAATGAAAGAAGAGTTTCACACAAATCAGCCAAGATGCCGATACGATTTATACGAATTTTATAACAAAAGATATTTTATGGAAAAATCTGCAATATGTGCAGGTTGCTGAATAATTTATACTTTTCGAACCAATACAGGTACAGAGCAGATTGACTGCTCATTTTAAAGGTCTCACTGAAACGCAACAACTGACATGTTTGAATAATTTGTAGCATTAATATTTCACTGGTAAAACACCGATTTTATTGATTTGTTGCTAATAATTGATTAAAACAAATAATACAATACAGATACATGGACAGCAAGGCAGTGTATTAAGCATGTGTCACTATATGCATTTCAACATCATTAGTTTGTGATATTTGTAATTATTATGATATATTGTCTTTGTTCATTAATAATTTTTGCATAGTTTTACCCATGTTTGTTTGATCTTTCTATGTACACAAATTCTGATAAGTGCATAAAAAAAGAGCACTTCAAATCCGTACGGAAAGTGGCGCCTTACAAAGAACTGTGATGTTATTTAGAGGCAGAAATGGACAAAAACTATTTTCACACTCAGAAAAGAAAATAGTAAAACATTAAAATATTAATTCTGAGCAAACTGTTGCAGCTACAAATTCGTGTAATGCTTCTTTTTATGAGAATTTGAGCTCGCATATAAGGGCACAAACAGGCTAAGATTGCTCTTCTGTGTAAAAAGTTATGCAAAGAAGTGGTGATCAATGGAAAGCAGTTACGTGACATAGCTTGGGGAATTTCGGATCGAGGATATTTAAGCGGAACTCCAGGACAGAGTTCCAGGACAGAGTTCCAGGACAGAGTTCTGCGCGCATTTGTCGACGCCGGACCTGTGTTACTCGACCCGACACTTTGGTGATTTTTTGCCGCATTCTTGTGCATTGTCAACATGAACTCTGTTGAATCTATTTTAAGCACTAACAGAGAAGTAAATTGCTATGAAAAGTTAGTAAAGTTAGTCGAAAAGAATTAAGGCCTCCCTCACCAGATCCGCTGATTGAGAAAGTGAAGAAATCAAATAAGTGTGACTATAAGCGAACCATCCAGGGATTACTTTCCTGCAGGTGAACGCCCGCCCACACGCGGAGAGAGTTTCTACTGCTTATCTTCGTGCTTGCCAGCCCTCTCTCGGCCAGCAACGTCGCCGGATCTATCCCCAATTGAGAACGTTTGGAGCATTATGAGCAGTGCCCTGCAACCAGCTAGGGATTTTGGTGATCTACCGCGCCAGTTGAACATAATTTGGCACGATATACTTCCGGAGGACACCCAACAACTCTGTCTCTCAGTGCCAAACCTAATAACTTCGCACAAGGGCCAGAAGTCGACCAACACGTTGTTGACTTGCTCAATTTGTGAAGCTCTTTCTCTTGAATAAAACATCCAATTTTTTTGTCTGTAGATGTACATGACACACATCGATCTTCGTCCCATTCGGATAATTTCTTCCTAGTGTATAGCTTTCTTTTCTTTCATTGGCAGAGTATGTAATTTCTCTCAGTTGCAGTGACTGTAACACGTTAATGCATTTATTATCGTACAAATTTTTCGTCAGTCACCAAATTTGGCAGGTCACTGCAGTGTTCAGCATCATGCCAGGCCAAAGTCGAATCATTTGTGATACGTATGAATAAATATACATTAAAACAGCATTTGGTGGTTACATGAAGCCATTTTACATGAAGCGTTTTCCACGGCACGATGTAGCACAGAGACCTCTCACGATGTTAGTCTGATAGCTCAAGTCTTGGCTGTTTTCATTAGACGTTCTGATGCTTACCGTTCTCTTCGGTAGATCTTTGCATCTGTAGTAGCAGCTGTTTAAGAAGATCTGCTTCATAGCCTGACTGATAGATACTAATATGACATCAGACAATACTGTATCTGTTAAATTGTTGCACCATTCACATCGCCGTCCGCTTGTGACGGAGCGGTTCTAGATGCTTCAGTCCGGAACCGCGCTGCTGCTACGGTCGCAGGTTCGAATCTTGCCTCGGGGGTGGATGGGTGTGATCCCCTTAGGTTATTTAGGTTTAAGTAGTTCTAAGTCTAGGGGACTGATGACCTGATGTTAAGTCCCATAGTGCTTAGAGCCATTTGAACCATTCGCATCCTTCCTTACGTTACCTGTTCTGACTCTTCCATGTCCGAATTTTCCCAACAGAGACTGAATTTACTTTATCCTGAAACGTATAAATAGAGGTAAAGGGACGAAGGAGGACAGGTTTGGGCCCACGTAACATCATATGTAATTTCCTGTTGCTATCTTATAAATACCTCTGAAACAGGTAGGCCTTTGACAATAACAATTTCAGTTAATTACAACACAGATTGAGTAAGAAATCAGATCTCAATAATAGGGCAATTAATAAAATTTCAGGTAACCCAAATAATTAAATAGCTCTTAATTTAATTAAAAGGGACCTGGCCGGCCTTAATAACAGTTTCAGGTAAGTAAAATTACCAAATAGAAAACAGGCAGGTCTTGTTTAATGATAACTTCAATTAAGAAACATTTACCAAATGCAAAACAGATAGGCCTTTCAATGACAAGAGCTTCAGTTAAGCAAATAAGCAAAATTACCTAATGCAAAACAGGCAGGCCTTCAGTACCGGTAACAGCCAAGACGTCAAACTCCAAAACTTAGCTGGAGTTTACGAATCGAAGTTGAAGCTTGCCAGTTCTAAAGGGAGCCCAAAATTCAGCACAGCCTAAATGGCTTCAACCTTGTCATTGGTGTGTCACGTTCCAGAGCTGGCTGGCCAGGCTACGCACGAACATGACACGAAGTCGGCCACGGATTCAAATCGGCCCACAAATATGCCCGTCAACCACTCGCCGGACTTCATGTCCAAATTTCCTGTGCAAGAGTTCGCCTTAGTCGCCTGGCGAACATCTGAAACCGTCCTCCTCACTCTGTTACTACTCGTCATCTCGCCACTCCACAACATGCCCCGTCCCCCATCAACAACCTCGGGCACAGATCTTAATGGTCTCAAACCAGATGGACATCACACGACAGATCGAGCTAGTGGCGCCAGGAATTCGGAAGGCGACGCCAACAACCCCACCACAGCTCAAACCCCTTGATTGTTCCTTTACATGTTGTAGAACAATGACCGCTACCAATCACAACAGAAGATGATTTTATTTCATACACGACTGGTTTGGGTTTGTGTCCACCTTCAGGTGGGTTACATTCATGTACATGTCAGTTTGACATAAGTTTTCATTACACAACTACTGAGTAGAAGGATTTGTCATTCAGAGATTCTTTTAATATGTTTTTTAATGTTGATTAGCTAGCTGTCAGACTTTTAATGCTATTTGGCAAATGACCAAAGATTTATGTGGCAGCATAATTCACCCCCTTCTGTGCCAAAGTCAGATTTAATATAGAATAGTGAAGATAATCCTTTCTTCTAGTGTTGTAGATAAGCACTTCGATATTATTTCTGAAGTGGGATGGGCTATTAATAATAAATTTCATAAGTGAATATATGTATTGCGAAGGTACAATGAATATCCCGAGTTCCGTAAACAAATGTGTGCAAGGTGATCTTGGGTGGGCTCCAGCTATTATTGTGACTACACGCTTGCGAATAAACAGTTGATTCGAAACTAGTCACCAAAAAATATGTATCCCGCAGCTGTGATAGATCTGCATACACTCTTCATAAATACTTAGTGTCATTCAACGTCAACGCGTGGTTTGCAGTGTGCTGACTGCAACTGCTCAACACTCCAACAACGTCACTTGCACATCCGCTGGTACGCGTTTCCCTCAAACAACAGATGTGACGAACTGCGGTCTTCTCCCCCGTCACCTCAGTACACATCAACCTTTACCGAGTTTCTTCTTTCATCATATAACTTTCTGCTACTACTGGCGAGCAGTACCAGCAGTAACGGCAGTCCACGAAACACGGATAGGGTCCCTCGGTCTAGAGACAGCAGTGCCACTATTGAGATCCAAAATTTTGCCAGTACTGACGTACGGCATGGAAATAATCGAAGCACATACCTCAGCGAAAAATCTAATGTCACTGGAAAACCCATACAAAGAAAGCGATCGGAGTTTCCAAAACTACAAGACCCAGACTCGTATACCTGCCGGCGAGGGAATCCTTCCTCATTCAGTACCTACGAACAAACCTGATGCTACCCAACACCAGCGCTTCGGAATGTCTACGAAACACATTGCAGGATAAAACGGAAGACATGCCACCAGAATTTTACAGCACAGGCGCCATGATTGACCGAACATGCACAAAGGAAAATTCGAAATGAGACACGCTACCACCAGAATGGCAGTCCCTGGTTTCCATCCATCTTATTTACAAAAACACATCAGAGCATGAAACAAACGCAATGTATGCTAGGGTAAACTGTGTCATCGAATGTGCAAACCGTACCATACAGAACTCTATACCAAAAGTACACGGTCAATAAGTAAATGTGAAAACCAAGATATGTAAAATTCCTAATGTCTTATGTGGCTGTTTGGCTGCAGTATTATTATTAGTCAGTTCCGTACGTCAGTCCTTGATCTTGTTCTTTGTTTCATCAGTATTCAATTAAAATTTAAGAAAATGTCCTTAAACTCCAGGAAACTTGTAATACATTAGAGACGGAACAAGTTTTCTACCGCACTTTTATCAAAGGAGCTATCCCGATATTAGCCAGAAGCGATTTTCATTAAGTATGGACAACCGAAAAATTTGTTTTGTAAATAAAAAACGCCTTCTCTTGCTGCACTGCATCCCACTGATATTGCCGTAAAATAAAGAAAGGTGAAATGCGTCTAGGAGAAATAAAACACAGTGCAGCAAGGAAAGGCGTTTTTTTATCTAGAAAACAAATATTTCTATGCTTGCTGCGAAGGAAGGCCAAGCAAACAAACGCTTTATAGATATCAGAATGAGATTTTCACTCTGCAGCGGAGTGTGCGCTGACATGAAACTTTCTGGCAGATTAAAACTGTGTGCTGGATCGAGACTCGAACGCGGGACCTTTGCCTTTCGTTGGCAAGCGCTCTACCAACTGACCTACTCAAGCACGAATCACGCCCCGTCCTCACAGCTTTACTTTCGCCTTTCTTCCAGGAGTGCTAGTTCAGCAAGGATCACAGGAGAGCTTCTGTGATGTTTGGAAAGTAGGAGACGAAGTACTGGCGGAAGTAAAGCTGTGAGGACAGGGCGTTAGTCGTGCTTGGGTAGCTCAGTTGGTAGAGCACTAGCCCGCTTTATAGATAGCCGAACTCAGGATACTTGACGGTTACAAGAATCTTGCTCCCCCCAAGGCACCTCCAAAACCTTAACACCAAGTGCAAAATAGATCTGCTTACCTGCTATTTTCACATTTTCTGAAATAGAGCCATTGTTTCCTGTACCTCTAAATTTTATTATTAGCCTTTTTTAAAAAAAATCTAACTAACAGTTTGGACGCTTCTTATCTCAAAAGTTTCACTCTTTTGTTTGTTGGATATTTCAAGCTACTGTACAGCTCTTCCCCCTTGCACAACCACCCCCCTGCACAAACATAAAGTTTCAACAATCTGGCCTAAATCTGCATAGTTATAGCCTCGCTCAGGGTTCAACAAATATATCTCAAGAGGAACTTTCAGGATCTAACTAAGGATAATGCTCAACTTCAAACTAGTCTGCATATCATTACGATAGTAATGATAGCATCGCAGGTGTATCGGAAAATGCAACCGGGTAGATATTGTCCTGTATTGTCCATGAATCGCTAACGTTGCCAATAACTTTGATTTAGAAACTTGTTTCCGTTAATGAAGAGTAGTTCTCACATTAGCGCAAATAAATATTTAAGAGCAAATAAAGGCTGAAGCGGAAGAAATAACGAGGAAGAGGAGCGGGAACTATCGTTAAGTTTCTCACAAGGATTTAATAAGGTGACGTTTCTTGTGAAGTTAACCTCCTGCAGTACAGAAGTGGATCATCACGGATGTCTTGCTTGTTATCCGTCATACATCTAACAGCGATACTAAGAATGGAAGGGTAAGGAGAAGGCAGGTAACATCTTCGTGTAATGTAACTTGTCCTAATGCCACAAAACAGCGCTGATTTGTCGTGTTTGCTCGTTATTCGTCCAATTAAAGGATCCTGACTATGGTCAAAGTAGTATATAAAACAGTATATAAAACATTGGTTATTGGTAATTTAATGAATAGAAAAATCAGAGAAATTAGAGTTCATCTGGGGATACGTCCATGTCGGTCTTCCCACACGCCATTGAATGATAGGATACCGAAGAGGGGAAATGAAAGTGGTATCGGAAGTGCCCTCCACCACACACCGAAAATGGCTTGCGGAATGTTGATGTAACTATAGACGTCAAGTTTACGTTAATGTAGATGTATATATAGATGTATGTTGGGTGGTACTGTCATTTTTGTATATGCGTTTTTATGATAGCGTAAACGATAAAAAATCATAAGTTACGGTGTGAACGCACTTGGCCATTTACAAGACCCTCAATTTTAAATGAATGGTCTTTTAACCAACATCTCTTTTAAGACTACGTCGGGGAGTTTACTCTTAAACACCTTGAACTGTAAAGGTGTAGAAATTATCAGAAAAATCTAGAAAACTAGTAGCGGGTGGGCGCACGCCACCACTCTGCACATTTCCCTCACCCCCCCCCCCCCCTCTCTCCCCTCACCCCGAGGACGGAATTGGTGCCTACATCTGTCCACATCTAGTGTTATCACATGTGGGTGTGTGAGAACGTTTTCAAAATATTACGTATCATGTATCTGAGGAGGGACATGCACACCACCTTGGTATTTACGTATTCGGTTGTGGAAACCGCCTGAAAACCCCATGCAGGCTGGCCGGCACGTCCATCCATAGTCTTTAACCCGTCGGGATCTGGGACCGGTGCGCCTTCCCGTGTTCCGGAAGCGGACGTTTCAAAGTGCTCGGCTGTCCGCTCTGGTCTGAAATTTTAGTTATTGTTTCGTACTAAAATAAAATGTCCACCTTGAATTATTTCCAAAGACTGCACAAGCCTTTCCGAGAGATCCATGAATACGTATAGTGTAATGAAAAAAAAATAATTTACCTCTCAGTGAAATCCATTTTCGGATCTCTGCCGCCATACTGGGAACTCCAAGTGCTTTCGATTGGCCTCTATCTACCTCCCCAGAAATTCCCACTTCGTCAGAAACGAAATACACATCCACACTTGACCCAGGCTCCTCAGACGTATTCCAAGTTGTCGGAGACGCGATTACTCCACAAAGTCTTTTCAGTGTTGGTAATTTTGGTTATGCTTTGGACCCACATAATGTGACATAAAAAATTGATCACTTTTTTGGTTTAAGATCCACTGCGCAAGTATCATTTACGATATTTCTTAGACATTGTGTAATAAAATTGTGGTGTCACCGCCAGACACCAAACTTGCTAGGTGATAGCCTAGGTCCGGTAGTATACTTCGGACCCGCGTGTCGCCACTATCAGTGATTGCAGACGGAGCGCCGCTACACGGCAGGTCTAGAGAGACTTCCTAGCACTCGCCCAGTTGTACAACCGACTTTGCTAGCGATCGTTCACTGCCTACTTACGTTCCCATTTGCCGAGAAGATAGTTTAGCATAGCCTTCAGCTACGTCATTTGCTACGACCTAGCAAGGCGCCATTATCAGTTACTATTGATGTTGTGAATCATGTACCGTTAAGACCGACGTTAATCATTAATAGATTAAAGTTAAGTATTTTACCAGCTACGTCCGTTTTTCTGAAGTCTGATTTCCTTGTCCTGTTCCAGACTTCACGCCAGCCTGCGTGAGCTAAAACGCGTGCCTTTCGGCCTCCTCTAGTAACACGGTGTTGGCTCTCCTGCCAACCACAACAAAAATCCAGATTGCTGCTGTACTAGTTTACATAGGACAAACAGGACGCAACTTCCGTATAATATACCGAGAGCACACCACAATTAGCGAAAATAATCGATCTGTATTCTTCAACCACTCAAAGAACGGTAACGATAATGCAGAACGAACAGGGTTACCAACGAAAATTTCACACATACGAGACAACGAACCTACTTGAAGAGAAAGCTCTACGTATACACAATATAGCACCCTGAAGACATTTTAAATGAACAAAAAGTATTTAAATTTAAAAATTTCATACAAAATTTCATTTAATTCCTAATCAAAGATAACGGATCGACACAAACAATTACCCATGCACACATCGATTACAAAAATGATAAAGTCAACTCACATAACAACTGTAACCATACAGCGTCTCTGACCAATTGTCACAATAGTCAATCTGTTAAATTTGTCGACAAAACGTCAAATTATAAAAATCACAACAAACAACGATTAACAACAGCAATAAACGATAAACAGCATATAGCGTTAAAATTCTAAATCTGCACCACGTTATAATACAATATAGAGTGAGAGCGATCTCGGATGACATAAGGACGTAAGTATCCAATATGTATATCTGAAAATAGGATTAATCAAAATTGTAACAAAATAAAAAAATATAATGTAAATTTCGCAGATGGCCTGAAGACGGAAATGAGCCGAAATGGACCCATCACAATAAAAACATTAAACTATTATAGCAGCAATGGTTCAAACGGCTCTGAGCACTATGGAACTTGACATCTGAGGTCATCAGTCCCCTAGAACTTAGAACTATTTAAACCTAACTAACCTAAGAACATCACACACATACATGCCCGAGGCAGGATTCGAACCTGTGACCGTAGCGGTCTCGTGGATCCAGACTGAAGCGCCTAGAACCGCTCGACCACAACGGCCAGCATATAGCAGCAATCAGGATTTCATTACATAATCTCTTTTTTTAGTTGTGAGAAATGCATTTCGGCTCAGAACGAGCTCTAATACATACAGTTGCAAAGAAAACAAGTTTGTTTCATCGGATCAGACAGTTTGTCTCTGAAATGTGATATAATGTATGGACACGTGTCGAATCCGCTGTGTAAAACAATGTTGCTTCACTTTGTCATGCCCAGTTTCTTATATCTAGCAGCCACTAATGTCGGGTCGGAACAATATTAGCAAAACCTCGCATCCTTCCTCTTTAAACAGGACTGCGCAATGTGTAGTTGAGCCAAGTTATTGAGAAAACGGTACTTAGATAGACACTGTCACACATGTGTATCCAATTGTCGACCCTCCGCACCCCACCTCGACTCCTGGAATAATATTAGCAAAACCTTGCATCCTTGCTCTTTAAATATGGCCACGCAATATGTAGTTCGAGCCAAGTTTTTGGGAAAACGGTGTTTAGATAGAAACTGTCGCACATGTGGATCCAATCGTCCACCCAATCCCCCCACCCCTTCCCAACCCACTCCGACCCCCCCCCCCCCCCTCACCAAAACAAAGCTTAACCTGCATTTGGTTCATGTTGTGTGTCGCTTCTCTTCACGTCACTCAATGGGCTTTCCTACGTACCGTTTTTTAGCAGATGATACGTCTGTAATCGGTCCGCTCACAGGACTCTTCAGATTCATCAAGTGCCTCTAAATCTCCTTCCGATAATAACATATCGCACTTTTGACGATCTCACCATTGCCGCATTGCTAAAACTGTGCGTTACATGAAGTGCCGCAGCACTTGTCAACGTTGTGGAGCTAACTGAAATGATCGGATTAGTCGCTCCGTACGCCAAGAGCTCTGGCCGACAGCCCGCTTCGCTGGCAGCTGCAAATGTTAAAACGGAAAAAGAAAAAGGCAAGGCCAGAATAATGCAAAGGGCTGTCATGGAATTTCCAGAGAGCATAACTCCAGTCAGAGTCTATTTAGCGTCACTGGTGTAACTAAACTATGCTCTCTGCTACGCGTCTCACAATTGGTAGCCACTCAGGTGAATGAAATTAACCTCGATTGTTCGAGCAGTCAAAGAGTACAGTATAACAGCTGAGCTGTGTTTCGCCATTTGACTCCCTGCTCATCAAATACGTGTTACAACTCTCTCCAGTCATTTGACTGAAAATACAATACACACGTATAATGCAAGGTGCGGGTATAAAATAACGGGACTGGAGCTGTCACAGAGTAATAACGCATGTGCTACGGATGAACGATCAATGGCTGTGAAGTGTAAAGCCTTCTCAGTCGAATGCAGCATCTCTGGTGTCTGTACGTAAATCAGTGTGACTGCGGCCTTCGTTTATGTGAGAGATGTTATTTTGTTTTGCCGGGAAAATTATGAGTGTAATAATAGAGCAACGAAATGTCGTGATGTTTCGCATGAAACTTGGAAAAACTGTTATTCAGACCTATCTTTTACTAAAAGAAGTGGATAGCGAGAATGTTTACCACTTACGAGAGGTTTTTAGTGATTCAGACATTTCCAAGATGGCCGAAAAAGCGCTGAAGGTGACTCAAGTCCAGGACGCTTTTCTACATAAAAAGCGGGGATGAAATTATCGAAAAAGTAGGTAATTCGGTTGAATATTCGATCGAGTTCTGAAGCTGGAGGAACTGACAAAGAATACGTTTCACATAACCAGTTTAACATGAGAAAAGTGTGTGAGAAAGTAGTGTCAAAGGTTCTCAAGCTCGAATAAAAAGAATGTCGTCAAAACATTTGGTCTTACACTCTGAATACCATTGAAAATTATCCTAATTTCTAGGAAAGAGTGATAACATCTTATGTGATTGTTCAGTCTTGATCCAGAAACAAAGTGTGTGCGAAAGTAGTGTCAAAGGTTCTCAAGCTCGAATAAAAAGAATGTCGTGAAAACATTTGGTCTTACACTCTGAATACCATTGAAAATTATCCTAATTTCTAGGAAAGAGTGATAACATCTTATGTGATTTTTCAGTCTTGATCCAGAAACAAAGCGCCAATCCACGCACTGGAAGCGGCCAACTTCACCGACAGCGAAGATAGCTCTATTGAGCAAATCAAGATTCAAAGCGATGATTGGTTTTTTTCGATATTCATGAAGAAGGCCAAACTATTAGTCTTTATTACATTGAGGTTCCTGCTCAGCTCCATGAGAAAATAAGAAAAAAATACCTCATGGGTTCTGCATCAAGAAAACGTATGGATCATACTGCATCGTCTCTTAAGTAGTTTCTAGCGAAGTACAGCATCCCAGTATTACCAGGTGTAGAAGTATGAAACCGGAATTTCATTGCAATAATTACACCTGTGTTGTTTGACAAGGCAATTCTCCATTGTGGTAGTAAGATTTGATCAACTGGCACCCTTATAAAGAGTATACCTACCCAGAGGGTCTCATGGAGTCCAGAATCGGGCCACTGTCACATCTAGTCATTGAGCGCCCATAGGCTCCTTCCCTGTGTACATCAAGATGCCAAATAAACCTGGGTATTGCACGATGTGACTATACAGCCAAATGAACCCCCACAATGAGACTCTATCTGGTACAGATAACGCTGTCTGATAAGGGCGACCATTACTGGAACTACTCCGTGTCCGACTCTGTTCATTCGCTTGATATACCAGCTAGCCCTGGTAACAGCACTAAATGCGAACAACGCTGGTCGCTATTCTGTCACAGAGAATTGCAAATCTGATCCTTCATGTGCCCACCGATGATTTATACGTGTACAAAGCTACATTGACATTGATTATGTTTTCTAAGTGTTACATACTTACTTTTGTCTGACAGCTCAACTGGTGGACAATAGATGCCGCTGTTAAAATGACATGTAACTCCCAACAGTTTTGGTTTATACGAATTATACAAATTATCGGAAAGAACAAAAATATCATCAGCTATGACAAGATTACCACAGAGGGGAAAACTGCCAAAGACACACACAAAAATCTGAAGTGACACAATGCAATGGTTATAAGATCAGAAAAGGGAATAACTTTGGTTGTTGTCTATGAGAAGGACTGTACTGAAAAAACACAATTTCATAACAGAAAACGAAATAACAAAGCTAAAAAGTGACAACACCCGAAGATTACCCCAAGACATACAAAAACTACTAAAAACAACGAATCTACAATTTCGCGAACAGAAATAAAAAGAACAACAAACAAGAGCCCAAGGCACACGCACTCAGAAGTTTACCGAAGATTCTCAAGGCCGATACTCCTGTCAGGCCTGGAATTGAGTTCACAACTGCACCAGAGCATCATTTAGCCACGCACATGCATACGTTTGTACAAAAACACTACACTTATGCAAACTGCAGAATCTTAGGAAACAAATGGCGTAATCAGCAAATCAGTTTACAGAATACCCACCACAACAGACACTTTAATATCCTCATATTCACAACACCCTGTACCAAACAATCATGGTGCCTTCCATTCCACGGTACATTGTCTCACGTCGATACCAAAGTCAAAACAGAACTAGACACCATGAAATGTGTTACATCAAGCAATACCCCTAACTGACAACATTTTACACATAAATCAAAGATGAAAAATGTTACCCTACACGTATGCCCCTTCTGTAGCAACAGCCAAGTCTAAAACCAATTGGTATACTATCCCAAATTTAGGAAACATATGTGATGCATTAGCCAAAACATCAGAGGAAACCACAGCCAACATGCTAAAACAAAAATTAAAGCAAAACAAAGCCACACCAACGAGGGCAGACAAAGGGAAAATCACTGTGTTTATGAATGAAGAGGAATACATACATAAAACATAAATATTTCTGAAGGGCAACAACATCACCAAACTAACCAGTGACCCAACACAAGATGTCAGAAAAATATACAAGAAAGACTAAAAGTATCAAAAATACGTTCTCAAATGAATGCCACAAAAAATCCAAAGGAACCCACTCTAAAATCCCTACAGAAGTGATCTATCATACCACCTAGCCCCTCCTCAAGCACACACACACACACACACACACACAGCCAGGCGCGCGCGCATTACTAAAGGACGTATATACCTTTGAAAACAACAGAAACCTAGAAAAATCAATGGAACGAGTAGAGAGCATCAAGAACATAGACATACCAGATACGGCAAGCCTCCTATTATTTGATGTCACATCAATGTACACTTTTACTCAAATAAATTAAATAATAAACATCACTATACATAGATTAAAACAACAAGGAAACACACCAGTCTGACACATTAATGAAATAGCAGTCATGCTCGAGACCATAACAGCACAAAATTACTTTATGTCCAACAACGAATTTTATTCCCAACATGAAGGGCTGTCACTGGTGTGTTGCCTCCTGGCCCACATATTCTTGAACAACCTAGAGGAAAAGATCTTCACACACATAATAAGACCAAAACATACAAAGTCATATACTGGTAACATTATGTTGATGCCTGATTGATGAATCACATACGCACACACATATATATAGGGTGAGTCACCCAACGTTACCGCTGGATATATTTCGTAAACCACCTCAAATACTGACGAACCGATTTCACAGACCGAACGTGAGGAGAGGGGTTAGTGTAATTGTTTACTACAAACCATACAAAAATGCACGGAAGTATGTTTTTTAACACAAACCTACGTTTTTTTAAATGGAGCCACGTTAGTTTTGTTAGCACATCTGAACATATAAACAAATACGTAATCAGTGCCGTTTGTTGCATTGTAGAATATTAATTACATCCGGAGATATCGTAACCTAAAGTTGACGCTTGAAACCTTCGACGTTCAGTTGCGTGTTGTAACAAACACGGGCCACGGTCGGCGAGCAGCATTTTCTGGGACATGTTTACGATGACGACCGTGTATACGAGTGTGACTGTAGTGCACTGTTGTGGTTTGGTCTAGCTGTCGCAGTGTCCGCATGTAGCGCTTGCTGCTATTGTTATTTTGCATTCGTCTCCTCACGCAGACCAACTGTAGTAGACCGTGTTACCAGACGTCTGTGATAATGTAGTGTTGTAGGAACTGTGACCATGGTGTATTCGAACCCTGAAAAGGCGGAGATGATACTCATCTATGGCGAGTGTCGACGAAATGCTGCTGAAGCCTGCAGGGTGTATGCAGAACGGTACCCGGACAGAGAGCATCCAACGTGCCGCACATTGCAAAACATCTACCGCAAACTGTATGCAACAGGTATGGTCGTAGCACGCAAACGGGTCCGTAACAGGCCCGTCACAGGAGAAGCGGGTGCAGCTGGTGTGTTAGCTGCTGTTGCCATGAACCCACACTCGGGACATTGCGAGAGCCGGTGGACTGAGTCAAAGTAGTGTCATGCGCATACTGCATCGTCACCGCTTTCACCCGTTTCATGTGTCGCTACATCAGCAATTACATGGTGATGACTTTAATAATCGCTTGCAATTCTGTCAATGGGCATTAACAGAGAATGCGTTGCAGTTCTACCTGTTTACCGATGAAGCGGGTTTCACAAACCACGGAGCAGTGAATCTACGAACATGCATTACTGGTCCGTGGAAAATCCTCGCTGGCTCAGACAGGTAGAGCGACAGCGACCGTGGACTGTAAATGTATCGTGCGGAATCATTGGCGACCACCTCATTGGTCCTCACATCATTGCAGGGTCCCAAACAGCTGCAACATACATCGCCTTTCTACAGAATGATCTGCCAACGTTGCTCGAAAATGTCCCACTGGAAACGCGTCGACGTATGTGGTATCAGCATGATGGTGCACCAGCACATTCCGCAATTAACACTAGGCTGACCCTTGACAGGATGTCCGACGGACGTTTCATAGGACGTAGAGGACGCATAAATTGGCCAGCCCGTTCTCCTGATCTTACACCTCTGGACTTCTTTCTGTAGGGTACGTTAAAGGAGAATGTGTAACGTGATACGCCTACAACCCCAGAGGTTATGAAACAACGTATTGTGGCACCCTGCGGCGACATTACACCAGATATACTGCGGCCTGTACGACATTCATTACGCCAGAGATTGCAATTGTGAGCAGCAAATGGTGGCCACAACATTGAACATCTATTGGCCTGACATGTCGGGACACATTCTATTCCACTCCGTAATTGAACACGGAAACCACGTGTGTACGTGTACCTCGCCCCTCATTGTAATGTACATGTGCGTCAGTGAAAAAGACCAATAAAAAGGTGTTAGCATGTGGACGTAATGTGCTGTTCCAGTCTCTTCTGTACCTAAGGTCCATCACCGTTCCCTTTGGATCCCTACGTAATTCGGTGCTCTCCGATATACACGATCGAACAGCGGAGGAGTGGTATTCAAGCGTCAACTTTAGGTTACAATATCTCCTTCTGTAATTAACATTTTACAATGCAACAAACGGCACTGATTACGTATTTGTTTATATGTTCAGATGTGCTAACAACACTAACGGGGTTCCATTTTAGAAAAACGTAGGTTTGTGTTAAAAAAAAACATACTTCCGTGCATTTTTTTATGGTTTGTATTAAACAATTACACTAGCCCCTCTCCTCACGTTCGGTCTGTGAAATCTGTGAAATCGATTCGTCAGTATTTGATGTGGTTTACGAAATATATCCAGCGGTAATTTTAGGTGACTCACCATATATATAACGTGCTGCACAAGGAAATAAAGAACTCACACCCAATAATTCACCTAACGTTAGAAGCAGAAACCATACTAAATTAAGTGCACCCAACCATACTAAAATCGAACAACACCCATGATTTCACAATATTCAGGAAACCATCATCCACTAGAATCACCATTTACTATCTGTCAGACCATCTGGTGACACACAAACAAGCAACCTTCAGATTCATGCTCCACAGATCTAACAGAACACCTGGAAGCAAACAGAATTACACACAGGAGCTAAACACAATAAAACAGATAGTAAAGGAAAATGGTTACAAGTCTCACGTGATAGATAAATTAAATCAACAAATATGTAAACAGAAAAGGAGCGAAACCACAACACACAAAGAAAACCTTACACAACACAGATGAACACAACATTCAAACAATGACCATATGCAAGACACAACAGTCCCTACAACACATACATTACGCTACGTTTTACATTATTTTTAGCGTTTTCCATGGATCCCGAGGAGAGGTGTCTCGGATGTGGAAAGAGTCAAAGGTATTTTATTACTCAAATACATGGATACTGCACAATTCTAATGCAGACAGAGTTATGAGCTATAATCCTTTTGAAGATATTCATCGGTGGAGTAGAAGGAGTTGGCCAACAGGAAGTTCTTTAATTCACTTACAAGACCTTTAATATTCTCTGGTAAGTTACTGAATATATATGTACCGATGTATTTGACTCTTTTGTACTGATGTTAAGCTTTTATAGTTTTTATATAATCTTTTTATAGTCTTTATAGTCTTTTATATATGTTGGAAATGAAAAGGACATCAATCAGTTTATGTACTGAGAAATAGTAGTTAGAATGCCAAGTTTCTTAAAGAGGTCGTTGTATGATGATCTAGGACTAACACCAGATATGATTCTAATCACATGTTTCTGAATTTTGAAAATGTTATCACTAGTGAATGGAAGTAGGCCAAATAAATCACCTATTTCTGCTATGAAACGTACAGCAAATGTAGCTGAACTAAGGCGTTTCATTAAATTCAGAGTGTGAGTTTTCCAATTTACATTGTGGTCAATTTGTAGCCCAAAAAATTTTCCACTGTCTATCGCTTCATTTCATTGTTTGAATACATTGTACTTATAGGGTCAGGTATTCTTTGTGAGGTACTAAACTGTATACACTGGGTCTTGTCAAAATTCACTGACAATCCATTTGCTGTGAACCACCCACTTCTACTTATAAATATTTTATTAGCTGATTGCTCAGTGAGATCACAGGTACTGTTTTTTATACCAACGCTTGTATCATCTGCAAATAAGACAAAATTTGCATTTTGTGGCACTGCATATGGAAGGTCATTAAAATATAATAGGAACAACATGGGACCTAAAATAGAGCCCTGTGGCACCCTTCTCTGATGGTTTCATATTTTGAATGACCTTTGTCATGTGGCAAGCCTGATACAGACACACACTGTTTTCTATTAAAAACATAGGATGAGAACTGTTATCAAATAATATTTTAACTTTTGTGTAAGCATATCATGCTTAACACAGTCAAAAGCTTTAGCCAGATCATAGAATATTCCAAGTCTTAATAACTTTTAATTTATTGATTCTAATACATCATCTATAAAAGTGAATATTGCTCGATCAGTTGACAATGATAGGTTACAGTACCGCTGACACTGAAAACAGTTACAACATTCTTCGTTACTCTTGTCAGTATAACATATTTTTCCTAATAATAACTCGATTTCAATTAATACAGCAAAGCCGGATACCAGTGTGGGAAAGAATGACAATTTATTTATTTAAATGATCACATGTGCACTCCCACAAAATAAATCCCTACATCCAGTTTTCTGAGATCTGTGAAATGAATAAATATATGGTCGTCTGCTAACTGCAGATAGTGAATGTGAACATATGATCATCTTTAAGACGATTCTTTGGCCACCTTTGGTGGAACCAAAGAGATGAAACTTACTGGATCTTTGAGCGCCTGCAATGTGGCTGACCAATACGGTAGCATGGTAGTCCCCCACCTCGACAGAGGTGCGAGATGACCTGAAGAACAACCATGTTTCAGCACTCTGCCACTGGATCTAATGTTGGTAAGACTTGTCTTACGCGTGCTCCGAAAAAGACAAAAGAGTGGAGACATGATATGCATGTGAAATACTTAAGAGTAGGTTGGAATAATAATTTCTCTATTTCAGAAACTATTGTGGCGAGAATTAAATGTCAGGCAGGTAATATTAAGGGGATCGTAGTAATCTTCGGAAGTGACCAATGGTCACAATGAAACCATGTGTGGCAATAAGTTGAAATACTTCCAAGTGCTTAAGTTAAGCTGAATTACTAGCGAGTGTATATAAGTTGGAAATAGTTAAGAAATGGCGTGTGCAGGACTTGAAATTAGAGGCGAGTACTCCCACGTGGTGAGTACTGTGTGAGTCTCAATCTGTATATGAGACAAAGGATGAAGAGAAGTGCTCGTTCATGGTATCAGTTGAGGACTCGCGTGTGTGATGAATATGTTCTTAATATTACTTTGCGTGTTATGTTTCAGTGTAATGCTTGATTCAAACTATAATACTCTGAGAGAGAAGCAAGGTGAGTCAGCTGTCTATCCAGCAACGCCACTGGGCTTGCATTGCACAGGAAGAAGTGCATATATCCTCCACAGTTCATAGTAGGAAAGAAAAATTACGAAGTGAGGCAGTGTCGTGTGAAACTGGGATAAATACTAATTGAAATGGGAAAGCTGAAAGTGATGTGATTATAACGTTGTGACTATTCTTTGCATTGTATGTTGCCAGTGTGATGTATTTCATTAAATTTAAGTATGTGTGGTTGGCATGGGAGAGTAACAAGATAGTTTCAGAGGCAGTGGGTTATGCATGTTCCTTTTTGTACCGCTCGGTCTGGAGGAAATTTTCGTAATGATGGGTGTGAGAGTCGAAGTATGAGATATAGAAAAATATTCATACAGTAGGATAATTTGTAACTTAATTGTGAGTACGAGAGTTCATGTTACCCGATAAATAAGAATGAATCCACTCGCTTGGCAGACCACTCATCTTACAGGCCTGACTGCTTGATGCCACAGTATGTGCAAGGCATTTGGGTGCCTGTCAACAATCCTTTCTAAAATCCAAACTGATTGTGGTTGAGAATATTTTTCTGTACTAAGTGTTTCTAAAGTCTCTTGTACACAGCGCTTTCAAACACTTTTGAAAATATTGCCAATAATGAAATGGGATAGAAGTTTTCCACTGATGATTTGTCTCCTTTTTTGTGTAATGGTTTGACAGTATCATATTTAAACCTATCTGGAAAAGTACCACTGTGGAGGGATTAATTACATAAGTAACTCAGTATGTCACAAAGTTCTGAAGAGCAATATTTAATTATTGTAGTGCTGATTTCATGATAACCACTGGAACATTTGTTTTTAAGAGAGCTAATAGTCTTAGAAACCTCTTTTGATGAGGTAGGATATAGTTGAATTTTGTCAAACTTCTGCAGAAACGTATTTTTCAAATATTTTAAGCTACCTTATGAGGAACTATGCAAGTCTAAGTTGTCTGCTACTGAAAGGAAAAAGTTCTTGAAAGTGTTTGCAATTTTGGAAGTATCTCTAATCAACTCATTGTTTACATTTAACATAATTTCCTCATCTGCCTGATTAGTTTTTCCTGTTTCACTTTTGCTATGTTCCATATAGTTTTCATCTTCTTATTAGAGGCATTTCTTTTTTCTTGAAAATGAATACATTTTGAAGTTCTGATTACTTTGTTTAGAATTTTACAATATAATTTATAATGTGATTTAGCTCTGCAGTCATCGTTTTCCCTTGGCATTAAGTACAGTATTCTTTTTGTATTGCAAGATACTTTTATCCCATTTGTAATCCAATGTTTTGAGACATTTAATCTATTTGCTTTGATTACCAGTACATTCTTAGGGCAGCAGTTTTCAATGTGACCTATGGCCATATTAGAGAAACAGTAATTTTTTTTCCTTTAGCCCAGATGAATTGTATACATCTTCCCAGTCTATATTCCTGAAACCGTTTTTTTATACCTTCTATTCCTGTTTCATTTATTATTCGTAAAGTTTCCCAGTTCCTGTTATTAGTTGAACCAGACCCCGGTATATTAAATCTAAGAAACTGGGCATCATGATATGAAAAACCATTAAATATTGGATTTATACTATGATGTGCTAGTGTGATAGTATCTATGAATATGATATAAGTAGCAGTGCTGCTGGTACGCATAACCCTGGTTGGGAACTGCACAAAGGGAATGAGATTATAAGAAGTGGTAAGAGACACTAGTATGGATTTTGAGAAACTACCCCCCAGAAAATTTAAGTTGAAATTTAATACTTCATCAAGCTGTTTAGTGAATATCTAGAAATAACCAGTTGGAGCCCTGTATATTGTGACTATAATTATTTTTCTTTTGTGTGTTTCTACTTGTGTGGCACATGGTTCAAAAGACTGATAACTACTGTATTTAAGAATGTCAATCTTTTTATATTTATGACCCTTTCTAGTGTAAGTGGCAACTCCTCCTTTCTCCATCTCTTTTCCACAATACTTTGAAGCTAAGGTATACCCTTCCACATTAAGCATTTCAATTGCACTACCTAAATGATGTTCATAAAATCAAATAATATCAACAAGATTTGTAGACTGTAGCTCATCTAAACAGATCTTAAATTCATTAATTTTGTATTTTAAACCTTTGATTTTTATGTGGTAAATTTACTGTTATTTTTTTGTCTTCGGAAGTATTATGCTTAACATTTTCAGATACATGTTGTTTCAATATTGAATATGTAGATAATGAACTTAACCTAAAAAAGAACTACTTCCATGAGTTGCAGTGTCCCCCATTAAAGAATTTGCTATCAACCTAGGCCATATATCCTTCCCTGTTCTATTGAGATGCAGGCCATGTGAAGTAAAACCCCATCTACCAATAGCGTCAACAGGAACCAAACCACTCCCTGTCCCAGCACCAGCCCAAAGCATTCGATCCAACTCCATATCGACCCTCTTCACAGAGTTATTCAACTGGGGTCGATCGTACCGCTTGAAAACAGGCAGAAACACACCATTAGTATGGCTCATTGCCGATGCTATTTTTACCACATTTACACACAAAACAAAACGACACATACTCACCTACAATGACAAAATTGTCCACATAAGAGGCAACATATTGAAGAAACAGGGACTTTGAATAGGATACAGGACAGGTAACACAACACACAAAAACTCAGAACACAAGAGTCACCCACAGATAAATTCAACAAATCAGGAATACACAAACTCATATGCAACACTTTTCAGTCAGTATACATAGGACAAACATGCACGAACTTTAAAACAAGATACTCAGAACACCTCAGAGCACTAAAAAATAACATCACTCATAGCATATTATATTCCATAACCTTCATCCAACTAGAACAGCAACAGATTTAAAAATACTGAAACCAGGGACAGCCTATGCCACAAACTCACGACAGAAGACAACTTCCACACACAGAAGGCAAACAAGTTTTAAATGAAAAAATTACACTCTGTAATGGCACATCATTTAACTCATTAAAGGAACTTTACTGAAAAGGAAAAACAAACAGCTAAAGCCGCTGCTTGCGCGCGCACACACACATACACACACACACACACACACACACAAACACACACACACAGAGAAAGAGAGAGAGAGAGAGAGAGAGAGAGAGAGAAAGATAAGAGAGAGAGACAGACCGACAGACAGAGAGAAATAGAGGAAAAAAGTAAACAAAATTCAAATTTGTTGCCAGACTCTCTCAGGAACAAATGATCTCCGATGGAGTTAGGAAACACAGCAACATAGTGCTTACCGCTTCTGTGAAGGAAAAAAGCGTTTAAAAGATACGACATTACGTAAAGTACATTAATATGTGCGCATGCAGTGTACTCAGAACGCAAAATAAGAAGTATCAGTCACAAGAAAACGTGAGGAATAACAAATATACAGGGTGGTCCATTGATAGTGACCAGGTCAAATATCTCACGAAATAAGCATCAAACGAAAAAACTTCAAAGAACGAAACTCGTCTAGCTTGAAGGGGAAACCAGATGGAGCTATGGTTGGCCAGCTAGATGGCGCTGCCATACGTCAAACGGATATCATCAGCGTTTTTTTTTTTTTTTTTTAATAGGAACCCCCAGCTTTATTACATATTCGTGTAGTACGTAAAGAAATATGAACGTTTTAGTTGGACCACTTTTATCGCTCTGTGATAGATGGCACTGTAATAGTCACAAACGTATAAGTACGTGGTATGACGTAACATTTCGCCAGTGCGGACGGTATTTGCTTCATGCTACATTAACCGTGTTAAAGTGGACCGTTTACCAATTGCGGAAAAGTTCGACATCGTGTTGATGTATGGCTATTGTGATCAAAATGTCCAACGGGCGTGTGCTATGTATGCTGCTCGGTATCCTGGACGACATCATCCTAGTGCCCGGACCGTTCGACGGATAGTTACGTTATTTAAGGAAACAGAAAGTGTTCAGCCACATGTGAAACGTCAACCACAACCTGCAACAAATGATGATGCCCAAGTAGGTGTTTTAGCTGCACATCAGTAGCAGACAAATTGCACGAGAATCTGGAATCTCAAAAGCGTCGGTGTTGAGAACGCTACATCAACATCGATTGCACCCGAACCATATTACTATGCACCAGGAATTGCATAGCGACGACTTTGAACGTCGTGTTCTAACAATACCTCCACTTGCAAAGTAGGTTAGAAATCAGATTAGTAATGTTGCTCACGCAGCATATATTTCCTTTATCTGGCAACAAGAAAGTTATTGACTGTGGATGGTATCGTCAGAATGGAAATAATGAAGTCGCTGTAAAAAAGTCATTAATTTTGGCACTTATCTTGAATGGATTCCCACGTAGATTTCGTCAAAGTTGTTATGGCTCATCTTGCTGATTCTAGGGTGATTCCACTTTGACTGCTAGAAGGTCCAAATCTGTATTTTAGCAATATTTGAAGGCCTAACAAATGCGTTTTCCAGGAAATTCTTAATGATCAAACAATCCCAGATCAGAACAATGGTATGGTAGAAATAATTTTTGATTTCGTGTTGACGATCCACATTTTTATTAAACTTCTTGTAAATTCACATATACTTCTTCTTAATTGTCATATCATCAAGAAAACAGTTCTGTGCCAATCTTCGTATATTTAATATCCACTTTAACCAAACACAAGAGTTGACTGTTCTTTTACGAAGCGAAATAACAACTTGACTTCTGCAAAGTGAAACAAGGGTGCTCTGTGAGCATTCGCGCCAAAACGGTTACAAGTAAGTCAAAGATTATCACAGTCTCACAGAAATGAATACACAGAAATGAATATCACTGTAATATATCGTTACATCGGAGTACCTATACATTAATAAAACCAAATGTGAATATTGTCACAAAAAATGTCTCTGTTGCTTCTCAGAAACGTAGTACGATATTACTGGTATCGAGATCTGGGGTTGGAGTGCCGTAATGTTAACGTAAATAAAGAACCATTACAGTGTACAGTTCTGCCACTGGGCACAAGAGAAATTAGGGACGATGACAGAGTTTTTGCACGCGTTCTATTTAGCTGCGAAGCGTCATTCACCAACAGCGGTAACGTAAACCGGTATAATATGCACTATTGAGCAACGGAAAATCCACGATGGCTGCGACAAGTGGATCATCAGCGACCTTGGCGGGTTAATGAATGGTGCGGCATTATGGGAGGAAGTATAATTGGCCCCCATTTATCGATGGCAATCTAAACGGTGCAATGTATGCTGATTTCCTAGATAATATTCTACCGATGTTACTACAAGATGTTTCACTGCATGACAGGATGGCGATGTACTTCCAACTTGATGGTTGTCCCGGCACACAGCTCGCGTGTGGTTGAATCGGTATTGAAGAGCATGTTTCTTGACAGGTGGATTGGTCGTCGAAGCATCATACCATGGCCCGCACATTCACCGGATCTGACGGCCACGGATTTCTTTCTCTGGGGAAAGTGGAAGGGTATTTACTATAGTGATCCAACGACAACGCCTGATAACATGCGTCAGCGCATTGTCAATGCATGTGCGCGAACTACTCGCTGTTGAGAGGAATGTCGTTACACGTATTGCCAAATGCATTGTGGTTGGCGGACATCATTTTCAGCATTTATTGCATTAATGTGGTATTTACAGGTAATCACGCTGTAACAGCATGCGTTATCAGGAATGAGAAGTTTTGTAACCTTTTTCTCGGTTACATACTTAAGGTTTGAAATTATGTTTACAGTTTGTTGGAAGTCGGGAAATGCTCTGATTATCAAACGCTGGATGAGTACAGTGTCGGCAATTTGCACTCTGTTAAAAAAAAATAAAAAAATTCTCGCACTTATGTGTGTATGACGTCATATATCCTGAACAGTATGTCGTAAATTACTACAATTTTGGAGGAGAATTCACTGCTATATGTGGCTACTGTCCGCAAATGTAGTGCGAATAGAGCTGGCAGTAAAGGAGTAATAAATTAAAACGTCATTGCTGATGCGGCAGTTTTACTGCGTGAACAGCGAAAATGTAGTAACAGATAGAGCTTTTTGTTTCATCATTTTTTGTGTGTACTTAAGTGGGCTGGAGAGGTGGGGCGTGGGGATTGACAGCGAGAAAATGGTGTATCAAATTATGTGTCTAGTTTGTTGCAAGTCGCTAAGTGGCCTTATTCTGTAACACTGGATGAATGAATTCTTAGTATTTGCGCATTGTGCGTTACGTTTCTTTCTCAGCCTCACCACTTCCCCTTCGGGAGGTAGGTAGTTCTTATCCCCACAGCGCTATTTGTACAAATAGTAAGACATGTACCTATCAAATCTGTCTGAAACTTTAACGAATGAGTTAGCATTAAATATTTGACGCTAACATACCATGCGGAAAGAAGTACTGTTGGGCTTCAAAACCCTCTACATCCTATCGGAATGGGAAAGGTAAGAGGGTGATATTGATGCGTAACTTAGGAACTTCAGGAGAAATTTCAGACAAATTTGTTAGTTACATGTCTTACTATTTGTACAAAAGTAGCGTGGTACTCCCCACTATTACCAGTGGTGAGGATATAGATGAGAAGAGGTGACGTAAAAATGTTCGAAAACAACCTTTTCGTTTGCATTTTTTACAGATATGAATAGCAGCTTGACTCTTATCTGCACTGTTCATTGTGTCAACCAGGTCGCGAGGATGAAAACCACAGTGAGCCAATAATTTTGTCGTTTCGGGACCTAAGACCACGCCACATTTTCATCTGTCCCCGCTGATGTACATCAATGCCTGTCAACAGCTAATGTTATTGAATTAATTGTAATTTCTTTCTCGAGAGCTGCACGGTCACCAATGGCATCTGTTCGTTCGGAAATGTCCGAAAGAACTAATGCCATCTTCATATCGTTAAGGCTAACCGGCTGATGACCTTCTTCAGTGTGGATGCACACGAATTGCCTGAAATCTTATGGGACTCGGTTTATTGTCTGCCGCTAGTAATGTGTATAATGTTAGGGGCACTACGAATGTAATGTGTGGACTATAAGTTGAGAAAGAGGGTCTCACGGGGAGTGTGCCGGCGATAAGTCCCTGCAGTTGCACTATCCTCTGTGCCCTCAGTGGCTCAGATGGGTAGAGCGTCTGCCATGTAAGCAGGTGATCCCGGGTTCAAGTCCCAATCGGAGCACACATTTTCACCTGTCCCCGTTGATGTGCATCAACGCCTGTCAGCAGCTAATGGTATTGATTTAATTGTAATTCCATTCTCGAGAGCTGCACTGTCACCAGTGCCATCTCTTCTTTCAGACATGTCGAAAAGAACAGGTGCCATCTTCATAGAGATAATGGAGGAGAATATGGACAAGAGAGGGCCGACAAGGAGGTAGGCAGAGATAGTAAGGAGGGGGGGCGATATGGACAGAGAGACGTCGTGACGGACGAAGAGAGGGAGAGGGATGTTTGGTACCATGTATCGACACTGAACGGGCGGCACAGTTGGCCACGGTATCACAAGTTTCCGTCTGATGCCGATAGTGGCAGCACAGAGTCTGGTGGACCCAATGGTGCGTGCCTACTGAGTCAGCGGCTCTGGGCCAAAAACACCCTCTGCCATCGCAGTATGGGATGGCTGCTAAATGCTGTTTCTTGCTGCATTATCTGTAATGGGTCTTTTTATACTTGAAGAAATACAAGTAAATCTTTTTTTTACTGTGGAAGCTGTTCGCTAATCATTTCTGCTCCTGTTCAGCTTTCCTACGACGACTGTTGCCCCAGCACTCTGTAGTCCACCTTTCCTTACCATTGAGTAATTAAGTCGTAAGATGGATTGAAAGGAACGAGATGGGTAGAGAGTGGGAGAACGGAGAGATGGATACAGAAGAGGAAGAAATGGACAGAGAGAAGGAGGATGGTGGTGGTGGGTAGTGTTTAACGTCCCGTCGACAACGAGGTCATTAGAGACGGAGCGCAAGCTCGGGTTAGGGAAGGATTGAGAAGGAAATCGGCCGTGCCCTTTCAAAGGAACCATCCCGGCATTTGCCTGAAACGATTTAGGGAAATCACGGAAAACCTAAATCAGGATGGCCGGAGACGGGATTGAACCGTCGTCCTCCCGAATGCGAGTCCAGTGTGCTAACCACTGCGCCACTTCGCTCGGTAGAGAAGGAGGAGGAGGAGGTGTACAGAAATAGAGAAGAGGAAGTGGAAAAAAGAGGTTCAAATGGCTCTGAGCACTATGGGACTCAACTGTTGTGGTCATCAGTCCCCTAGAACTTAGAACTACTTAAACCTCCAAACCTAAGGACATCACACACATCCACGCCCGCGGCAGGATTCGAACCTGCGACAGTAGCGATCTCGTGGTTCCAGACTGTAGCGCCTAGAACCGCTCAGCCACCTGGGCCGGCTTCAGTATTTTGTCCATCTTCAGAAACTGTAGTCGTTTATAATAAAATAATAAACAACCCTTTGTATATAAGAAAATTAATCTCTTGACCGCTTTCGGCCATTTAGTGCACTCCTTCAGAAGGTCATGCTTGTCGCATTATTTGCTCCTGCATATATATATTTTTAGAACCATGACAGTGCGCTGTATCACTTGCAGCACCCTTCCTGCATATATATTTCTTTAGGACCGTGGCGTTGTGCTGTAGGCACTTTTTTATTGGCACTGGCAAATAATACTACAGGCATAACCTTCTGAAGAAGCGCACTAGGATTGCCCGAAACCGAGCAAGAAACTAAATTTCTTATATACAACTGGTTGCTTATTATTTCGTTACACTAATAATTAACAGTTTCATTTGTTCTATAATGTAGTCATTAATGACAATTTTTGAGATTATTACATTACTTTCTGTGTAATTTTTCTGCAGGGAAACAATTTGAGCAGTTAACTGTGAGCGTGTGTATCAAGATCATTTTGAATCAGGCCTCTGGTAACACATGCGTTTGCTTTCAATTATAGTCGAACAATTGGCAGAAAACGCCCATCGCGAATTCGTTTCAACCTGTGTGCAGCAGTATCGCTGTACCAGGACAGACAACTGATCTGTCTGCCATCTCGACTTTCTGACCGTAAATATACATGCCCGACAGAACAACGCGCTATTGTTTGCGCACGTGGACCGCCAACTGCGCTTGCCAGCGCTGTAGCCCCAGCCGCACTTTGGCGTGCACTCCATCCGTACCTGTCGGCACTCGTGGCAGGCGCCGCCCCCTGGGGTCAGCGGCGGCAGAAACGGCGGACAAACGGCACGACCGAAATTAAAACTGCCCCACAACGCGCGCTGGCCGGCGCAGCATGCTGCATGCAAATCGAGAGGGAGGTGTGTGTGGAGTGAGAACTGGCGGGGGTTGCGCAATGAGCATCGCAATGAAGTGCAGCGGCGCTGTAAATATCATAAAAAGGACGGCCCGCGCTGGAGGGCAGTGGCGGCACATTAACGCCGCCATACATTATACATGATCCACGGCCATCGAAGAGGGCGCGCCCGCGTCCTCGGACGTAATGCGGCCAGCAGCGGCCGTGGCGGTGGCGGCGGGCTGCCCGGCGATTATTCAGCACGCCGCCCGAATAAATCTGCTGAGCGTGTTAACAAAAACGAAATTTGGGCGTCCAAACGCGGCGCCGGCAACGGCTTTTGCTTATCGGCGAGCTCGCGGGGCATTTGTTTCCGGTAATTGTCCGCTGAAAATGGAATAACGCACCGCGGCCGCCGAGTACAAACAAACACGGCAGCGCGCGGGCCCGCAGCTGAGTTTTCGCCTCGCAATGTTTTGCGCCCTGCGAGCTCTATGCGGGCAGTAACTGGCTGACGAGGCGCCGGTCCGAAATCTCGCTCCGCGCGTAAAAGTCAAATACCGCTGAAGAGTACAACTTCCCTTCAGGTATTTTCCAATGTTTCGGCTATTTACAACGTCCGCGTAACGAAGTGAACTAGTTGGTGGGAAAAAAGGGTAATGAACAGGGTTCTCTGTGGGAAATAAAATGCCGGAATTTACGGAACGCTTGTGGCTAAAAATAGTTCGAAACTATCAGTTCTATACACTCGACGTTACTGTATATTTTCCACTGGATTTAGATCAACCCAAACTGCGGAAGGCTCTCACAAATTTGCCTCGCATTCTTCTTTTGCCTTTAAAAAATACACTTTTCATAACGGACTGTCTGTCAACGATATTAATTACAAAAACCTCAAAAGTTTACTGCCTTTTTTAAAACTCTACCAAGCGTTTCACTTCTCATTTCATCATAATCGAGAACATTTCGATGTTCTGACTTAATAGATGTAGTATGGCTTGCGCCTGGGTCGTCCATTTGGACCGACGATGACGTGAGGAAATTATTAGCACCATTTACAGCACTGAAAGGTGTTTTGACTCATTTCTACACGTGTGTATAAGCTGTACTTTCTGTATAACTGAATAAGTACAATTTGTAAATGCGGCTATGGTCCCCAAAGATAGATGCATACTTGTGTTGATCCATTCTGACTTCCAGAATGAAGAGATCACCCAGGGAATGCTACGACAACAATTCCCAGACCAGCGTACCACAATTGTTTGCAACTGCATATGTCAAAATCACAATTTGTAGGAAATCTTATCATGTGATGAAGTTAGTTGTCAAATTATTCTGGACTTCAAGATAATTTGTGTGTGTGACATGCGTGTTTTATTTTGGGTCTTACATTAAAACTAGTTCCCAGATTATTAATTGTTTCACGAGGATTTATCAGATGAGAATGTCGTAATTAGCACAATTTTCATGTTTCCGTATGTGGGAATTCGAAAGTTATTGGCAGTGGCTAGCCTCTATTGTAGGCCGGAATGTTGCTCATTAGACTGTTTACTAGCTCTTACGATGGCTCTCCAGTACACTGTTCAGTTGGATTCACTAATCATTCGTTCGAATCCCAATTTTATGATCAGTTTTTGTGCATTTTGTTCAACACAAAAATGCTCAACGTTAGGAATGTTGTTATTGTCACAATGAAGATTATCACATTCGCAGCTTCCGCATACGAAATTTTTACATGTGTTACAAACTAGAAACTTCCTGGCTCTCCATCTGAGCTACCCAAACACTTGCCTGCAAAATGCAAAGACCCCCTGTTCGAGTCTCGGTCCGGCACGCAGTTTTAATCTGCCAGGAAATTTCATATCAGCACACACTCCGCTGCAGAGTGAAAATCTCATTCTGTTATAAACTTGCTGGAATACTGCAAAGATAGGTTCTACTAATCAAGCTATCGGTATCTGCTAGAATAACGTTTGGCACGCCAGTAAGGTGGTCGGAAAGCGCTCTCTGAGTTCCGCTTCCACAATCCAATGAGATTCAAGCGCGCACGGTGCCCATATGATCGACGGCGTCTTTGAACGGGACAGGTCAGGCCTATGCAGTTTCGAGGGTCTTTCCCGTAAATTCACTAATGTGCTGCGGTGCAGTAAGATTCTAAACTGCTGTCTATAATTCGAATATAAGGTGAGATATCGCAATGTGTTCGTCTGTCACATACATTGTACGGATTTTCTTTTTCGTACTGCATGACTTCGAATGGTGGATTTCACGTTCTTTCAGAACTTTATAATGTGTTTTTCATTATGAAATGCCACGCCCGTGGCATTGTGAACTGGGTGTTTTGTGATACAGGGTTTACTGTCCATCCATCCGAATCACAGGGCACTTACATTCATCACCTCTCTATTCAAAGAGCTTCTTTCCATAATTTTCGAAGTATATATGGATTTTCCTTTGTTCACAAATCTCGCGTGCAGTCGTCTTAGAAACCACGTTTTTTGATCACGAATGAGTGTGTGCCATCGCGACTTAACTTCAGTTTGGAAGCAATTCAAATGGTTCAAATGGCTCTGATCACTATTAGACTTCAAATCTGAGGTCATCAGTATCCTAGAACTTAGAACTACTTAAACCTAACTAACCTAAGGACATCACACACGTCCATGCCCTAGACAGCATTCGAAACTGCGACTTTAGCGGTCGCTCGGTTTCAGATTGAAGCGCCGAGAACGGCTTCGAGGTAATTATACGCTTTTTTAATCAAATACTTCCAAAGTAATTATAACTTCCTTGCCTTTATTTATGAATTATTCTTGCTTTGCATTTCATTTGAAGTGCACTTTGCCATCAGCAAAGATGGCCATTTTCTCTATCTGTTTCTACGATCAACACTACATTATTTACTAAACACAAAGAACAGTACTCTCTGCTCTTCCTCTGCATGCTTTTCATCACAGAATATAGGTTTGGTGAGGACGGAGTAGCCGGCCGTAGTGGCAGAGCGTTTCTAGGTGCTACAGCATGGAACTGCACGACGCTACGGTCGCAGGTTCGAATCCTGCTTCGGGCTTGGACGTGTGTGATGTCCTTAGGTTAGTTAGGTTTAAGCAGTTCTAAGTTATAGGGGACTGATGACCTCACAATTTAATTCCTATAGTGCTCACAGCCATTTGAACCATTTATACCTTTGTCATATGAATTCAGATGTTTATTACGATCATCAGATATCCGCAAATCATTTAACTATTTGTTATGTCCATTATAAATGCGTTGAACAATGTAAGTCTCTCGTGTTGTGGTCATATTTTCTTAGTATTTCAAGAAGATACCATTACTGTATAAATTCATGAACTTCTGGAGAGAACATGAATTTCAAGATATATTCCCTTCCCACGTGTAATCTGGTGCCGACTGGCGCTCTTTCATTGTACAAAATAATGTGAGTTTCGCTCAAACAGTAGCGCAACACATCTCCTGGGCAGCTCGTATTTAACTCATTTGATTATGCTTCTCGTAAGTTCAGTTATCTGTGCTGAATATTTATTTCATTTATTCTGCTTCGCGGAGCTGCCCAGAAGTGGGGGTCTTCTTTTTGTTTCCACAGTCTTACAGTTAAACGTGGCTACCACTATGTTTAGTATCAATTTAGTTTGGTGTGCAACAGTTTGCAGAACATTGCTATGTGTTGCTCATTAATAGTTGTTCCCTTGATTACATTAAATTAAAGCCTTGTTTTCACAATTTTATCTTTATTTTGAGCTCTCTAATGTCCTACACGTCCCTGTGGTCAGGAGATTCTTAAATAATAAATATAACCAGCGGAATTTCTAGGATTTATGTTTCATTGTGACGAGTTTCCGTTCTATGGAGTGGTTAAGTACTATTTTTAAACATGTAAGATAAGCAGGACTCTTAATGAGTATCAAACGCTACAGGTTTACTTGCTGCATAAGATACTGAGCCTTATTTCGACATCTTACAGATTTGTTAATTGTGTCACGATTCATGACTAAAGAGACTGCCTACACTACGCTTATCCGTCCTCTTTCAGGATACTGTAGCGCTGTGTGGAATCCTTACCAGATATAATTAACAGAGTACATCGAAAAAGTTGAGAGAAGGGCAACACGTTTTGGTTTATCGCGAAATAGGGGAAAGAGTGTCACTGAAATGATATAGGGTTTGACGTGGACATAATTAAAAGACAGGGAGCGGAATCTTCTCACGAAATTCCCATGACCAACTTTCTCCTCCGAATGTGAAAATATTTTGTTCACACCGACCTACATAGGGGAAAACGATCGCCATGATAAAATAACGGAAATTAGAGCTCGTACGGAAAAATGCACATGTTCGTTCTTTCCAAGCGCTATATGAGATTGGAATAATAGAGAATCGTGAAAGTGGTTCGATGAACCCTCTGCCAGGCACTTAAATGTCATTTGCACAGTATCCATGTAGATGTAGATGTAAATTGTGTACCGTGTTCCATGTAGGAACATGGATGTATTTTGCATTTAATTTAGGCAGACACTAAATTAGCTAACTATGTGCCGATGTACGCGGTACGACACATCAGTAATTGTCAATGATTCTGGTCTTGCAACATGGGCAGTTATCCCGCTGGAAGATAATATCGCCATCGCATCAAATAAGAGCGCAACAAAAAAAGAGAGTCCATACTATCAGCGAAGCATGGGTGGGAAAGGAACTCAGCGTTCTTACACTCCACCATCCCCTGAGGTTGACGAGGACCTCCTAGACAATACCCGCAGTACTAGTAGCATCGTCGTCAGGGAAGACATCAAGCATGAGGGGGTTCCCACAGTCCGTAATAATGTTCACGTAGTCTGCCACTGTCAACTTGCAATGCCACTGCAATCATAATTGATGACGACGTCATGTTAACATGAGAACACGTAGAGGGAGTTACACGTTCAACAGTATACGTTCGCTGTGTAATCTGCCTTACAGAGTGGGCGAGACTCCGACCTCCACGTTTTGCTATGGGGCGCGAATATCCAACAACTTTTCGCTTTCGGCCACTTTGCACAGATGCTCACGACAGGAGCGCGTGAATAGCCGGCTAGTTTCGCTGTTTCCGAGATGTTCGTTCTCAGGCGGAGAGCCATAGCAACCTGAGTTTTGTCAATGCTGCTTGTGTCACATAATTTCCAAATTTGCGGCCCGTATCGTCGCTAGAATAGTTCAACAGCCGTCCGTGCTCTGCTTATGCAGAATTCTTACCAATCCACCGCCTCTCAACGCCAACAGTTGACGTTCAGTGGGAAGTGAATTTCCATAGTTCACTTACTTCGTTGCCCTATCATCCAGTAACTTGGATTACGATATCTTTCTTGTTGTTTCTGATTTCGTAGTTAATTTTAAAAAAATTGGTTCATATGGCTCTGAGCACTATGGGACTCAGTTTCTAAGGTCATCAGTCCCCTAGAACTTAGATTTAATGAACCCTAACTAACCCAAGGACATCACACACATCCATGCCCGAGGCAGGATTCGACCCTGCGACCGTAGCGGTCACGCGGTTCCAGGCTGTAGCGCCTAGAACCGCTCGGCCACCCCGGCCGGCAGTTGATTTCAGAGAGAGCTTAGCAGTAGCTTATTTCTTCGGCTGTTTCACCAGGGCGAGTCGCTGTTGTATCTTACACTCATCTCGACTACTCCAGTGGTCTGTCCGACGAAGTTCCGAATTTGCGCGAAATGCAGTACTATCCCCATTTTTGTCTGCTTGAATATACGGAAATACCACCAGACCAGTACAGTGGAGAACAGCGTATCAGCTTATCACATACCGAATCGCATACGGAACATGACTGAACTAAAGACTTTCTAGCAGAACTCAGCATGCCTTTCGAATCATGGAGTAACCGTCAAATTTGAACGTAACTTTGGGTGTACTCCAAGGGATTGTTTAAAGGCCTTTGTTGTTCATAATTTATACAAACAACCTGTGAGATAAAATCATAAGCCCCGCAAAGCTGTTCTCGGATGATGCAGCTGTATGAATCGAAGTTGCAACGCGGCAGGAGTTTGTAACGAAATGCTGGAAGACCTGCAGAGAAGGCTCTCTTATTGCAGAGACTAGCAATTCAAACTGAGCCAGTTCAGATGGTACTAGTGTGTAAAAATTAAGAACGAAAGTACAGCTACAGTGTAGTGCTGAAAGTAACTAGAAGAAATACGCAATGAAGCGAACAGAAATGACACAGATATTCAAAGAATTATTGCAATGAATTCGCCGTTGTTTATTATGATCCCTTGGACCTTACAAAAGGCGGGACATGGTTCTTTATTGGGTGTCTGATCGTTGTAGACAGAAATACATGCTCTGCAACGTGCCCACGGGCCACAAAGTTGGTGAGGCGCCTTTGCGGTGCGGAGTCCCATTCCTCCCACAGCGCGGTCGGCGAGTGATGGACGATCGTTGGTGTATGTGGGGGTGTTGCGATACGTCTCCCCAGTGCATCCGGCATGTGTTCGATGGGATTTAAGTAGGCGGGAATGTGCAAGCCAATACACTGACCGATGATCCCGTCGTTCCAAGAACTCCACCACCTCAATAGTTCGATGCGGTCGCGCGTTGCCATCCATAAATAAAGTCAGGACCAAGAGCACTCCTGACAGGACGCAAATAGGGAAGGAGTACAGTGACTCAATAAGGTTGAGTCGTGGGTGTACCGCGTGTGGTTGTCAGTACACCCAAGCAACATTAAGCCTCGCCACACCATAACACCTAGACCCCAAAGCGTTCATGTTCGACAGTGTTACTGGATGCATTACGTACCGGCATATGGCGAGAGATGGGAACACTTAATAAGCCCAGGAATATTGCCAAACACGAGCCTTGAAATCCGCGTCCTACCATACAGATTTAGGATTTACGTGTTTTCCGTAAATCGGTCCACGCTAATGCGGGGATGGTTCTTTGAAAGGGCACGGCCGATTTCCTTCCCCGTCCTTGAAACAATCCGATCTTGTGGCTCTGAAGTCGATGACGACGAAGCGTTAAACCCAAATCTTTTCTTCTTCCTTCCTGTTAACTTTGTCCTTTGTATCTTGTCTTCTTTTTGTAAGTACGAGATAAGGTCGAAAATTGGTTTTCTTGCTAAACAGATCTGCCTTTTCGCAGTCGAAACAACTTTCATTGAAACAAGTTTATTTATTTACGTTCTTGTTTATACACGATTTAGACCTCCTGTTTGTTCAGGTATTGTAATATGGAACTACCTTTTTGCTTTCAGGTATTTCACCTCTCTTGTGGGATTACACTAAAAGGAAAAGCACCAGGCCATCATACAACGTCTTCAGTGGGACTCGAAAACAAAACAGAAAAAAAAGAAGAGAAAGATTAAAAAGAGACGAAATCATAAAGTCCATTACTGTATCAGAAGCGAGTTCGGAGAGAATATTTTAACGACGAAATCTAAATTTTGATATTAGCCGCAATTGTACACTGAAATAAATTCAATGGCGACAAACGAAAATTTGTGCCGGACCCGGACTCGAACCCAGATTTTTCACTTTACTCGAGTGGTCGTCTTAACCGTTCGTTGTCCGAGCACATCACGTCGAACCGAAATTCCCAGCTTGTAGCGCATTACATTCTGATCGTTGCCTGTCCATTACCCTCACTGCTCGCAGGGCTTATATATTTATTCGTGTGGTGTCTGTCGTTTCTGATATGCTCTGCAGATAACTGTAAAGTTCATGGCAGGGTTTCTTTGATTTCTATTGAAGAATGGAGCGCGTGAAGAATTACTGTTTAAATGTGCATTTTGTTCTCACGACCCCTACGGAAGCGATACGTAGTAGGTTGCAGTGTACTCCAAGAATCATCGTTAAAGGCAAGCATGCTATCTCGGCATAATCTGTGTCTGTCTTCAAGTCTGCCAATTCAGTTTCTTCATTATCTCTGTGACGCAAACAAACCTCTGAATATTCATGCTGCCCTTCTCAGTACACGCGTAGTATTCTAGTTAGTTTTATTTGTTACGGGTCCCGCAAACTTGACCATTATTCTAGGATGCGTCGCACGATTGATTTGTAAACCACCTCCTTCGGAAACATTGCATTTCCCTAGTATTCTACTAATAAATCAAAGTTTGCCACTAGCTTTACCTAAGACTAAGCCTTTGTGCCCCTTCCGTTTCATATCCCTACAAAGCGTTGCATCTAGATATTTGTATGATTCCGACTGTGACTTGTTGACAGTGCTGTCATTTTGTTACGTAAAGTGTACAGTTTTACACTTCTGAATATTTGAAACAATTTGTCCCGCTCCTTTTTAAATCTTATCGTGATCTGGCTGAATATTTCCGCGGCTTTTTTTAGACTATATCCTTATAGATAACTGCTTCATTTACGAAAAGTCTGAGGTTACTATTAATATTGTCTGCAAGGTCATCAACATAAAATATGAACGGCAAGGGTCGCAAACACTTCCCTGTGGGTTCCCCGAAGTTACTTCTCTATCCGTCGATGATTCTCCATCCAAGATAGCTTGCTGTGTCCTCCGTACCACAAATTTGTCTTGATACGCTAGAGGATCATATTTTGATAGTAAGTGTAGTTGTATTGAATGTAATGAACTTAGAAATCTGAGAAGTACTCCAACTTCCAACTGCCTTGGTCCTTGTCTTTCAGGATGTACTGCGAGACATTTAGTTATTGTTAGTTACGTTTCGCTTCCGATATCAGCGAACGGTGCTATATTGCCCTGTTTCTGCACAAACACGGCCTGCAGCATACTCAAGGTTTCAGGCCTTCACGCTCGACACTCCAATGTATCTTGATGTCACTGATCCAGTCGCGACGAAGTTGGCAGATGATTTACGCGCACGTCCGTGTCGTGCACCCACAATCAGTAGTTGATATCGGATGAAACACAAGTTTACTGCTACCACTCGCTGTTTATTTACATACAGGAAGCGTTTGGAAGGTTTAAACCTCCTTTATCAGGTAGATTTACAGGTGTTGTTGAGACATACGTGTGTGTTATGTTAAATCTGGTGTAGCTTGTGGCACTGTCTGCAGTGGTCACAGACTCCTTTACTGTCGCAACACATCACACGTAAACTGTCATAGTTTGCAAACAGAGACTGGGAAACATCTTTGTTTACAAAATATGGCTGTTTACGTGTGATGTGTTACGACAGAGACAGGAGCCTATGACCACTGGATACATTCCGCAAGCTACCCTAAAATCGTAACAAAACACTCCCTCCTGTGTTACTAACTCATGAAAATTCATCTGATCATAGAGGTTTTAATCTTAGAAACGCGCTGTGGATATCACTAAAAAGTGATTGGCCACAGTAAACTTGTTTCATTCCATATCAATAACACACATGGTGAAGCCTAACCTAAAATGTTCCCTTTTAAGGGGAGTAGAACGTCAAATGGGCCAACTTGGAGCAGGAGGGGCACCACATAAATGGTTCAAATGGCTCTGAGCACTATGGGACTAAACGTCTGAGGTCATCAGTAACCTAGAAATTAGAACTACTTAAACTTAACTAACCCAAGGACACCACAGACATCCATGTCCGAGGCAGGATTCGAACCTGCGACCATAGCGGTTGGGGGCACCATATGACATTTTAATTTTCGCTGTTTATACTTCTACAAATAGATCCATATAACTTTGTCTGCATGACCAGGAAAGATTCTGGATTCACAGTCATAGCACTGTAAGTTCAAAAACATAACAAGATAATTTTTTTTAAATGTGAAATTAAATAATTTTTCGCTTACTATTAGCTTCATTTGGCGCTATAGGTACACTTTTCATCATAAGTAATAGAGATTCTTCTTTGAATTTTGTACAGCATACAAATGATACTTACAGGTGTTTGAAACTTTGGAATTTATTAAATTTATGAAAAATTAATGAGCTATTAAATTTTAAACTTCATGTTTAGAAAAAACTCAAATTTCATAGTCAGTTATCTAAAATTTTTAACACAGTTTTTAATAGATTTGAAAAATTTTAGTTTCGTACGCCTGTAAGCACAGTTGTATGCTGTGCAAAATTCATCGAAGAATCTCTCTTACTTAATGAAGAAAAGTGTGCCTACAGCAACAAATGCAGCCAATAGTAAGTGATAAAAATTATGAAATTTCACATGTGAAAAAAATTATTTTGTTGTGTTTTGGAACTTCCACTGCTGTTAGTGTGAATGCTGAATGCTTCCCTGTCATGCTGACAAAGTTTTATGAATTTAGTTGTAGAAGTATATACAGTGGAAATTAAAAAGACCTGTGGTGCCTCTCCTGCTCCAAGTCGCTCTGTCTGAAGTCCTACCCTGCTTAAACGAGTAGCTGATTCTGAGCAGAAGGTCGTCGGCGTAAAATGACCTTTAAGATTGGTACGGAGCGATATTCCCGTCACGGCGTGCGGATAACTCATATTTTAGTTGGGAAGCGCACGGGGAAAACCGGCTCCTAGGGACTTCCTCAAAGGCGCCGCGACGGGCGGTCTCCTCACGGCCACCGGGAGCCCAGGGGACGGACGGGCGGGCAGGAAGTGCCTGAATCTGCGCCGCGCCGCGCCGCGCCGCCCACACTCGCCGTCTACGGCCGGGCCGCGGCGCGGCAGAGCGCGCGGGAACAAAAGAGCTGCCAAAGAAGAAACACAGCGGGGCGGGGCGGGGCGGGGCGGCAGGGCGAGGCGAGGCGAGGGGTCGGGACCGGCGGCCGTCAGGCGCACTTGTCGCGGCGCGGCGAGCGGCCACCGCTAAAGAGGAAGCGGCTACTTGCTGGCGTGCGCGGCGGGGTGCCCGGCGCCTGGCCGCGGAGATTTATCTCGTCTGGGGGAGGCGTCGCCCGCACCGCCGCTTCCTGCCCCCTGCCGGCGCTGGCTCATCTGCAGCCCGCGCCTCTAATTACTCTCCTTCCCTGCCAGCTGCGACCACGTACTCCGCTGCACTGCGTTTGAAGAGACGGGCAGCTGCAGCCCAGCGTCGGCCCGGTGCAACCGCAAAGCGCCGTAGTTCGAATCTTCAGCAGACGTCGGTACTCTGTGGAGTGAGGTGACGGACACTTTCGAATCGACTCAGATTTTCAGAGTGCTGGAGGGCGGTACTCACGGAGTGGAGATCAGAAACGGAGTGAGTAGGAGTTTGGTGCCCGCGTTGCTTACTTCAGAAATCAAGGTACCGATCTTACGTCAGAGGTAACAGGCTTTCTCTGGTCCCGCTGTAGTTCGGCGAGTATGAGTCTGTGAACTGTGGCGCTGCGGTCGCTTCCTACTATACTGGCCATTAAAATTGCTACACCAAGAAGAAATGCAGAGGATAAACGGGTATTCATTGGACAAATATATTGTACTAGAACTGACATGTGATTACATTTTCACGCAATTTGGGTGCATAGTTCCTCAGAAATCAGTACCCAGAACAACCACCTCTGGCCGTAATAACGGCCCTGTTACGCCCGGGCATTGAGTGAAACAGAGCTTGGATGGCGTGTACAGGTACAGCTGCCCATGCAGCTTCAACACGATACCATCGTTCATCAAGAGTAGTGACTGGAGTATTGTGACGAGACAGTTGCTCGGCCACCATTGACCAGACGTTTTCAGTTGGTGAGCGATCTGGAGAATGTACTGGCCAGGGCAGCAGTCAAACATTTTCTGTATCCAGGAAGGCCCGTACAGAACCTACAACATGCGGTCGTGCATTATCAAGCTGAAATGTAGGGTTTCGCAGCGATCGAATGAAGGGCAGAGACACGGGTCGTAACACATCTGAAATGTAACGTCCACTGTTCAAAATGCCGTCAATACGATTAAGAGGTGACCGAGACGTGTATCCAATGGCACCCCATACCATCACGCCGGGTGATATGCCAATATGGCGATGACGAATACACGCTTCCAATTTGCGTTCAACGCGTTATCGCCAAACACGGATGCAACCATCATGATGCTGTAAACAGAACCTGGATTCATCCGAAAAAATGACGTTTTGCCATTCCTGCACCAAGATTCGTCGTTGAGTACACCATCGAAGGCGCTCCTGTCTGTGATGCTGCGTCAAGGGCAACCACAGCCACGGTCTCCGAACTGATAGTCCTTGCTGCTGCAAACGTCGTCGAACTGTTCGTGCAGATGGTTGTTGTCTTGCAAACGTCGCCATCTGTTGACTCAGGGATCGAGACGTGGCTGCACGATCCGTTACAGCCATGCGGATAAGATGCCTGTCATCTCGACTGCTAGTGATACGAGGTCGTTGGGATCCAGCACGACGTTCTGTATTACCCTCCTGAACTCACCGATTCCATATTCTGTTAACAGTCATTGGATCTCGACTAACGCGAGCAGCAATGCCGCGATACGATAAACCGCAATCGCGATAGGCTACAATGCGACCTTTATCAAACTCGAAAACGTAATGGTACGTATTTCTCCTCGTTACACGGGGCATCACAACAACGTTTCACCAGGCAACGCCGGTCAACTGCTGTTTGTATATGAGACGTCGACTGGAAACTTTTCTTATGTCAGCACGCTGTAGGTGTCGCCACCGGCGCCAACCTTGTGTGAATGCTGAAAAGCTAATCATTTGCATATCACAGCACCTTCCTCCTGTCGGTTAAATTTCGCGTCTGTAGAACGTATTCTTCGTGGTGTAGCAATTTTAATGGCCAGTAGTGTACAAATAAGAACTTCAATATTCTTGAACATGTAATAAGTCAAAAAGGAAAGACACTCGTGCGTCTCAGTAAGGGAATCAGCTTATAAAAGGTCACTAAACCGATCAAATTCACTCCTCACAAAGAGTGCACTTATATTTACATAACATTAAATATTACAGAATTTATTTCTATTAATTGCGTAAGAAAGCCCCATAACCTGCACACGGCGAAGGTGAAGAGAGAACAATTTAATACAAGGGATCTCTAACTCTGTATCGACCTAATCTCTGCATTGTAACATAGTGCCTCTACACACAAAGCTAGGCTGTAGCTTCGTCATGAGACACTTTTGATTTTATCTTAAGGTCTTCTGTAGGCTGCAATTATTAATTTACATATAATTACAATAAATTCTAACAACAATGACCGGTTTTTCTTGAAACTTTAATAGCCATTACCTTAAAAGTGCTTAATTTGATAAGACGCGAATTATAAAGCGATAATAACTAAACACGAAAATTCTTTAACGACAGAATACGATGTTTCCCGCAGTTTTATTACAACAAATGGTAGCAATTACGACTCGTTCTCGAGACATTCGATGTGCTCTCACTTAGAAGCAGTGTATATTCCTGGCGTGTAAGATATAACATTAAACCCGCTGAATTTAGCCTAGAACTGAACAAGATAATATGGCGTCTTGCGTCCTGCGAGTCTCAAGACTTCTGTTTGTAACATGTCGAGCGTTCTTGCTTCCTATTTGGTTCTACTTTACATGGCACGTAGCCGAAATGAACTTATTTTGTGATTCAGGTGAGGAAATAGCTCCTCAACGACTTGCCCTATGTGCCGAAGCCTTTAAGCCGTCCTCACGCGGCGCGAGGCAGCTAACGTTGACATCGACAAAGACGGGACATCCGACCTCACGAGACACAGAGTCGTCCGCGCACAGGACGTGCCGGTGAACGTGATTTGCGCTCTTAGCGTTCTGCAGCCGCCGTTGTCGACTTTGTTTGGACCACAAATGGTTCAAATAGCTCTGAGCACTATGAGACTTAACTTCTGAGGTCATCAGTCCCCCAGAACTTAGAACTACTTAAACGTAACTAACCTAAGGACATCACACACATCCATGCCCGAGGCAGAATTCCAACCTGCAACCGTAGCGGCCACGCGGTTCCATACTGCAGCATCTAGAATCGCTCGGCCACTCCGGCCGGAATTTGGGTCACAAACCACACTTCCTTCACGAATATCGACGGGCATAAAATAGCTGCGCTTACTCTGTTATCGATTGTCAAAGAAGAACGCAGAATATTGCGAAGGAAGCTCTGGATTCGTCGGTAGCTTAACAGAGAACTGCTGGTAGAGGAACACTGCATAAAGCTGTACAACGATCTGAGATACGTTGCTGTAAGGGTGTGGAAGCTCACACAACCTCGTACCTCCCCTATGGTCCATAGCACGTTAACATGACAGTGCTGGTGAGCCCCTGCAACACATCTACCACTGGTAACCGCCGAAAAACAGGCAACCGCAGGGAAACCGTACTGTACACAGCACGCAAACCAGCCACACACACACCCTACACTGTGAGCCGGTCTGTGACCGATCGCCCACTAATGTATGACGATCTTGAACTGTTACAGGGACGCAGCAACTGCAGCAGCCCCCATAACGAGCTTCCGCAACGACAAAGGTAACAATGCACGATACCTCGCACTAATATAACCACACCTTGCATGCACTGTCGCAGGTAGCAAGTCGCTACTGCCCTTACTATCCGTCCTACTGGCGCAGAGATTTTTTTCCCCTTGGCGCTTACCTTGGCACTCTTTTTGCTCTGCCCTTACAACCGCTACCCTTCGATCGCTTTCGTCCACTTTCTATTGGTTCAAACGGCTCCAAGCACTATGGGACTTAACTTCTGAGGTCATCAGTCCCCTATAATTTAGAACTACTTAAACCTAACTAACCTAATGACATCACACACATTCATATCCGAGGCAGGATGCGAACCTGCGACCGTAGCGGTCGTGCAGTTCCAGACTGTAGCGCCTAGAACCGCTCGGCCACTTCGGCCGGCCCAGTTTCTATCTCCTGAAGGACAATGTTAAAGAGTAATCTTACCCAGACACATGGATAACATCACAGCCCGCACCTTGTGACTCCTGATTCAAAAACTAACACGTTATACAGAGGTGACCGTAGAACTTTTGGTTTGGTCACCACGTTGGTGTGGGCGTGGAGGGGCCCCATCCTTTGCTGCGATACGTTCTAGTAGAATTTATTCGTTAACTCAACCGAATTTCCCTCCTATTTTCGGTTTTAAATGGAATGTAATTAAGGTATAATGTCTGAGTCTACGCACGTTCAATATCCACATTCTAGATGCTGCAGTGACTTTCAACACACTGAAATAAAGTGCTTCATCATTAAGGTTTCAAGACCGAGATTCGTTGGGTAATTTCATTCGAATCAATCAGCTTAGACCTGCAGGTATGCTTTATTTTTAATATTTTGGAAGATGAATGGCGACATGTAGACAGCTATAAAAAATCGAGTTCCGACACTGATAATACTTGCATTATACCGAATTTTAAATCACTTTCTAGAAACAAAAACACGTGACTACACTACATTTTAACCTTTTCCGTGAGAGCCAGGGGGCGACCCCCCTCCTTTGGTATACATATTTTGCAGAAACTTTCGCAACAGGATAAACTTCTAGTATGTAACTTGTGTTTGCTTTCAGACATAGAATGGCAGCACACTAAGATTTCTGCCCGTTGGAAAACATTCCAGTCGTTGGCCTTTGTACCAATAGTTACATCAGATCCATTTCTCATCACACGTAACACCGACTTTTCAGATTATACTTCTATTAAATGTGTAAGAAAAGACACAGAACTTTTCAGAAAACGAAAGGCGAAAAAGAAGTAATTGAAGAAGGTGGGTGCAAATCTGGTACCTTCCGCTTCGAAGTTTCTATTTAATTTAGTGTAACTTTTAAGTGTAGGTGGCTCTGACGGGTACGCATAGTGCAGCGTCGAACAATTTTTAAGATGGGAGTGGAGGGGGATGTAGGGGGGTGAGGTCGGTAGAGTAGGCAGGGGTCATAACCCGAGGCCTGTCCCCCTCGCTGTCAAATGATTAGGAGTGGTGAGCGGAAATCAATAGCGGGATGCTTTTATTTTACTGTTATACCACACCTAGAGTACGTGCTACTAGTACTACATCGTGCACTAAGAAAACAAAACAAATAGTCCCGGGACTATCCAACGCCGACGCAACACATGTGCGGAAACGAAATATGTGCTATGTTGCACGATGAAGAAGGCTGCGCCCCTGCTCTACCTACCACGTGTGTACCAGGTGTGTACTCACGCATGTCGTAGATTATTTCACCGGAAGCTGGTCTTGTTCTCGTCAGCTCCGTTAATGGGTATCTTCTCCTACCCGTTGATGATCCTGACGCGTGGAGGAGAGGGTCACGTAGGGCACTCCCTAGGAAATTACAAAACTATTGCCTGTTCTTCGGGTTCCGTAAATCTTACAATGAAGATCTTATAATTAGTTCCAAAAGCCCAATACATATTTAGATCCATCGTGAAATACTCACCGCGTGCCCACGGACCGAAGTGACTGCGTTGGTTTTGGTGCGCGGGAAATACAGATCATCCGGAAAAAGTGGAAGCCGAGGTGCGATATGTTCCGAGGTCACTCGTAGCAGGTACACCAAAATTTGCAGCAACAAGTGCCATACGTCTTCTGCTGCACCACATCTGAGACAGTGAGACGGTGCTCGTCCGTGTCTGGTACTCCAGTCGTGGCGTAAAGCCCCGTACAGACGCAGACAACTGCGAGTAAATTGCTTCGTGTGAACGGTGCCTTGCGTGCCATATAGTGCCTTGCCACCACAAGGCTAGTAAAAGGTACGCAACCCATCGAAGCTATATTCTGCGCCATATGGCTGACATTTGGGTGCATATGTCTGTTTGTTTTTGCTATACGTAGTGCGCTGTGTGATAACTGAGTGGTCTAAGGAACTATAGAAATTCGTATTGAGGCATACAGACACGATACATGTCTTTACGACACAAAATCACCCACATACCATAAGAAACACGCTAGGAAATACTCACTTGACAAAATAGTTGATTCATTGAAGGAGGTTAGGTTTTCGTCTCATGCTGAAATCATAGCGAAGATGAAAAGGTTACGCACGACGTTTGTGTCAAAACTTCATAAGTTAAGAGCTTCGAGAATGAGATCTACTGACGTGTAAGAATCCCACGCTGTAGTACTTTAAGAAACCTATGTTTTTGCGAGACCACGTTCAGGCACGGGAAGGAACTTGCAGCACAGAATTCGCACAAGAAACGGTGACTACATTGAAAACAGTAACGTCACAGTAAGCAATTTTTTACCCTTTATTTTTCTCTGTAGTTAGTATCGTAAGTGCTAAAAACTAACCTGATAACTGGTTTGTCTTGGCGAACCTCACAAGTAACATTTATATCCACAAATATGAAATTTATATCAATAGTTCAGTTGTCTAATGCGTTGAGTTTACAATTCGAAGACTGTGGGTTTCAACCCCACTAGTGTCCATATTTTTTTCCTTTTTCCCTGTATTTTACCTCTTCTAACTTTGGAATTTGAAAGACAGCATTACAGTCAACATTGTCAAAAGCTTTCTCTAAGTCTACAAATACTATAAATGTAGGTTTGAATTCCTTAACTTATCTTCTGAGATAAATCTCAGGGTCAATATATCCTCCGGAATCCAAAATGATCTTCCCTGATGTCGGCTTCTACAATTTTTTTCATCCTTCTGAAAAGAATTCGTGTTAGTATTTTGCAGCCATAACTTATAAAACTGAGAGTTCGGTAAATTTTACAGCCGTCAACAACTGCTTTTTTTGGAATTGGAATTATTACATTCTTCTCTAAGTCTGAGGGTATTTCGCCTGTCTCATACATCTTGCACACCACATGGAAGAGTTTTGCCAAGGCTGGCTCTTCCAAGTCTATCAGTAGTTTTCACGGAATATAATTTAGCCGGTCGCGGTGGCCGAGCGGTTTTAAGCGCTTCAGTCCGGAACCGCGCGACTGCTACGGTCGCAGGTTCGAATCCTGCCTCGGGCATGGATGTGTGTGATGTCGTTAGGTTAGTTAAGATTAAGTATTTCTAAGTTCTAGGGGACTGATGACCTCAGATGTTAAGTCCCATAGTGCTCAGAGCCATTTGGAATATAATTTGCTCCCGGGACCTCGTTTCGACCTAAATCTTTCACAGCTCTGCAAAATTCTTCTTGTAGTATCATATCTCCCATCTCATTTTCATCTACGTCCACTTCCATTTCTATAACTTTGTCTCTATATATTACTTCCAATTTGCAGCTTTTCTTCCTTGGTTTTCCATCACAGCTCTTGAAATTCATACAGCTGCTTCTTTTTTCCCCAGAGGCCTCTAATTTTCCTACAGGCGGTATGCATCTCTCCCCTAATGAAATATGCTTCTAAATTATTACATTTGTCCTCTAGCCATTCCTGCTTTCCTATTTTGCGCTTCCTGTCATTTGCTGCATTCTTACATTTCCCTCTTTCATTAAATAAATTCAAAATCTCTTGTTATCCAAGGATTACTACTAGACCTTGTCTTTCGGCCTATTTCATCCTCCGCTGACTCTTAAAGATACCCAACCGTCTTCTACTATATTCCTGTTCTAGTCAATCGTCGCCTAATGCTCATTCTGAAATTCTCAGTAACGTCTTATTCTTTAAACTTATCCAGGTCCCATCTCCTGAATTACCTATCTTTTTCCAGTTTCTTCAGTTTTAATCTACTGTTTATAACTAACAAATTGTGGTCAGAAACCACATCAGCCCCTAGAAAAGGTTCAAATGGCTCTGAGCACTATGGGACTCAACTTCTGAGGTCTTTAGTCCCCCTAGAGCTTAGAACTAGTTAAACGTAACTAACCTAAGGACATCACACACATCCATGCACGAGGCAGGATTCCAACCAGCGACCGTAGCGGTCCCGCGGTTCCAGATTGTAGCGCCTAGAACCTCGTGGCCACTTCGGCCGGCCCCCTAGAAATGTCTTGCAATTTAAAATCTGGTTCCGCGATCTCTGTCTTACCGATATATAATCAGTCTGAAACGTCCCGGATTCTCCAGGTCTTTTCCACGTATACAACCTTATTTTATGATTCTTCAACGAAGTATTAGCGATGATTAAATGATGTTCTGTTCAAAACTCTACCAGGCGGCGTCCTCTCTCATTCCTTTCCCCCAGTCCACATTCCCCTACTACTTTTCCTTCCCTTCCTTTTCGTACTATCTGATTCCAGTCCCCCACCATTATTAAATTTTCATCACCCTTAACTATATGAATAATTTATTTTTTCTCGTAATACATTTCTTCACTCTCTTCACCGTGTGCGGAGCTAGTTGGCATATAAATTTGTACTACTATGGTGGGTGTGGCCTTCTTGTCTGTCTTGGCTATCTGCTGTTCATAGCAGCTTACCCACATTCCTATTTTCTTATTCAGTACCAAACCAACACTTACATTACCCTTGTTTTACTTTGTTTTTATAAGCTTACATTAACCTCACCAGAGATCCTGTTCCCCCTTTCAACCAAACGTCAATAGTTTCCACTTCATCTAACCTCAACCGATCCATTTCCCTTTCTCAATTTTCTAATCTACCAGCCCGATTAAGTAATCTAACTTTCCAAGTTTAATTATGTAAAAGTTTTATTCCTATACCATATTTCGGCAACTCGTCTTTAACTAGTTGTTGTATATCTTGTATGCAAAGTTCATTTGGTTGTTCCTCTTTTATACTTGAAAATACCAGTTACACAGGTGCGGAACTCCAACTTTGTTCTTCCTGCAGTCTTCCTGACAGTAAGTAAACCACTTCTTTTCCATATCCGTACTCTCCAAAAATGAATACCCACCAAATAGGACGCTGAACGTCATACAACATGGTGGCTCGTAGGTTCCCCTTGTGACGGAAAAAGATGTCGCATCTCAGTGGCTACATGTCTCTCTACGAGGCAAAGATATGACATGCCATATTCTTCATTTCACATCCGCCGAGTAGTGGAATGTGGGATTCCACGCTGTGATGTCATCAGCTCCTCGTCCTTGTGTGTTTTCACGTCCCCTGAGAGAATGGCGCCACTGAAGCGTGCAGGAGTGTAAGGCTAGTCGTAAGCCATTGTTACGACGGAAGATGAGTACACAGTCTTGCTGTTGTTAAATAGCACTGACAAAGCGACAAGACCGGTTATCTGGATCAGACGACGTTATACGAAGCTTTGTCTTATGAGACGGTCGAGGTTTTCAAACGGTTCAAATGGCTCTTAGCACTATGGGACTTAACTTCTGAGGTCATCAGTCCCCTATAACTTAGAACTACTCAAACCTAACTAACCTAAGGACTAGTATTGACTACTTTTCGCTTCCTGGCTGTAGCCCTATTCTGACAAAGCAGTTGCAAGATGTAAGAGGCTTTTATTCTGTAGCATGAGGTGTTAGTTTCACATTTCAAGACTACAATACTCTCAGCAGCTCTTATTCAACTGGTTGTTTCCACAAAAGTTCATTAGGTTATTTCTCATTTTCGCTTGAAAATACGAGTTGTACAAGCGCGGAACTCCTACTTCGTTCTTCTTTCAGTCTTCCTGACGGTGAGCAGACCACTTCTTTGTCATATAATTTGAAATGTTCCACAATGCAACAAAAGCTAAAACAACAAGTTACCGTATTAAGTGTTGCTGATGACGATACAGACAGCCGGAAAACTTATTAATACCAACTTCCTAATAACTTTCGAAGTGTGAGAAATTATCCGAAACTGGAAACATTATGTACAAAATCTCACATTTAGTTAAAATACTGGACATATTAATGAGCTTCCACTTATTGGAAGATAAAATACAGCTTCCTCAAGCGTGAGAACACGCACCTTTGACTGGTGGATTTTCTGCAAGTTCCAGTTGTCAGCAGCGTATTTGAACACGTTTAGGATAACTTCATTTCGTATAAGCAGACAGAATGAGGTACGAAACATACAGGAGCTGGACGAAACGTATCCCTGCTGACGTTTCTCATTTGGCTTAAGTTACTTCCACTAGTGAATGAAGGTGTATTTCAGCACCGAAGTTGTGGCACGAAAGACGACAGCACAATGCGACGTATTCACAACAAGTGGAGCGAGATCGCTTGCGAGACAGGTTGGAGAGCCAGTGTGAAATCGAATTCGAGCGACAAATTGACAACCACTGGAAGGGAGCGCCCAGGAAGTAAGCGGGCTACTTGCGCACCGACGCACGCTGGCGCTTGCCGGTGGGACCGAATGAATGGGACATCCCTAACCGCCTTCTACGCTCCGGCTGGCGACGCCCTTAGCTGACAGAATCGAGGGGCACGCCCTGCAATATTTCTCAAACGATTTTGCAGAAATTAATCAGTGAAAAAGATTGATTTTCACGTTACTTATATTTTCATATGTCATCTTCATGATGAAGTGCCCAAAAGTTTGATAATGGTCATACTTATTGTTATTAAAGTAAGACGCTGCGTGAAATTCAAAGAAATTTTCAGTGAAAATATTGGTCACTATGATTTTGCATTTGGTGCAAACTACACCATATGTTCTGTGAATGAAATTTAGCCAGGATATTGAATTTTTCTTTGGACTGCGGAGGAGTTCTCTATTCGCCTACTTTCATGCGAGAATGGAATTTTATTTCCGACTGCACATGCGTGAGAACGAAATTTTCGTAACGTGTCTTATATCTCCTAAACCTTTCGGATATTGACGCCAGATTTTGGCAAGTTCTACCATGCAAAGAGTAGAGTGTTTTGCTATACTGTTAACATACGGAACTTTCTTATCTGCGCCAATATAGCTGAAACTATGGTTTTTATTTTATATTTTCAATCAAGTACTGTAATTTTTTCGAGTCTTTGACAGCTATTGAAGTAGACTTTTATAGTTTAGAAATAAACGTGACATTCCTTACTTTATGTTACAGACACAATGACATTTTCTGTAAGGCATTGACCACCCTGCTCGCTTACTGCTTGTTGCTCTATTTCAAGATTCTGTCGCAATAGCTATTGCAAGGTGAGTTCGTGCAATTTATACTGTGTTTTGGCAAAAAAAAAAAATCAAAATTCAATTTGTTAAAAAGAGTGATGTGGGCGTTCCTCATTACTGATCAAATTGCTTAAAATAAGAAATGAGTAACAATTCAAACAAAACTACATCACCATTTCTGTTGCATTTTTGACAGAATCCCGTGACCCACCGTAATTTTAATAGTGTACGACTGGAAAGGAAACTTACCAAAGAATTTTATCTCTGTTTTTCACATGAAAAGTGTATGTGCTGTTTTCTGTATACTTTTTCATAAGGCGAATATAATTGAGGTGTAGAAGGAACATCCTATGACGAGTTTCAGTCTCAGCTGTTCGTTATTAACGATACACAGTGTTACAGGATTCCTCTGCAATTAAAAATAATAATAATAATAAAACCAGACGAATAAATTTAATCTCAGTTATAAAACATGACGCTTTTCGGTAAGAGGGAAGGTTAACGAGTCAGGACAAAATGAGTGATCCTTTTGTTCCAATTTCAGAGTAATCTTGTAACCCAGTGTCTTTCCAATAAGGATCGGAATATACTGAAACTTAGCAAATGATTTTCTTTCTGTGCCTTACACTATCTGAAACAGTATTTTATGAAGTTAGGATCTGAGGACAAATTAGAGCATTAGCTTAACAAGAATTACATCTTAGATATGCAAATGAAAATGTAATTTCTTCACTTACGTTGCTGCAAGTAAGATCTTAAAAATTACTTTGTTCCGTTACCGATCAACCGCTTGAGACTACTCATTAAGGTTACAGTAGATAATAAACATATGTAATGTATCATTAACTCATTAAGACATAATTATGGTGGAGAAGTTCACCACTTCACTCTGAATGGATGTATAAACAGAAATATGGTACAGAAATAACGGAGCGCGCATGACATTCCATCCGTAATGGCATACTAACAACCACGCTAACCAGAGTTCTCTGCGTGAACTCATACAGTAGGTGCTTATAGATGAGTCGAACAGCGCAGCGAGTCGGCATCTACATCTACATCTACATTTACATGGATACTCCGCAAATCACACTTAAGTGCCTGGCAGAGAGTTCATCGAACCACCTTCACAATAATTCTCAATTATTCCACCCTCGAACAATGCACGAAAAAAAAAAACACCTATATCTTTTCGTGCGAGCTCTGATTTCCATAATTTTATTGTGATATCGATCCTAACTACGTAGGTAGGCGTCAACAAAATATTTTCGCATTCTAAAGAGAAAGTTGGTGATTGAAATTCGGTGAGAAGATTCCTCCGCAACAAAAACGCCTCTGTTTTAATTATGTCCACTCCAAATCGTGCATCAAGGCCCTGACAGTCTCTCCCCTATCTCGCGATACTACAAAATACGTTGAACTTTTTCGATGTACTCCGTCAATTCTATCTGGTAAGGATCCCAGACCGCCCAGCAGCACTCCAAAAGAGGACGGATAAGCGTAGTGTAGGCAGTCGCTTTAGCAGATCTGTTACATTTTGTAAGTATTCTGCCTATAAAATGCAGTCTTTGGTTTTCCTTCTCCACAACATTTTCTACGTGTTCTTTCCAATTCAATTTCCCAGGTATTTAGTTGAAATTACGGTCTTTAGATTAGACTAATAAAAAAAATCGTATAACCAGAGTTTAACGGATTCCTTTTAGCTCTCATGTGGACGACATCACACTTTTCATTATTTAGAGTCAATCGCCAATTTTCGTACCAGACTACCGATTTTCTTTCTGTTCTTACACTAACAACGAAGTTAATATACATCACTGAAAAATCGGGAATAGCCTATAAATAAGAAGTGAATCGCCGCACCATTGAACGACATTACAAAAAACAAGTATTCGTTGCGACCATCTTTGGCTGTTGAAATACTAATTCAACTACATAATTTCCATTTATTTGGTATCATCAAGAACAAAATATCCAATCTTCGTATTCGGAGGGTAGTGCCCTGGACAATTTGAAATAGTTAACCGTTGACTGCAAACGGTACATAGTTTGTAGGATAAGCATGATTTCGAATCACACAAAATAATCCCCATAAAATCATGCCTTAAATGCTGCAAGGTATTCGCGAATGTTTGTTGATCACTTGTTCTCAGTTTTCCCTTTAATCACTACGCGAAAGCTGCGTCATCTCTATTCAGTTCATTGTGGCAGGGTATGCTCGGATATGAATGTCACCACATTACGCCCCACCCCTCCCAATCACACACTACCATGTGTCGGAGACGGTTCTTTTATCTTTCAGAGCCTTCACGCACGCCGCTGAATAAATTGTTGGCCCTTTCAGCAACAAATCCACAAGAATGACATCATCAGCATCCCAAAAGACTGTCGTCTTGACTCTGACATCAGAAGAAGCTGGAATTTCTTATTTTTTAGTAAATGTGGATGATGCCGCTGCAGTGATTGCTTTTCTTATTTCCGACCAAAAGTGATACACCAGGTTTCCTCACTTGTAACAATCAGAAGCAGAAAGGCCTTACTAATGCCCTCAAACTGCTCCATAAGTCTTGTGGTCCGTTACCAGCATTTGTGGAACCCATTTTGAGCATATATTTGAGTAACAAAGAGTCAATCATTGCACACGCTTTTCCATGGCTCACCGAAAGCAGTAGAACCACTTGCCGGATTCTAATGCGTGAGTCTGCACGATTAATGCCATCCATGCGATTCACCATGTTGGGAGCGGTGGCTTTCAATGGACGTCCAGAACGTGGTCGTTCGTGGAGCTCATCTTCTGCACTTAATTATGCTTTAACATTCCTTGCCCTTCGGCCAACAGTACTTTTGCTAACTGCACCATTACCATATCGTGGGCAAAAACGTTCACCAAGGATTCTTTTTCTGCAACAAAGAATTCAATTGCAGCACGGTGCATGTAACGAGTCTTGCGTAGACGCCAATTTGATGGTTCACTAAGGCTCTGCCATATGTCACAATTCTTCGAAATTTCGCACATGTGAAAGAAAAAACGGTTCAGTCTGGAACATCTAAAAGGACGTTTCCCTAGACGAGGGGTGTTCAATAAGAATTGCAACATATGTTTTTTTTCTCGGCTAATTTCTGTTAAAAAGGTATGGAATTTGTTATGGGATATAGTTTCATGAAGTTCCGATTAGTGGCCGCGCTACACATTACCTTTAAAATGTCGTCTGTAACGAAGGTGCGTTCTAAGCAGAGAGCCGTTACAGAGTCCCTTTTGGCGGGAAACCAGAGCATCGCAGATATTCATAAGGGGTTGCACGATGCCTACGGACACCTGGGGCTGAATAAAAGCACGGTGAGTCGTTGGGCGAGGCGTCTGCCATCATCGCACTGAGGTCGCGCCTGGGGGCCGGCCGTAACACATCTTTGACTCCTACTTTTGAAACACGCGGACACTAGCACTCGAGGTAATCGGCGGATTGCCACCAGACATCTCGCTACACAATGTGACGCCTCTGCTGACGCAGTCGTCCACCAGTTGCGATACTCAAAGGTGTGTGCCCGCCCCGCTGAGCTCCTCGCCGGTTGACAGAAGACCATGAGGAGCAATGAATTTCGTCAATGAATGATGTCCTCCACGGAAGGCAATACGTGATGGTGTTATTGATGCAACAAGACTATGGTTCCGACTTCGATCAGTAGAGTGGTCCCTGCACGCATACAGGCCCTCCTAGTAAGGTGACGTAAGGCTGCCGCACTGAACGGAGATTATGTTGAAAAACAGATTTTCTAGCTAAAACTGTGGGGGATAATATAGTGTATTGTAATCCTGGATAGAACCAACCTGCTTTTTCAAAACAAAACAAAAAAAGTGTTGCGTTGTTAATTGAAAGCCCCTAGTAAATTAATTGGTTAGAAAAAAAATCTGAGGCATCAATTATTGTACGTCCCTCGTATTATCTGAAGAATTCTATCGACACGGGATGTCAGATTGATTCCATATTTTTAGATTTCCAGAAGGCTTTCGACGTTCCTCACAAGCGTCTTCTAACCAAACTGCCTGCCTATGGACCATCGCCTCAGTTGTGAGACTGGATTCGTGATTTCCTGTCAGAAAGGTCATAGTTCGTAGTAATAGTCGGAAAGTCATAAAGTAAAACAGAAGTAACATCCGGCGTTCCCCAAGGAAGTGTTATAGGCCCTCTATTGTTCTTGATCTATATTAACGACATACGAGAAAATTTGAGTAGCCGTCTTAGATTGTTTGCAGATGATTCTGTCATTTACTGTCTTGTAAAGTCATCACATGATCAAAACGACTTGCAAAATGTTTTAGGTAAGATATCTGTATGGTATGAAAAGTGGCAAGTGACCCGGAATAAGGAAAAGGGTGAAGTTATCCACATGACTACTAAAAGGAATCAGCTAAATTTCGATTACGCGATAAGTCACACATATCTGAAGGCTGTAAATTCAACTAAATACTTAGGGATTACAATTAAAAATAACTTAAATTGGAACGACAACATAGATAATATTGTGGGTAGAGCAAACCAAAGACAGCGATTCATTGGCAGAAAGAAGGTGTAACAGGTCTACTAAAGAGATTGCTTACACCACGCCTGTCCAGCCTATTCTGGAGTATTCCTGTGCGATGTGGGATACGCACCAGGTGGGACTGACGGATGACATCGAAAACGTACAAAGAAGGGCAGCTCGTTCTGTATTCTCGCGAAATAGGGGAGATAGTGTCACAGGCATGATACGTGAATTGGAGTGGCAATCATTAAAACAAAGGCGTGTTTCGTTGCGACGGGATCTTCTCATGAAATTTCAATCACCATTTGTCTCCTACGATTGCGAAAATTCTGTTGCCACTCACGTACATAGAGAGAAATGATCATCACGATAAAATAAGAGAAATCAGGACCAGCACAGAAAAATTTAAGTGGTCGATTTTCCCGCTTGCCGTTCGAGAGTGGAAACAGTAGCGAGACAGCTTGAAGGCGATTCATTGAACCCTCTGCCAGGCACTTTTCTGTGAAAAGCAGAGTAATCACGTAGATGTATATGCAGATGTAGACAAAAAGACAACGCTACCTAAGTACGAATCTCACGTAAGGAAATGTTTCTCAGACATTGCACGCTAGTAGCAGCCTCACAATACATTTACTTTTTCATGAAATTTGTTGTGAAGATCAGGTGACAGTTTCAAAATAGTAGCACCATTCATATATTTAACACTCGAAATAAAAATAGCCTCACTGTTTCACAATTAATATTACTGTTGGGAGGAAATGAATAAAATATGCAGATTCAAAACTCTTTAGGCACCAGCCTTGTTAAAGTGGTTGGCAGATAATAACAACAGTTCAGCTACTGCTTCAGAACGCCTTCTCTTCCATATATATATCTGGAGAAATAACATCGGTTTGTGGCTGGGTTCTATTTATTAACTTTTTTTAGATTAAATTAAAATAAAAATCATTTTATGAAAATGGTCGGTATGTAGGAGTACGGCCATTGAGAAAGTGTTGGTTATTTGTAAGACTACTTCCAACAACTCTTCTGTGATGATAATGAATGTGATAGACACCTTCCTTGTAGGACCCCATTCTTCGTTTCAAATAAATTTGCTATTCTGTTCTCGACCTGATCGTACGGCATTCGTTCTCTTGCAATAATATGGTTCAAAGGGCTCTGAGCACTATGGGACTTAACTTCTGAGGTTATCAGTCGCCTAGAACTTAGAACTACTGACACCTAACTAACCTAAGGACATCACACACATCCATGCCCAAGGCAGGATTCGAACCTGCGACCGTAGCGGCCCCCCGGTTCGAGACTGTAACGCCCAGAATCACTCGTCCACCACGGCCGGCTGCATTTATATGCTCAGAAACTTTCCTACATCTCAAAAAATCCCTTCTATGCTTTCGTGTTACACTATATCTGCTTTACCGTTCTCCACACTGAATAATGTAGATTACCTTTCCCCTCACAGTACTTCTCATAAAGTACTCATGTGACGAAAACTAAGTCGACAGTTGACCTGCGTTATTCGTTCTAGAAGGCACACTGAACACATTTTCCTATCGACTTTCTTGTTTTGTACGCCACGTGAAAACAAAATTGCGTCTTTGAAGTTGGCGCCTTTACTTACGTAGATCTTAGTAGATAGTGACATGACGACTCCCTGTTTCCAATCGATTTATTTTCTTTGCACACTCGACTGAGTATTCTGTACGTCCACTGTTGATTGTGTGCTTTTCCCGTGATTGAGACAGCTGCAGGATTTCCTGTTAACATCATTTTGTGGCGTGACTTAATAATTCGTGGCACGTGTACTTTCGTGGCCCGCTCACCAGCCGTGTTAGCGCTGTTCTCGTCCTAGCGCTTGACCTGGGGACACTGTCAGCGCCATTTGCTGCGCTGCTGGCGCCACTCCCAGCCATGGTGGGACAGCGCAGTCACCTGCTCCACTTCGAACGCTGTACTTCTCCTGGAAGGCAGCGCCGTTGTTATAGTCGCATAGCCCGCGCCAAATCGTCGACAGTCAGTGCGGGTATTACGCGTGGAAGTCCGTCGTAATCGTGTGACACACTGTGGTGGTTGTTTGATGGCATGTAGTACGTGCGGGTATGTTCTCTGAGAGCGAGAGCCATTTGGATTTTGCTGATTACACGCTGTGAGCGTGACTGGTACCAGTATTATGCAAAAACTGGTCTTGTTTTCATTATTCTGTGAGCGTGACTGATATGTTGATGCCATTTTTACAAAGAAAAGTGCTCTTTCCGAGTGATCTGTTTGCATGTTCCGTTGTCATAATTTTATTCAGACAGACGCATAGGTCGGCTTGAATACTGTGATGGTAAGGTTTCAAGCAGCCAGTTGGTGAGAGCAGAAGTAGACCAGCATTCAGTTACATGTAGATGATCTTAATTAAGTCTCAGAGTTGTTTTAGTATCTCATGGTCAACTGAAGACGCCATATCTGCTGTACTTCGCGTCTGTAGCCAACGACATTCATTGTAATTGTCACTGTTGTGCCCAACTCTGTGTGCTGGAGCAAAGGTTTGATTTTGATTCTGTTCATTGCATCCAAGGTATTTTAACTTCACTGTTTCGTTCGGACCCTTCTTTCGAAAAGTATACGGAGATTCGTATTAATATCTGTTGGACGGTCATTGTGTTCGACTCCTCATAGACAGAGCGAGGCTACATGTTTGGAGGGCGCTAAGCAACCTGCTACCTGGCGTTTCGCGAGTGGGTGCGCGTGATCGGTCGTGGTGACTTACACCGAACTGCGTTGACTCATAGTCAGTCCAGTGTTGTCACTAACTGCAGAAGGGAAGTTCCTCAACAGCTGCTAGTGCTCGTTCTGTGGTGCTGGAAACGCTTTTGATCGTGTCTTAGATTGCTAAGCTCACTTGTCTGAGAAACACGACACCTGAGAGCCAACACGGACTTGCTTCGCATTTTGTGCTTGGTTCATGGGTATACGGACAGAGTGGAGCATCGGACGCATATAGATTTGTTTGGCGAACGTCTTGCTTGTTCACGTGACGTGGCTGTGCTCATCAGTTAAGCTTACACATTGCCAAGGGTTGTGTACCGGTAGAGACGTTCTTTCGCCGACGTGCAAATGCAGCAGTTGCCTTTTGGAGGGCATCTGTTTAACAGGTGCCTGCCACACATGTGTAGTGCATAGGTAAGCTCAAGTCTGCTAATGTTGTTTTTCTGAGCCCATTGAACTCATCTGTGTTGTTCATATTGTCGTGTGCTGGGTGAGATGAAATGGTTTTGTTGAGCACAAGCCAATTGAGTCTTTTGGGCTCTAAAGCACTGATACCTTTTTTGTAAAATGTAGTTCATTTGTTTAAATAGTGCTTAAACTGAAATTTTTTCAGTCAGAATTTTTCTTGTCCTATAGTTTAGATTTAATTGTGTGTGTGTGTGTGTGTGTGTGTGTGTGTGTGTGTGTGTGTGTGTGTGTGTGTGCGTGTGTGTGTGTTTAACATGGGCAACTGCTCAGAGTTTATGATTATTGAAAAGATCTTCTTTAATGCGAAGTGTGGTCTTTGTTTGAAATCGGTATTGTGAGTATAAGTGTTCGTGCTGTAGTTGTGGCCCATTTTCTTAATTGTACTTTTAAGTTATACTGCGGCGACTTATCTTTATAGCCTTTCGCTATGACGGCTCGCTGGTCGATCTGAGCCAAGCATTCAGTAATGTTGCTTCTCATCAGTATGTCTAATGCCAATTTTCTTTCTCTGTTTTATTATTGTTTGTCTGATACTGATCACACTAAGGGCAACGCAGACAACAAGTAATTAAATTTCACATTTATGTACCTCCTGCAATTAAGATCTCAATGTTTTTAAATTGTTACTCATATGATTAAATACTATTTTAATACAGAATTTTTTGCTATACCATTTGATCTTGCTAACTTGTAGTCTCAGTGTTTCAATATTCTTTAAATTCTTTCTGCTGCAAGTCATTCATTCAGCTGTCATAAACAAGCATTTCGTAGTAAAAAGCAATGAGAAATACCTGAATGTTTATAGTAATTAACTGTAACTGATGTTTTCAAATAAATATGGTGTCCGGTGCAAATGTAAACTTTTACTTCCCAGCACCTTACCGACCGCAGCTCCCAGTTAGCTGCACCATTTCAGTCTTTGCGATCTGTTCAAAAAAATTGCTAAGGTCATTAGTCCCTAAGCTTACACACTACTTAACCTAAATTATCCTAAGGACAAACACACACACCCATGCCCGAGGGAGGACTCGAACCCCCGCCGGGATCAGCTGCACAGTCCATGACTGCAGCGCCTCAGACCGCTCGACTAATCCCACGCGGCTTTCTGTTCTGTTATAAGGAAGAATTTTGTATTTTCTAAATTACCTGTTAAAGTGGCCCCGTACTTGCGCAACTCCCAACCCGAACCTCACTCCACTGAAAACGCGCCATACAGTTTGTGATCAATAACATTACGCGTAATATACCACGTCTACCAAGCAGCATTCAGAGTATCGTTTTGCTTTAGGGGCACCCTTTACAGGAAGGACTTGCTTTAATAGATGTAACGGCCGAAACAAGGCACAAATGTGTTGTTGCCACCTGCTGCCACCATCTGCGGACCGCCTGCTGGTCGTCTTTGTCCGTTGACAGGACAGGGGAGTCGGTTAGCAGGCGGGAGGCGCCGTGTCGCCGCTGCCGACAGAGCAGCAGCTGTCTCTGGTCCGCCGTTCTAAATGAGCTGCCCTCTCCCGCAGAGAATTCCTAGAACGGAGCGCCAGGCTCTGGGGGCGAAGCTGACGCCAGCTGTGTGCGCGTCTCAGCCTTAAACGGTGGGAGCGTTAGTAAATCATGTCATATGTATAGTGTACGCTGGCAGTACGTTCTAGAACTGTCCTGCTGCCAAGGCGTATACAACACGACACTGGTCTTAGCCTAGGACACGTGTGCGACTTTTGCAGCGGGTAGCTGAAAAAAACACTGCAGTAACAGGACAGCAAAGTTTTAACTGACGGTGGCCATATTGAGTGGATGGCGATTATCGCTGAAACAACCGGTTTTTGGTGGTATCAATTGTTTCACACACCAATTTAACCTGACTGTTACAACATCTCAAAATAACCGTTTTTTGAAACAACTGATTTCCTGCTTTTTATTCCTAGTATTTGCTGAAATAAACATAGAAACCGAAGAAAGACTGAAAATTTCGACTCAGTCAATTCCAAGTTACATAGCATCGAAATATTAAAAATTCATATGGTTCAAATGGCTCTGAGCACTATGGGACTTAACTTCTGAGGTCATCAGTCCCCTAGAACCTAGAACTACTTAAACCTAACTAACCTAAGGACATCACACACATCCAGGCCCGAGGCAGGATTCGAACGTGCGACCGTACCGGTCGCGGGGTTCCAGACTGCAGCGCCTAGAACCGCTCAGCCACTCCGGCCGGCAAAATATTAAACAAAATAGGAAAAATAAAAAAGGACTTAGTCCATCCGATGCTTTATCGAAAAGCGATAAGTGGTTGAATATTATAAAAATTACCTTTATTTTTTGGAACACTGCTCAAAAATCATGTTGTAATCGGATATCATCCAACTGGGCACTACGAATAGTCAGTGCTAAAGGGTGAAATGTGACACTGAAGAACCATTTTTCGTGCTAATTTGTCGCCTTCAAGGGTTGCAAGCATGCAGGCAACAGATGAACCATTTTTATTTTTACTGTTGTAAAGTTTTAATTTATTACTGTTACCATAACTTCCTTCCTCTTTTATTATTTCATAGAAATGGCAGACAAATCTGTATTGTACTTCATTGCTAGGTCACTTCACAAAAATATTTCCTGTTCAGGGTTGGTGCCATTCTCCAGTTCAACGGACGTCCAGCGGCGACAGCAAGGAACTACTGTATAGACCAGTTGGGGAAACGCTTGCTCACCGCACGTACACGCATACCTTAACCCACGATACACACAACACGGACATTATTGTCTCAGCAATACTGTACCAGTTCATATGTAATGTGTTTATTACACGTCTCTGTCGGTACTATTATTAAAGTACCACTGATTGCTTCTTCCATTTTCTATAATAACGAGGTATTCCAAACCAATGCAAATTTTACGAAAAAAAGTTATTCCCCTTTTGCACGCCCAATTAGCCACTCAATCTAACGCGCTGCTTCCCGAGCGGGAAGGCGTGCCGGTCCCCGGCACGAATCCGCCCGGCGGATTAGTGTGGAGGTCCGGTGTGCTGGAAAGCCTGTGGATGGTTTTTAACATGGGTTTCCATCTGCCTAGGCGAATGCGGGCTGGTTCCCTTTATTCCGCCGCAGTTACACTCTGTCGGCGATTGCTACGCAAACACTGTTTCCACGTACACACGCACCACCATTACTCTACCACACAAAAATATGGGGTTACACTCGTCTGGTATGAGACGTTCCCGGGGGCGGGGGTCCACTGGGCGCCGAACAGCACAATAACCCTGGGTTCGGTGTGGGGCGGCAGTGGGGTGGATGGACTGCTGTGGCCTGTTGTGCGGTTGTGAACCACTGAGGGCTACGACGGGACGAAGCCTCTCCGTCGTTACTGGATCCCCGGTACAATACACAATACTCCTCTTTTAAACAAATATTTATTTAAAAATGAAAAATTTTAGCGCTATTGCTATGGTTCATAAAACAGTTTATTAATCGGTTATTATTAAAAAAATAAGAAACATCTGTTATAACTGAGACAAAATACCTAAAAATATCGCTTATTCGTAAGCAAAATACCGGTATCGGTTTGAACCGGTCGGTTTTTCCCATCCCTACCACACAGCGCTGGCATTCGCATCGCTGCTGCACAGGCTGGACACAGCATATTGCACCCCGACCTATTTCTATGCAGGAATGCCAGCTGCGTGAATGGGCATACGAGCAGATTTCCACGCAGTGTTCAGTTAGACGTGCGCTAGTGATCACAAAGTTTTGCTGTTGACCTATATCATTGATTATATGTGCGGTTGCTTCGTGTCGAGCTTCATCCGGATACGTTCGGCTTTTTACGGTCGTATCCGCCCAAATGAAGCAAAATGAAAGCCGAAGTTTTGATTTTCGTGCTCAAGAAATCGTTCGCGCAGGAGAATCGTATGAACATATCATCATCATTTGACCATCAGACAGACCCTCAGTGGATGACACAGTAATAAGCATCCCTAGCGTAGAGAAACAACTGGAAATTTTGAAAGCAAGTAAGTCACCAGGTCCGGAGAGAATCTCAGCCTGGTTTAGAAAGAGTACTCTACGGCCCTGGTGGATAAGGGAATGTAGTCGAATTAAATCGGGTGATTCAGAGGGAATTAGATTAAGAAATGAGACACAGTAGTAGATGAGTTTTGCTATTTGGAGAGCAGAAAAACTGATGATGATCGAAGTAGAGAGGATATAAAATGTAGACTGGCAATGGCAAGGAATGCGTTAATGAAGAAAAGAAATTTCATAACATCGAGTATAGATTTAAGTGTCAGGAAGTCGTTTCTGAAAGTATTTGTATGGAGTGTAGCGTAGCCATGTATGGAAGTGAAACATGGACGATAAATAGTTTAGGCAAGAAGAAAACAGAAACTTTCGAAATGTGGTGCTACAGAAAAATGCTGAAGATCAGATGGGTAGGCCACATAAGTAATGAGGAGGTACTGAATCGAATTGGGAGAAGAAAAATTTGTGGCACAACTTGACTAGAAGAAGGGATCGGTTGGTAGGACATGTTCTGAGCCATCAAGGGATCACCAGTTTAGTATTGTAGAGCAGTGTGGACGGTAAAAATCGTAGAGGGAGACCAAGAGATGAATGCACTAAGCAGATTAAGAAGGATGTAGGTTGCACTAGGTACTGGGAGATGAAAGAGCTTGCACAGGATAGAGTAGCATGGACAGCTGGGTCAAACCAGTCTCAGCACTGAACACCACAACTACAATGGAGGCATATAGACAGTCGTCTTTCCCTCGCTCTATTTGTGACTGTAACAGGAAAGAAATGACTAGTAATGGTGCAGGGTACTCTCCGCCACACACATTACGGAGGCTTGCAGAGTATGTAAGAAAAAAAATAGACGTACAAAGCGGTCCAGAATGTTGCGACAGGGTTTGAGAGACTGTATGTAATCGATGAGAGGAACCTGTGTTCGGAAAATTCAGTTAACGACCCAACAGAAAGTCGAAGTTATAGACGCCGGCGCCTGTCACTAGGCCGACTCTTCGGCACCAAATGTAAGTTTGTAAACTGACGAACATTAGACGGAACATCTCGCGACTTTTTTTTTTCTTATTCAGAGATCGCGACTAATTGTCACGATTGCAAGCTGAGATGATGGAGCTAGCAGTTGCGCAGAAAGGCCTTATCTCCTATGAAAGAGATGCTCTGTTCCTCGGTGGTTAACGGTTTTGGACAAGTTCTCCTGGAACATTCTAAAATTTAGTTTTTCGGTCTACAAAAAGAAATAAATAAACTGCAGATGAAAACTTGAAACTGTAATTCACGGTGGCAACAGAACACCTCAGTCACAGCAGAAACATCTATCTATGCAACTACTAGCTCCATCTCCTCCAGTGGACATCGTGGCACTCAGTCGCAATCTCTGAATAACAAACATTGCGAGATGTTCCGCCTATAGCCCGTCAGTGTACATAGCAACAATTGCTGTCGAGTGAGTGGCCTAATGACGGGCGCCGGTGCCCATAACTTCGACGCTATCATCGAGTTGTTCCTCAAAACACCGTCTAGAACACCTCGAAGTTTGTCGCAACATTTCTGGGTCACCCTGTATACAAATCTGGCTTGTCTGGCTTTTATTAAGTCACTTAACGGTGAAGCAGAGGACGCGTTACTAAGGCTCATTCCGAGCTACTGACACAAAAGCGACGAATAAGGAGTATGAATATATACCCTAAGGATATATAGATGTACCAAACAATACCATTCTTATTTCTGTGTCCTACCTTTTTCTTCGAAGGCCGAACCAGCCTAGTACACGGTGTCAATGTCCAGAGTGAGCTAGGCAAAGCAGAACGTTTCCATGCGTCGGCTGACGCCTCCCCAGTACTTATTTTTTGACCTGGCAATACTAATTATGTGGACAATGAGCTCTTCGTTGTAAGGGTACAAGAGTATCCATGTGTTTACGGTACAAGGCGCACAAACTATAAAAAACAGAAATATGGAGATGGCGTCGTAGCTATCAACTGACAGACTAGTTCGGTGTACTCGAGAGTTTTAAAGCATGCAATGTCTTTACTTACCGTACTTTTCAGACTACTGCTGTGAATCAAAGGGGCGGCTCACTCAAAGAGCATCTTCGTAAAGATAACGTTCACTACTGCACCTATAAAAATGTAGGAGCATCCACATCATTCTACAACCCATATGTAGAGAATGGGAAAAAATGGGACTGGAAGAAAGCCGGCCGGAGTGACCGAGTGGTTCTAGGCGCTACAGTCTGGAACCGCGCGACCACTACGGTCGCAGGTTTGAATCCTACATCGGGCGTGGATGTGTGTGATATCCTTAGGTTAGTTAGTTTTAAGTAGTTCTAAGTTCTAGGGGACTGATGACCTCCGAAGTTAAGTCCCACAGTGCTCAGAGCCATTTGAACCATTTTTGGACTGGAAGAAAAAAAGAAAGTTGGTAGATATGAGTGCTGAAAACAAAACAAAAATACTTCACATATTTTGACAAGCAACTTCTTCAAATTACAGTTCGCGACAAACATTACAGATTTACTCCATACAGCCTCTACTTCCGTATACAGACATACTTGTCAACAGACATGTCAGTGTGTTATGAAAGTTGTAAACACACACAATAACTGTGAGACAAACAATATGTTTCAACAATAATGTCAACCAATTTAACAATCAAATCTGTCAATCAGTGCTAAATCCGCCATTTATTCGTTAAAATTGTAAATTCCCATTCAGAAAAATGCATAGCTTTTCATGATCTGTAACTGAAAACTTTTTTCATGTGTTAATTTTTTGTTGCATCACATCTTACCAGCTTTTCATGTGGAAAAAACAACTCATCAGCCACAATGGTGTAAGGACAATGAAAATGCTAAAGTTATATCGAATGATAAACTGTCCATTCTTCTAATCGACAGGCTGCTCTGTGTGACTCTGTTTTCTCCAGCTGAAATCTCGCTGCAGTAATTGCACATGTGGCCATAACCACAAGGTACTAGTTGTTCCAGTGTCGCACCATTGCTAAATCTCCATTACTGTGAGGACCACAAGGACTGCAATACTATGTTTCAGGAATGATGGACAAACTCAATGTAGCATAAAAGTAAAGCACTCATCAATCCGAAGATTATTTTCAACACCGCAGTGCTTTCCTAGGTATGGATCTGCTGGAAGTTGGTATGCCGTTGCCTTTCTCTGTCCTTTGAACTGACTTATCCATCCAGCTACATGGGTCTATCAATCCCGTCTCCAGCCATCCTGATTTAGGTTTCCGTGATTTCCCTAAATCGTTTCAGGCAAACGCCGGGATGGTTCCTTTGAAAAGGGCACGGCCGATTTCCTTCCCCATCCTTCCCTAACCCGAGCTTGCGCTCCGTCTCTAATGACCTCGTTGTCGACGGGACGTTAAACAACACTAACCTAACCTCAAATCACTCGCAAGCGTTAACTGTCAGTGCGTGGTGCGATTCTCCATACAAGGGACTTTGCCGTTTAACTCTTTACGAGTTAAGACGAGCCTGTGAACTAGTGTTCACATAATAACTCTCGCAATCGTCTCAGCATGGAGCGAGTCACCTCGCTCAAACACTCGACGATTTGCTGCAAGAGAAAGATCTAATTTCTCTGTCTACAATTTGCCTGTACCAAAGCTGCTGGCCACACATTTTCTTTCTGGCCAATCAGAGCGTTTGTACTTGTTATAACTCCATCCACTAAAGTTTCTATAGCCTATCACAGGCGTCGTTTCTTTCATAGGCCAGGGTTTAACTTCTGCTATGTAATACTGAAGTAAACAGCTTTTTATTTCATGAGAGTTTTACCACAGGTGGCTATAGTGAGTCACCAATGTTTCTAATTGGGTTTCTCAAGACGTTATATGCCATCTCCAGGCGTGTTTCTGTAGAAAGGCTTTCAAAAGGGTCGTTGTTCAAAGCAGGAACAAGGGCGGTTTTTGCCAAGAGCCTGCGCAGTGACTCTGATGTCTCATTGAGTCCACTAGATGTTCCATTGTGTGGGTAGGGGTTTCAGCCAAATGCGGGACTGGCATTCCATCATAAAATTCTCCTTCCCTCAGAGTTGCATCTTGTAACTTGAGTCTGGGAAATTACTTGCGTGCAATTACTAGTGTGAGTGTTAGTGGTTTATATTCCCGAAATCCTGGAATGTTTATTCACTTTGTCTATCAATAATTCGTACATGACATATGTCATGTGACATATCGATTCAACAGGAATTGTTTCAGGAATTCAATGTAATGAGTGTTATTTGTTTGATACCTCACACGGGGATGTACAGTAGATTCCGAACCACGATGCAGTTCGTCATCTTTCACATCAAGAAACGTTGCTAGAGGTGAAGGAAGTGCTACGTGACACATATAAATCCTGGGACTGAGCAGACATCGAATCCAATACGTTAGAATTTGTAATGTAGCATTTTACTACTGAGCTACCAGACATCGTACTGGAATAAGGAAACTTCCTCTGGAAACAATTGAGTTACAAGTTACTAAAAGTGATATGAGAAAATTCTGGCAGTTGCATACAGCACGATGTAATAAAATTATCTGTTATGTATTGGGTAGCTAAAATTGTAGACCAAGCTGATTCAACCAAGAGGGGATGGGCAACTGCTCTAATACACTGCAGTCTGTGTTTACTATACAAGGTATACTGTCAATCAGCCCAAGTGAAAAGGCCTTATACCACGTTAGGTACTTGTTGTTGTTGTTGTTGTTGTTGTGGTCTTCAGTCCTGAGACTGGTTTGATGCAGCTCTCCATGCTACTCTATCCTGTGCAAGCTCCTTCATCTCCCAGTACCTACTACAACCTATATCCTTTCTGAATCTGCTTAATGTTTTCATCTCTTGGTCTCTCTCTACGATTTTTACCCTCCACACTGCCCTCCAATGCTAAATTTGTGATCCCTTGATGCCTCAGGACATGTCCTACCAGCCGATCCCTTCTTCTAGTCAAGTTGTGCTACAAACTTCTCCCCAATCCCATTCAATACCTCCTCATTAGTTACGTGATCTACCCACCTAATCTTCAACATTCTTCTGTAGCACCACATTTCGAAAGCTTCTATTCTCTTCTTGTGCAAACTATTTATTGTCCATGTTTCACTTCCATATATGGCTACACTCTATACAAATACTTTCAGAAACGACTTCCTGACACTTAAATCTATACTCTTCTTCAGAAACGCTTTCCTTGCCATTTCCAGTCTACATTTTATATCCTCTCTCCTTCGACCATCATCAGTTAATTTGCTCCCAAAATAGCAAAACTCCTTTACTACTTTAAGTGTCTCATTTTCTAATCCAATTCCCTCAGCATCACCCGACTTAATTCGACTACATTGCATTATCCTTGTTTTGCTTTTGTTGATGTTCATCTTATATCCTCCTTTAAAGACACTGTCCATTCCGTTCAACTGCTTTTTCAAGTCCTTTGCTGTCTCTAACATCGGCGAACCTCAAAGTTTTTATTTCTTCTCCATGGATTTTAATACCTACTCCAAATTTTTGTTTTGTTTCCTTTACTGCTTGCTCAATATACAAATTGAATAACAATATGCAAATTGAATACAACCCTGTCTCACTCCCTACCCAACCACTGCTTCCCTTTCATGCCCTCGACTCTTATAACTACCATCTGGTTTCTGCACAAATTGTAAATAGCCCTTCGCTCTCTGTATTTTACCCCTGCCACCTTTAGGTACTTAACAGATATGATTTCCTTGACTGGATCGACAAATGCAAACTATACAAGGGAAACTACCAGATTGTATTCGATGAAGACTCATCCAGTAGCTAAGGGAATCTGAGCAAGTGGTACCCACAATAGAATGACTAAAGGAAATGCAGACTTAAGATCTAGAAAAAGTAATTGTTACTCGTGAGTATTAGGATACTTCAATCAGTACTTGATAGACAGCACATGCAATGAATGCCGGCAGCGGTACTCTATGGAAAGCCATATGCTATAGATGAAATGAAAAAAAAACTGATTCTTGAATAAATTCTTCATTTAGTTCTTGCACCATCAGATTTGTCTGACTCGAGTTTTCGATGACTTCCTCTGCCATAATTGCCAGGAGATTAGATTTCAGTAGGTCGTTAAGTGCTTCAGTTCGCTGAACTATGTTACGGAGACGTCACAGAGTCACTGACCTACAAAATGCTACCATAAATTATCTCGATAGCTAGAACTGAAGAACATGAGTGACAATGCTGATTTCATTAGCTGGGCGAGACTCGATTTCCCTGCCACTTTCCTGTATCAGTAGAAATCACTTGAGTTATCCAGCATCTAACGAAATCAGCACTGGTAACAAAGTTCTTCAGTCATAGATATCGACATAATCTGGTAACATTTCGAAGTCCCGTGGATATCTCCATGACATAATTCAGCCAACTAAAGTACCTAAAGGTCTACTGAAATCTAATCTGACAATATAATATTGCAGTGCCTGCGTTGTTCTGATGACGATGCATTATGGCGACCACAGCCGTTATGAAACACAGTTGATGAATTCGTAACTGCAAAGAACGACAACCATCAGCTGTAGAATGGAATGACGACAGCAAAAGTTTGTGCCACCGCAGTGCGTCGACATCAGAATAACACAGGCGCTGCAATATCGTATTTACCTGTCGATACCGGGCATGCAACTTTCAAACACAACGTCTGATCTGTACAGGAATACACTTAATGGGTGTGTGAGTACAGATCGTAGACGTATTGTTGACGACATTTGGAAGTTTGGGTCTAGCTGTTAGTCGTGCACAGATAGCGAAATGGTAAAGCGGCAACCCGCAATCATTGGGAAATTTGGGTTCGAGTCCCGGTCTAGTACAAATTTTCATTGTCGTCATTCCGTTCTACAGCTGTTGGTAGTCATTATTCGCAATTGAGAAATCATATAATGTGTTTCGTAATGGCTGTGGTCGCCGCAGTTCATGGTCACCGCAATGCATCGTCATCAGAATAACATAGACACTGCAATATCACATTCCTCTGCCGATACTGGACATGAGACTTTCAAGTATAACGTCTGATCTGTACGGGAATACACATACTGGATGTACTAGCACAGATCGTAGATCTATGACTGACGACATACGGAAGTTTAGGGATTGGCCGTGAGTCACGTACGGATAGCCAAATGGTAAGGAGACCACTCGCAAGAAATGCGAAATCTTGGTTCGAGTTCCGGTCCCGCACAAATTTTCATTGTCATTCCTTTCTACACCTAATGGTAGTCATTATTCACAACGGCGAATTCATGTAATGTGTAATCTGACAATGAAGGAGGTCGTCGAAAGCTGGAGACTGACAAATCTGATGCGGAAAGAGCTCTGTGGACAATTTATTCAACTATGTTGGGGCGAAAAACTGGGTGGACAAAAAATGTATTCTATTTCATATTTTGGGCTCTGTGTTTAAAATCTCATTTTACCTTGACCTCATATAACGTGACATTCTGAACTTTCACATTCTTTTTTCACATGCACAACTCAGTATCTTTCTGTGTATCTGATATACTCACTTGGAGTCCCACGACGTCTTGTAGGCCTGTAACATATACACTCTCGAAACACCTTTGGAGGTGCAAAGACCTCCACAATGTGACAACAGACTTGTCTGATGTTTTGGCTACAGCTTTGACAGAATTGCAGTGGCACAAGTGCACTGGCAAACGCAGGTGCTAATGCTGACACTAGCAACGTCTGTCTGGCTAGCACCATCAGTCTTCTGCACTGGTTGTTTGAGAGTGGACGCAAAGGAGATAGCAAACATTGGAGGCTGCATGGCCTTATAGATCTTTTTGGCCCCTCCATATAAAATATATCTAGTTGTTTTGATTTTCTGTGTCTTCCTTTCTTCAAGGAAGACACTGCAGTCCCTACCCCAGAGAAGCTGATTGCCAGGGAAGTTTACATACTTTGGAGGAGACGCACAACCAACACCTTCATGGGTGGCCTTACCACGTTTACCACAACTGGCTGCTCCCTTGCAACCCGAGGTGGTGTGTCCAAAGTACTGGCATGTAAAACAGTGCATCGGGTTAGGAGAGTAAGGTCGCATGCTGAGGTGGAGGAAACAATCCTTAACATGCTCTGGAGGTTTTGTGCTGCCGAAAATCAGCGTAAATGAGTCCAATTTCACGAGATCATCATCCACCCTTTTCATTATGTTCTGTACATCAGCGACGCCTTCCTGGGACCAGTCAGCTTCATTCTCGGGGAATGTCAACCAGATCCCAGCAGGTCGCAACACCTTTACTGTAATTGAAGGTGTTGTGGAATTCACTTTCTACTGCCTACTCCCCGAGGCACTGAGCTTTCTGGGTGTTCATCCCTTGTTGGGAATTGGGTGTTTTTACCAAAAAGGCCTTATTTCACAAGTGCTTGACAGATTTTAAGCTTCCAGCGATTTCCTCTAACCCTTTTTGTATGCAAAAAGGTGAAACTTTCTCAAAGCTCCCTTCTTCCGGTTTAATTATAAGAAACACATTGTGGACTCCAGCATCCATTCTGATACTCAATGCTGGCAGAGTCTGTGTAAATCCCAAGTCTGTAGGATTGACTACATGAGCCCTATTGTTTGACTGGGTGTTGTTACATACCAGCAGCCCACCCTTTCTGCTTGGAGGAGGAAGAGAAGATTTCGAAGGGTCCATGCTGGTCCCACGAGCCGCTAGGGAAATAAAAGTCCACCTAGACAGAGCCCCGCATGCCTACGTAAGCCTTATACAACTGGGTGCGACAAGTTCCCCAGCAACAGCCATGCATGTCATTAGTGCGCAGCACACCTTGACATTGAAGGGATTTTTATAGAGATTTACTCCGTCCTCGAGATCTGGGCGGTCAAGCCAAGATCCCCATTCTCTGTGACACACAACGTTCCGCAGCGGTCGTTGAAACATCGTCAGAGCTTACAGTAACAGGGGACTGGCGGCGCTTATCAGTCCAGTTGAGGAACCCCAGGGTCGTCAAGGCTGTACTCAGTAAATGAATGCTGAGCCCCTGAGGGGTATTACCTCCCCACAGATCGTATCGATTATGCAGGGTGTTTGGAGATTCCCGTTAGAAACTTCTAGGACTTGTACACGGAAGTGAGTGCATAATATTTTGAATAGAATCATACCTTTCCGTTCTACGACGGTTTCAATTCAGATGTTTGATTCATCCACTTCTGCTTGCAAAATTGCATTAGGCTTGAATTGAATTGACGCAGCACTATCATTAGGTAACAATTTGAAAGGGAACATGTTGAAAGATCTATTTATCACTTAGGCACATTGTTTGTGTTAATAATTAAGCATTATATGCTTACATTATTCCAAAACAAAGAAGAACCAAGCAAACTGTACGTACAGAACAGTACTGATGCATTACAACAGCATCTCGATGTGGTGACCATCAACGTTACTATAGACATTGGACCTACGAAGCATGTACTGGTACATACTTCCATCTGGTGTCTCTTCAATTTCTAGTGCTGCGGCCAGAACTCCGGAACTCGTGCCAGCAAATCTTCCTGTGTCTCTACAAAAGTCTCGGAAATGAATGCATACAACCCCTAGAAGTTAAATCCGGCGATCACGGCGACCACACGGCTGGACCACCTAGACTGATCCATCTTTCACCATATCGTCTGTTGAGAAGTCTCCGATCAGCACATGAGAAGTGAGGTGGTGCACCATCATGCTAAAACCACGTCTCTTGACAGACATTCAGTGGCACAGCTTGCAATAACGGGTCCAATACGTTTTGTAGAAAGAACAGTTATGCAGGACCAGTTAGCTTGAATGGAGTAAGGTAGGGATGATTCACACGACCGTCCAGAATATCGGCTCACAAGTAATACAATACCGGTACTGAAATCGCTGGACATCCGGGGTACGTGGATTTTCGTCGGCCAGACGCGGCTGTTTCGCGAACTCAGACCACAGTCCCTAGTGAACCTACATTCATGCCCCCAGGGGCTTGGCGACCCCGGGGTCCTGAGCTGGGGACTGGTGAGCGCCGCCAGTCTCCTGTCACCGTAACCCCCGGACATGCTTCAGCGACCACCGTATGGCGCGGCGGTGGAATGTTGTGTGCTGCGGGGAATGGTAATCTTGGTATGACCGCCTGGATTGCGAGGAAGGCCAACCTCTCTAAAAACCTCTCAATCTTACGTTGTGCTCCGCGCCTATAAGTTGCGCGGCTGTTGGGGTGGAACAGTCGTAAGCGGGCAACCTCTGGGGCACCTGCCGCACCCCAGTTGTATAAGGTTTACTCAGCCACGCGGGGCTCTGTCTGAGCGGACCTTAAGTTCCCTAGCTGCTCGTGGGACCGCAATGGACCCTTCGACCTCTTCATTTCCCCCTACCAGTGGCTTGGGTGGACCACTGACAAGAAAACACACCCCATCGAAGAAGCGACTTCGTGCTGCGAGTCCTCCAGCGCCTGGTGTTGTTAGAGATTTATCAGACTGTCGTAACAGAGCACATGCTGATAATCAGAATGTGTTTTTGATTATTAAACGGAAGGAGGGTAGCTTTGAGAGGGTTTCTCCCTTTTACATCCACAAGGGTCTCGAGGGAATTGTAGGTACACTCAAATCTGTTAAGCTACTGCGCAATGGGACTCTGTTAGTTGAGACTTCTAGTTCCCGTCACGTCGCTTCCCTTCGGAAAGCAACCTGTATAGGAAAGTACGCTATCGAGACCGAGCTCCACTCCACTTTGAACTATAGTAAGGGTGTTGTGACATGTAGGGTCTTGATGGATATCCCCATAGACGAGTTAAAATCTGAGTGGGCTGACGAAGGTATTGTTGACGTGCAGCATATTATGAAACGAGTCGATGGGGACCTCGTCAAATCTTACTCGTTTATTCTCACGTTCAGTTGCCCGAGACTCGCAGAGCATGTTAAAGCGGGGTTCTTACGTTTGCCAGTACGGCCATATTTCCCCAACCCAATGCTCTGTTTTAAATGTCAGCGCTTTGGGCATACTACGTTGGGGTGCAATGGGATAGCCACTTGTGGTAAATGTGGTCAGCCTGCCCATGACAGAGCCGATTGTTCATCGCCTGTGAAGTGCGTGAATTGCTCTGGGAGTCACCCTGTCTGGAGCCGGATCTGCCCCATCTATCTCGAAGAACGGAAGGTACAGGAGATTAAAACATCTAAGCGCATCCCCTATGGTGAGGCCAAGAAGCTCTTTAAGGCCATGCAACCTCGTGTGTTTTCAACATCTTTCGGTTCCGCTCTGAAAAAACCGGTACAAATGGCCACTGTTGCTACGCAAACTGAGGTACCTAGTGTTAGCACTAATACCTGCGTTTGCCAGTGCACTTGTGCTGCTGCGGTTGTTTTGCAACCTGCGGCTCTCCCCGCTACGTCGGACAAGGCCGTGGTTGCTGACATTGGGGTACTTCCTGCCTCTCCATATGGCGCCTTCTGCCCAGGCGAGTAAAGCTCCAACTATTGACAAGGCTCTGCTTTTTAAGCCCCCCAAGACAAAGACGCAGAAGGTGAAGGTTTTGCCACCTGAGGAGACTAGTCAGGGTCGGTCCGATGACGAGGCCATCGTACTGTCTGACATCTCCCGTGGGTCGTCATCGGAGCTTATGGACATTGATGTCGACCGGGGGCGATCTTCTCGCCCCAGGAATAAATCTCCGGCCAATACGGGCTCTCCTCCAAAGCCCAGAGGCAGGGTGAAAGTTCAGCCACCCTGATCACTGGCTCCCATATTACAGTGGAACCGGAATGGGATCAGGATGCATGTGGCCGAATTACAACTCCTTGCACGAGAGTGCCCCTTGTGCTTATGTCTCCAAGAGACACATTTTCGGGCCACTGATGCTCCTTCTTTACGGGGCTAAACCATATATATCGAAAAGATGATCTGACAGAGGAAAGGGCAAAGGGTGGTGTTGCGGTTTTTGTCCGTGACATGTACCCCTCATCTGAGCTCCCTCTCGTCACTGACTTGCAAGCAGTTGCAGTTGACATTCTTGTGGGTCGGAGGCTCACAGTCTGTTCAGTTTATTTACCGCCTCAGGATGCAATAGACTCAGAGACTCTCACAGACCTTATTAGCCAACTCCCCCGCCCATTTCTTCTTCTGGGGGACTTCAGTGCTCATAATGTATTATGGGGCTCTCCGACTACTTGCCCCAGGGGTCGCATTCTGGAAAGCCTCATGATGTCTGAAGAACTGTGCATCCTCAACTCTGGTGCTCCCACTCATTTCTGTACTGTTTCCGGGTCGTCATCGGCTATTGACCTTTCCTCTTGCTCTCCAGCACTCGCAGATTCTGCTCTGTGGGAGGCTGCTGCTGACCTCCATTCTAGTGACCACGTCCCCCTTTGGATTCGCCTCCTGGATGAGGCTGTGGCATTACCAGTGCCGCCCCGGTGGCCCCTCTGCAGAGCTGACTGGACACTTTTCAGCCAACTGGCTGTTTTGGAGCACCGTGCCAGCGTCCACGAATGGCTAGACCATGTTACAGCCGTGATCTCCCATGCTGCTGAATTATCAATCCCACGGTCATCCGTTCATCTCAAGAGGCGTCCTGTCCCTTGGTGGGCCACTGAGTTCCGCTCAGCCATCCGAGCCCGCCGTGAAGCTCTGCGCCGCTTCCAGTGCCGTCCCTCAGCTGACAATCTTGCGGCCTTTCGGGTGGCAAGGGCCAAAGCGAGGCGAGTGATTAAAGAGAGCAAACGACGGTCATGGCAATCGTTCTTGAACTCCATCTCTCGCTCCACTAGTTCTACGAAAGTATGGGAATCCATCAGGAGGATTTCCAGGAAACTCAGCCAACCACCTGTCACGGCATTGCTGTATCAGGTATGGCTCTTCACGGCGCCGAGAGACATCACCCAGACACTGCCATGCATTTTGCGGACTCTAAACCCACTATTAACTGTGATCCAGATTTCTGCCGCTACCACACTGCCATCGAGAGGGGTCACTTGGACTTCCGGTCTCTAAATCTGAACCCTATAACTGCCCCTTCACAATGTGGGAACTGGATTCTGCGCTGTCTGTGGCTCATGATACTGCGCCTGGTCATGATCAAATCCGGTACACCATGCTGCGGCACTTGTTGCTGCCATCCAAGGAAGTTCTCCTGTACTGTTTTATTATGATATGGTTATCCGGCACGTACCCTGACTCGTGGAGGGAGGCGATTTTGATTCCTCCCCTCAAACCAGGGAAGGATCGAACGCATCCCAGTAGTTATCGCAGTATTGCTTTAACGAGCTGTGTTGGGAAGACGTTGGAACACATGGTCAACCGACGCCTCGTTTGGCTGCTCGAGACCACGCAGCTCCTTAGCCCCCCTCAGTGTGGCTTTCGGAGATGTCGTTCCACTATAGACAACTTGACCCCGCTTGAGGCCGCCATCCAGCAGGCCTTCCTACGTAACCAGCATTGTCTAGGTGTCTTCTTTGACATTAATAAGGCGTATGACACTACTTGGCGCCGCCTTATCCTCAATCAACTCCATGAGTGGGGCTTTTGTGGCCGTCTCCCCATCTTCATTCGGTCCTTTCTTTCTTACCGCCTCTTTCGGTATCGGGTTGGTAATGTGCTATCTGATTTGTACGTGCAGGAGAATGATGTTCCTCAGGGCAGCGTTTTAAGTATCACCCTCTTTGCCGTCGCTATTAACAGTATCACGTCCACTGTCCGGAGTCCTGCCCAATGCTCCTTGTTTGTGGACGATTTTGCTGTTTCCTGTTCTTCCTCCAGTCTTGTCACTGCTTGTCGGCAGTTGCAGCTTACGATAAAGCGCTTAGAGGCATGGACTACAAAGACGGGTTTTACCTTTTCTGCAGACAAATATGTGTGTGTTCATTTTAATCGTTCTCGGCGTCCTTTTACCTCCCCTGAATTGCGTCTGAGGGACACCGTTCTTCCTTTTAGAGACACTGTGAGGTTCCTGGGCCTCACTTTCGATTCCAAGTTGTCGTGGTTGCCTCACCTTAAAGAAATCAAGGTGCGGGCCCTGAAGGCACTGAATATTTTGAAGTGTCAGATCAGGCACGTCTGCTGCAGTTTTATAGGGCTTTCGTACGACCGCGTCTTGACTATGGTTGCACCGTGTATGGGTCAGCAAGGCCTTCGTATCTGAAGATTCTTGACGCAGTACACCATGAGGGTATCAGGATGGCCACTGGTGCCTTCCGTACCAGTCCCATCCCCAGCCTGTGTGCTGAGGCAGGGGAACCGCCGCTCGCCATCCGGCGGAAACTCCTCATGGTACGACGGGTGTGTCATTTCCTTGCCTGTCCTACCTCCTCTGCGTACCCTACCATTTATTTTACGATATTCTAAACCAGCATCCGGACCATGTACCTGTATTCACGGATGGCTCTAAACAGGGGGACTCTGTTGGTTGTGCTGTTGTTTTCCTTGATCGAGTCGTCAAGTTACGGCTTCCTGCGGCGTGTACCATCTTTGATGCCGAATTGTTTGCAATCTTGCGGGCATTGTAGCAGATGAGATGTGATCCCTGTCTTAAGTTCCTCATCTGTTCTGACTCCCTGAGTGCCCTTCAGACCATGCAACACTTGTACCCAGCGGATACGGTCGTCCAGAACATCCCTGATGCCCTACTCCACCTGCAACGGCAGGGGAAGGAGGTTTCTTTCTGCTGGGTGCCGGGGCACGTGGGTATTAGGGGAAACGAACTGGCGGATGTGGCTGCCAAAGATGCATCTTCCCTCCCTCACGTTGTTGAATCTGCCATCCCCCTCCATGCTGTTACCTCCCTTTAGCGTTTTCGTGTTATGCGTCAATGGGAAGAGGAGTGGCTGGCAGTTTCTGACAATAAGCTGCGTCTGGTAAAGGCCACTACGCGACCATGGCGTACGTCCTACCAGTCATGCAGGCGGGATGAGGTTCTCCTCACTCTCCTCCGCATCGGGCACAGTCCCTTAACGCATGGTTTTTTACTCCGGCGGGAGGACCCCCCAATCTGCAGTGCTTGTGGCGTCCAGATTACTGACCGCCACATTTTACTTGACTGTCTTTTATTCTCTGACCAGAGGGCGGTGGTTTCTCTGCCACCGGATTTGCCCTCTATTTTGCAAGACGACGCAACGACTGTGGTTAAGGTCTTACGGTTTTGTGTCCTGTCCCATTTGTTGCCTCGGATTTTAGGGAGAGGGTTTCAATGTGCTGCTGGGTGACTGGCTCACCCAGGTGTTAGGTAAGAGGTCCTCCAGTCACGATTACCTCCTTGTTTCCCTTCGGTTTCTGTTCTCTTTTCCTTTGTTTCCTTTCCTTTTTTAGTGTGTTCCTTCTCCTCTTGTTTTGTCTCTGTATGTGGGGATTTGGAACTGCGTCAGGTCTGCGTCTTTTAGCCATTCTCCTTGATCGCTGTTCGTCTTAGTCCCTTCACTGCATGTGTTCCTGTTTTTATGTTCTAGGGCACTGATGACCACGCTGTTTAGCGCCCGTAAACCTCAAACACACACACACTCACACACACCTACATTCATCTGTGGACAGAACTCTACGTGGAAACATGGGTGTGTCGACGCAGCGGTGCAGGAACCACGAGGAGTGAGCAACGAGTTGTGGAAAAACTGCTGGACCTGTAGTGTGTACCCTTTGCAAATGGTATGGATGTTAATTGCTGCTCATGCAGAATGTCCTCTACGATAAACTTAAACTTACTGCACACTCAGTTGTGGGAGTACTCGTAGGAGGCATCTATTCAAGGCGATGCAGAACGTCTTCATCAAATTCTAGCGTGCGGCACTGCGGTGGAGCATCACGGACCTGCGTCCCTACGATGAAGAGACCTGTTTCTCGAAGCCTCTGCGTAACTAGGACAAAACGTTTGTGCGACGATGTGCTACGTCGTAATACAGCCAATTATCAGCTCGTCTGTTACCTCGTGCTTCGCCATTCACAACGAACGTGTCTGTCTCAATAGACGTGTCTGTCTATTGAGTGACATCAGGTAACCGTCTGACGTAGTACACGTTATCCGGTCCACCCTATTGCATACTAGGACAACCCACTCTGAGACTTTTCTCTGTTGCTCAGCAGACGTGGACGCGTTACAGACCTGAACTGAAACCGTGGTAGAACGGAAAGGTACCTTTTCGGACATAGTTTCCTCTAGAAGTCGTAGAGCTATGTAACAAGAATTTCCGAACACCCTCTAAAGACCTTCCACTTACAATGTTGTTACTCTGTAATAAGCACTCCGTTTTCAGGCCGCGAGTGGCTTACCGGGACCATCCGACCGCCGTGTCGTCCTCGGTGGAGGATGCGGATAGAAGGGGCGTGGGGTCAGCACACCGCTCTCCCGGTCGTAAGATGGTATTATTTACCGAAGCCGATACTGTTCGGTCGCGTAGCTCCTCAATTGGCATCTCGAGGCTGAGTGCACCCCGAAAAATGGCAACAGCGCATGGCAGCCTGGATGGTCAGCCATCCAAGTGCCGACCACGCCCGGCAGCGCTTAACTTCGGTGATCTCACGGGAACCGGTGTATCCACTGCGACAAGGCCGTTGCCTGTGACTCCGTAATAGCCTTTATTTAATCTTTTTTCACTAACCGTTAAGTTCACGGTTGTTTCTAACTGAGAATAATGTATAGGTAGTACCAACTGGAAACGTGTGGGACAGGATTAATAGTTCCACAAATTTATCGGATATTTGCTTGTAACAAGCAGCAATTCCGAAAGAGTGTGTCTATTTTTTTAAAATGGTTCATATGGCTCTGAGCACTATGGGACTCAACTGCTGAGGTCATAAGTCCCCTAGAACTTAGAACTAATTAAACCTAACTAACCTAAGGACAACACATACATCCATGCCCGAGGCAGGATTCGAACCTGCGACCGTAGCGGTCGCGCGGTGTCTATTTTCGTTTTATTATTGGGGTGCACATGCTTAACCGAAATATGTTTATTCCTTTTTGTGTGTGTGTTTGTGTTGTGTATGCATGTTAAGATTGTGATCTGGATTAATACGTATTAACATTTTCTAATCGGAAGACGACAATCGTTACTGTGCACGATTTATAGCAGCGTCAAGAGTTTTCAAAGTTGCATCTAACCACAAAGCTTAATTTTGTTTTTAATACTCTGTGAGGGTTAGGGGAGGGATTTGAACTTTTCCCATCGGTTAAGTAGAATTTAGGTGTTCGTTTTAATCGTCAGCTAGTTACTGTTGGTCGTTTGTGGCTCGTGAGCGGTGCGATACCGACCGAAAATCTATCAGGAGGTAACCGCAAAATAGGAAAACAACGTTTAGACAGAATCAGCATGCATCGTCGTGACCTCACACACACACACACACACACACAGACACACACACACTCGTGTACACGCAGAACGGTCTGCAAATCAGATAGATCCGACAGAATTCATTTAGATAATGTCACCGTAAAAAGGGATCCGAAATATAAATTGAACTTTCAGCGGTGTGGACGCGCGGTTGTGCTCGCATTACTAATCCGGCGGCTCCTGGCACGCTCACGGCCTCATATGTCACACACACTGCAGACGGCCTTGAGCCATCGCGGCCGCAAGGGCGGCACGAAAAAACTTATGGGGGGGGGGGGGGGGGGAAGGTGGGGAAGATGAGGGCAGGCAGGCAGGCCAGTGCGCCCGCAGGGACGGTCGATCATACATTACGCCCCGGAAACTCGGACACACTCGCCGCGCCAATCTGCCGCCCCCATCTCCTCTGCCCCCTACCAAATGAATCATATCTCTGCTACCGGTGCCGTGCACTCGCAATCATAATCGACGGCGGAGCGTCAGGTTCACCGACCCGCTGTTGCGTCAGAAAGACCGCGAACAGGTTCTTATGGAACCCAAATGTTACCAACAGACACACAATAGGGACTTAACGCCTAAGAATTTATTTATGTGCATTGTGCCTACTGCCAGATGTAGCTGATACATATACACTCCTGGCCATTAAAGTAGCTGCACCAAGAAGATGAAGCGCTACAGACGCGAAATTTAACCGACAGGAAGGAGATGCTGTGACATGCAAATTATTAGCTTTTTAGAGCATTCACACAAGGTTGGCGCCGGTGGCGCTGACATGAGGAAAGTTTCCAACCGATTTCTCATACACAAACAGCAGTTGACCGGCGTTGCTTGGTGAAACGTTGTTGTGATGCCTCGTGTAAGGAGGAGAAATGCGTACCATCACGTTTCCGCCTTTGATAAAGGTCGGATTGTAGCCTCTCGCGATTGCGGTTTATCGTATCGCGACATTGCTGCCCGTGTTGGTCGAGATCCAATTACTGTTAGCAGAATATGGAATCGGTGGGTTCAGGAGAGTAATACGGAACGCTATATTGGATCCCAACAGCCTCGTATCATTAGCAGTCGAGATGACAGGCATCTTATCCGCATGGCTCTAACAGATCGTGCAGCCACGTCTCGATCCGTGAGTCAACAGATGGCGACGTTTGCAAGATAACAACCATCTGCACGAACAGTTCGACGGCGTTTGCAGCAGCATGGACTATCAGCTCGGAGACCATGGCTGCGGTTACCCTTGGCGCTGCATCACAGACAGGAGCGCCTGCGGATGGTGTACTCAACGACGAACCTGAGCAAAACGTTATTTTTTCGGATGAATCCAGGTTCTATTTACAGCATCATGATGGTCGCATCCCTGTTTGGCGACATCACGGTGAAAGCACATTGGAAGCGTGTATTCTTCATCGCCATACTGGCGTATCACCCGGCGTGATGGTATGCGGTGCCATTGGTTACACTTCTCGATCACCTCTTTTTCCCATTGATGGCACTTTGAGCAGTGGACGTTACATTTAAGATGTGTTACGACACGTGGCTCTACCCTTCATTCGATCCCTGCAAAAACCCTACATTTCAGCAGGATAATGCACGACCGCATGTTGCAGGTCCTGTACGGGCCTTTTTGGATACATAGAATGTTCGACTGCTGCCCTGGTCAGCACATTCTCCAGATCTCTCACCAATTGAAAACGTCTGGTCAATGGTGGCCGAGCAACTGGCTCGTCACTATACACCAGTCACTACTCTTGATGAACTGTGGTATTGTGTTGATGCTGCATGGGCAGCTGTACCTGTACACGCCATCTTAGCTCTGTTTGACTCAATGCCCAGACGAATCAAGGCCGTTATTACTACCAGAGGTGGTTATTCTGGGTACTGATTTCTGAGGATGTATGCATCCAAATTGCGTGAAAATGTAATCACATGTCAGTTCTAGTATAATATATTTGTCCAATGAATACCCGTTTATCATCTGCATTTCTTCTTGGTGTAGCATTTTTAATGGCCAGTAGTGTAATACGAGTTGTGTTCAATAAGTAACGCAACACATTTTTTTCTCAGACGTTTTCGGTTTAAAAGCTGTGGTATTTGTAGTGGGACATCGTGGAATATGCTCGCTTCCGTCCCTATAGTTCCGATAGATGGCGGCTCTGTACCTAGACTTAGAAACGGCGGTTGTAAAGGAGATGCGTTCGAAGCAGAGGACTGTAATTGAGTTTCTTTTGGAGGAAGACCAGAGTATCGCAGATATTCATAGGCGCTTGAAGAATGTCTACGGAGATCTGGCAGTGAAGAAAAGCAAAGTGGGTGGTTGCACGAGGCGTCTGTCATGGTCGTAACCTGCTCGATGTCACGTGCGCCGGCCGGCCGCACACGCCTGTGTTTCGTACAGTGTTGGACAGTGGGGCTACTCACCCCTCCAGGTGATGGACGGATCACAATCATACCCGTCGTTGCTATATTGGACGTCTCTGTCAGTACTGGTGGCACACTCGTCCACCATTTGGGGTACTCAAAGCTGTGTGCCCGCTGGGTTGTTCGCCGTCTAACAGAAGACATCCCTGTGTTTGCCCCAATGAAGGATGCACTCTGAGGAAAGCAGTATGAGGATGATGCGGTTTCAGGGGCGTGGGTGTTATTGATGCAGCAAGATGTTGGCTCCGACAGAAGAGTAGTCCCATGTGGGACTATACGCCCTCCCAGTAAGGTGGCGTAAGGCCGCCGCACTGAACGGAGATTATGTTGAAAAATAGGGTTTTGTAGGGAAAAGTGAGGGGAATAATACGGTGTACTGGAATCCTGAATGAAACCAACTTGCTTTCAGAAAAAAGTGTTGCATTACTTAGTGAACGCCCCTCTTGCATGCTCTGCTTCCAGACGCCGTAGGTTCCTCAATAACTAGCCAGCGAACGTGAATAGTTACAGCTACTAATAGAGTATAAGTTAACAGGAACCTGAAAACTTTATCGGTAACTAACTCTTTTTACCTCGCTGACGAATTACGAAGTAGTAACAATTGTTACAAATATCGGTAATAATGCCGTATGTGAATCTTACGTACAACGTGACTTCTACACATGTCCAATGCTGTGTAAGTCTGCGGTGTAAACTGTTTCCTGTTTCATGATGTGTGTCTACGATAGTCTAAAAATAATCTATCTCCCGAGTTTATAATGAATGTTTCATGATTCACGTTATAAGCTTCACGGCCTTGTAGGGGCGACGTCGTAGATAAAATTTTGATAAGGGATCCATGTCCAGAAACGTACCGTTTGGTATAAAATAAGTTTGGAGGTCGGATCATTTTCAAATCACCCACATCACGGTACGCACATGCATTGAGAAGAAGACGCTGTCGTCGGTCCTTGTAGTTATAACATCGCATACCATTTCCTCCCGAGGACAACAACGGCTGGGAGGAACTGGTACGTTCTCTACTACGACAATTGACTTTAGTGCTCCAAGGACGTGCTCTACTCTCGACTTTGACGGGGACGTCCTTCTTCACGTAGAAGAGAACCCGACGGTGGGAACTCGGAACATTGCCACCGCCATGTGTTCTTGCAGCACACAGATCAGATGTTATTGTCTCTGCTGTGTGCGTACTGTGAAGAAGGCTATTTCGAAGTTAATTTACATACAAACAGTACATTCCCGGACATAGGTTCCTTGTCAAAACTTCATCTACTAAATCCGATCCACAATCTCTAGATGCCAGTAACAGGAAATGTCAAGCGTCCTATATATGCTTCTGAGAAATCTAGTATTAATATAACGTATAGTTGTGTTTAGAAAGGGCACTAGTACAGGGCTGTAACAAAAGACGAAAGTTAGTCTGCCTCGAAGGTGTTACTCGATGAACGTGAAGAAGTTGAAAAATAATTCTACACGACTTGCAAAAAGATGTTTTGTTGAAAAGGATAGAATTGCTGGCTTAAAATTTATCCATTTAATCTGATGATAAGGGCAGATCGTGAAACACGACGCGGGGGTGGTGTGGGTGCCTATGTTCGCTCTGATCTGACACCTACTGTACTATGCACATCGGATGCAAAGGGCGAAGGAGAAGCAGAGTTCTTGTTTTTCGAAATAAATACATCAAATCAGAAACTGCTAATTGGAGTAATCTATAAACCTCCAAACGTCGGTGCCATGTCCTCCTTTCAGTCTGCCCTGTCCTCACTCGTGACACAGTATGAACACATAATCATTATGGGCGACACAAACATCGACTTACAGTTAAAATCTCCCTCTGCCGAAAAACTAAGGCGACTGTTCCACTCCAATGATATGAGTTTAACACCGCTGGACCCAACTCACCACACGTCACACAGCCACACACTCATAGATATAATAGCAACAAAGCGACCAGATAAAATAATCCGCGCCAATCAGACATCCGCTCCGGGACTCTCTGCTCATGACGTGATATTCTTAAATTACTCAGTGCATACTACCAAAGAAAAATCTCACCTGGTAACCTACAGAAACTTAAAAAATGTTAACCATGACGCTCTTCAAAAGGATTGCTCAGACATCCCTTGGCATGATATAAGCAATGAACCGACTTTAGACGGAAAAATTCGGCAATTATGTAGCAAAATTATTGCACTGTATGATAAACATGCTCCTCAACGCACTGTCAAGGTAAAGAGAGCTCCTGCTCCATGGTTCACCACTGCATTACGCCAGTTAATGAATAAACGTGATGCTGCACACAGGGCCTTCAAGCGTAACCCAACTCCCGAGGCGTACGAAGCTTATAGGAAACTCCGAAACAGAACGAAGCAAAGCGTGAGAAATGCCAAAATCAGACATGCCCGCTCTGTCGTATGCGGCATATCAAAACCTGCTGCACTGTGGAAAAAGCTGCGCAGTTTCGGTATAGGGAAGCGAAGATATGACGCTGTTTATCAAGCGTCTGCAGAAGAATTAAACGATTTCTTCTCAACAGCTGTAATCTGCCACGCAGCGACAAATTACCAGCCCCAAGATATCAATCTCTTGAGAGACAAGTTTTTCCTAAAACATGTCACTACCGGCACAGTACACTAGGCAATTATGAGAATCTCTTCCGAGGCAGTAGGAAATGATGGAGTGAGCATTGGCATGATTAAAAACGTCGTAGCCACTATTATTCCAGTTATCACAGACATCTTCAACCTGTCTCTTGTCAGTAGTATATATCCTACTGAGTGGAAGCAAAGTTTAATCCAGCCTATACCCAAGACTGACGACCCTAAGTCGCCAGGTGACTACAGGCCGATCAGCATACTACCTGCAATATCTAAAGCCCTAGAATACATCGTCCATGAACAGCTGACGGATTACCTCAAAACTCATAACATCCATGACGAATATCAGTCAGGCTTTCGAAAGCACCATAGTACAGCAACTGCATTAATCAAAGTAACTGATGACATTAAACATGCTATGGACAGACGTGAAGCTACTATCCTAACACTGCTTGACTTTAGCAAGGCTTTTGACACAGTTGACTTCGATATATTACTAATTAAAATGAAACAGCTGAATTTCTCAATCAGCGCAATACACTGGTTCGACAGCTACCTCAAAAACAGAAGTCAACAAGTCGTTTGTGGGTCGGAAAAGTCATCATGGAAAAGCGTGCACTCTGGAGTTCCCCAAGGCTCCGTCCTTGGTCCACTACTCTTCTCACTGTATATTAATGATATTTCTTCAGTGATTCACTCCTGCAGCTACCATCTATATGCTGACGACATCCAACTGTACATAAGTGCAAGCCCCAAAAACATTGCTGGCGCAGTAGCGAGTATGAACGCAGATCTTTGCTCTGTTTCTCGATGGGCACAGAACCTAGGTCTGAAACTAAACCCCAAGAAATCCCAGGTCACACTTATATCTCATCCAAAGTTAATCAGCCGGTACTTTCGCGAAACGGTCCCTAAAATACTCCTCAATGGTACCCAACTACCATACCAAAAAACAGTAAAAGACCTTGGAATAATCTTGGATGAACACCTAAACTGGGAAGAACAAACAGTCACAGCTTGCCGGAAATCGCTCTCCTCCCTACATGCAATTCAAAAATTTAGAAAAATATTTCCAACCCATGTTAAACAAAAATTAGTCCAAACACTAGTCTTGCCTAATCTTTACTACTGCGATGTAGTTCAACACGGCACGAATAGTGAAAATTCTAGATGCCTCGAGCTAGTGATGAATGCTTGCGTCAGATACGTGTGCAATATTCGGTTGTATGATCATATCAGTCCTTCATACTCCCAGCTAGGTTGGATACGCCCACATAAGGCACGCGATCTCCACACGATGTGCTTACTTCATCGATTTCTTAGCCACTGGTGCCCTCAATACTTATCTTCTCACATTAAACATCTATCATCATTCCACAATCGCAATACCAGATCGGATACGTCTATCATCTTGGCTGTACCTTTACATAACACAAAATCTTTCTCCGTGTCATTCTCCATCTCAGCCATACGACTATGGAACGCACTCCCCTGTGATCTGCGTCTTATCCAGAACTACTCAACATTCAAGAGGGAACTCAAAACTTACATATTAGGGACGGTATAGCCACCATTGTTGTGCCCCTAACATCTCTTTCTTTCTTCTCTCCATCACAGCTTCGAATTTTACCATTCTTTTTCTCTTCTTCAAACCTATCTACCTCTTATATATCTCTTTCACCCCATTCTATCGTCTTATGTCTCTGCTCGATGAGAATAACTCACAAGCTGCAAGAATATAACGAGAAAATTCCCAACTAACTGACATTCACAAAATAATGTATGTTTACTTTCATATACTTAGTCACTATTATTATTATTATTATTATTATTATTATTATTATTATTACTATTATCATTATTATTATCATTATTATCGTTGATTGTTATAATTATTTTTATTGTTATAACTATCATTGTACTACTGTTATAATCTCAAATTTTTTTCGTTTGACATCAATACTACATAATACGTTAAATGTTCTTAATGTTATTTAGTAACTGTAACTCGTTCAATCTGAGTATGCCTGGTTAGGTGTAAGAGAGGGCCTGAAGGCCCTAATCTTGCCAGGTAAAATAAATGCATAAATAAATAAAAAAAAAATATATATGATGAGAATCCATGAGTTTAGTTTTCATGATTGTAGCATTTGAGCACGTAAAAATGTTTAAACTCTATGTCGCTAACAATAAACATAACGAAGGAAAGAATTTAAGATGGAAACATAATATTCTCTACAAATTTCAACTTTATAAAGCAAAATAAGTATTAATAGAACACTAAATAGTGGCTATTGTCACTTATAGGACAGAACTCTGAACTCTAACAAATGCCAATGAAAGGAATTTACGTTTTTCTAAAGCAAAATAATAAGAAAAACACTCTCTAAGATAAAAGGAAGGAATTGTGTAAATTGGTCAGAAATTGATATTCACACAAGTATCAACGGAAAATGCAAAACTATAAACTTTGTCGGTCGACGGATAAATGAGCGACGCTGCAATGCAATTCCACCGCGCAGCTGGCGAGGATAATAAATAAGCGACATGTCGATAAAAGTGCATAAAGTATTGCTAATTTTATTCCGTTTACTTAGCTGGACAGTACCTATGCCTCACACACAGCTGCTTGATCAATATAGACAGATGTAAGTATTTTAGAGGGCTATGCGAGAGGCTTTCAATGAATTCGAAAGTAAAGTTCTATGTACTGACTTGGCAGAAAATCCTAAGAAATTTTGGTCCTATGTCAAAGAGGTAGGTGGATCAAAACACAATGTCCAGACACTCTGTGACCAAAATGGTACTGAAACAGAGGATGACAGACTAAAGGCCGAATTACTAAATGTCTTCTTCCAAAGCTGTTTCACAGAGGAAGACTGCACTGTGCTTCCTTCTCTAGATTGTCGCACAGTTGACAAAATGGTAGATATCGAAGTAGACGACAGAGGGATAGAGAAACAATTAAAATCGCTCAAAAGAGGAAAGGCCGCTGGTCCTGATGGGATACCAGTTCGATTTTACACAGAGTACGCGAAGGAACTTGCCCCCCATCTTGCAGCGGTGTACCGTAGGTCTCTAGAAGAGCGAAGCGTTCCAAAGGATTGGAAAAGGGCACAGGTCATCCCCGTTCTCAAGAAGGGACGTCGAACAGATGTGCAGAACTATAGACCTATATCTCTAACGTCGATCAGTTGTAGAATTTTGGAACACGTATTATGTTCGAGTATAATGTCTTTTCTGGAGACTAGAAATCTACTCTGTAGGAATCAGCATGGGTTTCGAAAAAGACGATCGTGTGAAACCCAGCTCGCGCTATTCGTCCACGAGACTCAGAGGGCCTTAGACACGGGTTCACAGGTGGATGCCGTGTTTCTTGACTTCCGCAAGGCGTTTGACACAGTTCCCCACAGTCGTTTAATGAACAAAGTAAGAGCATACGGACTATCAGATCAATTGTGTGATTGGATTGAGGAGTTCCTAGATAACAGAACGCAGCACGTCATTCTCAATGGAGAGAAGTCTTCCGAAGTAAGAGTGATTTCAGGTGTGCCGCAGGGGAGTGTCATAGGACCGTTGCTGTTCACAATATACATAAATGACCTGGTGGATGACATCGGAAGTTCACTGAGGCTTTTTGCAGATGATGCTGTGGTGTATCGAGAGGTTGCAACAATGGAAAATTGTACTGAAATGCAGGAGGATCTGCAGCGAATTGACGCATGGTGCACGGAATGGCAATTGAATCTCAATGTAGCGAAGTGTAATGTGATGCGAATACATAGAAAGATAGGTCCCTTATCATTTAGCTACAAAATAGCAGGTCAGCAACTGGAAGCAGTTAATTCCATAAATTATCTGGGAGTACGCATTAGGAGTGATATAAAATGGAATGATCATATAAAGTTGATCGTCGGTAAAGCAGATGCCAGACTGAGAATCCTAAGGAAATGCAATCCGACAACAAAGGAAGTAGGTTACAGTACACTTGTTCGCCCAATGCTTGAATACTGCTCAGCAGTGTGGGATCCGCACCAGGTAGGGTTGATAGAAGAGATAGAGAAGATCCAACGGAGAGCAGCGCGCTTCGTTACAGGATCATTTAGTAATTGCGAAAGCGTTACGGAGATGATAGATAAACTCCAGTGGAAGACTCTGCAGGAGAGACGCTCAGTAGCTCGGTACGGGCTTTTGTTAAAGTTTCGAGAACATACCTTCACCGAAGAGTCAAGCAGTATATTGCTCCCTCCTACGTATATCTCGCGAAGAGACCATGAGGATAAAATCAGAGAGATTAGAGCCCACACAGAAGCATACCGACAATCCTTCTTTCCACGTACAATACGAGACTGGAATAGAAGGGAGAACCGATAGAGGTACTCAGGGTACCCTCCGCCACACACCGTCAGGTGGCTTGCGGAGTACGGATGTAGATGTAGATGTAGATGTAGACATGTAGTTGGGCTCAAAGGAGCCGTTTAGAGAAGTCGGCGAACTGCTCGACATTTGAATAAGAGCGATGCCACTATCTGACAGTGTACCAGGAATGGGTGAACCATTGAATAGGAGCTCATCACCATTTGACGATGCTGACAGGGATGGAGGAACAACGGCCTAACACAGTGGTTGACCCAGAGAGACGACAGAGCGTGAGGACCGAGTAATCGTCACAGAGTCACTCAGAGCCCCGGATTCATCGATCCAACGTGCAACTGGTGCTCCAATGACCACAGGAACCATTATCAGGTGGCTCACACAAAGGGGGCCGAGCCCACGGCGCCCCTTGTGCCTACTACCATCGACCTCTGTACAACAGAGCCCATTTGCAGTGGTGTCGGGCACTTCGGCGTGGAGTCTCCTCGAGTGGATGGATTTGCCATCACTGACCAGTAACGTTTGTGGGGTTGCCCTGGACAGAGGTGGGGTACCGACTTGATTGTCTTCCGACATATGACCCGACAACCAAGAGTGGTGGTCTGGGGTCCCACATCATTTCATAGCAGCACCCCTTTATCCGCGGCATGCTTACAGCACAGCGGTACGTCGATGATATTCTACGCCCCGTTTTGTTGACCTTCATGGGACGCCATCTGGGGCTTACATTTCAGCAACGTAATGGTCGCCTGCTTACGGCTAGAGTCATTACTGCTTGTCGTGCTTGCCTAAACCTATCGTGGCCAGCGATGTCCCCGGATCTCTCCCAACTGAGAACGTGTGGAACATTATGGGCAGGGCTGTACAACCAGCTCGGGATTTGACCATATAAAACTCGCCAATTTGACAAAATGTACCACGATATCCCTCAGAAGGACGTCCAGTAACTCCATCAATCAATGCCAAGCCGAATAACTGCTCACATAAGGGCCAGAGCTGGACCAACGCGTTACTGACTTACACAATTTGTAAAGCTCTTTCTCTTGAATAAATAATCCAACTTTTCTGTAATTGTAAGGATTTGTTTTTCTGTACACGTACATAACATCTACTGATTTCCATCCTATTCGGATAATTCCTTGGTGGTGTGTCCTTTTATTGTCCTAGTGCCTATAGCCCTTGTAATGAAAAAGAAGAACGGTGCTTAAATGAAAGTGTAAATAATGCCTTCGCAACGAAGAGACTTTTCGATTAATTTGGCCGTTCAGACTAAGACTGTTAGGTTAACTATAAAAATACTATGGCAGGAAGTGTTTTCTGATAGAAATAGTTATGGAGCAAAACTGAGTTGATTTTATGATATTTCAAAGTTCCCAAGTGCCTACGGCCCGCCCGGTTAGCCGTGCGGTCTAACGCACGGCTTTCCGGATTGGGAAGGAGCGCCTGGTCCCCGGCAGGAATCCGCCCGGCGAACTTGTGTCAAGGTCCGGTGAGCCAGTCAGTCTGTGGATGGTTTTTAGGCGGTTTTTCCTCTGCCTCGGCGAATGCGTGCTGGTTCCCCTTATTCCGCCTCAGCTACACTGTGTCGGCGATTGCTGCGCAAACAAGTTCTCCATGTACGAGTACACCACCATTACTCTACCACTCAAACATAGGGGTTACACTCGTCTGGTGTGAGACGTTCCCTGGGTGGGGGGGGCACCGGAGGCCGAACCGCACTATAACCCTGAAAGAGTGGTTCAGTATGGGGCGGCGGAGGGGTGAAGTGGACTGCAGTAGTCGTCATGGGGCTGTGGAGCGCTGCGGCTGCTACGGGGACGGAGCCTCTCCGTCGTTTCTAGGTCCCCAGTTAACATACAGTACAATACAGTACAAGTGCCTACACTGGACTGTGGGAAGATGTGGTGAATTGAGGTAACGCAGCACAGATAAACAGTTCCATACGGAAAAGCAAAGAAACATGTTCTTTATCCCCTCATGATCCGAATGCACTGATGCAGCAGGTATGCTACGGGATATTTCGATGAACAAGTTGTAATCTGTGAATGGTCAAACGCATACCTTCCAGTTCAACAAGTACGCAGACGACAGAAAACAAAAGCAGAGTACAATAGACAAAAGCAACACATTGTTCAATAATGCTATAAAGCTTAACGGTGTAGCGTCTGTAAGCACGTAGGCAACCCAAATATCATAATTGTAATCGCAGAGAAAGATTGGGTTATTTTTTGCTGCCTATACTTATGCCAATACTAGGACATAATAAGAGCACTAGAGGTAGTAGTAACTTGGTATGTAAGAATTAGAACTTACGGTAGTAATAGTAATGAAAGGCTATGGTACATCTTATCATTACTGATTAAGAATTAGGTATAGCTAGAAGAAATGTTAGTTGCATTGGGAAATTGGTTAACATGAAATCTGAAATAAAGATTAAAAACTTAATATCCCAGTTGTAAACTGAAGTAGGAAGAGGAAAAAAGCAATTTCCTTAGTATAAGATTCGGAGGATACAACAAAAGGAATAATCCGCCTGTGTAGCCGAGGTTACAAATGCGAACATGTGCGGTGGTGTTGGACCCGGAGGAAGCCGTTTTTAATCCTGATGGTGGAAGAAATTTTCACCCCCGGTGCCTGGCCTGAAAGGGGAAGCAACGGAAGACAAAGTTTCCGGTCATCAGGCTTTGCACCAATGTCGTCGATTAAGTTCTAAAGCCCTCCGTAGTATTTCTGTCTTAGGGGTGCCGGGCTGCGGGACTGTCGTATGGGCGGGTTAAAATCGGCGAACTACTCACTGCTAGCTATTTTTAGTTCTCACATTCATCATGTCTGTATAACACTAAAACATTCTGCATGTGTATTTTGCTTAAGATATTCTTAAATTATTCGATTGTTGCAGAGGCTTTCTCCACCGGTATCATCACATTTACTGATTTGATAACAATATCTATGTTTTCTGATAACCCACTGAGAGGAGTAGTCCATCTGTCCTTCTACGGCTGCGTGGTCGTTGCACAATACAACTATATTTGCATGCCACGTCCGCTGCGTCCGTTCTCACGGCACAGCCGTCGAATTTGCGCCCGAGTCTTAGCGTGGGTGGGTGGCGCCGTAGATCAAGTCGCGGCGCGCCATCATCCACTTGGGCTCCACCAGGAGGCCGCCTTGGCCTCATCTGTTCGCATCATCTGAGTCCATTCCTTTTAAGTAGATAAGCGGCGACCTTCTCACTCCGCAAATACAGACAAGTGCTCGAGCAACCAATCTCTTCACATGTTACTCGTCAAGCTTGTCGGATGGTTGCAGGAAGTGGATAATTTACTATGGCTGCAGAGTCACAAACCTCGTGCACACGCACACACACACATCTTCGTTTGTCAGGAATTTCTTCAAAAGATACACAGATTTTTTTAACGCTTGATTTCGGCGAAATTCTGACCACTTTCAGGCCACAGAAAACGTATTCAGTAGTGTATTCTACGATGTCAAACATTTCAATACAGGGTACATGTCGCTACAACACATGGAATACTTAAGCAGTAAGTTTCAGAAATGTGCAAGTAGTGCATTATTGAAATACACAGTTGAATAACTTTCATGATCCGAAGATGGTCTGCATTTCACCGAAATCGGTAGTAATAATTTAATAAAAAGTAGAGTTGTGTATAGTACTAGACAATTCCTGTTATTCATAAAAACTGTCCAGCATCTACTAATGATATCTTTGACCCAACAGTAAATGAAGTGTAGGTCCAGTTCACCAGTTCCGATATACGTTTACGGGATGTTTCCCTCGGTCGTCAGGCGAAAGCTCGAACTGGAAATCCTCTCCAGACGATTAGAATTTAGGAGATGCTTTGCCCCATTCCGAGCCTACTGCGATATTTGGCTTAAAAGCACAAAGTTTGTTCTACGGTTGCTCGCTCAATTCTCAGGTTTAGGGAATGAACAAAGGAAGTTTTTAGAAAGCACTAGTTGGGAACCAAATAAAAGAAAGACTCCCCGAAAGGTGACAATGATCTCAAAGTACCGCAAGCCCTGCCTCCAAAGTGTAACAACCGGCGAATCCTGTAAACCATTACCAGACACTAGTCCAGTCAGACCAGCAAAAGTATACTCTCCATGTTCAACCTCTCACTGGCTTTACTCTGTCACACGCATTAGCAAATGTATTTTCCGATGTACTACCCTTTCTGTATTTTGTCAAAGACATTTTGTCGTACGAATGAGAAACATTCCCCGTTATGACCAAAGTTTAGAGGAGACGTGCATTGGTAATATTCTCAATTAGGTTCTCCTTTGTCTCGTTACCTGAGAGCCTAGTATTTGGCTGAAAAGTCCCTGAATTTATAACAGGTCATAAATCGAATCGCCAGCTTTGCCTAGAGGGACAAAAAAACACAGAGATTTTTAGTTTTTGTCTGAGCCGATAAACAGAATTGTTCCATAACTAAATTAAGAATAGTTCCTACATGAGAGTTTTACGAGAATTCTCTTGGTTTACTGGAAATGCTAGTTCTCTCCCATTTATTTCCAATTGAGAATGCGTCTGTTCCATTACCATCTCACCTGGAATCTGGCTAAATGGACCTTGGATCCATAGTGAGCCGGAGTTTATGGAGCCCACACTACCCCTTCGGGAATACAACGGAAAATTAATGCGGAAACTCGAAATCCCCTCACCAACGTTCGTGCCCTTCTGCCCACTCACAGCGTACTGAGACATTTCGCTGAGAAGAACCCATAGAAAAACATGTAAACGAATGGCCTGTTCATCACTTTACACCTGACCACATTCGGATAGAGTACAAAAACTGCTATATTGGCATAGCCACTTTTCCTTTCAGAATCGAAGCTGTAGTATACAAAGTCACAACTGTGAGAGTGTTGAGAACGATATTGCAATGCCATGCAATGTTCCTTCGGACATGCATGCATGTCCAGAGGATGCGACAGTGCTTAACGGTTACTGCTAGAGTAGCTGCTCTTCTTAGCAGCATCCCATACAAGCAAACCAGCTGTATCCTTATCTGTAGTTATATTTTAGATACTTGGGCTTTGCACGGCTCTGTTCAAAAAGAATTAGCTCCATGTCGTCACAGCGTCGAGCCTTCCACGTCTACTTCCATCCCCCGCAGCTAGTTCGCTGCAAATACACACATCATGAAAAGTTTAGCATCAACCCGGTTCCAGGAACGCATGAAGAATATACGTTGATTGTGGATATTCTGTCACACACACAGTCCTCGTGACTGTTCAGAGATGTCACTAAACCTGAACAAAGATTTAAACAACCATGCATGAGCAGAGCCTATTAGACGGAGGGGGTCCGACAACCGATCAGTTCCAGTCATGCCACCAGGAAGGAGGTACATGGATGGTGTTGTCTGTAGTTCAACCATGCCTAGACGGCCAATACCGCTGTTCGATCGCGTCCGATTTGCTACTTTGTGCCAGGAAGGGCTCTCAAGAAATGAAATGCCCTGGCGAAACAAAGCGATGTTGTTCGGACATGGAGGAGATACAGGCCGCCGAAGAGCTACTACTGCAATGGATAACCTCTACCCACGGATTATGGCTCGGAGGAACCCTGACAGCAACACCACCATGTCGAATAATGCTTTTCGTGCAGCCACAGGACGTCGTGTTACGACTCAAACTGTGCGCGATAGACGTCCATGGCGAGGTCCATCATTGCAAACACCTCACAACGCAGCGCGGTGAAGATGGGCCCAACAACATGCCGAATAGAACTCTCAGGATTGGCATCACGTTCTCTTCACCGATGAGTGTCGTCGGAGACGTGTTTGGAGGCAACCCGGTCGCGGTGAACGCCTTAGACACACTGTCCAGCGAGTGTAGCAAGGTGGAGGTTCCCTGCTGTGCTGTTTCAGGGTGCCATTATGTGAGGCCGACGTACGAGGCTAGTGGTCATGGAAGGCGCCGTAGCTGCTGTACGATACGTAAATGCCATCCTCCGACCGATAGTGCAACCGTATCGGCAGCGTATTGGCAAGGCAATGGTCTACATGGACGAAAATTCGCGCCTCCATAGTGCACATCTTGTGAATGACTTCCTTCAGGATGACATCGCTCGACTAGAGTGGCCAGCATGTTCTCCAGACATGAATCCTATCGAACATGCCTATTGAAAAGGGCTGTTTATGGACGATGTGACCCACCAACCACTCTGAGGGGTCTACGCCGAATCGCCGCTGGGAAGTGGGACAATCTGGACCAACAATGCCACGACGAAAACAGGTATGCATCAGTGCAAGAGGACGTGCTAGTGGGTATTAGAGGTGCCAGTGTGTACACCAATCCGGACCACCACCTCTGAAGGTCTCGCTGTGATGCTACAACATGCAATGTGTGGTTTTCATGAGCAATAAAAAGGCCAGAACTGATGTTTATGTTGGTCTCTATTCCAATTTTCTGTACAGGTTCCGGCACTCTCGGAACCAAGAAGAGGCAAAACTTTTTTTTATGCGTGTAATAACCTATAGCTGTGGGCCTCCAGTAAAACAGTCTATGCACTGGCTAGAAATGAGAGTAAATAAACTACTCAGAAATACAAAATAAAAGTGAAATGAATAATTTAGTACGAAGCATTCTATTCAAAATCCTGTAATTGGTGTAGAAAATTACACTCCTGGAAATTGAAATAAGAACACCGTGAATTCATTGTCCCAGGAAGGGGAAACTTTATTGACACATTCCTGGGGTCAGATACATCACATGATCACACTGACAGAACCACAGGCACATAGACACAGGCAACAGAGCATGTACAATGTCGGCACTAGTACAGTGTATATCCACCTTTCGCAGCAATGCAGGCTGCTATTCTCCCATGGAGACGATCGTAGAGATGCTGGATGTAGTCCTGTGGAACGGCTTGCCATGCCATTTCCACCTGGCGCCTCAGTTGGACCAGCGTTCGTGCTGCACGTGCAGACCGCGTGAGACGACGCTTCATCCAGTCCCAAACATACGCAATGGGGAACAGATCCGGAGATCTTGCTGGCCAGGGTAGTTGACTTACACCTTCTAGAGCACGTTGGGTGGCACGGGATACATGCGGACGTGCATTGTCCTGTTGGAACAGCCAGTTTCCTTGCCGGTCTAGGAATGGTAGAACGATGGGTTCGATGACGGTTTGGATGTACCGTGCACTATTCAGTGTCCCCTCGACGATCACCAGAGGTGTACGGCCAGTGTAGGAGATCGCTCCCCACACCATGATGCCCGGTGTTGGCCCTGTGTGCCTCGGTCGTATGCAGTCCTGATTGTGGCGCTCACCTGCACGGAGCCAAACACGCATACGACCATCATTGGCACCAAGGCAGAAGCGACTCTCATCGCTGAACACGACACGTCTCCATTCGTCCCTCCATTCACGCCTGTTGCGACACCGCTGGAGGCGGGCTGCACGATGTTGGGGCGTGAGCGGAAGACGGCCTAACGGTTTGCCGGACCGTAGCCCAGCTTCATGGAGACGGTTGCGAATGGTCCTCGCCGATACCCCAGGAGCAACAGTGTCCCTAATTTGCTGGGAAGTGGCGGTGCGGTCCCCTACGGCACTGCGTAGGATCCTACGGTCTTGGCGTGCATCCGTGCGTCGCTGTGGTCCGGTCCCAAGTCGACGGGCACGTGCACCTTCCGCCGACCACTGGTGACAACATCGATGTACTGTGGAGACCTCACGCCCCACGTGTTGAGCAATTCGGCGGTACGTCCACCCGGCCTCCCGCATGCCCACTATACGCCCTTGCTCAAAGTACGTCAACTGCACATACGGTTCACGTCCAGGCTGTCGCGGCATGCTACCAGTGTTAAAGACTGCGATGGAGCTCCGTATGCCACGGCAAACTGGCTGACACTGACGGCGGCGGTGCACAAATGCTGCGCAGCTAGCGCCATTCGACGGCCAACACCGCGGTTCCTGGTGTGTCCGCTGTGCCGTGCGTGTGATCATTGCTTGTACAGCCCTCTCGCAGTGTCCGGAGCAATTATGGTGGGTCTGACACACCAGTGTCAATGTGTCCTTTTTTCCATTTCCAGGAGTGTATGTGGAATAATGTTTATTCCAGAAACGATTTCTCAAATAAACGGGAAGAAGTCCTACTATGTTCAGTTAAAGTACAGACAAAAAATTACCTTTCTAACATGCAATAAATTTACGTTGAGAGCACTACGGGAATGGTAGCAAAACCCCAAACTAAATAGACGTCAAAAGGTATGAGAAAACTAAGTCCATTTTATTATCACGATACACAAGATATTCACCAGCTCAAAACAGTTCTTCAGAGTTCAACATGATGATATACAAATTACCACACACGAGACAAAGTTAGGTAACTCATACTCTGCATATTATCTGTTCTGTAATACAAGCGGAAGAAGTTGCAGTCCTACTAGAGCACATTCAGACCTCTCGAAACATAAAGTCCCTTCAAAGGTTAAGGCACGACAGCAGCTATTCACCGCCCAGAATCAATCACATATACAACCAAATGACGCACGTTACTTCAGGCACGTCTCCCTTCTTCAGGAACTCAGTTTCCTGAATTGCTCCCTCGAGCTCTTCGCTAGAATAGTCCCAGTCTCCACTTTAATCCCGTACTGTTCCGCTACTACTTGCTGTTACATTGACTGAAGACCATCCCCACCAAAGATACATCGTCCTTAAGCTCTACAGACGTGATCTGATTCAAGTTGACCACTTCCCGGACAAAATAATGACTTACAACAATATTTTAATAAATAAATGCATTAAATATTCCGTTGCAGACAGATAGTTTACAATAAATACATGTAACAGTTGATTCATGTATATATGAGGCAGCATTCTTGCGTAAATGTGTGAATTATAAATGATAACAGGTTGTCCTTAAGTACTGTATACTACTAGCCATTAAAACTGCTACACCAAGAAGAAATGCACATGATAAACGGGTATTCATTGGACAAATATATTATACTAGAACTGACATGTGATTACATTTTCAAGCAATTTGGGTGCATAGATCCTGAGAAATCAGTACCCGGAACAACAACCTCGGGCCGTAATACCGGCCTTGATACGCCTGGGCATTGAGTCAAACAGAGCTTGGATGGAGTGTACAGGTACAGCTGCCCATGCAGCTTCAACACGATACCACAGTTCATCAAGAGTAGTGACTGGCGTATTGTGACGAGCCAGTTGCTCGGCCACCATTGACCAGACGTTTTCAACTGGTGAGAGATATGGAGAATGTGCTGGCCAGAGCAGCAGTCGAACATTCTCTGTATCCAGAAAGGCCCGTACAGGACCTGCAACATGCGGTCGTGCATTATCCTCCTGAAATGTAGGGTTTCGCAGGATTCGAATGAAGGGGAGAGCCACGAGTCGTAGCATATCTGAAATGTAACCTTCACTGTTCAAAGTGCCGTCAATGTGAACAAGAAGCAACCGAAACGTGTAACCAATGGCACCCTATAGCATCACGACGGGTGATACGCCAGTATGGCGATGACGGATACATGGTTCCAATGTGCGTTCACCGCGATCTCGCCAAACAGGGATGCGACCATCATGATGCTGTAAACAGAACCTGGATTCATCTAAGAAAATGACGTTTTGTCATTCGTGCACCCAGGTTCGTCTTGGAGTACACGTGATGCAGCGTCAAGGGTAATCGCAGCCATGGTCTCCGAGCTGATAGTCCGTGCTGCTTCAAACGTCGTCGAACAGTTGGTGCAGATGGTTGTTGTCTTGCAAACATCCCGATCTGTTAACTCAGGGATCGAGACGTGGCTGCACGATCCGTTACAGCCATGCCGATAAGATGCCTGTCATCTCGATTGCTAGTGATACGAGGCCTTTGGGATCCAGCACGGCGTTCCGTATTGCCTTGGGTAAAACCACCGATTCCATATTCTGCCAAAAGTCATTGGATCTCGACCAACGCGAGCAGCAATGTCGCGATACGATAAACCGCAATCGCGATAGGCTACAATCCGACCTTCATCAAAGTCGTAAACGTGACGGTAAGCATTTCTCCTCCTTACACGACGCATCACAACAACGTTTCACTAGGCAACGCCGGTCAACTGCTGTTTGTATATGAGAAATCGGTTGGAAACTTTCCTCATGTCAGCACGTTGTAGGTGTCGGAACCGGCGCCAACATTGTGTAAATGCTCTGAAAAGATAATCGTTTGCATATCACAGCATCTCCTTCCTGTCGGTTAAATTTCGCGTCTGTAGCACGTCAGCTTCGTGGTATAGCAGTTTTGATGGCCAATACTGTACGAACAGTTATGTACGCCTTCTTGACAGAAGCATCTATTGGTTCACTTTTCAATCATGCTGTGCACTAACACATTCGATTTACTACTTATAACTTCGCACAGCTTTTGTAATAGCACTTGCAATTAACATCTAACTAAAGTTAATGGCAAAATAGTGTTCAATAAATTACCACATGAGAATGACAATGTGAGGTACTGATGTTGCGGCCGTTTAGTGTGCGATTGTGGCAGATGCTATGTTCTGACAAATGTTTGATAATGAAACAGACATAAAAGACGTCGTAAATCGGTAAATAAAACGGATACTGATACGTAACTTTCAGAGATGATAGCTACAGTGTAATGCTGTCATCTGAGACATCGTTTTTGAAATCGCGTGAAGCGATTAAAAGTTGTCAGTTCAGAGGTTCATTGTGAAAAATGTTTATTCACTATCAAATATTGGCTTGTGCAGTTTTAAAGATGTTGAAATATTGTTGTCATTGAATTAACCTCCTTTTTCTGAGATCGCAGTCTATTCAGATTTGCACTAATATTTGACAGTGAGTTATTGTCGAATCTCAAAGAACTATAACTTAGCCATCTTTAAGATTCTCTGATACCCCGCCATTCCTTGCTGAATGGTCATGCGAGTAACAGCCGTTCAAAATCCCAGCTTCGGGATTTTCCCCAATTCCGGAGACACTGCTAGTCTTAGCTAGACTCGCTCGTACCGCACACCTAGCCGAAAGCAGGAACTGCCGCGGCGCGCTAGCATTCCGTCGTCCAGCAGATTCATCTTATCTCGTACCAATACTGGCCGGCCAATGAACTCGCCTAAATACGCGCTGCGTTACGAGGAACAGGCACTGCGGCTACTATATCCGTTATGAAATACCGGGTGATCAAAAAGTCAGTATAACTTTGAAAACTTAATAAACCACGGAATAATGTAGATAGAGAGATAAAAATTGACACACATGCTTGGAATGACATGTAGTTTTATTATAACAAAAAAACACCCCATATTGCTAGACGCGTGAAAGATCTCTTGCGCGCGTCGTTTGGTGATGACCGTGTGCTCAGCCACCACTTTCGTCATGCTTGGCATCCCAGGTCCCCAGACCTCAGTCCGTGCGATTATTGGCTTTGGGGTTACCTGAAGTCACAAGTGTATCATATGATCGACCGACATCTCTGGGGATGCTGAAAGACAACATCCGACGCCAATGCCTCACCATAACTCCGGACGCGCTTTACAGTGCTGTTCACAACAGTATTCCTGGACTACAGCTATTGTTGAGGAATGATGGTGGACATATTCAGCATTTCCTGTAAAGAATATCATCTTTGCTTTGTCTTACTCTGTTATGCTAATTATTGCGATTCTGATCAGATGAAGCGCCATCTGTCGGAAATTTTTTGAACGTTTGTAATTTTTTTGGTTTCTAATAAAAACCCATGTCATTCCAAGCATGTGTGTCAATTTTTACCTCTCTATCTACATTATTACGTGATTTATTCAGTTTTCAAATTTATACTGACTTTTTGATCACCCGGTACATCAAATGTATTCACATATGCGAATATGGATAACCATCGCTGTATAATGGAATGACGCTAGTGAAAATTTGCCCCGGAGCGAGACTCGAATCCGGAATTCCCGCTTATCGTGAGCGGCCGCGTTACCATGACTGACGACCACACTCAGCGTCAACCTTGTGCCTAGAGCCTGTACCCGAACATTTATTATGTATATTCCCGTACAGGTGAGACATTTTACCTGAAAGTCGTTTACAGTCTGCCTGCAGCAGGGCGGCAGTGCCAACCGCCCTCGGCCGTCTACGCCACTGTGCACGTGGAGAGTTTGTTTACCGCGCTTCTCAGACGAACAAGCTATAAAGGCCAACTCTTACGGGAAGTACACTCTTAAGTTCACCTTTTCAGATGAATACGCACGATCCAAAGCACTGGCCGTCCAACGCCAAGGTTTGAAGATCCCCCATGACGATCCCATCGGCATACACCTATCGATCATTAGCAGCGTCGTTTATGTTCAGATGTCTTCCGACGCTACCTGTAACGAGATTATTCAACGGACGCAACATTACTAAAATTTCGACATTCCGACGGCAACGTCGGGCCTGTTGGTGTCGTCCGTGCAGGGCTTGGCCTTAGAACGATCCGTGTATTCGAACTGCCTTTCGAGGTGAATGAAGATAAAGTTATCGCGGCGCTAAGCCCGTATGGAAATGTCCACAGTCACATAGCCGAGGCATGGACACAGTTTGCGACGCGCTTAGTGGTGTGAGACAAGTCCGAATAGATCTCAAACGGCACGTCCCATTGTACATTTTGAAACTTCTACGTTCTTACTTAAATTTGTGAATCCAACTGAACCTGCTTAAACTGCTGAGTGAAATTGAACCTACTTTCTCTTGTTTTTATCATTACAACTCTGACCTACAGAATTTTCCATGATAAGTACGAATCAAACTTATGCTATTCATTTATTGCCCATGACATACAAGCGCAACGCAATCTGGCTCCAAATAATTAACACAAAAAATGATTGAACTGTCCTGGTTGAAGTCTTTTAACGCAAGGATCAGAGTTAAATCTCAACGTTTCTGTGTCTGAGGAAATCCATCTGTGCTGCCATTCAGCGAAAACTATATTCCAAATTTCTATATCTCTCCCTGGCTTACTACTCTTGTCACTTTTTCATGCTTCCTTTTCTTAATCCGTATGAGAGAATTCTTTTTATTATCGCCTAATCCAAACAACGTACGCAAATTAAAACAATAAGGCCGTCTATAGGTTCAGCGCTAAAAGCTTCACAATGAAGTAACAGCGTTCCCCGCCGTTCCCTCCTCCCAATAGCTGCATCCTGCATCCTGCATCCTGAACACAAAATCACTGTGAAGTTAACGTTCCCCAGCACTAGTCGTTTACTAAATTTATAAGAAATTAAATATTCTTCGTGCCAAGTTAATAATAACGCTCTTAATAACCAACATTTTTACTGCGTCACAAAGGCATTAAAGACATTAACTGCCAGTGGGCATTTACTTATATCAATAGGGAGAATTGAAAATTTGTGCCTGCCTGGGATTCTTACCCGGGTCTCCTGCTTACTAGGCACATGCACTGACCACTAGATCAACCAATCACGGAAGTCAAAATAACTGCACGGACTATCCCAGCACGCATCCTGTCAGACCCAAATTCTCAACGTATCCGAACACTACCGATGTGCCCCTTTCCCATTATCCAGATTACTCACGGCATTTCACCGTTAACCTAAGAGTTCGGGTTCGGTGTGCATCTGCACTGAATGGATCAGTGGCAGCCCTCGCCTGTAATTATCTGTATATGTGGGTCTGTTCTTTAACATGTACGAATCTGTATAACTAAGGCGAGTACTGCCGGTGATCATTTCAGTGCAAATGCACACCAAGTTCGAACTCTTAGGAGTCGGTGAAATGCCGCGTGTAATGTTGATAATGGGCAAGGAGCACTGTGTCAGTGGTGTGTGGGTAAGTTGAGAATTTGGTTCTGATGCGAGGCGTGCAAGGGTTGTCCGTGCAGTTTTGTTGCCCATTGTGTCCGGATAACGTAGTGGTTAACGCTTTTGCCTGGTGACTAGGAGACCCGGTTTCGAATTCTGGACCAGCACAAACTTTCAACTTTCCCCGTTGGTATAAATCAATGCCGACTGGAGCGAATGTCTTTAATTCCATTGGCATTTGATTCATAGTGGCTACAGGATCAAAATGGTGTCTGTTCTTTTGAACATGTACGAAAGAACAGACACAGTATATATCTCTTAGTGTGTGTTTCAAACAGGGTTGGAAAGTCCACTACTAGACTGTGTACATAAATGGCTTTGAAATAATGTCTGATTAATTATTATCAACGAATCTCGCTACTCTTTAAATGATATATAATTTGACCACAGGGGCAGCTATAATATAAAACAACATAAAACGTCTCAGATTTACAGGGGGTTGAAATTAAGAAAGTAAACCAAACAAACTCGTTTTTACTCATTGTGACCGAGAAAAAGTGATACACAAGTCTGAACTGTGTGCTTCTAACGACTGCAAAACTAAATAAATAATACCATATCTGGAAACTGAGAGGGCCCTTGACCAGAGTGGGTGGGTACTGTAAATGTACCAGATGTGGATTAAGCGTTATGAGTGCGTCACTAAATCCAACTATTCCTTCTCACTGTTATTATTTGGAGCTGTGTGCTGGCGAGGGGTTACGGCTGTAGCAGTGAAAGTCTGCCCTCAGCATCATGCGAAACTCTTCATTGTCTGATATATGGAGGTGCTTTCCATCATAAACAGCACAATATTCAGTATAACTACAGTCTTCGGAATACTATAACTCTGCACAGTCCACCGCATCTTCAGAATAATTCAGAATACGTACCTCCAAACATTTTAGCGTGATGATTAGTGTTTTAACGATCCTTCTAATGTTTTTGAAAGTTAAATCAAGTACACATCGGCATCCAAGCAAAATCTCATGCAATATCTCATGAACATGGGCGCAGCCATTTTCGTTTTCTTCTATTTACAAATAGCGTGCTTGGGAGAGTATGTGTAAATAAATCCAGCTTTAAGAGATATCAGTAAATGCATCATAACGAATGTACCATGATCTACAGAACCCTTATCGTTCCACTTGCATTTCGTTAATAGTACTGTAATGAATTGACTGAGGCATCTGACGGCGACTCACACAACACTCGATCACATCTACCCAATACCTTCGAGCTTTAAAGCACCACAAAATCTGCCTGCAATTAAATTTCAAACATTGTCCAACGACGCAAGTATACAAAGCAGTGTGCTAAGCGCGACATTTACTTTTTTGTGGCATAAGATGATATCGTAATTTTAAGGGCACAAAATTTGACCAAACAGCAAACACTTTGATTTGTCCGCAGCTGAAGTTGACAATTCGACTGTGGAAAAATCTACGATGGCGAAGACAAAGATTCTGTATTTAAAAAAAAATACTAAACAGTTGAATGTTTTCAGAACTTACTTTATTTAGACGACTAGTTTCGGCATTTCATTAACGCCACCATCTTTTGGGCCGCTATACACTCCACGTATAGGCATCAGATACGCCGATGAATGCGTAGCTGGATCCATCAGTATATTGATCCCGCGAATCTTTGTGGAGTGTGAAGTTCAAAGACATAACAACAGCATTATGAGCACATCTGCAACGGTTGGAAAAATAAAAAGTGTCCACCACTAACAAGGAATCGACGGCTCAGTACTACACGCACGACTTTCTAGATTTCCTACCTATGTTTCCTTTTTCGCCATGTGTTGCAACTTACAGTTATAAAGGTATCATCGACGTATCTGCACCACACCTTAGGTTTACGAAGTCCAGTGCCTCTGCTTCGAAATGTTGCATGAGGAAGATACCCACCACTGGACTAAAAGGACTATCCATGACGACGCCTTCCAGCTGTTCGTAAAGTTGCCATTCCATGTGAAATAGCTCGTGGGGAGACATCATGAAAGAGCTTGATGATACACTGCCTGGAAATCACCACCCGAGCCAAATAAGAAGCACGATTAATACGCTCCTTACGCGAGCAAGACAAATATGTGAGCTCCATCACCTCACACGAGAGATGCAACACCCGGAAAGCCTTCCGAGAAGCAATGGATACTTCACCAGTTATGTAAGAAGTGTAACTGAGTCAAACACACGGTGAAGTGACACTTCGGAAAACGGAATTCCGGTACAAAGTGACGGACAGAATCGGTGGTATATTGCGCAAACACGCCGTAAAAACTATTTGTAAACCGACAAAGAAAATCAAAGGAGAAAAGGGACCCACTTGCAACGACAGGAATATAACGCATACCATGCACATGCGGAAAAGTTTATGTTTGAATGACTGAATGATCAGTCAACACTAGGATCACAGAACTTGAGCGGCATTGCAGGCTGGAGCAGGTGGAGAAACAAGCCGTGCAGAGCACGAGCTGCGTGAGCCGACCACACAGCAAAATTTGCAGACGCGGACCTTCTGGCCGTTTCAGGAGAGCTGTCAGACCCGCTTGTTCAGAGAAGCTACAGAAATACACAAACATGAGAATAGCTTCAACAAAGAAAAAAGAAAGAAAGAAAGAAAGCCTCAAGTTGAACGGATCCTGGAATCCCTTACTGCAGCGACCGACGGTTCCAGGTATCAAGAGGAGAACCGCACAGGAAATGACCACAGAAAAGCCCTTGGACGTTGGCGCGATAGGTACATTGTAATCTGCGGCCGCGAGCTCGACTCCAGCCCACCACCAGCAAAGTAGGGCGAAGCTTTGACAATGCCAGCCACTCGTGCTGGCGAAAAGTCAGAAAAATCATCGATCAAACGTAGGCCGAAGATACCGGACAAAAGCCAACAGGCAATTTGTTAGTTGTAGGATCGTAGAACGCCAGCTGGTGACACTTCTTGGTACCTCTAGAGACGCTGTTTCCATGGAAATATTGACAGGGTGGCTACTGGTAATTAAAGATACGCTGTTGGACGCCATTTTCTATGTAGACGCTGTATGACATCCGCAGACGACCAAAGGACGTTATTACCATGAAGACGTCGTTCAGTTGGCCGTTAACGGTTAATTATGTGTTTATCGGAAGTTTTTCCCACGGTGATGATGTAGTTGCAATAGCCATTGGCGCCGTAGACACATGCAGAAACGACGTATCAATTACGATGAAGGCACCTTGCATGTACGTAAAAACGTCAAGCAACATATGGCATAGCATCAACGTATTGCTGCAGTGTTATTTACAAAATAAAAATCACGTAACGGTAAGACTATTAATAGTAACGACAATGGTCCTACAAATAAAATTAAAACATTATAAAATTATTCGTACCTAGTGCTAGAAGACGCAGTTTCACCGTACCTATAGAAATTTAACATAAAAACTATGTAGAGTACACAGGATCGGATGGGGATAGCTTACATGGTCAATGACGTGACATGTACCCAAGTCTGTGGCTAGTACACTGATACAGCGTAAATAAGATTCTTCCATAAGAAAATAAAACGAATTATTAAAGTAATAAGAAATAAGTTAAGTTAATACGCTTCACTAGGTATGATGTGTTCAATATAAAAGGAAATTACAAATGTAGGAATAACTTCGCAAAACTTTACATCGTACATTTCCGTGCTTGTTTATGGATGTAAGACAGAAAGTGCGATATTAACAAAGACATGTTACATTCATAATACGAGTCCACTGGCTGTTAAAAAACAGCTTGAAGAGCTTGCATACGTTTAAAAATAATGTTCAAGAAACTTAAATTAATGAAATATAAAAAGAGAAAAGTAATAGGCCTATGATTCCAAAAGCAGCTATAGCTTTTGGCACACGATAATACACTACTGGCCACTAAAATTGCTACACCACGAAGATGACGTGCTACAGACGCGAAATTTAACTGACAGGAAGACGATGCTGTGATATGCAAATGATTACCTTTTTAGATCATACACACAAGGGTGGCGCCGGTGGCGACACCTACAACGTGGTGACATAAGGAATGTTTTCCAACCAATTTCTCATACACACCAGCAGTTGACCGGCGTTGCCTGGTGAAACGTTGTTGTGATGCCTCGTGTAAGGAGGAGAAATGCGTACCATCACGTTTCCGACTTTGATAAAGGTCGGATTGTAGCCTATCGCGATTGCGGTTTATCGTATCGCGTCATTGCTGCCCGCGTTGATCGAGATCCAATGACTAATAGCAGAATATGGAATCGGTGGGTTCAGGAGAGCAATACGTAACGCCATATTGGATCCCAACAGCCTCGTATCACTAGCAGTCGAGATGACAGGCATCTTATCCGCATGGTTCTAACGGATCGTGCAGCCACGTCTCGATCCGTGAGTCAACAGATGGCGACGTTTGCAAGACAAGAACCATCTGCACGAACAGTTCGATGACGTTTGCAGCAGCAAAGACTATCAGCTCGGAGACCATGGCTGCGGTTACCCTTCACGCTGCATCACAGACAGGACGGCCGGATATGGTGTACTCAACGACGAACGTGGGAGCACGAATGGCAAAACGTCAATTTTTCGGAAGAATCCAGGTTCTGTTTACAGCATCATTATGGTCGCATCCGTGTTTGCGACATCGCGGTGAACGCACATTGGAAGCGTGTATTGTTCATCGCCATACTGGCGTGACACCCGGCGTGATGGTATAGTGTGCCATTGGTTACACGTCTTGGTCAACTCTTGTTCGCATTGACGGCACTTTGAACAGTGGACGTTACATTTCAGATGTGTTACGACCCGTGGCTGTACCCTTCATTCGATCCTTACGAAACCCTACATTTCAGCTGGATAATACACGGCCACATGTTGCAGGTCCTGGATACAGAAACTGTTCGACTGCTATCCTGGCCAGCACATTCTCCAGATCTCTCACCAATTGATAACGTCAGATCAATGGCTCGTCACAATACGCCAGTCACTACTCTTGATGAACTGTGGTATGATGTTGAAGCTGCATGGGCAGCTGTACCTGTACACGCCATCCAAGCTCTGTTTCACTCAATGCTCAGGCGTATCAAGGAGGTACTACAGCCAGAGGTGGTTGTTCTGGGTACTGATTTCTCAGGATCTATGCACCCAAATTGCGTGAAATTGTAATCACATGTCAGTTGTAGTATAATATATCTGTCCAATGAATACCCGTTTATCATCTGCATTTCTTCTTGGAAGGCAATTTTAATGGCCTGTAGTGTATTACGTATTAACAATGGAATTGCATTATAATAATGGAAGAAACATAGTTCCCACTAGAGTGCACTTCATGCCATAGCATGTTGTGTGACGAGCGGACAACAGTGTGTTTATGCATGTTGCAGCTCGCAAATACAGGGAAGAAAAATAGCATCAAAAACAACTGGCTGAAAAGGGCTCTTTCTTATCACCGCCGGCCATCTCCTTCAGAGATGTAGTGAAAGATAAAAAGGTAAGAGAAAATTAATAGTTGACCCGGCCAACTGACATGATTAACATGTTCTAGCGGAACGAGGGAACACATCTTGCATTGTACAGTTGCTGAAGATCGTCATTGCAAATTTAAAGGCCTGTCAAATGGAAACGAACTGAGTATATAACCAACATGGAGTGCACGTTGGTGACGCGGGAAGGCGTGTATTCCTGTTGGAAATAAGGAACAGAGCAAAAAGTCACCGGCGTGCCATTTGTTTGTTAGACGTGCTTTTCGTGAGATTAGCGAGTCGTGTTTACGTCGAACTTCACTATCCAAGCGGGAAAGAGGAACAACGAGATGTAGTGCGGTTTTTGACTGCAGAAGGAGTAACAGTAAGTGAAATTCACATCCGAATGACTACTCTGTAAGGCGACCATAATATGTCACCTGGGCGTGTGCTAGCATGGAATAAGATTCTAAGGAGGTCGGGGGTCATTGAAAGACAGCAGTCGGTGAGGACAGATTCGTCGTGTTGGTGCCCCTTATCTCATTACTGCAGTGGATGCTGGTGTCAGAAAAGACAGATGGCTGACGTTCGGGTCATGTTGTGCATCAGTTACGGCACCGCTAACGCCATCATTACAGAGCATCTGAAGTTCCGGAAAATCTGTGCGCAGTGGGTTCCCCACAGTCTGGCAGAGGAGCAGAAGCTGAACAGAATATCGACATCACTGCATCACCTCTAACGGTATCATGATGAACAAAATCGTTTCCGGTCCCGTATTGTCGCGGGTGACGAAGCACGACCTCATTATGCCGAAGAGCAAGCATCGGAGCCAACAATGGAAGCACATGGATTCACCCCCACTGCGAAAAACTTCAAAGCCATGAACGCCAACTCCGGGCAAATCGTGATGACCATTTTCTTTGACAGCAAAGCCCTGCTACTCACTAACTTTCTGGAATACGGCGCCACAATTAACACACAGAGAAACGTGGACATTTTGTAAGAATTGAAGTACGTCACCAAGTCTTAGTGCCCAAGAATGTTGAGAGACGACATAACTCTGTTGCAGGATAATGCCCACCCACATTCTCCTACGGCTATTTTGACGATGCTGCAGATGTTGCGCTGGGAAGCCCTTACACAACCTCTATACAGCCTCGATGTCGTCCCAAGCGATTCACATATTTTTTGAGGAAGAACATTCGTGATCGTCGATTTGCTTCGGAAGAAGAGGTCCATGCCTGGGAACAATCATGGTTCTGTAGGCCACAGCAGACATTTTTCCGCGAAGGCATTGGTCTGCTTGTCTCGCAGTGGGCTAACTATATTAACGCCGGCCGGAATGGCCGAGTGGTTCTAGGCGCTACAGACTGGAAAAGCGCGACCTCTACGGTCGCAGGTTCGAATCCTGCCTCGGGCATGGATGTGTGTTATGTCCTTAGGTTAGTTAGGTTTAAAGTAGTTCTAAGTTCTAGGGGACAGATGACCTCAGAAGTTAAGTCCAAGAGTGCTCAGAGCCATTTGAACCATCTGAACTATATTAACAGCTGTGGCGATTACTTTTGAAATAATAAAAGCTTTCCTACTTCCTTCCATCTACCTTGTTTTCGTTTAACTGCTCGTTATATTAAAATAATCGGAAAATCTGGCACGTCATCTCCAGAAGGGACAAAAGTCTTCTTCCACCTGATACCACATGAACTGGCTCTGGCGTTCACCTTAGACAAGGAGGCTGCCCACTGATCGGTCAGGAAATGATGTGGTACAGTAGAACCGGATCTCTTAATATGCTACGAATGGATCTGCAGTAACGGTCTCTCTGTGAGCTGAGCATCTTCTTTCCTTCAAAGCTCTCTTTTGCTCCTGCTGCCTTCTCGGTTACTAACAGCTACGCCCCATCAGGGGAGCCGGTAGCATCGAAGTCTAATAACTCTGCAGTCAACGTCACTCACGAGGAAAACACGAGTCCGCCGCCGGACAGGGTGGCTGTGCTGACGCTTTAATGAGAGGAGGTGGCCCGCAGGGCCTCCGAAGACGTGTAATCATCTTCTCGCCCGAAGAGCCAGTTAGCCGGTCAGTAATGGCGCCTGCGTCCACCAGGGGAGCGGCAGCTGCCCGACCACTGTGGACCGGAGGGTTGGCAGAAGCGGCGGCGTCGGCGGCGGCGGCGGCGGCGGCGGCGGCTTTGGTCCTTTCACCTCCCAGTCGGCTCGCCGGCTAACTCGGTTAACTTGGTAATTACACATTCGTGCTGAGCGCGCGCCGCCGGCTGTTTAGACGGCACCCGGGCCGTTACTGCCATCAAGATACGGCCGAGCCGGCCCGGCAGAGCGCCGGCTCCCTAGGAAACCGTGCCGCACCCACACGCTCAGAGATCGTATCCTCGCGACGCGGCCTCATGTGTAACACACGCAACACCACCGCTCTTTATTCTTTTGTTTACTTCCTTTGAAATAATCACGTATCTGTACGTACATCTCGGTTATGCTGACGTTTCAGTAATGGAATGGACCCAACACTTACCGGCCACAGATCTATTTCCGATGTAACGTTACAAGAAGGGAAAGGCTACAACTTTCGTATTGTTTATCCCGTACTCTTTAGACACAGCAACGACTTATTTTTACACTATCCTTTCGCACAGTGGTCTGGAACTGACATTTAACATTTACACTCCGCAAGCCACATTACGCTTTGTGGCGGAGGGCACGTTATATACCATTGTCACTTCCCCCTTTGCCTCTTCCAGTCGTGTATGCTTCGCCGGAAGAACAATAGCTGGTAAGTCTGCGGGCTCGAATCTCTCTAATTTTGTGGTGATGGGCTTTTTACGAGATATACGTAGGAGGATCCAATATACTGGTTGAGTCTCTTAGGAATGTAAACTCTCGGATCTTTGACAGTACGCTTTATCGTAATGCAGAATGCCTCCAATGCAGCGTCTGCACTGGAGTTACCTGAGCATTTCTTTTCTTCTATTTATTGGTTATCGGAACCAGCCTATACAGCCATATCAGCACAGGAAATGTATTTCAATTTCTTTAGACGATTCATGGTAGTTATTATTTTACCTCATACCAAGTTCCATAGGAGTAACAAAAGACTCATTCGACATAAAACAAGATTGTAAAGAGCATACTAAACGAGTAAACAAAACGGAAGACAGGTTACACAATTGCAGTATTCTATAACAATCCTACTGGTAACACAATAAGAACGATAAATCAACGTTGATACACAGCTGGCATAGTCCCAGTTCAGTCCACATTAATTACTATATATCTAAATTAACATTAAAAAGTTCATCGAGTGTCTCGTGAGAACTATTTCAAACACTGCGTATAGAGAATTCACTACTTGCCCAGGTATATAAGTACCATCTAGACAGTACAAGACAACAGTTCACAAGGGCCAAAGGTGTGTATTAGAGTCAAACGTATAGAATCACCGCGTTCAGACACACAAATATAGGAAGTACATTGTGACAAAGATTTAGAAGCTGAGCGTTCCATACTATGCAAAGTAGCACATTACGTTATAATATGTTAATTGCTCTTTTCACCTTCGCTGGCATTCTAAGTACCAAGAGCATTAGATTAGCAGCGCAGGGAGCATTCCATACTATGCAAAGTAGCACATGAGGGTATAATATGTTAATTGAGCATTTCACCTTCGCCTGGCATTCTAAGTACCAAGAGCATTAGATTAGCAGCGCAAGGAGCGTTCCATATTATGCAAAGTAGAACATGAGGTTATAATACATTAACAGAGCGTTTCACCTTCGTCTGGCATTCCAAGTAACAAGAGCATTAGTTTAGCAGCGCAGGGAGCCTTCCATACTATGCAAAGTAGCACATGAGGTTATAATATGTTACTTGAGCTTTCCACCTTCGCCTGGCATTCTAAGTACCAAGAGCATTAGATTAACAGCGCAGGGAGCATTCCATACTATGCAAAGTAGCACATGAGGTTATAATATGTTAATTGAGCTTTTCACCTTCGCCTGGCATTCTAAGTACATCTACATCTACACGACTACTCTGCAATTCACATTTAAGTGCTTGGCAGAGGGTTCATCGAACCACAATCATACTATCTCTCTACTATTCCACTCCCGAACAGCGAGCGGGAAAAACGAACACCTAAACCTTTCTGTTCGAGCTCTGATTTCTCTCATTTTTTTTTCTTATCATTCCTACCTATGTAGGTTGGGCTCAACAAAATATTTTCGCATTCGGAAGAGAAAGTTGGTGACTGAAATTTCGTAAAAAGGTCTCGCCGCGACGAAAAACGTCTATGCTATAATGACTTCCATCCCAACTCGTGTATCATATCTGCCACACTCTCTCCCCTATAACGTGATAATACAAAACGACCTGCCCTTTTTTGCACCCTTTCGATGTCCTCTGTCAATCCCACCTGGTAAGGATCCCACACCGCGCAGCAAAATTCTAACAGAGGACGAACGAGTGTAGTGTAAGCTGTCTCTTTAGTGGACTTGTTGCATCTTCTAAGTGTCCTGCCAATGAAACGCAACCTTTGGCTCGCCTTCCCGACAATATTATCTATGTGGTCCTTCCAACTGAAGCTGTTCGTAATTTTAACACCCAGGTACTTAGTTGAATTGACAGCCTTGAGAATTGTACTATTTATCGAGTAATCGAATTCCAACGGATTTCTTTTGGAACTCATGTGGATCATCTCACACTTTTCGTTATTTAGCGTCAACTGCCACCTGACACACCATACAGCAATCTTTTCTAAATCGCTTTGTAGCTGATACTGGTCTTCGGATGACCTTACTAGACGGTAAATTACAGAATCATCTGCGAACAATCTAAGAGAACTGCTCAGATTGTCACCCAGGTCATTTATATAGATCAGGAACAGCAGAGGTCCCAGGACGCTTCCCTGGGGAACACCTGATATCACTTCAGTTTTACTCGATGATTTGCCGTCTATTACTACGAATTGCGACCTTCCTGACAGGAAATCACGAATCCAGTCGCACAACTGAGACGATACCCCATAGCTCCGCAGCTTGATTAGAAGTCGCACGAACGGTGTCAAAAGCTTTCCGGAAATCAAGAAACACGGAATCAACTTGAGATCCCCTGTCGATAGCGGCCATTACTTCGTGCGAATAAAGAGCTAGCTGCTTTGCACAAGAGCGATGTTTTCTGAAGCCATGCTGATTACGTATCAATAGATCGTTCCCTTCGAGGTGATTCATAATGTTTGAATACAGTATATGCTCCAAAACCCTACTGCAAACCGACGTCAATGATATAGGTCTGTAGTTAAATGGATTACTCCTACTACCCTTCTTGAACACTGGTGCGACCTGCGCAATTTTCCAATCTGTAGGTACAGATCTATCGGTGAGCGAGCGGTTGTATATGAGTGCTAAGTAGGGAGCTATTGTATCAGCGTAATCTGAAAGGAACCTAATCGGTATACAATCTGGACCTGAAGACTTGCCCGTATCAAGCGATTTGAGTTGCTTCGCAACCCCTAAGGTATCTACTTCTAAGAAAATCATGCTAGCAGATGTTCGTGTTTCAAATTCTGGAATATTCCATTCGTCTTCCCTGGTGAAGGAATTTCGGAAAACTGCGTTCAATAACTCCGCTTTAGCGGCACAGTCGTCGATAACAGTACCATCGGCACTGCGCAGCGAAGGTATTGACTGCGTCTTGCCGCTTGTGTACTTTACATACGACCAGAATTTCTTCGGATTTTCTACCAAATTTCGAGACAATATTTCGTTGTGGAACCTATTAAAGGCATCTCGCATCGAAGTACGTGCCAAATTTCGCGCGTCTGTATATTTTAGCCCATCTTCGGGATTTCGCGTTCTTCTGAACTTCGCATGCTTTTTCCGTTGCCTCTGCAACAGCGTTCGGACCTTTTTTGTGTACCACGGGGGATCCGTTCCATCTCTTACCAATTTATGAGGTATGAATATCTCAATTGCTGTTACTACTATATCTTTGAATTTGAGCCACATCTCGTCTACATTCGCATAGTCAGTTCGGAAGGAATGGAAATTGTCTTTTAGGAAGGCTTCTAGTGACACTTTATCCACTTTTTCAAATAAAGTTATTTTGCGTTTGTTTCTGATGGATTTGGAAGAAATGGTACTGACTAGCTACAACGACCTTGTGATCACCAATCCCTGTATCAGTCATGATGCTCTCTATCAGCTCTGGATTGTTTGTGGCTAAGAGGTCAAGTGTGTTTTCGCAACCATTTAAAATTCGCGTGGGTTCGTGGACTAACTGCTCGAAATAATTTTCGGAGAAAGCATTTAGGACAATCTCGGAAGACGTTTTCTGCCTACCACCGGTTTTGAACAAGTATTTTTGCCAACATACCGAGGGTAGGTTGAAGTCCCCACCAACTATAACCGTATGAGTGGGGTATTTATTTGTTACGAGACTCAAACTTTCTCTGAACTGTTTCGCAACTGCATCATCGGAGTCTGGGGGTCGGTAGAAGAAGCCAATTATTAACTTAATTCGGCTGTTAAGTATAACCTCCACCCATACCAATTCGCACGGAGTATCTACTTCGACTTCACTACAAAATAAACCACTACTGACAGACACAAACACTCCACCACCAATTCTGCCTAATCTATCTTTCCTGAACACCGTCTGAGACTTCGTAAAAATTTCTGCAGAACTTATTTCAGGCTTTAGCCAGCTTTCTGTACCTATAACGATATCAGCTTCTGTGCTTTCTATTAGCTCTTGAAGCTCAGGGACTTTTCCAGCGCAACTACAACAATTTACAACTATAATTCCGACTGTTCCTTGATCCAAGCACGTCCTGTAATTGCCAAGCACCCTTTGACATTGCAGCCCATCCCGCACTTTCCCGAGGCCTTCTAACCTAAAAAACCGCCCAGTCCACGCCACACAGCCTCCGCTACCCGTGTAGCCGCCAACTGAGTGTAGTGAACTCCTGACCTATTGAGCGGAACCCGAAACCCCACCACCCTATGGCGCAAGTCAAGGAATCTGCAGCCAATACGGTCGCAAAACCGTCTGAGCCTCTGATTCAGACCCTCAACCCGGCTATGTACCAAAGGTCCGGAGTCGGTTCTGTCAACGATGCTGCAGATGGTGAGCTCTGCCTTCATCTCATAAGCAAGACGGGCAGCCTTCACCAAATCAAATAGCCGCTGGAATCCAGAGAGAATTTCCTCAGATCCAAAGCGACACACGCCATTAGTGCCGACATGTGCCACCACCTGCAGCTGGCTGCACCCTGTGCTCTTCATGGCATCCGGAAGGACCCTTTCCACATCAGGAATGACTCCTCCCGGAATGCACACGGAGTGCACACTGGATTTCTTCCCCTCCTTTGCCGCCGTATCCCTAAGGGGCCCCATTAAGCGCCTAACATTGGAGCTCCCAACTACCAGTAAGCCCACCCTCTGCGATTGCCCGGACATTGGAGGCTGAGAATGATCCTCTGAAACAGGGCAGGCAGCTGCATCTGGCTCAGCCAGAGACAGTGCCTGAAACCGGTTGGTCAGACGCACCGGGGAGGCTTTCTGATCAGCCTCCGGGGACACATTTCGCTGCCTGCCACGCCTTGGAACGACCTCCCAATCAACCACAGGCGAGGGCTCAGCCCCACTGCGGGCAGCAACTGGAGCAACCACAGCGGCAGACCGATCTGGGGACAGACGGGACGAGGTTGACATCCCCGTGATACCCAAGTCCGGCTCCCCAAAGTGGTGCCCATTGGCAACAGCCTCAAGCTGCGCGACCGAAGTCAGCGCCGATTGCAGCTGTGAGCGAAGGGATGCCAAGTCAACCCTCATCCGAACACAGCAATCGCAGTCCCTGTCCATTCTAATCGATGTTGAACAACAGTTACTGTAACACAAGTCCGTGCCTAGATAACGCAAGCGAAACACGCAAAGAATGTATCAACTAACCTGTACAAATGCCTAACGACTGCGCTACAATCTGCTGAATTTACGATTACAGTAACTAAAACTCGAAATTGCACCTCCTATACGAAACTCACACGCAATTTAAATAAGAATCTACCAAGTAAACACTAAAGCGCAATGCTACAACTGTCAAATACTATAATACGCCCGAAATATATGAATTAAACAATTCAAGTAACCAAAAACACGCAAAGAAATTAATTAAACTATCTAACAAATAAGTAAGCTAGGGTTACACGACTTGCTGCTGCAGCTGCTTATCCAACGGCGGCAGGGAGCACAATGGCTGTGACCAACCGACACTGGCTGTCCAAAACAAAAACAGAAGGCAGACGACAACGCGAATTTACACTATTCAGGTACTAAGGCGCGATGCTACAACCCCAAATACTATAATACGCCCAAAATATATGAATTAAGAAATGCAAGTACCCAAAAACACGCAAAGAAATTAATTAAACTATCTAACAAATAAGTAAACTAGGAGTATACGACTTGCTGCTGCAGCTGCTTATCCAAGGGCGGCAGGGAGCATTAGATTAACAGCGCAGGGAGCGTTCCATACTATGCAAGGTAGCACATGAGGTTATAATATATTAATTCAGCTTTTCACCTACACCTGGCACTCTAAGTACCAAGAGCATTAGATTAGAAGCGCAGGGAGCATTCCTTGCTATGCAAAGTAGCACAAGAGGTTATAATATGTTAATTGCTCTTTTCACCGTCGCCTGGCATTCAAAGTACCAAGAGCATTAGATTAGCAGCGCAAGGAGCGTTCCATACTATGCAAAGTAGCACATGAGGTTATAATATATTAACTGAGCGTTTCACCTTCGCCTGGCATTCTAAGTACCAAGAGCATTAGATCAGCAGCGCAACGAGCGTCCATAGTATGCAAAGTAGCACATGAGGTTATAATATGTTAACTGCTCTTTTCACCTTCGCCTGGCATTCCAAGTAATAAGAGCATTAGATTAGCAGCGCAGGGAGCGTTCCATACTATGCAAAGTAGCACATGAGGCTATAATATATTAAATGAGCGTTTCACCTTCGCCTGGCATTCTAAGTACCAAGAGCATTAGATTAGCAGCGCAGGGAGCGTTCCATACTATGCAAAGTAGCACATGAGGTTATAATATGTTAATTGAGCTTTTCACCTTCGCCTGGCATTCTAAGTACATCTACATCTACACGACTACTCTGCAATTCACATTTAAGTGCTTGGCAGAGAGTTCATCGAACCACAATCATACTATCTCTCTACTATTCCACTCCCGAACAGCGAGCGGGAAAAACGAACACCTAAACCTTTCTGTTCGAGCTCTGATTTCTCTCATTTTTTTTTCTTATCATTCCTACCTATGTAGGTTGGGCTCAACAAAATATTTTCGCATTCGGAAGAGAAAGTTGGTGACTGAAATTTCGTAAAAAGGTCTCGCCGCGACGAAAAACGTCTATGCTATAATGACTTCCATCCCAACTCGTGTATCATATCTGCCACACTCTCTCCCCTATAACGTGATAATACAAAACGACCTGCCCTTTTTTGCACCCTTTCGATGTCCTCTGTCAATCCCACCTGGTAAGGATCCCACACCGCGCAGCAAAATTCTAACAGAGGACGAACGAGTGTAGTGTAAGCTGTCTCTTTAGTGGACTTGTTGCATCTTCTAAGTGTCCTGCCAATGAAACGCAACCTTTGGCTCGCCTTCCCGACAATATTATCTATGTGGTCCTTCCAACTGAAGCTGTTCGTAATTTTAACACCCAGGTACTTAGTTGAATTGACAGCCTTGAGAATTGTACTATTTATCGAGTAATCGAATTCCAACGGATTTCTTTTGGAACTCATGTGGATCATCTCACACTTTTCGTTATTTAGCGTCAACTGCCACCTGACACACCATACAGCAATCTTTTCTAAATCGCTTTGTAGCTGATACTGGTCTTCGGATGACCTTACTAGACGGTAAATTACAGAATCATCTGCGAACAATCTAAGAGAACTGCTCAGATTGTCACCCAGGTCATTTATATAGATCAGGAACAGCAGAGGTCCCAGGACGCTTCCCTGGGGAACACCTGATATCACTTCAGTTTTACTCGATGATTTGCCGTCTATTACTACGAATTGCGACCTTCCTGACAGGAAATCACGAATCCAGTCGCACAACTGAGACGATACCCCATAGCTCCGCAGCTTGATTAGAAGTCGCACGAACGGTGTCAAAAGCTTTCCGGAAATCAAGAAACACGGAATCAACTTGAGATCCCCTGTCGATAGCGGCCATTACTTCGTGCGAATAAAGAGCTAGCTGCTTTGCACAAGAGCGATGTTTTCTGAAGCCATGCTGATTACGTATCAATAGATCGTTCCCTTCGAGGTGATTCATAATGTTTGAATACAGTATATGCTCCAAAACCCTACTGCAAACCGACGTCAATGATATAGGTCTGTAGTTAAATGGATTACTCCTACTACCCTTCTTGAACACTGGTGCGACCTGCGCAATTTTCCAATCTGTAGGTACAGATCTATCGGTGAGCGAGCGGTTGTATATGAGTGCTAAGTAGGGAGCTATTGTATCAGCGTAATCTGAAAGGAACCTAATCGGTATACAATCTGGACCTGAAGACTTGCCCGTATCAAGCGATTTGAGTTGCTTCGCAACCCCTAAGGTATCTACTTCTAAGAAAATCATGCTAGCAGATGTTCGTGTTTCAAATTCTGGAATATTCCATTCGTCTTCCCTGGTGAAGGAATTTCGGAAAACTGCGTTCAATAACTCCGCTTTAGCGGCACAGTCGTCGATAACAGTACCATCGGCACTGCGCAGCGAAGGTATTGACTGCGTCTTGCCGCTTGTGTACTTTACATACGACCAGAATTTCTTCGGATTTTCTACCAAATTTCGAGACAATATTTCGTTGTGGAACCTATTAAAGGCATCTCGCATCGAAGTACGTGCCAAATTTCGCGCGTCTGTATATTTTAGCCCATCTTCGGGATTTCGCGTTCTTCTGAACTTCGCATGCTTTTTCCGTTGCCTCTGCAACAGCGTTCGGACCTTTTTTGTGTACCACGGGGGATCCGTTCCATCTCTTACCAATTTATGAGGTATGAATATCTCAATTGCTGTTACTACTATATCTTTGAATTTGAGCCACATCTCGTCTACATTCGCATAGTCAGTTCGGAAGGAATGGAAATTGTCTTTTAGGAAGGCTTCTAGTGACACTTTATCCACTTTTTCAAATAAAGTTATTTTGCGTTTGTTTCTGATGGATTTGGAAGAAATGGTACTGACTAGCTACAACGACCTTGTGATCACCAATCCCTGTATCAGTCATGATGCTCTCTATCAGCTCTGGATTGTTTGTGGCTAAGAGGTCAAGTGTGTTTTCGCAACCATTTAAAATTCGCGTGGGTTCGTGGACTAACTGCTCGAAATAATTTTCGGAGAAAGCATTTAGGACAATCTCGGAAGACGTTTTCTGCCTACCACCGGTTTTGAACAAGTATTTTTGCCAACATACCGAGGGTAGGTTGAAGTCCCCACCAACTATAACCGTATGAGTGGGGTATTTATTTGTTACGAGACTCAAACTTTCTCTGAACTGTTTCGCAACTGCATCATCGGAGTCTGGGGGTCGGTAGAAGAAGCCAATTATTAACTTAATTCGGCTGTTAAGTATAACCTCCACCCATACCAATTCGCACGGAGTATCTACTTCGACTTCACTACAAAATAAACCACTACTGACAGACACAAACACTCCACCACCAATTCTGCCTAATCTATCTTTCCTGAACACCGTCTGAGACTTCGTAAAAATTTCTGCAGAACTTATTTCAGGCTTTAGCCAGCTTTCTGTACCTATAACGATATCAGCTTCTGTGCTTTCTATTAGCTCTTGAAGCTCAGGGACTTTTCCAGCGCAACTACAACAATTTACAACTATAATTCCGACTGTTCCTTGATCCAAGCACGTCCTGTAATTGCCAAGCACCCTTTGACATTGCAGCCCATCCCGCACTTTCCCGAGGCCTTCTAACCTAAAAAACCGCCCAGTCCACGCCACACAGCCTCCGCTACCCGTGTAGCCGCCAACTGAGTGTAGTGAACTCCTGACCTATTGAGCGGAACCCGAAACCCCACCACCCTATGGCGCAAGTCAAGGAATCTGCAGCCAATACGGTCGCAAAACCGTCTGAGCCTCTGATTCAGACCCTCAACCCGGCTATGTACCAAAGGTCCGGAGTCGGTTCTGTCAACGATGCTGCAGATGGTGAGCTCTGCCTTCATCTCATAAGCAAGACGGGCAGCCTTCACCAAATCAAATAGCCGCTGGAATCCAGAGAGAATTTCCTCAGATCCAAAGCGACACACGTCATTAGTGCCGACATGTGCCACCACCTGCAGCTGGCTGCACCCTGTGCTCTTCATGGCATCCGGAAGGACCCTTTCCACATCAGGAATGACTCCTCCCGGAATGCACACGGAGTGCACACTGGATTTCTTCCCCTCCTTTGCCGCCGTATCCCTAAGGGGCCCCATTAAGCGCCTAACATTGGAGCTCCCAACTACCAGTAAGCCCACCCTCTGCGATTGCCCGGACATTGGAGGCTGAGAATGATCCTCTGAAACAGGGCAGGCAGCTGCATCTGGCTCAGCCAGAGACAGTGCCTGAAACCGGTTGGTCAGACGCACCGGGGAGGCTTTCTGATCAGCCTCCGGGGACACATTTCGCTGCCTGCCACGCCTTGGAACGACCTCCCAATCAACCACAGGCGAGGGCTCAGCCCCACTGCGGGCAGCAACTGGAGCAACCACAGCGGCAGACCGATCTGGGGACAGACGGGACGAGGTTGACATCCCCGTGATACCCAAGTCCGGCTCCCCAAAGTGGTGCCCATTGGCAACAGCCTCAAGCTGCGCGACCGAAGTCAGCGCCGATTGCAGCTGTGAGCGAAGGGATGCCAAGTCAACCCTCATCCGAACACAGCAATCGCAGTCCCTGTCCATTCTAATCGATGTTGAACAACAGTTACTGTAACACAAGTCCGTGCCTAGATAACGCAAGCGAAACACGCAAAGAATGTATCAACTAACCTGTACAAATGCCTAACGACTGCGCTACAATCTGCTGAATTTACGATTACAGTAACTAAAACTCGAAATTGCACCTCCTATACGAAACTCACACGCAATTTAAATAAGAATCTACCAAGTAAACACTAAAGCGCAATGCTACAACTGTCAAATACTATAATACGCCCGAAATATATGAATTAAACAATTCAAGTAACCAAAAACACGCAAAGAAATTAATTAAACTATCTAACAAATAAGTAAGCTAGGGTTACACGACTTGCTGCTGCAGCTGCTTATCCAACGGCGGCAGGGAGCACAATGGCTGTGACCAACCGACACTGGCTGTCCAAAACAAAAACAGAAGGCAGACGACAACGCGAATTTACACTATTCAGGTACTAAGGCGCGATGCTACAACCCCAAATACTATAATACGCCCAAAATATATGAATTAAGAAATGCAAGTACCCAAAAACACGCAAAGAAATTAATTAAACTATCTAACAAATAAGTAAACTAGGATTATACGACTTGCTGCTGCAGCTGCTTATCCAAGGGCGGCAGGGAGCATTAGATTAACAGCGCAGGGAGCGTTCCATACTATGCAAAGTAGCACATGAGGTTATAATATATTAATTCAGCTTTTCACCTACACCTGGCACTCTAAGTACCAAGAGCATTAGATTAGAAGCGCAGGGAGCATTCCTTGCTATGCAAAGTAGCACAAGAGGTTATAATATGTTAATTGCTCTTTTCACCGTCGCCTGGCATTCAAAGTACCAAGAGCATTAGATTAGCAGCGCAAGGAGCGTTCCATACTATGCAAAGTAGCACATGAGGTAATAATATATTAACTGAGCGTTTCACCTTCGCCTGGCATTCTAAGTACCAAGAGCATTAGATCAGCAGCGCAACGAGCGTCCATAGTATGCAAAGTAGCACATGAGGTTATAATATGTTAACTGCTCTTTTCACCTTCGCCTGGCATTCCAAGTGATAAGAGCATTAGATTAGCAGCGCAGGGAGCGTTCCATACTATGCAAAGTAGCACATGAGGTTATAATATATTAAATGAGCGTTTCACCTTCGCCTGGCATTCTAAGTACCAAGAGCATTAGATTAGCAGCACAGGGAGCGTTCCATACTATGCAAAGTAGCACATGAGGTTATAATATGTTAATTGAGCTTTTCACCTTCGCCTGGCATTCTAAGTACCAAGAGCATTAGATTAGCAGTGCAGGGTGCGTTCCATAATATGCAAAGTAGCACATGAGGTTATAATATATTAACTGAGCGTTTCACCTTCGCCTGGCATTCTAAGTACCAAGAGCATTAGATTAGCAGCGCAGGGAGCGTTCCATACTATGCAAAGTAGCACATGAGGTTATAATATGTCAATTGCTCTTTTCATCTTTGCCTGGCATTCTAAGTACCAAGAGCATTATATAAGCAGCGCAGGGAGCGTTCCATACTATGCAAAGCAGCACATGACGTTATAATATGTTAATTGAGCTTTTCACCTTCGCCTGGCATTCTAAGTACCAAGAGCATTATATAAGCAGCGCAGGGAGCGTTCAATCCTCTGCAAAGTAGCACATGAGGTTATAATATGTTAATTGAGCTTTTCACCTTCGCCTGGCATTCTAAGTACCAAGAGCATTAGATTAGCAGTGCAGGGTGCGTTCCATACTATTCAAAGTAGCTCATGAGGTTATAATATATTAACTGAGCGTTTCTCCTTCGCCTGGCATTCAAAGTACCAAGAGCATTAGATTAGCAGCACAGGGAGCATTCCATACTATGCAAAGTAGCACATGAGGTTATAAAATGTTAATTGCTCTTTTCACCTTAGCCTGGCACTCTAAGTACCAAGAGCATTATATAAGCAGCGCAGGGAGCGTTCCATACTATGCAAAGTAGCACATGAGGTTATAATATATTAAATGAGCGTTTCACCTTCGCCTGGCATTCTAAGTACCAAGAGCATTAGATTAGCAGCGCAGGGAGCGTTCCTTACTATGCAAAGTAGCACATGAGGTTATAATATGTTAATTGTTCTTTTCATCTTTGCCTGGCATTCTAATTACCAAGAGCATTATATAAGCAGCGCAGGGAGCATTCCATACTATGCAAGTAGCACATGAGGTTATAACATGTTAATTGAGCTTTTCGCCTTCGCCTGGCATTCTAAGTACCAAGAGCGTTAGATTAGCAGTGCAGGGTGCGTTCCATAATATGCAAAGTAGCACATGAGGTTATAATATATTAACTGAGCGTTTCACCTTCGCCTGGCATTCTAAGTACCAAGAGCATTAGATTAGCAGTGCAGGGAGCGTTCCATACCATGCAAAGTAGCACATGAGGTTATAATATGTTAATTGCTTTTTTCATCTTTGCCTGGCATTCTAAGTACCAAGAGCATTATATAAGCAGCGCAGGGAGCGTTCCATACTATGCAAAGTAGCACATGAGGTTATAATATGTTAATTGAGCTTTTCACCTTCGCCTGGCATTCTAAGTACCAAGAGCATTATATAAGCAGCGCAGGGAGCGTTCCATACTATGCAAAGTAGCACATGAGGTTATAATATGTTAATTGAGCTTTTCACCTTCGCCTGGCATTCTAAGTACCAAGAGCATTAGATTAGCAGTGCAGGGTGCGTTCCATAATATGCAAAGTAGCACATGAGGTTATAATATATTAACTGAGCGTTTCACCTTCGCCTGGCATTCTAAGTACCATGAGCATTAGATTAGCAGCGCAGGGAGCGTTCCATACTATGCAAAGTAGCACATAAGGTTATAATATGTTAATTGAGCTTTTCACCTTCGCCTGGCATTCTAAGTACCAAGAGCATTAGATTAGCAGTGCAGGGTGCGTTCCATACTATTCAAAGTAGCTCATGAGGTTATAATATATTAACTGAGCGTTTCTCCTTCGCCTGGCATTCAAAGTACCAAGAGCATTAGATTAGCAGCACACGGAGCGTTCCATACTATGCAAAGTAGCACATGAGGTTATAAAATGTTAATTGCTCTTTTCACTTTTGCCTGGCATTCTAAGTACCAAGAGCATTATATAAGCAGCGCAGGGAGCGTTCCATGCTATGCAAAGCAGCACATGACGTTATAATATATTAAACGAGCGTTTCACCTTCGCCTGGCATTCTAAGTACCAAGAGCATTATATAAGCAGCGCAGGGAGCGTTCCATACTCTGCAAAGTAGCACATGAGGTTATAATATGTTAATTGAGCTTTTCACCTTCGCCTGGCATTCTAAGTACCTAGAGCATTAGATTAGCAGTGCAGGGTGCGTTCCATACTATTCAAAGTAGCTCATGAGGTTATAATATATTAACTGAGCGTTTCTCCTTCGCCTGGCATTCAAAGTACCAAGAGCATTAGATTAGCAGCACAGGGAGCGTTCCATACTATGCAAAGTAGCACATGAGGTTATAAAATGTTAATTTCTCTTTTCACCTTTGCCTGGCATTCTAAGTACCAAGAGCATTAAATAAGCAGCGCAGGGAGCGTTCCATACTATGCAAAGTAGCATATGAGGTTATAATATGTTAATTGAGCTTTTCACCTTTGCCTGGCATTCTAAGTACCAAGAGCATTATATAAGCAGCGCAGGGAGCGTTCCATACTATGCAAAGTAGCACATGAGGTTATAATATGTTAATTGAGCTTTTCGCCTTCGCCTGGCATTCTAAGTACCAAGAGCATTAGATTAGCAGTGCAGGGTGCGTTCCATAATATGCAAAGTAGCACATGAGGTTATAATATATTAACTGAGCGTTTCACCTTCGCCTGGCATTCTAAGTACCAAGAGCATTAGATTAGCAGTGCAGGGAGCGTTCCATACCATGCAAAGTAGCACATGAGGTTATAATATGTTAATTGCTTTTTTCATCTTTGCCTGGCATTCTAAGTACCAAGAGCATTATATAAGCAGCGCAGGGAGCGTTCCATACTATGCAAAGTAGCACATGAGGTTATAAAATGTTAATTGCTCTTTTCACCTTTGCCTGGCATTCTAAGTACCAAGAGCATTATATAAGCAGCGCAGGGAGCGTTCCATACTATGCAAAGTAGCATATGAGGTTATAATATGTTAATTGAGCTTTTCACCTTCGCCTGGCATTCTAAGTACCAAGAGCATTATATAAGCAGCGCAGGGAGCGTTCCATACTATGCAAAGTAGCACATGAGGTTATAACATGTTAATTGAGCTTTTCGCCTTCGCCTGGCATTCTAAGTACCAAGAGCATTAGATTAGCAGTGCAGGGTGCGTTCCATAATATGCAAAGTAGCACATGAGGTTATAATATATTAACTGAGCGTTTCACCTTCGCCTGGCATTCTAAGTACCAAGAGCATTAGATTAGCAGTGCAGGGAGCGTTCCATCCCATGCAAAGTAGCACATGAGGTTATAATATGTTAATTGCTTTTTTCATCTTTGCCTGGCATTCTAAGTACCAAGAGCATTATATAAGCAGCGCAGGGAGCGTTCCATACTATGCAAAGTAGCACATGAGGTTATAATATGTTAATTGAGCTTTTCACCTTCGCCTGGCATTCTAAGTACCAAGAGCATTATATAAGCAGCGCAGGGAGCGTTCCATACTATGCAAAGTAGCACATGAGGTTATAATATGTTAATTGAGCTTTTCACCTTCGCCTGGCATTCTAAGTACCAAGAGCATTAGATTAGCAGTGCAGGGTGCGTTCCATAATATGCAAAGTAGCACATGTGGTTATAATATATTAACTGAGCGTTTCACCTTCGCCTGGCATTCTAAGTACCAAGAGCATTAGATTAGCAGCGCAGGGAGCGTTCCATACTATGCAAAGTAGCACATGAGGTTATAATATGTTAATTGAGCTTTTCACCTTCGCCTGGCATTCTAAGTACCAAGAGCATTAGATTAGCAGTGCAGGGTGCGTTCCATACTATTCAAAGTAGCTCATGAGGTTATAATATATTAACTGAGCGTTTCTCCTTCGCCTGGCATTCAAAGTACCAAGAGCATTAGATTAGCAGCACACGGAGCGTTCCATACTATGCAAAGTAGCACATGAGGTTATAAAATGTTAATTGCTCTTTTCACTTTTGCCTGGCATTCTAAGTACCAAGAGCATTATATAAGCAGCGCAGGGAGCGTTCCATGCTATGCAAAGCAGCACATGACGTTATAGTATATTAAACGAGCGTTTCACCTTCGCCTGGCATTCTAAGTACCAAGAGCATCATATAAGCAGCGCAGGGAGCGTTCCATACTATGCAAAGTAGCACATGAGGTTATAATATGTTAATTGAGCTTTTCACCTTCGCCTGGCATTCTAAGTACCAAGGGCATTAGATTACCAGCACAGGGAGCGTTCCATACTATGTAAAGTAGCACATGAGGTTATAATATATTAACTGAGCGTTTCACCTTCGCCTGGCATTCTAAGTACCAAGAGCATTAGATTAGCAGCGCAGGGAGTTTTCCATACTATGCAAAGTAGCACATGAGTTTATAATATATTAAATGAGCGTTTCACCTTCGCCTGGCATTCTAAGTACTAAGAGCATTATATAAGCAGTGCAGGGAGCGTTCCATACTATGCAAAGTAGCACATGAGGTTATAATATATTAACTGAGCGTTTCACCTTCGCCTGGCATTCTAAGTACCAAGAGCATTAGATTAGCAGCGCAGGGAGCGTTCCATACTATGCAAAGTAGCACATGAGGTTATAATATGTTAATTGAGCTTTTCACCTTCGCCTGGCATTCAAAGTACCAAGAGCATTAGATTAGCAGCACACGGAGCGTTCCATACTATGCAAAGTAGCACATGAGGTTATAAAATGTTAATTGCTCTTTTCACTTTTGCCTGGCATTCTAAGTACCAAGAGCATTATATAAGCAGCGCAGGGAGCGTTCCATGCTATGCAAAGCAGCATATGACGTTATAATATATTAAACGAGCGTTTCACCTTCGCCTGGCATTCTAAGTACCAAGAGCATCATATAAGCAGCGCAGGGAGCGTTCCATACTATGCAAAGTAGCACATGAGGTTATAATATGTTAATTGAGCTTTTCACCTTCGCCTGGCATTCTAAGTACCAAGGGCATTAGATTACCAGCACAGGGAGCGTTCCATACTATGCAAAGTAGCACATGAGGTTATAATATATTAACTGAGCGTTTCACCTTCGCCTGGCATTCTAAGTACCAAGAGCATTAGATTAGCAGCGCAGGGAGTTTTCCATACTATGCAAAGTAGCACATGAGGTTATAATATATTAAATGAGCGTTTCACCTTCGCCTGGCATTCTAAGTACTAAGAGCATTATATAAGCAGTGCAGGGAGCGTTCCATACTATGCAAAGTAGCACATGAGGTTATAATATATTAAATGAGCGTTTCACCTTCGCCTAGCATTCTAAGTACCAAGAGCATTAGATTAGCAGCACAGGGAGCGTTCCATACTATGCAAAGTAGCACATGAGGTTATACTATGTTAATTGCTCTTTTCACCTTTTCCTGGCCTTCTAAGTACCAAGAGCATTATATAAGCAGCGCAGGGAGCGTTCCATACTATGCAAAGTAGCACATGAGGTTATAATATGTTAATTGAGCTTTTCACCTTCGCCTGGCATTATAAGTACCAAGAGCTTTAGATTAGCAGCACAGGGAGTGTTCCATACTATGCAAAGTAGCACATGAGGTTATACTATGTTAATTGCTCTTTTCACCTTTTCCTGGCCTTCTAAGTACCAAGAGCATTATAAAAGCAGCGCAGGGAGCGTTCCATACTATGCAAAGTAGCACATGAGGTTATAATATGTTAATTGAGCTTTTCACCTTCGCCTGGCATTCTAAGTACCAAGAGCATTAGATTAGCAGCGCAGGGAGCCTTCCATACTATGCAAAGTGGCACATGAGATTATAAAATGTTAATTGCTCTTTTCACGTTCGCCTGGCATTGTAAGTACCAAGAGCATTAGATTAGCATCGCAGGGAGCGTTCCATACTATGCAAAGTAGCACATGAGGTTATAATATGTTAACTGTGCTTTTCACCTTCTCCTGGAGTTTTAAGTACCAAGAGCATTAGATTAGCAGCGCAGGGAGCGTTCCATACTATGCAAAGTAGCACATGAGGTTATAATATGTTAATTGAGCTTTCCACCTTCGTCTGGCGTTCTAAGTACCAAGAGCATTTGATTAGCAGCGCATGGAGCTATATCTTGATGTTGACACTGTTGACGAATTCTTACTGTAGCTTATAAGTATTGTCGTATGCTCACAAGGTTTGGAGGCTGCGTCGAAACTGGTGGCCAAGAGGCCGATGATTACTTGCAATGACGTTTATGTGATACGTGCTGCGAAGGCGTTGTAGAAATATATGATTTGGATCTTCTTCCCCTCCGTAAACACTTAAAAGGGGTGGCGGTTTGGTTCAGCCGGTAGATGTGTCTTTTGAACTTCCAGTGATTAAATTTCAGCCGTGCTATAACTGTCGTGGAGCTCCTTGAGGTTTGTGTCGTATTCTACCGCAGTACTCTTGAAATCGTGAGATGAACTAGTGCTTACTGACTGCCTTTGAGTTTAGATATCCGCGACCATTCTCTTGTAAGTCCGATGACAACCGCTTTCTAAGCATAGATATCATGTCTGAGAGAGGAAGTTTATCATATTGAATAGCTTCTAGCAGAGAACTAGGGCAACTACATGTTCATTTACAGGTTTTTCAGAGTGGCCTTTCATCCTTACTATCACGATGTTGCGACAGTTACTCTGCGCACGAACACGACGTCGGTAATTGCTGCAACTATGGGACTGGTACAACTATTTTTATGATTTCTATTCAGCTGTAGGGCTGACATACCATCAGAGACGGTGACTATTGTGTCTGCTGTGGTCGTCCAAAATGGCAATAAGATCGGTTGTCGTAATAGTGAAGTGTGGATCCAGCTTGTTATAGGCCTTGCCGTTTGCTTTGGGATACCCAGTAAGCACTACCAGCGCCTTCTCTGGACTTTGACCCTTATGCATACACCACGCATCCATCGTGAGAGTGAGAAAGGAACTCCATTGCCGTTGCGTCGGTTTGGTCCTCTTTTTGGCATCAGTCTGCAGAGTCGGCGTTCCGTACGGCCTGTCATAGTGTAGAATAAGAGGACTTTTCCGTCTCTTTTTTTCTTAATGCCCGCATCTACATATATTCAGCTGCGACTGGGCTGAGCATCTCTGTGACGCTTTAGTGCTTGCTAAATGAACTTGTTACGAAAAGTGCTGCTCTTCTTTGGATCTTCTGTATTTCCTGTATCAGTCCTATCTGGGACGCATTCTGTGGTTCAAATGGCTCTGAGCACTATGGGACTTAACTTCTAAGGTCATCAGTCCCCTAGAACTTAGAACTACTTAAACCTAACTAACCTAAGGACATCACATACATCCATGCCCGAGGCAGGATTCGAACTTGCGACCGTAGCCGTCGCGCGGTTCCAGAGTGCAGCACTTATTCCATAGTGAGGAGCAATATTCAAGTATTTGTCGAACGGGTGGTCTGTAAGCGACTCTGTAGGTCTCTTTATAACAGGCCAGTTATTTGAGTTAAAAAATCGGAGGAATACAAAGAATTATAATTTACAACAGGGTAACTTCTAGTAAAATAGTTCTACCCTCTCACAGCCATTTTTTATAGGTTTACTCGAAACTAGCGGACTGATGAGAATGTTCATATTTCCGTTCCTCCTTAGAGATATAGGTTTCACAGCCTTTCCGTTAATCAGGGCAAATGATGTTCTGGTTCACTTGGAAGAGACAAATCGCGTTTCCTTCTCAACGAGGTTCTAACCTATTCTTTTCCTGAGTTCCTTGTTGCAAATAAACTTGTACTTACGCGTTTAATGGCTAATGAAACCCAAAACAGTTGATTCTATAGCGCTGAAAACAGCCTATTTTGTGCTATACCATTTTTCAAATCCTGAAATGTACCTATTTCTTTAATGTTACAGAAAACTTTTGTATTTTCAAAGGATGAGAATTGCTTACCAGACTCGAAGGTGGTGGAGCGAAATGCGATATTTGAAAAAATGAGGTTTGTGGCTCATAGCATTTTGGTTAACTGTCTGTTTCAACAAAGAAAGACAACGTAGGTCTTGAATTGACCTCAGCTGAAAAAGAACGTACACAAGGGGAGACTTAAGGCTGCCTAGCCATTGTAGTAAAGGAAACCTCCGCTATCTCCTTGATTATACACGGAGTCTAATTGTAAGAAAGCAAGGCAACTGTCGAATTTCTGTTATACACGCACCAAACTAAACAAAAAGTGTACAGAGTGCACGAAGTGCAAATCGTTCATTGTTGAAAACCTGTTCTAGTTTCATTGCGCGAATAGTTCAACAAAGCAACTGTTACAAAATCTGGTCCTACAAGAATGAGGCTACCAGACGACATATGGAAATATTTAGTTCTCAGTTTTTTCTGCCATTTCCGAATTGCGAATTTCTCCTCGCGTCTTTCTACTCCAGGGCATTTTTGTGGCACATTATTTTGTAAATATTGGTTAAAATCGTACTAAGGGACAGCGGAACTTAATTTTTCACTCTTATTATAATTTTTAAGTTGCTGAGTTCAGTTTTGATGTAAAGGTAAGACTGTCGTTCTAGCTGGGAGCTGGTCGGGACACTTTGAGGTAATGTATACAGAAGATATGAATTTTTTTAATGTAATTACCTCTTGCTTAGAACACAACTGCATGGACCTTATTGCAGCAGAAGTAATTGTTACACATACTTTTCGGAAGATTTCACCTTTTCAGCTAGTCTTTTTTCCCTTTTATGTATTTATAAAACTCCGTACAAGTCAGCTTGTAGTAAAAGGGGAGCTGTAAGATTGGTTCCACAGTCCCTGGGAGCAGTCGATTTCTTTCATCAGTCCACTGGGCCTACATCAGCGAAAATACTCTTTCCACAGTAGCGTTGTGTGCGGGAATAGAAAACAAATACTCGCATAATTTAGCAGTTGGCCTTTGCGTTCAGGATTTTCGGTTTCCTTAAGAAAGTAAATCCATCTTTCTTCCACGGAGTGTTTGGACTTCCATTCTTCCGAGTCACGCCTAGTTTTTAAAAATCTCTTTAGATACATCTGCTCCTGAAAACAATTGTTGCCTGAAATCTTCACTCCATTTTTAGTCAGGTGTATAATAGTGTTTTCAATCAGCACCCAATCCGGGGTGTGAGATAATGTCATCCAATCAATTATTTGATATTTATTAAAAGAAATAGCCCATGTCTGTTAAATAATTGAATGTTGTGGTTTAGAAAGCCATTGTCTCTCCCTCAGAATCAAATTAATTATTTCTTGGTTAGGGTTCTCATCCTTCATTTTTTTTTCACATTCCCCTTGGTTTGAATGCTAATAAACTTGGCAGTTCTAATGAAATTTCATGCAGATAATACAGGTTCGTTGGTTGGTTGACTTTTTTTGTGTGGTGGGGGGGGGGGAGGACGAAACAGCGAGGCCATCGGTCCCATCATACGGAAAGATGTGGAAGGAACTAGGCAGTGCGCATTCAGACAAACCGTCCCTGCATATGCCTGACGCGATTTAGGGAAATCATAGAAAACCTAAATGAGGATGGCCGAACGCGGTTTGAACCGTCGTCCTCCCGAAAGCGAGTCCAATGTGCTAACCACTGCCCCACCTCGCTCGATCAGGCATTGTATATCTTATTTCAATTATACATATCCTATTCTTCTCCACGGTTCAAATGGTTCAAATAGGTCTGAGCACTACAACTTAGAACTACTTAAATATAAATAACCTAAGGATAACACACACATCCATGCCCCAGGCAGGAGTCGAACCTGCGACCGCAGCGGTCTTGCGGTTCCAGACTGTAGCGCCTAGAACCCCTCGGCCACCCCGGCAGGCTCTTCTCCACAATTATATATATATATATATATATATATATATATATATATATATATATATATATATATATATATATATATATTGTTTCAATGTAATCCAGAGCTTAAGAATTTTCTCATTAACGACAGCCATCTTGTTTTTGAGTGAGATAGAAGAGTCTGTTGATCGACATCAACGGATAAGGAGAAGTCTTTCAGCTTCTCTGTCCTTCCCGTGTATATTGAAAAATAATCAAAGACTTTCATGACATTTATTTCAATGTCTACCGTCAAGACTCCAGCAGCGCTTGATATGATATTGTGGAGAATGTAGGCAGGACACGCAATTCACTGCGCAACATTTTTTTTAATAAATACTTCTCATCACAACCAACTTCTGTCACCATTACAAGCTTTTCAGACGGATTCTGGCCACCTCTTATATACAAATACGACTTTGACGACGACACTGCTGCTACAGGCCGAAAACGCTGAAGCAGCACTTTTTTTACCTGTAGCGTCATATTACAGCTTGTTATATTTTGCTCACAGGGTCAGCACTTCCTAGTCTCCAAGCCCATTGCAGGCACCATGACATCCACCAGTCACATAAGAAAGGCTTGTGGGGAGAGAGGGGGAAGAGGGGAAGTCCCTACGCCCCTCAACCCATGCCCCATTTCTCTTTTCTGTCCCTCCCCCCCCCCCTCCCTCTCCCACACAAACACCCTTATCACCCTGCGCCCGTGCTTGACAGCCAAATACGATCAAGTATCTGAATTTCCGGAAAGACATAACTTTCAAATTGTAAGTCTTTAATTACAATAGGCAACAGCCTTGCCGCAGTGGATACACCGGTTCCTGTGAGATCACCGAAGATAAGCGCTGTCGGGCGTGGTCGGCACTTGGATGGATGACCATCCAGGCCGCCATGCGCTGTTGCCATTTTTCGGGGTGTACTCAGCCTCGTCATGCCAATTGAGGAGCCATTCGACCGAATAGTAGCGGCTTCGGTCAAGAATACCATCATAACGACTGGGAAAGCGGTGTGCTGACCCCATGCCCCTTCTATCCGCATCCCCCCCCCCTGAGGATGACATGGCGGTCGGATGATCCCGGTAAGTCACTAGCGGCCTGATGACGGAATGCTTAACTACAATACGTATACAATGTTTGGTCTGTCAGCCCCTCAACAGGCGTCTTTCCCATGTAGTGTAAATGCATGTAAATATCCAAGACCTAAAGATATCACAAACAATATCGCTTTCAGTGAGGCGTGATGATAGATTTCCTTGTAGATTTTCGTGAAATAACGTCCTTGCGAAAAGAAATGTTCAGGTCAGTAACCTATCATCAGAAAAAGGCGATGAAACACCATAAACAACATTCTGCATCGTTCTTTCTTTTTTTTAGTAAAAGAATAACTGATCGCAATATATTGTGATTATGACTAATATATTTATAGTGAACTATTACGGACTGTGTGTCTCCTAACCTGACTGTGTCACATAATATAACAATTTTTTCTTTCTAAGTCAATACTATCAGATACAGGAAAATTTTCATACCTTATTTATCTTGTTATTCAGCTAGTCTCGTTTATTCTTCTACACTATGCTAAAATTATAAAAGCAAAACAGAGCCTACACAACCGTGACGTCTGCTGTGAGGTACTGAGCCGGGCGCAGATGCACAGAATAGTGCTTCTTTACAGCACACGAGGAATGCGTCACACCGTAGGGACAAAAAGATAAGGCAGCGCTCATCAGGCTGGGAATGTGGCGCTGCACGCCGCATTACGGCGCGGCTTCTCCAAACGCCGCGCTTGTCGCCGACCGCTAAGAACGCGCCTATCTCGCATACTTGAGGAATAATGGCCGACCGAAGCGCTAGACAAACTGTGGCTGGCTTTCTCTCGGCCTCGCAACAGACTGTAACCGACTTCCTGGCGGTTCCTTTTGCTCACCCATCAGAAAGCGTCTGCGAGCAAACATAATACTGTTAGCTCTGTGGGGCAACCCAGTCATCGTCTTGCTACACCTCCTCCTTTTCGTTTCCATAAGCCTGGTACCTTTTATGCCCCACTACTCAAGTACCGCACATCGCTGCACAAGAATACTTGGATTCCAACGCAGCCGCGGAAGTTCCCAGGGCGCACGAGAGGACCGCATCAACCTTCACATGGCGAGGGGTTCAGATTACCCTCTGATCATTGTGATTACACATTTCCGTCGTTTTGTAATTAAATTTTCTCCAAGATCATCCGTTTAAGGAGGCCATATTCGTCGCTTGTGATCCATGACTTGTGACCTCGACGTTGACTGAACACTGACGTCTGAACTACGTTATTTCTTTGCGCTCAGTATGAGTCGATAATATTTTATTAGAGAAGTTAAGCTTATTTGGAGTATGTAATTCAGCACAAGCCTGGTTTACTTACGATTTAATTAATACCAGAAGGGACGCCACATCATCTGCACGGGGACAAATTACAATTGGAATACCGTACGGTTCGATTGTTGTCCCACTACCGTTGTTGCTCTACGTTAATGAGCAGGCATGCTATTAGAATCTAGAAGTAGACTTAGCCCTGTTTGCAGTTGATATAAGCATTGTAGTGGAGTCTGCAAAGGAGCCTAATAAATTATGTTCTTGTGAAAGTTTGATTTTGCACAAATGCTCTAGCTTTCCACTTCCAGTTTTGTACTGTCAAAAATATTCCACCCCCTTCCATGCTAGTATACCAAAAATATATAATGAACAGGGTAGACAGTTATAATCTTTTAGGTGTGTATACTGTCGAAATCCTTAAATTGAAAAATATAACAGACCAGTTAAAACGTATAGGTTGCCACAGGAATAACTGCCAGCACTGGCGGTGTAGAAATGACCAATTTAATATATTACGCATATTTACCTTCAATGATGTTTTATGGGATAATATTCTTGGATAACTCCTCAATTAGACGAAACGTACTAACTGTGCAAAGGAAAGTAATTACTAATAGAACTAAATGTGGGCTTCACACACTAATATCTCACAGGCACCTCTAGAAGCACCTAATAAAACTGCTTATACCCTCATAGTACGTATTTTCACTTCCGGAATTTAGTATCAACAATTGTCGATAAATAATGTTGACTTTGAGGGTAATAAAGATCTTCACAAACAGAACACTAAAATGAAGAATGCTCTGCATTGCCCTTTAATAAATTTATATAAAATCTCCAGGTATACTCGTATGACTCTACAACAACTTACCTGTGGAAACAAAAGATAGCAAGAGTGTTTTGGATTGTAGATAGAATACTGCTGCACCGTGAGGGATCCTTACCAGATAGGACTGACGGAGTACATCGAAAAAGTTCAAAGAAGGCAGCACATTTTGTATTATCGCGAAATATAAGGAGACAGTGTCACAGAAATGATACAGGATTTGGGCTGGACATCATTAAAATAAAGGATTTTCCGTTGCGACGGAATCTTCTCACGAAATTCCAATCACCAACTTTCTCCTCCGAATACGAAAATATTTTGTTGACACCGACCCACATAGGGAGAAACGATCACCACGATAAAATAAGGGAAATCAGAGCGCGTATAGATAGATATAGGTGTTCATTCTTTCGACGCACTATACAAGATTGGAATAATAGAGAATTGTGAAGGTGGTTCGATGAACCCTCTGACAGGCACTTAATGTGATTTGCAAAGTATCCATGTAGATGTAGATGTAAGGCTTTTTCTTTCAGAACTGTTCATACACCGTAGAGGATGTCCTGAATGTAAATAATTAGTGATTTTTACAGGAAAAAAAAACACCTGGAAATGGGTATCATGTAGAAACTTCTTGGCTGATTAAAACTGTGTGCTGGACTCGAGACTCGAACTCCGAACCTTCGTCTTTCATGGGCAAGTGCTCTACCAACTGAGCTGCCCAAGCACGACAGAGGCCCCTCCTCACAGCTTTAATCCTGCCAGTACCTCGTCTCCTACCTTTCAAACTTCACAGAAGCTCTCCTACGAACCTTGCACAACTAGCACTCCTGGAAGAAAAGATTTTGTGTTTCCCGAATGAAGTTCTAATTACACGTTTCGCATCAGTTAGGGGGAGGCCAAGATGTTCAGATCACGGATTTGCTTCAAACTTTGCACACTTCTAATAGTCCATAAAGACAATATAACGTGCAAGAAGTATGGCGTATAACGCGTACTATTTAGACGATTTCGAGAAAATCGAGAGAAGTTTTACGCTGTGGTGATGTACAGGTGCGTTGCTACCCGGAGCCCGAGATGGCGGCGTTCGTATGCTTAGCGTTCATGCTATTGTAAGTAGGCTGTTTAGGCTTTTTTATTGGTAACGCCGCTTAGCGCTCGGTATGAAAAATCACTGGCTGTGCTGTGCGCAGTCTGTGTTTAGTTTGCATTGTTGTCTGCCATTGTAGTGTTGGGCAGCGGCATCTGGATGCTAACAGCGCGTAGCGTTGCGCAGTTGGAGGTGAGCCGCCAGCAGTGGTGGACGTGGGGAGAGAGATGGCGGAGTTATGAAATTTGTAAGAATTGGTGTCATGAACTGATATATATATATATATATTATGACTATTAAGGTAAATACATTGTCTGTTCCGTACTAAAATCTTTCATTTGCTAACTATGCCTGTCAGTAGTTAGTGCCTTCAGTAGTTTGAATATTTTATGTAGCTGGCAGTAGTGGTGCTCGCTGTATTGCAGTAGCTTGAGTAACGAAGATTTTTGTGAGGTAAGTGATTTGTGAAACGTATAGGTTAATGTTAGTCAGGGCCATTCTTTCGTAGGGATTTTTGAAAGTCAGATTGCGTTGCGCTAAAAATATTGTGTGTCAGTTTAAGCACAGTCTTGTATAATTTTTCAAAGGGGACGTTTCACTATTTTTTTTTTCAGATTGATATTTTTTTCAGCGCTAGTCATATGGTTCTCGCGCAAGACGTCAGATGTCGTAATAAAAGAAGACAACGACATCCAGTGTCTCTCCCAGAACCATATTTTCAACTAGCCCGTCGGAAAACACATTCTAGTCATATTACTTAATACACATTACATTTTATAGGTAATATGATGAAAAGACACTTGTATTTGCTCCTTAACTTCCATTGAATTTCCTGTGTTATTTGGTTGTTTGCTAATTTTCATTGTTTGCTAGTATTTATTATCACAACAAATGTTATAATTATAACTACCGATAAGTAAACGACCAAATGCATGGAGTTTTTCTGAAAATGCATGTCTGACGTGATTTCCAAAATCCTTTATACCTGCCATCAGGTAGGATACCGAAAGTGCTTTTGCACCTGGACGCTTCGATCTACAGACACAGGTTTTAAGGATAGAGGACAGGCTTGGAAAGCCAAAGTCAAACATCGATAAATAAGTAAATGAAATGTATTCGTAGGTGGGAACATGGACAACCATCAGCTCTAAAATGGAATGACGACAATGAAAATTTGAGCCAGACTGGGACTCGAATCTGGATTTCCCGCCAGACCCAAACTTCCATAGGGCGTCTACTGTTTGTGTATTACCTGTACTCGTACGTCTATTAGTTAATTTGCGTAGAGGGGAGATAGTTTTACTTATAAGTCGCTTGCCCGCTGTCGATAGACAAATACGATATTGCAGTACTTGTGCTATTCCGAATTACGTTGCAATGTTTCTCCGGACGTGTATGTATGCATACATATCCGAAGTAACATTGCAACGTAAGTCGGAATAACACAGGCATTGCAATATTGTATCTTACTGGAAAATAAAGGTGCAAATAACTTTATTCAATAATACAGTGGGTTATGAAAGAATATGAGGTTAATGTACTGTTAATCGTCGGATGTGCTTTCGACATTACACGTTACGGGATGGTGTATTTTATGGAGACACGGAAGACGTAAATTAAAACGGCATCTAATATATCGACTGAATGTAATTTTTTCGCATGCACAAGGAATCTTCAGAATTTTAAGAACAAAACAATTTCGTTGACATTTTGAGAAATTTATTTTTTGGCGGACCGTGTGGATGCAAACCACTTGTAACGCAACATTTTCGTAAATGTCGATGCCCCAAATTGGTGATGAACGATTGTATTATAATAGCATCTTCACGAGAAGCAGTTCCTCGTTCGTTGCTAAACAAAAATGAAGGAGTTGTAAGGTGCTTGATAAAGTTGCTAGCTTGCCTATAGAAATAAAAGTCGCACAATATCTGTTGTAATAACAAAAACTGGTAAACAGCCAGAGAGCGAGTTGACACTGTGGTTAGCACACTGGACTCGCATTCGAAAGGACGACGGTTCAAATTCGCGTCCGGCATCCTGATTTAGGTTTTCCTTGATTTCCCTAACTCGCTTCAGGCAAATGCCAGGATGATTCCTTTTAAAGGCCACGCTCGACTTTCTTCACTAATCCGATGGGATCGATTACCTCGTTGTTTGGCCATCTCCCCCCAAATCAACCAGTAAACAGCCAAATAACATTGGAAATTCGTTATATTACCTTTCAAATGTAATATGCACGAAATAATGCGACTAGTGTCGAAAAATGTAGAAGTAAGGTAACTGAGCAGGACTCTACCAGCGATCCACCTACTACGAAGCCTGAACACTAACCACATGAGCGCCGCCACCTCATGCTCAGCGATACTACCCAAAGGAACATAATTTGCTAGTCAAATTTCTCTTCCGCTTTTCTCGAAATCGCCTAAGCAGTACGCCTTACCAATTGCACATATATTGTCTTAACTGACTATTAAACGTGTACAAGGTTTGAAGTAAATCCGTGCCGGCCAGAGTGGCCGAGCGGTTCTAGGCGCTTCAGTCTGGAACCGCTCGACCGCTACGATCGCGGGCTGGAATCCTGCCTCGGGCATGGATGTGTGTGATGTCCTTAGGTTTGTTAGGTTTAAGTAGTTTGAAAGGTGGCTGCACTGAGTCATAGCGCCAGAGATTGCGCCAAAGAGTAATATTCAGCCGCCTCCACTGGCAGTGGCCACCGAGAAGTTGGTGATAGTAGTACTAGTTCTGAGGTAGGCGTGATCTGTGCTCGTTAAGACATCGATAGAGTACTACTTGTTCTTTTTGGGCAAGACACCATATGTTATTCGATTGGGGATGTTGTAATGATCAGAGTGTATTTTTTGTCAATATATATGATGGTAAAGAAAATTTTTTATTTCAAATGTCTTATGCCCCTTGGTCACAGGTTCAGTCAACAAAGCATCTGGCTCGTGTTCTTGTGTTAGACTGTAATTCAGGTTTCTATATGCAGTTATAGTATTTCTAGTTTTTTTTTAATTACTTCATTGTAAATGGCGTTTAAAGCATGTTGTCGTATTGAGGAAGAACCGTGCCAGATGTGTACGTTGAATCACACTTCCACACACAGAACAGTTATACTTGTGCTTTGTTGTTTCGTAGCTTTTATAGTTGCTGGGGGCTTAATTAATTAATTGTGTTAACACAAAGTTCCTCTCGTTCTTTGTTGCTATTCTATGCAGTCAGATTGCGGAGCAATACTAATATTATTCAGGGCCAACCGGTTACGAGACTACGTAATCGGACAAACAGCGATTAAAATTACAATCATTAGCATTTTATTTAATTAAGCACCCATGCAAGTTCTAAATTCTAGGGGACTGATGACCTGCGCTGTTAAGTCCCATAGTGCTCAGAAGCATTTGAACCACATGAAGTAAATCCGTGATCCGAACATCGTGGCCTCCCATTATAAGTGACTACAAGTGTTGGAAATATCTCAAAGTTTACTTGCTTTAAGAACATTTTTACAGCGAAAAATTATTCATTTTAGTTTCTCAATAGTCTAGCACTTGGCCTTCCACACGCGGCCAATGTTTGTACTCTCTCGAAATTGTTTTTCCTGCAAGGTAGGAATAAGAGAAACCAACCTAGTGTAAAAGACTTGTCCCCATCTGGTGTGCTGTAGTTCCTCGCTGTTGTCGGTAACACATGTTGTGTTTCGGAATGGCAACAACGTAGTCCGAGCATTCACTCAGCGTCAGGTGTGCTTGCTTGTGTTCGTGTGAGTGGTGCGTGTTTCTCTTTTGCTAATGGAGACTGCGCCGGAAAGCTTTATGTAAGCGTCTTGTAATATAACCTGTCTGCAGTAACCTATCTTCCTTATCGTAAGCAGCAATCTATCTTTTCCTAAATTGTTGATAAACTTAATAACAACTCACCCATAGTATATAATAAAAATAGGAGGTAGCGGATCTGCTGTCTGTGACGACATAATATGTCTTCATCTGTTGGTAGCCCTTGAAAACGAATAAATTAACACAAAAACAAGAGTCCTTCAATCTCATTTTTCCCTTTTAGTACTGATTGTTCGTAATGCCCAAATGGTTGCATGGTCCCCGATTACAACACGAATTTTCAGCAGAGTTTCAAAAAAATAGAATCAACAGGAGAATAACTTAATTCCATTCATAAACCTTTTTTCACTTTTCGAGAAAAGCAGCGAACGATGGATGGACTACGTTTTCTTTTATTTGCCTCTTTAATTCAGATTCCGTGTCCGCCCCCGGTAGCTCAGCGACTGAGTGTTGTGTTGTCCTAATCATCGTCATTTTGTCCCCATCGACACGCAAGTCGCCGAAGTGGCGTCAAATCGAAAGACTTGCACCAGGCGACCGGTCTACCCGACGGGAGGCCCTCGTCACACAACTTTTTTTTTTATTGTTCAGATTCTGTGTATGTTGAAACAGAGTCAGATTTTTCAATCTTCTTTCGATTTCTACGTTTATAGCAAGAAGTAACAGGAAAGGTCGGGGAAGAAGGCCAGTGTTCACTCTATCTGCTTGCCTGGGGGTCTCATCCGAGATGTGGAGGAGGCCCTACCGGCGGCGATAGAGAGCACTGGGTGCACCCGACTGCAAATTGCTGCTCATGTCGGCACCAATGACTCCTGCCGTCTGGGTTCAGAGGTCATCCTCAGTTCGTACAGGCGGTTGGCGGCGTTGGTGAAGGCGGAAAGCCTCGCTCGCGGGGTGGAAGCAGAGCTAACTATTTGTAGTATCGTTCCCAGAACCGATCGCGGTCCTCTGGTTTGGAGCCGAGTGGAAGGCTTAAACCAGAGGCTCAGACGATTCTGCGGAGAGCTGGGGTGCAAATTTCTCGACCTCCGCTATCGGGTGGAGAAATGTAGGGTCCCCCTGAATAGGTCAGGCGTGCACTACACGCTGGAAGCGGCTACGAGGGTAGCGGAGTACGTGTGGAGTGCACATGGGGTTTTTTTAGGTTAGAGAATTCCCTCCCTAGGCCCGACAAGACGCCTCCTGAGACGCGGCAAGGCAGGAGTAGGCAAAATGCAACAAGGAATAACAATATTAATGTGCTTATAGTAAACTGCAGGAGCGTCTATAGAAAGGTCCCAGAACTGCTCTCATTAATAAACGGTCACAACGCCCATATAGTACTAGGAACAGAAACTTGGCTGAAACCAGACGTAAACAGTAATGAAATCCTAAACTCGGATTGGAATGTATACCGCAGAGATAGGCTGGACAGTGAAGGGGGAGGCGTGTTTATAGCGATAAGAAGTGCAATAGTATCGAAGGAAATTGACGGGGATTCGAATTGTGAAATGATTTGGGTGAAGGTCACGGTTAAAGCAGGCTCAGACATGATAATTGGATGTCTCTATAGGCCCCCGGGCTCAGCAGCTGTTGTGGCTCAGCACCTGAAGAATAATTTGGAAAATATTTCGAGTAGATTTCCCCACCATGTTATAGTTCTGGGTGGAGATTTTAATTTGCCGGATATAGACTGGGAGACTCAAACGTTCATAACGGGTGGCAGGGGCAAAGAATCCAGTGAAATATTTTTAAGTGCTTTATCTGAAAACTACCTTGAGCAGTTAAACAGAAAACCGACTCGTGGCGATAACATATTAGACCTGGTGACAAACAGACCCGAACTATTTGAATCAGTTAATGCAGAACAGGGAATCAGCGATCATAAAGCGGTTACTGCATCGATGATTTCAGCCGTAAATAGAAATATTAAAAAAGGTAGGAAGATTTTTCTGTTTAGCAAAAGTGACAAAAAGCAGATTTCAGAGTACTTGGTGGCTCAACACAAAAGTTTTGTCTCAAGTACAGACAGTGTTGAGGATCAGTGGACAAAGTTCAAAACCATGGTACAATATGCGTTAGATGAGTATGTGCCAAGCAAGATCGTAAGAGATGGGAAAGAGCCACCGTGGTACAACAACCGAGTTAGAAAACTGCTGCGGAAGCAAAGGGAACTTCACAGCAAACATAAACATAGCCAAAGCCTTGCAGACAAACAAAAATTACGCGAAGCGAAATGCAGTGTGAGGAGGGCTATGCGAGAGGCTTTCAATGAATTCGAAAGTAAAGTTCTATGTACTGACTTGGCAGAAAATCCTAAGAAATTTTGGTCCTATGTCAAAGCGGTAGGTGGATCAAAACAAAATGTCCAGACACTCTGTGACCAAAATGGTACTGAAACAGAGGATGACAGACTAAAGGCCGAATTACTAAATGTCTTCTTCCAAAGCTGTTTCACAGAGGAAGACTGCACTGTGCTTCCTTCTCTAGATTGTCGCACAGTTGACAAAATGGTAGATATAGAAATAGACGACAGAGGGATAGAGAAACAATTAAAATCGCTCAAAAGAGGAAAGGCCGCTGGTCCTGATGGGATACCAGTTCGATTTTACACAGAGTACGCGAAGGAACTTGCCCCCCTTCTTGCAGCGGTGTACCGTAGGTCTCTAGAAGAGCGAAGCGTTCCAAAGGATTGGAAAAGGGCACAGGTCATCCCCGTTTTCAAGAAGGGACGTCGAACAGATGTGCAGAACTATAGACCTATATCTCTAACGTCGATCAGTTGTAGAATTTTGGAACACGTATTATGTTCGAGTATAATGTCTTTTCTGGAGACTAGAAATCTACTCTGTAGGAATCAGCATGGGTTTCGAAAAAGACGGTCGTGTGAAACCCAGCTCGCGCTATTCGTCCACGAGACTCAGAGGGCCTTAGACACGGGTTCACAGGTAGATGCCGTGTTTCTTGACTTCCGCAAGGCGTTTGACACAGTTCCCCACAGTCGTTTAATGAACAAAGTAAGAGCATACGGACTATCAGATCAATTGTGTGATTGGATTGAGGAGTTCCTAGATAACAGAACGCAGCATGTCATTCTCAATGGAGAGAAGTCTTCCGAAGTAAGAGTGATTTCAGGTGTGCCGCAGGGGAGTGTCATAGGACCGTTGCTATTCACAATATACATAAATGACCTGGTGGATGACATCGGAAGTTCACTGAGGCTTTTTGCAGATGATGCTGTGGTGTATCGAGAGGTTGCAACAATGGAAAATTGTACTGAAATGCAGGAGGATCTGCAGCGAATTGACGCATGGTGCACGGAATGGCAATTGAATCTCAATGTAGACAAGTGTAATGTGATGCGAATACATAGAAAGATAGGTCCCTTATCATTTAGCTACAAAATAGCAGGTCAGCAACTGGAAGCAGTTAATTCCATAAATTATCTGGGAGTACTCATTAGGAGTGATTTAAAATGGAATGATCATATAAAGATGATCGTCGGTAAAGCAGATGCCAGACTGAGATTCATTGGAAGAATTCTAAGGAAATGCAATCCGACAACAAAGGAAGTAGGTTACAGTACGCTTGTTCGCCCAATGCTTGAATACTGCTCAGCAGTGTGGGATCCGCACCAGGTAGGGTTGATAGAAGAGATAGAGAAGATCCAACGGAGAGCAGCGCGCTTCGTTACAGGATCATTTAGTAATTGCGAGAGCGTTACGGAGATGATAGATAAACTCCAGTGGAAGACTCTGCAGGAGAGACGCTCAGTAGCTCGGTACGGGCTTTTGCTAAAGTTTCGAGAACATACATTCACCGAAGAGTCAAGCAGTATATTGCTCCCTCCTAAGTATATCTCGCGAAGAGACCATGAGGATAAAATCAGAGAGATTAGAGCCCACACAGAAGTATACCGACAATCCTTCTTTCCACGTACAATACGAGACTGGAATAGAAGGGAGAACCGATAGAGGTACTCAGGGTACCCTCCGCCACACACCGTCAGGTGGCTTGCGGAGTATGGATGTAGATGTAGATGTAGAATAGCAAACCACAAATCGGTTATTTCATAAACCAGTTATTATGAGCGGTTAGAACAGCCAGATTAAACTGGCATGGGAAAATCGAAATAACCTAAAACCGGTTGTTTCAGCGATAACCGCCATCCCTACTGCAGAGTGAGAGAGCCGCACAGACAGTTTTCACCTGCGTATGCTGGGGCGGCGGCGGATCAATGGGGCCCGCCCGGTACGGCCGGCGCCGCCAAAGCCCGCCTCGCATAAGGCGTCTCGTAAATCTGGGCGACACGGGCTCTGGCGAGCCCTTTGTCGCCGCCGCCGCCGTGGCGCCGACGTCTGCTCCTCTTCTCAACTCTTGCAACTGTCGCCGATACTCCAGATTCGTTCCACCTTTATCTTTGCGACAGGATATCCTAACAATTGGGGGGGGGTACCCTTAAGCAATCCAGGCGTCCACTGACACACTTTGATACCTTTTTTTAAAATAATTAATTAAAATGTGCGTTTCAGTCTGACAAGGAATAGGAATCCACATGCCACAGCATACAATGAAGAATTTTTGCTGTGACGCAGTTAACTTTTATATTTTTATTGGGGTCACCAGCTTCTCTCCCTGAAGGAAAATCTGTTGTCTGAGTATCCCGTAATACGCGAGGAATAGTCTCTCAGACTGTGCGAAAATCTTAGAACTCGTTCTCTGCGATCAGTTCTAGTATAATGCTTCTACGCACTCCCTACCCTCCTTAAATCACCAAACCTACAGTGTTTCGTTGTTTGTTGCATTATCGCTTTCTTCTATGCTGTTGCTGAAATATATATTGGGTACAAATCAGTTCCTTCATCACTACGAAAAGCAACACGGCATACCACTACGCTTATTCTTTTCACCTACACTCTACTAAGCCTGTAATACAGGGTGATCAATCCGCAAAGCAGCTCTCTGGCGGGGACTTTTTTGCCCGGACAGCAAGCAACCAGCCAGGACTGGCGGGGAGTGTATTTCCCCTTAGCTTTGAGGCCTTCGTTTGTGTAGAATTGTTGCGCAGCTAGCACGAGTCTACTAGGCGACGCAATACGATGTATTGAGTGAAAGTGTTTCAAGTGCAATGATGAAAGACAAATACTGTATTCTTCAGGAAAAATTCGATAAGTTGCGCCGTTTCCGAGTTAATTAGCATTGGAATTGGCCAATTATTTATACATGTCGACAGAATCTGAGCCTGCCTTAAGGAGATTATTTCAAGAGGAACTTCCTGATGTCCTAGTTCGTAATCTGTATACGATTCATCGATTGATAAATACATTTCGTGAAAAGGGAAGTGTTCTTGACAGGAAACATAGACCACCACGCACCTCTCGATAGTGGACTACAATGGACACGCCCTGGTAGCGTCTCCTACAATATCAGTTGGACATCTGTCCAAGCAAATAGTAATTTTCTACGGCTCTATTCAAACGGCTACGAAAATAATTAAGTTACAGCAGTGCAGAAACTTAAATCCGGTGAACCTGCAAAAATGTTACAGTTTGGTAAATGTATTTCGAACAGGGTACATAACAGAGAAACTGAACCCCATTTAACTTTCTTTCCGAACTAATCATGGTTACATGTAAGTGGATACACTAATTCACAAAACAACCGTCACTGGAGCCCCGAGAAGCCTAATTTAATACACGAGGCACATGTGCATCATCAAAAAAATCGGAGTCAGGTGCGTTATTAGCGTTGAGAGATATATACAATCTTTTTTTTCAGTAAACAGTTCACTGCGTGACGTACGTGGAAAACAATTTGTGGCCTTTTTTGGCCAACTGCCTACAGAGAACGTGCTTTCACAACCTTTAATTAGGACTCTGCGACGGAACATACAACCAAATCCTCATTACAGGAAATTTCTAACGTGTTTCGAGATACTGTTATCACTAACAACTTTTGGACTCCTCCCCCCCAATTTAATCCCCTGTGACTATATATATATATATATATATATATATATATATATATATATATATATATATATATATATATATATATATATACACACTACTGCACATTAAAATTGCTACACAACGAAGATGACGTGCTACAGACGCGAAATTTAACTGACAGGAAGAAGATGCTGTGATATGCAAATGATTAAGTTTTCAGAGCATTCACACAAGGTTGGGGCTGGTGGCGACACCGCCAACGTGCTGACATGAGGAAAGGTTCCAACCGAATTCTCATATACAAACAGCAGTTGACCGGCGTTGCCTGGTGAAACGTTGTTGTGATGTCCCGTGTAATGAGGAGAAATGCGTACCACCACGTTTCCGACTTTGATAGAGGTCGGATTGAAGCCTATCGCGATTGCGGTTTATCGTATCGCAACATTGCTGCTCGCGTTGGTCGAGATCCAGTGATTGTAAGGAGAATATGGCATCGGTGGGTTCAGGAGGGTAATACGGAACGCCATGCTGGATCCCAACGACCTCGTATCACTAGCAGTCGAGATGACAGGCATCTTATCCGCATACCTGTAACATCGTGAAACCACGTCTCTATCCCTGAGTCAACAGATGGGGACGCTTGCATGCCATAACCATCTGCACGAACAGTTCGATGACGTTTGCAGCAGCATGGACTATCAGCTCGGAGACCATGGCTGCGGTTACCATTGACGCTGCTTCACAGACAGGAGCGCCTGCGATGGTGTACTCAACGACGAACCTGGGTGCACGAATGGCAAAACGTCCTTTTTTCGGATGAATCCAGATTCTGTTTACAGCATCATGATGGTCGCATCCGTGTTTGGCGACATCGCGGTGAACGCACATTGGAAGCGTGTATTCGTCATCGCCATACTGACGTATCATCCTGCGTGGTGGTACGGGGTACCATTGGTTACACGTCTCGATCACCTCTTGTTCGCATTGATGGTACTTTGAACAGTGGACGTTACATTTCGTATATGTTACATTCGATCCCTGCGAAACCCTACGTTTCAGCAGGACAATGCACGACCGCATGTTGCAGGTCCGGTACGGTCCTTTCTCGGTACATAAAATGTTCGACTGCTGCCCTGGACAGCACATTCTCCAGATCTCTCACCAATAGAAAACGTCTGGTCAATGGTGGCCAAGAAACTAGCTCGACACAATAGGCCACAACTACTCTTGATGAACTGTGGTGTCGTGTTGAAGCTGCATGGGCAGCTGTACCTGTAAACGCCATCCAAGCTCTGTTTGACTCAATGCTCAGGCGTATCAAGGCCGTTATTACGGCCACAGGTGGTTATTCTGGGTACTGATTTCTCATGATCTATGCACCCAAGTTGTCAGTTCTAGTATAATATATTTGTCCAATGAATACCCGTTTATCATCTTCATTTCTTCTTTCTGTAGCAATTTTAATGACCAGTAATATATATATTTGAACTGGTTGTCACTTGATTAAGGTGAAATTTTGTAAATACGAGGTGCGACAATAAATTAATGAGACTGATTTACTTTGCAAGATGTGGCAACCCAGCAGGCTTGAATATCTTTGACCTTGGTCTATTAGCTGTTTCTATTCCAAGCGGTACATGGATGTAAATGCTCAGTCGTGAGTTGTGCTGTAATAAGTTAACATGTGTTTGTGTCTCTTGTCACACAAATGGAACCGCGCAATATTGCCCAACGGTATGCCATTTTTTGCGTTAAATTGGGAGAAAACGTGACGACAGTTTACGGTAAGCTTCAGCAGACTTTTGGAGGGGAGGTTATGTCAAGAGCTCAAGTTTTTCGTTGGCATAAAATGGTTAGTGAAGGCAGAACGAATGTTGAAGATGAAGACCGTAGTGGACGTCAGCTTTGTCAGGGTGGCTGAACTCGTACGAACTGATCGAAGATTATCCGTGAAAATGATTTCAGAAGAACGGAACATCAATCGAGAAACGGTTCGCCTAATAATAACTGAAGATCTTGGCCTGACAAAGATTTGTGGAAAAATGGTCCCCAAAAATCTCACACCACAACAGCGAGGAACACGGAAAAATGTGGCAGCCGATATGTTAGAGCAAACGGAAATCAATCCAGAATTATCGAGCCGTGTTGTCACTGGTGATGAAAGTCGGTTTTTTCAGTACGATCCAGAGACAAAACCCCAAAGTTCTCAATGGTGCTCAATGGGATCACCCAGACCAAAAAATGCTCGCATAAAGTCAAAAGTGAAATGCATGCTTGTGTGCTTCTTTGATTTCAAGGGAATTGTTCATAAAGAGTGCGTACCTCCTAGACCAACAATTAACCAATATTACTACAAAGAAATTTTAGAAAGACTTCGTAAAAGAGATCTTCGTGTTCGTGCCAACATTGCTGATTTTTGGATTCTGCATCACGATAATGTTCCATCCTATACTGCTCTGTCAGTACAGCAATTTTTAACCTCAAAACAAATTTCACTACCATCACAGCCACCTTATTCGCCATATATCGCTCCGTGTGACTTTTTTCTATTTTCAAAAGTCAAAATGGCGGTCAAGGGACACCATTTTCAAACAGCACAAGGTGTCCAAAAAGCTGTGATGAGGATCTTGAAGTATATTACAGAAGATGAGTTCCAGAAATGTTACCATCAAAGAGAGAAGCGCTGGAAAAAGTGTGTGCAATCAAAATGGAACTACTTTGAAGGAGACAACACTAAACTTAACTAAAACGGTAAGCAACATTTTCTTCACGTCAGTCTCATTACTTTATTGTCGCACCTCGTACATTGTTTGCTCTTCAATAACATCTTTCCTTTGCTAACCACATGCCTATTAGTAGCCCGAGGCTTCAGTATTTAGAATCTTTTATTTAGCTGCCAGTATTGATGCTTGCGGCATTGCTGTAGTTCGTGTAATGAAGATTTTTGTGAGGTAAGTGACTTATGATATGTATGGGTTATTCTTAGGCTTTCTTCTATGTCAGGGCCATTCGCTTGTATTAATTATTTGAAGTCAGGTTATCAATTTTAAAGCAGTCAGATCGCGTTATCCTTGATTATTGTGAGTAGTTAATGAATAGGAAAATTTGAGTTCTGGTTGTCAGGGCAAATTCTGTAGGTCTGTGTTGAAATGATAAGAATAAGAACAGAGATAGTAGGCTCAGTTTAGTTTCACTTAGCAATTTCAGAATTCAAATAAGAAGTTTCACCTTCCCAGTTATTTCACCTTAAGTACAATTATTAAATAAAGAAGTTTAAAGTTCTACGACCTCACCGCTATACCACCTCAGTAAAACTAATCGGCTACAGTATCTGGGCCTCCTGGATGTGTATCTTACGAGAAGTACGCGCGGTGTCTTTGATCTGCAACCGATACTGCTCGATCGCAGAACCTGCGCTTCTCTTCCCAACACGAAACACACAGAATCCAAGCGTTTGACTTATTTAATTTATCTTTAATAGCTGCATAAGATGATTGTATCGTTACACAGTACATAACCTTTGCAAGTCTCCCCGAGACACAGCATTAGCAACTTTCCGAACAACGACATACTTCAAGAACCTTCCCCAAACGATTGCACGTGCAGAGAGGACCTCGGCTGCTTCGTCTGTAATGAACAATGGATGGACCTGCAGACAAGAAGATTTAGGATCCAACACAACGCGTATGTGGCCGATTCCAAGACATAACCTCTCATTTCTTTGTAACGGTAGGAATTTGGAATAGAAGACTTTTGGCTGGTGCCTTTGTCCGTAAACGTAGGAAAGGAGGTACACATGCAACAGAAGCAAATGTTGCTAGCAACTAATTTCAATGATAGGTCGGATCCGTGGGCTTGACGCAACTGGGCTTTTCCTACACTTTTTGTAAGAGCCACATATTCGGAAAAAAGTCAAATATTAGTGACAACCAACAATAAAGAAAGTATGTCATTGCTGCTCGTTTCACTAACAGCAGTCTTTTGTTTTTTAATCAGACAAAAATATTAAAAAAAACATTTAAAAATGTCTATGTATTACGTTCATAGCTAGCCCTAAGGCGGGATAACATGTGAAGCCATGCATGTATTACAAAATGGTCCGAAAATCCCCTGCTAACACCAACCATTTTTGCACCGTGCCATTTCAGACCAATGCCTTTCCCCACTGTTGTGGATTCTTTTTACGGTCGGAAAAGCCACGGCTAAAATATTTGATCTGATTTCGGAAACACCATACTAAAGTTACGTGTTGCAAGGTCCACGATCGGAAAGTCCTCGCCACCAGCAACTCAGCAAGTCAGACTTAATTATGAGGCTCGGCCACAGCAAATCTTGCAAAGCTGCAGCGACGAGACATGTATTCTCCAGATACAGGACACGTCGCTGCTAAACGTGTCGTGAGGCACTTCAAATACTTTCTGAAGGTCAATTAAGACACCGCTTCTAGCCGTTGGGTAAAAAGACACGCCGCCTGGTGGAGTACAATTTAATTATAGCTACTAGCACTTGATTTAAGATACCTGAAAGAAGAATTTAAAAGTGGTAGAGACCTGGAGACACTGTAATGTTACAGATTACATAACTGTAAGACAGTCATTCCGAAGCCTGCACAACATTTACAGGCGCAGAGAGGCTCTGACAATAATTCGCTAACTATAATTTAATGGTTACGTCAGCATATTACAACTGAAGAAACTTCATATAACTAGGAAATCAATATGGGTGTTTCAGAGTTTCAAAGTAAATATTTGTCATCGACTATATGTAGCAGCATAAAAGAATACAACGGCAGAACAGTGGGTAGCTTTGTGAGTCGAAATAACGGAGGCGGCCAGGAGAAGAAGTAAGATGAAAGACAATGCCCAGTAGAAGTCCTTGGAAAACATGAGATACACTTAATTTAACTGACGAAAAGGCAAAATAAAACCCGTCGGAGGTTCGAGTCCTCCCTCGGGCATTGGTGTGAGTGTTATCCTTAGCGTAAGTTAATTTAACTTAGATTAAGTAGTGCGTAAGCTTTGCGACCGATGACCTCAGCAGTTTGGTCTCATAAGATCTTACCACAAATTTCCAATGTTACAAAATAAAAAAGAAGCAGGCAAAAGAGAATAGAAACGCTTACAAAATGAGATAGGCAATGTGCAATGTGCAAAATACTAAACAGGAATGACTAGCGGAGAAATACAAGGCTATTAAAGCACGTATGACTATGCGCAAGGCAGAGGCCGCTTATCACAAAATTGAGGCCACCTTTGGGGAGAAAGAATTACATGTATGAATATTAATGCCTCAGATGAAAATCTGCTACTAAACAAAGAAGTGAAGACTGAAAAGTGCGAGTGTGTTGAAATGCTATACGAAGGAAACTTACTGAAAGACAGTATTGTGGAAAGGGAAGATGAAGGACATGAATATGAGAAGCGAAAAGAACATGATAGAGCACTCAGAGACCTAAAAGTCGAAATAAAGCATCTGTAGTAGACTACATTTCCTCAGTATTGTTCATATCCCCGACAGAACATAGCAAAAAAGAAATCGTTTGAATATTTATTTAGATGACCTCTTTCTGTAAGGGTATGTTACCACCTTCGGATCTTCAACTTTACAACAAAAATAAGTAAATACATAAATTAAATGTCTTTACTATCGATTTGGCTATTCAGAATTCATTACCCTACAGATCTCCTCTATTCTGGCAATGGCAGGATTATATGCACGAAAAAATTGTTCACTTAGGCTGCAATACATAGTTATGAAACAGGCGAAATGGTCTAAAAGAAGAGCAGAACAATTCTAATACCAAAGATGGTAGGTGCTGACAGGAGGGTATGTTACAGAACATTTAGTTTAATAAGGTGCTCTTGCAAGATACTGATACGAAATACTCGTATTTTGGAATAACTAGAAGCCAACATCCAGATGATCAGCATGGGATCCTAAGAACTCTACGTACACGGGAGGCAATACTGATCCTACTGTAGCCTGAGGAAAGGAAAATGTAGGCGTCCCCAGGAATTTATTCACAGAGGGTGAAACGTCCCCTTAGAAAAATTTGTGAATTATTGTTCTGATAAACCTTGTATGTTATTTGATTTTCAAACAGCTCAGCAAAACTCAACGTGCTCAGACATTTCTCTCTTTACTTATTCTGATCATCAATAAACTGACTCACAATATTTATAGCGCAATGCAATCTGACTTTCAATAATCTCTACAAAAGAATGGCCCTGACTAACATTAACCTATGCCTTTCGTGAAACACTCGTTGTTGTTGTGGTCTTCGTCCTGAGACTGGTTTGATGCAGCTCTCCATGCTACTCTATCCTGTGCAAGCTTCTTCATCTCCCAGTACCTACTGTAACCTACATCCTTCTGAATCTACTTAGTGTATTCATCCCTTGGTCCCCCTCTACGATTTTTACCCTCCACGCTGTCCTCCAATGCTAAATTGGTGATCCCTTGATGCCTCAGAACATATCCTACCAACCGATCCCTTCTTCTAGTCAAGTTGTGCCGCAAACTCTCCTTCTCCCCAATTCTATTCAATACCTCCTCATTAGTTAAGTGATCTACCCATCTAATCTTCAGCATTCTTCTGTAGCACCACATTTCGAAAGCTTCTATAGTCTTCTTGTCTAAACTATTTATCGTCCATGTTTCACTCCCATACGTGGCTACACTCCAAACAAATACTTTCAGAAACGACTTCTTGACACTTAAATCTATACTCGATGTTAACAAATTTCTCTTCTTCAGAAACGCTTTCCTTGCCTTTGCCAGTCTACATTTTATATCCTCTCTACTTCAACCATCATCAGTTATTTTCCCCCCCAAATAGCAAAATTCCTTTACTACTTTAAGTGTCTCATTTCCTAATCTAATTCCCTCAGCATCACCCGACTTAATTCGACTACATTCCATTATCCTCGTTTTTCTTTTGTTGATGTTCATCTTATATCCTCCTTTCAAGACACTGTCCATTCCGTTCAACTGCTCTTCCAAGTCCTTTGCTGTCTCTGACAGAATTACAATGTCATCGGCGAACCTCAAAGTTTTTATTTCTTCTCCATGGATTTTAATACCTACTCCGAACTTTTCTTTTGTTTCCTTTACTGCTTGCTCAATATACAGATTGAATAGCATCGGGCAGAGGCTACAACATTGTCTCACTCCCTTCCCAATCACTGCTTCCCTTTTAGTCCCTTGACTCTTATAACTGCCATCTGGTTTCTGTACAAATTGTAAATAGCCTTTCGCTCCTTGTATTTTACCCCTGCCACCTTCAGAATTTGAAGGAGAGTATTCCAGTCAACATTGTCAAAAACTTTCCCTAAGTCTACAAATGCTAGAAATGTAGTTTTGCTTTTCCTTAATCTTTCTTCTAAGAAGAGTCGTGAGGTGAGTATTGCCTCAGGTGTTCCAACGTTTCTACAGAATCAAAACTGATCTTCCCCGAGGTCGGCTTCTACCAGTTTTTCCATTCGTCTGTAAAGAATTCGTGTTAGTATTTTGCATCTGTGACTAATTAAACTGATAGTTCGGTAATTTTCACATCTGTCAACACCTGCTTTATTTGGGATGGGAATTATTATAATCTTCTTGAAGTCTGAGGGTATTTCGCCTGTCTCATACATCTTGCTCACCAGATGGTAGAGTTTTGTCAGGACTGGCCCTCCCAAGGCCGTCAGTAGTTCTAATGGAATGTTGTCTACTCCGGGGGCCTTGTTTCGACTAAGTTCTTTCAGTGGTCTGTAAAACTCTTCACGCAGAATCAAATCTTCCATTTCATCTTCATCTACATCCTCTTCCATTTTCATAATATTGTCCTCAAGAACATCACACTTGTATAGACCCTCTATATACTCCTTCCATCTTTCTGCTTTTCTTTCTTTGCTTAGAACTGGGTTTCCATCTGAGTTCTTGATATTCATGCAAGTGGTTCTCTTTCCTCAAAAGGTCTCTTTGATTTTCCTGTAAGCAGTATCTATCTTATCCCACATATGTATTCCTTTTTGCCTGCTTCATTTACTGCATTTTTATATTTTATTCTTTCATCAATTAAATTCAGTATCTCTTCTGTTACCCAAGAATACCTCTGCTGCCTTCACCATTTCATTCCTCAAAGCTACCCATTCTTCTTTTACTGTATTTCTGTCCCCCATTCCCTTATGATCTCCCTGAAACTCTGTAGAACCTCTGGTTCTTTTAGTTTAGCCAGGTCCCATCTCCTTAAATTCCCACCTTTTTGCAGTTTCTTCAGTTTTAATCTACAGTTCATAACCAATAGATTGTGGTCAGAGTCCACATCTGCCCCTGGAAATGTGTTACAATTTAAAATCTGGTTCCTAAATCTCTGTATTAAAATTATGTAATCTATCTGAAACCTTCTAGTATCTCCAGGGTTCTTCCATGTATACAACCATCATTCATGATTCTTGAACCAAGTGTTAGCTATGATTAAATTATGCTCTGTGCAAAATTCTACCAGGCGGCTTCCTCTTTCATTTCTTGGCCCCAATCCATGTTCACCTGCTACGTTTCCTTCTCTCCCTTTTCCTACTGTCGAATTCCAGTCACCCATGACTATTAAATTTTCGTTTCCCTTCACTACCGAAATAATTTCTTTTATCTCATCATAAATTCCATCAATTTCTTCATCATCTGCAGAGGTAGTTGGCACATAAACCTGTACTACTGTAGTAGGTGTGGGCTTCGTGTCAATCTTGGCCACAATAACGCGTTCACTATGCTGTTTGTAGTAGCTTACCCGCACTCCTACTTTTTTTATTCGTTATTAATCCCACTCCTGCATTACCCCTATTTGATTTTGTATTTATAACCCTGTGTTAACCTGACCAACAGTCTTGTTCCTCCTGCCACCGAACTTCACTAATTCCCACTATATCTACTATATCTACCATTTCCCTTTTTAAATTTTCTAATCTACATGCCCGATTAACGGATGTGACATTCCATGCTCCGATCCGTAGAACGCCAGTTTTCTTTCTCGTGATAACGACGTCCTCTTGAGCAGTCCCCGCCTGGAGATCCGAATGGGGGACTATTTTACCTCTGGAATATTTTACCCAAGAGGACGCCATTATCATTTAATCATACAGTTAAGCTGCATGCCCTCGGGAAAAATTACGGCTGTAGTTTCTCCTTGCTTTCAGTCGTTCGCAGTACCAAAACAGCAAGGCCGTTTTGGTTAGTTTTACAGAGCCAGATCAGTCAATCATCCAGACTGTTGCCCATGCAACTACTGAAAAGGCTGCTGCCCCTCTTCAGGAACCACACGTTTGTCTGGCCTCTCAACAGATATCCCTCTGTTGTGGTTGCACCTACGGTACGGCTATCTGTATCGTTGAGGCACCCAAGCCTCCCCACCAACGCCAGGGTCCATGATTCATGGGGGGAAGGTGCATTCGACACATCTCTGATGCGGCCCGCAGCACAAACATTTCGTGCAGCTCTCCGCCGTACTATGGTTGATGACCCAGCTATAACAGTGGTTTCCAACGTCTAAATCTACATCTACATCTACATCTACATCCATACTCCGCAAGCCACCTGACGGTTTGTGACGGAGGGTACCCTGAGTACCTCTACCGTTCTCCCTTCTGTTCCAGTCTCGTATTGTTCGTGGAAAGAAGGATTGTCGGTATGCTTCTGTGTGGGCTCTAATCTCTCTGATTTTATCCTCATGGTCGCCTCGCGAGATATACGTAGGGGGGAGCAATATACTGTTTGACTCTTCGGTGAAGGTATGTTCTCGAAACTTTAACAAAAGCCCGTACCGAGCTACTGAGCGTCTCTCCTGCAGAGTCTTCCACCGGAGTTTATCTATCATCTCCGTAACGCTTTCGCGATTACTAAATGATCCTGTAACGAAGTGCGCTGCTCTCCGTTGTATCTTCTCTATCTCTTCTATCAATCCTATCTGGTACGGATCCCACACAATTTTCTATTGTTACAACCTCTCGGTACACCACAACATCATCCGCAAAAAGCCTCAGTGAACTTCCGATGTCATCCACCACGTCATTTATGTATATTGTGAATAGCAACGGTCCTATGACACTCCCCTGAAGCACACCTGAAATCACTCTTACTTCGGAAGACTTCTCTCCATTGTGAATGACATGCTGCGTTCTGTTATCTAGGAACTCCTCAATTCAATCACACAATTGGTCTGATAGTCCGTATGCTCTTACTTGGTTCATTAAACGACTGTGGGGAACTGTGTCAAACGCCTTGCGGAAGTAAAGAAACACGGCATCTACCTGTGAACCCGTGTCTATGGCCCTCTGAGTCTCGTGGACGAATAGCGCGAGCTCGGTTTCACACGACCGTCTTTTTCGAAACACATGCTGATTCCTACGTGTTCCAAAATTCTGCAACTGATCGACGTTAGTGATATAGGTCTATAGTTCTGCGCATCTGTTCGACGTCTCTTCTTGAAAACGGGGGTGACCTGTGCCCTTTTCCAATCCTTTGGAACGCTTCGCTCTTCTAGAGACCTATGGTACACCGCTGCAAGAAGAGGGGCAAGTTCCTTCGCGTCCTCTGTAAAATCGAACTGGTATCCCATCAGGTCCAGCGGCCTTTCCTCTTTTGAGTGATTTTAATTGTTTCTCTATCCCTCTGTCGTCTATTTCGATATCTATCATTTTGTCATCTGTGCGACAATCTAGACAAGGAACTACAGTGCAGTCTTCCTCTGTGAAACAGATGGAAAACGTTACTTGAATGGAGACCATGTTAAACGTCAACTTCCAAAACAGATTTATCAAGCTGTTCATTTGGAACAGAGCCTGCACGCTCTGTATGAACCTCACAAAAACCTTCGTTACTCGAACTACTGCAATACAGCGAGTGCCAATACTGCCGGCTAAATAAAAGATTCTAACTACTGAAGACACTAACCACTGATAGGCATAGTTAGCAAATGACAGATTTCGATAGAGAACAAACAATGTATTTATTTTAATAGTGTTCAAAAGTCATATATATATATATATATATATATATATATATATATATATATATATATATATATACTGTCTTTGATGGACACACTTCCAGGTCATCCGTCCTCAAAATCGTCTCCAACTGCGCAACGCTACGCCCTGTTAACATCCAACTGCCCAACACTACAATAGCAAATTCCAACAATGCAAGCCAGCCACAGATTGCACACAGCACAGTCAGTGATTTTCATACAGAGCGCTACGTGACGTTACCAACATAAAACCTGAAGAGCCTACTTATATAGCCCCCATGCTCCCCCCAAAAAAATTTTACAAATTGTTTTGGGCAGTGGCCAATACAGACTTGAAGAAATTTTTCATAATTACAATAACAAAGAAATAAAATGCACACTCTTATTGATACAATGTTGGTCAACAGCTAAACTTTTCTCACCGTCCATAAAGACAGTCCTGATCATTCATCACAGTGAAAGTGAAATTATTTTTTTTTCTCAAAGTCTGAGCAGTAAAAGAAAATGCTCATGGAAGTAGTGGATTTCACTGCAGTCTTGAAGAAGTAGTGTTGTCCTTCCAGCGGAAAGCAATGCTGACTCTTGACATGCAGACAGGTAATGGGCCACAACAGAGCAAACCAACAGCAGAGTCAGTCGAAATTTTGAAGAATATTGGTAGGTAGGTCATCACAGACTAGACCCACTGTAGTCCTGGTAGAGATTATGGTATTGGTGGGCCACCAGAGGTGCAGACCCACCGCAGTCCTCGTAGAAATAATGGTATTGGTGAGCCATCAAAGATGCAGACCAACTGTAGACCTTGTAGAGACGGCCAACAGCCATCTGTTACGACTGTTCAGGCGCACAATCACCATCAAAGAGTCTTGTACTATATAGCAAGCCCATACACCACCAGTGCACTCACAAAGTTTTTGGAATAATCCTTAGAACCAGCAATGCTGTTAACCAGTCTCTTGCTGAATTATCAACACACTTGCAAACACTAACAGTCCCAACTCCTCACATATTGTGCATATACTATGACCAACTGAACTGTGTCAGTGAAATGAATGCTTACAAGTTACTTAGTTTGATGAACTGGTGTCAAGTTCAATTTTGTAAAATGAGAATGCAATTACAAAGGTACAAAATACATCATTAAGGAACATAACAGTACAGTTAACATTTGTGGTAATAAGGGCTTTACATAAGAATCGAAATAACTTATACATCAGTGTTACAGGTATTATGACATAAGTAAATAAATAGAATAATGAGAATAATTTCGAAACATTAATTTTACACATGAGCATTGAAAGAGAACAGAATAAAAAGCAAATAACACATTATTAGAAATATTCTACAATATAACTCTTATCAGACAAATATTCAAATGGCTCTGAGAACTATGAGACTCAACATCTGAGGTCATCAGTCCCCTAGAACTTAGAACTACTTAAACCTAACTAACCTAAGGACAGCACACACATCCATGCCAGAGGCAGGATTCGAACCTGCGAGCGTAGCGGTCGCTCGGTTCCAGACTGAAGCGCCTAGAGCCGCACGGCCACACCGGCCGGCACACAATTACACAAGGGCACACAAATACATAGCGCAATAACACAATAGGAAAGGACAGGGTTTGTTTTACTGCAGTATTTTGCAAACAAAACTTTCTTTACTTCATGGATATCTCCCTTTGTTCATCATTTTCCCACCAAAAGTCCTATATAGGCCTCTTTTTCCTAAACCCTACTGTTTTGTTCATATCCTCTGTAAAAATAATTATTCTTCGTTGTACACTACTCATTTTGGTCCAAATATTTTTCAATTAACTTCTCAATGCATTTTTTCCAACTCATCGCAACTTATTCTCTTATATAGCTTACCCTCTCTTAAGCTAACTTAAATCTACTGAGTTCAGATGCATAAACTAAGGGACGAGGCAATGCAGCAGTACAAAGCAATTAACACAAACACCAATGACAAAAAAATGCAAATTGGCAAAGCAAGCAGCAGTATATCTAAATTAGCAAAGCAATTGCAATATTACAATTAATATAAGGCACTGTGCAGCAAACAGGAAACATACATCAGTTGTAAAACTGGCTTAACAGAGTAATACAAAGTGAAATTCAGTAGCACTATGCCTGGCAAACAGCAGCAGCAAATGCTATAACTTAAATCTAAACATGACGAAGCTCAAGCAGAAAAAATAGTACACTTAAGACACAACTTAATGTCTATGTAATTAAAGTGGTGCACCACAACTCATTCTACAAAAGAAATTACTAAGTACATGAAAAGAAAATTATGTATGCAGTTACTGTTATTAGTCCCTTCTTGTTGTTCTTTCCTTTCCAAGTACTCCCTTTTTGAAGAACGTGGATCATAAAATTATTATTTAATAGATCTGTTGACAGAAAGTGTTTACATTAGCAAATGCATTTAATTGTATTTTATAAAACCAATGCCGCAACTACGCTGGAAACTAGATTACAAATGAAATAAGGAACTATGTAAAGCAAAGCATGGAAACACCATTCAATAGCCATGTGGCATTTCATAAGTCACTAGAAATTCTCTCAACTCTCGTAGAAAGACACTTGTAATAATCAAGTGGGCAGATGTAAGAATACTTCCCTCCAATTCATAAGCATTTCAGTAAGTAGCACAAAGTACGATATGTTTCCACGTAATGAGAGTGTCGTACTTGCGGTGATTTCTACGAAGAAATGTCAATAGCGAGGTTAATGGCCTCTTTTTTTCCACCTAATTGTTTCCTCTCCAGGTGTCTGGTACAGCTGGGCGTCCACAACGCTTTACGTCAAGGTCACTAAGCTTTCTTAGCGAAATATAAACGACAGCAGATTGCTCTTCAGGTCGAGAATTTGCGTTACAGATGTGTAGAAACAAAATCCTGTAAATATAACAGTGTCCAAAAAAATATTCGTCGGCATTGTGATACATTCACGCATTTACACACATTTCATAACTCTTAAAGTACGATTCTTGGTTCCCAAGATCCTTTTTCACAAATCACAGTCCCTAACCACTACTCATTTTTCCTTACCTTATTACACATATACATATTCGTCGACACTTCTTCATTATTTGAACATAATAAATACCTAGCATAATCAAATTCCTCATATAGCATCAGCTTATTAACCACAAACATATCTCAACAGCATAATACACATCGTCAATCAAATCTCAAAAACGTCATAGCTTTCTGCAATAATTTCAAAACCTATAAAAAATTTCTCTGCTCATTTCAAGAGTGTCATCTACCTCATACATACTTTAAAAATCATGATCCCATACCAAATACATCATTCAAAGCTCTCATAGTATCACAATGGTTCCGAAAAAAATATGAACTTCCAAAGTACAGACAAAATACAATTTCATAAGTGTGAAGTTATCCAACTGCGTAATTATGTAAACATCTGTCATTGATGTAGTAAAATAAATGTTTGTCTCTCTCAGTTAAATGGTCAGATAGCTGTGTCATTTATGTGCTAGAGAAGTTTGGTACCGATGTGTAAACTTATATAAGCAAATAACATATTAGCGAGGGCTCCTTGTGCTTGCCAAACACATGGTACAAAAAAGTAAGCGTGTACCCCCGAGGATTAATGTAATTATACCCTCAGGTGTTACGAATTACAGCAATGGAATGAAATGTATCACGGAAAACCTTTGTATCATTGTAATTCAAAAATCTCTAAAAATAAATGTTTTAAGTACAAAATTAATCACTCAAATACCTGTGCTGTAGCGCTAAACTGTGCGTCATGTTGTAAGATAATCTCTGTCATTACTTAAGGGTAAAAAATGTGCCAAATGTAATTGTCGTCGTCCGTAAGCAAAGTTCAGTAGAAGTCAATGTACTTACCTCGTAATAAACAAAGTGAAATGCTGTGCGTATAGATATCGTAGTTATTACGCTTATTGCCGTGATGAAATAAGTACTGTACTGTAACGTATTGTTGTGCTACGGAAAAGGCTGTCTCATTGTAGCTATACCACAAAGTTACTGCTAAAACATGTTTTACGTTGCACAGTAATACAGAAAAACTGTGCAGATATAAAACAGATACACGGCAAAAGCAATCATATAAATTGTGTCACTCATTAGTAGCGTCGTGATATAATCGTGTAGCTGCAGAATAAACTAACCACTGTGTCATTTGGTATCTCTCAGAAAGTATTTTAAATCCAGAAGGTATTTTCAAGTAAACCAAAATGTTGCATTACAATCTCATTAGCAGTGCCAGTATATGTTCTAAGTATGTAAGACTTATAGTCGTTACTTAATCGTGCAACTAACAAGCAAGAATATACACACACACAATAACACCGTGTCCTCTGTTCACTATAACAGTGCATTTGTAATTACTGTCAAAACAAATTCCCTAGGTTCTTGACTGGATAGTTAACTTTAAAACATAGTTGCATGTTAACAGTTTCTAAGTGTGACAAAGAGTACTAGTAACGCTAAGTGAAAAATTTTATAGGAAAGACTAGGTTAAAAAACGGATTATCTCTCCATAAACGGTTTTTCATGTGAAATGTGGTGCAATCTTTTACCCTTTCTAGTGTGCAGAGTTTCAACTTCAAAGCAATTAGCATGTTGTATACTTCTATAAGGAAAGCTAAAATTTTTCTCGAGGTTAGCGTCTATGTTATTTTTCTCTGAGCCAGCCGGCGCACGTGGCTGCCTGCGGTGCGAGTCATTGTGTGTCTCTTTGTTGGCGCGCGTCGTTATTGGGATTAGGAGACCTAACTTCTACAAATTCACCTTGTCGAGAGGGAACTCTCCTGTTAGAATCTCGCCAGTTCTGGTGAAATTCAGGTCTGTCGTTACGATTATCTCGTCCGTCGTCATGTCGGTAGATTCCATAGTTTCTTTCTTGTCGGTCACGTGGTTGAGAATTTCTCCCTGAATCGTAACTGCGCGCTGAATTGTTGTGTCTGATGTTATTCTGTCTCCCACTATAGTAATTGTTTTGGTTCCCATATTGTATGTTTCTATGGTTATCTCTGTCATAGTCATTACTACGGAAGTGCGATCTTTCTCTGTAACTATTATTCTGCCAACGGTTGTCATACATATGGTGTCTGTTTTTATCACGATTTACGCTGCAAGAATAGCCTTGTCGTGTCCAGTTATTACTTCTCTCAGTAAGGAATTGTGACGGATGTGACCTGTAATTTTTGTGTTCCTGTTTTCGCGTTCCGCGATTATCTTTGTCAATTTCCAATTCTTGTAACAGTCCCTGAAAAGCTTCAATGTCGTTTTTGTAACGTCCTGCCAAAATAATGTGTCGTTAACGTTCAGACAATTTTATTAAGCAAATGCGGATGAGTTCTGAGGGGCTGTATGGGTTTGACAGGTACTGATTCTTGGGCAACATGTCTTCAAAATATTTCTCAAGACTGGAAAATTCAGACTGCTCGAAATATTTCATCATTATGATGCTATGTTTTACTCGGTCTTGTGTAGCTTGAGACCAATAAGCTGAGAGGAATACATGATAAAATTCTCCTTCACTGTGACAATCGTGAATGACCGATCGCATTCCTACAGCTGTTTCTTCTGTAAGTAGCCACACATAAATTCTAATGTGTGCTCCAATGACCAGCTGGGAGGAAAACAATGAGAGAATTTATGAAGCCATGCTTGTGGATGAATGTCGTTGCCAGAATTCTTAAATGTTTGGAATTTACGTGTAATAATGAACAGCTTATAGTCAAAGTCATCGTGTCGGCGAGTCGCATATCGGTCAATGTTACGTCGTGTCGGCGGTTCCATCTCAAAATTCGGTGCACCTTGCCAATTTATTTCATAATTTCCGAAATGCCCTGTATTATTATTTTGTGGCTTTTCCGTATTTCTGTGTCCCTCGTCCCGTATTGGAGTGCGAGTGTCCTTTGAAATATGTAATTCTTGTATTAGTTGTGCCAACTGATCTTGCACTTCCCGGATTTATCTTTTGTATTGCGTATTGATTTGATTCTGATTTTGTTTGCATTTCTTAATTTGTTCATACTCTTCTGTGCCATTGAAGGCTATGGGTCTTGTATCATTCAGATCATCAGCTACCTTTGTAGATAAGTTAGTGAAATGATCCGAAATTTCGGCTACTTTCTCCGATATTGAAATGATTTCCTCAGTGTGTTTTTCTGAACCAAGTTTCGGAGTGTCCATTTGCGTTGAAATCGTATCTACTGTATCCTTTAAGTTTTGCTGAGTTTTTGCAAGTGGCGTAACCGAATCGGTAGATGCAACTGAGTCAATTTTATCTTGCAAGGTGTCGTGATTTTCATGAACAATAGTTCGCAGTTCCTGTATGGCTGCTTCGTGATTCTGTAATGCCTTTTCATGACGGAAAAAAATAGATTGGAAATATTCACAAATTTGTGTTTTTCGTCATTACAGACTTTTTGACATTTCGATTCGATTTTAAGTTACTCAGCAGTTAAACCTTCAAGTATTTGTTCAAGCGTGGTGTCTAACTTTTGAAGCTGTTGCTGTGTTTGTCTCTGGTGTTGTTCCATTGTGTCTAACTTTTGAAGATTTTGTCCCATTTGTTTCTGATTTTGTTCAAGCGTTGTGTCTAACTTTTGAAGCCTTTGTCCCATTTGTTGCATTAACTGTAATAACAATTCATTTGTGTCTGAAACATGTTCCTCAGTGCTATTTGGCAGTGCATTTGAACCGGCAATATTCGCATTTTGAAAAGCAGAAAATGTGTCTTGACTTATTTGAGAAAAAGGTGAGGACGCAAAACCTAAACCTACGGTATTTACAAAAATGTGTCCTTTCATTTCGGAACCCTGAGGCGAACTGTTGCCGACAGATCGATCGATAATGCTTCCCTGTTCACTAATTGTTTCACTGTCTACACCATTATTTGCCACCCGCTCCATTTCCCTATGCACAATTACCAAATTACTATTCTGAGTTTTTGTTAATTCATTACACGGTGGCGCTAACACGCTGCTATCGTCTTCATTGTCATTTCTCAACTTACTTTGCAGCCTAGTGTTACGTTTTTCACACGCCATAATTGTCACAACATTGCACAAGATTACACAGAAAAGCACAATTTGAAGAGCAAAAAGAGAAAACACATTAAAATAGCACTGAAAATAATATCCAATTAATTGGAAGCGCGGCTGCGAAACACTTGGTGCAAATCTACAAGCATGCCACAACTGTTTTACACAACAACAATGAAAAACTACAACTACAAAGAAAATTCTCTGTACAATTACACATTAGCAATAAACAATAACTACATTAATTACTCAAACTACAAGGAAAAAATCAGAAGATTCCTGTGAAGTATCATGGCAGGGTCGGCATATGAAACGTCCCCTTAGAAAAATTTGTGAATTACTGTTCTGATAAACCTCTTATGTTATTTAATTTTCAAACAGCTGAGCAAAACTGAACGTGCTCAGACATTTCTCTCTTTCGTACGGATAACTGCAACATTCTTGATCATCGGCAACAGCAAATACAGTCAGAATTTCAAGTAGTTTCCGGGTGTAATATGTTAATCCGAAAGCTTGTAACGTGGACAAATGGCACTAATAAATGCGTCACGGCTGCATTTTTCATTGTGGATAAGATGTAACAGCAAACAAAACAGAAGGACCATCTTTTTATATATTACTGTGGGCGTTGAATGTGTGTGTGTGTGTGTGTGTGTGTGTGTGTTTTGGGAAGTGAGGGGTAACTATATAAACAACTGTTAGATTATGTTTTTCTCAATTATTGGCTCATGGTTTCATCATCCTACTGTAGTCCTTAATTTATATATCTTAACATCTACCGAGCGAGGTGGAGCAGTGCTTAGACACTGGACTCGCATTTGGGAGGAAGACGGTTCAATCCCGCGTCCGGCCATCCTGATTTAGGTTTTCCGTGATTTCCCTAAATCACTCCAGGCAAATGCCGGGATGGTTCCTTTCAAAGGGCACTGCCGACTTCCTTTCCCGTCCTTCCCTAATGCGATGAGACCCGATGACCTCGCTGTGTGGTCTCCTACCCCCAAACAACCTAACCCGCTTAACATCTAGCTTAGCGCCTAACCCTTCGCTCAGGTAGATTGTGTGATCTGAACAGATATTTCTTGTTTTTTCTTTAATAAAATTTTTGTGTTGTCCTCAAATTGCTCCGCCTAAGCTTTTCACGATAATTAAGTCCATAAAAGCATAATCTTTTCGAATGTACTTCTGACCAAAAAGCGATTCTTGTATCTAGAGTACAAGGTTTCAGTTAATCATGCCTTTGGCGTTCTTGTAGCGATATCTCGATAGAAACTTTCGTCTCCTAACACGCATTTCTTATATCTAACCGAGAACTGAAATATCAGCATGCATAGATTTTTATCTCCTATTTCACCCTCTTAGGTGCTGAATTTCCAAAAACAGTAAAACGCGTAATTTTTCTTATTTCTAACAGAGAAGCCAAATACATAACACTTTTAATTTCCTTTTTCTCCCAATTAGGACTGCAATTTCAAATACTCCCTTATTAAATGATGCCTACAGCATCGCATCAACACAGACTCCAATTTTCATGTTTCTGTCCTTATCAGTTTGGGCTAGATGATGATGATCCTGTTTCACCTCCTAAGGGGTTGGATTTTCAAAAACACTGAAATGTTTCTTTTTTATTAGGAACTGTGAAACCATATACACTATGTGATCAAAAGGATCCGGAAACTCCAAAAACATACGTTTTTCATATTAGGTGCATTGTGCTCCCACCTGCTGGAACGTACTTCATACCAGCGACCTCAGTAGTCATCAAACATCGTGAGAGTGCAGAATCGGGCGCTCTCTTGTACTCACGGACTTCGAACGTGGTCAGGTGATTGGGTGTCACTTATGTCATACGTCTGTACGCGAGATTTGCACACTCCTAAACATTCCTAGGTTCACTGTTTCCGACGTGACAGTGGAGTGGAAACTTGCAGAGACACTTACAGCACAAAAACGTACAGGGCGAACTTGTCTGTTTACTGACAAATACCGCCGACAGTTGAAAAGGATCGTAATGTGTAAGAGGCAGGCATCTATTCAGACCATCACAAAGGAATTCCGAACAGCATCAGCATCCACTACAAGTACTATGACAGTTGGGCGGGAGGTGAAAAAACTTGGATTTCATGGTCGAGCGGATGTTCATAGACTTCAATAAAAGTTTTGCATCAGCTCGGTTCGGAGAGTTCCGGAACCTGTACAGAAAACTGGAATATAGATCAACATAAACATCGTTTCCGCCCTTTTTATTGCTCATGAAAACCAGATATTGCATGTTTCGTCATACACCGAGACCGTCAGAGGTGGTGGTCCAGATTGCTGTACACACCGGTACCTCTAATACCTAGTAGCACCTCCTCTGGCATTGTTGCATGCCTGTATTCGTCGAGGCATACTACCCACAGGTTCATTAAAGCACTGTTGGCCCAGATTGTTCCACTCGTTAACGGCGATTCGGCATAGATGCCTCAGAGTGGTTGGTGGGTCACATCGTCCATAAACAGCCCTTTTCAATCTATCCCAGGCATGTTCGATAGGGTTCAAGTCTTGATAACATGATGGGCACTCTAGTCGAGCAATGTCGTTATCCTGAAGGAAGTCATTCACAGGAAGTGCATGTCGTTGTCCATGAAGTCGAATGCCTCGCCAATATGCTGCATATACGGTTGCACTATCGGTCGCAGGGTTGCATTGATGTATCATACAGCTGTTACTGCGCCTTCCACGAGCACTAGCGGCGTACGTCGGCCCCACATAATGCCACCCCAAAACAGCAGGGAACCTCCACGAACATCTGCTAGCATGAGTTTCTTAGAAGTAGATACCTTAGGGGTTGCGAAGCAACTCAAATCGCTTGATACGAGCAAGTCTTCAGGTCCAGATTGTATACCGATTAGGTTCCTTTCAGATTACGCTGATACTATAGCTCCCTACTTAGCACTCATATACAACCGCTCGCTCACCGATAGATCTGTACCTACAGATTGGAAAATTGCGCAGGTCGCACCAGTGTTCAAGAAGGGTAGTAGGAGTAATCCATTTAACTACAGACCTATATCATTGACGTCGGTTTGCAGTAGGGTTTTGGAGCATATACAGTATTCAAACATTATGAATCACCTCGAAGGGAACAATCTATTGACACGTAATCAGCATGGCTTCAGAAAACATCGCTCTTGTGCAACGCAGCTAGCTCTTTATTCGCACGAAGTAATGGCCGCTATCGACAGGGGATCTCAAGTTGATTCCGTATTTCTAGATTTCCGGAAAGCTTTTGACACCGTTCCTCACAAGCGACTTCTAATCAAGCTGCGGAGCTATGGGGTATCGTCTCAGTTGTGCGACTGGATTCGTGATTTCCTGTCAGGAAGGTCGCAGTTCGTAGTAATAGACGGCAAATCATCGAGTAAAACTGAAGTGATATCAGGTGTTCCCCAGGGAAGCGTCCTGGGACCTCTACTATTCCTGATCTATATAAATGACCTGGGTGACAATCTGAGCAGTTCTCTTAGGTTGTTCGCAGATGATGCTGTAATTTACCGTCTAGTAAGGTCATCCGAAGACCAGTATCAGCTACAAAGCGATTTAGAAAAGATTGCTGTATGGTGTGTCAGGTGGCAGTTGACGCTAAATAACGAAAAGTGTGAGATGATCCACATGAGTTCCAAAAGAAATCCGTTGGAATTCGATTACTCGATAAATAGTACAATTCTCAAGGCTGTCAATTCAACTAAGTACCTGGGTGTTAAAATTACAAACAACTTCAGTTGGAAGGACCACATAGATAATATTGTCGGGAAGGCGAGCCAAAGGTTGCGTTTCATTGGCAGGACACTTAGAAGATGCAACAAGTCCACTAAAGAGACAGCTTACACTACACTCGTTCGTCCTCTGTTAGAATATTGCTGCGCGGTGTGGGATCCTTACCAGGTGGGATTGACGGAGGACATCGAGAGGGTGCAAAGAAGGGCAGCTCGTTTTGTATTATCGCGTTATAGGGGTGAGAGTGTGGCAGATATGATACACGAGTTGGGATGGAAGTCATTACAGCATAGACGTTTTTCGTCGCGGCGAGACCTTTTTACGAAATTGCAGTCACCAACTTTCTCTTCCGAATGCGAAAATATTTTGTTGAGCCCAACCTACATAGGTAGGAATGATCTTCAAAATAAAATAAGAGAAATCAGAGCTCGAACAGAAAGGTTTAGGTGTTCGTTTTTCCCGCTCGCTGTTCGGGAGTGGAATAGTAGAGAGATAGTATGATTGTGGTTCGATGAACCCTCTGCCAAGCACTTAAATGTGAATTGCAGAGTAGTCATGTAGATGTAGACCTTGCTGCACTCGCTGGACAGTGTAACTAAGGCGTTCAGCCTGACCTGGTTGCCTCCAAACACATCTGCGATGATTGTCTGGTTGAAGGCATATGCGACGCTCATCGGTGAAGAAAGGGTGATGCCAGTCCTGAGCGGTCCATTCGGCATGTTGTTGGGCCCATGTGTACTGAGCTGCATGGTGTCGTGGTTGCAAAGATAGACCTCGCCATGGATGTCAGGAGTGAAGTTGGGCATCATGCAACCTACTGCACATATTTTGAGTCGTAACAGAACGTCCTGTGGCTGCACGAATAGCATCATTCGACATATTGGCGTTGTTGTCAGGGTTCCTCCGAGCCATCATCGTTGGTAGCGGTCATCCCACTACAGTAGTAGCCCTTCGGGGGCCTGAGCGAGGCATGTCATCGGCAGGTCCTGTCTGTCTGTATCTCCTCCATGTCCGAACAACATCGCCTTGGTTCACTCCGAGACACCTTAACGCTTCCCTTTTTGAGAGCCCTTCCTCACACAAAGTAACAATGCGGGCGCGATCGAACCGTGGTATTGTCCGTCTCGGCGTGTACCTCCTTCCTGGTGGAATGACTGGAAGTGATCGGCTGTCGGACCCTCTTCGTCTAAGGGCCCCTGCTCATGCATGGCTGTTGATATCTTTGAGCGGATAGAGTGTCATCTCTGAACAGTCAAAGGGACTGTGTTTATGATACAATATCCACAGTCAATGTCTATCTTCAGCAAATCTGGGAACCGTGGTGATGCTTAATTTTTTTGATGTGTGTAAGTCATACATCACGCCGGTAATTGCCAAACGACGCCTCGCTTGGTGTAAGGAGCGTAAACATTAGACGATTGAACAGTGGAAAAAACGTTGTGTGGAGTGATAAACCACGGTACACAGTATGGCGAAGCGATGGCAGGGTGTGGCTATGGCGAATGCCCAGTGAACGTAATCTCCCAGCGTGTGTAGTGTCAACAGTAAAATTCGGAGGTGGTGGTTTTATGATGTGGTCGTGTTTTTCATGGACGTGGCTTGAACCCCTTGTTGTTTTGTGTAGCACTGTCGCAACACAGTCCTACATTGATGTTTTAAGCACCTTCCTGTTTCCCACTGTTGAAGAGCAATTTGGGGATGTCGATTGCATCTTTCAACACGATCGAGCACCTGTTCATAATGCACGGCCTGTGGCGGAGAGGTTACATGATGTAATTGTAATGGACTGACCTGTACAGAGTCCTGACCTGAATCCTACAGAACACCTTAGGGACGTTCTGCAACGCCGACTTCGTGCCAGGCCTCACCGACCGATATCGATACTTCTCCTCAGTGCAGCACTACGTGAAGAATGGCCTGCCTTTGCTTAAGAAATCTTCCAGCACCTGATTGAACGTATGCCTGCCAGAGTGGAAGCTGTCATCAACGCTAAGGGTGGGCCAACACCATATCCAGTTACAGCATTACCGATGGAGGATGCCACGAACCTGTAAGTCATTTTCAGCCTAGTGTCCGGATACTTTTGATCACATAGTGTACAAATTTTCATAGATGTAGTTTAAAGTTATGTAAATAAATAAAAATATGTCTGAAGTACTCTGATGGTAAGCGCTGAACTGTAGTAATAACTCTACTGATGTAATGAAAATTTGACTGTCGTAATGAGAAAGCAACGCTGCACTGTAAAAGTAATTAATTGTCGTAATGAAAAGCGAAGTATGTCATTCTGTAAAAGTTAGCAATCTGAATGCAAGGGTTTTGAACTCTTTAAACTGCCTGGATTATTAACTTGGACATGAAACGTGGAGTAACTGGCTTTGCAAAATTTGCCCACAAAAACTCTCTCTGAATAACACAAGTTGGCCCTGATCGAATAAATAAAAAAAAAAAAAATATTTTCTCCTTACCTCTGTTCTGCGCAAATTTGGATAACGCGTTGCAGTACTGCTCTGCCTTATGGGTCGCTATGCTAAAGTTGCAAACTACTCTATCTACGTGGAGACACTCGAGAGGTCCAATGATTTCTCTGTTAACTGCAAATCGCGCTGTTTATCTAACATGCTTGGTTGGATGATCCATTGAAAGGAAGTGTAAGAGAAAGATTGGTAAGAAAATGAAATATGCGCATAAATGACAATAAATTTTTTTTTCTACCGTGAAGAAAGTGCTCAAGGCAGATTTTAAATTTAATGAACTTCTTAACACCCAAACAATTCACTTTCCTATCTCTGAAACCTAGTAACTTTCAGCACAATAACCAAGTTAATCCGATGGAACAGCAATAGTAAAAAAAAGTAACATCATTATTGTATTTACCTTTTTACGAAATTTCAGTTACCAACTTTCTCTTCCGAATGCGAAAATATTTTGTTGAGCCCAACCTACATAGGTAGGAATGATCATCAAAATAAAATAAGAGAAATCAGAGCTCTAACAGAGAGGTTTAGGAGTTCGTTTTTCCCGCTCGCTGTTCAGGAGTGGAATTGTAGAGAGATAGTATGATTGTGGTTCGATGAACCCTCTGCCAAGCACTTAAATGTGAATTGCAGAGTAGTCATGTAGATGTAGATGTAGATGTACATTGGACATCTTCCTTCACAAATGAGTTTCATAATCATGTTGATTTAAAAAACTTATAAATTGGGAATATATGCACAAAAATTAAATGATGTCAGAGTGTTAAAGCAAATATATATTCCCAATTTATAAGTTTTTTAAATCAACATGATTATGAAACTCATTTGTGAAGGAAGATGTCCAATGTAATATCAGGTAAAGACAATAATGATGATATATATATATAATGAACAAATTAATTATACGTATTTGTTTTTACGTATTTTCCATGAATAAATTGTCTTTCACTTTTAATTCACAAATTTCGTAAGTTGTGGTGTCGTGGATTTACGTCGAATCTGGTATCCTTGGTTATATTCGTCTTCTTCCGCCTTAGGTATTTCTCATTCTTGGCCGTGTGTACAATATTAATTCTTACTCGGACTTCCTTTTCTTATGCAGGCAGCTATGTTGACATGACATTGGGATATTGCGCGGAAGAAAAGAAAACTTTCGTGGTTTTGCACAAAAACGAACCCTCAGACTTCATATTTTCATAGGATTATTATTCAGACAACACATTGTATCACAAGAAATACGTTTTTTCGCCACGAAAACTAAAGACAGAGTCTCTGTAATAATTGACTAAAAGAAATTGAATTGAGTTTTTATCATTTGTCACGCGCCTTCCGGAGTAGCAAATTACATGTTTTCCGGCGCTTACAGCGGCCGCGCTAATGATTATTATTGGTTTTAAATTATTGTCGTAGCTTGTTGGGGCTTTTCCTTATGTACCTATATAACTGCCTCCACACTGTGCTGTGACATGCAATGGAGGCGCACAGTGTTTTGTATACACTCGTACAGCTTAAATTCAAATATTGCCGGAAGGGGTACAATGACCTTTATTTGTCGGCGTATATTTCTTTGTATTTTGGGCTGGAGATGTCAGCTTGTCTTGCTTAGACATTATCTTACAGGAAATACATAACTTAAATACAGAATGAGAGTTCATTAAGTACTTGCATGAGAGCGCTGCTAGAGCGGCTACTTGTCCTCTTGGCAACAATCTGTCTCTGTGCGCATGCGCACGAAGTATGTTTGTGGGCTGTGCAAGAGCCGTTAATGTTCCACGCATTATTGTGTACGGTTGTTCGCGCTTCCACTCCCGCTTTACTGTCACTTTGACACTGACTGCCGTACTATCAGTCGAATAATTTGCTGTGCATGGTCTTCCATTATGAGTGCGGTGCATGTGAGTTTACTCTCCAAGAACAGATGCTGCGGCGGATAATTCACTTTTGATATGGCCGGGGAAAGATCTCCGTTGCATCCACATTTTCAGTGGAGTGAATACTGCACATCAACACCCTATGTCAAGATAATTGATGCTTGCACAGTTGTAGTCCGCTGATTAATATATCAGACGTTGCATAGCATGAAATTACCATAATAGATTCGTTGCTCTATTGCACATGTGTTTGGATACTACCATCTATTTCGTCGTTCACTTTGGCGTGAGAATTGTTTTCAGTCCTTGAGATTTTTTTTTCTTTTTTGTTAGTTTCTCAAGTTCATCTTTTGCATATGGTCGACGTACACTTAAATTCACATAAACATTTTGACATAACAATGTATTTTACAATGGCTTACATCTAAGGCTGACATTCCACCCATTATTTGCATCAAATATAGAAAATTCTTGAATACAAAAACATTACAAAATTCCTTTTAAAATTACAGTGGGTGGTTAGTATAGTTTGTTTATTAGCTTAAAAAAATGCATTCCTTTGTACCTAAATATAAATAACTTACGTACATTCCATTACATCGTTTTACTATATATGCATTTAATGCAGTCACATTTTATTTTCCAGTCATACATACGTCAGTTATGAGATTTTAATATTTTCCTAGGGAGAAACAGAGCCGGCCATTGTGGCCGAGCTGTTCTAGGCGCTTCAGTCCGGAACCGCGCTGCTGCTATGGTCGCAGGTTCGAATCCTGCCTCAGGCAGGCAGTAGTTCTAAGTTCTAGGGGACTGATGACCTCAGATGTTAAGTCCAATGGTGCTCACGCACTGCTGGCATAACTACACTTTGGCGCCGCCTCCTGCGTTGGGGAGGGAATAAGGAATACTATTCTACTGGTTTATGGATTAGTAAGGAAATGGTATTCGTCCTTTCTTAAATCACTTATCAGGGAACTCCTTTTTCATGGAACCGAAACGTATTAACGACTCATGTATTATAATTGTTTACGTGTAGTTTTGAGTTCGTAACGCAAAAGTTTTTGCATTACGTCATGCTTAACTCTTCACGATAATGTGGAAATGTCGTCGTTTATATTCGCATGTGACGTGATATGAATTGATTAGTTTTATTTGAGGTCACATGCCTCCGTGTTTATGTGCACTTTTTGTAGTCAGTAGGTACAGGTAAATGGTTTATAGTTGCACTGCGACGATTTATATTCTTAGTCCTCATTTGCTTGATGACCAAAATATACAAATAGAAATAGCAATAAATGAATCAATTCTTTGAGATGCGGCCGTTTTTTTCATTTGTTACCTATAACACCCGTCGTAAATCCCTTATTCTGCGCTGTGTCGATGCATTGGTCTCTGCAATATAAAAAACTTATAACTAACTTAAAAACTAATTGTGTTTCGTAACTCATAGGCCACGCATATACTCAGTCATCACCTTCGTTCGCAGACGTTTTTCATATTTCATTCTTATTTGTTTATATATTTATTTACCTGCATTTGTATTCCTTTTATTGATTTACCCTGCAAAGAAAGTTAGTTTGACATCTCCTATGGTATCTTATCCTCTTGTTAGCTAATACGTCTTGTATGTTTCGTTGTAATGATTTTTTTAATTCTAGTTACAATGTATGTATTTTAGTATTCATGCAATTTCGTAAGTCGATATAAATGTAATATTATATTCTTTCGTTCCCTGATAGTAAATACAGTTGTTACGTGTTATTATTTATTTTGAAATTGGACTTAATACTTGTGCAGCTTCGCGTTTCTATTTGGTTGCGCTGTGAGTTAGCCTGTTGCACCTGCGCAAAGTCCATGTCTCTTTCCTAGTCCTGACATAAGCATGTATTGTTGAGGTGCACAGCTGAGTCGTACTCTACTCCAGTTTGCATTTCGCTTATCGAGAAGCTGTGTTTTTCCACTTCCTTCTTGTCAAATGTGTATCTTTGCTTACAAAACAAGACAATTACTTAAATATATACATATTTCATTCAAAAATACACATAATAAATTTTTTACTTACAAAACTATGATATTACTTATAAATATACTTTATGACAAGAAAACTACTGTGATATTGTGTCACTGCTCGTGACAAGCTTTAAGTCTTTGTTAGGGTGGAGACCTTTTTCTCTCCCTGTTCTTTCATATACCAACTATAAGTTTCAGGATACGGCATTTTTGCAATAATATATGGCCCTGAGTATAGTAAATTCCATTTTTTGTTCAACTAAACGATCTTTGTCGATTTGGGATGTGTTCTCAAGAGGACTCGTTGCTTTTCAGAAAATTGTGTAACTCGTTTTAACTTTTTGTTGTATTTCTCTTTCTGTATTCTGCTCTATTCTCCAGCGTAATTACTGCTCATCTGATTTTATTATGTAAAGTTGACTCTTTAGTAGGTAATTTTGGTATGGGTGATTCCCATTCGTCAGTTTGCTTTATGTTAAACATCAGTTCTTTAGGAGTGAAACCAGTGGAAGAGTGGGGGAGATTGTTTCCTATTTGCATAAATGGAGTCACATATTCAGTCCATGCCTTTATAAACCTACTGAATTTTTTAAATACACTCTCCATGGGACTTGCTTCTAGGTGGAAAAAACTTACCAAGATGTGAAACTTCCTGGCAGATTAAAACTGTGTGCCCGACCGAGACTCGAATTCGGGACCTTTGCCTTTCGTGGACAAGTCCTTACCATCTGAGCTACCGAAGCATGACTCACGCCCGGTACTCACAGCTTTACTTCTGCCAGTATCTCGTCTCCTACCTTCCAAACTTTATAGAAGGATACTGCGGAGACATGGCTTAACCACAGCCTGCTGCAGAGTGAAAATCTCATTCTGGAAACGTCCCCCAGGCTGTGGCTAAGAAATGTCTCCGCAGTATCCTTTCTTTCAGGAGTGCTAGTTCTGCAAGGTTCGCAGAAGAGCTTCTGTAAAGTTTGGAAGGTAGGAGACGGATACTGGCTGAAGTAAAGCTGTGAGTACCGGGCGTGAGTCGTGCTTCGGTAGGGGTAGAGGACTTGTCCGCGAAAGGCAAAGGTCCCGAGTTCGAGTCTCGGTCGGGCACACAGTTTTAATCTGCCAGGAAGTTTCATATCAGCGCACACTCCGCTGCAGAGTGAAAATCACATTCTGGTTACCAAGATGTGTTTAATGCCCTGTGTATTCATGAATTGTTCCCATTTTCTTCCTACGAAATAGGCTGTAATGTCTATTAATAATTTTTCCACCTATTGTCTTGGTGTTGCATCATTCCTATGTGTGTACAAAAATTTTTGTAGTCTGGTTTTTTTGTATTACTTTGCATCGATAATGTGTTTGGATTTTTCAATCGTGGTCAGACAGTTCACTGAACTCGTCTAGTCCCTGCGGTAATCTGAATAGTGCATCTGCGATAATATTCTGACTGCCTTTTATGTATATTAATTCAAAATTAAATTCCTGCAGGTACAAAAACCACATCGCTAGTCTCCGGTGTAACAGTTTACATGTTAAGAGAAAAGATAATGATTGTTGATCACAATAGACCTTAGTGTCTTTATCCCAAAGAAAATACTCAAATTTCTTAAACGCCCAAATTACTGCTAAACTTTCCAGTTCTGATGCGGAATATGATCTTTCTGCCTCTGATAAAGTTCTGCTGGCAAAGCTAGTAACTTTCAGTACAATAACCAAGTTAGTCCGATGGAGCAGCAATAGTAAAAAAAGGTAACGTCATTATTGTATTTACCTGATATTACATTGGACTTTTTCCTTCACAAATGAGTTTCATAATCATGTTGATTGAAAAAAAAATTATAAATTGGGACATAAACTCGAAATGAACAAATTAATTATACATATTTGATTTTTATGAATTTTGCAACGAATAAATTGTCTTTCACTTTCAATTCACAAATTTCCTAAATTGTGAGCTAGTGGCATCATGAACGTACGTCGAATCTGGTATTCTTGGTTATATTCGTCTTCTTCCGCCTTACGTATTTCACATTCTTGGCCGTGTGCACGATATTAATTCTTAATCAGACTTCCTCTTCTGATGCAGGTAGCTATGTTGAGATGACATTGGGATAATGCGCGGAAGAAAACAAAACTCTCGTGGTTTTGCGCAAAAACGAACTCTCAGACTTCATTTTTCATAGGACTATTATTCAGACAACACATTGTATCACAAGAAATACGTCCTCTCGCCATGAGAACTAAAGACAGTGTTTCTGTAATAATTGACAAAAGAAATGAATGGAGTTTTTATTATTTGTCATTCTCCTTCCGGCGTCGCAAATTACATCTTTTCCGGTGCATACAGCGGCTGCGCTAATCATTCTTATCCATGGTTTTAAATTATTGTCGTAGCTTGTTGGGGACTTTTCCTTGTGTACCTGTACACTTGGTCTGCATCCTTAATCAAACACTGCTTCACATTGTCGCCTAATTGTAACACAGCTGAACTCGACAGCCTCATTCTACCAAAGCTTAACATTTGACAGCTCCCACTGCACTCTCGCGCACGTCAGCGATGTTAGCTTAACTTCAGCGATACAGCTTACAATATCGCTGCTCGCTCGCAATCGATTCAGATTCCAAAATGATACATGACACCTGTCATTGTTTTAAAAATACTTCAGTAATTCTTTAACAATGCTTTATTTCCAAAAACTACTTCCACACATTACCTCATCCCCATAGGGGATTACTTTCTAAAACATGCTGAAATACGTTTATCTTTATTTCTGGCCAAGAAACCAAATACCAGTTATCATAGGTGTAGCCTCAAAATTGCCTTAATAGCGACATATTAAAAAAAATTCATTCTCTGTTTCACCTCCTTCAAGAAAGCACTTCTTAAACGACGTCTGTAGTATAAGATCAACACCCTTTGCAAATTTCAAGTTTCTGCCATTTAATGGCTTGGGCAGGGCGGTGATGAGTCAGCGAGTGTGTGACTGAGAGTCAGCCGGGACATAGCTTTTCGTATATAGGGATAGTCAGTTTTGAGAGTTATCTGTGTACAATGATATTCAAACCGCAATACCAATATAGCTCCCGTTACAGAATAAGGAAAATTAATTCATTTACAAAATGAATAGAACAGCTTTCATAAATTTGTTCTAAAAGTCATTGTATGTATGACCTAGAGTGCTAATATTTTGTATGATGGAGTACACATAATTCCATTGATACTGTTGTACCATTTTATCGTATAACAGCTTTTACACGAATTTTATTTTTCAGCGTTATCTTACAAACCGAAGAAGCACATTTCTTCGAGTAAACAGGAAAAACTGAGAGGAATTCTTTTGTTCAATTTCATTCATGACGAAAGGTTTCATAACAAAGTGATCTTCTGTCTCAAGGAAAATTATTAATCAATGCAACGTGCAAAATCGAACGTAGTCAATTTCGGAAAGTATCTTGTAGATGTTAATGGGCGTTTGTTAATACAGTAAGCAGGTTTAGTGCGGATACCTGTCTGAAGGCATTAGAAGTAACGTTCCAGTTCTAGGAGCTAAAAATAAACGTTATACGACTGTGAAGCTTGTATCACTCTTCGGAGGAACGCAGTACGAAACTTTGTTATCGCTGCAAACACAGGTATTTGGAATGATTTACTTGCTGTTGGCGAGTAAGGCCGGGCTGCATATCGGAAGTTCAGAGCAGTAAATAACGTTCTCGCCGCTATTGCACGACATTGTTTCAGAAGTAGCGGACTATTGCTTGTAGTAGGTCGCTAACGCCCCGTTCACTACAATGGCGCACTTGCTTTTGTCCTCTCTGTTGCCGCACGTAGCAACAAAACAATAAAAACGGCTTTTTGTTCCACGTTTCGGTGTCTTGTTGTAGTATGTTCGCACAAGTCCCTGTACATACCTCTAGGGGAGAGCTCTGCTTAAACGAATTCTTTCCCGTCTCCACCATCGCGTTTTCTGTGTATTTAGATTTCGTTGTGTAAAGCAGTTTATAGAAGGTGGTCAGAAACAGTCAGAAAAGCTTTTAAGGGTGTAGCATGATAAGTTGTGCTGAGAAACAACAAACTCTATATGTTTCGCCGTTTCCGAACTGATCAGCGTTGAAGTTAGCCAGTCACGCAGCTGTTCGCGCAAATTCAAGCAGCCTGTCAGAGACAATATCAGTTATTTTCATAGTGTAGACGATAGCACACCAGACTCCTCAGCGTTTGGCTCGGGTTCGATCCTTACTAATGTCCCATGTCCAAATTTTGTATCTATCTCTTGTTCAGTTTTAGGAAACCAAACGAAGAACGCGTTTAGCGACATCGTCTTTGGCTGGATGCTTGAATTTGCGCGAGAAATGGCCTGATTGACTAACTTCAATGCTAATGGACTCGAAAATGGCCCAGCGTATCCAGTTTTTTTCTTAACAATTATTTCTCGTCACAAACTGTCTGCAACACACTTACAGGGTTTTTAGACTGTTTCGGACCATCTTGTATAAGCCGATTATTGGACGTTGGTACTTCTCTGCAAAGTAGACTATTGATTCTGCAGTGGTATGCAGATTTGTGTATCCATATATCGAAAGTAACATTCGTATCTGTGGCCAGAGAAGTGTTTATTGTGTTCAGACATTGTGGAATAATTAAAGCCTGCGAAAGGTTTGTCTTTCTTTAAATAATCTATTTTGCGAATTAATAAATTAAGATCGTTATTCATTTTTTTACGCTGTTTAAGGCTAGTTGACCAAACCATTCCTGATCATTCAATTTCTCTATAACGAAAAAAATGTGGCAGTAGTTGTTGGAATTATTATGACCGTGCAATGCACTCTGCTTGGATCGCAGTATTCTGTTAAAATATTTTTAGCATGTTGCTGATCACACAGTTGCAACGGCAAGACAAGGTATGTTGTCCGTTGCTTACAGAAGCATTGCAGAACACTTGTTAGGAGTAATTACAGAATATTTTAAAACTCGCAGTCAGATACTTGAGAACTGATTTCCTTATGATTTGTAGGAAGAGTAATTAATTTCTGTTTCTTTTTTCCCTCAATCAGAATTCTTTTGTAGTCAGAGACGCAATGTCTTATATTTCCGCACGGCTTTCAGACATGTCTGCCAGGATTTGTCTGCAAAATTTTATGCAGTACTACTTGCCCATCAGTTGTTGTATAGCATTTTTATTCCTTGCGCGCCGCTTCACATTCATTCAAAAGTTTTGATTTCAGCAATATTCTAGTGCAGAATATATTTCTTAACAGTGAAGTTAACAGTTTTGTGTAAGATACACTACTGGCCATTAAAATTGCTACACTACGAAGACGACATGCTACAGACGCGAAATTTAGCCTACAGGAAGAATATGCTGTGATACGCAAATGATTAGCTTCTCAGAGCATTCACACAAAGTTGGCGGCGGTGGCGACAGCTACAACGTGCTGACATGAGGAAAGTTTTCAACCGATTTCTCATGCACAAACATCAGTTGACCTGCATTGCCTGGTGCAACGTTGTTGTTACGCCTCGTCTGAGGAGGAGAAATGCGTACCATCACGTTTCGGACTTTGATAAAGGTCGGATTGTAGCCTTTCGCGATTTCGGTTTATCGCATCGCGATATTGCTGCTCGCGTTGGTCAAGATCGATTGACTGTTTGCATAATATGGAATCGGTGGGTTCAGGAGTGTAATACAGAACGCCGTATTGGATACCAACGACCTCGTATCACTAGCAGTCGATATGACAGGCATCTTATCCGCATACCTGTAACGGATCGTGCAGCCACGTCTCGATCCCTGAGTCAACAGATGGGGACGTTTGTAAGACAACAACCATCTGTACGAACAGTTCGACGACGTTTGCAGCAGCATGGACTATCAGCTCGGAGACCATGATTGCGGTTACCCTTGACGCTGCATCACAGACAGGAGCGCCCGGGATGGTGTACTCAACGACGAACCTGGGTGCACGAATGGCAAATCGTCATTTTTTCGGATGAATCCAGGTCTGTTTACAGTATCATGATGGTCGCATCCGTGTCTGGCGACATCGCGGTGAACGCACATTGGAAGCGTGTATTCGTCATCGCCATAAGGCATATCACCCGGCGTGATGGTATGGGGTGCCATTGGTTACACGTCTCGGTCACCTCTTGTTCGCACTGACGGCACTTTGAACAGTGTACGTTACATTTCAGATGTGTTGCGACCCTTGACTCTACCCTTCATTCGATTCCTGCGAAACCCTACGTTTCAGCAGGATAATGCACGACCGCATTTTGCAGGTCCTGTACGGGCCTTTCTGGATACCGAAAATGTTCGACTGGTGCCCTGGCCAGCACATTCTCCAGATCTCCCACCAATTGAAAATGTCTGGTCAATGGTGGCCGAGCAACTGGCTCGTCACAATACGTTAGACACTACTGTTGATGAACTGTTGTATCGTGTGGAAGCTTAATGGGCAGCTGTACCTGTACACGCCATCCAAGCTTTGTTTGACTAATGCCCAGGCGTATCAATGCCGTTATCACGGCCAGAGGTGGTTTTCCTGGGTACTGATTTCTCAGGATCTATGCACCCAAATTGTGTGAAAATGTAATAACAGTTCTAGTATGATATATTTTTCCAATGAATACCCGTTTATCATCTGCATTTCTTCTTCATGTAGCAATTTTAATGGTCGGTAACGTAGTTGTTTTACATTTTGAATTATTTTCTTTATTGATACAACGACAATGACTACTAGAGCACAGACAGGAATGGACAAGAGTAGAGACAGCTGCAAATGAAGTTGAGTAGAAAATTCTTTTCAGCATATTGAATTCCGAAAACTTTCGAACAATACTGTGGAAAATCAGAGTGCAAGCTATTATTTTCCAGTCATGTGTGAAGAACTGCAGGGATCTACATGTAATTTAGGAGATCGAAGTACCGTAACACAATCTGATTTTGTTATAAGGGATTAAGGCATTGCTTCTACTTCCACAGAGCGAAATAATTTTGTCTTCCCCTCTTTCAATAATATTGTTATCCAATTAATACTAACTCAGCTTAATGAAATTAGAAAAATCCAATAATGAACCTCGTGGCGAAATCAAAGAATTTCGTTGCAAACAGGAACTCAATTTGAAGCTACATGAAAAGAACCTCAACTTGTTTCGCGACGAGATAAATGACAGTTTAAATAGCAAATTAGAGGTAATCTCACTATGGTTGAAAACTCATGCACTCGAGGAACTAGGCCGGCCGGAGTGGCCGAGCGGTTCTAGGCGCTACAATCTGGAACCGCGCTACCGCTACGGTTGCAGGTTCGAATCCTGCCTCGGGCATGGATGTGTGTGATGTCCTTAGGTTAGTTAGGTTTAAGTAGTTCTAAGTTCTAGGGGACTGATGACCTCAGAAGTCAAGTCCCATAGTGCTCAGAGCCATTTGAGCAATTTTTTTCGAGGAACTAAAGTCTTGATATTAATAATCTTGAGTCCAGACTTGACGATGTACAGTCTCTTGATATTGTTGAGTTGGGACGACAGACTTTACAACAAGAATTGCAAATGCAGTTCGAGTTACTGCAATTACAGGCTAACACTGAAGTTTCAAAAGCCGCAAAATCAGTTCGTAGATGTTGCAAAAAGATTTATCGTAGAGAGTGACACAAAAGCGCATTGATTCTGATAAAAGGACGACACTTAGCCGGTTCTGTTCGCTGATACCATAGAATTTCAGTGCCTGCAACGTTTTAAAGAAGGGCAAATTACGATTAATCAGCAAAATAAACGTGATGCAAGAAAGACACGGTAACAGCTTGCCAATATCGAAGAAAGGGTCGGTTGCGATAACAAGTATATTCAATAATTATCTCATTGGAAATCACAATGAACGCACTAATTTTGAGAATGCTAATCACTTCTCTCGTGAATACGATATGTTTTCAGGACACAATGACCGAAAAACGAGTTACAATAAGAGAGAAAAGTCATCCTTTCAGAAAAACGATGACTTTCATCACAACATTTTCTCTCAGTAAGGAGACTGAAAATCTGTCGCAATGTCAGCAATTAAAGTCACCCTAGGAAGAGGTTACAACAATTTGACTATACCACCAACATGGGTAATTGCCTAAAACTTTAATTCTCTTGCAGTTATTTTGAAGGAGAACCTGCGACAAGAATGAGATCGATTGCAAGTGAATGTCAGACGTACTGTGATTTTAATCACGCATTCTTGTTCCAAACAACACAAGATCGATTGAAACAAAGATTAGCATGATGTGCCAAACTATGAACAATCGATTTTTTCAGCTCCTGTGCAGTACTTCGAAAACATGACGCGCATGAACAGATATTTAACTAATCCTTACAGTTCGTCGGAATTAATCCGCATTTGTCTGACTAAATTACCTATTAGATTACGCCACATAGTTTTGACAGGACATTGTAAGGATGACTTGGAAGCTTCCCAAGCTCTTTTGCAGGAACTTCAGTTTGACAACAATGACGAAATTACAGTCAGCAGCGTAACCGAAAGCGTGGATGAAATTCGCGTGAACCATATGATGAGAGACATGACGAAAACAGGCATGACATGAGACATAAGCCCTATAGTACATACTACAGACGCTCCAGACATGATTCTCGTGACCGTCGGAATTATTAGTGGAGGAATAGAGATCGTGGAACGCATGAGCGTAGAGTTATGGGAATGAAGAAAATTTCGGACGTAATGGTAATGACAGAGTAAATCGAAATTTGCGTGACAGCACAGATTTTCATTCTGAACGTGGTGCTGAGATTGTAGAAATCAGGACATCGAACCCACGGGACAATATGAGCTGCAGTTAAGTAAGACGAAATAAGTATTATGATGTAGATGGTTCAAATGGCTCTGAGCACTATGGGACTTAACATCTGAGGTCATCAGCCCCCTAGAACTTAGAACTACTTAAACCTAACTAACCTAAGGACATCACACACATCCATGCCCGAGGCAGGATTCGAACCTGAGACCGTAGCAGTCGCGCGGTTCCGGACTGGGCGCCTAGAACCGCGAGACCACCGCGGCCGGCTACGATGACAGATCAAACAAAATTGGGGTGATAGTAGAAATTAAAATTCTGAGCGTGGTGCAGTTGTAGAAATCAGACCTCCCAACCCACACAACAGATCTAGGCAATACGAGCGGCACAACAATAACTAGCAGCCATGCCTGCAAACGAACCATTTGCAGTTGCCGACAGTCTGCACACTAACCATATTAACTTTGTGGGTTTAATGACATTAGAGACACTGTGAAAATACACTTGTACATCCTACTGTAATTATTTCTATAGGAAACTTTCCTCTTTCTGCTTTACTTGATTATGGTAGCCCAGTTAGTGTGACTAATGAGACAGTGTTTAGTAAATGCCCTCAATGATCTGTTTGTCCAACTTTGTCTGTATTAAAAACTAAATTGAAGGGAGTGGTTCAAGGAAAAAGTGTAGATACACGTAATCAAACTTCGTTAGTTTTCATGTCAAGTTTTCTGGGAATTTCCTGATAGTTCCTCTTTTGTCAGCAGAAGTACTTTGGGGTGTAGAGGTTTTACGTGAATATAAAGCGATGTTTAATTTTTGCAATGCTGAAGTAATGTTAAAAGTAAATCGGAAGCCTGTAACGCTTAAATGTCAAGGCTGGTTGAGAAAGGAAGATGAAGATGTGAACTGTTTACGTTTTCTCTTCCTTCTCGAGGTGCAACACTCATTGAATTTGTCTGATTATTGTATGAACGACATAACAACATTTCATTGTGAAGCTGAACAATCTATTACCACAGAATAGTTAATTAGAAAGAAAATAGAGATGAAGTAGATTCTGATGTAGACACACACGATTATTAGAAATTTTACAGTAACATTCTGAAGCTTTCCTCACAAGAGAGGAAGTATACGAAATTTTCGTTATGAATTCAAGGTTGAGGAACATAATTAATGTTTTGTACCACCATATGTTATTCCGTTGATATATAGAGGAAAGTTTAAGCAAGAAATAAAATCGATGCACGATAAGGGACTAGCTCAGCATGCCGTGAGTTCATACAACAGCCCATTACACATTGTTAAAATGAACTGTTATGTGAGATATGTATGAAATGAATTTTCTTACGTTTGCGATGTTGTAAAATGAAATTGTCTCAATGAAAAATTGTTTTTCTACTTATTACTGTTTACACTTACTATAATTTTTTGTATGACATGGTCATAGCCGGCCGGTGTGGCCTAGCGGTTCTAGGCGCTACAGTCTGGAACCGCGCGACCTCTATGGTTGCAGGTCCGAATCCTGCCTTGGGCATGGTTGTGTGTGATGTACTTAGGTTAGTTAGGTTTAAGTAGTTCTAAGTTTTAGGGGACTAATGACCTCAGATGTTAAATCCCACAGTGCTTGGAGCCATTTCAACATGGCTATAACTGAATTTTTCTCTATTGCACAAGTAATAAAAAGAATGTAGAACTCTATGCATTTGTATGAACTAAAAAATATTTTTATATTGGAGTATAACATACATAGTGAGAGAGTTACATTCTAAGAACACAATGTTCAATGGTCTTTATGCTGAACTAGACATTCCAGAAGAACCCAGCCATGTTACATTATTGATCTGTTACTCGTCTATAAATATGTTGCGCATTTTGAAAACTTTTCCTTTTCAACTACTAGTATGTTTACGCCTTGATGCAAGTCTATCAGCTACATTTTTTATGCATATTGTAAACAAGTTTCTTCAATTCTGTAATGTCTTCGAATTTAAAGGATTTTATTTCAGACTTTTTCTTATGGTTCTACTACAGAATTGATGCAGTGCCGATTCTATCACTTTAAGTTCATGATTGTAAGACAATGAATTTTCTCTTGTCATTAAGCAATATTGAAGCTCAAGAGAAGTTATTTGCTTCATTTTAGGACAATAAATCAGTTCTTTCAGATACTACTGAGCAGTTTGAGAATAAATCTTCTTTTTGTTGCATCTTAGAGTAGATTATGTCATTATTAGTTGCTTTATAAGATATGTCTTTTGATTGTTAAATTTATTATGCTGTTGTGATTAACTATGTGTGACCATACAATTGTGATTCCACAAAATATGACTCCACTGAATTCTGACTCCATAGAATTCAGATTCCACACACAGACAACTTAACATTTAACATCTGAGGATATTGACTTACTATTTTCTATTCAATGATCACGTTAACATTAATATAATTTTTAAAATGAAATAATTATATTGTAATAATAAGGAAGTACTAAAATCACAGGCACATTACTCAAGAATTGAGTTTATAATAGGTTTAGAGGAGTAAACTGAATGTTTTGTGATAAGAAATGACATTCCTTACTAACTTACATTGACTGAAGCTCAAGTCACAAACTGTGTAAGAAGGAATTGCCTGTATACTCACATATATTCTTTCTTAAATATCTAACACAGAAATTTGATTATGTGAACAAATTTTGATTGATTACCTGTAACTTTATTGTATACATCACTGTATCCTCAAGCAACACTAATTTTCTATTGCATGATAATTTAAATCACATATAATTGCTACATATATATCAACTCTGGGATCTATGATTAAATGTAACATTTTTTAAAATATGTCATCATTGTCTTTAGATAAATGTGTATGTCATTCAGTGGTGTTATATGTCACACATTTTGCGTGTTCTGGATCAAAACATGTACTTTATGGTATGCTGTGTATTGTATGATAAGACAGTGAATTTATGTAGAACCAGTTTACCAATGTGTGATTGGCCTAGACTTCATATTTACAACTGTACTTCAAGAAACTTACAACACTTACATAATTATCTGTAGTCATAAATATTTTGAGTCATTTACTGAGCACAGAGCTTATGTGCCTATTCACATAATGTGGACTTTTATATTCAAGTGTATATAACTTATTATTATTCGTTATTCACTATGATTCGTTTCTGTTATTGTGTCATATATGAGATTTTTGATCTTCTATGTCAGTTATAAGAATCTGCTTTCCAAAGGGATATGGTGCCAATGCTTTTATGATCTCCATGAATTCTTTGGTACTCAACAAGGTATACTTGTGCTGTTTCTGTACAGTATCTGTATCTGAATATAAAGAGTAACAACACACTGAAACATTTTGGTGTGGTAGACATAATGTATGTAACTAGTCCCTGAGTCTGCTTACACCTTAAACTTGTGTGTCGTCAAATGAATATATTAAAATTTTGCTGTGGTTGTCAGTGGAAACAGTGTGACTTGTTCCTGAGTCTGCTGCACCTAAAACTTATGTTTCTTTACCTGGTACTCTACTGTCAAATGATTTTTACTGTCCTGATGAACTGTAAATAACATTTTGTTATCTTGTCAATTGAACCACCGCCAATGTCATGCAGATAGGAGCGCTTACCTACTCAATGATGCTTGTATATTTATTTTCTCTCTATTTGCAATATTTGCAATATTGTATAATATGTGTATTTACAAAATAGAAATACCTTTTTTTTACACTCTTGGACGAGTATAAGTAACATTTTGTTATTCTTTCAAATGAAATACTATCAATGTGAGGTGGAAATGAGTAATTACATCTAGATGATGATACTTGTATATTATTTTTTGTTGACTGCATTGTACAATTTACCAGTTACCTATTATGTACATAACTTATGCAATGTTATGCCTATGTTTATGTATTTTACCACTTTTTTAAAGCATCTGTTGCTATGTTTCTAAATTTTGTTAAATTTTGTGTTTGGTCATTCCCAACATGTTGGACAAGAATCACTCTACAAAATTCTTTAAGGTGAAGGTTGGCGTTATGAAACTTGGACATTAATACTTCTTTGCAAAGTTGACCAATGGTTCTTCTGTGTTGTGCATACAAAAACGCAAGAGTCTGAGATATTATTGTTGCAAGTAGTAGAGAGAAAACAGTTGTTAAGAGGAGTTGGAAGTGGTCAGACGCAGCCTGCGGTGGAGAGAAACCATGACACGAAAGGATGTCGTCTCTCTTGATCATGCTAATAGCTCTGAAGGAGACTTTGGTATTAATTGAGGATTTTTGGTAATATGCCATTTTGTTGTATGTAGTTGTCACTTGTTTGCACACTGGTGACATTTTGTCAGATTTGTCTATCCATACACTGAGATTAATATTCATATCTTTGTACCCAGATATTTGTGTATTGAGTGTATACATCGTGGAATAATTAAAGTCTGTGTAAAATTTGTCAGTTTTTAAATAATACAGGCCAACAATGGAAAAACTTTTTTGCTGAAATTACCTTATTCTTATGTTTTTTTACGGTGGAAAATCGAAATGTAATTCTTCAAAAACTGTGTCATCCACCATTTCTTCACATCTTACAGTTAGATTTATTAAATTAACAGATTTTTAAAGAATTTAACAACTGATTTTGTAATATGATGACATGGTTGGAGTCTGTGGCTGTTATTTAAAGACAAATGTTGATGTTGTTGAGACAGCAACCAGCCATAAATTTCTTTTAAATTCCAATGCAAATCTGTAACTCAACCATCTTTGTGATGTGCTTATAATTATGTATTATTTATATTTTAGGATAACTAATCAGTAAAAAACACAGCACATGTTGTAATAAAAGAATGAAAGCTGTCTGACGATGAATCATAATGATTTGAAACCAGTGCCAGTACCTTTTCAATAAAGGAATGTAAAATAAATTTGTAGTTGGTTGCTGTCTCAACATCATCAGAAATTTAACAGTTCTTATATAGTTATAATAATTTTAAAAGGAGGTGTAATGAGTGTAGATGGTGTTGGTAGCACTGCTGAAAAGCATTTGCTGGCAAAAAAGGTCGAGTCTATTTTTGTGTTAAGAGATAGTGTTTTGTTTACTGCCAATCTAACTTCACTTTCCCGTTTCCTGTACATGTGTTCAGTACAATGTCTAATCTTGGCTGTAAAAACTCTGCTGACAGTTTTTGTTATATTTGTGGCGAAATTGTGATTAGAAGACACCAAAGAAACATTAGAGACTTTGTGGAAAAGGTTTATCTATCATACTTTGGATCTAAACTTGAGGGCTGCATTAGGTAGGTTATGTGTGTGTTGATGATCGGAGAAAATGGCCCAAAAAGGAGAAAAAAAGCATTTACATTTGCTGTTCCTATGATATGGAAGGCGCCAAGAAATCATTCCAGTTATTGCTACTTCAGTGTTGATATTACTGGTCATAATTTGAAAAACAAGATGGTAATAAGCTACCCTATCCTTCTGTCCGCCTTCTGACCAGTAGGGCAAGGTGTAGATTTGCCAGTTCCTGAACCACCAAATGATTTAAATTCTATTCCAACAGAAGTATTTCTGATGTACTGTCTGATTTAAAAAATGGTTCAAATGGCTTTGAGCAATATGGGACTTAACATCTGAGGTCATCAGTCCCTAGAACTTAGAACTACTTAAACCTAACTAACCTAAGGACATCACAAACATCCATGTCCGAGGCAGGATTCGAACCTGAGACCGTAGCGGTCGCGCCGTTCCAGACTGTAGCGCCTAAAACCGCTCGGCCACCCCGGGCGGCTGTCTGATTTAAATGAACCAGATGATGATGAATTCCATTGTAATAGAGAAATACATGACAAATTAATTTTTAGAATGTGTTGGTTTTTTAGCTCCATATAGTCTGCGATTTATTCCCATTGCTGTCGTTTAATCGGACAAAATACAGATATTTCCTTCGTTAAAGTGACACTACCATATCTACTTCAGTTCTACATTTAATGTTTGTAATCTATTTGTTAACACCCCAGATGAGCTATTAAGATGATTTGACACAAAACAGGACATAATTGGCTTGTAGAAAACGTACTGACATCAGTCTGTACCTGCATGCCATCAGCCATCATTACCCGCCACAGAAGTACACTGTATTACAAACATTGGTGTATCATCTAAGTATGCTATCAGACGCTGATAAGCTGCCCTAGAGCTGAGCCAGCCACCATCTTGCCTTTACAGCTGTTGCCACTCTTATGTCAGACAAACAGTACATACCACAGGACAATGTAGGAAGGGACAAGAGGGGTTTTAGCTTATCATTCTCTAGAAAATTGTCATCGGATCAAATTTGACGAAACGTCTGTCGTGGATCACACTACTGGCTTCTGTGAGAGGGACTGATACCATTGCAATAAAAAATAACCTGTAGCACCCTTAACAAAGACGGTGGTCTGCAGCTCAATGTGGCGTGGAATCCAGTGATCGAGCGGCTGAAGCAGGAACATCGAGTGCCGAGTCAACATGTGGCCTTTTTGGCGTTGCCACGAGCACCAGTGACGTCACAATCTGCACCTAGTATAAAGAAGGGCATACTAGCAGCCCACTGACACATTTGATAATGGCCAAGGAATGCTTGGCGGAAGCTCGTGTAATTTTAACCACTTGATGTGCCTGAAAACCCTAGAACTTTTTATGTAATGCTACCGCCCCGATTCTGCATTATCTCAAAAAGTGAATTACATAACTAAGGATTGAATTAAGAGTTACGAAAGAAGATTTAGTGTTGAAGAAAGCAGATATGTAGTGATACCGAAGACCCAAAATTTAACGTGCTAGGGATGACGTGCAAGATGGGCATAAAGTAATAACGTAATAGGTTGAAAAAGTTGTTGGATGTGCAAAGTGATGGAAGCATGTAGGAGACAGTAACATATAATAGAGTATAAATAATGTGAGGTAAAGAGAAATTAAATGAGCAGTGATTATTATAATGAAAACGATGATAGTAGTACTGAGACTGAATCTGATGCTGGGGGACTTTGCAAATAATAAATATTCTTTGGAGAGAGTACAACAGGGCAACAAGGAATTAAATGGTTCTTTTTACGAAAAGTAGAAGAAAAGTTTGTAGAAACAATGAGGAGCCTGAGATGACACAATGTGTAATAAAAAAAAGTTAATGTAAGAGAATGGGGTTAAAATCTATATAACTGGAAGCGAAAGACAACCGAAGATATTTTTCAGGTAGATTGTAGTAACTATGATGGCGGCACACAACGACCTTAAGTGCTTGTCAAGGTCTATGAGATACAAGGCCGATCATTGCTAGACAACAATTGACATATTTGTACTGTTTCAGTGTGCTTCTATCGTAAAATAAACAAATAAAAACAAATAACTGATAGGTCAGTATCAAGGTTGGAATCTGTGGGGGCAATGGGAAGACGAAGAAAAATTATTAAGACACAAGTGATAATGGAGTTTCTGCTTAGAGAAGTTTGAGTAATACACTGTCTTCTTGCAACTCTGTGTCTATGTACATGTACTGTAGAGCAGCGTGGTGCAGAGTGGAGTAGTGGTTAGGAATGCTGGTTGGCATGCTGTAGTTCACCATCTCAAACTTGACCACAAGCAAATATTTATCATCAGCTATATATAATTTCCGGAAGGTTCTTGAAATATCTTATGTTTTTCATGTTTTCATTTTCTAGAATATTTGATGTAGCGTCTAAAAAGCAGCATTCCGAAATATTCAGTGCATAAATTGAAATTGCTACACCACGAACATGACCTGCTACAGATTCGAAATTTAACCGACAGTAAGAAGATGCTGTGATATGCAAATGATTAACTTTTCACAGCATTCACACAAGGTTGGGGCCGGTGGCGACACCTACAACGCTGACACGAGGAAAGTTTCCAACCGGTTTCTCATACAAAAACATCAGTTTGCAGGCGTTGCCTGTTGAAGCATTGTTGTGATGCCTCGTGTAAGGAGGAGAAATGCGTACCATTACTTTGATAAAAGTCGGATTGTAGCCTATCGCGATTGCGGTTTGTCGTATCGCGACATTGCTGCACGCGTTGGTCGAGATCCCATGACTGTTCGCAGAATATGGAAACGGCGGGTTCGGCCTCGTATCATTAGCAATCTTATCTACATGGCTCTAACGGATCGTACAGCCACGTCTCGATCCCTGAGTCAACAGATGGGGACGTTTGCAAGACAAAAACCATCTGCACGAACAGTTCGACAGCGTTTGCAGCAGTATGGATTATCAGCTCGGAGACCATGGCTGTGGTTACCCTTGACGCTGCATCACAGACAGGAACGCCTGCGATGGTGTACTCAATGACGAACCTGGGTGCACGAATGGCAAAACGTCATTTTTTCGGATGAATCCAGGTTCTGTTTGAGCATCATGATGGTCGCATCCGTATTTGGCGACATCGCGGTGAACGCACATTGGAAGTGTGTATTCGTCATCGCCATACTGGCATATCACCCGGCGTGATGGTATAGGGTGCCATTGGTAACACGTCTCGTGCACCTCTTGTTCACATGGACGGCACCCCTTCAATTCTGCAGGATAATGTCCGACCGCATGTTGCAGGTCCTGTACGGGCCTTTCTTTACAGAAAATGTTCTACTGCTGCCCTGGCCAGCGCATTTTCCAGACCTCTCACCAAATGAAAACGTCTGGTCAATGGGGGCCGAGCAACTGACTCGTCACAATACGCTAGTCACTACTCTTGATGAACTGTGGTATCGTGTTGAAGGCGTGGGCAGCTGTACCTGTACGCGCCATCCAAGCTCTTTTTGACTCATTGCCAAGGCGTATCAATGCCGTTATTACGGCCAGAGGTGGTTGTACTGATTCCTCAGGATCTATGCCCCCAAACTACGTGAAAATGTAATCACATGTCGGTTCTAGTAAAATATATTTGTCCAATGAATACCCGTGTATCATCTGCATTTTTTCTTGGTGTAGCAATTATAATGGCCAGTTGTGTAGATGCATTCTTCTTCATCCAGGGGATCAAATCTGTTGTGGCTGTACTGTGATGCCAGTTATAAACATGGTTTCACTTCTAAGTGTTGTTATTTATTAATGAACCTGTCAACGATCTGTGACATCATTTGGTGGAAATGCTGAATTCCTCAAAAAATGTACATCGCCGTGACTCCAATTAGGCAACGTAAAAGTCGTCATCTACAGACAGGATCTAGAAAATAAGCAGCACAGCCTTCCTAAAAGACGTACATGCACGAGACACATTGACACAAATCTGCTGTGCATCAGGCATTCATCAGTATTTTCCAGAGACAGTGCTCAGGACTCGATGAAACGGTTGAAAGGGTTAGACCAACTCGCCAGATACAGCAATTGGTATGGCGTAATATGGTTGGCAAATTTGTCCTTTACCTTGACAGCACAGTCCAACAGTGGTTCGAGAACAACAAACATAAGCTCAATATCTGGCAAAAAATTCAGGCCAAACTGAAGAAAACCTTTCGCAAAAATCAGCAGCAAGTCTGCTTGGCAGAAGAACGACTAAAAAATGAGACCTAACGCCATGGTAAAATGACGCTGTAGTACATACAGAATGTTTTGGTCCTAAGTCAGATCATGAACCCTAATATGACAGAAGACAACAAAATCACACACTGATGAAGGGGTAGCAGAAGTCATGTACCAAGCTCTTTTGGTAAGGGATGTTACGACAACAAGTGGTGCCAGAGTGTTGGGGATATGTCACAGAAAAGGTTCTGATGAAAAAAGTGTGGGCGAGGGCTGAATGTGGTCCCTCAGGAAGTTGAGGAAGACCTCTATGAGCTCGCCTTTCTCATACGTCAGATAGTAACAGAAACGATAGAGCAGTACATGACAACCAGAAATGTCGGTGCGGGTACGCTAGAGACAGCATTCATCAATGTCAACTACGTATGTGAGGAGGTAATAGAGAAGCTGAAAAAGAAAGGTATCGGTCTTTAGCATTAAGCTCTGCTACCTGCCGAACACGCCAGGAAGGAAGAACTGGGCCTACTCGAACTTATGCCGTAGCTATAAAACGACAAGACAGCACTCTTAGGCCATGTACAGCACACAGTAGAAGAACAGACATATGGAGGAGAGAGGAAAATACGCCATTGTGTTTCCACTGTGGATGCCCTGGACACGTTACGCTACTGCAGAGAAATAATGCGCGTTTTCGGCGACTGCAACGCCATCAGACCTCAACCATCGCGACAGTGCATGCTACTGGACTGCAGACGCCTACAGTCGACCTGTGTGGCGAAGCCCATCGCCGTACCCTGGACGAGGGCGCACGCCATAGCCTTTCCCCGTCGCTGCACACAGGCACCAGCTTCTCGCCCAGCCTCCGACTTCAGGAATACGAGGGTTGTCCAGAAAGTAAGTTTAAATCGGTAGCGAGATGGACACCACAGTGAAAAACCGATAAAGCTTTGCGCAGATGTGTTGGGCAGTGTCTCTAGATGACCGTCGATCGCGTCAACACTCTCTTTTCAGTTGTGAGCGCACTGTGAGGGAGTAAAGGTGCCCAGAACAACGAAGAGTCCCGCCAAGGAGGGCCCAGTGAGAGGCTTCGCCTTAATGAATGTAGCCCACCCAACACAACTGCCACGCACTTCCTTCTTCTAACAATTCACAGCTGCACTCTGCAGAGACAGTGAAGACGTTCCTGCAGCCTTTTCGATGGTAAGTGTTCTATGACGCACAACATAGCTCTAATTGGCTCGTCCTGAGTACCATCTCTGTTCACGTGAAACGCTGCGACGACACTTGGTCGCACGCTACTCAGCATGGAGAGTTATCGGAAAGCACAGGCAGCTGCCGTCTATGACGATGCTGTTGGAAATTTGGTGTAACGCTCCAACAAATGTCTAAGTCGGAGTGGCGACTATGCAGAGAAGTATCTGGAAAGTGTAGCTAACTCTTGCAAATAAAATGTTTCTGATTTTCACTGTGGTTTTCATTTAGTGACTAATCGGAACTTACTTTCTGGACAACCCTCGTATTAAGCGATGCGACCACACGTCGAGGTGAGGTAGCCACCGATGCCAGGGACGCTAGTCTCCAAAATGTCTGGAAATCTCACAAACATGAAAATCGATGGCCAACCCATTCATTAGTCAAGTCAGCGGCTTCCTTTTCCATAATGTCATCAGCTAAAGAGGACTGTATTCCACGATATAAAAGAGATTGTACGGAAAGTTATAAATGGAAATATATTGCGCCAGCATAAACCTGCGTTGCAAGAATATCTTCGAATTTATCCTTTTAATAGAATTTCGTCATAACAGTATTCTCGGATGAGACTTCTTGCAGGCATAACAAGAAGCCATACAGCGTGGGTGATCAAAACTCCACACTGACAAAGCTGTTCCAACAAACACACATAACAAAGAGTGGTCTAGGCGACTGTTTGCCGTTGAAGACTTACCCTACCGTCATGTCATGGGCATTTGTATCATGAGCAGCTGTAGCTCATCCGTAAAGGTATGTGCATAGAGGCAGCCGAACCAGTTCAGGAAGGGCGGCTTAATGTCAGCGACGAAGAATCGTGTTCCGCTATCGCTACAGACGACACGAGGGTCTACTCTCCAACCGCCAGTAGGATCTGGCCTGACCGCGGAAAAACATTGTTGACTGATAGCCATTCTGCATCAATTGTTGGATGTTTTTAATCCAAAATGGAGAAAAGATATACCAAGCAGCCCATGATAAAACAATATATCGACTCTGGGGATCATCCACCATTTGGACCAAGCTCAAATAGAGTGTCATCAGCTGAACGAAGGATTATCTCAGAGGAAGTGGAGAAGATGCTGCAAGATGACATTATTGAACCTTCAGACAGTCTTTGGTCCTCTTCGGTGGTCCTGGTTCACATGATGGGGCTGTAGAAAGCTTGAAAAGAGTAAAGAATTCTCAGCTATGGTGTTGGAGACTGGTTACTGACAAATCTAGGTTGAGAGATTGCATATCTGCTGGTGACCTCTGCGAGTTATATAGTTTGGAATGTTTAAGATTTTGGCCACCTTCGAAAGTGTGACGGACAACCTGCTTCTAGACAAACTGACGACATATTTTCCTACCTGGATGACGATGTCGTTTTTAGACGACTTTTGAGGAACACCAACGCCACCTCACTAACATCTGAGTATTCTCAGACTACAGGAATTAATCTTGATCTAAAAAGTTCTCCTTCGTCTCCCGAGGAATGATAATGGCGATGGAACCCACCCAAATCCAGAGAGAAGTGCAGTCACAGACTTTCCGACTCCTTGGCACATTTGTGACGTGAGAATGTGCACGTACTACCGGCGATGTACAGAAAAAAAAAAACCATCCTTACTGAGGCATGTCCCTTTCAGGAAATGCTGCAGGGAAACACTGTATTTTCCTGGAAATAGGTACAAGACAGATCTTTCATTGTCAGGAGTTGTAAAGTTCCTCTCCAGGTCTAGCACCGTGTGACAAGAATGCCGAGACAGAACTTTATATCCATGCCATAAATTACGTGAGATACAGTTCTAGAGCAAATTCAAGAAGATGCTGGAAATGTGACTGTTTCCAGAGTAATCTCAATGCCCAGATGAACTATTCTACAACCGAAAAAGAGTGTCTCGTACTCGTTTTGGTCATAAACAAGTTACGATCATACTTATTTGACAAACCATTCACCGTTGTTACAGATCACCATTCTCTATGCTGGCTGACTAACCTAAAGAAAGTCGGGTCGACTGGTCAAAGGATCATTTGGCCGTAAACACCAGTCATCACTGCAATAAAAGGCATTACGGCTGAACAGAGGGAAGATCCAGCACTAATGAAAATCATAGAAGCCTTGGAGTAGGAATCGACCAAAGGGGAATTACAATTAATAAACGGAGCATTGTGTTAAAGAACAGTCATTTCAGCTCTTCTGTTGTCCTGTAACTGGAGTATTTCCATAACACCTCTACATCTGGCCACCTGTGGTTCGTGATGACTCTAGACAGAATGAGACAAACATATCGCTGGCTAGATCTCTACCATTCCATTATACACTAGGTAAGCCCTGTAAGGAATTTCAATCACGGGAGCACATGCCACAATTGCTTCTGTGACACCTTGTACCAATGCCGCCTGCATTCGAGCCATTCCACCGAATTGGAGTCGACCTCTTTGGGAGGGTCCCGAAGTAGATAATCGATGGTGTGATACCGTACAGGGATCGCATTGCCAACTTTGGTGTGGCAAAGAAATCTCTATACGATACGACACAGGCCCAGATCGAGACCTCATCCGAAGGAGTCAACATCATAGTACAGGACCAAGGTGATAGTTAAAATTTCTGATGAATTTATTCATTTCAATATAACAGTGTGTTAATCAGTCAATAACAGTCATAACGTATTAAGCAATCCAGTGCCAATGAATTTTGTAAGAGATAATCTTTTATTCACTTGCGTAACAAGGTGAACTAATATCAGCTGTTAATTCCACGTTGTAACATCACCAATAGTATGACAACTGCTTAACATCCATACACACACGAGTACTTTAATAAGACGTTGGCAGATATTCTCTCGATGTGTGTTGATGCCGAACAAAAGAATTGAGATACAATACTGGCATTCATGACAATAGTATACAATACACTGAAACAAGATATTACAATTACCATGTCATTCTTTCTATTCCACAATCGGGACGCTGAAACGATGGTGGATACACTGTTCCCATTTCCACCAGGGGATACGATGACATCGTGAAACACCTCATCACCAGGACCAAAGAAGCGTAACAGCTGGCTATCATGCGGACTCTCGACGCCCAGGAAAAATACTGAGAGGGTTGTAATACTAATCGCCGGCCAATGAGATACAATCCGGAAGACGGTAACGGTATGGATTTTGAAGCCTGTGCAGAAAGTGGAACAATCACAAAAGTTACTAATGTGCTACTTCGAGCTGTATCTTACCGTCTTCGCTTGTCGGATGTCACAAAGGTAGAAGAGAAGACAAAAGGGAAGAATTATGGCCCTTTATGCAGAAGACGGTCCAGAAGCGATGATGGGAATTTCAAGGAAACTGAAGACGCAGTTGACGACCGAATCTTTGACATGAGGGGCTCCATTCAAGGCTCATTACAGACACGCCTAAACAACAAGTCGAAATTTGAAGGCAGAGTCATAAATGAAGTACAAGTCTAAGAGGAGGAAGCACATTTATTAGTGACGCCAACATAGAACCAGAACAGAAATAAATTATTGACGGAATTAACGACTGTCACGAAGTTGTAGTGGTACTGATAACGAAACACAAATCGGTGAACGTGCAGTTTGGCGGACTATTGACTGATTCAAGCAGTACTGTAGGTAGATGAGGAGAAATGGGAAAGGGAGGAAAAATGATAAGTGTGTCTCAGCAGCAGCAGCAAAGAGATGAATAATGAGCTGTGGAAATAATCAAGTCAAGTAGGAGCTGTAAGTGTCAAAGGCAAGAACAAAGAGAAATGGCAGAGGAGTATTCTCTGAAAAGTCAGGTATAGCTAACAATTTTAAATGTGTGTTTGACGTAAAGCCACATGAACCATTTGCAGAGATACACTGTCCAATACTAATCACAAAAAGGAAGCTGTAGTACAGTTCTTCCCTCCAGTGATGTCCATTTGCAACAGCCTCAAGCTGTGTGACAGAACCTAGCACTGACTGGAGCTGTGGGCGAGGAGTCACTATACCGATGTCTCTACTTTTCTTATTTCTTGATCCCGGCTTTTGAGATCTCTTGTGGCGAGTCACGATAAAAGTTTAGTAGCGGCATGGGACAATCTGTTGTGGGTGAATTCGTTTCCGATTAATAATCTGTCCAGTTAACGTGAAGTAATAATGTATAATAGCAGTGTTCAGATAAATCTTATTACACTTCCACAACATTTTAATAATTCCACCTGGTACAGTTTATCCTAGAATAGGAAGCTGATTGCTCTGTTTTAGTGCAGAACTGCCCGTTCAGTGATTGTGATGCGAACTGCTACTTGGCAGTGTTGGCGAGTATTCAAAATCTGCTTGCAATTAACGTTCATTTATCAATAAGAACGGTGTTCGTCAGAGAAATGCAATATCAATGAAGTTACACAACAGTTGGTAATCAAACTTTGGAAACCGATGGTTTATTGGAATTTCTGGAAAAGAACACTCTTATACTCTCATTTGATCAGCAATTTCTGTGTAACAGTTTGTGTGTGTAATGGGACTTACTACGTCGCAAATCGTTCTAATGAATGAATTGATTTGTATTTCAAAGTTGCTAAGCAACGTGATCAACAAGGTAATATGTTAATTAAAACAGAAACTCGTTATTTTGAATAAATTTTCCGTTCGTTTTCATTAAAAATCGGTACTTGTCTCGAAAAGTAATTTCAAACTTCGTGCATTAAGTCCAAGCACGTTTGCAATTATTATACGCCATTTAATGGAAAGCTCAGTCATACACTAGCATGTGACGTGTTTCAAATCGAGCGAGCAGGTTTCAATTTTCTCTGATGGGCTAAACGACTTTTTGTAATAACGTGATGAGTCTATCTCACGTAAAGTCTAAATGAAACTGGATTTGTCTCTATTCGGCTCAAAATCACAAAACTAAATTCACCGCACAGGTCAGCGAACTATACACGGGCGCTTTTAGCACTCTTAAGTGGTAACTCGTCTAAGAGTAAAAGCCGCACATAATTTCATACTTTTTACATACATACAAAAATCAAAATACCTTTATATTAGCAGATAGATTACGGTATGCAATTACTAGATAAACATTTCTTATTGTAAACAAACTTCAAGAACTTGTATTTCATAGTCAATAAAATTTAATCCCGTGAAAGAAACTAGTAGTCTGCTAAAACAGATTCAGATTACTGTTAACTCATGTCTGGACGATGATACTTGCTTGGAATGAACGAAATACCTGTACTAAAATATACTATCGGTTGAGTAATTTACAGCCTTTTAAGACGAATTTGGTACCCCTTGCATCGCCACATCACCAACTCAGCTGATATGCAAATTCAGAGTCCTTATTCACACTAAAGACTATGGAAACCTATGCTACACAAAAATGTCAGCAATTTGAGAATTAACATTTGCATATAAACTTTTCATATACTCGTCTGCAATTCTTTATACACGTGTACAATTTAAAATTCCGAATTCCATAAACATAGTTAAAGATTGGCGCTGTTTGGTCGTTCGTTCCTATATCTGCAGCACGCTTTCCTTCTTTCCCCTCTGTTGGCATTCTTGTGGTTTTCTATTCATAGTTGGGCTTGATTTTAAGTTATTAATTCAGAAGATTAGATGGGTAGATCACATAAGTAATGAGGAGGTATTGAACAGAATTGGGGAAAGAGGAGTTTGTGGCACAACTTGACTAGAAGAAGGGATCAGTTGGTAGGACATGTTCGGAGGCATCAAGGGATCACGAATTTAGTATTGGAGGGCAGCGTGGAGGGTAAAAATCATAAAGGGAGACCAAGAGATGAATACACTAAGCAGATTCAGAAGGATGTAGGCTGCAGTAGGTACTGGAAGATGAAGAAGCTTGTACAGGATAGAGAAGCATGGAGAACTGCATCAAACCAGTCTCAGGACTGAAGACAACAACAACAATGTTGGTTCTCGGTTATTATTTTCTAATTTTATTTCAGTATTCATTAGCATTAAAAAAATTAAAGTTCTCTTATCTGTCTATTGGTTGAAAATTTTATGATGTAAATTCGTCAAACACATTAGGTGGAATACAAATCGTGGGAGACAACAGAACAACGAGTTTAACAGGGGCAGCAATAAATAAATAACGACTTTTGTTCTCTCAGTTTCGCTGGACGTGTTCGTTGAACAGGGCGCATTGACTGCAGAATCGAGTTATTGATATCAATTGGAAATTAAGTCTTACATTTTAGCCCCTCTAAAAACCAGAATGACATTCGTGATGGAATTTGGCAAACTAACTCCTAGAAAACTTTACACGTAGTGTTATGAGAAACACTCGAAATACCACGTGAACAGAATGCATACCCTACCGCCCCGCTAAGCCAGCACTTTAGGCTGTTGACAAAGAGTGTATGTCATCTTCCGTCTAGTCTGGAAAACTTCGCTGAGGGTCTCGCTCGTCACGATAATTACAGTTGTCTGCTGTAAGATTTCTCTTTGGACTGAAATGCGGCTTGAATCATAGCTCCTCTGACAATTTGTATCTATGCAGAAGAGGGTTAAAATGACCATCAACACTGTCCTTTTTAAAAGTATCACCATGGAATGCTCCTTAAGCGAGTTCGGGATACCACGGAGAAGTAAGCAACATGGCCTCATGAGGAGTTGAGCCCCATTCCTTCCCAATGCGAGGCTAGTGCCTTGTTAACTGTGCCAAATCAGTAGGTGCCTTTTCTGGAGCGTGTAACAGGTAGGGAAGCGATTAGGGTAGCAGCAAATCCTACCTCTCTCACGCAATGCAGCCACCATACCTGGTTTCTATACTTTGTACTAAATGACTAATCTTCTTGTGAACAGTCGGTTTTAATTTGGACCAAGAAATGATTCACCACTTGTTGTATCACAGACCGCCCAATAACACTAATCTGAAACTCAGTCTTTCGTGCGCAAAGATTTTTTTAACCACTTCGGAAGAAAGCGGCCACATACAAAACATTAGTATCCAGATATCTACCGACCGAGATGGCAACAAAACTTTCAGTATTGTGTACAATTATCTGCACAGAATAGGAACCTGTGGTTTATCAGATTGTTTCCAAGAGGAATTACTTGGAAAAAATACTGAAACGTTTATTTGTACTTTTTGTTTGGTCCAAGTTGAGCAAACATCTTCGGATAAATATTCAGAATGACACTGGTGTTAACTATTTATCAATGTAAGCCTTAAGTCATCATAGTATACAGATTACAGTATACGGACTACAGTCATTTGAAGGAGACTAATCTAGATACAGGAAGGATAACTTAGATTTAGTCTCGTAAGCTCACAAGAGTTATGGAAATTGTAACAATCTAGTTGCAATAGTAACGACTACCAATCAGTGCTCTGTGTTGTACCATATTGGGACCCAATTCATTTCTATAAATCTCTGTTGATCCATTGTGGGTACGGGACAATGGCGGATCAGATATTTACCATAGAAAACTCGCCGAACAGTCGTATATCATTACTGCCATCTTGAGGCCCCTATAAACTCATCGGTATAGTCAAATAGATTCATCGATTCATGCATAACTAGCACCATTAACATCTCCATTCTGCGATTTTTTGTGGAGTTTGTAGTTCGAGCACTTTGTTAAATAAACTTTACTATAAAAGTAGGCATGAATATATTGTCATATCAACAGCAGTAGAAAATGTTATAACCTAAGTGGGGTTCGTTATGAACAGGAAAGTAGGGCAGAGAATGAATTATTCAGAACAGTACTGTGATAGGGCAGTTCTCATCAGAAGTGATATCACACCACCACCGACAATAACAATACAGGTATACATGCCGACGTCGCGAGCAGAATATGAAAAAGAGACAGTTTATGAGGGTACTCGACAAGTAATTCAGTATGTAGAGGGAAATGAAAATCTAATAGTCATAGGGGACTGGAATGCCGTTGCAGGAGAAGCAACAGAAGAAAGGATTACGAGAGAATATGCTCTTACTAGTAGGAGTAACAGAGGAGAAAGGCTAATTGAGTTCTGCAATAAATTTCAGTTAGAAATATGATATATAGTTGGAAAAGGCCTGGAAAACAAGAAGATTCCATTTGGATTACATCACGGACTGACAGATATTTCGAAATCAGCTACTGGATTGTAAAGTATACCGAGGAACAGTTGTTGACTCAGTTCACACTTGAGGAATGATAAAGAGAAATCTGAAATTTAAAATACTAGTCAGCAATCATCAATGCGAAAAGAAGTGTGATACGGAGGTAATAAGGAATGAAGAGGTACCCTTGAAGTTCTTTGAGGCTAAAGATATTATGATAGTGAATAGCACAGTAGGCAGTTCAGATGTACAGGAATAGACATATCTGAAAAGTGCATTCATTGAAGTTTGAACCAAAAACATAGGTACGAGAAAGGTAATTGCGAAGAAGCCGTAGGTAACAGAAGAAATACTTCTACGGATCAACTAAAGAAGGAAGGACGTAAATGTTAGGGGAAACATAGGAAAACAGCAACAGAAATCTCTTAGGAATGAAATGAATGGGAAAAGCAGGGTGACAAGGAGAAATGCCTGTTAAGAGAGATTTTAAGAAATCGAAGAAGAGACTATCGTTGAGAGCGTTGTCTCAGCATATAGAAAAGTCAAATTAAACCTCGGTGACATTAAAACTAGCGTTGGTAGTACTAAGAGCGAATCGGAATCCTGATCTTAAACGCAGAGGAAATAGCGGTTAGGTGGAAAAAGTATACTGAAGGCCACTATGAGAGGAAGGACTTGTGATACAACAAGAAATTGGAGTGTCTGTGTAAAACATTATGGATCCAGATTTCAAAAGGGATCCGGAAGACTTCAGATCAAATCAGGAAGACAGATAACATTCCAACAGAATTCCTAAAATCATTAGGCAACCAAACAACTATTCTAGTTGGTATGTGTAATCTATGAGAATAGCAACATACCACGACAGTTTTGGAAAAATGACATCCACAGAATCCCGAAGATTCCAATGGCTTAATAGCTCGTGCATTGATTACAAGAGTAACGTACAGAACAATAAATAATGAAACTGAGGATCTGTTGGATGATAATCAGTTTGGTTTTAGGTGTTACTGATGTGCTGGACAATGGAAGCATGACTGAAGGAATATGAAGAGTCTTTCATAAGATTTGTCCATTTGTAAAAAGTGTTTGGTGATATAAAATGGTGCAATATATTCGAGATTCTGAAGAAACAGGAGTAAGCAGTAGGGAAAGACGGGTAATACAAGAGATCCAAGAGGGAACAATAATACTGGAAGACGCAGAACGAAGTACTTCGATTAAAAATTATGTAACATAAGGGATGCCGTCTTTCACCATACCGTTCAATCTGTACAACGAAGAAGCAACAACGAAAATAAAAGATTCAGTAGGGGGACTAAAATTCACGTTCAAAGGATATCAACGATAAGATTCGCTGATGGTATTTCTATTCTCAATTAAGGTGAGTACAGAACATGGACTGAGAATAATCGAAGAAAGACGAAAGTAATGAGAAGTAGAGGAAGTGAGAACAGCGAGAAGCTTAAAATCGAAACTGATGAGCAAGAGGTACACGTATTTAAAGTATACAGCCTACGTTGGAAGCAAAATAATCCTTGATAGACGCAGCAAGGACATAAAAAGCAGACTAGCTCAAGCCAAAAGAGCTCTACTAGTATCAAATATAGGCCTTAATTTGAGAAAAAAATTACTAATAATGCACTTCTGAAGTACAGCATTGTATGTTAATGAGTCATGGACTGCGGAAAACCGAAAACGAAAAGAATGCAGCGTTTGAGACGGTGCGCTACAGAAGAATGTTGAAAATTTAGTCGATTGATAAGGTAAGAATGAGAGGGTTCTCTATATAATGGGCGATGAAAGGAATACATAGAAAATAGTCACAAGGAGAAGGGACAGGATGGTAGAACATGCATTAGGATTTCAGGGAATAGCTTCCGTGGTATTAGAGGGAGCTGTAGGGGGTAAAAACTGTGGACAGAGATAGAGATACACTCAACAAATATGAGGGTGCAATACCTACTCCGAGATGAAGCTGCTGGAACAAAGAACGAATTCGTGGCTGGTTGCATGAAACCAGTCAGAAGACTAAAAAGTACTAAAATAAAAAATAAATAAATCGTGAAGTTGGTGCTGAAATGCAGAATTATTTTTTCACGTCTGTAGCGTTATCTTCCGTGGGCGAGTGCTCAGTGCAGGGGATCTGGGTTCGATTCCCGGTACTGTCAGGAATTTTTCGTTAGCCGGAGGATTGGTACGAGGTGCACTGAGCCTCGTGAGGCCGACCTATGAGCTACTCGACAGATTAATACCTGTTTGAAGTTGAGGAAAACCGACAACGACCAGTAGAGTAGTGTGCCGACCTAATGCCCATCTTTACCGCTCCGAGGACGCCATGGGCAGAGGATGACTCTGCCGACGGTCGGGTCCGGTTGCACCGTATTGGGCTACAGCGCGGGAACTTATTTTGCCTTTTTACCTAGAGCCTTGCAAAGGTGACCCGCTAGATGCTCCTCTTCTGCTGTTATACTCAAACGTCGTTACGTAACTGGAAACTGCTGGATTACGGATGATATTTTCAATTAAGCCAATCTTTTCTAAAAGCTATACATTCATTCTGTAAGTTCTGTATAAGAATGATTTCGTTTCCAGTAGGATCAAACACAGTGCAAGATCCATAGATATGCATTTCTTTGTCCTTCTAAATTCAGAGTGAGCATACAATCGGAAGTGTTGCATTAATATGCCCTAGATTTATTCCTCACAACGTTTTAATGTAATCGGCCATTTTTTTCACATCCGACGACATAACACTTTGCAAGAAGATAAAGAGAAATAAAAACTAGAAACACAAGTACGTATAAATGGGTGCATATGGTAGCTTACGGAAAGTACACGCAAGAATGGACGACGAATACTGCGTTCGTATTGGTAATGTTCTTAAGTATGAGAAGCTAATGTTCATTCATGCCAGTTGTAAAACAGTTACCATAAAAAGAAACAGTCTGTGGTGTCACTAATGAATTCAAGCTTTTTGCAGTAAAGGAGACTAGCGAAATGATACACAACATAACAATGAACTCTGCAACGAGCGTTGTAGAAATAGCATTTAGGTTATTGGGAAGTTATTTTTACTGGGGTTAGCAAACGGCGAGGGTTTTAAGGTCTTGAATACCGGGGATATAATTTTTCATTTTCATAAACGGCCCACGCCTGAAATGAAATTCGTCAAACTTACTATCAGAGAAATAACTACTCACCTCCCGAACAAAGATGAGTACCGTCATGAACAGCAGGCATGTCTCTAATGCAGCGTTCTAAGATTCATAAAGTCTCACATATATTCTCTCGTAAACACATACAAAATGTGTAATAACCAGTACTAAAACTATCCACTCATCTGTCAGCAATCCGTTGTATTTCACATTACACGTCATAGGAAGTGCATCCGTTAGACCCGTATGTCCGCAAGACCTAAATACACGGTGAACAGAAAAAGCCTCAACTGTTTGCTGCCTTCTATTCTAGACTCCGTCGTTCCGAATGTTTATGTAGCGATAAACCTGGTCGTAGCGGCCTCCCCATGTTCCATTGGCGTGGTCGGTGGAAGCCACAGGCAAGGCTGGATATTGCAGTAGAGTTTTGCTCTGCTGTTGAATTTCTGTTAGTTCAAAATAACGGAATCAGTTGACAGCAGTATAAAGAAGTATGCCACTAACCCTCTTACCGTGCAACATATCTACTTGAATTATTTACTAGCTGTTCCCGGCCAAGCGTTGCTGTGGCTTAGCCTCGTTAAATGTAAAAGAAATTGGATATACACTGAAGAGCCAAAGAAACTGGAGTACCTGTCTAATATCTTGTAGAGGCCCCGCGAGCATACGAAAGTGTCAACAACACGGCGTGGCATGGACTCGACTAATGTCTGAAGTAGTGCTGGAGGGAATTGACACCATGAATCCTGCGGGGCTGTCCATAAATCCATAAGAGTACGATGGGTTGGAGACCTCGTCTGAACATCACGTTGCAAGGCATCTCAAATCTACTCAATATTGTTCATGTCTGGGGCGGTTGTTGGCCAATGGAAGTGTTTAAACTTAGAGGAGTGTTCCTGGAGCCACTCTGTAGCAAATTCTGGACGTGTGGGGTGTCGCATTGTCCAGCTGTATTTGTCCACGTCCGTCGGAACCCACAATGGACATGAATGGATGAAGGTGATTAGACAGGGTGCTTAGGTACGTGTCACCTGTCAGTCTTATCTAGACGTGTCAGGGGTCCCATATCACTCGAACTGCACACGCCCCACACCATTACAAAGCCTGCACCATCTTGAACAGTCCCTGCTGACTGCAGGGTCCACGGATTCATGAGCTTGTCTCCAAACCCGTACACGTCCATCCACACGATACAATTTGAAACGAGACTCGTCCGATCAAGCAACAGGTTTCCAGTCATCAACAGTCCAATGTCGGTACGGTGGGCCCAGGCGAGGCGGAAAACTTTGTGTCATATCGTATTGTCTATCAAGGGTACCGAGTGGGCCTTCGGCTCCGATGATGTTTCGTTGAATGGTACGCACGCTGACACTTGTTGATGGCCTAACATTGAAATCTGCAGCAATTTGCATAACGGTTGCACTTCTGTTACGTTGAATTATTCTCTTCAGTCGTCGTTGGTCCCGTTCATGCAGCATCTTTTTCCGGCGGCACCGATGTCCGAGATTTGATGTTTTACCAGATTCCTGATATTCACGGTACACTCGTGAAATTCTCGTAGACTCATTGTTTGTAATAGTTTTCTAATTATAAGCCGATAAGGTGTAAAGTCAACTTTCCTGTTTGGTTTTGCTAGCCCTGTTTACTGTTACTGCAGTAACAAATGATTATTAAATTGGCGTGTAAATTTGAAGTAAATCGGTCGAGTATATCGTGAGGACACATTCCTCGCTTTCTTTAACCCAGGCTCAGCGGCCAAAGTTACCATAATTATGTAGACAATTTACTACCTGATCTGTTAGCAGACGTGTTTTTAGCTATACGACAAAACATGTATTTCATGCAGGACGTAGCAACTCCTCATTTTAGTTTTAATGTCCATCGGCTTCTGAATAACAGATTCGGTGACAGATAGATAGGCATAGATGGACCAATTGCCTGGCCTTGACGCTCGCCAACGCAATGGACTTTTATTTGTGTGTATGGAACCCCAGTTCGAGATGTTAAAGAGTCTCCGTTTCCAGGGATAGATCATCTCATCCGAGATTCACTACGACAACGGGGGTTGATGCATGTGCCAGTGCCCACGGAGAGCATACTGAACATCCCTGAGAGAAATGGTTGATGTGGTACGCTGGTGCGTTCTGTTTGTGTGTGCTCCCCATGATTAATAAGTTGGAGAAAATGAGTTGTAACATAGAAGCTAAGTATTTCCATACCCATGTTCATGTAACATAATTCCTTCGTCTATGTGCGAGGAATGTGTCCTGCAATTTGTGCCCTACATTTTTGTCAGTTCAACGCCAATATTCATCTCCACAGACGTGTCTGCATTACTCAGCTGCCTCTGGCCGCTCCATATTTGGGGATCGAATATAAAGCCACCAGCATATCATTTTCATTCGTCACTAACCGCATCGAGTCATCCGCAGACGCCTTGCATTTAAATTCAAATTCTCGCAAAGTCAGTCCTGTCAAGCGGTGACAAAGGCCGCAGAGTATTGGGTCGAGGACCAGTGCGAACGATATCGTAGATAAGGGACATCATTGTCTGGCTGAGCTCGCTACGATAGGAGATTTTGTCGTACGTCCATTGATAAGCCATTTAGAGGAGGCATTGCGGAGTAGCTGCATCACGACAGTGATAAATGGTCGTGCAAACCGCATGTGCGTCAGGGCTTCTGCAAGATACGTATGGCTCAGTCTGTCAAAGGCTTTATCAACATCTATCGACGTTAGTATTGCATGGAGGCGACACGTCTTTGGTAGAGAGACCAAATCTCGTATTCACCGAGCTCCGTCCGGATGTTGTTACTCCTCCGAGCGACGTTTGATCGAGTGAGATCACCTGGCGCAATACTCTTCGGAGTCGTGCTGTCAGTAGTCTGTTAAATATTTCAAAGTCGCTGTTAAGGAGCGTCAGTGGTGGGTAGTCACGTATCCGTGTGCCAGCCGAGGGTTTGTCTATCGGATGATCAGCCCTCCAACAAAACCGGCGGAAAGCGTGCGTCAGGAGGCATAATTTCGCAGCATATCGCATTCCATCGGGGTGCCATCATATAGCTAAATGTCCTGTAGATTTTCAAAGGGATTCCATCGCTCTCCTACCAATGACCACCACTTCCTCCTCTGTTATCTCCTCCATCAATAGTACTGCCGCGTCTGGCTCAGTGGTTTCGAAACCCGGATGTGTAACTTCGGTAATGGTTGCCATATCGGTATTCTTTGCAGTATAAAGTCTAGTGTAATTTTTTACAAAGGCATTGTCTAGTTATTGTTGCGCTGTGAAGTTTCTACCTCCATCCGTATCCACGGCATGTACCTGGACTCTTTTGAGTCGAATCGTAGTAGCTCCATTGTGGGAGTGTGTTTGGTATCCCGTAAGTCTGCTCAGTGAACTACGACGGCTAGTGCGACAGTGCGGGGTGATATATGTTTCTCTGCACGTTCCTATGTGCTGCAAGATGTGACATTGTTGTGACAGTGTTGACAGCTCCGTTTTCATACGTGTGTTTTCAAAATTCACAATATTGCTGGATACAAAAAAATGTGTGTGAATTCCCAAGGGACCTAACTGCTTAAGTAATCGGTCCCTAGACTTACATACTGCTTAAACTAACGTATGCTAAGAACAAAATACACACTTGAACCAACGGCGGCATTGCTGAACAAACTTAAATTTGCGTGTGGAATCACATGTTAACCTCCAAGTGCGGCATTTTTTTCTTCACCCTTTGTACATATGGGTTTTCTCTCCTGAGAGTAGTCAGACGCATTTTCTCTGGTGGTTCAGCAGATACCTGCAATTTCTCTTTTGCTATGTATAACTGGAGTCAGCCCAAACAAATACTGCCCTTCAAGTCTTTCATGCGACGCCCAGTGCCGACACAAACTGTTAGTTTGTTTCCTGTTACAAGCAAAATGATTTTTAAAACAGAATATTATGTGCCCATTCGATAGAGTCATCTGAAATTGATATGTATTTGAAAGATATGTAGTAACAGGAACGGTATAAAGAAGAATAACCTAGTACACCAGCAGCGACTGGGCAGCACTCTTGCACTGTGGTAGCAGTCTGTGCTGGCCAGGGAGGCAATGTCGCTGATGTAGTGCTAGTTATTCATACAATGAAGGCTTGCACGACCGGATGTTTCAGCTGCCGAGAATTCTTCCGGGTTGTATGGCCGTGGTCCATAGCTCTTCTATTCCTGACGTTTCGTCCAGCACAACCAGGAGCACCTCCGAAGATGTCCAACGTAGCTTTGGACGAAACGTCAGTCATAGAAGAGTTACATGGGCCACGGCCATACAAACCAGAAGAATTCTCGGCAGTATTACTTCTTGTTTTACTGTCCCCGTTGATAAACATCGACAAAACGCATACTGCACTAGATTAATAGGGGGCCGGTGTGTCGAATGGGCACGGAAACTTTCACTTTAGAAACCATTTTGTTTTTAATGAGAAACAGACCGACGTTTTCCACCGACGCTGGGCGTTGCATGAAAGACGAAATGAGCAGTACTTATTTGGGCTAAATCCAGCAACACATAAAATCACATGCAAATTACTATTTATATTTCCCATTGTGGGTACCAAAAGTGTAGTGAATCTTTCAAAACTCTCTGATAAAGCACACATGCAAATTACTAATGGGATCACCTCATGTAGGGAAGCAATTATTAATGGACGGCAATAATTAAGTGAAATCAAAGGCCAAAGCTTACGAGATTAAGGGATTGATAAGTAGATGGAACAGATTGTTTGGATACATAAAATTTGAAATGACTCCAGTCTTTCAGTGCCTCTAGCAAACACAAACAAATTACAAATCTGTGGTTGGATTTGACTGCGTGTAGACACGGCTCAGTATTAAGGGAAAGGAGCGGGCAGTAACTCATCTCACTATTCTTCACAATATTCGTCAAGTGGTGATGGCGGCGGCAGGTGCTGGGTCAGTACAACGTGTAGCTTCGTAATGGCGGCGGTGAGTCGGCAGCTCTGATCGGCGGCCTAGGGCTTTACGGCGAGGCTCCGGTACGACCTAGCGTAGTCGTCGAGTGGTAACGTAGCCAAAGTAGCGATATGACAGTGTCACGAGGAAGGTGGGAGAACCCCCATGTCCTCTTGCTTTTACACTACCTCGCCGACTGTCTGTTCCTGTACCATCACTCCGCTAAGATTAACTCCTCGAAATGTTCCGCCTCTTGGCAATATCTACATCTAAATCTACATTACACTTAAATGCCTGGAAGAGAGTTCATCGAACCACCTTCGCAATATTCGTCTATTATTCCACTCTTTAACAGCGCGCTGAGAAAAGAAGACCTATATCTTTTCGTGTGATCTCTGATTTCGATCTTTTTTTTTATTATGATGATCGTTTCTCCTTATGTTGATCGGCGTCAACAAAATATTTTCGTGTTCGGAGGAGAAATTTGATGATTGAAATTTCGTAAGAAAATCCCGCCGCAACGGGAAACGCCTTTGTTTTAATGATGTCCACTCCAAATCCTGTATCACGTCCTCGACACCATCTCCCCTATTTCTCGATAGTACAAAACTTGCTCACCTTTGAACTTTCCGCCTGTACTCCGTTAACCCTATCCGGTAAGGATCCCACATAGCGCAGCACTACAGGACAGACAAGAGTTGTGTAGGCAGTGTCTTTAGTAGATCTACTGCATTTTGCCTATAAAACGCAGTCTTTGCTTCCCCAATTTTTGTGTGTTCCTTTCAATTTAAGTTGTTCGTAACTGTAATTCCTACGTATTTAGTTGAATTTACGGCCTTTAGATTTGACTGATTTATCGTGTAACCGAAGTTTAACGGATACCATTTAGCACTCATGTGGATGACCTCACACTATTCATTACTTAAGGTTGATCGCCAATTTTCGCACCATGCAGATATCTGTTCTAAACCGTTTTTCAATTGCTTTTTATCTTTTCATTACTTTACTGGACGATAAATGACAGCATCATCTGTCAACAACCTAAGACGTTTGCTTAGATTGTCTCCTAAACCGTTTGTATAGGCAAGGCCTATAACGCTACCTTGGAGAACATCTCTTCGGTTTTACTCATTGGCGGACTAAATTTGCAATGCCACCCAATGATTGATGGCCATTTAATGACCACGCCTCCCAGTGCAGGATGGAAATTTTCTGTCTTGTGTGGGCTGTTGCGTGACTCGAGAATTAGTGTCCTCTCACGATTTCACTGTCACGGATGTTCACAGCGTTGGCCACAAGTTGTTCAGGTATTTTCCGCAATCTTCAGTTGCCGTAAAGGCAGCCACACGACACTTTTTTGTAGCCGCTATCTCTGCGTCAGGCCTGGATGCTCCAGTGCTCGTGCTTCGTCTAAGAATCTGCTGGCATTCGTGTTTTATAAGCAGCCCCCTTAATGTCCAGAAATAAATTTTTTAAGCAGGCCAACAACTTCCGCAGTTCTTTAGTTTCACATCCCTCGCAGTGTAAATTGTTTATGCTTTGCGTCTGCGTCTCAGTGCCGATGGGAGTGTTTAAATTCTCGACTATTCTCTCGTTTTTTAGGCAGGTGGAAGTGGTTGCTGCCAGCTACAAGTGTCACGTGACTCCACGTGGGCGTTCTTGCTGCTTTTGTGTCTACGCTTTTTTGTAGACCCTGCAGGGATCATCTGCACAGTTTCTCTTTGTCAACCAGACTCTTTATAAGGTCTACGGCTCATTATTAAGCAAGACGAGGGCATCCGCCAGCCAACTCCCGTATGTTTGTATGATGCGTCTCTGGTGCTTCTCTATGGCGTACAACTTGCCCTTGCCCTTGGGCCGATGCGACGGTCCAATCTTCAGCTGCTATATAACATGGACCATATGTCCTCTCGATTCAAAATTGATTTGACGCATCTCATGCATGAACAAGTAAGATTATCAACGCTTTTCTCTATTTGGCTAATGATCCGTGTGCCAAAGAAAGTTCAGTTAATGTTATACGTTTTTCCTTCCTGCCGTATTTCCACTGCTCGCCGGGTGCCCAACGTGTAAAACTCTATTTCATTTGTAACGCTCGTGTAATCTCGTGCCGGCCGGGGTGGCCGAGCGGTTCTAGGCACTTCAGTCTGGAACCGCGTTGATCGCTAGCTACGGTCGCAGGTTCTAATCCTACCTCGGGCATGGATGTGTGTGATGTCCTTATGTTAGTTAGGTTTAAGTAGTTCTAAGTTGGTAGGGGACTGACGATCTCAGATGTTAAGTCCCATCGTGCTCAAAGCCATTTGAACCATTTTTTGTAATCTCGTACCATGTAATTACATTACATTGACAGTTTTATAACAGGTTCTATAATTCATATCCATATTTAATAACACAACAAGACTGATACCTGGAATGACCAACGCTTATCTGAGATAAAGTTTTTATCGCGATTTTACGTATAACCTACAAACTGCGTAATTCATAGGCGGTTTATTTGTAACATTTCGGAGAAGTCCAGAAGAGAAAACTTGAAATTAATCTCAAGCGCGATGAACAAGACGAAAATAATATCGTGAACCTAAAAATGGGGAAATTACTTACAAAGTAAATACAGTCAGGTAAAACGACAAAGCTGCCTCATTAAATTGACATGCACGCAGATGGGGCGCTCTGCGAATTAAATTCTATACTTTAAAATTACTTTGACAAGGCAGTATGATTTAACTGTGCGGGTTAACGTTGAACGAAATTCATCTGGTGTATAAAAAATGTTAGCGTATAGGGCCAAACGTAATGAACCGTTTCCTGATACTAATCAGCACACGGCTTAATATTTTATGTTTTTAACGAATCCATAGTGGGTTCATTTGGCCAGTGTAATATACATATTTTATGAATGAAAGTCCGCCAACTGTCTCCATTTCGGTTTTTTTTATTGGCCTCCACGTATTTAAAAGCTCCGTCTGCACTGTTCACAAGTTTAATTGAAGCTTTTCAGTTTGACCTGATGAAACAGTCTCATCTGAGGGAAGTTATATTGTTAAATAAATGGAAAAGACATGAGCCTGAACGGAACAGCGGAATTAAAGGATTTAATACCCGAATTTTGCAAAAATCTGCTTCGTCGTTCAAACAGGTAAATTTTCTGTACATGATACCATCTTTATCACAAGCATATCGCCACAACAAAAGTTGCGCGAAAACATTTGTGACATGAGTTTTCAGGTTCCAAAGACATTATCTAAAATTTGCATTACTCTACAAATATAGTAAATGTTCCTTATGCAACTGCTTTTACAAAAACGACAGCGACATGAATTTGAAACAAACGGATGAAGATAGACACAAGAAACAAGGGAATACAGTACGTAGCACACTTTAAGTCTGTTTCGCAAAAGCTTTGAGAACTCCCATGTATTCATTGCGTCATTTTATGTAGCATGCACGTAACGCAGCTTTGTGTGCGAACATTTATAGATTTTTCAAAAACGTCGAATGTTCGGTTTTTCCCAATATTGTCAACAGTGTACCCTCCATCGAGGAAATGAGCTACTACTGTTATTTTACTCGACTATTCTGGACAAAATGCAGCAGCCTTTTTTTGAACATCTCAGTCATTATGTCGTCATAAATCTTGAACTATGTGTCGTATCAATTATATATTTGTGGCGGGACATTCAGTGGCATATGTGGATACTGTATGCGAAATACGTTGCGAATATCGTCAGGAGCAAAGATGTAATAAATTTAGTCATGCATGATGGGACAGTTTTTCACGCATCTCAGTGTTTATGACGTCATATCTCTTGAACTATACGTGGTACCGTAACAATTTTGTACGTGCATTTAGGGGCATATGGATACTGCCTGGGAAATTTATTGCGAATCGACTTAGCAGCACAGAAGTAATAAATTTAAACGTCAAGCACGATGCTGAAATTTTTCACGCTTCTCACTTTTTACGACGCCATGATGCGTAGGTGACTCGTATCCAGCAGCGGTTGTTGCCTGGTAGTAAGGGACATGTGCATCAACTTTGGTTAAAATCGGTTCAGTGGTTCAGGAGATGTGGTACATACACGCATGCATACATACCTACATACGTACACTTTTGTAATATGTATGTATTACAATTAAAGTCAAAGTTTAATGTAACTGAACGAAACGTATCACGTACTCTCCACCAGACATACATCAAGACGTTATTCAGATTCGTCTAGAGTCTTACGAGAATATTCACAGATTACTCAATTAACTGCTCTTGCTAACCGACGTCGTATTTACGCAAAGTTGGTGGGAAGATAGGGGCACAGACGAAGTGTTCCACGGCCTCCCTCTCCCTCCCGTAAAGACTGATGCTGTGAGACCAGCACGACTTTGGAGGGCAACGGTGCAAAGCGAGATCCTTTCGGCCATTATGAATGATCCATCGCTGAGGTATCTCATTGTCAACCTTTAAATATTCTCACTGGTGTACTGCGCACACCACTTCCACATTTTCGCTCATTCTTCGGAGAAACTGTGTTGCTCAACCTTGGCCTTTCACCTGTTATTTCAGTGAAGTTTGCAAACTTACGTGGAGAAATCATTGATCACCTTCACAGTGGAAGAAAACTCTTACTGTGACACCTTCACATGTCATACCTGCTGTTTAACTACAAAACGAGCCATAGCTGACTTGCAAACATGAGGAAAAGATACTTCACGCCATAATACCGGCTTAAGCAATCATAAAATATTGAAAAATGAAACCATGTAAAAGCATTAAGTGCACAGAGGCAGCAGTAGTGCCGTGCACTTACTGCTGTCACATGGTTTCACTTTTCAATGTTTTCTGTTTGCTTAAGCCGGTATTATGGCGTGTAGTATCTTTTTCTGATGTTTGAAAGTCAGCTATGGCTTCTTTTCTGGTTAAAGATCATTTATGACATTTGAAGTTGTCATAATGTTTTTTCACTGTGAAGATTATCAATGATCGGAACCGGCCGGCTGTGAATAAATAAAATAAATAAAATAAGACAGCACAGTTTATTTCTCCAAGTATATCGATGCCTTTGACTGTCGCCTGACTTTTTCTTTTTTTTACATACTTGCCTGGTATATTAAAGTTTCGATTCGCATTTATTCAAAATGTATGTGAAATCTTATGGGATTTAACTGCTAAGGTCATCAGTCCCTAAGCTTACAAACTACTTAACCTAAATTATCCTAAGGACAAACACACACACACACACACACACACACACACACACACACACACACACACACACACATGCCCGAGGGAGGACTCGATCCTCCGCCGGGATCAGCCGTCGCATTTTCTTATTATTTATTATGTTTAACTGCTGAACCTGTCTTTGTTGAACCTTTTTTAAAAGCTAAGCTCACTGTAAGTCTACAACAACCATAAATAGCAGCAGTTACCTAATTTTGGGCCCTAAAGTACAAATTTGGAACACGCGTGCTGCAAGGCAACAAAAATAGGGACGGCTATTAGTCGACCACAGTATTCTGAACATGCGAATGACGACGCTTCACTGGGCTTATCCTGGGTTTTTATCGTGATATTTCACGAGGACATGCTGAACCACTTGGTAATGTATGCAAAACTGTCTTGACATGTCTCACACTTCGATGATCTTTCCTTAGTCGCCACTGTACTTGTTTATGGTCTCTGCGTGTTATTGATAACGGCCACTGGAGGCAAAGTGCAATAATAGCGTGGACAGATGGGACTTCGGGGTTAAAAAATGCTTCTACAAGCGCGGGCCAGTGACGAGGTGCTCCTTTCTGTTGAAAAATGAAATTTTCGGAACGTACTCGCAGTTGTGTGAAAAGCCAAATCCGGCTCGCAATTCCTGTAATCCAGCGAACCAGCTGCACCAGAGAGACACCTACTGCCAAGTAAACTGGCAACTTACCACTGGCGAAAAGGCATAATTCTAGTTTCGAGTAGTAAATTAAGGCACACTCCAAGTTTCTGTATATATTCATGTAGACGGAAGCTGCAGTCGTATGAAGTCGGCTAAATCTTTTGGAAACGGTCTGTACTGTGTGAACATGCCGACTGTGCAGCGAAACTGCAGCGCACGTGTGTAATGAGGAAACAGCAGACGCGCATACAGCTCAGGTAAGCAGAGCAGGTCGCGCTGGGGCGGTCACTGTTTGTCTGTTCATCTGCGTTTCTGCACACACTGGAGACCTGGATGGCTGTTGCTCCACGTCACATGTATTATCTTCCTGCTCTCTGAAATGTGTTTGAAATAAATTTCGCAGCAGTCGTTAGACGATCCTGCAAAAGCGCAGTTACTCCTCAACGCTTAGGATCATCTCCTTCAGGTCTCCTCGACGAGGTATTCTAGTCATCTTTCGTGTTTAATTCACCGACGTGTAACGCAGGAAACGTGTGTTTCAAATTAATGTTGTGGGCACGTAATGTACCGGACATTTTTTCAACACTTGCATCTCTTAAGAAAATGAACGTTATTGCTGTGTATCCTCTTCGAGTAGATGATAATAATGTCCAAGCGTAATTTCTGTAGATGATTAGAAATTATGTATGAGCTCCGATTTAACATTTGATGAGGCGCCAAGCGTGTTCGTTATTGTTAGAACTTGTGATTCTCCTGGTCATAGAATAATACATTCCTCAAGGAAGTAGCATGTACGAATAGTTACTTTACAACCCTTAGAGGAGATGATGTGAAGATTAACGCAAGTGATTGACAGCGACCTTTTTTATTTTACTGGCTTTCGGAACGTGCCCATGCCGCCGTCTCGACACTACAAATGTTATACTAAGTTTGTTTCGATAATTCAGAGTAATCAGTAGTTTAAGTCAGTCCATGGTACTACATTAAATAGGGTTAACAAAATACTTATCTCGACGTAAAACAAATTTTATATCCACAGTACATTGAAACATGGAACCAAGACGACAATGTAACAAAGGACATTCCGAGGCAGTAAGCTATAAAAATCGTACTGCTGTCACCATAAGAAACGATAAATCGCCGTTTGCTATACATTTGGGATACTTCCAATTCAAATCATTTTAATGACTATGCATCTAAAGCACTCAAATGTTCTTTTGTATGTCATGTAAGAACTGTTTCAAAAGCTACTGACAGAAAAATGAATACCAGTGAAGATCTTATTGTATCATCTAGGCAGAACGTGAGGGAAGTATACATGAACCAGATTTCGGTACTGCAGCCATACGTATAGACACACCAGTATTCAGAAATATACTTATAGAAATTACTTAGTGACATACATCCCACACCCTACAGAGTAGCAGGTGCGAATATAGTCAGTTAATCACGCTTTGCTCTTCCCCTTGCATTCTGGTTAAAACGAGCATTAGATTAGCAGCGCTGCGAGCTATATATATATATATATAATATATTGGCATCGCTGACAAACTGCTAGAGTGTTTCATGCTTTGCTGTGTATTTGGTTGCGAACAAGGTTTGGAGGCTACTTGGGAATTGATAATTAAGACCCCGAAGATTACTATCAAGTACGTTTATGTGGCTTATGCTCCGAGAACATTGTAGGAAAACATGGTTTGGATCTTCTTGCTCTCCGAAAGCATATAGAGGGACGGTGCTTAAGTGAAGCTGATACAGATGTTCGGAAGTGCAACAATAATTAAACTTCAGTCATACTATCGCTGTCGTGAAGCACCTCGACGTTTATATCTCATAACATGGTATTCATGGAACAGTGGGATGAATTAATGATCAGCAGTGACCAGTACAGAGTCCATTGGTGTCATATCGCCTTCCGTGAAACGTTAGAACCCGCAAGGATACTGTCCCCAACGTGCAGCTGTAGTGCTGCAGTAGATCCTTCAGCCCTACCGCAGTCGCATTCATCACCTTCCAGCTAATTTAGAAAGTATGCCTCCTGGAAGCAACATTTGCATCATGCAAGACCTGAATACCAGGAAAGGTAGCAATAACAGCTGAGTATTACTTAAAACGAGAAAGAGCCCGCCCACCAGAACTACACTTTCATGGAGCCTCATGTAGTTTTACGAGACAGCGTAGTATTTCGTTGCTCGTAAACTAAGGCGCAGATTTTGGTACTTAATCACCAAGGTTACAACAACTTCAGATGTACAATCACTCAATCAGCAGCAGCTCACCGGGCTTCGTTACATACAGCTGCAGGTCCTTCATCAAGAGGTAGGAAACTAAGACGGGAAACCCAAGCCCCGTTATCATGCCACGTGTGAAATATCTTTGACGTACAGACTCGTCACCAAAATCACACTGAAGTCAACATCAGCTAACCATCAACAAATATAGATAGGCACTCAATTGCTCCCGTTTTTAAATCGTAGACACACCATATACCCAGGTGAGAGGTTAATGCCAGTTGACGCTGCGGCAAGCTCTTCTTCTCACCACGCACTGCGTTGGCGATAAAAGCCCACCCCACGCCTCGTGCCGGAACCCAAACCCTTCCACCGTCTCCGGCCGTAGCACTCCAGTAATATAGAGCGCAATGACCAGGCACACCCAACAAGGAACAACTCTCGACCCCGTTGTGACCGCAACCGACAGACCACACAGTGACTCCTGCTGCCTCGGCGCTGCAGACGTGAGTGGCCGAAACCCCGATGAACAACTGACTCGTGGCCGGCCAAAGCGATATAGATGGCAAAGATGACACTACACGGAAGAAGTACTGGCGCCAGCCGTGTGACGAATCAACGACGTCTATTATTTACTTAACGAATTTATTAATGGTGATGCATAACAACTTCAATTATGATTAAATGAACTTACACTTTAAATATTTATCATACTGGCTAGTAAGAAAGGAATTGAGTAACTCATGCTGCTTTCGTATTACTTTTAGCTGTGGCGACCGCAGCGTAATGTCACATTTGCATAATCATAACGTTATAAAACAGACTGTCGTACGAATGAAACAAATGAAAGGGATTCAAAGGGGATACTGATGTGTAAAATATGACTGTAAGCAAATAAAGGTCACTTAATCTCTCCTACTCAGTCCCGTCTCTCACCTCCAAGTTGGTGAACCCAGAAAACATGAACAACCCTGTGGAAGATAGGGTGCCAAACCACACTGAGAAACAGGGCCAAGGTAGACGAGAGCGAGAGAAATGGTCCTCCGAAGAATAGGGGGTTGGCCTATGGGCTGAAACCGGAAAGAAGTATTATTACGGAAGGTCAAGAAAATAGAGCTGGATGGGCCCTAAGGCAGAGACATGGAAAAGTAAAAAGGAAAATGAGAATTCAATCGTAGAATGTACAGACTTTTTCAAGAGCCGGAGTCCTTGGAAACCTTACTAAAATAGTGAAAACATTCAAGATGGATATCATGGCCGTACAAGGGATAAGATGGACTGGCCATGGTACCTTCCAGAAACAGATGTTACTGTGTACTACAGTGGCCACAGTAATGAACACATATTTGGCGTGGGATTTATAGTCAACAAAAGCACTGAACAATTAGTGATAGGATTTAAAGAAATAAGTCCAAGAATATTTTCTATGGGAACAAAGGGTAAATTCTTTAACTACAGTCCCTTAAATTCACATACCCCTACTGAAGAGAAAACACCAGAAGAGAAGGAGATCTTCTGTGAGGAAGAGGAGCAAGCTTATGGAAAGTGTCCAAAAAATGATGTAAAAATTGTGGTTGGAAGGTAGCACAGGAGCGGATGGTAAATACAGTCTTCATAAACAGATTAATAATAACGGACATCGCCTGATAAATTTTGATGCATCACTTCACTTGATAATTTCTAGCATATCGTCCCAGCACAAGAATATACACAAAATGACCTGGATGTCACCATGCAACAATACTAGAAACCAAATTGATCATATATTAATAGACACCAGACGTGGCTCTGATGTACTAGACTGCCGTAGTTTCAGAAGTGCTAATATGGATCCTGATCATTACCTCCTCAAAGCAAAAATTACAAAGAGAATTTAGAATGCACACAAAGTTAAAAAGAAAGACAAAATAATGTCTCAGAACTTAAAGACCCAAGGAAGGCTGAATGCTTAGCTATTAGTTTGGAAAAGAGACTGACAGGAATCCTGCAGAACTACACCCATAACATAAATATTCAGTGGAACAAAATAAAAAAGCAAATACAGGCTGCTGCAGAAGAGGTGATTTCTATGGAATTACAGATCAGAAAGAATCAGTGGTATGATGAAGACTGTGAGGAGGCAACAAGAACAAAGAATGAAACATAGAAAAACATGGCGGGGCATTGTGGCCGAGCGGTTCTAGGCGCTTCAGTCTGGAACCGCGCGACCGCTACGGTCGCAGGATCGAATCCTGCCTAGGGCATGGATGTGTGCGATGTCTTCAGATTCGTTAGGTTGGGCAGAGAATGTTGAAGCATGGGAACTAACTCAAAACCAACTAGTGGAAGAGGAGGAAAATGGGATGCCCTCGATGCAAGAGGTTCAGCTAGCTAAAGAAGCTTGCCAACACTAAGTCATCTGGCAGTGACGGTCTCCCAGCTGAGGTTATTAAATATGGTGGAGCAAATCTCGTTAGATGGATAGACTGTGTTCTCAGACATGTGGTCGCAAAAAGTCATCCCAGGTTATAGGAATATTGGCCTGTTATGCGGTATACTGGTGTACATAAGAAAGGGGACATCCTGGAATGTACAAACTGTAGGGGAAATACGATACTGAGCATCGCATATGAAATATTCACCTTCCCACTTCGTACCCATGTAAAGGCTTTTGTAGAGAAAGCAACTGGGAAATATCGCACAAGCTTTAGCTCTGGTAAATCAACTATTGACCAAATATCGACTCTAAGGAAGATACTGAAAAAAGGGAAAAACAATGCAGAAACACATCATATATTTGTTTATTTTAAATCAGCATATGACACCATAAAAAGAAATAAGCTTACTCAAGCCATATATGAACTAGGCATACCACAATAATTAATACTCCCCATAAGTTTGACTACGGAGAAAGTAGTCCATAAAGTAGGGATACAAGAAAATTTAACACCAAGTTTTGAAATTAACTTGGACCAGGCAAGGGGACGCTGTCTCATTATGGTTTTTAACATAGCACTGGAGAAGTTAACGAGAACAGTTCAAGTCAGCACAATAGGCACAATATACAATAAAATGGTGCAGCTTCTAGCCTATACAGATGATGCGGATTATTGCAAGAACAGAATTAGTTGCTAAAGAAAGATATAGGGAGCCGGAGGTAGCAGCAATAGGAATGCTACTGGAAGTGAACATCAGTAAAACCAAATACATGTCAATAATACGACCAGAACTTAGTGCAATGTTAGAAATTCGCCAGGTGCTAACAGAATCTGATAGTGAATTACCTGTATGGGAACACAGGTAACATTACAGAATGATATTAGTATAGAAATAAAACAGCGCATCCACCTAGCTAACAAATGCTGTTGTGGGCTGTCCCCACAACTTAAGTCCAGAAATATGTCCAGATGAACCAACTGTCAATTTTAATGAGTCCAGTATTAACATATAGCACAGAAACATGGACACTGACCCAACAGTATGAAGAGCTAATAGGATGTTTTGAACGAAAGGTGTTACGCAAAATCTATGGGGGCAACTAATGAAAATAGAGCATGACGTAGACGATATGATTCTGAAATTTACAGAGAATATAAAGAACTTAAAATCATGAAGTTCATAAAAATAAACCACATGAAATGGGTCCGTCATGTTTTCCACATGGAACATGAGAACACAGCAAAAACAGTACAGCTGCAAAACCCATTGGGACGAAGAAGCAGCCAACACCAAGACTTCGATACTTGGATGACGGACAAGAAAATTTAAAAACTATTGCTGGTAGTGGTTGGAGACGGAAGACCCTGAACAGGGACAAACGGGATTATGTCCTAGAGAAGGCCAAGGACCAGTGAGAGCTGTAGAGCCGAGAAGAAGATGAAGAAGAAACAAATGAAATGTTATTTTTTGTTGTTGTTGCTCAAATCCTCAGATTTTATTTGATATATAATATGCTGTCACAGCGGAAAGTGTTTGTTGATTACGATGCCTATATAATATTCTTAATCTCAATCGTTTGTATTTTTTATAATAATTATTGTAAAGTTATGATATAAGCTGGCAACGGCCTTGCCGCAGTGGATACACCGGTTCCCGTCAGATCACCGAAGTTAAACGCTGTCGGGCGTGGCTGGCACTTGAATGGGTGATCATCCGGGCCGTCGTGCGCTGTCGCCATTTTGGGGTGCACTCAGCCTCGTGATGCCAACTGAGGAGCTACTCGACCGAATAGTATCGGCTCCGCTCAAAGAAAACCATCATAACGACTGGGAGAGCGGTGTGCTGACCACACGCCCCTGCTATCCGGATCCTCAGCTGGGGATGACACGGCACTCAGATGGTCCCGATGGCCCACTTGTGGCCTGACGACGGAGTGCTTACGATATAAGCTGATATGAGCTCATCTTATCGGCGAGGTTTCTGTGGTGCCTACGGTTTTACTGTAGTTTTAATGTAGTGCGTTTATGAGATGGTTTGCTGAAATTTCTACAGCCATTTTAGGAGCGGCGTTCAATAAGTAATGCAACACTTTTTTTCTGAAAGTTTGTTGGTTTCGTTGAGAATCCCAGTACATCACATAATTCCCTACCCTTTTGAATACAAATCCTATTTTTCAAAATAATCTCATTTCATAGCGACGGCCTTACGCCATCTTACTTGGAGGGCCTGTATGCCAGCATGGACCACGCTAGTCGCCGACGTCGGAGCCAACGTCTTGGTGCAGCCTTCACATGCTGCTTCCCGTGGAGTGTGTCCTTCATTGGTCCATACAGAAGGAAGTGGGAAGGTGCAAGATCCGAGCTGTACGGTGTCTCAGGCAGAACGGTCCAGTGAAGTTTTGTGAGCTTCTGTCGCTCCTGTCGGGCGCGTAACTTGGCTGTGGCGCTGAATTGTCTCGGTCCCTCGTTGCCCTGTGTGGTATAGTGTTAGGCGGCGAGGAAACCATCGGTTACACGCCTTGAGTAGCCCACTTGGTGGGCAGGTGCGTCATCAATACCAGCAGAAAAGTCTGGTTGCGCAGCAAGCTGTCTGATCGCATCCATTGATCACCTCGAAAGCAAGTGGAAGCAAGTTCCTACACTGCAGGAGTCGCAACTGTGTGCGGCCGGCCAGCCAGGTCGGACATGCTTGCGCAACCTTATTCGCCTTGTCCATCGACTCACGGTGAAATGTCCCCTTAGAAAAATTATGCACGACTGTGCTTAAACTGACACACAATAGTATTTTTTGCGCAAGGCAATCTGACTTTCAATAATCCCTACAAGAGAAAGGCCCTAACTAAATTAACCTATACGTTTCACAAATCACTTACACACAGTGTTGACTCTTGACATGCAGACAGGTAATGGGCCACAACAGAGCAAACCCACAGCAGAGTCAGTCGAAGTTTTAAAGAATATTCGTAGGTAGGTCGTCACATAGTAGACCCATTGTAGTCCTGGTAGAGACTACGGTATTGGTGGGCCACCAGAGGTGCAGACCCACTGCAGTCCTTGTAGAAATAATGGTATTGGTGAGTCATCAAAGGTGTAGACCCACTGTAGTCCTTGTAGAGATGGCCAGCAGCCATCTGTTTGACTGTGCAGGCGTACAATCACCATTGATGAGTCTTGCGGAAAATATAGCAAGTCCATAACCACCACTTGTGCACCCAAAAAAATTGTTTTTGAAATGTCCTTAGAACCACCAATGCTGTTATCCAGTCCTTTACTGAATTATTAACACACGTGCAAACACTATCAGTCCCTACTTCTCACATATTGTCCATATACTATGACCAACAGAAACGTGTGCAGTGAAATGTAATTTACAAGTTACTTAATTTGATGAACTGGTGTCAATTACAATTTTATAACATAAGAATACAATAACAAAGGTACAAAATACATCTTTAAAGAACATAACAATTCAGATAACATTTGCAGTAGTACAGGCTTTACAAAAGAATCGAAATAGCAAATACATCAGTGTTACAAAAATTACGCCATAAGTACATACATAAAAGATCAGAATAACTTTTGAAACATCAACTTCACACATGAGCATTAGAACAAAACAGAATAAATAATGTGCAAACATCTTTACAAAGTAAATAACATGTTATTAATGCAAATTATATTTGAGGATAACAGTATTCCTCATTATAGTGAATCTAGCTTAGTATTAGAATAAAAAAATTCTATGAAACAGTACATAGAGACAGGAACAAAATAAATACACAAGGGTACACAAACACATAGTGGGATTACACAAAAGGAAAGGACAGGGTTTGTTTTCAGGGTAACATTTGGTACTGCAGTCCAACCCAAAACTTCATACCATAGGGGATCGTCCCTCTTATTTCAACATTTGCTCCATCCAAAGAAAAAAAAAATCAAATCCATGCATGCTTTCTCTATTCTGTTCACATCCTCTTTCAAAAATAGTTTTTCTCCACTGTACACTACTTTTTTGGCTAAACCATTTTCTTACAGCTTCTCAATGCTTTCCTTCCAATTCCTCATAGTTAGTTTCTTATATAGTCTACCCCCTCTTAAGCTAACTTAAACCTACTGAGCTCAGATGCTAAACTAAGGGACGACGCAATGCAGCAGCACAAAACAATTAACACAAACAAGGACAACAAAAATCCAACTAACCAAAGCAAGCAGCAATAAGTGTAATAACTTATACCTAAACATGACAAACCCACAAGCAGAAAAAATAGTACACTAAAGACAACAATGCAGATAATGGAAAGTTATAATCACATCTTAATGTCCATGTAATTAAAGTGGTGGGCCACAACTTATTCTATGAAATAAATTACCAAGTACTTGAAAAAAAAATTATGTATGCAGTTCCTGTTACTAGTCCCTTCTTATTGTTCTTTCCTTTCCAAGTGCTCCTTTTTCTTTTGAAGAATGTGGATCATAAAATTATTATTTAACAGATCTGTTGACAGAAAGTTTTCACATTAGCAAATGCATTTACTTTTATTTTATAAAACCAATGCTGCAACACAGCTGGAAAACAGATATCAAATGAAATAAGCATTTATGTAAAAAGCATAAAAATATCATTCAATAGTGATGTGGCATTTCATAAGTTAGTAGAAATTCTCTCAATTCTCGTAGAAAGACGCTTGTCATTATCAGGTGTGCAGATGTCAGAAAGTATCTTTCCAAGTAATGAGCGTGTCGTTTTTGCGATGCTTTCTACAAAGGAATGTCAATAGCTAGGATAATGGCCTCTTTTTTTCCACCTGTGCCTCTGACAGGGGCACACTAATGGCTTTCTTTTCTCAGGTGGTTGTCGCGCAGCTGGGTGCCCACGACGCATTACGTGCAGGTGGTCACTTAACTGTCTTATCGAAATATTTACGACACCAGTTTCCGCTACAGTGGCAGTCTCATATAAAACAAATTCACAGGTCAAGAATTTGCGTTACAAATCTGTAGAAATAAAATCATTTAAATATAATAGTGTCCAAAAAATTTTCGCCAGCATAGTGATACATTCACGCATATACACACATTTCATAACTCTTAAAGTACGATTCTCGGTTTCCAACATCCTTTTTCACAGATCAGAGTCCCTAACCACTACTCATTATTCCTTACCTTATTACACATATACATATTCATAGACACTTCTTCAATATTTCATCATAATAAATAGTAGCATAATCAAATTCCTCATATAGCATCAGCTTATTGATGATAAACATACCTCAGGAGCATAATACACATAGTCATCGTAACAATAACATCATAACACCTCAGTCAACTCTCAAAATCGTCGTAGCTTCCTCCAATAATTTCAAAACCTAAAAAAATTCTCTGCTCATGTCAAAAGTGTCATCTGCCTCAAACGTACTTTAAAAATCATGATCCCATACCAAATACATCAATCAAAGCTCTCATAGTATCACAATGGTTCCGAAAAAATATGAACATTTCGCAAAGTACAGACAAAATTGAAATTACATAAGTGTGAAATTATCCAACTGTGTAATTGCGTAAACATGTGCCACTGACGTAATAAAAAAATGTTTGTCTCTCAGTTAAATGATCAGATAGCTGTGTAATTTATGTGTTAGAGAAATATGGTACCGATGTGTAAAGTTGTATAAGCAAATACCATATTAGCTAGGGCTCCTTGTGCTTGCCAGACACATGGTACACAAAGTAGGCGTGTATCCCCTGAGGATTAATGTAATTATATCCTCAGATGTTACAGATTACAGCAATGGAATGAAATGTATCACGGAAAACCTTTGTATCTTTGTATTTCAAATATCTTTAAAACTAAATGTTTTAAGTACAAGATTAGTCACTCAAATGCGCGTACTGTAGCGCTAAGCTGTGCGTCGTGTTGTAAGATAATCTCTGTGGAAGTGTCGTAGTTATCGTCCTCCAAAAGCTATGTTCTACAGAAGTCAATGTACTTACCTCATGATAAACAAAAGTGAAATGTTTTGCGTATAGATATCGTAGTTACTACGCTTATTGCCGTGATGAAGTAAGTACTGTACTGTAACGTATTGTTGTGCTACAGAAAAGGCTGTCTCATTGTAGCTATACCACAAAGTTACTACTAAAACATGTTTTACGTTCCAGAATAATAAGAAAAACTGTGCAGATATAAAACAGAAACACCGCAAAAGCAACATTGTAAATTGTCAGTCATTAGTAGCGTCGTGATAAAATCGCGTAGCTATCAAATAAACCAAATACTAAGTCATCTTTAATGTCACAAAAACTACATGAAATAAGGAATGTCTTTTCCAGTAAACCAAAATGTTGCCTTAAAATCTCATTAGCAGTATATGTTCTAAGTATGTACGCCTTTTTGTCGTTACGTAATCGTGCAACTAACAAGCAAGAATGTACACACACACAATAACACTGTGTCGTCTTTCACTACAACAATGCATTCGTAATTTCTGTTTAAAAATGTTCCCTTGATTCTTGACTGGATGTTTAACTTCAAACAATGTTGCATGTTAACAATTTCTTAAGTCTGACAAAGCATACTAGTAATGTAAAGTGAAAAGTTATATGGCAAAGACAAAGTTAAAAAGCAGATTATCTTTCAATAAACGGTTTTACATGTGAAACGTGGTGCAATCCTTTACTCTTCATAGTACTCTGAGTTTCAACTTCAAAGCAATTATCATGTTGTATACGTCGGTAAAGAATACTGGAGTTTTTCTCAAGGTTAGGGCCTATGTTATTTTTCTCTGAGCCAGCCGGTGTATGCGGCTGCCTGCGGTGCGAGTCATTGTCTGTCTCTTTGTTGGCGCGCGTCGTTATTGGGGTTAGGAGACCTAACTTCTACAAATTCACCTTGTCGAGAGGGCCCTGTTCTGTTTGAATCCCGCCAGTTCTGCTGCAATTCAGGTCTGTCGTTACGATCATATCGTCTGTCGTCATGTTGGTAGATTCCATAGTTTCTTTCTTGTCGGTCACGTGGTGGAGAATTTCTCCCTGAATCGTAACTGCGCGCTGGACCGTTGCGTCTTAAGTTATTCTGTCTCCCTTGATAATAATTATTTTGGTTTCCATATTGTCTGTTTCTCTGATTGTCCCTGTGATAGTCATTACTATGGAAATGCGATCTTTCTCTGTAACTATTATTACTCCGCCAGTGGTTGTCATATCTGTGGTGTCTGTTTTGGTCACGATTTGCGGTCTAAGAATAGACTTGTCGTGTCCAGTTATTGTTTCTGTCGTCATGGAATTGTGACGGATGTGAACTGTAGTGATTGTTTTCCTGTTTTCGCATCCCGCGACTGTGTCAATTTCTAATTCTTGTAAGAGTCCCTGAAAAGCTTCAATGTCGTCTTTGCAACGCCCTGCCAAAATAATATTCCTTAAATGTTCAGCCAATTTCATTATGCAAATGCGTATGAGTTCTGAAGGGCTATATGGGTTTGAAAGATATTGGTTCTTATGCAACATGTCTTCAAAATATTTGACAAGACAGAAGAGCTTACTGTACAAAAATGAAAGACTGCAACAACAAAGGAAATTCTCTCAATGATTACGCCCTAGCAATAAACAAAAGCTACACTAAGTACACAAACTGCAAGAAAAAGTCAGAAGATTCCAGTGAGGCTAAGGGTCGACATATGAAACGTCCCCTTAGATAAACTATACACGACTGTGCTTCAACTGACACACAATAGTTTTTTAGCGCAACGCAATCTGACTTTCAATAATCCCTACAAGAGAATGCCCCTAACTAAATTAACCTATACGTTTCACAAATCACTTACCTCATAAAAATCTTCGTTACTCAAACTACTGCAATACAGCGAGCGCCACTACTGCCAGCTAAATAAAAGATTCAAACTACTGAAGGCACTAACTACTGATAGGCATAGTTAGCAAATAAAAGATTTTAATACAGAAAAAACAATGTATTTACCTTTATAGTCATAATATATATATCACTTCATGACACCAATTCTTACAAATTTGAAAACTCCGCCATCTCTCTCCCCACATCCACCACTGCTGGCGGCTCACCTCCAACTGCGCAACGCTACGGGCTGTTAGCATCCAGCTGCCGCTGCCCAACACTACAATGGCGAGTATTACAACAATGCCAACCAGCCACAGACTGCACACGGCACATCCAGTGATTTTCATACAGAGCGCTACGTGGCTGCGGCGTTAGCAATAAAAAAACCTAAACATCCTACTTACAACGGTACTCTTATTCACTGCCAGGTCTCCGTAGACATTCTGCAAGCGCCTTTAAATATCTGTAGGGCTCTAGTTTTCCACCGGAAGAATCTCAATGGCAGCTCTATGAGGATCAGATTTTCACTCTGCAGCAGAGTGTGCGCTCTTATGAAACTTCCTGCCAGATCAAAACTGTGTGCCGGACCGAGACTCGAATTCGGGACCTTTGCCTATCGCGGGCAAGTGCTCTGAGAAACTGAGCTACACAAGCATGACTGACGCCCCGTCCTCACAGTTTTAATTCTGCCAGTACCTCGTCTCCTACCTTCCAAACTTTGCAGAAGCTCTCTCGCAAACCTTGCAGAACTAGCACTCCTGAAACCGAGGATATTGTGGAGACATGGCTTAGCCACAGCCTGGGGTATGTTTCCAGCATGAGATTTTCACTCTGCAGCGGAGTGTGCGCCGTTATGAAACTTCCTAGCAGATTAAAACTGTGTGCCGGACCGAGACTCGAACTCGGGACCTTTGCCTTTCACGGGTAAGGTCCCGAGTTCGAGTTTCGGTCCGCTACACAGTTTTAATCTGCCAGGGAGTTTCGGCAACTCTGTGCTTTGAACGGATCTCCGTTACAGACGCCATTTTGAAGGCTACATATAGCGCCACCATCAATCAAAACTTCCTGAGACTATACGAGCAGAAGCGCGAATTTTCCACGATTTCTCACAATAAATTCTTCATTTTTCATACGAAACTGTCTAACAAAAAAAGTGTTGCATTACTTATTGAACGTCTATCGTAGAAGGCTGCCGCAGCCAGCGTCCTTCACTGCTGGCCCATCTCGCTGCTAAGGACAAGTCATATCCCTTACCATCGCTTCCTCCGCTCGATACGTCTGTTAGTGACGTCCCAAAATCTCAAAAAATAGTTCTCACAATCATTATAACCATCGTAACCAATAATGACAACATGCTTTTTCATACTGTTCTCAGCATGATGCTTCACTCATCACATGCTGCCTGCCGCATATTATCTGAAGATGGCTAATGTATGGACGCTACCGGATGTGATCCCGTCATAATCTACATCTGTATCTGAACTTCAGTCGCCAATAGTTCGCGGGAACTCAGTTGTTAACAAGCGTCCGTGTGAACACAAATTTTACCTTCAAAGACTTTTCACGAAATAGAAAACAAGGAAGCATTGTACTGATCGGCTCCCTTCTAGGAACGTACCCTCCTTGTAATTATAAAAGTAAACCACGCCGCGATCCACAACCCTCTCTCACCGCTGAAACTGGGCGAATGTCACTGTGATGCTTCTGCTCTCGCTTTATGAATCCGTGGCAAAATGCTCTGCTCTTCTCTCTATATACTCTTACCAGTCCCAACCAATGAGTTCAGTCTGGCATCTGCGATCAGTTTTATGTCATCGCTCCTCTTTAAATCACTGCGTACGCCTACTCCCTGATATTTAATGGCTATGACTGCTTCCAGTGACTGTTTTGCAATTGTCATCATACAGTTATGAGTCTTTCTTCGTATTTATGCTGAATTATCTGCAGGTGTTCCTGCATTTTTTTTACAATTTTCTAGCGCTGCGGCTTCTCTGTATACAACAGCATCATTTACGACTAACCGGCGTTGGAACTTCCAACAAAATTGGTCGTATATATATGTATGCATCTCGTCATCAAGTCATTACCTTGGGTGTTCGTATCTACTGCTCTCTTAGTCTCGTAGACGAACAGAGCGAGTTTAAATAAAATCATTTCGCCTGTTGGGAGGTGTCATTATAAAGAAAAGTAAATGGCACGTTCTAAAACGCAAAATGATTTAATTGAGTTTATTCTAATCGATAACAGTCGAGGGAGACTACAAAATGATATGAAAAGGAGCTGGGTTTCATACTGTCATTATTTGAGGATTTCATGTTAGTTTCTACAGAGCGGTTTTCGGTCTCCAGAAACCTAAACAACAAGCATAAAAAGTGTTCCACAAATGTACAACAGACTAACGTCAGTGATATATACCTATAGTTTCTTGCGGGTGTTCGACGAACCCTCCAGAAGGCGGAAATAATCTGTACGTTTTTTCTAATCCGTATGAATGCTTCGTTCCTGTTGCGACCTATGGTACACTGGTGCTAGAAGAGTACCAAGTTGTTTCGCATATTCTATGTAGAGTCGTATTGGCAACCCATCTATTTAGCATTTCGTTTAATTTTCTTTCTTACACTCATTTATTTCGTATCCGTCATTTTGATGTTCGTGGGTCGATCCAAATGAGGAACGCAGTATTATCATCCTCCTCAGCGAAAGAGAAAAAATGAATTTAGTATTTCCGACTTCTCTCTTTCATCTTTTATTTCCAGACTGTTACTGCCACTGAATATATGGACAGACGGCTTTATCAGCTTACTGCTTTAACATTACACTCAGACTTTTAGGATTTTATTGTCAGAATTTTACTTTCTAGTTCGCTGAACGCTTCACGTGTGGTACTCCTTGGGCTAAATTTTGGCATCGTTCTGCGGTTCAGACCGCTTTGCTTTCAGAGCAGCTTACCAACAACCCTGTTCAAATATGGCAGTTATCTCCAGTATATATGCTCGGCATATATTTATCCAAAATATATTGCATAATACTATTTTGCTTTGTGAGTGTGTAAGTGGATCACCACCCTGCTGGAGAAAATGTGATTCCGATGTATTGCTCACGCGCTGCCTGCGACAGAAAATACCTTCGCTGCAATAGAGTCGTAGGTCACAGCAGTCTCGGCGGTAGTTGCAGTCGCTCGCTGCTACAGGGGAATAGTGGTCTGTCGCTGGTAGCCATGTATTGTAAAGTAAATTTTATTATTTTTATTGGCATGCGCGTAGTTAAGTCACTTGTCTGAGATGTTAATATGAATTAGTTTCAATTTTTTTGTGATTCGTCGCCACCAGTAAACCCAGATTTGTAATATTAAGTTTTTCATATAATGCATTGCAGATCTTTATTAATAATGTAAAGCTTTTTTAGAGTATGACTATGTCTTTACCAGTTAAAAAAAAGCAAGGAATAATTTTGCCTTAAGTCATTACCAGTCCCGATCCAGTTCTGTATTTAAATTTAAATATTTCAGAATTTTTCGCAGATCATTGTAATGAGTTCTTTAGTAATCCGACGACCAGCTGTGTCAATAAGCATAGTCAGTTTTTCTAGTAATTCAGATCTCAGACAACTGTTATCCAGTGTTAGTAGATAGACCAGCATTGCACCAAGCTGTGCCATTTACGAGCAGATATATAGACACAATCATGACTTAAAAATTTTTCAGTTTATTTGTCACGGACAGATTCAGACTGATTTCACAGGACCATGGCGTAGCGCTACTTACGTCGAAATTTATGTTTTAATGAGTTAAGATATTAACAAAAAATATCATTTTTATTATTTTTATACGGGAATGTTACACTTCGTTATATCCGGCCAGGATGGTAATCTTGAGATTTTTTTTGGGAAATAGTCACTTATATATCTGCTCTTACTAATCCAGTGTTAAGTGTAGTTTGAATCTGGTGCAACGCATTTGCTAATTTGTCATATTTTTTCACAGACCATCGGCAATTTATTTCCCTTTATTGTCATTGTACTTGCTCCACTTTGTGTCCGCTTTGTCTTTGTTTGATTTTGTGTCCACCTTTGACTTATGAAAATGCCGCGTAAAACTGCAAACAATATATCGCGAAGTGCAATGAACGAAAACGGGTATTTGAGTTTTAATTCTTCAACATTAGATAATCAGTGCATGTCAACCACCAGAAACATTTCAAATTTAAACGATGAACAAAGAGATCAAATTATGTCCACAGTAAATGCAAAAATTATTGATGACGCAGCGCGTTCCACTACAACGAACGCTGCCCAGTTTCACACATCGGATATGCAGAAATGACACAGTGAGCAGCTAAATGTTACTAATGAAAATACATCTGATTTATTTGGTTCCGATGTAGTGACCAATAGAGCACAACCAATCAGCAGACCTTTTCATGAATCAGAAAATGACCAAATGGTTACAAACAAGTATTAAATGCAGATACACTATCATACAACATGAAAAACAGAGTCACTAATTTTGACGTTGATCAAGTTACAGCAATATTGCTACAACTTAATGAGTCGAACAAACAACTTAATGAAAATTTCAAACAGTCGAACGAAAAACACAACAGCTCGATCAAACAAATCAATGAAAATTTCAAACAGATTAATGAACAGCTTACCGAACAGACTACAGCCGTTGCCGTGCAATGCAATGAAACTAAAAATTACGTGAGGGAATTATGGCCTGTACCAGGAACAGTAGTGAAGAGATCAGATACGTTGCACAAGAGATATGCAACACACACGAAGCTACAACAAAATTACTTAGAGGTGAAATCAACGCAGTCGCTAAACAATGTTCAGAAAACACTACACAGTTACACGAAGATGTTAAAGCAGCATCAGCAGAACTTTCCCGCGCTTTGCATGCCAAAATTGACGAGAAATTAGAACAACAGAACACCCAAATTGACGAACGTTTTAATTACCACCTACAAAACAGCGGAACGCGTTACTGCAAATTCATACAATAACAGAGCAAAGTAAATAAAAAATTCATGGAAACAATTACTACACAGAGATAGGAAGATAAGTGTAACTTTTTCCCGAAAGCAAAAACTTACGCTGACACCAACATTGCTACAGTATCGGATGAAATTAACACAGTCAAACAATCGAACACAGAATTTCAGGATGAACTTACCGATCTGAAAACAGAAACAGACTCTAGTATTCAGACCATAGAAAACAAATACACGGAAGACTTTTAGATAGGTACTAGCAGTCTTGAAGAACTGGAATTAGTACAGCATCCCGATGCCATTAAATCAGACGTTAAGAAATTAAACAAAACCACGCGTAAAATTCAAAATCAGATTGATGCTTGTGACGCCAGAAATGACAATCGGGTAAAAGCACTAACTGAAAAATTTGATGAATTAGGCTGTAGGGTTGGACACTATCGAGAACAATGATGACATTTCAGACGATACGTCACCAGTTTCCTTCAGTCTGATACCCTACTTTCAAAACATGCAGCAAACAATCAGTGAGTTAGGTACATCCAATAATATGCTACGTCGCAAAATGTCATCTTTATAGCATAAAGTGTGCCGGCCGGAGTGGCCAAGCGGTTCTAGGCGCTACGGTCGCAGGTCCGAATCCTGCCTCGGGCATGGATGTGTGTGATGTCCCTGATCACAAGGCATTGTTACTCAGTACAAGAATTTCAAAATGCTTTTCTGTCGGCATATTGGTCGAAAACGACGCAGCGCGATATCAAGGATCAGTTAATCAGCCTACCGAATTATGATAACTCAAATTTCTCCACTCTCACGCAAATCTTTGAACATATGGTAGAGCAAAACTAACATTTTATGCGAACCCTACAGCGAGTCAGCACTAATCAAGCTATGGATTTCAAAATTACCACGATCGTTAACAGTATCGCTCTTAACTGGACAACAGAAAGAAAACATTTCTTCATTTAGAGATTTATTAGAGCTTTTGGAAGACGAGCAGTCAGATTATTCATTCATAAATAAAAATTTTCCACAACATAACCAAGGCCAACAGGTATATGGCAACTACGACCAGCCACGCTATTTTAATAGCAAGGGAGATAGACGTTCCGGAAATGACGAGAACTGTCAGCCCGACTTTAATAACAGACAGAATTTTAATCATCAGTATGCACAAAATTTCCAGCAACATTTTGGCAACAATCAAGGCTTTTTCCCACAACAGCAACAGAACCAGCCTGTTGGCATATCTAACCAACAATGTAATTTCCAAGGTCAGCCATACTTCGAAGTTACGACGTCTGCACGTTAGCATCGGCTCCGTCGAGCAGTAACGCTCAGCAAACGTAAATGCAATGAGCACAGTTTTCAACCGCACATTTAATAACGGTAGGTTTTGTCAGCAGCAGAACCATCCACGACCACAGATTATCATGAACGAACCAGACACACGATATCATCCTCAACCTAGCACTTCAGGACGAGGTAACAGAACAGTACAGACCGTTGAAATGCCACAGCATCCTCCCGCAAATAACAGCACGCCAGAAAGAATATGACTACATACAGTATCGGCTACATCTTCCAGCAACGTGAGCAACACCTTTGATACATGAGATTTTGTTCACGAAAATGTCATTACTTTTGACGATATCCGAGATACGCTTTTACATGAAAAACTAATTATACAAAGAACTACTTCCCACCCCGTTATTGAAGTAAAAATTAGGTCTTTCACATTTTCATCAGTAATCGATTCTGGATCACCTATTTCGGTAATAAATGAAGAGACTTTCAATAAATGTAACAGCGAAAACAATTATCCTACGTTACCACCAGGCAAACCTAAAGTAAGAGGTACAGTATCCGGTAAAGAAGTAGATGTAGAACTACAGACACATTTATCATTTTTATTACAGGTCATACGTTTCCCACAAACTTTTGGATTGCTCTTTTATTTACAATAGACGTTATTTTTTAGGCACGAATTTTTTGGTACAACAAGACGCAATTATCGATTTCCAAAAGTCTTATTTGATGTTAAAAGATGGAAAGGAACAGATTGCATTGAAATTTCATCACACATTATCAGCATAAGAACGGGCAATTAATCGAACGGAAGTCATTTCTATATTCTGTAACATAGACTGGCATTCCACCTTTTCACAGGTACGTATGTACACAACTATGATACACCAAACGAATTTGATTACGACGTAATACAAACGATTTCTGAGAAAGTAAAACAGAGCAACGCAAATACAGGTAACGAACGTAGTCAACTACGCAATATTCTTTTACAAAAAACCCCGTTTTTTATAACATCCCTGTTACTACGTCCGGTTTTATGTATGACTTTCGAGTTAAACAGTACGGCACATTTAAAGCCAAACATTATCCTATTCCTTATATGCAAGTCAAGAAAGAACTACAAGCTATGACAGACCAAGACATATCGAACAGGCAGTTAGTCCATATATAAACCCGCTTCACAATGTCAAGAAAAAAGACGGCTCACTTCGCCTTGTACTTGATTCTCGTCACGTTACTAACATTATCATTAATGAAACAGATCGCCCACAGACACTAGAACTTCTTCAGAAATTTAATGGTACTGCTATCTATTCCATCTTAGATTTAAAATCCGGGTTTTGACAGATTCAGCTCCATCCGAACCGGAGAAAGTACACAGCTTTTCTCTGTTTTGGTGATTTTTATCTATTTTGCAAATTATCGTTTGGCTTAACAAATCATTCAGCAGCATTTATTCGTGGTATGAACACAATACTTCAGAAAGAACTTAAAGATAGAATCACAACGTAAGTACACGACGTCCTTATAGCAGAAGCTAATTGCTCTCAAAATAATTTCATTCTTGAACAACTGTTACAAATTTTTCGTGCACGAGTACTCACAGTTAAACTTAGCAAATAGCACTTTGGTAAACCTCCATAAAACTTCTTCGACATATAATCTCAGCAGACGGCATTGCGCCTGACCCTTAAAAACTTCAAGTTTTATGTGATATTACTGTTCCAAAGACTAAGGAACATCTTCGTAGTTTTCTAAGATTAATTAACTTTTTTGTAAATTTATTCATTACTCTGCTTTGGACACCCGTAGATTATGTCAGTTGACAGGCAAAAACACTATTTCGTCTTAGGATAACGAAGCACAATATGAATTTATTAATCTGAAGCATGCTTTGTTCAATGCACCATTTTTATCACACCCAGATCCCACCACAAATTTTTCCATTGCTACAGACAGTTCTAACACCGCTCTAGGTGTACACAATTTTCAGGAAATCGAAGAAGATGGTACTAAAGTAATAAAAACATCGCATTTGCAAGTTGCATTCTATCACCTGCTGAACGGAACTATTCAGTTACAGAGCTTGAAACATCATGTGTTGTATGGGCATATACCAAAATTAGGCATGTTCGTTATGGAAGCCATACTACCGTTTAGACCATATACCTATAGAGTTTTTACTTTCCGCCAAGTTCACACATGAGAGATTAAGTAGATGGTAACTTTATTTACCGGAATTTGATTTTACAATTTTTCTCATTTCCAATGCGAAAAATATTCTAGCAGACGCACTATCCCGTTCTCTCAGTAACAATCAGCAAGACGTCGCAGCTAACTTCTGCCAAGGAAATTTCAGCCTCACGTATATTCAGCAAGTTGTCCTTGAAAATTTAATTTCGTCCTCATTACGAGACACTGCGAAAGAACAGAACAAAGATAATGTTTGGAAAGAAATTAAATACCTTTGGCAAGATAGGAATAATGTTACCATTAAAAACAATTATACTGTATACAACAAGATTTTGTTTCGCCGCTCTCGCTCTGACAATAACAATTGGTCACTCTGCATTCCTGATGAGCTTGTTAACAGATTAATTTGGTACACTCATTTAAGCGGTGCCCTTTATGGAGCCAGAAAACGTTTTCTCAGCCTAAGACAGAATTGTTATTTTGCCAACATGGAATAACGTGTGTTTCAGCGTCATGCAAAATCTGCCAGAAAGGTAAATCATCCACTACTTCACATATTACACCGTTATATCCTATTGTATCCATTAAATTATGGCATATGGCCGCTGTAGACATCTTTGGACGGATTCCTAGATCTAATAGAGGTTTTTGTTATATCTTTGTTGCTGTTGACCTCACTTCGAAATTTGTTACCTTTACTCGGCTTCGCGAAGCTACTGCTAAATCTGTTTCAAATAAATTCGTAAAACATTTTTTACGTCATGTACCTCATGTACTGAAAGTAATTTCCGACAATGGACCACAGTTTCAATCTGCAGTAAGTTCGCTTATGTTACAAGCTAGAAATAGTTCTCCGAATTATATATTCAAATATCGTGCTTCTTCCAACCCTTCTGAAAGTTTCATGAAGTAAACTGGTAAATTATGTTGAATATACTGCCATAAGAAACATATTGATTAAGACACACACATTTTTTCATTCCGAGATGTAAATAAATAATTCTATATCAAATAAATCCACTATGTTATCTGCTACAGTTATTCTGAAGAGCGATGAACTACCCAATAAAATTAATGAACTGATATCTTTTCCTACATCACGTCGACTACGTCCCGTGAAATAATTTACATTGCCATCAATAATATCAAGCGTGCCGCACAGCGTCGCAAAAGACAACAAAAGCAGGTTTGTAAAGTCCGTGAATTTCACGTAGGACAGAAGACATTAGTACAGACACATTATTTATCCAACAGAGGAGAGAGTAGATGCAGCAAATTTAAACTTATATACGCTGGCCCATATAGAATCCGTAGCATTCCTCACCCCAATGTAGTACATCTCGAAACTTTACTAAAGAAAAATTCAAAAGGTAACCACCACATTTCCAACGTCAAAGCCCTTATAGAATGATCTTGTTTAATGATTTATCCCCCTGTAATGCCATTTCCAGTTACATTTCCATTTATGTCACCACACAATTATGATTGTATTTTTCTTGGAAAATACCCGGCAAGATGAGGTTAGCTGGTCGCTTTTCTTGTCGTAATATTAGAGAGTGCACATTTTATAAATAACTTGATTTTTCTTGGCAAATTCCCAGCAACATGAACTTAGTAATCAGGTCACTTACTGTAATCACAGATCTAGCACAATTTCCACTTTATAAAGTATATATGATGGTTTTCCAATAGAAAAGAGAATATTCCCTGTATATACTATGTAGTTTTTAAGACATAACAACCACCAGTTCACTTTGATATTTTTGCATTATGATATCCCACTATCTTGTTTATTGCATATTTCTTTATGCCACAACATTGTGATATTGTGTATGCGCTTCTGCACTTGAAAATATTCTTGTCTATGGATTTGTACCTACCACATTTTTCTATTATGCTATGCTATATGCACATACCTTGATGTATGTTATAAAACAAAAAAACATAAAATGTTGTATTTGATCATATCATTAGAAATATTAATCCTTATTCATCATTTTCAGAAAGCAGTATCCTTTAAAGGATTAAATTAAATAACCATAGTGTTTACTGTAAATAGATGTGGATATTTTACCACCAGAACGAAAGAGAGAAAATGGAACACTGAGCCATGAAAAGTAACTAGACAGGAATTAACAACCATTAACAAGACTATATTGAACACACCGTATGATAGTAGTCTTATCTAATTATTTTTCTTTCAGAGTATTATGCGATTTTGGCACACCATCAAGTAAAACTATATATGTTAATTCTAGAGACCGCAGCTCGTGGTCATGCGGTAGCGTTCTCGCTTCCCGCTCCCAGGTTCCCGGGTTCGATTCCCGGCGGGATTTTCTCTGCCTCGTGATGACTGGGTGTTGTGTGCTGTCCTTAGGTTAGTTAGGTTTAAGTAGTTCTAAGTTCTAGGGGACTGATGACCATATATGTTAAGTCCCATAGTGCTCAGAGCCATTTTAACCATTTGTTAATTCTAGTGATGAGGTATGTTAGATATAAGAAACTCTGTAATATGTGAATCGATGATGAGAATGAAATAATATGAAAGAGAATGATGACGGTAGTAATATTATACTAGAAAAGTCATGCCTTGAGCTGACACAAACAAATGATGGTGATTAATACTGAAGTCGTTATTTTTTTGCATTGATGGTAATGGTGAAGTTCTTCCTTTAGTTATGAGATGCTATGTTGTTCTTCCTTTAGTTATGAGATGCTATGTAGTCATTCTTCCCCATGAACCATGGACCTTGCCGTTGGTGGGGAGGCTAGCGTGCCTCAGCGATACAGAAGGCCGTACCGTAGGTGCAACCACAACGGAGGGACATCTGTTGAGAGGCCAGACAAACGTGTGGTTCCTGAAGAGTGGCAGCAGCATCTTCAGTAGTTGCAGGGGCAACAGTGGATGATTGACTGACCTGGCCTTGCAACATTAACCAAAACGGGCTTGCTGTGCTGGTTCTGCGAACGGCTGAAAGCAAGGGGAAACTACGGCCGTAATTTTTACCGTGGGCATGCAGCTTTACTGTATGGATAAATGATATTCCGGAGGTAAAATAGTCCCCCATTCGGATCTCCGGGCGGGGACTACTCAAGAGGACGTCGTATCAGGAAAAAGAAAGCTGGCGTTCTACGGATCGGAGCGTGGAATGTCAGATCCCTTAACCGGGCAGGTAGATTAGAAAATTTAAAAAGGGAAATGGATAGATTAAAGTTAGATATAGTGGGAATTAATGACGTTCGGTAGCAGGAGGAACAAGACTTTTGGTCAGGTGAGTAGAGGGTTATAAACACAAAATCAAATAAGGGTAATGCAGGAGTAGGTTTAATAATGAATAGGAAAATAGGAGCGCGGGTAAGCTACTACAAACAGGATAGTGGACGCATTATTGTGGCCAAGATAGACACGATGCCCACGCCTACTACAGTAGTACAAGTTTATATGCCACCTAGCTCTGCAGATGATGAAGACATTGGAGAAATGTATGATGAGATAAAAGAAATTATTCAGGTAGTGAAGGGAGACGAAAATTTAATAGTCATGGGTGACTGGAATTCGACAGTAGGAAAACGGAGAGAAGGAAACATAGTAGGTGAATATGGATTGGGGCTAAGAAATGAAAGAGGAAGCCGCCTGGTGGAATTTTGCACAGAGCGTAACTTAATCATTGCTAACACTTGGTTCAAGAATCATGAAAGAAGGTTGTATACATGGAAGAATCCTAGAGATACTAGAAGATATCAGATAGATTATATAATGGTAAGAAAGAGATTTAGGAACCAGGTTTTAAATTGTAAGACATTTCCAGGGGCAGATGTGGACTCTGATCACAATCTATTGGTTATGAACTATAGATTAAAACTGAAGAAACTGCAAAAAGGTGGGAATTTAAGGAGATGGGACCTGTATAAACTGAAAGAACCAGAGGTTGTACAGAGTTTCAGGGATAGCATAAGTGAACAATTGACAGGAAAGGGGGAAAGAAGTACAGTAGAAAAAGAATGGGTAGCTCTGAGGGATGAAGTGAAGGCAGCAGAGGATCAAGTAGGTAAAAAGACGAGGGCTAGTCGAACTCCTTGGGTAACAGAAGAAATATTGAAGTTAATAGAAGAAAGGAGAAAATATAAAAATGCAGTGAATGAAGCAGGCAAAAATAAATACAGACGTCTCAAAAATGAAAACTACAGGAAGTGCCAAATGGATAAGCAGGGATGGCTAGAGGCTGTTTCTTCAGTTTTAATCTACATAACCAATAGATTAGACGAATGGAAAAACTGGTAGAAGCCGACCTAGGAGAAGATCAGTTTGGATTCCGTAGAAACGTTGGAACACGTGAGGCAATACTGACCTTACGACTTACCTTAGAAGAAAGATTAAGGGAAGGCAAACCTACGTTTCTAGCATTTGTAGATTTAGAGAAAGCTTTTGACAAAGTTGACTGGAATACTCTCTTTCAAATTCTGAAGGTGGCAGGGGTAAAATACAGGGAGCGAAAGGCTACTTACAATTTGTACAGAAAGGAGATGGCAGTTATAAGAGTCGAGGGGAATGAAAGGGAAGCAGTGGTTGGGAAGGGAGTGAGACAGGGTTGTAGCCTCTCCCCAATGTTATTTAATCTGTATATTCAGCAAGCAGTAAAGGAAACAAAAGAAAACTTCGGGGTAGGTATTAAAATCCATGGAGAAGAAATAAAAACTTTGAGGTTCGCCGATGACGTAATTCTGTCAGAGACGGCAAAGGACTTGGAAGAGCAGTTGAACGGAATGGACAGAGTCTTGAAAGGAGGATATATGACGAACATCAACAAAAGCAAAACGAGGATAATGGAATGTAGTCGAATTAAGTCGGGTGATGCTGAGGGAATTAGATTAGGAAATGAGACACTTAAAGTAGTAAAGAAGTTTTGCTACTTGGGGAGCAAACTAACTGATGATGGTCGAAGTAGAGAGGATATAAAATGTAGACTGGCAATGGCAAGGAAAGCGTTTCTGAAGAAGAGAAATTTGTTAACATCGAGTATAGATTTGAGTGTCAGGAAGTCGTTTCTGAAAGTATTTCTATGGAGTGTAACCATATATGGAAATGAAACATGGACGATAAATAGTTTGGACAAGAAGAGAATAGAAGCTTTCGAAATGTGGTGCTACAGAAGAATGCTGAAGATTAGATGGGTAGATCACGTAACTAATAATGAAGTATTGAATAGTATTGGGGAGAAGATGAGTATGTGGCACAACTTGACAGAAAGGATGGACCGGTTAGTATGACATGTTCTGAGGCATCAAGGGATCACAAATTCAGCATTGGAGGGCAGCGTGGAGGGTAAAAATCGTAGAGGGAGACCAAGAGATGAATACACTAAGCAGATTCAGAAAGATGTGGGTTACAGTAAGTACTGGGGGATGAAGAAGCTTGCACAGGATAGAGTAGCATGGAGAGCTGCATCAAACCAGTCTCAGGACTGAAGACCACAACAACAACAACGTTATATAAGTATTTGCTGTAGTTTTTTTGACAATATGTCATATATCGCATAGTATAATGAAGGAATATTTTTGGAAGGGACAGCTATAATACATTAATATTAAACACAATGTTTCGTTACCTGTTAATTCAGAGTTTATTCCTTTTCTGTCATTCATGAATGTGATCAGATATACTTTACTTTTTGACAACCTTGCTGCAGAAGACTCATGACGAATGACAAATGACGTTAATCATTTTATTTCCAGCAGTAAATCAATAGCATTTAACCATTAATCCCAAAGCAATGGATTGCTAGTCCAAAAAATATTGCAAAATTCCTTTCTTGTCTTATGTATAGATTCCATTACCTGTATGTATTATAAGGCTAGGCACCTTGATCACTAGGTTAAATTTCATACATTTTAAGTATTTCTTATGTCACTTGCACAGTATTATATGTACTTACTAGCACCTAAATGCTACATGTAATAACACCTATTTCTGGATAATGATTTGCACATCACCTGTATCAGTTAATGAAATTTTGACAGGGCACTGAGTGCCAACACTTCTCCAGCTAATAATATATAAGACTGATGCTGATGATTCCCATGTTACACTTATTTAATGTTTTAATTTTATTCTTTGGCCTTTGAACGCCACAACATTTTGTAAAATTGTCATTAAAACTTCCTAAAAATCACATAAATGAGTAACATAAAGAATAATTTTCTTGATCTTCTTATTGTGTCAAATCAAGGATATAGCTGTGTAGACTCTCCAATGGAACGCTCATGTGTGCTTACCTTACATATGTTATGGGCCAGATAATCGACTTATACTTTGTAACTTTGGATTGATGTCAATAAAGTAATTTTCGCAAAAGGTATAATACTAAATGTATCCTTCAGCCTCTGACCCAATTATCACCAATTAATGAGACTTTCCTATATCCTGCCCATCCTCATGTCTATTTGGATTTTTTGCACTAATTCTGCGCTGATGTACATATTGTGGACTCTACAAAAATTTGATGTTGACACATCAAGCTGTCCACCACACTGACAAATGGAGATGTTATTATGGGCCAACTGCTTAGTGTACCTAATGTACTACCACAAGGGCAACATACAGTATTAATACTACATTTCAGAGTCTTGCTACACTGATAAATGCTTCGGAAAAGAGACCTTCAGATTGTCACATCTGGCGTTGTGCTTCTGTGAAAAGATACAGACTTTTCAAAGCAGCTATGTGCAACCCACTGTGCTACAGCCATGATGCTATCCTTTCCATTCCTCATTTTCTTCTTATAAAATATACTAAAGACTTATACAGTGCATGTGCACTTTATCTGATTCTTTACATTCATAACTACCTTTGTATGTTCAGTACTTATGTAATTTGTCAATGATTTCATATATAAACTGCAAACATGTAAAACATATGAATATTAATTACCAAAACTCATTTTGTAGACTTGGTGAACTAAATATTTCATATCTATTTGTAGTAGAAAAATTTGTGGCTCATGGCAAGTCCAATTGACTCACCATCGGTGCTGAATTCCCCTCCCCCCAGTGGAGAGTTATGTAAGGGGATCACCACCCTGCTGGAGAAAATGTAATTTCGACGTATTGCTCACGCGCTGCCTGCGACAGAAAATATCTCTGCTGCAATAGAGTCGCAACTCAGAGCAGTCTCCGCAGTAGTTGCAGCCGCTCACTGCAACAGGGCAGTTTTAGTCTGTTACTGGTACAGCGCAGTTCATAGCCATGTATTGTAAGGTAAATTTTATTATTTTTATAGTCATGCGCGTAGTTAAGTTACTTGTCTGAGATGTTAATATGCATTTGTTTCAATCTGCTGGTGATTCGTCAGCACCAGTTGACCCAGATCTGTAATATTCAATTTTTCATATAAAGGATTCTAGATCCTTATCAATAATGTAAACGAGTTTCAGAGCATAATTTTTACCAGTCTACAAAAAAGCAAGGAATAATTTTGCCTTAAGTCATTACCAGTCCCTATTTAGTCATTTATTTAAATTTAAATATTTCAGAAATTTTCGCAGATCATTGTCATATGTTCTTTCGTACTCAGACGACCAGCTGTGCAACTGTGTCAATAAGCAAAGTCAGTTTTTCTAATAATTCAGACCTCAGACAAATGTTGTCCAGTACTAGTAGATAGATCAGCATTGCACTAAGCTATGCAAATTAAGAGCAGATATATAGACAGTGTTATCCAGCGACACCATTATGAGATAAGAATTTTTCAGATTAATTATGCAGGGCAACGGCGTAGCGCTGCTTAAGTCAAAATTTATCAGTTTTCATTAGTTAAGATATTAACAAAAAATTATCATTTTTGTTATTTTCATACGGGAAGGTTACAAGTGTCGCCAAAATAAAAAAGTGTTTAACATCTGAATCACTTTTCTTCTTAGCCAGAACGTCATTTTTCTACTAATTACGATGTATCACTTGCCTTCCACATAAATAGGAAAAATATCACCAACTCTCTTTTGTGTTGCCTTACAACTGTGAATATAAGGAAGTTTAGACGTAACTGGCGTTAAACTATCAATGAATGCCAATGTAACAAGCAAAAATATTTTTCATTGTTTATTGAGTTACAGAGGTCAAACCTTTGCAACTGAGCATCTTTAGATTGGACAACAAAAACGTAACTGCCAGGTAAATGATTATAAAACTAATATTCACAGTATTTCATATACATAGGGTTGCCGGTTACAAAGCTCTCATCAAGTAATTATTCATTGCTGCCCATAATTTTTACCGAATCGAATTAACGGATGAGACAGAGGTACACTAATGGCCATTTAAATTGCTACACCAAGAAGAAATGCATATCATAAACGGTTATTCATTGGACAAATATATTATACTAGAACTGACATGTGATTCCATTTTCACTCAATGTGGGTGCATACATTCTGAGAAGTCAGTACCCAGAACAAACACCTCTGGCCGTAATAACGGCCTTCATATGCTTAGGCATTGAGGCACAGTTTGGATGGCGTGTACAGGTACAGCTGCCCATGCAGCTTCAACACGATGCCACAGTTCATCAAGAGTAGTGACTGGCGTATTGTGACGACCCAGTTGCTCGGCCACCATTGACCAGACGTTTTCCATTGGTGTGAGATCTGGAGAATGTGCTGACCAGGGCAGCAGTCGAACATTCTATGTATCCAAAAAGGCCTGTACAGGACCTGCAACATGCGGTCGTGCATTATCCTGCTGAAATGTAGAGTTTCGCAGAAATCGAATGAAGGGTGGAGCCACGGGTCGTAACAAATCTGAAATGTAACGTCCACTGTTCAAAGTGCCGTCAATGCGAACAAGAGGTGACCGAGACGTGTAACCAATGGTATCCCATACCATCATGCCGGGTGATATGCCTTATGGCGATGACGAATACACGCTTCCAATGTGCATTCACAGCGAAGTCGCCAAACACGGCTGTGACCATCACGATACTGTAAACAGAACCTGGATTTATCGGAAAAAATGATGTTTTGCCATTCGTGCACCCAGGTTCGTCGTTGAGTACACCATCCCGGGCGCTCCTGTCTGTGATGCAGCGTCAAGGGTAACCGCAATCATGGTCTCCGAGCTGATAGTCCATGCTGCTGCAAACGTCGTCGAACTGTTCGTGCAGATGGTTGTTGTCCTGCAAACGTCCCCATCTGTTGACTCAGGGATCGAGACGTGGCTGCACGATCCGTCACAGCCATGCGGATAGGATGCTTGTCATCTCGACTGCTAGTGATACGAGACCGTTTTTTTTCTTTTTTTACCATTACGCATTTTTTATTCACTAAAAACAGTAACAAAAATAGCTACAATGAAATGACAGATAATTGCAGTCATAAATTGGGATCCAGCACGGCGTTCCGTATTACCCTCCTGAAGTCACCGATTCCATATTCTGCTAACAGTCATTGGATCTCGACCAACGCGAGCAGCAATGTCGCGATACGATAAACACAATCGCGATAGGCTACAATCCGACCGTTATCAAAGTCCGAAACGTGATGGTACGAATTTCTCCTCCTTACACGAGGCATCACAACAACGTTTCACCACGCAACGCCGGTCAACTGCTGTTTGTGTATGAGAAATCGGTTGGAAACTTTCCTCATGTCATCACGTTGTAGGTGTCGCCACCGGCGCCAACCTTGTGTGAATGCTCTGAAAACCTAATCATTTGCATATCACAGCATCTTCTTCCTGTCTGTTAATTTTCGCGTCCACAGAGGACCGAACCACTCAGTAACCCTGGGTTCAGTGTGGGGCGGCTGTCGTTGTGGACCACTACGGTTGCGGCGGGGACGGAGGATACAACACAATACAATGAAGATACCACGCATTTCATGCCAGTCTAGCGTTTAGGTAGTTGAATGGGTACTCTGAAACACAGCCAGTTTTCATTTGCATATCCTTAGGCTCTATAGGAAACAGAACGTAACGTTAACTGTATTCTAGTGCACTTGATAAATAATCCTCACTAAGATATTCACCGAGAGACGTCACAGTTCCAGAGAATTGTAGGAGAAATACAAGAACTGCAGAAGATCGACTCAGTTCAGGGACAGACAAACCGAAGACGACCAGCTCTGGCTTTGCACTGGCAGCACTGTGTACCTACGACCGGATGACATGTTTGGCCTTGCGGTAATAAACTGTGCACACAAACTGTATCAAGATTCCTACAGCAGTTCCTAAGCTCAGTCTTCAGACACAGACAGAAATACGTGGTTGGGGCCATTAATCTATTAACATGTGTAGATAGATGTCTTGATACACTGAGAAGGAAAAGGTATGGTAAAGCGATATGCACGTCTGCAGATGGCGATAGTATTGCGCACATAAGGTATAAAAGGGCAGCACATTGGCGGAAGCGTCGTTTGTACTCAGATGATTCATGTGAAATGGTTTCCGACCTCATTGGGGTGGCACGACGGGAATTAACAGACTTCGAACGCGGCCTGGTAGTTGAAGCTAGAAGCATGGGACATTTCATTTCGGAAATTGTTAGGGAATTCCGTATTCCGAGATCCACACTGTCAAGAGTGTGCCAAGATTGTCAGATTTCAGTCACTACCTCTCGCAGCGTACAACTTAGTGGTCTACGGTCTTTACTTAAAGATAGAGAGCAGCGGCGTTTGCGTACAGTTGTTAGTGCTAACAGACAAGCAATACTCTGTGAAATTACTGCCGAAGTCAGTGCTGGCCGTACGACGAACGTATCCGTTAGGACAGTGCGATAAAATTCGTCGTTAGTTGGCTTTGACAGCAGACGACCGAAGCGGATGCCTTTGCTAACAGCACAATATCGCCTTGAGTGCCTCTCCGGGACTCGTGACCATACCAGTTGAACGCTAGACAACTGGAAAACCGTGGCCTGGTTACACGACTCCCGATTTCAGTTGGCAAAAACTGATGGTAGGGTTCGAGCATGGCGCAGACACCACGAAGCCAGGTCAACAAAGTAGTGTGCAAGCCGGTGGTGGCTCCATAACTGTGTAGGCTGTGTTTACATGGAACAGACTGGGTACACTGGTCCATCGAATCGATAACTGCAACCCAAAAACGACGCTATTTACATGGGAGACAGTGCGCCGTGGCACCTGGCGACTATGATTCGAGATTCTGAGGAACATTCTGTATAGTTCGAGGGAATTATTTGGCTACCCATATCGCGTGAAATGAATCCCATTGAACATTTATGAGACATACTCGAGAAGTCATTTCGTGCTCAAAATATTGCGGCGGCAACACTTTCGCACTTGTGGACGGCTGTAGGTGGAGCATGGCTCAATATCTCTGCAGGGAACTTCGACAACTTGTTGAGTCCCTGCCACGTCGAGTCGCTGCACAGACTCTGGTAAAAGAGGGTCCGACACAACGTTAGGGGGCGGCCAGAGTGGCACGAGGGGTTCTAAGCGCTACAACCTGGAACCGCACCACCGCTACGGTCGCAGGTTCGAATCCTGCCTCGGGCATGGATGTGTGTGATGTCCTTTGGTTAGTCAGGTTTAAGTAGTTCTAAGTTCTTGGGGACTGATGACCTCAGAAGTTAAGTCCCGGAGTGCTCAGAGCCATTTGAACCATTTTTCACCGACGTTATGAGGTATCTCACGACTTTTGTCACCTCAATATATACAGGGTGGTCAGAAAATGTGTGAAATGCTTGTAGGGATGTTACAGGGCAGGTTGTACTGAGACATAAATGTTAAGAAAGAAATTCGATACGTTGCGCCGTTTCCGAGTTATTTAGCATTGAAGTTAGCCCATCAGATCGTCGCACGCGTAACTTTCTGCTAACGAGACACAGCACTTGTTGGGCAACACCTCCCCTGGGAGGCCGCTTGAATGTGAGCGCGCGACGCCCCGATTGGCTAAATTCTGTGCTAAATAACTCGGAAACGGCGCAACGTATCGAATTTCTTTCTTAACATTTATGTCTCATTACAACCTGCCCTGTAACATCCCACAAGCATTTCACACATTTCTGACCACCCTGTAGATATGTATGCACTCTGATAAAACTTCTCTAATCTCCAGACTAGCGGCGGCTGTTTATTATTTTCCCCGTCAAAACTCATATACGAAAGAGCCAAAACATTATAACCACCTACTTAAAAGCGTGTTGGTCCCCTTCTGGAACGCAATTACTAGTGACTCCACGTGGCATGGAATCCACAATACTTGATAGGTTTCCAGAAGTCTGTGGCCTACGCACGGGTCACACACTTGCCGTACTACCTAAGGTCCCATAAAATTCCAACTGATTGTCCCACATAACATAATGCTGCTCCCACCGGGCTGCGTCTGTGGCGCGCTACATTTCCGAGCAGCCGTCTGCCTGGATGAGGGCGTATCTGGACACGACCATCGACCTGGTTTAACAATTAATGGGATTCATCTGACCATCGATCGATCTATGGTCCACTCTCGATTATCCATTCCCACTGTAATCATAACTGGCGATGTTGTTGGGTCAGCATGGGAACACGTAACGGTCCTCTAGTGCAGAACACCATATTATACACTGTCCTCTGAACTGTGTGCTTCAAAACACTTGTGTCTGCGTCAGCACTGGACTCTGTCATCAGATGTGCCACAGATCGCCGCCTATACTGCTTTAGAGAGCGGGCAAGCTTCCGATCCTTATGTTCTGTGACGAGGTATGCAGATCCAACTTCTTGTCGCCTGCTCGTGGTTTCAGCACTCTTCAACCACTTTCCATGAATGTTCACGACAGCAGCATGCGAACAACTGACCAGCTTCGCCGTTTGCGAGATGCTCACTCCCAGGCACTGGGCCACAACAATCTGGCTATTGTCCAAGACGCTCAAATCGGCGGATTCCCGCATTTGTGCCACTTACCGTCACTAGAATGAATCCCCATTCGTCTCTGCTCCGCTTATATAAAACCGCGTCACGTCCCTCAGCACTTCCTCGCAGCGTAAAACCTCGCATTTCGCTCATCAGTCTACCTCTCTTCATTGCCACGAGATGTTATCCCAGATACCAATTAAATATGGAACAGACAACAATATCTCCACTGAAAACACAGTATGGAAAAATCTCAGAGGGCACTCAGGAGAAGCCATCCGAACCATAGTACTGAAAGAATATTCAAACTGCAAAAGGCATAGAAACTGGCATGAAATCTCTACTAGAAAAGAGCAGTATCTCGAAATGCGAAACAACAACACGGTTTTTTCACGAGAAGCGTTTGAGTGGCATAAACCACAGTAATTACAGAGATGACGTAAATTCATGACGTAGAGAAGCAAGAACAGAAGATTATTAAAAAAATTCACAGCACAGTTCTTCGAGACAGAATTTCGATCAGACGATATACAAGGTAACTCTACAAAAACACATACAATATCACAGATAAATTTAGGAAACGAAACCCACAGTTCTACGGACACCTAAGTAGGATGAATTAAAATACTAACTAAAAGAATTTTTAACATAGTTAATGCAAGTAAATTAAAGACCTCTTGGGTAAAAGAAACTTCAGAACACATGGAAAGACTGGTAAACTCAGAGGAAGAAATTAAGGAACGAAAACAATTCAGAAAGGAAACCAGAAAAAAGAAAACTGAACATGTCTCGAGAAAAGAACCCACAAGAAAAAAGTGGACGGGGAACAGGAAGAAAAGCACAGTGATCTAATTAAGAGGTTTTGGGAAGAGAAGAAAAGAGGGAAAGGAACTGAGGCTGCAACTGACTAGTTCACACACTCTCCTAAAGGGCAGTGATCGAAAATGGTGTGCAGAATGTTTGCTTTAACTTGGGGGAACTAAATATAGCGAAAAAAATGTTCCATATGTGAAGTTCATATTTTCAAGGGGGACTTCTGTCTGCTAAAACTGGCCACAACCTAACGCACCTCTCATGGGAGATCAACCTTTTATTTTCAAATAAGTACTCTTATATTTATTGCAGTTTCAGATTCTACTCCAAAAGAAAAAAAAAACCTAGCGTCTACCAAAACCATTTTTTCCATTCGTGGTAGATGGCTCTGTAATCGAAGAGATCGAGTTTTTACATTTAAGAACCGATTTACTTCATTCTACCTTGTATTTTCGAGAAAAAAGGTTGATATTATTGCCAAATATTTAATTTATTTTTGATAATTGTACAGTTAAACTTTTTACGTTTCAACATTTCAAAGAACGGCAAAAAACAATATTTGGGGCTAACGTAGTTTTCTATTCCCTTCGTGTTTATCGAAATATGCTTGAGCTTGAAGCGTCGCCTCGAATCACATCATCAGTGTGACTGACGTTCTTCTGTCCTACCGCGGTAACTCTTACACCGATTATAGAGCCATCTACTACGAATGGCGACAGTGCTTTTGGTAAACCCTAGATACTTTTTGGCGTAGAAGCCGAATCTACAATAAAAATCCCATTTGACAACAAAAAGTTGATACCCATTAGGGATGAGGCGTTAGGATCTGTCCAGTTTTAGCGCAGACAAATGTACCCTTTGAAAATATTAACTCTTCCGGATATCTTTTTCGTGCGATGCCTATTTTTCCAGATATTTAGTTGTTCCAAGTTGTTTGTGTGTGTGTGTGTGTGTGTGTGTGTGTGTGTGTGTGTGTGTGTTTAGTTAAACAAAGCATAAATGTTGTTGCGTAGTCCATGGATATAAATTTAGTGTTATAAATAAACATTTGTAAAATACAAATATGTTGTTGTTCTAAATTCATTAATCTCGCTCGTAATAAACGCGGAGTTTTTGTATCGGACTGAACTATTCAGTATGTTTTTGCGCAAGTGATTACCTAAGACTGATATACTTTTGAGGGATGGTGACCACGGCTTTTGTGTATGGCGCTTTTTCCCGTTGGTGATGGCAGACAACAAACTAAAGGAATGAAGTCGATGGAGATAACAGACGCTGATGAATGTTAAAAATGTTGTCGTTTAAGTTCAGCTCTGGAAAAGCGGTCGTAATTACATACCGGCCGCGAAATGAAAACGTCACTTCCAGACCTAATGTTTTATGCATGCTGTGAAGCTGTTGACCACCGGACGTATGGAATGTCGTGACGGATGGCTGAAAATACACTTTGGGTAGCCGCCAGGAACTGACCGAAATCTAAAGAGCCGACGCCGGTGGGCGTGTGTGCGGCAGCATTCCAAACGGGACGGCTTGTTTTCGGTTGTCCTACCAGGCGGCAGGGTGTCACGTTTGTCCTTTCAGGTAGTCAGACACAGTCGTTCAAAGTGAATGTTGGTGGGCACTCTGCGGGAAAACAGGCTCGAGGAGATTTCGAGGTGTGTACGGGTCACGTTGGGAAACCGATGGATACGCTACATCTGCATCTACACGATTGCTCTGTAATAATGATTAAATGCCTGTTAGTGGTATCATCGAACCGCCTTGCAGCAACTTTCTTAGCCTTCTACTCTCGAACAGCACGCGGGAAAACGAACGTTTAAATCTTTCGGTGCGAATTCCGAGTTCTCTTATTTTATTATGGTTATCATTCCTCCTTATGCAGGTTATCGTGAACAAAATATTTTCATACTCTCAGGAGAAAGCAGCTGATTGAAATTTCATGAAAAGTTCCTGCTCCAACGAAAAACCCCTTTGTTTTAATGACTGCCACGGCAATTCGCGTATCATACTCGTGGCACTCTGGTCCCTAATTCGCGATAATATAAACGAGCCGCCCTTCTTTGAACTTTTTCTATGTCCTCCGTAGATCCTATCTGATGCAGATCCCACAGCGCACAGCAATGATGCAGAACAAGTCGAACAAGCGTAGTGCAGGCAGTCTCTTTAGGGGACCTGTTGCATTTTCTATGTGTTCTGTTGATAAATAGCAGTCTTTAGTTTGCTTTTCCTATAACTTTATCTTTGTGAACGTTCCATTTTCAGTTATTCGTAATTGTAAACCCCAAGTATTTAGTTAAATGAATAGCCTTCGTATTTGTGTGTTTTATGCTGTAACCAAAATTTAGCGGATTCCTTTCAGTACTCATGTATGTGATTTCACACGTTTCATTATTTAGAGTCATTACCACTTTTCGCACCATATACAGTATACGTCTTGTCGCCGTCGACCTGCAGTTTTTTTGATCCTCTGATGGCTTTATAAGACGGTACACGACATCATCCGCAAACAATCTAAGGCACCTGCTCAGCTTGTCTCCTAAATCGTTTATCTAGATAAGGAACAGCAAAGAGTCTATCACTTGTTTGGGGAACGCCAGATACTACTCGTCTATTACTCGGTGACTCTCTGTCAATTACTACGAACTGTGACTTTTCTGCCCGGCCGCTGTTGCCGAGCGGTTCTAGGCGCTTCAGTCCGGAACCGCGCTGCTGCTACGGTCGCAGGTTCGAATCCTGCCTCGGGCATGGATGTGTGTGATGTCCTTCGGTTAGTTAGGTTTAGGTAGTTCTAAGTCTAGGGGACTGATGACCTCAGATGTTAAGTTCCATAGTGCTTGGAGTCATTTGAATTTTATGACTTTTCTGATAAGAAATCCCGAATCCAGTCGCATAACTGAGAAGATACCCCATAGGCACAGAATTTGAGTTGGAGTCGCTTGTGAGGAATGGTTTCAGAAACCTTCTGGAAATGTAAACATATGGAATGATTTTGACATCGTCTGTCGGAGCACTTAGTAAGAATCAAGAGCTTTTTGTGTTTCACAGGCACGATATTTTCAGAATCTGTCTTGGGTGTCTGTCAATAATTCGCTATCTTCGAGGTAATTTATAATGTTCTAACAAAGCATATATTCCAAAATCCTATTGCAAATCGATGTTAACGATATGGGTCTGTAGTTCAGCGGATTACTCCTATCTCTTTCCGTGAGTATTGGCGTGCTTTGTGTACATTCCAGTCTTTAGGTACAGGTCTCTCGGCAAGCAAATGGTTGTATATGGTTGCTAAGTATGGAGCTATTGTGTCAGCTGAAAGGAACCTGACTGGTATACAATTTGGACCAAAGGTCTTGTCTTTATTAACTGTTTTAAGCTGCTAGAACATACTTCAGAAAACGTAGGCAAACACAGGGAGACAAAACTTGTAACAGTGGATTAGTAGTAAGGCAACAGCAGCGGCGCCCCACTCTGCATTGTTGCCAAATTTATTCAAGATGGCGGATCCAAAATGACGATAGATGTGGCAATGTCGCAATGACATCATGGTGCGAAGTTCAAATTTTAGCTGGAAAAAGGTCACTTGGGCTACCTCCACTAACCTACGAAACTGGTGGGAAAATTGGGGCGGGAAGAAAGATCACTTGGGCTACCTCCAATAACCTAAGTCATCCAACCACTACATCTTCCTTCAAATTGCCAGGAAAAGAGCTCAGCCTGTGCTGGGCTGCTGGATAGGTTGGACATGAGTCTTTATTCTGGATGGAGTGTTTATTTAAACAATTTGAGATGTCACAGGCAGTAGCTCCATCCAGTGTGTTCGCAATGTAGTTCGGTGTCCAACTGACCTAGAACACAGTACTGCCACCAGAGGGTGCGGTCGTCCTTCCTATGACATAATCCAAGATGGTGGTCTGGGGGAAAAATGACGGGAAAAGGACTTACTCTGTGTCCAGCTGCTGCAGGAAGGAAGTAGTGTACTTTATTTATCTTCAGTAGGAAGTTGGAACAATTTATTTAGGGACAGATTTCACATAGTTTATTTATTTATTACGCTGATACAAAACACTACCCCTGACGTGCTTGGGGTCACAATCAGAGTCTTCAGACCTGCGAACTACTCGTAAATTACCGAAATAATGCAGTACACCGATGTACAGACACGCAAACAACTCGTAAATTGCCAAAATAATGCATGTATATTGCTCTGCAAACACGCTCACTATTTGTAAACAGCCTACAGGCATGTTCTCCGAATGAATCAGGACACTGACGCACAGATACGTTCACTACACGTAAAATTGGCGAAATAATTTATCTGTAGCACTCTGCAAACACGCTCACTAATTGTAAACAGCCTACAGACATGTTCTCCAAATGAATCAGGACAATGATGCACAGACACGTTCAGTACACGTAAAATTGTCGAATATTTTATCTGTAGCACTCTGCAAAAACACGCTCACAATACTTAAAATAACCAAAATAATGCAGTGCACAAACACTCATTGCATGTAAAAACGCTATCGGTGTATCATTAAGAAATTCGATCATGATGTATCAGTGAACTGTTTCCCAAAGACCAAATGCATTCTTCCTAGCGATCCTAATGGGACACTTTGTCCCACGTGCGAGACGCCTCTGGCTGTTCACGTGTTCACCTAGACACATAGCTTTCATAGCTGCGAGTCCAGTGCCGAGCGACATGTTTGCATAGTGTCTCACCCTCACAGGCGCAGCTTGAAGGTTGTCAGTGTTTTACTGATGTCACATGTCTATGTCAATAAGAGCCAAGTCTCCCTCTCAGAAATAGAAAAGTGTTGCAGAAATATACTCCTGGAAATGGAAAAAAGAACACATTGACACCGGTGTGTCAGACCCACCATACTTGCTCCGGACACTGCGAGAGGGCTGTACAAGCAATGATCACACGCACGGCACAGCGGACACACCAGGAACCGCGGTGTTGGCCGTCGAATGGCGCTAGCTGCGCAGCATTTGTGCACCGCCGCCGTCAGTGTCAGCCAGTTTGCCGTGGCATACGGAGCTCCATCGCAGTCTTTAACACTGGTAACATGCCGCGACAGCGAGGACGTGAGCCGTATGTGCAGTTGACGGACTCTGAGCGAGGGCGTATAGTGGGCATGCGGGAGGCCGGGTGGATGTACCGCCGAATTGCTCAACACGTGGGGCGTGAGGTTTCCACAGTACATCGATGTTGTCGCCAGTGGTCGGCGGGAGGTGCACGTGCCCGTTGACCTGGGACCGGTCGCAGCGACGCACGGATGCACGCCAAGACCGTAGGATCCTACACAGTGCCGTAGGGGACCGCACCGCCACTTCCCAACAAATTAGGGACACTGTTGCTCCTGGGGTATCGGCGAGGACCATTCGCAACCGTCTCCATGAAGCTGGGCTACGGTCCCGCACACCGTTAGGCCGTCTTCCGCTCACGCCCCAACATCGTGCAGCCCGCCTCCAGTGGTGTGGCGACAGGCGTGAATGGAGGGACGAATGGAGACGTGTCGTCTTCAGCGATGAGAGTCGCTTTTGCCTTGGTGCCAATGATGGTCGTATGCGTGTTTGGCGCCGAGCAGGTGAGCGCCACAATCAGGACTGCATACGACCGAGGCACACAGGGCCAACACCCGGCATCATGGTGTGGGGAGCGATCTCCTACACTGGCCGTACACCTCTGGTGATCGTCGAGGAGACACTGAATAGTGCACAGTACATCCAAACCGTCATCGAACCCATCGTTCTACCATTCCTAGACCGGCAAGGGAACTTGCTGTTCCAACAGGACAATGCACGTCGGCATGTATCCCGTGCCACCCAACGTGCTCTAGAAGGGGTAAGTCAACTACCCTGGCCAGCAAGATTTCCGGATCTGTCCCCCATTGAGCCTGTTTGGGACTGGATGAAGCGTCGTCTCATGCGGTCTGCACGTCCAGCACGAACGCTGGTCCAACTGAGGCGCCAGGTGGAAATGGCATGGCAAGCCGTTCCACAGGACTACATCCAGCATCTCTACGATCGTCTCCATGGGAGAATAGCAGCCTGCATTGCTGCGAAAGGTGGATATACACTGTACTAGTGCCGACATTGTGCATGCTCTGTTGCCTGTGTCTATGTGCCTGTGGTTCTGTCAGTGTGATCATGTGATGTATCTGACCCCAGGAATGTGTCAATAAAGTTTCCCCTTCCTGGGACAATGAATTCACGGTGTTCTTATTTCAATTTCCAGGAGTGTAGTTAACAGTCGCTTTTGTTATTGTAGGAGCATTTGTGATGTCTCAGCTTGCTTTCATGGAAATTCTTGTCCCAACAGGACATGTTCACGAAAGTAGCCCAGAATAACACCGACTGCAATCTCCTTTATTGTATTAATGAGGCACCCCGTCCATCAAATGTTACCCTTTCTGGAAATCATGATGTCATGCTTTCAACAAATGTCTCCAAAACGGTAGCCATTTTGCTCATGCTCTCACCTCTGTCAGCCTTCGCCGTGTCTGTGCATACTTGCGAAAACACTGTTAATCATAAAAGAATTCTTTTTGTTTGGGAAGAGAGCATTGCCTAAGCACAGATTGGAAAAACAGAACAATTATGCAAACAGACTTCGAAGCACTGTCCTAAAGAAGAGAAAAATATCTGGAATTTTCGGTGTCCTATAGTTACTGGTCTGGAGATGTCCTAATTCCACAATGCTGGATGAGGGACAGCATCCCACCAGAGATGGATGGTCTGCCTCAACTTGTCTTTGAACACTTGAGCATAGAAGACATCACATTACTCTCAGAATTTTCCACAGATACCTTGCCCACATCTTTTTCAAACTAGTCTGTAGGGGCTCCTATGTCCAAGCACAAAGGATGTATTGTGAATGAATGGAGCATTCTGATTGGCTCTTACTAAATTTACGCCCCCCCTCCCCACCCCCCCCCCCCACCCCAAAAAAACTGCTGCTGTCGCCAGTGAGGGAAGGGTGAGTGCTTTTTTTTCTGCAGATAAGACCTTCAGTGGCAAAACTATTTTGTACAGATCGCCATAATGCACTGACAGGTTAACCCTGCAAAAGCGGTCTACAGATTGTCAAATACAGAAAGATACTTCCTCAATTACACTGCTCTGCCAATGACGACCAAAGCTTGTAAAAAATTTCGGCATGAAACTGATCTCCAACACTGCTAGTATATCACCACATACCGTATCGATGTAGTAAACACACAATTCGTATCCTGCGCCATACAAAATCACCACTTCTGCATCCTGCCTTCAGCTATCAACCATGACACTCGTGCGTTTACTGCATAGACAGACGGCATAAGCCACAAGTCATCTGCCCTGCGCACACACTGGCCTGACGAGTGACCAGAGCACCCTCAGTGGACCGAGGCCACTCCCCAAACTGTTGTACAAAGGCTGGGTCGGTTCCCCTCGGCACAAAGACGTCACTGTTTCTGGCCCCGACCTGCTTGCTTGCTTGCTTTTTACACCCATATCCGGTTTACAAGAGCTTATGCATTTTCACATGGTTTACCGGAAAGTCATTATATTTTCGCAATACTGCTCGATATCAAGCACATAGCAATATCGCCTGCATAGCAGTATCGCTTGCACAGTATAATTCCGAAGATATAACTCGACATTATTCCTCTAGAAACCCGAAACTTTAGCGGGACGTGCTGTAAACCACTGAGTAACTAGAAACTTATCTCGTCTGAGAACACCTCTACGTAAAACTGATATTTCCGCTCATGAATACCGATTTCGATGATATAACAGATTCCAAATCATCCTCATAATTTACAAAATCAAGTAAGGTGTTTCTCATGTCTAGAGAACCAGCGAACGTTTCTTCCACCCGTCTTTCACCTGATAGATGCACACAACACACACCATAATCGATGTACTTTCAACCAAATACAGACGAGAAATGTGCGGAAGCAGTTAACCGGACTATTTACATGGGACGGAATAACGCAACATAAATACACGTCCATCTGAATCTTCTCAAATTTCCTTGGGGAACACATGCGATTACGAAGACTGACCAACACATACTGAGTATTAGTTCGCTATTCAGTCGTCTTGAGGACGACATGTCTAGGTCTGCAGCATTCCTGTATCCCAACAGGCCTTTCCATTCGGACAGTTCCTGCCATTAGCTGGAAACGTGAATAATTCCCACCACAGGCCACTGCCTGCTCGTACCAAGCATGCTCGCCCCCCCCCCCCCCCCCCCCCCCCGTATAGTACTTCGCCAATAACTGAATGCAGACGACACTGGCTGAAAATCAGCGATGAGTGGACATGTCTCAGAAGTTTTTCTTGCGATTGGTACCACTGTGTCTTAGAAAGAGAGGCATACTGATCTTACAAGCCATCAGATGTTAAAAACACCATTGCAACGACCATGTTACTGTCACAATAAATATTGGTTCTACTGGCGCTCACATGTATCCATATTAAAAGGTATACTGGCTTTATAAATCGAGGTATTGCATTACCTCCAAATGAAGTGGTTTTTCCAGACAAATGCCGCGACACTGAATATAGACGGCGATCGCCGGAGTGTATATTAACAGACCGACAGTGCGGTTACATGTCGCCGACGGTGTAAGCTCGTAGTAAAATCACCGAATTTAGAAAGTGATTCAGCTAATGAATGCGGCATGAAGCTGGTATTTGCAACTCCTTCTAGCCGCCGCTAGATACTTCTCCAGTATTAGTAACTCATTCTGTCTCAATGCCACGTCAGAGACTCTGCAATATGTCCACTGGCATATAAGTGATGGTTGATTGAGAATAATCACATAGAGAAATGATGTGCAGATTGAGGTCGTAAGAAACGTACACTAGCTTTCGGAACTATAATGTTACGATTTCTGGTAGAAATGCTGTCTGTGATTTGGAATCAAGTTTTTCCATTCAATTACATACCTGCATTGGATCGTATGGATAGGTGTTTTAATGATTACAGCCACTAGTGAATCATATTTCTGGCACTCCATATCTCGAAACAAGTCACCTTTATCGAACCTATCTGTTACAGTAAAATACCAACGTGTTTTTACATAGTCCCAATGCAACTTGCAATTGCTCCTCAGACTCTGCGCTGCCATCCTTGCAGCTTTGCGCTTGTGATCGTTCTAATTGAAGTCAGAACTGAGCAGAAATCGGAGAGAGCTATATGTACCACATTCTGCAACCCACGTAGAAACAGGCTAAGCTGAGTTGGTGTGACAAGACCGTATTTTGACCATTCGATGGAAATGGGAACATGTTGTCATAGCTCTGCCAACTGTGTACGATATGTAAAGCGCCACATGAAGCTGGCTCCTGCAACACGAGGTAGTATGAAGACAGTGCGAGCAGTTACGGTCGAATCTCTTATCGGGAAAATTAGTTAGACTCAACATCATAAGGTAAGAAAATGGGGGTTGTTGCTCTTTCAGCTGCCTAGTTTCAACTACTTCACACTTCCACATCCACAATCTTTCACATCCAAAACACATGCATTCAAAGGAAGATGTGGTGGTTGGATGACTTAGGTTAGTGGAGGTAGCCCAAGTGACCCTTCTTCCTGCCAAAATTTTCCCACTATTATCTTAGGTTAGTGGAGGCAGCCCGAATGACCATTTTTCCCACTAAAATTTGAACTTCCTGCCACGTTCTTTGGGGGGGGAGGGAGGGATGGGGAGGCGGTTAGGTTAGTGGAGGTAGCTCAATTGACCTATTTTCCCGCCAAAATTTGAACTTCCCACCATGACACCATTGCGACATTGCCACATCTATCGCTGCCATCTTGGATCCACCAGCTTGAATAAATTTGGTAACAATGCCGAGTGGGTGAAGCTGGTGCTGTCCTACTTGCATTGATGCGAAGAACAAATCTCTGATCTTAATCAGTACCATGTAGAGGTCTATGCTGCAGCTGGACTCGATTGATTACTACAAATTTTTATCAGCCATAGCGATATGTTCTCTGTTCATATGACCTGTTTTAAACGGACGTCTTGTCCTATTTCATGATGCCTGATAGCCTTATACTGATGCTGAAGGTGGACATTAGTTCCAAATGAAACGAAGGTTTAATCATTTAACACACGGTATTTGACGGGCATCCTCACCAAATTTAATATACAGAGTGCAAAAAATCTGTTTATACAAATCAGTTGAATTATTAGAGGGAATAAAAAGAAACAAATCTGTTGAGTGACAGAAAGGTCATAGGTGCTCCGTTTCGTCGCTAAGAGGGCGGGAAGTGTTTGACTTTGGACTACCCGTATGCCAACGTTCACAGTTCTTTTGACTACTTCATCTGCAAAACGTTGACATTGGAATCTGATTTGCAACACAATTACATCCTGCTGCTAGGAAGGGTAAGTTTTTATTATTACCGGCAGTCTCGACGACCCAGGCCTAAGCTCTAAATGTAGAAAAATGCAAATTGTTGCGAAAAAGTAGGAAAAACAAAGCATTTATGTTCGGATACAACATTAGTGGTGTGCTGCTTGGCACAGTGACGTCGTTGAAATATGTGGACGTAACGCTGTAAAGAGAGTATATGAGGATTGCGGTAGGGACGGTGAATTTTCGACTTCGGTGTATTAATAAAATTTTGGGAAAGCGTGGTTCATCTGTAAAGGAGACCGCATATAGGACTTAGTGTGACCTATTCTTGAGTTCTGCGCGAGTCCGTGGCATCTGCCGTAGATCCAACTGAAGGAACACATCGAAGCAATTCAGAGGCGGACCCTAGATTTGGAACAGTTAGTGCCTCGAAGATGAAGTACAAAAAATTAAAGGTCATACGGAGACATACAGACACTCATTTTTCCCTTGTTCTATTAACAGGAAAGGAAATCACCAGCATCGGTACAGGGTACCCTTCGCTACGCGCCGTAGAATGGTTTGCGGAGTATGTTTGTAGATGTATAAGTAGGATAAACACTTACATTATTATCGTTTACGTTATGTTGTGTTTATATGAACGTTTCTGCTGATCTTTACAGACAGAGGAACAGTGCTATCGATAGGATGGCTCGTTCGATGGCTCGATTTGATTTCTCTGTAGATACTGGCAATAGGTGCACACTGCCTATCATTAACTGTATCCCGTGTTGCCAAACACTCGTTACCTCAGTCGTGAGTTGTTCCACGAGAACACAAAGCAAAAGTTGAAAAAGGTAGAATTTAGAGTATGTTCCAGTAAGTGACTAGTATTAGTGAATGAAACATCGTAGTGACATGATGATACCGACTAAATTTCTGCAGGCCTCATTGGAAAGTACGACCAAAAAATATGAACTAAATTCACACTTGTGTATATGTGTACAGTATTCAACAAACATTACACTATTGCCCACAAACGGAAACTGTCTAACCCAATGGAGGAAACCAGTCGCCTTGGCTGGGACGATGACACATGTTTTTATTTTTCAAATATTTTATTAAATGTGAATATTTATGACTTTATGTGTATTATAATGTAATGGAAAGATAAGGTTCAAGACAGACTGACCATAAAATATTTATTACAATATCCGAGGATGTTGTTACTCATCTTATGTGCCCATTGATTGCGACCTTGCCCTAATTGATGTGTTTCAGTATTGTATATCACATCTTCAAACTATATCTTGTGCTGCATAAATGCTGTCTACATCATTTTATTTACGTTGTAGCAAAACGTTTCCAAATTTTTTTCAGTCGCGCTTTGTTCCCATATTTTTTGCATGAAAGCCAACCGGTAACTTCTTCATTGGCCAATGGTACTGTAACTTCTTCATTGACCAATGGTACTGTAACAGTTTTTTGCCTTAAGATATGTCTCTTTACTGGCTTAAGACGATATTTAGCAACAAATCTTTTTCGGCTGTGGAGAAGTGTGTAAAATGCGCCTTCTTTTGCCTCTTTACCTCCATCTTTACGACATTGTAATGGTTCTTTATTTATGTGACCATTACGGCACTCCAATCCCAGTTCTCGATACCAGTAATATCGTACTACTTTTCTGCGAAGTAACAGGCATATTTTTGTGACAATATTCACATTTGGTTTTATTAATGTATAGGTGCTCCGATGTATCGATATATTACAGTGATATGGTTCTTGTGTGTATTCATTTCTGTGAGACTGTTATAATCTTTGACTTACTTGTAACCGTTTTGGCACGAATGCGCAGAGAGCAGTCTTTGTTTCACTTTGGAGAAGTTAAGTTGTTATTTCGCTTTGTAAAAGAACAGTCAAGTATTGTGTTTAGTTAAAGTGGAAATTAAATATGCGAAGATTGATGGAAAACTGTTTTCTTGATGATGTGACAATTGGTTCAAATGGCTCTGAGCACTATGTGACTCAACTGCTGTGGTCATCAGTCCCCTAGAACTTAGAACTACTTAAACCTAACTAACATAAGGACATCACACACATCCATGCCCGAGGCAGGATTCGAACCTGCGACCGTAGCGGTCGCTCGGTTCCAGACTGTAGCGCCTAGAACCGCTCGGCCACTCCGTCCGGCCACTGTGACAATTAAGAAGAAGTATATGTGAATTTACAAGAAGTTTAATAAAAATGTGGATCGTGAACACCAAGCCAAAAATTATTTCTACCGTACCATCGTTCTGATCTGGGATTGTTTGATCATCAAGAAATTCCTGAAAAACGGATTTTTAGGTCTTCACATATTGGTATAATATTGATCTGGACCTTCTAGCAGTCAAAGTGGAATCACCCTAGAATTAACAAGATGAGCCATAGCAACTTCGACGAAATCTACATGCGAATCCATTCAAGATAAGTGCCAAAATTAATGACTTCTTTACAGTGACTTCATTATTTCCATTCTGACGATACCATCTACAGTCAATAATTTTGTTGTTGCCCGATAAAGCGAATATCAATCGCTGCGTGAGCAACATTATTAATCTGATTTCTACCCTACTTTGCAAGTGGTGGTGTTGTTAGAACATGAAATCTAAATAATAATTATTTTGTGTACGATGTACGATTAATATCTACAATCGAAGCGGGATAAACATGTCGCTTACCGATTTCGCGAAAGTATCAGTTGTATTTCGTGTTATTTTAAATCAATAATAAACCTCCTTCATTGGATCCTAGTTTAATATTAAATAACAAATTAACGAATTCGTGAACATAGTTCTTTTTCTGAACAAAGGTTGAAATTTTTCACCAGTAATTGAAATTTATAAAATCGATCCTAACAAAACTAGGAAATGGACACTGTTCCAATGTTTCGAAATTGCGTTAGCTCTAGGAGGTGGGAACTAATTCAGACTGAACAGTTGTGGTTCAGGTTTCGACCTGGCTGGAGTCTGGATGCGCAGGCAGGCTGCTGTGTAACCGGAGCCTGGAGGCTCCAGACGCCGGCACTGGAGGCTAAGCTGCGTCGCGGCGCCCCAAGTATTTCGCAAGTCCTGTGGCGGCGCCAGCTGCCTTTGTGTGCTTCGGCGTCTTATCTGCTCTTTCAGCGGCGAGCGAAAGGAGGAAAAACGCGAGAGGGAAAAAAGTCAGCTGGAGCCGGTTGGTCTGCCTTCTCGAAATGATATTCTCAGTATGCACGGCGCTCGGCCGTCTCCCCGTCCAAACCCCGCCTCGTGTGGAACTACACAGAGAAAGCCAGCAACAGCAAGCCGTGTTCCCGCCGGCTGCGCTTCAGACGTGAAACGACTGTCTCACAACAGGGCCTGTATGCCACGTACCTCTGAGCGCCAGCGGAAAGGAAAACCAAATTAAAATTGTGCACTGCTGCGGCTAAGTTCGTTGTGCTTGTCGACTTCTTTCAACGCTTCTCGAGAGTACAATACAGTATTATGGTTACGATATATAAACAACGACAAAACCTTCTGTTGGTGTGTGAGAAATTTTTACGGTGTCATTGTCTGAAAATGTCATGGGAATGCTGGAACATATTAAATTCGAAGTAAATATACGTAAAAACCTACGTATATAATTTTTAGTACACACAGGAAATAAAAGAATAACGTCTTTCTCATGTGACAAAAAATGTCACAGGTGCACCTTTTCCCCGTTAGAGGTGCATGGAGCTTTCGGCGCTAGTGATGCTCAGAGACTGTGTTCAAACTGCCGTGTGATGACTATTTTTTTCAGAGATGTTACTGAAAATGTCGTCCTTCTATGTTAATGTTCAACTGATATGGGCATGCTGATGATTGTCTAACATGCTCAAAACAACCAAGTGTTTCGCGAATAATGGCTGCAGCATCAGTCGAATGGGCAACCAGCTCTATAAGGGTATTCATCGGTGTCTCGTACACCAACCGCTTCATCTCCTCCCATAAGAATAAAGTCATAGGAGTGATGCTGACAAAACGTGGTGGCCACCACAATTCCAATCGAACAACTGGGGAAAGGCTGAACGTTCTCTGAGTAAGACTACAAAGTACGGTGGGATCCCGACTTGATGCAGTCCAAGTAGTTGTCTAGTACCGGGGCATTTCCTAAAATTTTCGGTAGTACTTCACACAAAAGGATACCGTAAATTCTTCCACCGGACGTGTTAGGCAGGATATAGGGCCCAATCAGATGGTCAGATGGTCCCACCATTGATTCATGGTAAATCTCGGTTGATATTGGAACACAAAAGTTGCTTCAGGATATTCCAGTTCCCAGACTTGGCTATTGTGCCTGCTGAATATTCTTTCCCTTATAAAGGCAGACCCGTCAGTAAACAAAACACACGTTTGGAGGTCAGCGGTGTTTACAATTTAGTAGACGTATCATGGGAAGAAGAAGCCCACATGCTGAGACAAGTCGTATGAGGGTCACTCCAAAAGAAATGCACATCATTTTTGTATAAAGACAGTTTTCATTCTGCATGTATGAAAGTTTTAAAGTGTGTAGATACATCTTTCCCGCTTGTTTTGAAACTTAGTTCAACCTGTTCCCGTGAGGACGGCGTCATAGCATGCCTGCTAGACTTGACGTTCGTCGGAAGCAACGTACTGTCATAGAATGTCTGTGCTGTGAAAACAAGACAGTGAGAAAGATTCACAAGAGGTTGAAAAAGATGTATGGAGATACTGCTGTCGATCGCAGTACAGTTAGTAGGTGGGCAAGCAGGTTAGGTGATGAAAGCGGGCACGGCTATATTGAGGATTGTTCTCGCAGTGGCATGCCTCGCACTGCACACAGTCCAGACAATGTGCCGAGATTAACGAATTGCTGACTCCTGACAAACGCATCACAGTGAACGAATTGCCACCCTAAGTTGGGATAGGGGAAGGAAGTGTTTGCAGAATACTGAAAGTGTTGGCGTAAAAAAAGCTTTGTGCTAGGTGGGTTGCCAGTATGTTGACAGTGGCTCACAAAGAAACAAGAAAAACGGTGTGCAGCGAACTTTTGGAACAGTACGAGAATGGTGGAGATGAATTTCTTGGAAAAATTGTGACAGGTGATATAACATAGCTCCATCATTTTTCACCAGAGACGAAGAGGCAATCAATGGAGTGGCATCATGGAAATACACACAAGAAAAAAAAAAAAAACTCAAAACCACACCTTTTGCTGCAAAAGTTATGGCTACGGTGTGTTTCGATTCCGAAGGGCTCTTGCTTGTGGACATCATGCCAAGTGGAACCACCATAAATTCTGATGCATATGTGATGAGACTGAAGAAACTTCAAGCTCGATTGAGTCGTGTTCGACCACATCGGCAAAGCAGGATATTTTCCTGTTGCTCAACAATGCACGGCCACATGTCAGTCAAAAAACCATGGAAGCGATCACAAAACTCGGATGCACAACACTGAAACACGCGCCTTACAGTCCTGACCTGGCTCCATGTAACTATCATCTCTTTGGGAAACTGAAAGACTCTCTTCGTGGAACAAGGTTTGAAAATGATGACTCCCTTGTGCACGCTGCCAAACAGTGGCTCCAACAGATTGGTCCAGAATTTTATCGTGCGGGTATAAAGGCGTTGGTTCCAAGATGGCGTAAGGCAGTTGAGAGGGATGGAAATTATGTGAAGAAATGAAAATAGTGTTCCTAAAGGATGTATCTACACACTGCAAAAGTTTCAAACATGTGGAATAAAAGATGGATATTAAAAAAATAGTCTGCATTTCTTATGGAGTGACCCTCGTATATTGATATAAGAATTAAATCTTTAGCGACGCCACTGTTGTATAAAACATTCTTGGGTTTCTTGCGACATCAGTTCAGGGTAAAACTCGAGCTTTCAGCGATTACCATTTTGTCAGGAGCAACTGACTGCGAAAACTGCTGCTGTGGTGGCTTGAAGTTGTCCATAAACAGCTTCTGATTGGCCGGTAATTGCATAATGCTTTCACAGATGCTGTCAACGTCTGCACTGGTGCCACCGCACCCGTAGTAGTGTAAACATTGAGATAAATATCTGTGCCTCTACTCTGCATCGATAGCTCGTTTTCGTGCACCGTTAAGATTATATACGCTATAACGGATGAAGTTCTTTTCGCACATTCTTATTTCTACAGCCTTTGTAAGTACAGAACGCTCTATGTAGGAGCCTGGGACAAAACCTTCGTTTCGTCGAACACTATTTTGTGTTTGTTTGATAGGCTGTGCTAGGCAACTGCAGATTCCATTTCTCAATTTTTAACATGCCGTTGATGTTCTGCACAGCGGTCGAAACGATGCGGATGGACTTGACGCTATATGCGACAGCATTACGTAATTGCCGACCAATTTTTTACTTTGTGGCCGTGGTGGTGCTCGAGTTGTTCTCAGCTCGGTGGCTTTTAAATGTGACATAACTTGGTAGCCTGCTTCCTGGAAATCGTTCTACACACAGGCACTTCGCTACTCGACTGTTGACTCCCTGCAAATCAGATGCATGTTATCTATCTCGGATAGAATGTAATCAGCCATCACCGACCTCTATACATCACTTTCATGTAATCACTACATAATGTAAGAAACGAAAAATAATGTAACTATTTATCTTGGGACGAGGACATTGCTGGCAGTAATGAAAACTTACTCATCCTAACAGTAGAACAATATAAAGATTTTGAACCTAATACACTCCTGGAAATGGAAAAAAGAACACATTGACACCGGTGTGTCAGACCCACCATACCTGCTCCGGACACTGCGAGAGGGCTGTACAAGCAATGATCACACGCACGGCACAGCGGACACACCAGGAACCGCGGTGTTGACCGTCGAATGGCGCTAGCTGCGCAGCATTTGTGCACCGCCGCCGTCAGTGTCAGCCAGTTTGCCGTGGCATACGGAGCTCCATCGCAGTCTTTAACACTGGTAACATGCCGCGACAGCGTGGACGTGAACCGTATGTGCAGTTGACGGACTATGAGCGAGGGCGTATAGTGGGCATGCGGGAGGCCGGGTGGACGTACCGCCGAATTGCTCAACACGTGGGGCGTGAGGTCTCCACAGTACATCGATGTTGTCGCCAGTGGTCGGCGGAAGGTGCACGTGCCCGTCGACCTGGGACCGGACCGCAGCGACGCACGGATGCACGCCAAAACCGTAGGATCCTACGCAGTGCCGTAGGGGACCGCACCGCCACTTCCCAGCAAATTAGGGACACTGTTGCTCCTGGGGTATCGGCGAGGACCATTCGCAACCGTCTCCATCAAGCTGGGCTACGGTCCCGCACACCGTTAGGCCGTCTTCCGCTCACGCCCCAACATCGTGCAGCCCGCCTCCAGTGGTGTCGCGACAGGCGTGAATGGAGGGACGAATGGAGACGTGTCGTCTTCAGCGATGAGAGTCGCTTCTGCCTTGGTGCCAATGATGGTCGTATGCGTGTTTGGCGCCGTGCAGGTGAGCGCCACAATCAGGACTGCATACGACTGAGGCACACAGGGCCAACACCTGGCATCATGGTGTGGGGAGCGATCTCCTACACTGGCCGTACACCTCTGGTGATCGTCGAGGGGACACTGAATAGTGCACGGTACATCCAAACCGTCATCGAACCCATCGTCCTACCATTTCTAGACCGGCAAGGGAACTTGCTGTTACAACAGGACAATGCACGTCCGCATGTATCCCGTGCCACCCAACGTGCTCTAGAAGGTGTAAGTCAACTACCCTGGCCAGCAAGATCTACGAATCTGTCCCCCATTGAGCATGTTTGGGACTGGATGAAGCGTCGTCTCACGCGGTCTGCACGTCCAGCACGAACGCTGGTCCAACTGAGGCGCCAGGTGGAAATGGCATAGCAGGCCGTTCCACAGGACTACATCCAGCATCTCTACGATCGTCTCCATGGGAGAATAGCAGCCTGCATTGCTGCGAAAGGTGGATATACACTGTACTAGTGCCGACATTGTGCATGCTCTGTTGCTTGTGTCTATGTGCCTGTGGTTCTGTCAGTGTGATCATGTGATGTATCTGACCCCAGGAATGTGTCAATAAAGTTTCCCCTTCCTGGGACAATGAATTCACGGTGTTCTTATTTCAATTTCCAGGAGTGTACATTAAGAATCCCGACAGTGTTGCGTCGTTTTCCTCAGTAATTGTCTGTGAAGTGCTAAATAGGCTATAGTACATCAAAAACATCTACACATTTCCTGGTGAAGTTACAATTTGTCCTACTAAAATTTCTTTATTATTTATTTCTACACGCATCTGCATACGTATAGTAGCAGAAGAGGACCTCTTTCAGTAACGATGTGTCAAGAAGAAACAGAAACAATAGCCAAGCAATGAGAAGTTACCGACTGTCGTCGATCAGTAACATTCAGGCCATTAGTCCCTCATGCTGTCGCTTTCTGGAAGACATTCAATGGTTATTCAGCAGTCAATAATCCTGCAATTATTAAAGGAATTCTGTAATGTGAGGAAGTGCGTGGTCTTGTATCCAAATTGTATGTTGCCTGCAGACTTTTCAGCAAACATATACTGAAACTGATACTGCCGTTCTCATTTTTCTCGGCATTAGTGTCCCATTGTTGGGCAAAGACCTCTAGCATTTCCCTCCATTGCTCTCTCTCTTGTGCTAACGTTGGTGTGATGATCCTGTATGTGTTCATAGCTCATTTCGCCATATTCCCCTTCGCGTTCCCCTTTTCCAAAGGGCAGCAATTCTGTTGTTAGTTCTTGTCATCAGATCTTCTCACGACATACGAGGTCTGTTCGGAAAATTCCGGAACTTCGTCCACAAAATGTTTCTACGCTTACTTTGTACTTATTGTGCATAGTCCCCTTCGAAATACTCTCCTCCGCAATTGATACACCTTACCCAACGCCATTTCCACATCCATAAGTCGTCCTGGTACGCCTCTTGCTGGATCGCGCAAAGCGCCGTCTATGAATTTTCTTTTATCTAGTCTATCGTTGAAAATCTTCGTTCTTTCAATGCAGTTTTCAACTTTGGAAATAAGAAAACGGCCGTATGAGTCAGCTCTGGAGAGTATGGGAAATGAGGCAGCACAGTGACTTCGTTTTTTGTGCAACAGTCACGTAGCAACAAGGATGAATAATTGTGCGGGGGTGCGTTATCGTAATGCAAGAGCCATCAATTGTCTCTCCATATTTCAGGCCACTTCCTTCTCCCATTTTCTCGCAGGGGTCGCAACACCTCCCGATAGTACAATCGATTAACAGTTTGTCTCTGTGGCACGAATTCATGATGAGCTAATCCTTCAAAGTCAAAGAAAACTATCAGCTTGGCTTTCACGTTCGACCTCCCGGACCTGACGAGGCTTTTTTTTTTTTTTTTGGGGGGGGGGGGGCCTTGAAGGACCTTTCCCGACACACTGTAAAAACTGAATCTTGGTCTCTGTATCACAACCGTAGATCCAAGTCTCATCACCATTTACGATTCTCTTAAGGAATTCTCATTTGCACGTCCTGAACGACGGTCATCTTTAACTTCATTCCGGCTATTTTAAGCCGTGTGAACCATTCCTAACACCCAGTACGATATAAGCAGTCATCACTGTAGGCTCTCTGCATCATTTGGCGTGTCACTATAAAGGTTTTCTTGAATTTCCTGCAAAATTTCACACAGACGCGCTGTTCCTCTACCTCTCCCATCTCAAAATTTGCAATTTGTGCGACACAACGTTGTACTCAATAAAGCACTGAACAATAACTGGCATACGACAATGGAACTTACGGCAGTTACACATTAAACACAGGAGTGTGCAGGGATGCCAACCATATTTCGCTCCAACACGCTACTGACGCTAAATTTCGAATGTTCCGGAATTTTTTGAACAGACCTACAACCTCGCTCATTGCCATCGTGGCATTTATCCCATGTCAGCGTCTCGTTTACTTCTGTTTTGTTAAGTCTTGATTTCTGATTCTTCCTCTTCGAGCTATATTTAACATATCACCTTCCGACATTCTCTATCTCTGTATTTTTCTGTTTATACTTGGAAGACCAGGTCTGGAAACAAAATGTGAAGTCTGGTTGAGACACGAATTGTAGTTTTTTCTTTCAGTCCTACCGATAGGTTTCCCTTATAGCAGACCTCAAGCTCCGTGTATTCGTTCTCGTTATCAACGTCCAGTTGCTGAATGTTATTGGACGATAGGTCTTACCCTAGGTATGAATACATATACTACTATGTGTCTTAAAGTTGCGGACTGTTTACCTGTATCAGTGGTCCTTTGTTTTTCATAGATTTGTATTTAAACCAGCTTGCTTACTCACTTCATTGGTTTATTCTAAAATTGCTCTAAGCACTATGGGACTTATCATCTGAGGTCATCAGTCCCCTAGACTTAGAACTACTTAAACCTAACTAACCTAAGGACATCACACACATCCATGCCCGAGGCAGGATTCGAAACTGCGACCGTAGCAGCAGCGTGGTGCCGTACTGAAGCGCCTAGAACCGCGCGGCCACAGCGGCCGGCGGTTTGTTCTAATATCTCCTGCAGTTCATTCGGACTATGTAGTATTTCGTTTGCAAATCTCAGTTGGTTTAAGTTCTTTCCTTGCAACTTCAATTGATTTTCTTATTTCAGTCTTAACTTCTAGAGGAATTTTCTAAGCGTGCTGTAAATTATTTTGGTCATAACTGGATTGCATATGCATACAACAAAGAGTTTTTATGGTGTGGGATTAGGCACTTGGATTGGAGAACAAACACTACAAGATCAGACATAAAAAGCAAAACCAAAAAATTAGTACTTAATATTCCATGTACAGGCCGTATATTTTGTTGTACTCCGATCAGTGATAACTGAGTGAGGATGTAAAGAATCGCGGCTCTGTGAAAGTTGGAAAACTGTTAACTACGTGATGAAAGTGTAGTGACGTACCAGGACATGTTTCCTGTGCAGCAACTGATTGGATAGCTGGTCTATAGGAGTGTCGGAGTGTCGTATCTTGGACATGCTCATAAAAATGACTAGGCTGCCATTCCTCCAGTTTCTCACTGCTTCCAGTCACTGAAAGAACCGTTTCTCTGTATACGAAAAATCTCCTCTGATGCTCTGTCGTTATTTTGCCACAGAGAAAATAATTAATTGGGAAAGAAACTTCGGATGACCATACTTTGAAGCAGATACAACCATCAGGTAAATATTACGTTGGAGGATAAGTTCGTAGAGTTATTCCAAAAGTTTAATAAACGCAACAGATACCCATAGCAGAGACTTTAGACATCAATAATGTAGTCTCCTTCACACAAAAGTCTGCGAACTCTGGGATAACTTTTTGATTCCGCGACTGTAGAAATCATGTGATTTTGAAGCGAAGAACTCGTCGAGCCATATTCGGAGTACATTTTCATCCGGAAAGGTAGTTTTTAAAGGAAGATCTGAGGGCGCATGATCAGAAGAATAAACAGGGCCCCAACTCCTGTATAATGTTTTTTATCAATTATCGCGGAGCAGCATCGCTGCACGCAGTCTTCGTGGTAGATGTTCTTGGACTGTGTCTGGAAGACGCCTCAGTGTTGATAATAAATGTCGGCATCGATACTTACACGTCGGGGAATCAATTCGTAGTACACCACACTGTTGTTCAGTACACCGTCCGCAGTCACCAATACATATTTCTGCACTTACACCCTATATGTACAGGGTGAGTCGCGTAAGATATAACAACCCTTTTATTTCGTGAACGGTTACACATACCGAAACGCTGTTTGCGGCAAATGTTAGAGTGTGGACGGACACGTGTGGCTTTGTTTGATTAGTATTTTTAGCGCTAATATCAACTGATATACTGAAGAATGTACTTCCTTTTTTAATGGAACCTTGTTCTTTTTATAACAGCGTTCGATAGCTCTTGAGAAGACAGTTACAGTGATATAGCGTTTGTCAATGCTGACGTTGAAACCTGTCATAAAAACATTCAAGAAATGTTACAGAATGTGAGGCCACGGCAGACGGAAACGGCATTTGCGGTGTAAACAATGCCAAACAGATGTCTCAGACCAGGTTGGTTGAAATGGCTCTGAGCACTATGGGACTTAACATATGAGGTCATCAGTCCCCCAGACTTAGAACTACTTAAACCTAAGTAACCTAAGGACAGCACACACATCCATGCCCGAGGCAGAATTAGCGACCGTAGCAGCAGCGCAGTTCCTATTGAAGCGCCTAGAACCGCTCGGCCACAGCGGCCGGCCTTTGTCCCTCATTTAAGCATAAATTCAACCTGTTGACCATGAACTGGGAGCAAAATTCATATTTTCCATTCGAAAGACCGATGAACAGATACAATTACAGTGGATGATATGGTAGAGCATGCACTGGCGATTCGACGATGCATATCGTCTGGCGTAGTTAGGGCTTCGTCATAGATTGTATCTTTCAGTGCTTCCAAAAGAAAGAAATCAAAAGGAGACAAATCGTGGGAGTTCGTAAGCCGTTTGACAACAGGATATCGTCGTATCCAAAATCCAGGAAAGTTCTCATACAGTATTTTCGTTGTAACGTGGCACGAGTTAGCTGCACAACCGTCGTGATGCAGCCACATACACCGTCGTTTAGCCAGTGGTACCTCTTCTAGAAGAACCGGCAGAATGTTCTGTAGAAAGTGTGCATACGAATGTCCATTTAGAACGCCTGAGATGAAGTAAGGTCCCACAAAGAAATTTTTTATGGTCCCGCAGCATACATTTATGCAAATTTACATTAGTGTGCTTAGTAAACGTAGCTACATCGGTTATGACAACGCGTCGTCTCTCAGTTGCTGGAGGACAAACCGACAGAATTCTGTACGACGTTCAATATTACGTTCGTCGAGTGCTTGATGTAGTGGCAGATGGCAGAGATGGAAATTCTGTCGATGCAGGATGCGAATGAGACTCTTCTGTCTGATTCCACATTCCTTTGCGAAATGTCTCGTACCATTGTGCGGATTCATTAGCGTCGTAGCCAGAACAGCTTTTTCGTATGCTCTGTTAGTTACAGTCTTCTTTCTCGTCCTCTTTCTGATGTTCAAGCAGCCTTTCTGCACTACTGTCTTAATTATTCGTGCACTTTCCTGGCGAATGGGACACGGGCGATTCGGATAGACAGCCCTATACCGCTCTACTGTTTTACTGCATTTCTTTTATATTCACCATATAAAATCAGTATATCCATTCTTCCACATTGGCGTACGTGTCTGCACGCAACGAACGTTGAAACAGAAATGAGCGCCCTGCAGTGGAGACAAGTAGACAGACACATGTGTTGACATTCTGACACAGCGTAGCACGTGAGCTCTGCTTGGTGGTGTTTGTTCCGCTAATGCCGATTCTGGCTGCCGTGCCCTAAATTTTAGGGAATTTCTCGTTTTTTTGTTTTTTTTTTTTACGACAGGTTTCAACATCAACAGCAACAAACGCTGCCGGCCCAAGTGGCCGAGCGGTTATAGGCGCTTCAATCTGGAAATCCCAAGGAAAAAAACCTACTTGTATCACATCTCCGATGATACCAGCGCTACAAACATTAGCCCAACAATAAAATACGTTCCCCTCGACGCTCTAATATCTTCCGGAAACTGCGTTTCGATATGTGTGATAAAAGGGATGTTACGTCTTACATGACCCAGCCATATGTAGTCGAAAATGTTTGAAACTGTTTGCAGAGTTTCTTGGAAGTCATTACGTGCCCTCCTGCTTAAATACTTGACAGGAGTTGTGCGACATAAATGCAAGTTGGTGAGCGTGTTTCAGCACCTGAACGATGATTTCTGTAATAATTACCCTTCTGTCGTATAAGATTGGCGCTACAAATAGGGTTTGCTTTAAACAGACGCTGCAACGCTCATGAAGGTCAACTACTTTTGATATTTGTCATAGTGAGTTGATGTTAGTTAAGAATGCCTTTAAGGCGCCAAAGACGCCATTATTAACACCTCACTGAGTACTAACGAGGTCGTGTAATAGGGCTATGAGAAACTGCATGTTCCTTTTGCGATACTGCGGAATGGCTTGATAGCAATGTATCCACTGTACATGACTGCTGTTAGAGGAGGTCTCGAGAATGTACGGACAGGAGAAGACCGGGCTCCAGACGGCCGAGAGGGAAGACCATCGTGTTCGGCGTATGGTTCAAATGGCTCTGAGCACTATGGGACTAAACTGCTGTGGTCATTAGTCCCCTAGAACTTAGAACTACTTAAACCTACCTAACCTAAGGACATCACACACATCCATGCCCGAGGCAGAATTCGAACCTGCGACCGTAACAGTCGCACGGTTCCGGACTGCGCGTCTAGAACCGCGAGACCACCGCGGCCGGAAGTTCGGCGTATGGATCTGGTGTAACGTACTGCATCTGTAACAGCAATTTGGGCAGCAGCTGGCACCACAGTGATTCAACGAACTGTGAAAAATCGGTAATTTCAAGGATAGTTCCGAGTCAACATATTTTCTCACTCATTTCTTCTATTTTACTACCACAAGAAATTGAGCTCTATACCACCAAGTCCAGTGTCTACATCAAAATGCTTTCCACTTATCTAAGTGTAATTGTAGCAGAGTAAGCTTTATCCCACATTAATGTTGCTTCCTTTTTCTAGAATTTACACGAAATATTTACTTGATCTGTTCACAAAACTACCGTAAATTATTCTTAAAGAGCAAGATTTTACTAACGAGTCTAGTAGTATCTTCATACAGTTAAATGCATACATGTTTCTGTTTCATGTTAATTGTTTCAAAAGAGAATGAAACAAATTTATTTATATGTGCACAAAGTGGCAGAAAATCTCTGGAACACCAAACTGTGCAGTGTAGTGCCTCCTTATTTCGAGAAGTATGGGTTTCTAAAAATATTTTAGCATCGGAAGTAAAATGTTCACAAAACAAGACGACGACGAGAGAACAAAGGGTTCACATGGCTCTAAGCACTGTGGAATTTAACATCTGAGGTCATCAGTCCCCTAGACTTAGAACTACTTCAACGTAACTAACCTAAGGACATCACACACATCCATGCCCGAAGCAGGAGTCGAACCTGCGACAGTAGCGGTTGCGCGGTTCCAGACTGTAGCGCCTAGAACCGCTCGGCCACCCTGGTCGGCTGACGAGGGAACAATGAATTCACGAACTGTATGCTTTGGAATTAATCAATTAGTTTGGAAGTCCTTCTACTGCGTCTATTACACTAATTTAGTTAAATACCTGCTACCTTTGTGAACTGAATTACCTGGTACAGAAGTCGTCGTTGGAGAGTGGAAACCCGTGGTGGTACAAAACCGTGTTTTGTATTAGGTTTTAAATCAAAGAAAGATTTCCATGAGAACACTAATAATGATCAGACTTTGTGAACATTATAAACTGCAGGTTTGAATGATCGACGTTGGAAATTGGAAACTATGGTACTCTTACAGCATGTGATACTAGCGTCTCCAAACCCATCACTTCCAACAAATTTTTCAGTCTGGAAAATACATCAAATATTTCATCGTTTAATGAATGAGAGTTATGTATATAGCGCTTTCATATGAAACATAATTAAGTCGCGAATATTTTTGCAAACAGTTTTCAAGAGTGCACTAATTACATGACATGATAGTCCAATGGCTGCGGGTAAAAAGGATTTATTTAATAACAAACTAAAATTAAAAAATTAAAAAAAAGATATTAATGCTATTATTATTGAAGAATCAAGTTTTCCAATATCGCTCGTAATTCTTTTTATTACTATGACCCGTTTCGACAGATCTACGCTGTCATCATCGGATCTGAAAGTAACAAAAACAATCGTCCCAAGCGAAGGTGACTCCAACATGTACGATTTCGCATAACATCTGTATGTACTACTGCAACATTAGAACGTACATTGCACCGTTATTGGTACATGCTTTTGGACTGGACTGGAGAGAACATACAATTGCAATTTATCAAATATCGGATACCACCATGTGAACAACTGTATATTTATTTATCTCCGGAAACTTGTGCTTCCACTATGTTGTCATTGTGGTGTCAAGTGATTACTGTATGCTGGTACACTTGCGCAACTTGTTGTATGTTTTAATTGTATAATATTTTATTTGTGACATTCTGGTGTCCCTGCCAGCTTTTATTACAATTTGACACTACATCAGTATATGACTTACAGTATTGTAAAAACCATGTACATCTGATAATGGTACAAGGTACGTTCTGATGTTGCAGTAGTACACAAACTGGTTATATAAAATAGTGTATGATCGAGCCACCTTCACATGGGATGTTTGTTTTTAAATTTCCAGATCCTATGATGACAGTGTCCAATCTGTCCAAACGGATCACAATAATAAAAAGAATTACGAACGATGTTGGCAAACTTGATTCTTCAAAAACAATGTTGTTATTGTTGTGGTCTTCAGTCCTGAGAATGGTTTGGTGCAGCTCTCCATGCTACTCTATCCTGAGCAAGCTGCTTCATCTCCCAGTACCTACTGCAGCCTAGATCCTTCTCAATCTGCTTGGTGTATTCATCTCTTGGTCTCCCTCTACGATTTTCACCCTCCACGCTGCCCTCCAGTGCTAAATTGGTGATCCCTTGATGCCTCAGAACATGTCCTATCAACCGATCTCTTCTTCTAAACAAGTTGTGCCACAAGCTCCTCTTCTCCCCAATTCTATTCAATACCTCCTCATTAGTTATGTGATCTACCCATCTAATATTCAGCATTCTTCTGTAGCACCACATTTCGAAAGCTTCTAGTCTCTTCTTGTCCAAACTATTAATCGTCCATGTTTCACTTCCATAGATGGCTACACTCCATACAAATACTTTCAGAAACGACTTCCTGACACTCAAATCTATACTCGATGTTAACAAATTTTTCTTCTTCAGAAACGCTTTCCTTGCCATTGCTAGTCTACATTTTATATCCTCTCTACTTCGACTATCATCAGTTATTTTGCTCCCCAAATAGCAAAACTCGTTTACTACTTTAAGTGTCCCATTTCCTAATCTAATTCCCTCAGTATCACCCGACTTAATTCGACTACATTCCATTGTCCTCGTTTAGCGTTTGTTGATGTTCATCTTATACCCTCCTTTCAAGACACTGTCCATTCCGTTCAACTGCTCTTCCAAGCCCTTTGCTGAGGGAATTAGATTAGGAAATGAGACACTTAAAGTAGTAAACGAGTTTTGCTATTTGGGGAGCAAAATAACTGATGATGGTCGAAGTAGAGAGGATATAAAATGTAGACTAGCAATGGCAAGGAAAGCGCTTCTGAAGAAGAAAAATTTGTTAACATCGAGTATAGATTTAAATGTCAGGAAGTCGTTTCTGGAAGTATTTGTATGGAGTGTAGCCATCTATAGAAGTGAAACGTGTACGATAAATAGCTTAGACAAGAAGAGAATAGAAGCTTTTGAAATGTGGTGCTATAGAAGAATGCTGAAGATTAGATGGGTAGATCACATAACTAATGAGGAGGTATTGAATAGAATTGAGGAGAAGAGGAGTTTGTGGCACAACTTAACTAGAAGAAGGGATCGGTTGGTAGGACATGTTCTGAGGCATCAAGGGATCACAAATTTAGCATTGGAGGGCAGCGTGGAGGGTAAAAATCGTAGAGGGAGACCAAGAGATGAATACACTAAGCAGATACAGAAGGATGTCGGCTGCTGTAAGTACTGGAAGATGAAGAAGCTTGCACAGGATAGAGTAGCATGGAGAGCTGCATCAAACCAGTCTCAGGACTGAAGACCACAATAACAACAGGTTGTGGTCAGAGTCCACATCTGCCCCAGGAAATGTCTTACAATTTAGAATTTGGTTCCTAAATCTCTGTCTTACCATTATACAGTATAATCTATCTGAAACCTTTTAATATCTCCAGGGTTCTTCCATGTATACAGCCTTCTTTCATGATTCTTGAACCAAGTGTTAGCTATGATTAGGTTATGCTCTGTGCAAAATTTTACTAGGCAGCTTCCTCTTTCATTTCTTAGCCCCAGTCCATATTCAGTACCTGAATAATTTCTTTTATCTGATCATACATTTCATCAGTATCTTCATCATCTGCAGAGCTAGTTGGCATATAAACTTGTACTACTGTAGTAGGCGAGGGCTTCTTGTCTACCTTGGCCACAATAATGCGTTCACTATGCTATTTGTTTAACGTTCATATTGCCGCAAACGTCTGACGCCATATCAAAAATATATAAAATATTAATTCCTTATGTAGGTATAAACTCTGTTTTAGTCAGAAAATTGTATCACTGATTTAGCAGTTCGTTAGAGGAGCAACTTCATAAGAGCAAATTTCAAATAAGATCACTATTTTTATAGCGACGTTTGTCAGTGTACGTCAGATACCTTGAATAACGTGGGGAAACAAAATACGTTTTCCTATTCTTGAAGATCTATAGGAGAACTTTGTATTCCAAATGAAGCATTTCGAAGGATTAGAAATAGAAGATCAATGAAAACAGATACGAGTTGGAAAGACAGTAAAGAGAGTAACGCGATCAAAGAAAATTCATCAGACTGTGTTGCTTTAGGAAATGAAAGATCAAAGCTTTGTGGAAAGAAACGAACGACTGGTGTGTGACAGCTGGTAGATGGACCTACCTGATTCTAACAGCAAATAGACCGACGAAAGTAAAGTTGTTAACGAAACGACTTTGATGTTCTTCAAAGACGTGGCCTTCATCTCTCAGTGATATGGATGTGACAAGTAGATTATCTGAGAGAGAAACTAAAGAAGAACTGTAATAGAATGTAGCGATCACGTTTCTGAGATTAAAAGGCTTCATCAAAGCGATTCGCACAGGAACTTACAAACACGACATTCCGTAACGAAATATTCTCCGCAATATATTTCATTTAGAAGTTGCAGACGCTGCGAAATCTTCTTCTGACGTAGTGAAGACTGTTGACGGCACTAATACATTGGTTTCCGAAACAAAAGCGTAGGTCCACATTGGTGAATATTGCGTGTAAAATGCACCACGTGGTTAAAGGACGTCGTTTCTCAGAGTCGGCCAGTGACGCAGGATTTCTGAGAAAGATTGTTTGTTTTGGTTACCGGACGTGGCATGGACCTACGAGGCTCAATGTGTTTCCCTTCTGATCTCATCTGTCCGTCGTGATTCAGAGCATGCGGGATACACAAAGCAGCTTCTTAGCATACGCAGTTTTCGCTACATAGAGAAATCATCCGTGGGTCGATCCTTCGATGGTACGACTGAACAAGCAGTGGCGCGTAACACGTGGCATGAGATTGATGGAATTGTATCAGGAAAACTTAGTTTTGCTGCAAATAAGATATAAATTGAGTTGAAATGAATGTATCAATTGGTAAATCTAATTAGTGTCTTCCCTGACGATCTGTCTGATTCACTTAGAAGTGCTGTGGCTGCGGCAATATGAAGAAAGAAAATACTTGCGCTCTGTTTCAATATTCTAGACATCGACAGGACGTTAGACCCAACCTCTCTTCCTTCTTCTGATCGTCTATGTGTTATCGCTGTGTTCCAGACTTACTTCGCCTGCGCAGTTGTGTGTTCTCAAGGAGAAGTATCTAAAATACACACGCCCCTTAACTTTTAGTAGGCATACATAACAAAGCATGTGACGACGCCATTAGATTTTGGACTAAAACTTTCTCCTAATTACTAAATGTAGCTAAGGCGACATACCAGGTAAAGGAACAGCGAAATGGGCACCATAGAACTAGCGGCTAATCAAGATGACACAGAATCTTACAATATGGACACGTAGCGGGAAGGAGCATGGTTCGATTCCTCTCCAGCCGCCATGATTCGATTAGCGCTAATAAACTCAAGCGATACAGTAGTCGGGATACAACTTCACATCTCTGTGTATGATTGGTGATGCAATTTACATTACTCCGTCGACCATAGAATTGAGAAGAAAATAAAGGAGCTGGGGAAATTGTGGCGCACCAACCCAAACGAATTACTGATACAGAACTAAGAAAAAATGATGCTGTACCTAATTTGTGGGGAAACGCACAATTCCGCTTTTCATATAATATGGGATTCTGAATGACACTTTACAGCATAGCAAATTCTGTATTTTATTACATGTTGCATATGTGGAGTTATATTTATTTCATTTATGGAGAACAAACCGTCGGCTGTGTTTTTTTATTTATAATTTAGCTCAATAACACTTTAACTGAGTGAAATAACAGAAATACCTGTGAACAGAGATTAGAATTTAATTACGAACTAATGATCTGTAACTCATCTTTTTCCGATCGTAAGAAAACGGTGGGCGTTTCATTTGCTTGAATCATTCAGCAACCTCTCTCTGTTTACGGCTAACTGAAGGTAAATTCCTTTCGTTACTTAAACAAGAGATAAATGTCCATTTTGTTAAATTCTTGACGTCATTATTATTGTTCTTGAAAACATTATCCGTAGACATGGATAATGTCTCTATGTGCGAAGAGGGCATTCAACAAAGAAGACAATACCTTCCAGGACATTTCTTTGAAAGTACATTCAGATGTAAGCACCTTTTGTATGCTTGTAGCCATTCTATATCATCGTCAGCATCCATTATTATAACCGTGCTGAATGAAAAACTATGATATACAGTCTCTGTAAAGAAACTTCTAACGAGACAGCAACTACTGCATCGAAAAAGATCTATGTATGGAGAGCTGCTAAAGGAAACGCTCCGGCTGTCAAATGAGCAATGCGTGAAGCCTTCAATGACATCCGTAGCACAGTCTTATAGAGAGAACCCTCCCAAAAGCAAAGAAATTCTAATTCAACATAAAAGTTATCAGTTTTACCAAAGTTGATGTCCGTCCAAGGCAACTGATACTGATGACAACAAAGTATAAGCAGAAACACAGAATACAATTTTCAGATGTTCCTTTACAAAGTAAAATTCAGGAGTACCATTAGAGTTTAACTCTCGTACTACTGCAAAAATGAGTGTCATACACTGAAGTGCCAAAGAAACTGGTATAGGCATGCGTATTCAAATACTGAGATATGCGAACAGGCAGAATGCGGCACTGCGGTCGGAAATGTCTGTATAAGACAACAAATGTCTGGCGGTTACTGCAGTTACAATGGCAGGTTAGCAAGATTTAAGTGGGTTTGAACGTGATATTGCAGTCGGGGGACGAGCTATGGGACACAGCATCTCCGAGGTAGTGATGAAGTGCAGATTTTCCCATACGACCATTTCGCGAGTGTACCGTGAATATCAGGAATACGATATAACATCAAATCTCCGATGTCGCTGAGGCCGCAAAAAGATCCTGCAAGAACGGGACCAACGACGACTGAAGAGAATTGTTCAACGTGACAAAAGTGCAACCTTTCCCCTAATTACTGCAGATTTCAGTGCTCGGCCGTCAACAAGTGTCTGCGTGCGAAGCATTCAACGAAACATCATCCATATGTTCCGCAAAATTTCGGGAGAAATTAAATCTCATCATCCATACGGGCTTTCGAAACCGAAGACCCACTCGTGTACCTTTGACGAATGCGCGATACAAGGCTTTACGCCTCGCCTGGGCCCGCCAATACCTACATTGGATTGTTTACTGCAAACATATTGCCTGCTCGGGCGAGTCTCATTTCAAATTGTATCGAGTGGGTCGACGTGTACGATTATAGAGCCAACCTCATGAATCCATGGGCCCTGCATGTCAGCAGCCGACTGTTAAAGATGATGGAGGCTCTATAAGGATGTGGGGCATGTACATTTGACGTGATATGGGACCCCTGATACGTCTACATACAACTCTCACCGATGACATGTACGTAATCATCCTGTTTGATCACCTCCATCTACTCATGTCTATTGTGCATTCCGATGGACTTGGGCAATTGCAGAAGGACAATGCGACACCCCACACGTCCAGAATTAATACAGATTTGCCCCAGGAACACTTTTCTGAGTTTAAAATCTTCACCTGGTCACCGAACTCCCCAGACATGAATATTACTGAACACATTTGGGGTGCCTTGCTACGTGATGTTCAGAAGAGATCTGCACCCCATCGTACTCTTACGGATTTATGGAGAGCCCTGCAGGGTTCACGTTGTCGATTCCCTCCAGCACTACTTCAGACGTTAGTCGATTCCATGCCACGTCGTGTTGCAGCAATTCTGTGTGCTCGCGGGGTCCCTTCACGGTATTAGACAGGTGTACCGGTTTCTTTGGGTCTTCAGTGTACATGTTAGTGCCAGTAGTGTAGAGAAACACCGAAATCGCTGAACTGAACAGACGTTTATGGCCCTAAGCTACTACTTTCAAATTCTATACAGAATTTACGTCTGAGTCTGTCACTCTTTTAATCTTAATATATCGTAGATGCCTTGTACAAAGAACCGTGTCCAGTAGTAGGACGAAGGCGAAGGTTGAACAACTCTACAGGAAGGGTAGCAGAGGTGACATATTAGCGTCCAATCTCATTGGCATCGGTCTGGTGCAGAGTCTTGCAACGTATTATTAGGCCACAAGTAATGTCCTATCTCGAAGAGAGTGACCTCCCACACTCAAACCCGTATGGATACTTCTGTCATCAGTCAAGTGATACCCAACCCGGGCTTTTCACATATGCCGTCCTAAAAACCCATGAATCAAACCAGTCAGGCAGATGCAGTATTTCGTAACATCCGAAAACGATTCGACTCAGTACCAGACCAACGCTTATTAATGGAACTTCTGTTGTGAATGGTCAGAATTTTTGACTAGATTGAGGACTCCGTGGTAGGGAAGACGGCACTTGTTCTCTTGGATGGAGACTAATCAACCGATGTAGAACTTCAAACGTGTTCCAGCTACGCATGCTGCCCATATTTATATTAATGATCTGGCAGACAAGGTTGATAGTAGCTTCAGATTTTTTGTTGTTGATATAGTTGCCTATACTAAAGAAGTGTGTAACAACAGCTATTTCTCTATACAGTATTACGAGAATTCCAGGACGGCTCCTTCAAAAGATAAAAGAAGGCCGCTACCAATTCCCTGTTCCATCCTCGTCCACTAAGCAAGCATGCTCCGTTACTGATGATCCCTATGTCACTGGGGCGTTTAATCTTTCCCTTCTCGGTCCTGGAAGACGATCTGTTGGGTTCGTTATGAGGTTTCAACCTAGTTCTGCTGCATGCAGGTGAATGTGAAGACTGCTTGTGCAGTATAGCAGTGTAGCATTGTGCTTATTAGTACATCATAATGGAAAGTAACTTATGGGGAAACTTGGGGGGAGCGGCAGTGAAACCCATTATCGTAGAATAGTACCTACGAGATCACCGATTCCCGATGGATGCATTATCAAAAATGTATGGCAGTATGAAAAACGGACATCTGTAACATGTGAAAAAAATTGCAACGACCTGTTGTATGCTGAGTGAAGAATTATCTTCAAATATGCGTTGCCGCTAACTGTTACACACGATTGTTATTGACAGGAACAACAGAGCGAAGAGGTAGCATTTTACAACATGAAATTTCTATGGAACACAATTCGTCCTAGTTTTCATTTGTGACTGGGTCTAACTGAATATTGAAGTCACTGTAGTTTTTGAAGTACCTTTCGTTATCCTGATTGTGTGTGTACGTTAATAGCCTAAAACATGTTTCAAAAACAGCGTGTGCACTATTTATAGAGAAAGTTACGCACAAGGTACATTTACGTTAATGCAAATCCTCTTTCGAGAAATATGGCAGTTTGGAGGAGCGGGGGGGGGGGGGGTATATTGTAATAGCGTAACGCGTTTACACATAACCGGTTTTTGCAGTTACTACCATTTCTAATGCAGTTTCATGCGCTCGTTGCCTCCCGCGAATGGTCCTCTCTGTGGTGACACAGCAGCCGAAGTAGTTAATGTTGGTGTGCGCGTAGCCACAAAGGCATTAGCGGAGCCACTGCTAATAGTATTCCGTTTCCGATTTAGTGTAAGGAGTGTCTTTATCTTTTTGCATCTCCCCGCTACAAACACAAACACACAACCATTCCAATTTTGCTGTCATCCCTTGCGGTTCGCTGAGCGCTATTGCCACTATTATTGTTCCGGTGCTTAAACCCAGTTAAACTTCCTATAACTTTTAAAATCTTAATTATTTACCAGCTTGAGTATACCGCTCTTCCGACAGCTCGAAACATTCTTCTAAGAGGAAGGAGAGAGCTTGTTCGTCCAGTTCAGCAGTTATCTTCTTTAAAGCAAGTGGGCGCACTAGTGCTGCAGGCAGATGGGAGGTTGAATGCTGCCTTCTTCTCCTTTTTTAAAGTAATTAGCCACTTTACATTTCCTCTTACGTGTAAATCAATCAAGTGCCGTTAAAAACAAAGATCCTCCAGTTATAATCATTAGTGATGAGGGTAACAGCAGAGGAAAGTGGAATACCTTCATGGCATTTTGTGGATGAGCCGAAAGTCTTAGACAGCATGCGATGTAAAAATGAGACATATGTAGAGTAACTACAAAACTGAAATGTTGGTTGCAAAAGAGAAAAAAAGCAGCAACTTTAAATTACAGGTAGTGGGAGGAGGAAGAGGAGATTAGTGTTTAAGGACCCGTCGATAACAGGGTCATTAGAGACGGAGTAGACTCTCGGATTGGGGTCGGATGAGGAGGGAAATCGGCCGTGCCCTGTCAAAGGAACCATTCCTGCATTTGCATGAATCGATTCAGGGAAATCACGGAAAACCTAAATCAGGATGGTCTCATGCGGATTAGAACCGTCGTCCTCCCGACTGTACAGGTAGTTAAAGAGGTGGTGGGAGAGTTGTAGCTTATCGCCAATAGAAGGAATGCCATAGAGACTTTGCACCAATTTGTACCTTTGACATTGATCTTGACCCTCTCCCCTCATCCCACTTGATCCTCCCCTCCTATCCCCCTATCGCCATTCCCCTTCCCCAGTCCAGAGAGCTTCTGAGCCAACACAAATCTTAAGCTCTCGCAATAACAGCGCAGTAGATTCATATTACTTCAGTTCGTCCAACCACATTTTTCAATTCCTGAACCCACGTATCTTTTCTTGGAAATAGGCCACTCAGAGAGGATCAGCCAGTTGTGTTACACATATTGAGCACTCCCAGTAAACTCGGAATTTTAGTGTCATATAGTTCAGCATCTTCGTAAACAGAGCCACTTTCTTGGAAATAGGCGAATCAGAGAGTTTCCAAAAAATTTGCATTAGTCATGCTTAGATCTCCCAATCACAGCACAGTATTTTACTGCTACCAAAATGAAAAAGCTATCCACACATTCCTACAAAAATAATGGTCGAGTGGACATTAAATCACTGTCATCCAGTGTTAATGACAGTTACGGAATTGTCCGCCTTGCAGGCAGGAACACGCCCATTTCTTACGTGGCAATATACAACCAATTCCTCAGATATGCACCCCATTACAAAGTAATCTAGGAATTATGTGTCCTAGTAAAACCCAACCACTTCATGGAAACTTTGTTTCTTTTCCTTTGTATGTTTTTTTTCAATTAGATTATGGATGGATATTTTGTTTTATCTAACGCTTTGCTATAGACACCCTTCTACTATAGATCGCGACAAGTAATCCTCCAGCAGATAAATTCTTACATTTTTTCCTTGAACTTATCGAATTTTCTTTTATATCGGTACGCCAGTTTGGAGTGAATCCTTTTTTTAAATTTATCTTATGTTCACTAATTCCAACGAAATCAACATTTTTCAATGTAGATTTTTGTGGGTCTATCATCTCGGTCTTAATTTACATAGCAGACAAAACTCTGTTACCCTTCACATTATCAGAATTTACATCAAATGTTCCATTTTTGTATGATTATGTTGACTTATCAGATCTTACAGTACATCAATCTATTTGAAAGAACTTTGAGTCGTGAAACGTTTAAACATCTAATTAATCGTTCCGCAACGGAAGCTTTCAAACTAGGAAATGATGACTGGTGAATAACATTATGTTTCTACATAAGCTTCTTGTAATGAACGTCGGAAAATTCCTTATCCTCCCCAGTTCTTCTTCTGTATATTTTTCTAATCGCGTCTGCGGTGCAGTACCATTTTCAGTCTTTTCAGTGGCGATGCATGAATGTTTAGAATATACATTAATTCTTCTCCTTTTCGTTAGCGTTTATCCCGCCCTGTCACGGGGTGTGCTCTATGCAAGTTGCAACAAATTTATTTTTATTTAAATGTGCGGTCAGATGCCCTTCCTGCCACCATGATCATCAGCTACCTAAAAGGTGGAAGTTGTCTGTGCCTTCCGTATGTGAATTGTGTAACCTTTAGTTCTGTATGTCATTGTATTTCAGGCCGGCCGCTGTGACAGAGCTGTTCTAGGCGCTTCAGTCCGGAACCCGCTGCTGATACAGTCGCAGGTTCGAATCCTGCCTCGAGCATGGATGTGTGTGATTTGAATTGTATTTCAGTTACTCGTGTATTGTGTTTTCTGATGCAAATAGTGGGGATTAGCCAAGCATTTGATTAAAGAAGTGTGAACATTTACATACAGTCCCATTTCCCTTTCTTATACACCAGACAAAAAATTTTAACTCAAAAATTGTGTCATAGCTCATGATGTGAGATATACTCCATGTATATGCCTATGCTACAGACCTGAAGCTAGTAAAGTTCGCCGGAGCAGTTTGTTGTAAATAAAGGAATGTTTATGCAATCTTGGCTTTAGAAAGTTTTTACGTAGTAAAACAGATTACTCTTTCTGATTTCTCAACATGAGAAAATTCAATCAACTTTTCGTCAGTTGGAAGACAGCCTACAATTCGAGAGAGTTGGAAATAATTCACGAAGAAATATTGCATGGAATTCCATATATCAGGCACCATCCTTTGGAACTTAGGAACAAGGACAAAGAGATCGAATTCGATTTCAAATGAGGTTGAATGTATAAACAGAGTTCTGGAGCTGATCAAAAATTGTAAATGCCAAGTTTTGTTTCTTGTGTCAGGAGTGGTTAGCAGGTACACGTGTGTCTTATCTAAATGAGAATCATCCATCGTATATGCGTCTCATTTTGACAATGTGAGGTAGCTGAGCTGCACGTTCCTGCATGTCAGCCTGCCTGCTCCAACATGCATAGCGTCAGACAGTTAGGCAATTGTCATCAAAACTGGGTGAGAATGAAGTGATGCTCCACTCTTTAAATGGAACACACTGGTTGTAGATGCATTATGAAAATGTAATTGTAACCTATGCGTTATACATGTGATATAGTAACGAAAATGTAACACATTAATTGTAAATTGTGGACTGATGTATACCTGAAATCGTGAGGCTAAAGGCTGGTGCAACCACAAACGCTACCAGAAGCATAGCAGTCAGCCAGGGCTACCAAGCACTATGTCACTAGAGGCCCACATATTTTCTGCAGCTGCTATACAAGTTAAGTGTTTCTCTTCGTTAATAAATAGTTTTTCAGGCTGAACGTCTCTACTCTGTGGACTTGACGCAATACAAATATATTATGAAAATCTAATGGTAACATACTGATTATTAATGTAAAATATTTGAATTTTAAGTGTTATGAAAATACTGTATAATGAAATGATTCCATAATGTATTAAGAGCTACATACCCTTGTTTTTATGTCAATCTCTAGCCATTTGGTCAGTTTGAACCTGAACGTATACTACTGCTTGGATTATTTCATGTGGTAGCCTTCAAACAGTGAATTTGTAAGGACTAGTATTTGTGCAGACCAGCAATGTACGTGCCTGTCTCACTGCAAGGCAACCTGTTATGTAACTATCATTCACATTGGAGAAAAAATACTGTCTAGTCCCACCCACCTTACTGCAGGAAGCTACACGGCTGACTGTTTCTTTTTACTGGTAGTGAAACAATGGACTGTGATTGGTAGATAGTTGTAACACAACTGGTTTAGAAGCCCTCCAATTTGCCTTTTTCCAGGAAAAAAGTATGTATTAAGACAGAGTTGAAAAATGTGAGTAGATGAGATAATATGGCAGTAAAATACTGACCTGCTATTTGGAGCACTTAGTATTAGCTCTCTGATTGAGCTATTATTTAGAAAGGGCTGTGGCTTGAAAGAAGTTAAGAATATAATTGGAGAAGCTGATACTTTAGTCAATTATTGAGCTATTAATGGGAGCGCAAAATACTTGTTTGACTAATAAGACCTCTGACTGGCCAGTTTCCTGAATAGCATGTGATTTAGGAAAGGGATGGGAGAGGAAGAGGTGAGGTGTAGAAACGGAGGATGGGAGAGGGGAGAGGGAGTGGGAGAGGAGAGGGAGGGGTGTGGATGTGTAGGTGATTAGGTGGTTCAGATCAACTTCAAAGTCAAAGGTCAAATTTGGTCCAAAGTTGCAATTACATTCCTGCTGTCAGTATTGTTCACTCACATTTTGAAGAAGCAATTTAGGTAGTGAAGGCGCAGGTATTATACTAAACAGAGATGAGGTAGCTGTCCAGCAGAAAGTACAAAATACTTTAAGAATGGTTGAATGGTATTTACGTTCAACTAAACACAAATTCAAAGTAAATGAAAAACAAACAAAAAGTGATAATGACGGTATATATCGAACTGAGAAAACATAGCAGAAGAAAAGAGAGAGCTACCGTTTATAAATCTGTGGAACATCGCAAGGAGATTGGCAACATGTGAAGGGATCATTCTGCGATTTATGTGTTTGAAATGAAGGAGATATTTTTGAAATAATGCTTTGAAGAATAACAAATGAAAGGTGTATGTCAGGGGAATAAGACACTGCAAGCATTTGAATTACAGTGCTACAGAATAATTAAGGTACTATTAGGAATCAGAGCGAGAAACGAGATCTTAAAGCTCTGATTTATTACACGAGTTAACAGAGTGTTTATCAAAGAATCTAGATGTAGTTAGGAAAGAGTAGCACTGGACAGTAATTCTAGGCAATGAGAGGTTAAAGCATTTGAATTCGATAATGCAGAGATAAGCAGATTAACACAGTGTGGAAAGAGAAAGAGGATGGCTTCTAAGTATTCAGAGGAGCTGTAGTCCAGTACTTGGGTGGAGTCGGAGTTGCGCTGGGGGCAGTTTGAATGTGGTTTATTTTGAAATCACTTTTATTTGCAACTACATATTAGAATATAGAAGCTAAAAATCAAGAGAAGTATGTTCAACGATTCTATGCAGCAATAATACTTACTTAAAATGGACACAGGAAAATAATGAAAAAATTGTTCTAATCAAATTAAATATTCTTAAGCTATTATCTTATTCCGCTCAGGTGACATTTCAAGTGGGCACCAATCAAGAAACAAATATCACAATATCAGCCAGTAGCACCAAAATACACTGAAAAAAAACTTTAATCTGTTTCCAAAATGATTTGGGGCTGTATTGTACTGGCCCAACGCAAAGTTGGCACACAGAAACACGCTGTGTAACTACGGCTGGCGACTGCCACAAAAGAGACACACTATCAGGATGGGCAAAACGTAACCCCTTTGCTTACGCAACAGCCTCCCACCAGTTTAATATTTCGTTGGAAGATATTGTAAAAATGTATACACAGACAATTTTTCCGTCTTTCTTCTTGAATTTTTTTATCTACTTTGCGATTTTATGAATATGAAAATATAACCAGAGACTGTTATGTAAATTAGTAAGGTAGTTTGGGTTGTAATATTCTTTTCAATTTAAATATTTTTATTGTCTGTATTTCTAGAAGCTTCGACCTGGTGGGGAATAATTTATCTGCTTAGCAAAACATTGTGAGCTAAGAAGAGACAGTTGAGGAGAGATTAGTTCGAGGTGCATCTCAGCAGCATTAAGAATGACAACAGAATGTCAAGAAATTGGTAGAAAAGACAATTGCATTTTGTATGGCTAACTTTTTATTAGTAGCAACGAGCGGGAAGTCAAGTTTGGAAGAAGAGAACGATCATTTGGAAGAACAGAGAGTTCACGGTACGACTCGAGTGTGTTAAAGTGGTTGGGCGTGACCACTGAATAAATTTGTAAAATGTTAATTAATTTGCGGAAAGAAGAATAGTTTCAATAGTGTTGTGAGGAGGACATTTGGAAGATATCAGAGACAGAATCGTGAGGCAGGAAATGCTGTTACTTTACAAGGAAAGGAGGACAGAATTTGGAACGTGTTGGGAGATGAGTTTTGCACAGTAGTTGCTATACTTTGCTAATAAGAGAGGACCGTTTTAACAAAACTCAGCAAACGCTAGTTTTTTTTCAAAATGCGTTTTGATCTGGTTCTGGTGCTTTTGTATGAACCTCACACTATAGCTAACAGAAAATAAGAAAAAAATTGAATAGTTGCTGTTCTAAGAAGCACATGAAATGTTCAGAAAACACCACATTTTAAGATTACACAAAACTCAACTAGAATACTTGTCTCATGTTGCATGGTTGCAGCTTATAAAATAAAATTTAAGAGTTAAATTTTTCAACCATAGCTCTTGCCTGTGTCCATTGTTGGCTTCTCATACAGCATCCCTCAAGATAGAACAGCTGTCTGCTAAGCGTTTGTTAGACAACAGTGCGTATGGTCCCATGTAATTCTCTTCCACGTTTAGTCATTGTTTAACTATAAGACTAGAAGCTTTTGTAGAATATTCTTTTTGGAACATTATTAGATCTATTAAGATGTTAAATGATTCAAAGAATATTCTGAAAGAATCCATGAAATGAAAAGTGAAAAACAGAGCAGAAGTCGCTAACATCAAAAGAGTAAGAAATGGACGATTGCACCCAGAAATGACGATGTGCGTTCAGATTGTAATCATATTGAAAGAACAAATGGAATAATATGTAAAGCAGAATTTTGTATTTCAATGATTTTATTCATTTTAGTGGTAGTCCGTACATGAACTAAAAAAAGTTGAACAGGACAATTTCTCACTACGATATATGAGAACGAACTTATCTAAAAGACGCAGAGGGAAGGCAGACAACAAATATTTGTGTCAGAATCGTGCTATATAAGAGAAAAAGAAGGCCGAGAGATTGTTTTATGTGCTTCAACATTCAGTTTGAGTAAGTTTGATTTTATTTATAGTCTAAAGAGAAAGTTAGTAGAAGGTAAATAATTGTCTTAACGGTTTATGTTAATTTCATATGTCTTTTTCCAGGAGTGTCCACAGAAGGAATCAGGTGTTTTGTCAAAAGATAAAAAGCTGGAAGGTACACTACCTAAGGAGAATTGAGGTGGAATAGCACTCAAACTGCAGAAAAAGGACAAAGCCCAGACGCATTTCAATAATGAAGATATACATAAGTGTAAGTGTCGACCTTCTCATCACTCTATAAATAAATTTAAGTGGTCAAATCTTCCAGCTCAGCTCAGTTAAATCTTTAGAAAAAGCTTAAAATGTATAATGCTTCTCTAGCTAACTAAACTAGGTTAGTTGGGCTGCTCTCCTTCAAAGTACAAAAGATGTTCTACAAATGTTTCAACCTGGGCTTTGTAAATTCTCATACTGATAGTTTCTCAGTTTTCGCACACTTTGCTGTATAGTCAGATTAAGATTTGGAATTAAAAAATAATATAAGAGTAGATGACAGATTTGCACAAAATAAGTGGAAAAATGTTTTTCAGTATTTTAAATGAAAATAAAAACAATAGTGTACAGTTTGTTTTGACTGCCAGCAGAATAAACCATTATCCAAACTGTATACTGTAGAAGTATTTTACTCCAGACTGGTCTGCTGTAAAATATTTACGAAAGGAAGCCTACAAAGGAGTTAACTACACCTGGCTTGGGCTCACTCGGGAACGTGTGGGCAAGTAAATTGTATCTGCTGTGAGAGCCTATTTACATTTTTTAGAGCACAGTGTAATAAAAGAAGATACAGAAAATCTTAAGCTCAGATCATTTTTCTTGTGGCTTCGAAAACAAAAACCCCACAATGGTGGCAGTTCGTATGAGACATCGAAAGATCAAAGATATTTTAGGGAATTGAGCATTATTTCCCATTGTATATACATACCTATTTGTCTCCTTACATGGTTTTAGGCATTATTGAAGATGAACTATGAAAACATAAAACAACTATTCTGGCCTCAGAAGGTTTGGGGAATAACGTTTGCGCTAAAGACTGGTATGGTTATGATATTATATCGCTCTACAAAAGCTTAAAGATATCCAAATTACTTTTTAAGACATCTGAGGCAAAATTACTGCGTTAATGTAAAAATACATAAGACCAGGGAATAATACTTTCTTCAAAATATTTAGTTTGCTTCACCGATAACGTTGAGGTGATGAAACCTGGAAAGAGAAGTTCTTCAATAATGTTTGAGACAGAACTTCCATCAGCGAATTACGTAAGCAAAAATAAAGCTAATGACGTGAAGGGGTTGACGTCTTATTCTGAAAATGATTCAGAGGAAAGTAAAGTGTTCTATTCAAAAATTGTTGAAGGAGATGCTGATAAAATAAAGATAGAATTCTATATTACGGAAAATTTTTACTTTAAAAAGGGACTGTGTTTCAGTATTGTTATGGACTTCACACAGCATTAAATCTAAATATTGTGTTAAAATAGGTCCTTTTGCTTTAGCTGTCATTTAAACACACCACTGTAAGTTTCACAATATGTTTAACATCTGAAAACATTTTGTTACTGTGGAAACTCCTATTCATAGGTTAAAGTACAAGAAAAATATAAATTTACTAATACATTGTTAACTTCTTATTCTGATATTATCTAAAAATGTAATATACTTAAGAAAGTACTAAATTTAAATGATTATAATGTATATTTACATCATCTAGCTTGATAAAATAAAGAAGAACGAGGCATGAAAAAGTAAATATGTGGAGTTCTGTAAAAATTTATTAGATATAAACTTTTTTCTCAATAAAGGCTGTTTGTGATGAACTTCAGTTATTCATTCACGTATCCCTATCTATAAGGGTTACCAGTATTATATTCCTGAAATTTTTTGAGTCTAAAATGTTTTGCACTGCTAATAAATTCCTCTTCTTTAAAATCTATAAACAGCTTTTGTTGAGTTTTGTTAAAATGGTCTTCAATTCAAGAAGAATATTTTGTTTTCGAATATCGACGCGGAAGAGTAAATCGCAAGAGCTGTAGATCTCGGATAAGAGAGAAGAAACTCCCGACAAGAAGATTTATTTCAAGATCATCGTGGAAGACACCATGTAATTATACCATGATTTATTTGAGCGGTTATATTTAGCGGTAAAACTGAGACTGTGAATTTTATTGTTCTACAGTATTACAAGTCGAGACCGAACAACATTGTTCTGCGCTTTGAACTGTGGACTTTTTTCTAAAGTGTCTTTTCACAGTGTGGGACACATACTTCCGATTGCTTATTCTGAGTGAAGTAATAAACAACGAATGGCTCGCTATTTAAATACACAGTCAGGCATTCGACTTGTTGAATGTGAAATTCTTCTTCTATAATACTAACCCGACGGGCTACTAATCCAGACGGGCATCCTTTTGGGAACAGTTTGAAGACTTTTTTTCTTTACTGTGTGTTTTGCTGCTACTCACACGTCGGAACAACCATAGAATTTTATTTTATTTCGCTTCCCTTAACGCGACCATCAAGAACTGAGGGCGCTGTCTCCATAAAACTTCTGCCACGGCCCGGCGACAGTAGTTTAGGCAAGTGAGTATATCGGTGACTTAAAAACCCATCACCATCTTTGTTTGTATAGTGTAATAAAAGAAAGAATCTTTGGCCAAATAACAGATAAACGCCGGCCAGCGTGGCCGCGCGGTTCTAGGAGCTACAGTCTGGAACCGCGCGACCGCTACGGTTCGAATCCTGCCTCGGGCATGGATGTGTGTGGTGTCCTTAGGTTAGTTAGGTTTAAGTAGTTCTAAGTTCTAGGGGACTGATGACCTCAGAAGTTAAGTCCCATTGTGCTCAGAGCCATTTGAACCATTTTAACAGATAAACATCATCAAATTCAATCAAGAGTGACAGCAATTCCTTTAGGAAATAATTGAAAGTGTTACTCCGAATATCAAATGAATTAGCTGCACAGAAATTTTCTTACAGTGAAGATTTGACAATCAGATGGCATTACGGAACGAAATGTGTTCATACTGTATGATATTTTTCCATTTATCACCGACAGACATCACTAACGGAATACGTGTGCTAAATACGCTGCGTGAGATTACAGATGACGTAACTTCGTTTGAACGTTAGAGATTACAACTACGGCGTCCGCGTCCTGCGAAGTATAACTAGATCTCAAATTCAACTGATAGCAACTCTGAAATCAGAAGTACCTTACAGAAGTACATTAGCCACACTTAAGGAAAACTGCATTACAATTAATCAACTCCAGTTAGGAGTGATATCGTCATATGCAGACAATCCTGACATATTGTTATTAGGTTTGATCTCAACTTACACTGCGCCTATCTGATAACATATTGAATTAAAGCATCTACGTTCAAGTATTAATAAAGGAAATCGATGTCCTGTACTAGTCCGCAACCACTATGAATATTTTGTGAACCAAACCATCTAGATAGCTATTAAATTTTTCCTCTATTTATTATTCCATTTCGACTACTGCCATCGTCAGATATCTGCAAATAACATTAGAAGGACATAAAAAAACTACAGCCTTTTGTTATCCAACAACAACGTACAAAAGGTAAAAATTAAAAGTTAAAGGTTAAAAAATATTTTCAAAATACGCTCACCAAAAACTTAGGACTTGTAGAACCAGGTTCAGTGTCAGTTTTAAAACGTATCCCTAATCGTGACATCGACTAATAGACGGTTCAAAAATTTTTGCTAACATGGAACCCCGTGAGTGCGAGGTCGCAAAATGCCATTGATGTTTACGGCATTCGACGCCTCTCATATTGTCTACCATATGTATTGTCTACGATATTCGCTGCTGATGGCAAGAGAAGACGGGACTGGAAGTATTCAACAGTTGGCGCGGCATGAGTCTATGCAGCGTAAATGAACTGCTTAGTCGATGGCAAGCTGGCAACACTGCTACAGTGGAAGCTGTGTTGATAGAAAGCAGAGCAATTGCAAAGATAAATAAAGCAAACATTGCATTATAGCTAAACAATATTTGTCGAAGTTGACATTTCGTCGAAAGGGAACCCAAGGAAGAAAGAAGGTGAGAAAAGCCGATTATAAAGAATAGGACAATCAGCTCATAAAATTAAAGTATCTTGGAAGGCAGCTCCGTCTTGCAGTTGAAGCACCAGCTTGCTTAACGGTGCAGGTAGTTTCATGCGCAGCAGCGGGAACTCTGGCGATCTGCCAGACAAGAGGCGAGGTATGGCCAAGTCAGCAGTTAGAGAGCACACCCCAGTTCTCGAAAAATTTCAGAAAACCAGTTGGATCTCAGCTCGTACTGCTTATGCAAAATAGCTTGAGAAGTTTTATTTTCGTAGATAAAAATTTCTACGTCCCCCAGAGTGTTTAAAGCTAGCCCTGTTGCAGCTCTGTGCAATACTTACATATTTTCACTTATATGGCCTAAATTATGCTTCTGCTTTGTTAAGAGCATCGTCAATGCGATACTGTTCATGAATTTCCTTCCATTTTGTCCTATATAAATCTTTTCACAGTCGTTGGAGCTTATTTTATGTACTCCTGAGTCACTGTACCTGTCGCATCTGTTTCCAGACAGTAGCGTAACCTATGTCCTATGCTCCCTCTGATTTTAAAGCCTATGATGGCATTAGCTTTCTTAGAGCTGTAAGTAACGTTTTCGGTATGCGAACCGCTATATTTTATTATTTTGATGCCCCCCGGGTCGAGTAAATTGTATTTAACTTTTCGTATATTTTGATGATGTCACTATTCCTCTATCCATTTGTACAATCTATTTCCATGATTATTTGTCGCTCTTTCACAGTCTTGTCTTCATTCAATTGACCTGAAGAAAGTGTATTATCTTCGGGGACGACACGATTTTGCATTTACGATCACGTCATTGTAGATTGCTTTTCTGTGTATACCTATTCCTTGACCTCGTAATTTTTAGAAAACACTAGGTCCAGAAAGGTTATGCTTTTATCTTTTTCTAGAAAGGCCGTGAAGTTAAGTTTAGAGTGCATGGAGGTCACCTTGTTAACGACCCCTTGTATTTCATCGGCGTTGCCATTGAGCAATAAAAAAAGTCATTGACATATCTCTTTTGTAATGGTACCTAGGTTAACTCCGAAACTATGATAGCAGCTGAAAAGTTTGTGGGACAAATGTTGCATGGGACAACGGGGGCCATAACAAGACGTTGGTTTTTTGTTGTCCAATGATGTGTAACAGGAAGGTCCTTGAAGGTCAGCGAATGTCACAAAGGTGGCATGAACGTCCATTTACAGAAGGTGTTCGAAGTGATGACCATTGGTATCAATGCAGTGTTGCAGTCGTCTTATCATGGATTGAGTGGTCTTCCTTATCACTTCGGCAATCATCGAAGCACATGCTCTGAGAATTCCCTCCCGTCTGTCGTGCAAATAGTAAATATACGGCGTATCCATATAACGTGGCATTGACATGTAAATACCATTCGACGCTTTCGCTTTGCAACACTAATAGGAACGGTAAGACTAGTACCATCGAATCAAGCGAATGTAAATGATGTATTACTTCGAAGAACAAGTCGAAGTGTTTCTCATTTACAGAGAATGCCAACGACATTAAGTGAGAGCTAGAGATTTACACACTAAAAGATATCCTTAACGTATTCGGCCTACACGTCGTACATGTGTGATAAATTGAGAACAACTGAATATTTAAGGGAACATTGTATGTCCAATGCCGCCAATGTTAAACTACCGAACTTTGTGACCCATTATCTCGGAAACTTTTTAAGAAACCAACTTAAAAAATGGCTCTGAGCAATATGGGACTTAACTTCTGAGGTCATCAGTCCCCTAGAACTTAGAACTACTTAAACCTAACTAACCTAAGGACACCACACACATCCATGCCCGAGGCAGGATTCGAACCTGTGACCATAGCAGTCGCGTGGCTACAGATTGAAACCAACTTACAATTTTCCATAATTATTGAATGACCTTTCTAGATGTGCTGAACTAGAATTGTTACTAAAATTGTCTTGTGGGGCATGTAATCTGTTTTTCTTCAAACACTCAATTTTTTTACAGAATTTTGTAAATAAATCAACATAAAAACAAAACAATTCATGATATTTTAATTACTCTTGTTCCGTATGTGTTGAATCTCACACTTAGCATTCTGTGAAAATTTCATGTCTCTCCCATTAGTACTTTTTTAGAAAACGGGTCATTTATTGCAAAAAAATGTAGTTCAGAGATATTGAAGTATAAAACTTTTTATAGTACAAATTCTTTTACATTCTTATATTTCTGCGTATTTCATGCACTAGAGTTGCCCTGGCCCATAGTCTGCGTCTTCGTCAGTGTCACAACAGCCGAGTGCTTGCCCCCTCCTTTTCTTTCTTGCTTCTTTGGTCTTTTCTGAGCAGCTAACTCTCCTTCAGGTCCACGAAGCTCATCCAGTTCCTGCAGTCCTTTAGCTGTGTTCTGTCCCAATTTGGGGTTACCCCTAACTTCTCCAGAACCTCAAGACTTTCGTAGTTCTCACCATTAAAAGTTATAGAATCAGACACTTGTAACCTTAGAGTCATAAGGCCAACAAATACATTTCCAGGCACACGGCACCACACAACATTATTGAAGGACTCCGTCATATTCTGGATCTTCAAATGTAAACACTTCTTTAGTAGCTCAGGATTTGCCAGATCTCTGTAATTAGGTTTGATTGCCTCCATTACTGCCAAAGGAAGAGAATGTTTATGTGTAAATTCATTCAGGGTTCCAGAAAATTCAGCTTGCCTATATTTACACCAACTGTTTGGTGGAGGTGGACACAAAGCATGACATGGGGCCTTTCATCGGTTGATATTCGATGAAAGAAAGAGCTCCACACAGTTCTTTTCATGTTCTCTAAATTGTCAGAGTTATCTCTAATGGCCTATGCATAGTCATTTCATTTATGTATAGGAAGCAGTAGAAGTTAGGTTAGTACAAAAATAGCCGATAATCGCACTACATTCAACGAAAACTAGTATCAGAAGCGAAGGACTGATTTGTTTATTCGTAATGCCAACTTCTAAGATGTAGCAGTAGGCACAAAACAAAGCAATTCACAGCCTTCTAGACCGTGTAGTTTCCAAGACATGACTGCTCAACGGTGGCAGCATATGCGTAGCCGCGAAATTTGGCAGCCACACGTCAACATTACAAAATATTATTTGAAGGTCTCACAATTGTCTGATTTTATTGTATTATACACCAAAATGTTCAGGAAAGTCCAAAGTACACTAGGGAGTAGAAAACAGAAAATTTCAAATTTCATCGAATTTCACCTACAATGTCCCCTTAATGCATCAGAAACATATCCGGCAAAGGAAAGTTACAATTGAGGAAACGGAAATTGGTACTCTTGCCACTGTGGTTCGAGATCCGTGTGTTAGTTCGCGTCAAATCGCAAGGGAATCTGGCATGAGCCAGAGTACTGTTGTTTGTGTTCTGCATCGCCATTAATATCATCTTTACCATATCAGTCTCCACGAAGAATTAAGTGGTACGGATTGTTTGCGTCACATTGAATTCTGCCGATGGGCTCAACTTCAGATTCAGGGAGATGACACATTTATTAATTTGATTTTATTTACTGATGAGGCAACATTCACGAAACATGGAAACGCTAATTTGCATAATATTCATTATTGGGCAACTGAAAATCTAACTTGGCTGGAGCAAGTTGCACACCAAAAACCGTGGTCGGTGAATGTATGGTGTGGGGTTCTGGAGAACAGAATTATAGGCCCCTGTTTCATCGAAGGGATTTTTAATGCTAGGAAGTACACCACATTCCTGCAAGAAAAACAGTAGGCCTATTATTGCAAGAAATACCTTTAGGAACAAGGAACAGAGTGTGGTGTCAACACGATGGGCGTCCGGCACATTTTTCGTTGATGGCTAGAAATGAGTTGCTGAGACAATCCCAAATCGCTGGATTGTATACGGATGAGATGTGTCGTGGCCGGGTCGTTCGCCAGACTTGAAGCCTCTGCATTTTTTTTTCTTGTGGGTATTCGAAAAATACATTGTTTATAAAGACATTCGAGCTACAGCTGAAGGTATGCGAGAGAGAACTGTCAGAGCATGTCCTTCGATAAGTGCCAATGTGATAGAGAATACCACACAGTACATGATAAGAAGATTGCAGCACTGCATTAATACCATTGGTCATCACTTCGAACACTTTCTGTAAATGGACGTTCATGCCTCCTTTGCTACCTTCGTTGACCTTCAAAGACCTTACTTTCACACGTCACTGGATTCGTCTCAATAGCCGCTATCAGAAAATAAGTACCAGACTATAGCATCCCATCTCTGAAGCAACCGCACCTAGCAACAAAAACCCAACGTCGTGTTATGGCCCCTGTTGTCACATGCAACTTTTATCCCACAACCTTTTCATCTCCTATCATACTTTCATGGTTATTTTTGGTGGCAATCGTTAGTGATTCACCCTGTATTGTTTTATATTCTATGTCCTGGGTTGCTTGAAATAATCTGTTCTCCAGATCATTTACGAGGGTTGGAACTTTATTAGTGGCCACTATTTATTTACAGCTCGTACAAATGAGATATGTGTTTCATTGTTTTACTGACTTTCAAAGTAGTCGCCAACATTGTGTATAACCCGTTGCCAGCGATGTGGCACAACCTATGACGAGCTTAAGCGCCGGGCGCTAAGCTAGTAATGCAATAAATGCCCATTTTATTATGTGGTTGGGAATTCCTGTATTCATGCCGTATAAAACGTCGTTGGTTATTATTAGCAATACAATAGGCAGGTGTAAAATTTAGATCCCTCAGCCAGAATCGTACTTCATCCGAAATATTACCATAATGGGAAAACCTAAGCACTTCTCCCCTAAATCCTGCACATTGAGAGCACTTTTCATAAGCCCATTCTTTATTCCTAATCTTTGTCGTCACTTGCCTGTGAATATCTCCCACAACCTTAACTGGATAAACAATCGCGTAGGCCAAATATTTTATAGTGCCACATTCCTTACTTACATATTTTTTATTGAGCGAGAAATCGTGTAACTTGTGAATCATAGGTCCAAAGTACACCAGTTTGTCAGCTCTAGGGTGCATAGGCATTTATCAACGTATCGGTCGTGTTTTTTTTTATGATAAATGTTGAAGACAATATAATCGTCATGTAAAGCAAGCAACAGGTCCAGGTAAGGTAAAACACCAACCGGCGGGTATCCAGTGCATATCCAAACGCTGGTCCTTGTCTCCAACATAAATGAGAATTACGTGATTAGTCTGTCTGCTATATACCATCATTTTGTCTCTAAACTGAGGGTGTTCTCCAAAGAGCGTTCCTCTAAATACAACACAAGTGTGCTCGCTAATGTACAGAGTAAAGGAGAGCCCGTAGTTAAACTTATATTCCGCTGACATACCGGTATAACTTTCCGGAACTTGAAATGGTTGTATTCCATCAAAGCTGCGAGCTGTTTCATAACCTCCTTAGTATACACATCCTCCAAATTACTAAATGCCGCCGTTTGATTGACAGTAATTTACTAGCATTCGGTAATCTGGAGGACGTGTATGTTGAGGAGGTTATGAAACTGTTCGCAGTTTTATGCCCTACCTTTCACGCGGATTCCTGTTACGAATAGAACTCAGCGACTCTTTTTTAGAAAGATGTTATAACTATTAATACATCAGACTGAACGTGGGACAGTACGCTAAAAATGGTCAATACCTTAAGCAGGTTACAGACGTCAACAATGAGACATACCTAAAAATTTGTCACATGACGCTAGCGGTATTCGTAACGAACTTGATCGGAGAGGGTTAATAATGCTGCAGTCAGTTTTTAACGCTCTCTGTCGAACTTGGTTCACTGTTCCGCTGTAGTATTTTTATTAAGTAAATGTTGCACTAATTATCAGTGTTGGATAAAGAATGTTGGAAATGATGAGTTTTAGTAGTACAAAATAAGCTGTGAAGTACACGTCGAAATACAATGAATAAAAAATAGGAGGTCTCATCAATTATCAAAGAAAATGTCCGGGTGTGTTCTCTTAATCTACACGCAAATCTGAGGAAATACTAGTCAATGCAAAAAGCAGCTTCTCCACATTCAAACTCACTTCTTTTACAAAATTATTGCGATTTTTGTTCCGGCTTAACATCAAGCGTCCGCAAGTCGGCCTGGAATGTTACGGCAAAGAGGGCTGTGAGGCGACTTCAGCCAATAGGACGCTAACCAGGATAACACAAAGGAATGCTGGACAGTTGCCACGCCGGACATTTGCCACACTTGCCCCTTCGCCAGGTAGCGATCCCTCAGGTAAGGGACGACCTTCTTCGTACTACATCTCCATCTACATCTACATTTATACTCCGCAAGCCACCCAACGATGTGTGGCGGAGGGCACTTTACGTATGGTTCGCGGGAAGAATGACTGTCTGAAAGCCTCCGTGCGCGCTATAATCTCTCTAATTTTACATTAGTGATCTCCTCGGGAGGTATAAGTAGGGGGAAGAAATATATTCGATACCTCATCCAGAAACTCAACATCTCGAAACCTGGACAGCAAGCTACACCTCGATGCAGAGCGCCTCTCTTGGAGAGTCTGCCACTTGAGTTTGTTAAACATCTCTGTAACGCTATCACGCTTACCAAATAACCCTGTGACGAAACGCGCCGCTCTTCTTTGGATCTTCTCTATCTCCCCTGTCAACCCTACCTGGTACGGATCCCACACTGATGACCAATACTCAAGTATATGTCGAATGAGTGTTTTGTAAGCCACCTCCTGTGTTGATGAACTACATTTTCTAAGGACTCTCCAAATGAACCTCAACCTGGCACCCGCCTTACCAACAATTAATTTTATATTGTCATTCCACGTCAGATCGTTCTGTACGCATACTCCCAGATATTTTACAGAAGTAACTGCTACCAGTGTTTGTTCCGCTATCATACAATCATACAATAAAGGATCCTTCTTTCTATGTATTCGCAATACATTACCTTTGTCTATGTTAAGGATCAGTTGCCACCCCCTGCACCAAGTGCCTATCCGCTGCAGATCTTCCTGCATTTCGCTACAATTTTCTAATGCTGCAACTTCTCTGTATACTACAGCATCAGCCCCGAAAAGCCGCATGGAACTTCCGACACAATATACTGGGTCATTTATATATATTGTGAAAAGCAATGGTCCGATAACACTCCCCTGTGGCACCCCAGAGGTTACTTTAACGTCTGTAGACGTCTCTCCATTGATAACAACATGCTGTGTTCTGTTTGCTAAAAGTCTTCAACCCAGCCACACAGCTGGTCTGATATTGCGTAGGCTCTTACTTTGTTTAGACAGGCGACAGTGTGGAACAGTATCGAACGCCTTCCGGAAGTCAAGAAAAATAGCATCTACCTGGGAGCCTGTACCTAATATTTTGTGGGTCTCATGAACAAATAAAGCGAGTTGAGTCTCACACGATCGCTGTTTCCGGAATCCATGTTGATTCCTACAGAGTAGATTCTGGGTTTCCAAAAACGACATGATACTCGAGCAAAAAACATGTTCTAAAATTCTACAACAGATCGACGTCAGATATATAGGTCTATAGTTTTGCGCATCTGCTCGACGACCCTTCTTGAAGACTGGGACTACCTGTGCTCTTTTCCAATCACTTGGAACCTTCCGTTCCTCTAGAGACTTGCGGTACACGGCTGTTAGAAGGGGGGCAAGTCCGCTTACAAATCGCCGTCTTTGACCAGTACGTACGGGACCTTCTTTTTCAACGTCTTGGCCAAATACAGAGCTTCTTTTCCGAAATCGAAATATTTATAACTTTTTGGAAACGAAAGCAATACAGACGATTATGTCAGCATGTAATAAGTTCTGCCAAGTATAAATATAGGTGCCTCTGTCTGTAGGGTAGCTTTCTTCACGCTTACTGATTGCGATCGAAACAGTCCATCGGCATGGGAGCAACAAGAAAGGAACGTTGTAAAGACAATGCGAATGTACGCTAATCATTTCTTTTTGTGCCTGCTTTAATTACAACTGCGTCCCCAAAAGACAATAAGGAAAGAAGAAATGACAATGTGAATGTTTGAAAAGAAGAACGACATATCCCATATTAATTTACTCTCTAAAATCTGATATCCCTTGCGGCGAAACATTAGTTAATAATGTGTAGTGGGACAGTGTTCAAAACATGACTGAAAATACGTTCACTAAATAGACATATGAACATCAATGATTGACATGTCATCTAAAGTCGACATACAATTTTAAAATGTTACAAATAAGGAAATGAACTAATACAGAATTCTATGCTAGTAACGTACGTTGCTGTTCTACATTGTTTAGCTCTGGTATTTACAGAGTCACAGAGAAACCATCCTAGGTTTTGGAGGGAAAAGCCGTAATTGTAGTGATCTGCACTAAAACAGAAACAAGAAGCACAACTTAAGGAAAAATAATGTAATGTGTGTTTCAGCTCACAAGCGACATTGAAGCGAATAGTTCCTGTGACTTAGTATGGGCAGAGGTTACATTCGACAACCGGAATAAATTAATAACTGGCTCCTTTTACCGATCCCCGGCTTCAGATGAAACAGTTGCTAAACAGTTCAAAGAAAACTTGAGTCTCATCACAAATAGATACACTACTCATACAATTATACACTCCTGGAAATGGAAAAAAGAACATATTGACACCGGTGTGTCAGACCCACCATACTTGCTCCGGACACTGCGAGAGGGCTGTACAAGCAATGATCACACGCACGGCACAGCGGACACACCAGGAACCGCGGTGTTGGCCGTCGAATGGCGCTAGCTGCGCAGCATTTGTGCACCGCCGCCGTCAGTGTCAGCCAGTTTGCCGTGGCATACGGAGCTCCATCGCAGTCTTTAACACTGGTAGCATGCCGCGACAGCGTGGACGTGAACCGTATGCGCAGTTGACGGACTTTGAGCGAGGGCGTATAGTGGGCATGCGGGAGGCCGGGTGGACGTACCGCCGAATTGCTCAACACGTGGGGCGTGAGGTCTCCACAGTACATCGATGTTGTCGCCAGTGGTCCGCGGAAGGTGCACGTGCCCGTCGACCTGGGACCGGACCGCAGCGACGCACGGATGCACGCCAAGACCGTAGGATCCTACGCAGTGCCGTAGGGGACCGCACCGCCACTTCCCAGCAAATTAGGGACACTGTTGCTCCTGGGGTATCGGCGAGGACCATTCGCAACCGTCTCCAAGAAGCTGGGCTATGGTCCCTCACACCGTTAGGCCGTTTCCCGCTCACGCCCCAACATCGTGCAGCCCGCCTCCAGTGGTGTGGCGACAGGCGTGAATGGAGGGACGAATGGAGACGTGTCGTCTTCAGCGATGAGAGTCGCTTCTGCCTTGGTGCCAATGATGGTCGTATGCGTGTTTGGCGCCGTGCAGGTGAGCGCCACAATCAGGACTGCATACGACCGAGGCACACAGGGCCAACACCCGGCATCATGGTGTGGGGAGCGATCTCCTACACTGGCCGTACACCTCTGGTGATCGTCGAGGGGACACTGAATAGTGCACGTTACATCCAAACCGTCATCGTTGTACCATTCCTAGACCGGCAAGGGAACTTGCTGTTCCAACAGGACAATGCACGTCCGCATGTATCTCGTGCCACCCGACGTGCTCTAGAAGGTGTAAGTCAACTACCCTGGCCAGGAAGATCTCCGGATCTGTCCCCCATTTAGCATGTTTGGGACTGGATGAAGCGTCGTCTCACGCGGTCTGCACGTCCAGCACGAACGCTGGTCCAACTGAGGCGCCAGGTGGAAATGGCATGGCAAGCCGTTCCACAGGACTACATCCAGCATCTCTACGATCGTCTCCATGGGAGAATAGCAGCCTGCATTGCTGCGAAAGGTGGATATACACTGTACTAGTGCCGACATTGTGCATGCTCTGTTGCCTGTGTCTATGTGCCTGTGGGTCTGTCAGTGTGATCATGTGATGTATCTGACCCCAGGAATGTATCAATAAAGTTTCCCCTTTCTGGGACAATGAATTCACGGTGTTCTTATTTCAATTTCCAGGAGTGTAGTTTGGCAGTGACTTCAATCTACCTTCTGTATGTTGACAAAAATACATTTTCAGACCCTATTGTAGCTAGAAATCAACTTGCCTCATTGTACTAAATGCTTTTTTAAAATTATTTTGAACAATTAGTTCACGAGGCCATTCAAATTGTAAATGGTTACGAAAACGCACTTGACCTCGTAGCCACAAATAATCCTGATCATCACGACGGATACAGGGATTAGTGAAGACACTGTCCAGCGAGTCTCAGTTCCATAACAAAGAAATTCACCAAAACTAAGCGCGAAATATATTTATAAAAGCAGCTAAAAATTCAGTTGACGTCCTTCTAAGAGACAGTCTTCAATCCTTCCAAACTATGTAAGTGAAGACCATATGTGGCTAACGTTCAAAGAAATAGTATTACTGAGGCTCGAAATTTGGTGCGGATTTCAAAGCGAGATGCATTTAATAGTTTCCACAACGAAAGTCTCTCTAAAAATGTGGCAGAAAATCCAAAGAGATTCTGCTCCTATGTTAAGTAAACCAGTGGAAAGGCTCAGTAAGTACCTTCACTGCGCGACAGCGATGAGGAGGAGGAGGGGGAGACAAGGGACCCAACCCTTCCGAGCAGGTAAAATCGTGGCTAATGTCCGGTGTGGCAAATGTCCGGCGTGGTAAATGTCCGCACGCCAAAACAAAGACAGGAGCGGCATCTATATATCTACAAGAGAATATAAGCGCCGCGCCGCTTAGCCGCGGGCGCAGTGGAAGACAAACCGTCACACAACCGCTACAGCAGTGCCTTATGAACTGAATTGTTTTGCTTGCATTTAAATTGTGTATACCACATGACATTGATTATTTGCGTGTCGTCATTTGCTTGCAACACACCTTTGTGAATATGCAAAGTTGAGTATTGTCAATTCAGCTTACTGTAATAAACTCCAATAATACGATTTGCTTGAATTGTTGTCTAGCGATCCGAGAAAACAGCTTCCTAGGCACCCTATATTATACGAATGGGCAAGGTACTACAATTTTCATGATCGCTTGTTGACATATTGCTGTTGGGATATCTACTGTGAAGTGTGCCTCCTTCAGTTTCACAACTCGGAATTGTAGTTTTTAACTCACATGCAACGAGTTAATCCATTCACTTAATCGATTCTGCCTACGAAATATAGTTCTGTCCACGTCTGGTCTCCTTGATAACATCATGGCAAAATTCACAATCTTTCCCCGTTAAAACAGCGTAATACGTGCTGTGACACAAAATTACAGACACAGTTCTTTCAGGTTAATGTGTTTATATCGACTACGGTACGCTGCGTTTCAATTCACGGAGCGTCACCGTGCTAAGACGTCGACATCGTAACACATTGCTGCACGATAGTCCATTTAGATATCGCAAACTGCGCTCGCATAACTATCGATCTTGTAATTATCCCTGCTTCACAATGTCTCATGAAAGCAGGTATGGAACCTCATTCTGTCTCTCCCGCAAGGCGCAAGCGAAATAAACGAGAACAATACAGGACAATTCCCCCCGCGTAGAGATTTATGGCGTGACGATAAGGTCTTGCTCGGCGGCAGCATAAATAGCTTTTTGTCCTATTTCGAGGAACTAAAGTATAGTCAATGTCCATATCTTTGCGCTCCTAGACGTTTCTACGAGTTGCAAAACCTCCATGTTGCTATCTGACATGTATGGCACCCTGTTTCATTCAAGTGTTTGTACTTTGAACTAACGTTTGCTACATTTCTAAAAGAAATACAGTGATCGGGGATTGTTCTTTTCGATTGTTCTAGTAGCTCTGGCTGGCAGCAATTACTGTTTTAGATACATGGGTGTGCGAGACTATGGCTATGAAGGAAATTCAATTTTTTTTCAAAATAACTGATCTAGAAATAAAACTTCAGGGACATATATTAAATTTATCTCAGTTGAAATCTCTTCCATAGTGTCCTACTGTACGTCTCTTCCATTTGTATTTGTGGGTGATAAGGCATTTGCTCCATATCAGTACATCCTAAGGCCTTTACCAGAAAAAAACTTAGAGCCTCAAAAAAACTTTTCAGCTACAGTTTATTAACAACTACTCGTTTTGTTGAATGTGCATTTCCCATTTTAGCAAGTCAATGGGGGATTTTGCATTGGCGGACAGATGGGAGCGTTGAACTGGGTAGCATCGAATAGGGTTCATCTGAAAAGTTCGGCGAATAGTCCAAGAAAATGAACAAGTGTTGCATAGGACATTTACTGGTTTTTGTTCTTTGGGGCCCGCAGTGCAAAATATGTCCTTTAATGACATGATTATTATGGAAATCAGCCAGCTGCGCTGCTCTTTAAATGTATCACTACTCTGTTCGCTCACGATGAGCCCATTTCAGTTTATTGCCATCATCAGGTGTTCTGTAAATACACATATCAACAAAAGTTTTGCGTCGCCTCGGTTCCGAGAGTTCCGGAACCTGTACAGAAAATTGGAATAGAGATCAACATAAACATCATTTCCGCCCTTCTTACTGCTCATGAAAACCACACATTTCATGTTGTACCACCATACAGCGAGACCTTCAGAGGTGGTGATCCACACACCGGTACCTGTAATACACAGTATCACGTCCTCTTGCATAGATGCATGCCTGTATTCGTCGTGGCATACTAGCCACAAGTTCATCAAGGCACTGTTGTTCCAGGTTGTCCCACTCTCAACCGCGAGTCGGCGTAGATCCCTCAGAGTGGTTGCTGCGTCACATCGTCCATAAACTGCCCTTTTCAATCCATCCCATGCATGTTCGATAAGGTTCATGTCTGAAGAACATGCTAGTCACTATAGTCGAGCGATGCCGTTACCGTTAGGTTTAAGTAGTTCTAAGTTCTAGGGGACTGATGACGTCAGATTTTAAGTCCCATAGCGCTCAGAGCCATTTGAACCATTTGAGGTTCATCTTTGCAACCACGACACCATGCAGCTCAATACACATGGGCCAACAACATGTCGAATGGGCCACTCAGGATTGGCATCACGTTCTCTCCATCTATGAGTGTCGCATATGCCTTCAACCGAACAATCGTCGGAGACGTGTTTGGAGGCAACCCAGTCAGACATAAGTAAGTGATGGTCTTAATGTAATGGTCTGTAATTATGACAGGACGCGGCAGTAACGATATTACTTGAAGGGTAAAAACACGAAACTAATGTATGAGTACTGTAACTTTTCTGATGATAGTTACAGACCATTTTCTTTCTTTTTTTCGTTGTTGATCGTTGTGTTAGGTCGTTGCGGAAGTCACACGAAAACCGTTTAAGTTCGGTTGTTGATCCTTCCACTGAGGTTTTTTTATACAGAGGCCAATCAGCCCTCTGACCGAACACGCTGAGCTACCATGCCGGCTACCATAACGTTAAGACCATCAGTTACTTATGTATTTACAGAGCACTTTATTTTGGTAAGTTGCCGAAATTGGCTTACCGTGAGTGATTTATGAAATAAAAACCGTTTGAAGGTCAGAGTGTTTGCAGACATTCATAATAAATATTTACTGGCGTATATTTATTTTTAGCTACAATACACTTCTGACAGGGATTGTAAATCTGTTGGAAACTGTCAGCAAACATTTCTTGTGAACTCACTCTAAGTACTGCGATCAGGAGTTGCGGATATTCACAACGTCTGCGAATGTTAGTGGACAACAGCGTTTACACTGCCTTTTTCTTACCTTCACTTCTTTTGCTCTCACACTCAAAGACAGCCGATGATCATCCTCAAGCATCTGTGGCACTCGCGTCATCGCAAAATTGAGCGCAAATCGCAGCAACAGTTTACCACGAAGTTTTGCTTGAAATTTCAAATTACGGAAAAAGCGGACGGAGACTCATGCGATATTAGTGTCAGTGCACGGTTCTGAGGTAGTGAGTTAAAAGTGTGTGTTTGAGTGGTTTAAACGCTTTGCGGATGGAAAGGTCGGTGTCGACGATAAGCCGCGTTCGTGTCCACAGCACAGTCCCAGACGAAGTCGAACGAGTGCTACGGATGTTTGCTCGCGGTGGGCTGGTGTCTTGGAGAATCAGAGTGGAACAGTTGAAAATAAGCAAAGACAGTTTAAGAGTTGTTGTTCAGGAACATTCGCGTATCCAACAAAGCATGAGCACGGTTCTTCGAGCGATTCCACAAGAAACGTGCTGCAACAGCTTTACAACCGGTGTCAGAAGTGTGTTGTAGCTAACAGTGATTATTTTGGAGGCCAGTAAAGGTATGTTATTTATGACTCTTGTTTCCTTAATTTTCTCAGACCATTCACCGAACTTTTCAGACGCACCTTGTAGTTACAACATATTGTGTACTTCACAATTACGTGAGGATTTTTCACTGACAATTTTAAAGACACTCTCATATGTCAGTGACAAGTATGTCTGCAGGCGAAACTAGAGGGTACAAAAGCGGCAAATATGTCAGAGTTCACTTTCCCGACTACTTCTGTTGTAATCACAGATTAGTGCCTTTGCAAAACTATTTTAACAAGTAAATTTTCAACCGTTGTCCTGACCTCATTATGAAGGACGTACTTGTAACTACGTATGAAGTGAATAATCAAAGTTTTTTATAGTTTTCGCACTTATCAACTTCATTTCCTTCTTCCAGCTCCACTTTCTCCCACTCTGAGTCACTAAATGTAGCTAAGACTCCTCATAGATCTTTTTTCGCCGACCGAGGTGGCCGAGTGGTTCTAGGCGCTACAGTCTGGAACCGCGCGACCGCTTCGGCCGCAGGTTCGTATCCTGCCTCGGGCATGAATATGTGTGATGCCCTTAGGTTAGTTAGGTTTAAGTAGTTCTAAGTTCTAGGGTACTGATGACCTTAGAAGTTAAGTCCCATAGTACTCAAAGCCATTTGAACCACGATCTTTTTTACCTGGTATCGCAAATACAAGGATATTTTTGTACTTACAGAATTAACAGCACACTGTTCACATAATCGATGGTTAGACATCACGCGAAATATTCTATACATGAAATGTATTCCAAGTTGCGAATATGGACAACAATCAGCTTTATAATGGAATGACGACGATGAAAATATATGCTGGTCCGGAACTCGAACCCTGATTTCCCGCTTATCGCGAAAGGTCGTCTTACCGTTCGGCTATCCGATTATGACTGACGCTAAGCTGCAAACTTCCATACGTCGCCACCCAAGTGTTTACAACCCTTACTCGTACATCCATTATGTGTGCAGTGATCAGCCAGAACATTATGACCACCGACCTGCTTTCATTATAAACCCGTCCAGGCGATGGCAGCGTTACCTGGCCAGAAATGACACGTGCTCCGAATATGTGTTATCAGTCAGCGTGCTGTCCGTGTGTAGAATGTGGAAGGCGCGCGATCTATCTGAGTTTGACCAAGGGCAGCTTGTGACGGTCCGGAGACTCGACAGGAGAATATCAGAAACTGCGCTAGTCGGCTGGTCGAGGAATGGCGTGGTGTATGTATTCAACACGTGGCGAAACCAAGGTGAAACCACGTCCACACGTCAGTGGCTTTGAGAGGCCACTTCTCAATACAGGTGTCGAACGTCGTAGGCTGGTAAGACAGCACAGACGGCGAACTGTGGCGGAACTACCATTAGACTGAAATGCTGGGTTAGTGTAAGTCTGTGTCAACACAGACCGCACCGAACACTCATAACGACAGACCTCTGCAGCCGACGACCCATGCATTTGCCAATATTAATACCAAGACATCGGCGATTCGACTGAAATGGGCACATGACCATCGGCACCGGACGTTGGCGATGTGGCAGAGCGTTGTACGTTTTGGTGAATACCTTCTTCATAATGCTCATGGGAGAACAGCTCCTTGACGCCTGTATTGTGGGATGGAGATAACGTGGCGGTGGCTCCATTATGCTCTGCGGAACATTGATATGAGCATCTAATAGTCATGGGCGACTGGAATGCAGTTGTAGGGGATGGAGTAGAAGAAAAGGTTACAGGAGAATATGGGCTTGGGACAAGGAATGAAAGAGGAGAAAGACTAATTGAGTTCTGTAACAAGTTTCAGCTAGTAATAGCGAATAACCTGTTCAAGAATCACAAGAGGAGGAGGTATACTTGGAAAAGGCCTAGAGATACGGCATTACATTACTATAAATAAAATTATTACAAATGTGTGGGCTGTAATAACAACATTATAAATTTGGTCATTTCTGATTAGTGATACTGGTTGACCAAGTTTGGCACAAATAACTATTCTTATTGATGTTCCTACTATTGCTGTCCATGCTCTGAACAGAAAATATAAAGTACCAATGTCCTTATGGTTTATTGGGAATAATCATTTTTGCAGTAATATGGCTGAAGTTATAGGTGGTAGACTGTAAAGCTACTTATGAGATAATTTCTCTCTTACTATTAATTGGTCTTATATTCAATTATGATTCTACACTGCAGTTCTAGAGGTGTAAAGTTTTACTAAGGCCTAAAAGATTATTCTTTTAATTATAACTTCGAAGGTTATTAGTTTGATTAACCTAAGTCTTTAGTATATTGAAATTAGGGTTGATGTTGAAATTAATCCTATTGTTGAGATTACAACAATTATAGGAAGAATAAATCTTGATTTTTTTGATTTTATTTTTATTGACACGAATTGTCGGTGTATGATATAATTAGTGCCGAAAATTTTAATGAATGATCACAATCTAGGAAGAAGGATGGATTGATCCTAATCATGAGATAATAGCTTTTAATGAGCCCGCAATCGTTAATTAAATAAAAAGTCACGTTCAAGGCCGATATGCGAACAACTTTGGTTACGTTCGTTTCACGTATCTATCAAAACTAATCCTGTCACCAACAATTCAAATTAACACTGACGTTAACCCCTTCTGTAGAAACATCGAATCGTAACTATTATGTGAAAGTTTATTCTAGCCCTCGAATTAATTCCTTTCAGATATGCGCACGACCGAAAAGCAGAACGGAACACAAACTATTTGTTTTAACAGTCGAACAACGCAATGACGTTACATGACGACAATGTCCGCCCAATGAACATCTCTTTGACTTTATCTTTTCTACTCTGGTTAATTAAATTATTCCTAATTACAATTTATTCAGCTATTTAGCGAAAACATAAAAAATAGTACCCGTGGTCCAGGGGTTAGCCGGCACGGTAGCTCAGCGTGTTCGGTCAGAGGGTTAGCTGCCCTCTCTAATAAAAAAACTGAGTGAATGGATCAATAACGAACTTCAACGGGCGTCGGGTGACGTCCGCCACGAACAATTGAAATGAATAATAACGAACTAAATGAGATTACAAAAAAAAGGGGTAGCATCTTTGATTCATAATCAAAACGTCTTCGGTCCCGGGTTCGATTCCCGCCACTGCCTAAATTTTGATAAATAATCATCATTGGCGGCCGAAGACTTCCGGCATAAGAAGTCAGCCTCATTCTGCCAACGGCCTTGTCAAAGAGGGCGGAGGAGCGGATGGAGGTTCAGGGCACTCTCTTGTCCTAGGGGTGGGAAATTGCCCCTAAAGGCGGAAGAATCAGCAATGATCAACGACATGAGGATGCAGAAGGCAATGGAAACCACTGCATTAAAGACACGTAACGTGTATCCACAGGACATGTGGCCTGCAGTTGAAGAAGTGTCATGATGATCTCTCCATTGGCAAAAGATTCCGGAATAGTCCCCCATTCGGATCTCCGGGAGGGGACTGCCAAGGGGGAGGTTACCATGAGAAAAAGATTGAATAATCAACGAAAGGATAACGTTCTACGAGTCGGGGTGTGGAATGTCAGAAGCTTGAACGTGGTAGGGAAACTAGAAAATCTGAAAAGGGAAATGCAAAGGCTCAATCTAGATATAGTAGGGGTCAGTGAAGTGGAAGGAAGACAAGGATTTCTGATCAGATGAGTATCGGGTAATATCAGCAGCAGCAGAAAATGGTATAACAGGTGCAGGATTCGTTATGAATAGGAAGGTAGGGCAGAGGGTGTGTTACTGTGAACAGTTCAGTGACCGGGTTGTTCTAATCAGAATCGACAACAGACCAACATCGACAACGATAGTTCAGGTATACATGCCGACGTCGTAAGCTGAAGATAAACAGATAGAGAAAGTGTATGAGGATATTCAAAAGGGTTTTGCAGTATGTAAAGGGGGAAGAAAATCTAATAGTCATGGGCGACTGGAATGCAGTTGTAGGGGATGGAGTAGAAGAAAAGGTTACAGGAGAATATGGGCTTGGGACAAGGAATGAAAGAGGAGAAAGACTAATTGAGTTCTGTAACAAGTTTCATCTAGTAATAGCGAATAACCTGTTCAAGAATCACAAGAGGAGGAGGTATACTTGGAAAAGGCCTAGAGATACGGGAAGATTTCAATTAGATTACATCATGGTCAGACAGAGATTCCGAAATCAGATACTGGATTGTAAGGCGTACCCAGGAGCAGATATAGACTCAGATCACAACAAAGTAGTGATGAAGAGTAGGCTGAAGTTCAAGACATTAGTCAGGAAGAATCAATACGCAAAGAAGTGGTATACGGAAGTTCTAAGGAATGACGAGATACGTTTGAAGTTCTCTAACGCTATAGATACAGCAATAAGGAATAGCGCAGTAGGCAGCACAGTTGAAGAGGAATGGTCATCTCTAAAAAGGGCCATCACAGAAGTTGGAAAGGTAAACATAGGTACAAAGAAGATAGCTGCGAAGAAACCATGGGTAACAGAAGAAATACTTCAGTTGATTGATGAAAGTAGGACGTACAAACACGTTACGGGAAAATCAGGAATACAGAAATGCAAGTCGCTGAGGAATGAAATAAATAGGAAGTGCAGGGAAGCTAAGACGAAATGGCTGCAGGAAAAATGTGAAGACATCGAAAAAGATATGATTGTAGGAAGGACCGACTCAGCATACAGGAAAGTCAAAACAACCTTTGGTGACATTAAAAGCAACGGTGGTAACATTAAGAGTGCAACGGGATTTCCACTGTTAAATGCAGAGGATAGAGCAGATAGGTGGAAAGAATACCTTGCAAGCCTCTATGAGGGTGAAGATTTGTCTGATGTGATAGAAGAAGAAACAGGAGTCGATTTAGAAGAGATAGGGGATCCAGTATTAGAATCGGAATTTAAAAGAGCTTTGGAGGACTTACGGTCAAATAAGGCAGAAGGGATAGATAACATTTCATCAGAATTTCTAAAATCATTAGGGGAAGTGGCAACAAAACGACTATTCACGTTGGTGTGTAGAATATATGAGTCTGGCGACATACCATCTGACTTTCGGAAAAGCATCATCCACACAATTCCGAAGACAGAAAGAGCTGACAAGTGCGAGAATTATCGAACAATCAGCTTAACAGCTCATGCATCGAAGGTGCTTACAAGAATAATATACTGAAGAATGGAAAAGATAATTGAGAATGCGCTAGGCGACGATCAGTTTGGATTTAGGAAAAGTAAAGGCACTAGAAAGGCAATTCTGACGTTACGGCTAATAATGGAAGCAAGGCTAAAGAAAAATCAAGACACGTTCATAGGATTTGTCGACCTGGAAAAAGCGTTCGACAATATAAAATGGTGCAAGCTGTTCGAGATACTGAAAAAAGTAGGGGTAAGCTATAGGGAGAGACGGGTCATATACAATATGTACAACAACCAAGAGGGAATAATAAGAGTGGACGATCAAGAACGAAGTGCTCGTATTAAGAAGGGTGTACGACAAGGCTGTAGCCTTTCGTCCCTACTCTTCAATCTGTACATCGAGGAAGCAATGATGGAAATAAAAGAAAGGTTCAGGAGTGGAATTTAAATACAAGGTGAAAGGATATCAATGATACGATTCGCTGATGACATTGCTATCCTGAGTGAAACTGAAGAAGAATTAAATGATCTGCTGAACGGAATGAACAGTCTAATGAGTACACAGTATGGTTTGAGAGTAAATCGGAGAAAGACGAAGGTAATGAGAAGTAGTAGAAATGAGAACAGCGAGAAACTTAACATCAAGATGGTCACGAAGTCAATGAAGTTAAGGAATTTTGTTACCTAGGCAGTAAAATAACCAATGACGGACGGAGCAAGGAGAAAATCAAAAGCAGACTCGCTATGGCAAAAAAAGGCATTTCTGGCCAAGAGAAGTCTACTAATATCAAATACCGGCCTTAATTTGAGGAAGAAATTTCTGAGGATGTACGTCTGGAGTACAGCATTGTATGGTACTGAAACATGGACTGTGGGAAAACCGGAACAGAAGAGAATCGAAGCATTTGAGATGTGGTGCTATAGTCGAATGTTGAAAATTGGGTGGACTGATAAGGTAAGGAATGAGGAGGTTCTACGCAGAATCGGAGAGGAAAGTAATATGTGGAAAACACTGATAAGGAGAAGGGACAGGATGATAGGACATCTGCTAAGACATGAAGGAATGACTTCCATGGTACTAGAGGGAGCTGTAGAGGGCAAAAACTGTAGAGGAAAGCCGGCCGCGGTGGTCTCGCGGTTCTAGTCGCGCAGTCCGGAACCGTGCGACTGCTACGGTCGCAGGTTCGAATCCTGCCTCGGGCATGGATGTGTGTGATGTCCTTAGGTTAGTTAGGTTTAAGTAGTTCTAAGTTCTAGGGGACTGATGACCACAGCAGTTGAGTCCCATTTGAACCATTTTTGTAGAGGAAGACAGAGATTGGAATATGTCAAGCAAATAATTGAGAACGTAGAAAAAAAAATCTAACAAAAAATTAAATAAATTTATCCCAACGAAAAGCATCCGTTATACTTGGGAATGTGGGTCTTACGGGGAGCGTGCCAGAGATAAGTCCCTGCAGTCGCTCCATCCTCAAAGTTCTCGCTCGCTCAGACGGATAGAGCGTCTGCCAATGGAGTAGGAGACGCCGGCTTCAAGTGGGGGGGGGGGGGGGGGGCACACATTTTCAACTGTCCCCGTTGATATTTATCAACGCCTGTAAGCAGCTAAAGGTCTGGATTTCATTGTTATTTCATTCTCCGAGAGCTGCAAGATCACCAATGTGCATTCTTTAATTAGTGTGAACAAAATCCTCTCAAAACTGAGTGACTGCACTGTTCTGATCAGCTTAATAACAGTACGCGCTCAGTCCCATCCTCGTACACACATGCACACTGCACGCTTATGACCAAAAAGTGAACTCACGAATTCAAAATTTATATAATTTATTTACGAAGCTTGTTTTGAAAGCCACGACATAGGTTTAACTGTTGATGTTAGTTATGAAGTATAAAACAAATAGAAAATAATAATGTACATTTACGTATTAGTTCTTCTTACTGTATAATACATTTTACTGCTTCCACAGAAGGTATAAACAATATATCACTGCAGAGTGTTATCTGTTTCTGTTGACGACACCACCGGTTGCTGCAGAGTGAAAATCTCATTCTGGAAACATCCCCCAGGCTGTGGCTAAGCCATGTCTGCGCAGTATCCTTTCTTTCAGGAGTGCTAGTTCTGCAAGGTTCGCAGGAGACCTTTTGTAAAGTTTGGAAGGTAGGAAACGGATACTGGCAGAAGTTAAGCTGTGAGTACCGGGCGTGAGTCGTGCTTCGGTAGCTCAGATGGTAGAGCACTTGCCCGCGAAAGGCAAAGGTCCCGAGTTCGAGTCTCGGTCGGGCACACAGTTTTAATCTGCCAGGAAGTTTCGTATCAACGTATAGTTCTTCCGAGAAGAACATTCCTATGAACCGTGAATATATCGGTTCCAAGTGTGGAAGAGCCCAGGATCAACTCTTCATAACAGGAACACCTCTGCTGTGGACTGGCTTAAGGAAGACACAACAATGGAAATTGGAGAAAAATTGTCTTCATTTTGGATTGCAGACAACTGCACAATGGCGTTCATTAAGGAACTGGCAAAAGTCAGTGATACCATTCTGGCCACCAGCAGAGAAGTGGTGTGCTGCCTGTCCTCAGATCTACTTCACAGAGTTCGCCTTCTATCCCACATCCGGAAAGAGGAGCAGTTGAGTAGGTGTCTGATGAGCAGTCATACGGCTAATTAGGGACAACACCTGTCGCGCCAAGAACCAGACACCTCTCACCGATCTGCACACCAGGCGGTGCTCGTCTGTCTCCATAACATCGCAGTCGACACACAACGGGATGTCTGTGAGGGTCAAGCCTGTGAAGAAGTGACCGCCATACTTGCTTCCCATTGCCGTAAGGTACCAAGACCACGCATGCAGGTAATACAGTGCATAAACGGAGACAAAAATCTAATAGTCATGGGGGACTGGAATGCATTATAGGGGAAGGAGTAGAAGCGCATGGGATATGGGCTTGGGACAAGGAATGAGAGAGGAGAAATACTAACTGAGTTCTGTATTAAATTTCAATTAGTAAGAACGAATACTCCGTTGAAGAATCACACGACGAGAACGTAAACTTGAAAGAATTTGGGTGATATGGGAAGATTTCAGTTAGATTACCTTATGGTCAGACAGAGATTCCGAAATCAATACTGAATTGATGTTAGGAGAAACACTACATGGATGGCTTCCGTTCCGTCAGCCAGCAAGTCTCTCTTTGTCGTTCGAGCGGGCCGCTGCTGCCTTGTCCTACACTGAGCTACCCTGGTAAGACACTGCCATCTGATCCTCTCCACATTGTAACTGTGTGGAAGACCTAATGATGTTAGCAGCGACAATTCTTTATCGCCAATCACACCTCTTCTCCAAAAAACCTTTATCGTCTGCTCACTACAAAATATTTTCTTTTTTTCTTTTTAGACGCAGGCAGATTTTAAAGAATGGGGCACTCCCTCTTTACCTTTCGCTCGCCATATTGTTGATAATATTCTCTGAACAGTAAATGTTGACAAGGAGCTATGGGTATGCCTACGACCTTTTAACGTTGTGAATATGTTTTAGACATTCTTTTCCTAATTTTAATATCTGCATAATGTGGTGACACTGTACTTTGCCTTTTACCACATAGATCCATCTGACGATGCGGCTTAAAGCCACGAAACCGGTCGTGTTTAATAAACAACAATTTTACCAGCTGTAAGAGGAGTTCTTCCTAACATCAAGCCTTTCAACAGCTGTGGTTGCCCGGAATAGAAAATAGTTTGAGATACTGGATTGTAAGGCGTACCCAAGAGCAGACATAGACTCACATCACAATTTAATAATGATGAAGAGTAGGCTAAAGTTTAAGAGATTGGTCAGGGAGAATAAACTGACGATGACCACTTCTAAACTGATATCAGTGACCATGACGCGACTGTGGCAACAATGATAATCAAAGTACAACTAAAACAAGCAGAAAGATACATATGTTCAGTAGTCTAGATAAAAAATAATTAATTTCACATCTCAGTGAGGAAAGTGAAACTTTCAACACAAGTCGGGAGCATGTAGAGGAACTCTGGCTCAAGTTTAAAAGAATAGTTGACCACGCACTCGGTAGATATGTACCCAGTAGAACAGTTCATAATGGGAGGGAACTTCCATGGTATACAGTCACTGTACAGAAACTTCTAAGGAAACAGAGATTACTGCATAACACGCGTGAAACAAGTCGTAAGGCTATAGATAGAGAGATGCTGAATGAAACACCTTCGTCTGTCAAGAGAGCAATGCGTGATGCCTTCAATGACTACCGTAGCAGAATAATGTTACATAATGTTTCACAAAATCCAAAGAAATTGTGGTTGTATGTAAAGGCTGCCAGTGGCACCAAAGTTAGTGTCCGGGCCCTGGCGTATGAGACAGGAACTGAAATCGAGGGCAGCAAAGGAAAGCTGCAGTGCTTACATCCGTTTTCCAATGTTCTTTTACAAAGGAAAACCAAGGAGATTTGCGCCCAGTTGTATCCTCGTACCATTGAAAAGATTAATGAAATGAATAAAAACGTCTGTGGTGTTAATAAACATCTGAAATCGTTGAAACTGAACAAAGCTCCGAGCACAGATGAAATCCCTGTCAGATTCTATACTGAATTTACAGCGAGTTTGCCCCTCTTCTCACTATAGTAGATTCTTCCAACAAAAAACTGTTCCCAGTTCTTGGAGAAACGAACTGGTCACACCTGTCTACAAGAAGTCTGCCATCCAATATCCTTGACATCGATTTGTTGTAGAATCTTAGAACATATTCTGGGCCCAAACATAATGAGGTACCTTGAACAGAACGACTCTTCAATATCAACCAACGTGGTTTTCGAAAACATCGATCATGTGGAATCCAACTTGCACTTTTCTCACACGACATATTGGAAGCTTTGGATCAAGGCAACCAGGTAGATGTAGTGTTTCTTGTTTTCCGATAAGCATTCACTCAGTACCGCACTTACCCTTATTATCAAAACTACAACCATAGTTAAATTTGTGATTGGATTAAGGAGTTTTTGGTAGGGAGGACACAATATGTTATCTTGGTTGGAGATTGTCTGTCAGATTTATAAATAACTTCGGGTGTGCCCCAGGGAAGTGTGTTGCGACCCATTCTGTCCATGTTGCATATTAATCATTTTATAGACCATATTAATAGTAAAATCAAGCTTTTTGCAGATGGTGCGGTTATCTATAATGAAGTACTACCTGATAGAAGCAGCATAAATATTAAGTCAGATCTTGATAAGGTTTCAACATGGTGCAGAGATTGGCACCTTCCTCTAATTATTCAGAAACGTATTATTTTGTACTTCACAAAACAAAAAAACGTAGTATCCTATGACTAGAATATCAGTGAATTACTCTTGGTATCGGCCAACTCATACAAGTAGCTTCGTGTATCACTGTAGTGATATGAAATGGAATTATCGCTTAGGTTCAGTCGTCGGTAAAGCAGGTAGTAGGCTTCGGTTTATTGGTAGAATACTGGGGAAGTGCAATCAGTCTACAAAAGAGATTGCTTATAATTCACTCGTGCGACCGGGTCTGTAATACAGCTGAAATTTGTGGGACCCGTACGAGATAGGACTAACAGAGGACACTGAAGGTATACAGAGAAGGGCAGCATGAATGGTCACAGGTTTGTTTAATCCATGAGAGAGTGTTATAGAGATACTGAGGGAACTAATATGGTAGACTCTAGAAGACACACGCAAACTATCCCGAAAAAGTCTATTAACAAAGTTCCAAGAACTGGGTTTAAATGATTAGCAATATACTACAACCCCTTAAGTTTCGCTCACACAGGGATCGTAAGGATAAGATTAAAATAATTACTGCATGCACAGAGTCATTCAAACAATCATTCTTCCCAGGCTCCATACGTGAATGGAACATCAAGAAACTGTAATAACTGGTACAATGGGACATACCCTCTCCCACACACCTCACGGTGGTTTGCAGAGTATACATGTAGATGTAAAAGTTTAATCAATCCACACTCAAATGGTAATCTCTTTTCTCGGTCAGTAATTAAATTTCTGATGAAATAGTTGCAAGCATTACAATAATTATTGGAACGATAAAATTCTTGTAGATAATACTAGGGTTGTTTTTCTTGATTCATATCAAGCTTTCTGATTGGAAGTGGATGTAGAATACCCAAAGAAGTAGGATACCGACGTACTAAGAAATGACAAGATAGGCTTTAAGTTCTCTACGGCTATCGATACAACAACAAGGAGTAGCTCAGTAGGCAGTACAGTAGAGTAAGAATGGACGTCTCTAAAGAGGGCAACCACAGAAGTTGGGAAGAAAAACGTAGGTACCAATAAGGTAACTGTGACGAAACCATGGGTAACAGAAGAAATACTTCAGTTGAACGCTGAAAGAAGGAAACAAAAGTTATCAGGGAAATTCAGGAATACAGAAATACAAGTCGATGCTGAAGTTAAGACGAAATTGCTGCATGAAAAATGTGAAGGAATCAAAAAAGAAAAGTAAAAGGAAAACACTGAAGGCCTCTATGAGAGGGAGTTTTGTCTGATATGATAGAAGAAGGAACAGAAGTCGAATTAGAAGTAATAGGGGATCCAATATTAGAACCAGATTTTAAGACTGCTTCGGAGGACTTAAGATCAAATAAGGCAGAAAGGATAGATAACATTCCATCATTGGGCGAAGTGGCAACAAAAAGACTATTCACTTTGGTGTGTATGGTGACATACCATCTGCCTAAAAAAAAATGAAGACACGTTCACAGGATTTGTCGACCTGGAAAAAGCGTTCGATAATGTAAAATGGGCCAAATGCTCGTAATTCTGAGAAAAATAGAGGTAAGCTATAGGGAGAAATGAGTAATATACAATATTACAATATGTACAATAGCCAAGACTGAATAATGAGAGTGGATGAGCGACTTACTCCAATTAAAAATGGTGTAAGACGGGGATGTAGTCTTTCACCCAAACCGTTCAGTCTGTGCAACGAAGAAGCAATGATGGAAATAAAAGAAAGGTTCAGGAGTAGAACTAAAATTCAAGGTGAAAGGATCTCATTGATACGACTCGCTGATGCCATTGCAATCCTGAGTGAAAGTGAAGAAGAATTATATGATCTGCTGAATAGAATGAACAGTCTAATGCCTACAGAATGTGGATTGAGAGTAAATCGAAGAAAGACGAAAGTAATGAAAAGTATCAGAAATGAGAACAGCGAGAAACTTAACATCAAGATTGTTGCTCACGAAGTAGATGAAGTTGAAGAATTCATCCACATAGGCAGCAAAATAATGAATTTCGGACGGAGGAAGGAGGACATCAAAAGCAGACTAGCACTGGCAAAAAGGGCATTCCTGACCAATAGAGGTCTACTAGTATCAAACGTAGGGCTTAATTTAAGGGAAGAAATTTCTGAGAACACAGAAAACATTTGGTCACTCATAAATTTAAAAAAAAATGTTGGAATGAAATATGTGAAGATGCTTTAACAAAGGAAACCAAAAGCCAGACGTAATGGAAACGCTCAAGGAAAATTAAACACTATGGTCAATTTAAATAGCAAAGAATGTAAACAACAAGGATTAAAAGAAAGTAAACAGCAAGGATAATTAGAAGAACTAAAAGAGATTTTTAGAAGAGAAAACTTGTGAAAATTGGGGGAGACTTTTCAAAAAATTACAACTGTGATTTTTAGGATAGATTGACGAACCGACTGAAAAGATACCGAACAAAAGCGTCTGCTTCATAAATGACAAGTGGCAGACTTGGGTTAAGAAAAATAAATAATTGCTAAATACTTACAAATTATTTTGATCAGCTTCTTAATTGCCCAGTACCAATTCATAAGCTGGAATTCTCAAGCACTAATGAAAATCTAGAACAAGGCTTTCGACTATGAAAGAAATTGAAAAAGTAATTAAAACCCTAAAAATAATAATGCTGTTGGAGAAGACTTTTTTTTCTGCGTAGCTTTGAAACAAATAAAAAATGAACTAATATTTATCTTTGGAGATATCTGGAGAACAGAAAAAACCCCAGGAAAGTGGAAGGATGTCATGTTACGTCCACCACATAAGAAAGGCAATAAATAAGGTGTTAACAACTACAGACGTATTTATTTGTACCATTTGCACGTAAAACAAGGGAGGCCGTCATTCCACCGGGCTGTGTTTTAAAAATCGTACTTTATTCCTACCATTAGTTTCAGGCATGGCACGCTGTCGAGTGCATCTATAACATACAAGATTCCATCGTCCTCGTATCGTCATATAAAAACACGTGACGGGCGCATTGTGTATGGCATTCTGCATATCTACCTTTACAATAAAAAAATCTGTCTCAAATTGCAATGTAAGAGAATTTCTACCATTAAACTATAATTTACATAAATATAACAAGCACTAGAAATGCGGATCGTTAGGAAAATATTAGGCCCACAAAAAACTAAGGAATGTTCGTAATTACGACGTAGCAATGAAACGTGGCAAAACACAGAAAGCATCAGAAGCAATGAGAGAAAGAATGCTGGTCCTTTATGGGCATTTATGTAGAATGTAAGACAGCAGATTAACCAAAAGGTCTTGAAATATCTGTGAGGTGAAGGTCTACAGTAAACTGGATCCATAAAGTAAAAAAGGAGTTAGAAACAAAATAATGTAAAAGCTGAAGAAACAATTGGCATAGAAGTGTTTAGAGAAAAAGTATTGAATATGGAAAGATTCCAAGGAAAGAGAGTGAAAAACCTAATCTGAAGTGGTCAAAAGACTGGAAGAAAAAACGCAATGAACAAACGGGAGAGTACTGAAGAAAGGAAAAGAACAACGAATAAAGAATGTAAATTCCAGTGTTCGATCATCTGAGAAGGAAAATAAGGAACAAGTGAAACTGAACACGATTGTTAGAGACAATATGAAGTAATTATTTGTTTATTGAAATATTTTATTTTAATAATTCCATTTACCACGTTCCTTCAAAGTTTTCTCGGAAAGTTATTTCTGGACTTAAAACGCGTCACGCAGCAAACAAAGGATTGTGTTAGGATGTGTAAGGTTTCTGATATTTATTTGCATTGAATGCCGTATGGAATATTCTGTATTCTGGACCGAAGAAAAGATATTTGCTGAGCCAAACGTGCTAAGAATGGCCTGATTTTGTACAATTTAATGTATTCTTCTTTTAGAGAATGTTAACCAGTAAAGTTTCTTGTACATTAATGCTTAAGATTTTGTGACTTGTAATATTCTCATAATGGCACATCATCCCCGTTGCACAACTCTTTGCTTTTCTTATATGCACAATTCCGCATAATTTCTCAGGGTTCCTTGCGAACACATAAAAGGAAGGTAAGTTCTATTTTGGTGAAAATAGATTCGTACTGTCCTGATTTCTGAAGGAGTTTTCTCTTGGTATTTCAATGCTTGGTGACTATTCAGGAACGTCAGACATTTTGGTTAGAGTGATGAATTGTAGTAATCAACCACCAGAGATCATAAAAGGTTAACCAACGAAGCAAACAAAATTAATGGCGGAGAGAAAAAAAATTTAAGTAAGGAGAGAAGGTTCGAAAGTTACGGAACAAACAAAGGAGGAAACGAAATTAATGTGTTAACAATTATTTCCAGTTCATTCCACGCCCTCCGCGTCCGTAAGTTTTTAATATGCCTTTACTACAGAAGAATAAAAAGCCGTCAGTCTGTATGGTATATAGAGATCCCTGGGTTCAGTACACCTTTTTCCTTATATCTTGAAGAATGTTTACTTCGTAAGAACAGTTAGGTATTATGTGATGGACAAGTGGTGGTTTCAGTTTCGGAATTAGACACTAGCGAACTGCCAAAGCGTAGTAATAACCATGTGATTACCCTTGGTATACTGTCAATTACGCATCAACCAGAGAGTAAAACAGCAGTCCTGAAAGACAATAGCCCTGACGCGACCATCTTAGTAAAATATTCCTGTACCTGTGTATGTAATGAATGGAGACCGGATTATATGTATCATTAAAACCTTAAAATATTCATGCAAATATGAATAAAAATGCTTAAAATACATAAAAAGTGTCGATAAATCCTAGACTAAATAATAAGAAAAACATGGTAGTTACTGCGTGCGTTATATCTCAAAGTCGAACCTGTTGTTGTTGTTGTGGTCTTCAGTTCTGAGACAGGTTTGACGCAACTCTCCATGCTACTATATCCTGTGCAAGCTTCTTCATCTCCCAGTACTTACTGCAAACTGCATGCTTCTGATTCTGCTTAGTGTATTCATCTCTTGGTCTCCCTCAACGATTTTTACCCTCCACACTGCCCTCCAATGCTAAATTTGAGATCCCCTGATGCCTCAGCACAGGTCCCAACAACCGGTCCCTTCTTCTTGTCAAGTTGTGCCACAAACTACTCTTCTCCCCAATTCTATTCAATACCTCCTCATTAGTTATGTGATCTACCCATCTAATCTTCAGCATTCTTTTGTAGCACCACATTTCGAAAGCTTCTATTCTCTTCTTGTCCAAACTATTTATCGTCCATATACAAATTGAATAACATCGGGGAGAGGCTACAACCCTGTCTCACTCCCTTCCCAACCACTGCTTCCCTTTCGTGCCCCTCGACTCTTATAACTGCCATCTGGTTTCTGTACAAATTGTAAATAGCCTTTCGCCTGTGCCATACATCTTGCTCACCAGATGGTAGAGTTTTGTCAGGACTGGCTCTCCCAAGGCCGTCAGTAGTTCTAATGAAATGTTGTCTACTACTGCGGCCTTGTTTCGACTCAGGTCTTTCAGTGATCTGTAAAACTCTTCACGCAGTATCATATCTCCTATTTCATCTTCATCTACCTCCTCTTCCATTTCTATAATATTTTCCTGAAGTACACCGCCCTTGTATAGATCCTCTATATACTCCTTCCACCTTTCTGCTTTCCCTTCTTTGCTTAGAACTGGGTTTACATCTGAGCTCCTGATATTCATAAAAGTGGCTCTCTTTTCTCCAAAGGTCTCTTTAATTTTCCTGTAGGCAATATCTATCTTGCCCCTAGTGAGATAAGCCTCTACATCCTTACAGTTGTCCTCTAGCCATCCCTGCTTCACCATTTTGCACTTCCTGTCGATCTCATTTTTGAGACGTTTGTATTCCTTTTTGCCTACATTTTTATTTGTTCTCCTTTCATCAATTAAATTCAATGTTTCTTCTGTTACCTAAGGATTTCTACTAGCCCTGGGCTTTTTACCTACTTGATCCTCTGCTGCCTTCACTACTTCATCCCTCAGAGCTAACCATTCTTCTTCTACTGTATTTCTCTCCTCCATTCCTGTCAATTGTTCCCTTATGCTCTCCCTGAAACTCTGTACAACCTCTGGTTTAGTCAGTTTATCCAGGTCCAATCTCCTCAAATTCCTATCTTTTTGCAGTTTCGAACCTGTGCATATCAATTAAGAGAAAAAGCGACAGCCACGCGACTAATCAGTGCAGTTACAACGTTGATCCTATTTTCTGAAAAACTTTCTGGTAGAGGTTAGGAAGGGTGCCTTTCTGGAATTATTTTCTAAAATGAGGACGCATACCGTGTTTCAAGAATTTTTCCTTCTTTGCTATTGTTGTCGGTAACAGAGCGGATGGGATGCGAGTGCGTCGCAGGGAAAACAATGGATATGTATAGGACCAACTTCGAGAGATACCGCACGCAGAGGGGCACGCTCAAAAACTCCGTAATATTTTTTTTAAAAAAACAATCATGAATTTATTTGAACAGTATTAACTTTTAATTAATACAATTGGACCAAAGCATCATTTACAATTTATTTTATGTTTTTCTAGTGTTGTAAACATAAATGATGTTCCTAATGTTCGCTAGTAAGATCGTGCCTTCGATCACTCGAAACATTTTTATAAGTAGAAAGGACCGTTCTACATCAACTCAGGTAACTAGGCGTATATGAATTTGGGTGCTATGTTGGCACTTATTGTGTCTGGTAAAAGTGCACCCGTCCCATTACTAACATATCAATTTAGCACAAGGGTTCAAAGCCTGGATCATTGTTTAAAATGTTTTCAAAATTTTCTTGAAGTTTTCTTGGGAATACCTGCGCAATGTGGAGTTGACTAGAATAATTTTATTCATTAACTGAATAGATTCATTCAACGTCAAACCATGAGTTTCAAGGTATGTAATACTTGCAAGTATATGAGAAAAAAGAGAGCTAATAACAGGAATGTCTGTTTTAAATCCGTAATCATTAAAAGCCTCCTTGTACTGCCAAACTGCCAAAGCCTCTGCACAGTCGAAGTCGTTTACTGTCTCTCAAATGGGCTTGAAATATTCGTTCCGTGACCCCAACGAGTCACCACTGGTTCGAGAAGTAAAAGCACATTTGGTATTTCTTCTTTGTAGGTCTTGATTCGACAGGAGCCTTTAGTAACACTTTCTTTGTGGATGAAATCAGTTTATTTAAATTCATAAACGTGGAATGTACTTCTTCAGTAAGGTGATGTACTCCATCAATACAGTGCGTCACAGGAATAAAATTGGGATAAAATACTGGAGGGCTTTTCCTGCTTATATCATATAGGCAGCAGCCTCTGAAATAAACACAAACACACCTTCATCTGCAGAAGATTCTGGAAATATTTTTCTAATACCCTCTTTCACAATTCTGGCGATCGTAGAATGATTTACTTTTTCAAGTTCTTTGCAGGCCGCTAGATAAGAAGAAGAAGGTTCTTATTTTAAACCACCAACAATAAAATTTGCAATGCAACAGCCACAAGTGTCTACAGTTTCGTCAACTGAAATCCATAGAATGCTGTCCTTGAGTTCATTACGTATTTCTTCCGGAACATCTACGTAAATTGTCGATATGTAATTTTTACACAACGTTGATTCGTCTGGTATATTTTGATTTGGGCAAAATTTGCGCGGGAAGCCTTTGAGGAAAGGGTTTGCAAGTTGGTAAAGAAGAATATTGCTTGCAATGAATGCTTCAAATAGATCCATGTTAAACCGACTTTTTTGGTTACCTTTGGATAAATCCCTGCTACTGCAACTTGCTGTTGTCAGAAGTTGTTGTCATGGTTCTTTCTTCTGCATTCTTGCCACACGAATACATGAATACTTGTCTTGACATGCTGATCTGTTTTTCGCAGGAAACGTTTTAACATATGTTAATGTTCCAGGATTGTCAGCTATCCACGAAACGACGTTTCTTTTTTCGGGCGGCATGGCACACACGTTACACATTACACGTCGTGAACAAGTAAATAGAAAGCTAAACTGAAACAATGGATGTGCGACTGAAAGCTTGCGTAGTTAATTGTTGCTGACGTGTACGGTATGACAACGGAGGGGATTAACAGGGGCGCCGGCGCAGGAGCGTTGACTCTGCCTGCCTGTTCATGTTCCTCTTCTGTAATGATTTCGCTAGGCAGTGGCCTCTCGGTTGCGATTGCACGCAGTTCTAAGTCCCGGTCAATCTGTGAGACATCAAAACTAGATCGAGCTAGAGACCGCCCGTCAAAATTTTTAAAATCTTGTAAACGTAGAGCGAAAATATGCAGCGTCACTAGTTTTCAGGTAAAATATGCAATAAGCGGTAAAAAGGAGCCAAATATGCAAATGCATATGCAACATGCAAATGCATATAATCCGGTCTCTAGTAATGAAACTAAGAACGCTATGTTTGCCATTGCGCTGGTAATTTTGCTACATATTAGCGGTCACGATAAGGAGGATTTTATCGAAATTACGCCGTGGAAACCTACGTACTCACACCACAGAGCTTAGTGTGAAACGATATCAGTCTTAGCTGTACATCCTGTTTAAGCGCGGAAAGTGGTATTACTTTTCTCTTCAATAGTTTCGCATCTTAAGAATCAGTTCGAAAGGAAGAATCCGCAATCAAGCTTCTGAAAATTCTGTAGATATTCTTAATCTTTGGAGCTGACCAAGTTACTGCATCTTTCTGTCGCCTCTTGGTGGAACAGCTTCACATTTTAAACGTGAAAAGAAATCAAAAAGTGTTTATTTTTTAAAACAAGAAACCGCCATTTGACTGTGTATTGTTATTTGTCTTTTGCATTGTCCAGATTTTGGCTTTTATTTGGCACAATGCTAAAGGTTGTTAAAGCATTATTAAGTCATATCTGTTAAGGCAGTCCATAGCCCAAAACAGATATGACTTAATAACGGTCTAACAACTTTTATCATTGTACTTGATAACGACATAAACGCCGAAATCTGCATAGCACAAAAGATAATTATAATAACACAAAATCCAATGGCCGTTTTAGAATGTACTGCATGGCTGTGGCTCAGTGACATCGAAAACCTTTTCAACGGCGTTTAGTTCCGAGTGACTTCAGATTTAAGTATGAAGTAAATCTGAACTGATAATTTTTTCCCATGACATTCAACAGTTTCCTTAGCTGCATTCTTTAGGTACGCTTAGAGTACATCTCTTCTGTTCGCACTATCGATTCGAATCACACTGGACGAGCTGCACGTCGGATACCACAATATCGATCTTTCTTGACGTCAGCGATATTGAGATTATACACGAAGAGGTTAAGCGCCTTGAATTGGAAGAAATGGCACAACAGTGCTTATCTGCAAATAAACAAGATCACAGGAGCTTCTCATACCAATGATAACGGGACACCATTGTCATAGTTCGGAAATAACCGCCGTTACAAAACAGGTAAGCGACCTGCCCATTTCGAAAACGTCGTATACCTTTGAAATCAATTGGTCTGAAATCGTTCACATTGCTCGACCGGGCAACTGAACAGTTCTCACCAACAAAATTTCTGAGAGTTTCCAACGACAGTTCCTGAGTAGTGTAGGGTTCAAATGGCTCTGAGCACTATGGGACTTAACATCTGAGGTCATCAGATCCCTACAACGTAGAACTACTTAAACCTAACTAACCTAAGGGCATCACACACTTCCATGCCCGAGGCAGGATTCGAACCTGCGACCGCAGCAGCAGCGCGATTCCGGACTGAAGCGTCCAGAACCGCTCGGCCACTAGCGTAAGGGACCCGTCTCTATTGTAGTTTGTTATTGAGTACTAATACAATTATAATGTATGCAATTAGTTACCCCAGATCACTTTTTGTTACTGAGTTCAAAACAGTCATAACGATGTAGAATGGAAATATCAAAACGTATAACTACAAAGACAGAGTACTTGCAGAACTGTCATCTGCTAAAGTATTGTGACAGAGTTGCGACCGCTACTGGAACAGATCTGCAAAGCGTTGTCGTTCCACTCTTCCTTTGCAAACTCATATACGGAGCGCCAACTTTTCATCACTAAGCCTATCCGTAGTGTCGGGTATCATTATTAACGCACACCTAACACGGAAATCTAGCAAGAATCGGAGCCGTGTAGCACTGAATGCAAACTTGAGAGCGAAGACTAAAGTGGCCAGCGCTGTTATCAGCAGCGAGTTCCTTCAGCGAATGGAGTAAGTTTGTTCTCAAACATGAAACACAGAGCATACCGTCGACATTTTGTAGATATTTTCAGTGCCATATACCAGTGCACATCAAGACACATTAGGGTAAGATATCAAATGTAATGAGATTACTGTTGATCAGCAGCCTATGACCACAGGTTTCTTATACCAAAATAGTCAGAAAATATCCCTGAAGAGCCTCCGAAATTTTGTCGCCAGAGTTCGTTAACCCTGTATATGTTGTAAACAGTAACGGCCGTATAACACTCCCTTGCGGTAATCCCGAAATTACTGTTACGTCAACCGATCTTGTCGAAATGAAAATGACGTGGTGCATTCTATCTGATAGTAACTAGTAAATTCAGTCTCATACTCGGTAAGCACATGTTTTTTTTTCGATAAACGACTGTGCGGCACAGAAATGAACGGAGAATTACAAGAAACAAGGCGTTTACCGGCAGGCCGTCAGTAATGAGAGTATCGAAGAAACGTATGCTTCCAAGAATGCTGGTAATGGTATCGGAAAACCAATAGGATTCAAGGGAGGAACAGGCACCATTATCCGGGTTTGCGTATAAGTAGTAGAACGACATCGAGAATTCCTCGAAAGGCGGTTCAAGGTTAAGAAGAGACCATAGCTCGCAGTTCTTGAGGAAGACGCAACATTCAGCAGGAAAATGGAAACGTCGAGTTGCCTTGTCATCCCATCTGCATTATTTCTGTTCGTACCTTGAAATCATTCTGTGAGAGTTATTTTTGATCGCCTTTCTACGAACGTTTACAGCTGATTCGAAGAAGACGATGACAAATAGAACAGTGACAACTGGAACATCTTTCATATCACTGTTGCATTTGCAGACTCCTACAGCTTTCAACAACTGTCTAACAGTTGGAATGTCACTCAAAAGTCTACGTTTCAAAGCTACACCCCATCTTCGGTCCATAACCGACTGTAAGCGTGTGGAGACGATGGCATGGAGCAGGACTTGTGGATACAACCCATTCGCGGTCGATATCATTGTGGGGGTATTCTCACTTTCATGCTCCGTGTATACGTCATCACTGGAGTATGGTCCGAAGATATCCACATCGGGTCACCAAAAAGTGTTTTTATGCGATCGAGACCGTTCTACATAACATTTTAAAACTAGCTCATTCTGATCTCTGCCGTGCCCCGTCCGTTTACAAAGACTGCCATTCAGATCATTGTGCCATGTATAGTACCTGTAGTTTCGACTGGTGGTCTAACAGCTAGTTTTTTTATCCAAAATCTACGACTTAAAGCTGTGCCCAGTTCAGCGCTGATGCGTGCTGCCTTGGAGGTGGCCCCCAGCAGGTCTTCGACACTGGGTTGCAGCTGCGACGCCCTGCTGAGTAGGCCGCAAGTGTGGCTGTCTTCCGAGAGGACGCGTGACTCACGTCCGGCGACGCACGTACGCAGCGGCAGGATCTCGCGTGGCGGCGGGTGAGTGGCCTTCTCAAAATTCATCAGCTGCGCCGCGCAACGCACTAATCCGCTCAGCTGTCGCCTGCTCGTTATCAGCACATCGTTACCGAGGAGTAAGTCATCTCTCAGTGGTATGACTTACGAATAATTGCACTTTAACACAACACACTCATTTTTTATGGTCTCATCCTTCTTAGCCACAAGTAAAATGTATGTAACCCAATTAAAACGCTATGACCACATTTTCTAAATCACAAGAAATTGGTATGTAGATCCAACATACTGTAAGAGGTCCATGACTAAGGAATTTGTTGCTAACACTCTCGACCAGATGTAATTTCGATGGATTGCTCACGCGGTGCCTGCGATATGTAAGCTATAAGAGAATCTCATACCAGACAGCAGTGTTGGCTCAGTAAGAGCAGTGTCAGTGGGAGTAAGTAGTATCTAGCAGTCTGGTGTATGGAGTTGGCGGGACCAGTTGTGGGGAGCGACGGCGGTGCCTGAGCGATGTAGTATACGGTAAAAGCAGCCGCGCGCATATATAGTTTGTTACAACAAAATTTGTACTATTGTTATATGATGTCCCATGTAAATGTTTTAAAAAATCTTTTAATAATAATGTTTTTATAAAATTACCTTTCTGACATTCATTCATCTGAATTTAAAGAATTTACTAATTTCTGCAGTAAATGGGCATCCCGATTAACGTAAGGAAAAATCTGTTGCTTCTTTTTATACATGACAAGTCTAGTGGCCAGCATTGCGCTGGGCTGTGCCAGAAAAATATCTTATAGGAGCAAATATATATGCGTTATCCGGCGACTTCAATGAGGTAAGAATTTTCAATTTATTCAGTATGATCTTTCAGGGCCATGACGCAGCACTGCTGACGTCCAAATTTACCAGTTTAGATTCACAGTCAGTTATTATTGAAAGGTCACATATGTGTCACATTTTGTTTTGGGAGGTTAGTCACATTGTATTATTGGTAGGTTACGGAATTTATCTGTGGGGAGGTTACACTAAAATGTGAATGCTATACCTATTTTTTCTGTGGGGGGTTACAATATTCTTTAGTTATTCTTTAGTGTGGTCTCGGAAAAGAAAATTGAGGATCTCTTAGATGACAGTTGGTTTGGCTTTGGGGAAGGCAAAGGCCCAAAGAGACAGTTCTGACGTTGCTGTTGATAATGAAAGCAAGACTGCAGAAAAATCTCGATACGTACATAGAAGTTCTACATCTACATCTACATTTACATTTATACTCCGCAAGCCACCCAACGGTATGTGGCGGAGGACACTTTACGTGCCACTGTCATTACCTCCCTTTCCTGTTCCAGTCGCGTGTGGTTCGCGGGAAGAACGACTGTCTCAAAGCCTTCGTGCGCGCTGTAATCTCTCTAATTTTACATTCGTGATCTCCTCGAGAGGTATAAGTAGGGGGAAGCAATATATTCGAAACCTCATCCAGAAACGCACCCTCTCGAAACCTGGCGAGCAAGCTACACTGCGATGCAGAGCGCCTCTCTTCCAGAGTGTGCCACTTGAGTTTGTTAAACATCTCCGTAACGCTATCACGATTACCAAATAACACTGTGACGAAACGCGCCGCTCTTCTTTGGATCTTATCTATCTCCTCCGTCAACCCGACCTGGATACAGATCCCACACTGATGAGCAATACTCAAGTATAGGTCGAACGAGTGTTTTGTAAGCCACCTCCTTTCTTGATGGACTACATTTTCTAAGGACTCTCCCAATGAATCTCAACCTGGTACCCGCCTTACCAACAATTAATTTTATATTATCATTCCACTTCAAATCGTTCGGCACGCATACTCGCAGATATTTTACAGAAGTAACTGCTACCAGTGTTTGTTCCGCTATCACATAATCATACAATAAAGGATCCTTCTTTCTATGTATTCGCGGTACATTACATTTGTCTATGTTAAAGGTCAGTTGCCACTCCCTGCACCAAGTGCCTATCCGCTGCAGATCTTCCTGCATTTCGCTAAAATTTTCTAATGCTGCAACTTCTCTGTATACTACAGCATCATCCATGAAAAGCCGCATGGAACTTCCGACACTATCTACTAGGTCACTTATATATATTGTGAAAAGCAATGGTCCCATAACACTCCCCTGTGGCACGCCAGAGGTTACTTTAACGTCTGTAGACGTCTCTCCATTGATAACAACATGCTGTGTTCTGTTTGCTAAAAACTCTTCAATCCAGCCACACAGCTGGTCTGATTTTCAGTAGGCTCTCACTTTGTTTATCAGGCGGCAGTGCGGAACTGTATCGAACGGCTTCCGGAAGTCAAGAAAAATAGCATCTACCTGGGAGCCTGAAATGTGTGGAACTGGAAAAAGCCTTCGACAATGTCAAATGGTGCAAGATGTTCGAAAGTCTTAAAAAATAGGGGTAATCTTATGGAAATACGGGAAATATACAACATGTTCAAGAACCAAGTGGAAACAGTAAGAGCGGCAGAGCCAGAACGAAGTGCTAGGATTAAAAACCGCGAAAGAAAAGGCTGTAGTCTTTCACTCCTGATGTTCAATCTGTACATCGAAGAAACTGCGCCTCAAATAAAAGAAAGGTTAAAGAATGGGATTTAAATTCAACGTGAAAGGATATCAATGATGACATTGCTATCCTCAATGAAAGTGCAGCAGAATTTTGATAAGAAATTCTGCTACCTAGGCAGCAGAATAACCTACGACGGATGGAGCACAGAGGACATAAAAGTCAGACTAGCAGTGGCAAAAAGGACATATCTGCCCAAGAGAATTTTACCAATATCAATCATAGTTTTCATTTGAGGAAGAAATTTCTGAGGACTTACGTTTGGGGTACATCATTGTACGGTAGTAAAACAAGCACTGTGGGAAAACTGGAACAGAAGAAAATCTAAGCTTCTGGGATGTGGTGCAACAGAATAATGTTGAAAATCGGGTGGACTTATAAGGTGAGTATGAGGTAATTCTCCACAGAATCGGTGAGGAAGAGAAGACTGAAAAACATTGGCGATAAGAAGGGACAGAATGACAGGACATCTGTTAAGACAACATGGTTAAACTTCCTTGGTTCTAGAGCAAGGTCCACAGGATAAAAACAGAAAAGGAAGACAAAGACCGGAATGCATCCAGCAAATAACTGAGGACGTAGGTTGCAAGTACTACCCTGAGACGAAGAGGTCGGTACAGGAGAGGAATTCGTGACGGATCGCATCAACTCATTCAGCAGATGGATAACTTAAAAAAAAATAAAAAAATAAAAACGCAATTACGACAAACTGAGTGATTTAATCTTTTAAAAGTTAAGCACATTGACAAATTAGATGATAAAGAGTGTTACGTTTAATAAAGATATTCAGGGATGGCTTATTATGCCTTAGTTTTCTTTACGCATGTTATATTTGAATGGCGGCCACTGGCATTGTGCTTGTGAGCGTAAATGTTGGCGTCGTTGTAAAACAGAGTCATTAGCGCCGTTAATATTGGTGCACGTCGCACATTTAAAATTACATATAGTTCAATGTACCATCGCACTGCCGGCGGGGGTGGCCGAGCGGTTCTAGGCGCTTCAGTCTGGGGCTGCGCGATCGCTACGGTCGCAGTTTCGAATCCTGCCTCAGGCAGGGGACTGATGACCTCAGATGTTAAGGCCCCTTAGCGCTCAGAGCCATTTGAACCATTTTACCATCGCACTCGACTACATGTTATGACTGCACAGTGATTAACGTGGACCTGTCACTTCGGAAAATCCCATTACAAAGAGCCAATGGTAAACTATACAGTAGATACACAGAGATGATGTCCCCCAACATACGGAGGTGTTGCACACCGTCTGGAATATGTCTATCAACTTAACACCTATCTCATATATTGCAGTGATGAAATAAGTTGAAGAAAAGGTCGAGGTTTATAATAATGTGCAGTAAATGGTCACACTTACAGCTATGTAATAAAAAAACAGTATAACTTATGGTTACATGGTTACATGTCTACATCATTTCCGTGGCACACTCTACAGTTTTTCGTGATGGTGAAAAGCGAGGACGTACAAGCGTTTTGTAGATAGTGTCTTTAGTAGATCTGTCGCATCTTCTAACTGTATGTGTTCTGCCAATAAAACGCAATCTTTGGTTTGCCTGTCCACAAACTTTTCTGTGCGATCGTTCCAATTTAAGTTCAAAAATGATTCAAACGGCTCTGAGCACGGACTCAACATCTGAGGTCATCAGTCCCCTAGAACTTAGAACTACTTACCTAACTAACCTAAGTACATCACACACATCCATGCCCGAGGCAGGATTATAACCTGCGACCGTAGCGGTCGCGCGGTTCCAGACTGAAGCGCCCAGAACCGCTCGGCCACACGATTTAAGTTCTTCGTAACTGTAACTCTTAATGTTTAGTTGAAATAAAAACCTTTGGATATATGTGGTTTATCGTGTAACCAAAATTTAATGGATTCATTTTAGTGCTCATGTAGAAGATCACACACTTTTTATTATTTAAGGTCAATTGGCACTTTTTTCGCCATACAGATAACTTGTCTAAATCATTTCGCAATTGGTTTTTATCATCTGATGACTTTACGAGACGATAAATAACAGCATCATCTACAAACCATCTAAGAACATTGGTCTTACTGTCTCCTAGATCTTTTATACAGATCAGCAACAGCAGAGGGCTTATAGCATTTCCCTGAGGAAAGCCAGATATCATTTCCGTTTTTCTCGATGACTTTCCGTCAGTTACTACGGTGTGTGATCATTTCTGACAGAAATTAGCCAGACATTCAAGATCTCTAAAGATACGTCGTATCACTAGACTGTATGGTAAACTTCAGCGTTTTTCTATAAACTGTGAAGAAACAATCCATCTTTTGTTCCACGTCTAGTACCTGCATGATATCGCGTGTGAAACAAAGTGAATGAGTTTTACACGTTGTGCGTTTCGTGAGCCCGAGCTGGCTCTGTGTTGGACGTTCTCTTCCTTCGAAAAAAGTCACGGTGTTCGCGCTTAATATACGGTCTACGGTCCTCCACCGGAAGACGTTAGGGCTATTGGCGAGTAATTCTGTGGATTCGTTCTCTTAACATCTTAAGAACAGAAGGGACCAGCGATCGTTGCTTGTCACGTGCAGTCAATCGCTGCGTCATGGACTCTTGAGTAGTGAGCTACAAAAGAGCTAATCTAGCCGCGTACACAATGTAATACGTAACAGGAAATCTATAGGAGGCTTGCATCTTGTTTTATGTAAGTATTTTCAATTGTTTTCCCATGTCGGCTTGTTTCGGTATCAGCTATTTACGAACTGTTGTGGAGGTTAAACGAAGCTACGGTAGTATGACAGTACTAGGTGTAGGCGTTTCAAGCGCCGAATTTTATGTTTCTTTTTTCTGTCGGTTGTATTCTGATTCTTTACCAGTCGCATCGACAAGAGATTCAATGGAAGGCTTAGAGATATTCGTTGACTTTTAAAAGCTATCTCGGTACGATGACAGCATTTGCTTTCACCACCAATAATTCTTCATCCTTGCCATTTCTCCCACAAAAACCATTCCATATATGTTTGTTATGGCTTCTACTTTCAGCGGCCACCAGTGTACAGTAAACGATATGACAAACATACGCTGGTGCAGCAGCGCTTCACAAACACGTAACCACTGTCAGCCGTAATCAGTATTTTCGAGGTAATTAAAAAAAATGACATGACTCTATAAGATAAAAAGTGTACTCTACCAGCGAAAGTAGATACCGTTCCGCTTTTGGGTTAGAATGCAGACCACAGTTTTAATTATAGTAGCCTCATTCTAAATTTAATTAAGTGCTTCAGTTTAGATAGATTTGTTGTGTGTATGATTAGAACTATGTTGTTGTTATTGTGGTCTTCAGTCATGAGACTGGTTTGATGCAGCTCTCCATGCTACCCTATCTAGCTTCTTCATCTGCCAGTACTTACTGCAACCTACATCCTTCTGAATCTGCTTAGTGTATTCATCTCTTGGTCTCCCTCGACAATTTTTACCCTCCACGCTGCCCTCCAATGCTAAATTTGTGATCCCTTGATGCTTCAGAATATGTCCTACCAACCGATCCCTTCTTCTGGTCAAGTTGTGCCACAAACTTCTCTTCTCCCCAATCCTATCCAATACTTCCTCATTAGTTATGTGATCTACCAATCTGATCTTCAGCATTCTTCTGTAGCACCATATTTCCGAAGCTTCTATTCTGTTCTTGTCCAAACTATTTATCGTATATTTTTCACTTCCATACATGGCTACACTCCATACAAATACTTTCAGAAACGATTTCCTGACACTTAAATCTATACCCGATGTTAACAAATTTCTCTTCTTCAGAAACGTTTTCCTTGCATTCCCAGCCTACATTTTATATCCTCTCTACTTCGACCATCATCATTTATTTTGGTCCCCAAATAGTAAAACTCCTTTACTACTTTAAGTGTCTCATTTCCTAATCTAATTCCCTCAGCATCTTATATCCTCCTTTCAAGACACCGTCCATTCCGTTCAACTGCTCTTCCAAATTCTTTGCTGTCTCTGACAGAATTACAATGTCATCGGCGAACCTCTAAGTTTTTATTTCTTCTCCATGGATTTTAATACCTACTCCAAATTTTTCATTTGTTTCCTTTACTGCTTGCTCAATATACAGATTGAATAACATCGGGGACAGGCTACAACCCTGTCTCACTCCCTTCCCAACCACTGCTTCCCTTTCATGGCCCTCGACTCTTATAACTGCCATCTGGATTCTGTACAAATTGTAAATAGCCTTTCGCTCCCTGTATTTTACCCCTGCCACCTTTAGAATTTGAAAGAGAGTATTCCAGTCAACATTGTCAAAAGCTTTCTCTAAGTCTACAAATACTAGACACGTAGGTTTGCCTTTCCTTCATCTAGCTTCTAAGATAAGTAGTAAGGTGCTAGTATTGCCTCACGTGTTCCAACATTTCTACGGAATCCAAACTCATCTTCCCCGACGTCGGCTTCAACCAATTTTTCCATTCGTCTGTAAAGAATTCGCGTTAGTATTTTGCAGCTGTAACTTATTAAACTGATAGTTCGGTAATTTTCACATCTGTCAACACTTGCTTTCTTTGGGATTGGAATTATTATATTCTTCTTGAAGTCTGAGGGTATTTCGCCTGTCTCATACATCTTGCTCACCAGATGGTAGAGTTTTGTCAGGACTGGCTCTCCCAAGGCCGCTGTAGGTCTAATGGAATGTTGTCTACTCTGGGGGCCTTGTTTCGACTCAGGTTTTTCAGTGCTCTGTCAAACTCTTCATTCAGTATCGTATCTCCCATTTCATTTTCATCTACCTCCTCTTCCATTTCCGTAATATTGTCCTCAAGTACATCGCCCTTGTATAGACCCTCCATATACTCCTTTCACCTTTCTGCTTTCCCTTCTTTGCTTAGAACTGGGTTTACATCTGAGCTCTTGATATTCATAAAAGTGGCTCTCTTTTCTCCAAAGGTCTCTTTAATTTTCCTGTAGGCAATATCTATCTTGCCCCTAGTGAGATAAGCCTCTACATCCTTACATTTGTCCTCTAGCCATCCCTGCTTAGCCATTTTGCACTTCCTGTCGATCTCATTTTTGAGACGTTTGTATTCCTTTTTGCCTGCATTTTTATATTTTCTCCTTTCATCATTTAAATTCAATGTTTCTTCTGTTACCTAAGGATTTCTACTAGCCCTCGTCTTTTTACCTACTTGATCCTCTTTTCCATTGACTACTTCATTCCTCAGAGCTACTCATTCGTCTTCTACTGTATTTCGTTTCCCCATTCCTGTCAATTGTTCGCTTATGCTGTCCCTGAAACTCTGTACAACCTCTGATTTAGTCAGTTTATCCAGGTCTCATCTCCTTAAATTCCCATCTTTTTGCAGTTTCTTCAGTTTTAATCTACAGTTCATAACCAATATATTGTTGTCCACATCTGCCCCTGGAAATGCCCTACAATTTAAAACCTGGTTCCTAAATCTCTGTCTTACCATTATTTAATCTATCTGATACCTTTTAGTATCTCCATGATTCTTCCATGTATACAACCTACTTTTATGATTCTTGAACCAAGTATTAGCTATGATTAAGTTATGCTCTGTGCAAAATTCTAACAGACGGCATACTCTTTCATTTCATAGCCCCAATCCATATTCACCTTCTACGTTTCCTTCTCTCCCTTTTCCTACTGTCGAATTCCAGTCACCGATGACTATTAAATATTCGTCTCCCTTCACTACCTGAATAATTTCTTTTATCTCATCATACATTTCTTCAATTTCTTCGTCATCTGCAGAGCTAGTTGGCATATTAACTTGTAGTACTGTAGTAGGCATGGGCTTCGTGTCTATCGTGGCCACTATAATATGTTCACTATGCTGTGTGTAGTAGCTTACCAACACCCCTATTTTTTTTATTCATCATGAAACCTACTCCTGCATTACCCCTATTTGATTTTGTATTTGAACACTGTATTCACCTGACCAGAAGTCTTGTTCCTCCTGCCATCGAACTTCACTATTTCCCACTATATCTAACTTTAACCTATCCATTTCCATTTTTAAATTTTCTAACCTTCCTGCCCAATTAAGGGTTCTGACATTCTACGCTCCGATCCGTAGAACGCCGTAGAACGCTAGTCTCCTGATAACGACGTCCTCTTGAGTAGTCCCCGCCCGGATATCCGAATGAGGGACTATTTCACCTCCGAAATATTTTACCCAAGAGGTTAATGTTACAAGGCCAGATCAGTCAATCATCCAGACTGTTGCCCCGGCAACTACTGAAAAGGCTGTTGCCCCTCTTCAGGAACCACACGTTTGTCTGGCCTCTCAACAGATACCCCTCCGTTGTTGATGCACCTACGGTACGGCTATCTGTATCGTTGAGGCACGCAAGCCTTCCCACCAACGTTAAGGTCCATGGTTCATGGGGGGAGGAAAATTAAGACTACTAAGTAAATTGTTTAGTGTTTTGCCAAATAACAATGAAGTATCTTCCTGATATGCATGGACTACGCTTTAGGTAATGCAATACCGTATCATGAGTAGGCCGACCCGTACACGGCAGAAATTAGGAAGCTGCGCTGCTCCGTGTACGTCACACGTGCCGTACCACCCAGTGGATGGAGTCCATTACAATAGGTTCTTCAGAGTCATAACTGCCTCTTAGTCCTGTAATGTTCAGTTGCGTGTAGTTTCTGGTTCAGATGTGAACTCAAATTACAGTTAGTTAAGTATGAGACTAGCTCGCAAAGTTCTCGAAACCATCACAAGATGTCAGCGCTAGCGCAGCAAGGTTCTGAAGTAATAATACGTCATCCGTGTGAGTAAACAGGTGACACGTCAGTGCTCTAGGCAGAGGTCCGTTTTGCCGAACTCTCTTTGTTACTGTTCCCCTGTAGCGATTTATGAATCGAGATTCGAGAAGTGATAACTACTTAGCATAGAAAGGTAGGAGAGTAAAGGAAATTCATGCTGCTATTCAGAAAAACCTGAGAGACTTTTCTACTTCATAGTCACCTCTTACCAAATGGACAAAAGAGTTTAAATTTGGTCGGGTGAAGTGAAAAAATTACCTACGTGTTGGTTGGCCATGATGTGAGACTACTCCAGAAATTATTGCTTAAGTTAATGAAACAGTCATGGAGCAAGTGCAAGAAATTGCTGAAGCTGCACGGACGTCATCTCATCGGACATATCACACTTTAGTAGTGGAATTGGATATGAGAAAATTATCTGCTAGATGGGTGCCAGGACTCTTAACGCAATATCAGAGACTCATCAGAATGTAAATGTTCGAATAATGTTTGACACATTTTCAGAGGAACTAACATGATTTTTTGCTCTGGTTTGTGACCACAGAGAATCGTGGATACTCAGGAAGAAAACAACAGTCAAAACAATGTAAACATGTTGATCCACCACCACCACAACCAAAGAAAGTAAAGGAAATACGGTCAGCCGGTCGTGAAGTCAGTTTTCTAGAGTACGAAGGATGAATTACCTTCCCACCTGTTTAACAGTCACGGGACAATGCCACGCTAACCACCTGCACCAACTACAGCAAAAGATACCCGAAAAAAGGTCAGATTGGCTAGGGAGAAAGCCATCCTTTATCAAAACAATGCGCGAGCACACACAAACGTCGCTGCCGTGGCAAAAATAAATTAACTAGTATACGAACTGTTGCCACACCCACCAGTTTCGCCTGATTTCACTATGTCTTCCTCAAGCTCTAAATATTGCTCGGGGATGAGATTCTCTTCAGGTGATGTATTGACAACCGAAATTGATGCGTATTTTGCAGGGCTGGAGGAATCTGATTTTTGAGAGGGGATCAAGGCACTGGAACATCACTGGACCGAGTGCATTAGTGTACAGGCAACGTCATAGAAAAATTAAGAAATTTCATTGTGGTAAGTAGTTATTTTCTATTTCATTCAGAGAAATTTTCAATCGTCTAAGGCTGCAGTTAACGTATTGGGCACTGTCACCCAAAACCTCTGGTAGGTGAACGTCCACGTGAATTGTCGAAGAGATGGAGTCTTACAACTGTCCTTAATTACTTGCAACCGTCGCTTGTGGAGAGTTAAATCCCCTACGTAGTAGGCCTTTCACTCTGCAGTCTACAACTCATTTGTAGAGAGAACTGTTACAGAGGTACTTTTATTGCGTCAGACTTGGCACATTTTAAGATGTGCCCAAAACATTTTACTATTAAATGATAAAAATTTGTTAAATATAGTCATACCTTGTTTCCATTCACACCAACTATTGAAAAAACTAAGAATAGCTTTGCTGAATCGCAGTAAAAACGATTAAATAACGTTTAACAGTGAGGCTGGGTAGACAATTGCCCTAATTAATACATATCTGTTCAGTCCGAGCCTCAGCTACACACGCTATCCTCCTGACGCTGCATTTGTCACGCGTAATTAGCGAACAGATATTTCATTTCGCTTGCGAACTAAATGAATTTATAACGAAATGTCAGGGATGGGCAGGAGGCACAAAATCCAATTTGGTGCAAGCGCTCGATGTTTTTTATCGTCGTATGACACGCAAGGCCCGTAATTAGATGTCAGTAATAAAATTTAAAAATTGCTAATGTCGTTATGGGTACTTCGTCGAGCGTTTTACTATGTCCTTGGAAATTAGTAGCCATACATAGACAAAAAGTTACATGTCACTGTTTAGCGTGGCTCACAATATTGTGCAAAAACAAATCTCAGGATTTTAAACAACGTTCGTAAAAGTAACCGTTCCTGTTTCACTACATCTCTTCATCCTATTTCTATCCTCAGAATTTGTGCACTCATTGGCTGTGCCAAAGCTACGTTATGCAATGAGGGAAATCGTTGAAACTTTTTCACCTTCTGTTTCACTCTAAGTACGTCTCTTTGCACGTGTACCGAATTTTAGAGTAAAATGTGTATTTTCCTTCATTTTCATTTTCCATATCGCGCAAACTTGTCAGCTCAACAGACATATCTTACCTGAGGTTATTGAAATGAAGGCAACAAATCTGATTAGCGCTGAATCACGCACTTCCGTTCAGTGCTTATAGTTCAATCGGTCGTAATACTGAAATGAGATTTTCACTCTGCAGCGGAGTGTGCGCTGATATGAAACTTCCTGGCAGATTAAAACTGTGTGCCCGACCGAGACTCGAACTCGGGACCTTTGCCTTTCGCGGGCAAGTGCTCTACCAACTGAGCTACCGAAGCACGACTCACGTCCGGTACTCACAGCTTTACTTCTGCCAGTACCTCGTCTCCTACCTTCCAAACTTTACAGAAGCTCTTCTGCGAAACTTGCAGAACTAGCACTCCTGAAAGAAAGGATATTGCGGAGACATGGCTTAGCCACAGCCTGGGGGATGTTTCCAGAATGAGATTTTCACTCTGCAGCGGAGTGTGCGCTGATATGAAACTTCCTGGCAGATTAAAACTGTGTGCCCGACCGAGACTCGAACTCGGGACCTTTGCCTATCGCGGGCAAGTGCTCTACCAACTGAGCTACCGAAGCACGACTCACGTCCGGTACTCACAGCTTTACTTCTGCCAGTACCTCGTCTCCTACCTTCCAAACTTTACAGAAGCTCTTCTGCGAAACTTGCAGAACTAGCACTCCTGAAAGAAAGGATATTGCGGAGACATGGCTTAGCCACAGCCTGGGGGATGTTTCCAGAATGAGATTTTCACTCTGCAGCGGAGTGTGCGCTGAAATGAAACTTCCTGGCAGATTAAAACTGTGTGCTCAGTTGGTAGAGCACTTGCCCGCGAAAGGCAAAGGTCCCGAGTTCGAGTCTCGGTCGGGCACACAGTTTTAATCTGCCAGGAAGTTTCATATCAGCGCACACTCCGCTGCAGAGTGAAAATCTCATTCTGGAAACATCCCCCAGGCTGTGGCTAAGCCATGTCTCCGCAATATCCTTTCTTTCAGGAGTGCTAGTTCTGCAAGTTTCGCAGAAGAGCTTCTGTAAAGTTTGGAAGGTAGGAGACGAGGTACTGGCAGAAGTAAAGCTGTGAGTACCGGACGTGAGTCGTGCTTCGGTAGCTCAGTTGGTAGAGCACTTCCCCGCGAAAGGCAAAGGTCCCGAGTTCGAGTCTCGGTCGGGCACACAGTTTTAATCTGCCAGGATGTTTCATATCAGCGCACACTCCGCTGCAGAGTGAAAATCTCATTCTGGAAACATCCCTCAGGCAGTGGCTAAGCCATGTCTCCGCAATATCCTTTCTTTCAGGAGTGCTAGTTCTGCAAGTTTCGCAGAAGAGCTTCTGTAAAGTTTGGAAGGTAGGAGACGAGGTACTGGCAGAAGTAAAGCTGTGAGTACCGGACGTGAGTCGTGCTTCGGTAGCTCAGTTGGTAGAGCACTTGCCCGCGATAGGCAAAGGTCCCGAGTTCGAGTCTCGGTCGGGCACACAGTTTTAATCTGCCAGGAAGTTTCATATCAGCGCACACTCCGCTGCAGAGTGAAAATCTCATTCTGGAAACATCCCCCAGGCTGTGGCTAAGCCATGTCTCCGCAATATCCTTTCTTTCAGGAGTGCTAGTTCTGCAAGTTTCGCAGAAGAGCTTCTGTAAAGTTTGGAAGGTAGGAGACGAGGTACTGGCAGAAGTAAAGCTGTGAGTACCGGACGTGAGTCGTGCTTCGGTAGCTCAGTTGGTAGAGCACTTGCCCGCGAAAGGCAAAGGTCCCGAGTTCGAGTCTCGGTCGGGCACACAGTTTTAATCTGCCAGGAAGTTTCATATCAGCGCACACTCCGCTGCAGAGTGAAAATCTCGTTCTGGAAACATCCCCCAGGCTGTGGCTAAGCCATGTCTCCGCAATATCCTTTCTTTCAGGAGTGCTAGTTCTGCAAGTTTCGCAGAAGAGCTTCTGTAAAGTTTGGAAGGTAGGAGACGAGGTACTGGCAGAAGTAAAGCTGTGAGTACCGGACCTGAGTCGTGCTTCGGTAGCTCAGTTGGTAGAGCATTTGCCCGCGAAAGGCAAAGGTCCCGAGTTCGAGTCTCGGTCGGGCACACAGTTTTAATCTGCCAGGAAGTTTCATATCAGCGCACACTCCGCTGCAGAGTGAAAATCTCATTCTGGAAACATCCCCCAGGCTGTGGCTAAGCCATGTCTCCGCAATATCCTTTCTTTCAGGAGTGCTAGTTCTGCAAGTTTCGCAGAAGAGCTTCTGTAAAGTTTGGAAGGTAGGAGACGAGGTACTGGCAGAAGTAAAGCTGTGAGTACCGGACCTGAGTCGTGCTTCGGTAGCTCAGTTGGTAGAGCACTTGCCTGCGAAAGGCAAAGGTCCCGAGTTCGAGTCTCGGTCGGGCACACAGTTTTAATCTGCCAGGAAGTTTCATATCAGCGCACACTCCGCTGCAGAGTGAAAATCTCATTCTGGAAACATCCCCCAGGCTGTGGCTAAGCCAGGTCTCCGCAATATCCTTTCTTTCAGGAGTGCTAGTTCTGCAAGTTTCGCAGAAGAGCTTCTGTAAAGTTTGGAAGGTAGGAGACGAGGTACTGGCAGAAGTAAAGCTGTGAGTACCGGACATGAGTCGTGCTTCTGTAGCTCAGTTGGTAGAGCACTTGCCCGCGAAAGGCAAAGGTCCCGAATTCGAGTCTCGGTCGGGCACACAGTTTTAATCTGCCAGGAAGTTTCATATCAGCGCACACTCCGCTGCAGAGTGAAAATCTCATTCTGGAAACATCCCCCAGGCTGTGGCTAAGCCATGTCTCCGCAATATCCTTTCTTTCAGGAGTGCTAGTTCTGCAAGTTTCGCAGAAGAGCTTCTGTAAAGTTTGGAAGGTAGGAGACGAGGTACTGGCAGAAGTAAAGCTGTGAGTACCGGACGTGAGTCGTGCTTCGGTGGCTCAGTTGGTAGAGCACTTGCCCGCGAAAGGCAAAGGTCCCGAGTTCGAGTCTCGGTCGGGCACACAGTTTTAATCTGCCAGGAAGTTTCATATCAGCGAACACTCCGCTGCAGAGTGAAAATCTCATTCTGGAAACATCCCCCAGGCTGTGGCTAAGCCATGTCTCCGCAATATCCTTTCTTTCAGGAGTGCTAGTTCTGCAAGTTTCGCAGAAGAGCTTCTGTAAAGTTTGGAAGGTAGGAGACGAGGTACTGGCAGAAGTAAAGCTGTGAGTACCGGACCTGAGTCGTGCTTCGGTAGCTCAGTTGGTAGAGCACTTGCCCGCGAAAGGCAAAGGTCCCGAGTTCGAGTCTCGGTCGGGCACACAGTTTTAATCTGCCAGGAAGTTTCATATCAGCGCACACTCCGCTGCAGAGTGAAAATCTCGTTCTGGAAACATCCCCCAGGCTGTGGCTAAGCCATGTCTCCGCAATATCCTTTCTTTCAGGAGTGCTAGTTCTGCAAGTTTCGCAGAAGAGCTTCTGTAAAGTTTGGAAGGTAGGAGACGAGGTACTGGCAGAAGTAAAGCGGTGAGTACCGGACGTGAGTCGTGCTTCGGTAGCTCAGTTGGTAGAGCACTTGCCCGCGAAAGGCAAAGGTCCCGAGTTCGAGTCTCGGTCGGGCACACAGTTTTAATCTGCCAGGAAGTTTCATATCAGCGCACACTCCGCTGCAGAGTGAAAATCTCATTCTGGAAACATCCCCCAGGCTGTGGCTAAGCCATGTCTCCGCAATATCCTTTCTTTCAGGAGTGCTAGTTCTGCAAGTTTCGCAGAAGAGCTTCTGTAAAGTTTGGAAGGTAGGAGACGAGGTACTGGCAGAAGTAAAGCTGTGAGTACCGGACGTGAGTCGTGCTTCGGTAGCTCAGTTGGTAGAGCACTTGCCCGCGAAAGGCAAAGGTCCCGAGTTCGAGTCTCGGTCGGGCACACAGTTTTAATCTGCCAGGAAGTTTCAGGTCGTAATACTGTTCTCAAGAACAGCAATACTATCCGTAAAAAGATCTCATTAAATATCAACGCAAATTAAATAATACAAGCTGCAATATTATTTTGAAATGAAAATCAGTTATTTTAGGCCTAAGTCGCAGTGTTTGCACTCTAAATTACTACTTTTCTTTTGTGCATGTAAAGTCTCTCAATTTTGTATGAGGATTCGGTGACAGTGGAATATTATCCCCGATATCTGATGACAACTAATAATTAACAAACAGAGTTGAATTGTTTTTCGTAGTCCGATGATACATTACATTTAAGTAGATCTCTTTAACTGATCATTCATCTGGAGAGACTAACACGAATTGCTGCATATCTTCGGGGCGAATTTCTTCACCTCTTAATAGGTTCTGTTTCTTTATTTGATCCTCTTTGCATCTTCCTTTCTCTAACCAAGTGGGCAGAACGAACCGTTCTTGAACTGATCAGATGTTAAAATAAGGCTTGACATAGTTTGGTTTTACATTATCGGTGTTTGCACCACTTTCTAATCAGACAGCTTTTAAAAGATCAAAGCGTTTTACACAAACCTCGTTCACTTGAAGTTCATACGATGGACACAGGTAAATTAAATGTTTTTATTGTGATTTACTTTTTGTTAGCTCTGTTCCTTCCTACTCACCCAAGTAACTGTGGTTTTTCTCAAATACAGTACCTATTACGTTTCAAAGCAGAAATAAAACCTCTATTATTACAGTGCTTTACACAATCAATAATCATATGAACAGCTTTCTACAGATGGGTTCATTGTCGAATAAAACATCAGGTAATGTATGTAGTGTTGGGTGAGGAGTCCATCAGTATTCATCTAGGATTGTTTAGGAGCATCACCAAAAACTTAAATAAAATCTCTTCTTCACGGATTAAAATTGTGTACCAGACTAGGTCTGAAACCTTGCTTTTCGTTTTTTTCTGCACCTTTGCTTTACCTTTAGCAGTATTCATGTACTTGTACAGCCTCATAAATTTCACAGAAATAACGAACTTCAATCGATAACGGTAATATAGAAGTCCACAAAAAGAAACTGAAACAACGTTTTCGTAATTTTTTAAAAACATGTTTAGATGGAAAAAATTTGTTATATTACAAATAAATGACATATGAAAGCATAGCGATAAGCAACGGTATTTTTCAGGGTGACCACACTGTAGACTAGTACAATAGCAACAACATCTTACTTACCGGTACTAATAAACAAACACTGTACTATATTGAGAGTCTTAGTGGCAACAGCGTAGCAAAATTACAAAGGGGAAGTAAAAACAATATTCTCCATATAGATATGTTTGTTACATTCTAAGCCACATAAGCCATCTTCAGTACATGAAAGAGCGAATGTGTAATACACCCTGATCTATAATACAATATTTTATGTATGAACTCTTTTGAGTGGCGCATGTTTGAACTAAAATTTTTTACTGCACAACAATTACTAAGAAATTTCCTTATTTCCAAGTCGCATTCTTAAAAATATCTATTGCCCCTCCGTACTATATATTAAAGAAAACAGTCATATTTCAAAATGTAACAAAACTTCAATTCCTTTGTTTTTATCGATATGAAGATCACCGCCGTTGATGAAAGCAGTCATTTCAGTTAAATATGTTGTGATAGTGGCAGACAACAAAAAATAACAAAACTGTAGTCTATTGTTTTTTAATCATAGCACTGTGGGCGTTTGATTTTGTTGTTTTGTTATTTCAATTTTCGCCATTTCGGCTCTTTAGCCATTACTAAGTTCAACTGGAAAAAATAACCAGACGTGTCGGACATTTGTATATAATAAATCATCGTTAAAATATTATGAATTGTAAAAAAATCAGCATTGTATACTACATAAATATTTTTAGGTCCTACGCTCTATTTTGTTGGTAAATGAAATGCCGTGATGTGTATGAAACAGGTCTAAATTAGAACAGTTGCACTTGATAATGCTTGAAGATCCGAATTCACGATACTGAAAATAGTAAGAAAATACAGACAGATCGTGCCTGTGTTATCATTTGAAAACTTTATTAGTACCATTATTTTTTCAGTAAAAGAAAGATCTTTAATCTAATTACTGACGGATCTACCACACATTCTCTTTAAAACGTATGGTATATAAACACATTTATATTGTAGGAGAGAGAAGAGTTTTCAGCAAAATCTCGAAAAGTTCTCTCACAGATTTACCTCAAATTTTCACATGATGTTCTAATAAACGACATGGACATATGTTATATATTTTTTAAATATGTATGATACATAAATATATACATACTATATAAAAATAAACTTATTAGCAAAAACCTCGAAATGTTCTTGACATATTTACTTCAAATTTCTACGTTCTAATAAACGTTCAGAGAGACTCAGGCTACATATTTTTCTAATGCAGAAGGTATGTAAATGTGTGTAGACCGTATAAAGTGGAAATATTGTTGGCAAAAATCTCTAGAAGCTCTTGGCCGATATACTTCAAATTTTTCCACAAAAATCCAAAAAACGGACATACGCTATATATTTTTAATATATACAGCTACCATATAAAGACAGGGTTTGATTAACATTATTACCGAAAATCTCGGAAAGTTCTTGACCGATCATAAATAAAGGGCTATTCAAAAATTAGGAACAGATTTCAAACATTTATTGCTTCCAAACTACAAAAGGTAGAAACACGATTCCAACGTTACTGAAATGAAAAAAGTTCAAATTTTTATGCATTCAGTACGAGCACCGTGGGTTACACGACAAATATCATAACGGTGGCTCATTTCCTGCCACACAGGAAGCAGCTGGTCTGTCGTAATCGAAGTCACAGCTTCAACACTGCTATACCGCATATTTCCAAGAGTGTCAGGCATAGGGGGGATAAGAACGCCGTCTGTTACGTAACCCCGTAGATAAAAGACACAAGATGTGAGGTTTGGAGACCTGAGATGTCACCGCCGATGAAGGTCATGTTCCCTTCCTCCTCTTCCAATCCATCGTCCAGCAATTGTGTCATTCAGCTAACGTCGGGCGTGCTTGCAGAATTGCTGCTGTGCTGTGAGGATGTGCGGTTTAGTTTTGTTCCACGTGGTCAGTTTTAAGTACGATATCAGGTCATTTAAACTATTACACAAATTGTTTCTCCTACATGTATTCTTTAATCTTGTATACAATTTTAAACAAAATGTGTGTAAACAAAAATTTGCTGTTTTTAACAGAAAACAGGGAAGTTATACGTATGGTTCATTGGTTTATGCTTTATGGAATCTGAAACGTGCGAAACTTTCTAACCTTACCTGTTCATATATTAAAGCCATGCAAAGTAGTGTCACTGAAGGTACTACCCTCAGAGATCCAGCAGGTGGGGAGATCTCTCTCATACGTCGTACATAAATGATTTCGAACTATTTATCCATTCATTTTAAATGAGTTTATCTCCCAATCAAGTTTTCCTTTGAAACACCAATAGACAAAAAGAGATAAGGGTTTGGACAGAGATGGGGGAAGAAATGATCATACAGGTGGGGATGGAAAGCGAGAGGGGGAGGAGTAGACGGACAGAGATAGGGGAAAGGAGGAAATCAGCAGAGAGAAGGAGGAGGAGGCGATTCACAATCTCAAAAAGGAGGAGCAGGGCAGAAAGGGGAGGGGGGGGGGGGGGGAGATTAGGACGTACATCCAATTCTCATTCATATTTAACAACCGCGATGCACTGCCGTGTTCGCTAGTACTGAACAAGCGCAATAAACAAAGTTATGATAATTAGTTATCCTTCCTGGTGATGCAGTTTTAACGCCCAACAGCGTAAATATCAGATCAGCTATCGTAGTGACAGAAATGATGATTTCCTATCAATCCACAGGAAGGAGAACCCTGAGAATGCTTGTGTGCCCGAAGGGCATTGTACTCAACCGTCATTGTTTACATGTCACTCGGTAAAAATGACCTGCAAGATGACGTTGGGAGCTCCATGGAGCTGGTCGCAGACGATATTATTGTAGAAGGGGCTATCCAAAAGTTTCCATTCGAGGGCCGTACAGTCCAAAATCGGAATGCCAATCAGGCAAAATTGCCGTGAGCACCGAAGAAATCATGCCACCGACGCACCAGGTTGAAGATATCTCTTTTTTTAAAACATCGTGTCCTGCTGTGTGAAGAAGTCCGTAGCTGCATGCTGCACGTCCTCGTTCTACAGGGATCGTCGACCGGTCACGGCCTGTACTAGGGGACCGAACGCGTGATACTCGCATATTGAGAGATCATAGCTGTAGGGCGGGTATTCGAATGTATCCCACTTGAGTTGGATATTTTCCTCGTTACGACACTTGTGATACGGGGACGTGCGTTATTATGAAGTAACAGCACCCCTTGTAACAGCTGGTTTTATTCAGGTACCCTGCCTCGCACACATTCTTTGTTCTCCGACACGATGTCTACCAGTGGTTGTCCTCCGGCAGCCAAGAAAAGAATAAAAGCACGTCGGTCGTGGTTGGACACATTTGGTAATAACGTCGCCATAATTCACGTTTCCGCACTTACCGCGTGATGGTCGAAAAGCCACTAATGCTCCAGTAATTCCTTGCCTGTATGTCGGTGCACCCGCATTGCAGTCGCGCTACGTTGCAGATACGTGGTAGCAACGCCCTCAAACAAAAACTTTTTGATCGCCCATTAGGTATACGACAGCTGCAAGCCACAAAACTGTAGCTGAATGCTGAAAAAGAAAAGCAGAAAATCGATGTTTGATAGTTTGAATACTGGAAGCGGCCCTTGAACACAAATAAATCTTACATTTTGGATTTAAACAAGGAGAAAGACTCATTATTGTTTGATTACGTCAGTGCAGATGTGACAGCTGTAAAATATGTGGGGGAAGTGAACTGATTTAATATGGACTGAACACTTTAGACAGGTTGCAGGAAATACAGGTACCTCATTGCCGTTCATTGGACGAATACTAAGGAAATGCACTTCCCACGTAGGTTGTGGCTTACAAAATCGCCGTTCGAGCAATTGTTGGCTTTGCCCATCAGTCTGGAAGGACTCAAAGACGAGATACGCTTTACGTCACAAGTTTATGAGCGCGTGACCGTGGTGGGAAAGTAGAAGGCACTTCCCGACAGGAGTCAAATAATATAAATACATATTTCTCGAAGTTACCACGACGGGCACTAAAATTTACACACAGGTTTATCGACAGTCGTTCATCCCTCACACAATTCGAGAATGAAATGGGAGGAAGAATTAGGGTGAAACGAGGAATGGTGGTTTACCATACACTATAGGACGACCTACAGAATACAGATGCAGTTTTTTGATCCACTCCACAATTATAGCTGGTCACAAGTGTTGGTGTCTCTTGGTTCTCTGTAGGTGAAGAACGTATTTGTAGCTGTAAACCCAAGTGCTAATTTCATACAGAGAGGTATCTGCTCCATTGTTCAGAAGTTATCTTGACTCCTTAACGCTTGTACTTAAGGCAATGGTTTTGAATTTTCTTTTTAACTTTTGTTGTGATACTCAAAAACAGTTAGCCCAAGATCTGCGACATTACAAGAACATTGTTGTTGTTGTCCTCAGTCCTGAGACCGGTTTGATGCAGCCCTCCATGCCACTCTATCCCGTACAAGCCTACTCATCTCCCAGTACCTACTGCAACCTACATCCTTCTGAATCTGCTTAGCATATTCATCTCTTGGTCTCCCTCTACGATTTCTACCGTCCACGCTGCCCTCCAATACTAAATTGGTCATCCCTTGATGCCTCAGAATATGTCCTACCAACCGGTCCCTTTTGTCAAGTTGTGCCACACACTCCTCTTCTCCCCTATTCTATTCAACACCTCCTCATTAGTTACGTGATCTACCCATCTAATCTTCAGCATTCTTCTGTAGCACAACACTTCAAAAGCTTCTATTCTCTTCTTGTCCAAACTATTTATCGTCCACATTTCACTTCCATACATGGCTACACTCCATACAAATGCCTTCAGAAACGATTTCCTGACACTTAAATCTATACTCGATGTTAACAAATTTCTCTTCTTCAGAAACGTTTTCCTTGCCAATGCCAGCCTGCATTTTATATCCTCTCTACTTCGACCATCATCAGTTATTTTGGTCCCCAAATAGCAAAACTCCTTTACTACTTTAAGTGTCTCATTTCCTAATCTAATTCCCTCAGCATCACCCGTCTCAATTCGACTACATTCCATTATTCTCGTTTTACTTTTGTTGATGTTCATCTTATATCCTCCTTTCAAGACACTGTCCATTCCGTTCAACTGCTCTTCCAAATCCTTTGCTGTCTCTGACAGAATTACAATGTCATCGGCGAACCTCAACGTTTTTATTTCTTCTCCATGGACTTTGATACCTACTCTGAATTTTTCTTTTGTTTCCTTTACTGCTTGCTCAATATACAGATTGAATAACATCGGGGACAGGCTACAACCCTGTCTCACTCCCTTCCCAACCACTGCTTCCCTTTCATGGCCCTCGACTCTTATAACTGCCATCTGGTTTCTGTACAAATTGTAAATAGCTTTTCGCTCCCTGTATTTTACCCCTGCCACCTTTATAATTTGAAAGAGAGTATTCCAGTCAACATTGTCAAAAGCTTTCTCTAAGTCTACAAATACTAGACACGTAGGTTTGCCTTTCCTTAATCTATTTTCTAAGATAAGTCGTAGGGTCAGTTTGCCTCACGTGTTCCAACATTCCTGCGGAATCCAAACTGATCTTCACCGAGATCGGCTTCTACCAGTTTTTCCATTCGTCTGTAAAGAATTCGCGTTAGTATTTTACAGCTATGACTTATTAAACTAATAGTTCGGTAATTGCACTACCTGTCGATCTCATTTTCGAGAAGTTTGTATTCCTTTTTGCCTGCATTTTTATATTTTCTCCTTTCATCAATTAAATTCAATGTTTCTTCTGTTACCTAAGGATTTCTACCAGCCCTCGTCTTTTTACCTACTTGATCCTCTGCTGCCTTCACTACTTCATCCCTCAGAGCTACCCATTCTTCTTCCACTGTATTTCTTTCTCCCATTCCTGTCAGTTGTTCCCTTATGCTCTCCCTGAAACTCTGTCCATCCTCTGGTTCTTTCAGTTTATCCAGGTCCATATCTCCTTAAATTCCCATCTTTTTGCAGTTTCTTCGGTTTTAATCTACAGTTCATAAGCAATAGATTGTGGCCAGAGTGCACATCTGCCCCTGGAAATGTCTTAGAATTTAAAACCTGGTTCCTAAATCTCTGTCTTACCATTATACAATCTATCTGATACCTTCTAGTATCTCCAGGATTCTTCCATGTATACGACCTTCTTTTATGATTCATGAACCAAGTGTTAGCTATGATTAAGTTATTCTCTGTGCAAAATTCTACCAGACGGCTTCCTCTTTCATTTCTCTCCCCCAATCCATATTAACCTACTATGTTTCCTTATCTACCTTTTCCTACTCTCGAATTCCAGTCACCCATGACTATTAAATTTTTGTCTCCCTTCACTACCTGAATAATTTCTTCTATCTCATCATACATTTCTTCGATTTCTTCGTCATCTGCAGAGATAGTTGGCATATAAACTTGTACTACTGTAGTAGGCATGAGCTTCGTGTCTATCTTTGCGACAATAATGCGTTCACTATGCTGTTGGTATTAGCTCACCCGCACTCCTATTTTTTATTCATTATTAAACCTACTCCTGCAATACTCCTATTTGATTTTGTATTTATAACACTGTATTCACCTGACCAGAAGTCTTGTTCCTCCTGCCACCGAACTTCACTAATTCCCACTATATCTAACTTTAACCTATCCATTTCGATTTTTAAATTTTCTAACCTACCTGCCCGATTAAGGGATCTGACATTCCACGCTCCGATCCGTAGAACGCCAGTTTTCTGTCTCTTGATAACGACGTCCTCTTGAGTAGTCCCCGCCTGGAGATCCGAATGGGGCACTATTTTAGCTCCGGAATATTTTACCCAAGAGGACGCCATCATCATTTAACCATACAGTAAAGCTGCATGCCCTGGGGAAAAATTACGGCTGTAGTTTCCCCTTGCTTTCAGCCGTTCGCAGTACCAGCACAGCAAGGTTGTTTTGGTTAGTGTTGCAAGGCCAGCTCAGTCACTCATCCAGACTGTTGCCCCGGCAACTACTGAAAAGGCTGCTGCCCCTCGTCAGGAACCACACGTTTGTCTGGCCTCTCAACAGATACCCCTCCGTTGTGGTTGCACCTACGGTACCTGTATCGCTGAGGCACGCAAGCCTCCCCACCAACGGCAAGGTCCATGGTTCATGGGGGTAGGACAAGAACATTACTAATGTTAATGAAATTGCGCTAACGAGTCACTAAGCATTAGGCTGTGTGAACTGAGGGCATTGCCCTGTGGTGACGCTACAGCTATCTCCTAGTGGCTCTATAGCATCGTGAGTAATCGTCCAACCACTGGACACAGTATCATACATATTTATTCGCGTACAACAGAGATTATGTACTGCGTTGGAGCAGAGCTGTATGTTACTTGGTTAACCACTGGTCTGTTGTACATAACTTTCGCGTGAAGGCATGTTAGTGGTGAGATGGTGTCTTTTCCTAATTAATTAACTACAAGAGTATCCACGTCTATGATTTCAGAATAGAATAGAATTGCGCATTAACAAACAAATGCTATACAAAGTTCTTGTATCGGAAAATAAGTCACGAAATACCCTCAGAAAATACAGTCTAACGTTTTTACTATTCATATTATAAATCATCAACGTGCCTGTTTCGTTGAATCTTGTATTTGTGATTGTGAGAAACACACACTTCATTCCAGTGACTCGGGTATCCCTTGCTCGAGAAGCTGTGTGTGGCCTAGTAAGCAATTATATTCGCACATGTTACCGTGTTTGTGTTCTGTTTGTGGAGTTTGGGGACATATAGCCGCGTAATCCGACACGCATCAGTGTGAGGGAGGCAAGAAATTTTGGAGTCAGATAGAGAGTACTTTGTGGTAAAAAACTACATACAACCTTCCGTCACGAACTTTTTCCTACTTCACGTACAGATATTTTTGCTGGAAATGTCAGAAATGGTGTTAAAATTTTAGCGCAGTGATAAGTCTGCTCTAAAATAGATTACAACATACACTCTATAACAAAAAAATATGATTTATTCTAGACAAAGAGCTTCACAAGTTGAGCAAATCAATATCGTGTTTGTCCAGCTCTGGCCCTTAATGCAAGCAGTTGTTCGGCTTGGCAATGATTGATGAAGGGCAACAAAACTGGGCATGCAATATCATTGACGTACCATTGTGCTGTAAGGGTGCCGTGAATGACAAACAATAGGGTTCTACTATGAAGTAAAATGGCACCCGAGACCATCATTCCTGGTTGTTGGGCTATATGGCCACTGGTGTCCGGAGGGGGAGGGGAGGAGGAGAGGGGGGAGGGGGTCTCCAGCCACGCCTTCGGCCTCTAATCTTATAGATTGGAGTAGAATTATCTTCAGTGACGAGTCCCGCTTCGAACTGAGCCTCGATGACCACTGTCCGCCGAGAGCATGAAAGTCGGTTGGTGATGTTGCGGCTACGCGACCCGGCAAGCAAATTTACGAATAAAATCGGAGCAAAGATAAATGGGGAATCTAACAACGAGACGGACTACAAGTGGGGAAATCCACTGACATAAGCGACATTGACAAGGGACAAATTGCTACGGCCGGGAACTGAGAACGAGCGTTTTCGAAACGTGGAAACTCGTCGGCTCTTCGCACACCTCTGTCGTGGGCTTCTTAGGAAAGCGGTTGAACGATGGTGGCACCAAGAGTAGGCGACCATGTACTGGACGTTCAAGTGTCGTTACAGAACGAGAAGATCGACGGTTCTGTAAAACATGACAAGTGACTATCTCTGGCAGATCTGACGGCAGAATACAGTGCTGATACAGACACAAGTGTTTGGGAGCGCACATTGTTGAACATGGTATCCAGCAGCAGACGATCTCTTCGTGTTCGTATGTTGATCCATCGAAACCGTCAGGTACGATTGCAGTGGGCACGTGACAGGTCCGTAGAGCAATGGAAACGTGTCATCTGATCGGATGAATCTTGTTTCTAGTTACATCTGGTCAATGGTTGTGTCCGAATACGCCATCATTCAGGCGAACGTTTGCTCGCAAGCTACGCAGCGACACGGAGTCACCCCATTGGGGGCAGTATAATACTATGGGGGACATTCGTATGGGCGTCCGTGAGGTCTGTGGTAGTAATCGAAGGCATCATAACAGCTGCGTATTACTTCCACATTATTGCGGACCACCTGCCTCTCTTCACGCCGGATATCTTGCCCGACCGCGATGGCATCTTCCAGCAGAATAACAGCCCGCGACTTGAGGCCAGAATCGTACTACGTTGGTTCGAGTTGCGTGATAGTGAGCTCACGTTGATATCTTCATCACCAAATGAACATGAGCTGAAGCCGATGGAACACACCTAGGACACTGTCAACAAACCCCGGTGCTCGTGCATGGCCCCCCTAGTGGCAAACGTATATTTTTCTCGCAGCCATTGTTGTAGTCAGACGAAAATTGTAGTCGACTGAGGCGATCCGGAACACTTTCTTGATACAAGGGTTGTCCGGCACAGCCTTTACGTACTGGACCGTGAAGAGGGAGATTTGCAAATCTTTGTGTGTGCAAGTTCTTCAAACTTCTTCTCCGAATAGTATATTTCCAAGAACACGAATTGTGATACACCCTGTATACTAAACGAATATTTAATGCTATTATATTCTATTAGACGCATTATTAGTCGACATTATCAGATATCTAGAGATAGCCATTTTTACTGGAAGATGAGTAATCGAACTGATTTCGAAATCTTCGCAAAAAAATAAAGATGTATCTCGATGGGACTCCAGTTATGTCCAGGATACATTGTGTGAGCTGCCGCTGTGGTCGGTCACGTACACTGTCTGACCAGAAGTACACCACTATGTAATGTGGAATTGGCCTCTAAAAGTCACGAAAGGCGGAACCGTAAATATACACTGATCAGACAGAACATTATGACCACTTACCTAATAGACGGTGCGTCCACCTTCGGCAAGTATAACAGCGGCGACGCGTCGTGGCATGGAAGCATGAGTTCTTGGTAGGTCGCTGGAGAGTGTTGGCACCACTTCTGCACAAGTCACCTAATTCCCGTAAACTCCGGGGAGGTGGGGGGGGGGGGGGGGCGATGAGATCTGACCTAGCGTTAATCACATTCAATATGTGTTCGATCGGATTCAGATTTGGGGAGCTGGGGGGCGAGCTCAGCAACTGGAACATGTTTCTCGAATCAATTCACTACACTCCCGGCCTTGTGACGTGGCTGGCGCACTATCCTGTCGAAAAATGCCACTGTCGTCCGGAAACGCCATTGTCCTGACGGGGTGTACGTGGTCTGCAACGAGTGTGCTATACTCTTTGGCCGTCATGGCGTCTTGCAAAAGTTTCAGTGGACCCTTGGATTCCCACATGAATATTCCCCAGACCATAATGGAGCCACCGTCACCTTGCATCCGTCCTGCAGTACAAGTGTCAGGAAGCTGTTACACTGGAAGACGATGGATTCGCGAACTCCCAGCGGCATGATGGGATTCATTACACCCTGCAACGCTCTGTCACTGCGTCAATGTCCAATGCCGATGATCAAGTGCCCACTTCAGTCTTGGCTGAGATGTCGTGCTGTTATCATTGACACATGCATGGGTCGTCGGCTGTGGAGGCCCATTGTTTCCAGTATTCACATGCACTTGTCCTCTGCCCAGCATTAAAGTCTGGTGCTAGTTCCACCGCCTGTCCTGTTACACCAGTCTGCTCAGTCTGGCCATCCAATTCCACGACGTCTGGACGTAGTTTCATCTCGGTTTCGCTATGTGTTGAAGACGCTGACCACAGCACTCCTCGAACTCCCGACAAGTCGTGCAGTTTCCGAAACGCTCGTGCCGAATCTCCGGACAGTCTAAATTTGCCTTCGGTCAAACTCAGATACACCGCGCGCCTTCATCGTTTTACACAAGGACAGTATACTCACCAATACATTCATCTACATCTACATCTACATGACTAGTCTGCAATTCACATTTAAGTGCCTTGCAGAGGGTTCATCGAACCACAATCATACTATCTCTTTACTATTCCACTCCCTAACAGCGCGCAGGAAAAACGAACACCTAAACCTTTCTGTTCGAGCTCTGATTTCTCTTATTTTATTTTGATGATCATTCCTACCTATGTAGGTTGGGCTCAACAAAATATTTTCGCATGCGGAAGAGAAAGTTGGTGACTGAAATTTCGTAAAAAGATCTCGCCGCGACGAAAAACGTCTTTGCTGTAATGACTTCCATCCCAATTCGCGTATCATATCTGCGACACTCTCTCCTCTATTACGTGATAATACAAAACGAGCTGCCCTTTTTTGCACCCTTTCGATGTCCTCCGTCAGTCACACCTGGTAAGGATCCCACACCGCGCAGCAATATTCTAACAGAGGACGAACGACTATAGTGTAAGCTGTCTCTTTAGTGGGCTTGTTTCATCGTCTAAGTGTCAAGCCAAAGAAACGCTACCTTTGGCTCGCCTTCCCCATAATATTATCTATATTGTCTTTCCAAATGAAGTTGTTCGTAATTTTAACACCCAGGTACTTAGTTGCATTGACAGCCTTGAGAATTGTACTATTTATCGAGTAATCGAATTCCAACGGATTTCTTTTGGAACTCACGTGGATCACCTCACACTTTTCGTTATTTAGCGTCAACTGCCACACCATACAGCAATGTTTTCTAAATCGCTTTGCAACAGATACTGTTCTTCGGATGACCTTACTAGACGGTAAATTACAGCATCATCTGCGAACAACCTGAGAGAACTGCTCAGATTGTCACCCAGGTCATTTATATAGATCAGGAACAGCAGAGGTCCCAGGACGCTTCCCTGGGGAACACCTGATATCATTTCAGTTTTACTCGATGATTTGCCGTGTATTACTACGAACTGCGACCTTCCTGACAGGAAATCACGAATCCAGTCGCACAACTGAGACGATACCCCATAGCTCCGCAGCTTGATTAGAAGTCGCTTATGAGGAACGGTGTCAAAAGCTTTCCGGAAATCTAGAAATACGGAATCAACTTGAGATCCCCTATCGATAGCGGCCATTACTTCGTGCGAATAAAGAGCTAGCTGTGTTGCACAAGAGCGATGTTTTCTGAAGCAATGCTGATTACGTGTCAATAGATCGTTCCCTTCGAGGTGATTCATAATGTTTGAATACAGTATATGCTCCAAAACCCTACTGCAAACCGACGTCAATGATATAGGTCTGTAGTTAGATGGATTACTCCTACTACCCTGCTTAAACACTGGTGCGACCTGCGCAGTTTTCCAATCTGTAGGTACAAATCTATCGGTGAGCGAGCGGTTGTATCTGAGTGCTAAGTAGGGAGCTATTGTATCAGCGTAATCTGAAAGGAACCTAATCGGTATACAATCTGGACCTGAAGACTTGCCCGTATCAAGCGATTTGAGTTGCTTCGCATCCCCTAAGGTATCTACTTCTAAGAAACTCATGCTAGCATCTGTTCGTGTTTCAAATTCTGGAATATTCCATTCGTCTTCTCTGGTGAAGGAATTTCGGAAAACTGCGTTCAATAACTCCGCTTTAGCGGCACAGTCGTCGGTAACAGTACCATCGGCACTGCGCAGCGAAGGTATTGACTGCGTCTTGCCGCTTGTGTACTTTACATACGACCAGAATTTCTGTGGATTTTCTACCAAATTTCGAGACAATGTTTCGTTGTGGAACCTATTAAAGGCATCTCGCATCGAAGTCCGTGCCAAATTTCGCGCGTCTGTAAATTTTAGCCAATCTTCGGGATTTCGCGTTCTTCTGAACTTCGCATGCTTTTTCCGTTGCCTCTGCAACAGCGTTCGGACCTGTTTTGTGTACCACGGGGGATCCGTTCCATCTCTTACCAATTTATGAGGTATGAATATCTCAATTGCTGTTGGGTTGTTGGGTTGTTTCTGGGGGAGGAGACCAGAGACCGAGGTCATCGGTCTCATCGGATTAGGAAAGGAAGGGGAAGGAAGGCGGCCGCGCCCTTTCAAAGGAACCATCCCGGGATTTGCCTGTTGCGATTTAGGGAAATCACGGAAAACCTAAATCAGGATGGCCGGACGTGGGATTGAATCGTCCTCCTCCAGAATGCGAGACCGTGCGTGTATCTGACTAGTACTCATTCCTCGCCAGGCGAAGCTGCTATCCCCTGGATGGGTTTATATCGACAGTAGATAGGTGGTCATAATGTTCTGGCTGATCAGTGTAAAAGGAGGAGGGAGGTGCTGTGTTGTCAATGGAAAAACCTGTAACAGTAGAATGGGTCGGTCAGCAGAGCACTTCAGTGGACTGCTCAACGGAAGTGACTTTAGCGACAAATCCATCACTGACATTTAAAACCTTCTACAACTGCCCAAACTGGATGTTGGTGATGTGAGTGAAGTGGAAATGCGAAGGAAAAACCACAGATAACCAAGACAGGCAGACATTATGTACTGACAGTCAGGGACCATCAGCAATGCGGAGAGTTATTTTTAAAAACCGCGTGAAATCAGTCGAAGTAATCACTCGTGAGTTTCAAAGTGCTACCAGCAGTCCAGATAACACAATATTTGCTCATAGGGAAAAAGAATAGGGTACAATGTTCGAGCAGCTTCTTGTAAGTCATATATTGCTGTAGTCAATGATAAATCTCGCTTGAGGGGCCCGGCCGTTGTGGCCGAGCGGTTCTAGGCGCTACAGTCTGGATGCGCAAGACCGCTACCGTCGCAGGTTCGAATTTTGCCTTGGACATGGATGTGTGTGATGTCCTTAGATTAGTTAGATTTAAGTAGTTCTAAGTTCTAGGTGACTGATGACCTCAGGTGTTAAGTCCCACAGTGCTCAGAGCAATTTGAACCATTCTGAGATTGAGGTGGTGTAAAAACCGACGCCGCAGGACGGTGGATGACTGGAAGCGAGTGATTTTTAGTGGTGAATCATGCTATACTTTGAGGAAATCCGACAGAAGCATTTGGGTTTGGTGAATGCCTGGAGGGTGTTTCCTACCGTCACGTATAGTGTAAACAGCGAAGTACAGAGATAGTTTAGCGATTTGGGAGTGTTTTTTGTGGTTCGCGTGTGGCTTTCTTATTGTCCTTCAGGGAACCGTAAATGCGGAAGGATGTGGGCGATTTTACACCGTTGTATAGTGCCTGCAGTAGAGGAATAGTTCGAGGACGATGAGTGTGTGAGCATGACAGTGCTCGCTCTCGTAAGCAGCTTCTCTGAGGCAATGGTTTCTGGGTAATAACATTCCTGAAATGGACTGGCCTGCGCAGAGTCCTGACGTAAGCCCAATGGAACACCTTTGGGATGGAGCAGGACGTCGACTTCTCTCCAGACACCAAGTGCAACATCATTACCTTCCCTGGTTTCGGCTCTTAGGGAAGAATGCCCTGACGTTTCTCTACAGACATTCAGACGCCTCACTGAAAGTGTTCCCTGCAGAGCACAAGACATCATAAAGGCGACGGTTGAAAGGACCCCATTTTAATTGACACTAATATTTCTGACTTTTTTCAGGTAGTGTAAATACCCCACCACCTTATACATATGCTGATATGATGCTCTGGCGGATGCGTCACACAGGGAGCCGCTGATTGGGTGCAGTCTTTACGTGTAAAAAGGCCTGAGGCGGCGTCGGTCAATTCTCGATGTCAAGCACAGAGCCTCGTCTGTCCCTTCTCGTCCTTCATAGATGCAGCGCCAATGGGCCGTATGATTAGTGGGTTGTGGTGCCGTCGTTTTGAATAACATAAAAATGCGTATCCTAATTGATTTTTATTCGATTTAGTCAAACGTACCATCCACTTGAATGGCTCGTAGAATTCTCATGACTTTACCTAGCATCACTATAGGTAAGTAATTAAACAAAATGACTTGTGCTTTGGTGAAATACCAAACCGCCTGTTCTCTCTTAAATAACTAATAATTTAATTGGACACAAAACCAAAATTTAATAATCGTTTCATCTCAAGAGGGTGTATTATTTCTAAGACCCCATTACCTGACGCAAGACCGATCTCCTGTCGAGCTAAATATCGACATTAGTACTTGAACGATCTCTTCGCCGCTTCCGGTTCGACATCGCAGTGGCAGTTCTTTCGTTAAACTTCTGATTTTCAATTAATTAAAAATATAATTAATAAGAAAATTTATACGGAGATTTAGCCTTTGGTTCAAATTTGTTGCCATTGCCTGTTTCGTTCAATATTTATATTCAATAGATCCCGTTCTGGTGCTAAAAACTACAAGTGTGTTTGTAGGTTCAGCCCATCTACTGGTGTAGACCGCCATCACCATTTCACTTTCCTCCACTACTGCGGAACCTGTGGCAAAAGATTTCACCGCCGTCCGACTACCTGTGAGAGCTGCAACTTGCTGCCCTCCAACTACATTCTGGCTCTTGTCCTTTATTTCTTAAGATTTCACAACTCACATCCAGATTTACTACTGTTCGTAATTAGAGGATGAAAATCCACAAAACTAATGGCGCTTTGTGACGATAACAGTAACGTCTGCCGCAAGATACGTTTATCTACTTCACAACAACGTAAAAGATACAGAAGTTGTAAGTGTAAGCTAGTATTACCACATACCACTGTAAAGTTACACAGTAAAGACAATGAAATAATGACATCAGTAAACTAATCGCACGTGCAAATTCGTTACCATATAGAGAGTATTAAATATTTTCTGTTCAGAAATTTATCTCATTGTATTAATTGTATTGAAAATTCTGTTATGGAACTACTTGTTATTTGATTATGATAAGAAACTTTTCGATTGTTTTATTATTTTAAGTAGATAACTACTCTTAATCTCTAAAAAGGAGGGTGGATCTTAAGCAATTACTTCTACGTTATTAAATAACTTATTTGTAAAACAGTGTTGTACGCTAGCGAGAAACCGAAAAAGATAGCACCATTTTAAACTGACTGGCCTTGTATTCGAGAGGGTGGAGGCTCCAGTCTTCATACAGGTATACTGATTAAAGTTTTCCGTGGTTTCCCTAAATTATTTCAGCCAATGTCAGGACGATTTCTACTTTAAGGCCACCGCCGACTACCTGGCGTCCCTTTGTCAAACTAGACCTGTGAATACGTAAGTGTCTGTGTATGTGAATTACTTAATTTTTACTGTCCTTAAATTGTAGTACCAAGACGTTTCTAATGACCTCGTAAAAGAAATCTACTATGAACAAAACTGTTACTACTTTCGGCATATGTCTCTGTAATGATATTTGGAATCCTATTGTAAATTTTTCTCACCCGTCTCTTGACGTATGGGAGCATCTCTCGAAGAGGTCGAAGAAATACGTGTATTTCAATCATGCATACCGCCCCACAATGTTGATTGTGTTCCCTCGATGTGGTCGGTTAAACCTGAGACGACAGCTTGGTACCATAAAAATTCCCTGATATGGATGCCACTGTAACAGGAGTTTAGCCTCTGACCCACTCTGCTTGCAATTCTCAGCGAGAGAGCTGGAATATAAACAAACAGAATCAAATGTAGCCGGCCGGTTGTAGGTGCTTCAGTCTGGAACCGCGCGACCGCTACGGTCGCAGGTTGGAATCTTGCCTCGGGGATGGATGTGTGTAATGTCCTTATGTTAGCTAGGGTTAAGTATTTCTAAGTTCTAGGGGACTGATGACCTCAAATGTTAAGTCCCACAGTGCTCAGAGAAGTTTGAACCATTTGAACAATCAAGTGTATGCATGTTGTTTTAGACTGGGTCCGGTCTAAGGCTATCTTACGTATCTTATAGAGAAAAAAAACTTTGGTTTTTCAGTCACGTTTTTAACACCACGCTGCAAGCATATCAGGAGTCTATCTACTAATTATATGCACATTTGCTACGGTCGTGGGTTCGAATCCTGCCTCGGGCATGGAAGTGTGTGATATCCTTCGGTTAGTTACGTTTAAGTAGTTCTAAGTCTAGGGGATTGATGACCTCAGATGTTAAGTCCCATAATGCTTAGAGCCATTTGAACCATTTACACACTATGTGGTCATTAAGTTTTCCTACAGTGCGATTTTTCTCGTTGTTTATGCCACCTTCATTGCCACACCCAACAAAAACAAGGACATCGCCCTTCTCGCAAATATATAGACGAAGCGAGGTATTATTAGCAGACAGACACCTGATGATAGTAGCATGCTACCGAAACGCGTTGTGCTAAACCTGATCTTAGTATTAATAATGTAACTGACGCAAAAACAAATGTATTTTTCCGATAGTTCCTGATACTGGTATTAATAATGTGCCTGAAGCAGACGCGAGTTTTTTGACAGAAAACAAATATATTTTTCCTATAGTTTCTCGAATCTTCCCTATACATGTAGGTGTAATGGGCAAGTCAAGTGTTATTTTTTTCACGCTGGCAACTAATCAGCTTTTGGCAGTCATGTACATCCTCTATTTGCTCTCTTCGCATTGATAAATTCTTTATTTTCACAAGCAGTCAAGGAAGATCCATGGACTACGAAAAGCAGCTGAAGTTCTGTGTTCACACTTTAAGAAACACCTTTCTCTACAACTTGAACCTCTGCTCAGCTGACGACTTGAGTTTAGATCGACAAAATACGTTGGCAAGACATCTAACAATCGAGACGGCGTACTTCTTGTTTAGAGGTTGCCCGGATACTCACGGTTCCGGTGCGGATTTCGGCAAGCGGCACGAGAAAGCTTTGACCAACCGCCGCGAGATGGCAGTGCAGGAAGCGCGCTCCGCACGAACGCCGTCCGGCTTCAGTCGGCGTTAAGCCTTGGTGCTGGGCGGAAGTAAGGAGTGTATTGTGTGTCCGCGCTCTTCAGCCCAGTCGCGTGCGTGTTGCGTGCGGAACGGTGTGACTCGTGCGTTGTGCGGTGGACTCCTGCAACGGACCGCCGAAGGTCGAGACTGCCGTTTCTTAGTGGTAAGTTCGTTTCATCAAGTGTTGTCACTGTTCGAATCTGTTTTGAAATTCACGTACATCATATTTTGAACGATGTATAAGTTGCTCTTAAAGAGTTTTCTGCGCATTATGTGCTACCTCTGTTGTATTTTTTTGTGATTTAGCGTTGCCATAAAAGTGATTTGTAAACAATGTAGTACTTCGTGAGATGTTGAATCAGCCGGACTGACATCAGGAATAGATAGCAGACGTGACACTCATAAGAAACACATGTCTACATGTGCAGGTTGTCAAATTCTTTGCTTCTCTTCTAGTGTTACCTGGCCGTCGAATGCAATATTATTTCCTGTGACAAAACGGATGTCATTTAGAGAGCCTACCACGTTGCAGCTCGGAAGCTACCGCTCTGACGATAGTTCTGCTTGATGTGGAAGGAAATTAATTTTGTTAGAAATTATGTTGCATACATGATCACAGAGGCTTAGTTTAAGGCAGATGTAATTGGTATAACTTTTTATTTATTTTTCTTAATCCATGTACTTAAACAACCATCTGGGATTGTAATGGATGTCACAACAATTCACATTATTACCATTACTTAGCTTTTATTGAACATAGTAATACATGTAAACTTTATGGATACCTTTAGCTTCCAGGCACTTGTGGAAGCTGCTGTTCTGCAATGAGATTAAACGGACCTAACAAAAGTGAGTGGATGTACTACAGATTCCTAACCATTGAAGGGATGTGCAAGGAGAAAAATAAATCTTTTACTACATTACCACCATTGGTTTAGTGTGGGGGGTTTACGAAAATAATGGATGACATTAGGGATCGAATTCTTTACGAAAAATCAGAGGATAGTCTCGTATCAACAAGGACAAAGATATTCTCCAAGTTAGAAGGCAGTCAGTTGTGGCTTTATTATTGGCAGATTTGCCTAAATGTATGCTTGAATTAACCTCGCACAGCGGAAACCAATCGATCGATATGAGACTAAGGAGGAGACAAGGTATTATTACACATCTGACTATCCAGTTACCAGTGCAGTGTGCATTATGCTTCACGGGAGTGTGCCGAAGTGTAGTTGTGAATGAAGCACATACCTCAGAGGACTGTCACTGATAAGCGACCCAGGTAATCAGAAAAGTTTTGGTAATTATTTTTGTCTGAAGTGTCGGGAATATTTCGTAAAATACACCAAATGACAGTCCTTCAACAGAGACACCGCGCGTGACAGTCTGGTGACTGGAATACTAAATAGTTCTGGACTCAAGTTGTTGAAATTATTTCTTCTTTATCCACACGAGAAAATTGCGAGGCATTGCCGACAATTTTGGATAAACTTTGTCAACCTCGAAAACAGTTTACGTGTGTGCCCCGTTATTTATATTAGAATCTTCGACGTCCAACGATCAGAATTACTTGAGCCGGCGCTACCGGTGCGGGTTTTGTTCACTATGTTGTTTCTAGTAGTTTATTAGTGGTCAGATTCCCACTTTCAGTTGCTAACCTGACATTTTGATAGTCTTTAATAGCATTATCCACACTGACGTTACAGTGACGTTATTAAATCCTTTCCAAACGATTTCGTTTCGTTCTTATAATTCATACCCCAAATTAAACCTCATTTAACAACGATCTGGACACAGGTACCGTTCTAATTCATATAATAACTATTAGGAAATCACTTACACTTTGTGGTATTAACAGGTGTGAAATCACATCCTACAGTTGCAAGTACCTACATTTAATGTATGGAGCAAATTAAAGACCAACGTAAGTGGCCCATCATCTCACGCCTTGCGTCCAATAGAAAAGTTTTCAGTGGTTCTGCTTATGCGAGTAGCCAGCATTTTAAGAATCATTACAGAGAGCTGCTGCAGGCAGAGGGCAGAAACAAAGCGTTAAAGGACATTCCATTTCAACGTTTACCTCTGATAGTGCTGGAAAGATGGAATTAATTTTATTCTCGGAGTTCTCTCAGTTCTCTTAGAATGTTTGTTTTCCTCTGCATGTCATTTGTGTACCATAGCAGGAGAGCATTTCGGAATCCGTAGTGAGTTTACAGAATTCCATGATTGACTATTGTTTGGGGTCCGCTCGCGTCGTACAAGCAAAGCTTCGTTGTCGACGCCCTCACTGTTAGGAATAACAAATACACAGCTCGTCACCGTGTACACTCGGTGTCACTGTCTGCCTTAGTGTCGCTTCTGTGGGCTTAACCCGGAACCACCGGTCTACGGTGTCAGTCGGGTTGCAGGAATGCTCACTTTGCGAACTTACGCGAGGGTCGGAGCGCCGCCGTGGTGTCGGTCATATTCGCTTTAAGACTGCGAAGATAGCGCGTTGTCTTTCCCCGCTTAAATGGTACGTTCGTACAATTATTATTTGTGATGAACCACCTATTCTGGCGTATCTGAGGCAAGTCTTTTAGTGATAAAAATGATGTCCCTTTCTTATGTTTTTGTGATATGTATTAAATTCCGCAGATAACGTCGCTACCTTCTGTCTCAAAGACAAATGACGAACTTTTACCAGTGCCACACACATAACGGGCAGTCAAATGAAAAAGAGACAAATGGAAAAAAGTAAGTAAACTGTTCACCATTTCAAAAGTAATCCCGTATCTGTTAATACATTTACCCCAATATGAGACAAGGTAGTCAACGCCTTCATGGATAAATGTTTGCCGTTGCCTGCAGAAACATTATTGTACCCAGGCGTGCACCTCTTCGTACGAAGGAAATCGATGGCCACGAATGTGTTTCTTCAGGGCTCCAAAAATATGGAAATCGCATGGGGAGCGATCGGGACTGTGTGGAGGATGTGTAAGAGCTTCCCACAGAATCTTCTGTGGCGTAGTGCAAACAACCTTTGTAACATGTAGGCCATCCCACAGTGGGATAAAAGTATTAACAGCTATGGTGATTACTTTTGAAGTAATGAACAGTTTACTTAACTTTTTTTCCGACTGATTTGTACTTATTTGACTGTCCCTTATACATGTCTACCAACGAAATAAACAGTTATGTAATCTGCTACTGCACATTTTTGGGAGGAATTTCCTTTTACATCTTTTTCAAGTCGATACAAAACTGAGAGCATTCGATGAACGGCAAAAGAAGCACGTAAAATACACTACTGGCCATTAAAATTGCTACACCAAGAAGGAATGCAGATGATAAACGGGTATTCATTCGATAAATATATTATACTAGAACTGACATGCGATTACATTTTCACGCAGTTTTGGTGCATAGATCCTGAGAACTCTACCCAGAACAACCTCCTCTGGCCGTAATAGCGGTCTTGATACGCCTGGGCATTAAGTCATCAGAGGTTAGATGCCGTTTGAAAGTACAGCTGCCCATGCAGCTTCAACATGATACCACAGTTCATCAAGAGTAGTGACTGGAGTGTTGTGATGAGCCAGTTGCTCGGCCACCATTGACCAGACTTTTCCAATTGGTGAGAGATCTGGAGAATGTGCTGGTCAGGGCAGCAGTCGAACATTTTCTGTATCCAGAAAGGCCCGTACAGGACCTGCAACATGCGGTCGTGCAGTGTCCTGCTGAAATGTAGGGTTTCGCAGGGATCGAATGAGGGGTAGAGCCACGGGTCGCAACTTCCACTGTTCAAAGTGCCGTCAGTGCGAACAAGAGGCGACCGAGACGTGTAACCAATGGCAACCCATACCATTACGCCGGGTGATACGCCAGTATGGCGATGACGAATACATGCTTCCAATGTGCGTTCATCGCGATGTCGCCAAACACGGAGTGACGACCTTCATGATGCTGTAAACAGAACCTGGATTCATCCGAAAAAATGACGTTTCGCCATTCGTGCACCCAGGTTCGTCGTTGATTACACCATCGGAGGCGCTTCTGTCTGTGATGCACCGTCAAGGGTAACCGCAGCCATGGTCTCCGAGCTGATAGTCCATGCTGCTGCAAACGCCTTCGAACTTTTCGTGCAGATGGTTGTTGTCTTGCAAACGTCGCCATCTGTTGACTCACGGATCGAGACGTGGCTGCACGATCTGTTATAGCCATGCGGATAAGATGCCTGTCATCTCGACTGCTAGTGATACGAAGCCGTTGGGATTCAGCACGGCGTTCCGTATTACCCTCCTGAAGCCACCGATTACATATTCTGCTAACAGTCATTGGATCTCGACCAACGCCAGCAGCAATGTCGCGATACGATAAACCGCAATCGCCATAGGCTACAATCTGACCTTCATCAAAGTCGGAAACGTGATGGTACGCATTTCTCCTCCTTACACGAGGCATCACAACAACGTTTCACCAGGCAACGCCGGTCAACTGCTGTTTGTGTATGAGAAATCAGTTGGAAAGTTTCCTCATGTCAGCACGTTGTAGGTCTCGCCACCGGCGCCAACCTTGTGTGAATGCTCCGAAAAGGTAATCATTTGCATATCACGGCATCTTCTTCCTGTCGGTTAAATCCCGTGTCTGTAGCACGTCGTGGTGTAGCCATTTTTATGGCCAGTAGTGTAACATTTGTGTACGTATTCATCGTTCTCAGCGTACGATAATCATGATTTGAACCCACAAAGGACTATAATCAGAGAGGAACATAGCAAACAGTCTGCACTTTTTGCAGATCTAACTAGACTTCAGCTACGTTATAGCCATCATCAGTGCGTGTAGTAGCGAGTCACATAGACCCAGAACACATGTATATTCTAATGTCGTTTTAACGACTTAAACTTTCATTGCTCAGTTCACATAGAGTGCGAATTGAGCTATCTACAGTTATGGTCGTTTTAACAACATGTGCTTATTCATGCTTTCTGGGTCTATATGACTCACTAGTAAACCCACTGATGATAGGTATACTGTAGCTGACGTCTACCTAGATCCTCAATGAAGTGCAGATTGACAAGCGATTGCTTGTTATGTTCATCCCTGATTGTAATCATTTCACGGCTAAGAACAACGATTCCTAATGGAGCCCGAACTGACATGTTTTTCATATATACATACACCTGCTGGTGTAGTCTTACGCGCAGCCAGCTGGCCTAAGCGACATTGCGAGCCAGATCCAGATCGAATTCGCACCCGCAGGATTAACGGCCTTTGCTTTGGTGTTCCAGCCAGCACGAGTCTGGCTTTCAAGCTGTTTCCACGATGGTGTAGGGAAGAGCAGGGCTGGCCCCAGTTAGGACAGAAAAGGTGAAGGAAAGTCAGAACCTGACATCAGCATTCTCTATCGTCTCATTTTTCTTTCATAATCCATGCATCGGAATATGCAATACACAAACAGGTAAACTACGATAATATACCGAGAACCTTGCTTATAACGTTTTTGGCTAAACTACACACGCGTTAGCAGACAATCCGGTTCCAAATCATGATACTGTGAATCGCACTCAGGCGAATCTCTTGACAACGCGACCATCGTTAATCAGGAGAAAAAAGATTTTGTTCACAGACCTCGCCGACGTTTGATAGTTTGCATGTCTCGACAATACAGATAACTGTACATTTGACGCAACCACAACGGAGTAGTGTATGTATGGAGATACTACATTAACCCCGATTCCTGGTGAGGGGAAGCAGCTCTTTCAGTAGTTGCAGGGGCAACAGCCTGTATGGCCACGCTGTGCTGGTACTTTGAATAGCTGAAAACAAGGGGAAATTACAGTCGCTATTTTTATCCCACATGCATCCAGCTCTACTGAATGACTCAATGTTGATGGTATCCTCTTTGGTAAAATAGTCCCCCCATCCGGATCTCCAGACGGGAACTACTTAGGAGAATCTCGTCATAAGGAAAAGCAAAACCGACACCCTACGGTTCGGCACGTGGAATTTTCGATCCCTTTGTTGGATACATAGGTTAGAGAACTTAAAAACTGAAATGGATAGTTTGAAGTTAGATATTAGTCGTGGTGGCAAAAGAACATGATTTCTGGTCACGATAGTACAGGGTAATGAACACCAATGCAGGAATAGGTCTAAAAGGAATACGAAAATAGAAATGCTGCTAAGCTGCTGTGTGTGAACGCACTTTGGTATCCACCACTGACAAGGAGCCAACACCCATCACACTAGTAAAAGCTGATATGCCAACTATCCCTGCATATGATGAAGAGATTGCAAAAAAAAGTATGATGGTGTAAAGAAAATTATGCAGTTAGTTAAGGGACTCTAAGATCTAGTAATAGGATGTATTCTTTTTACTTTCCGTAAAATTTCCCAGTTTTACCCAGGGTAATTTTAACCATATATCTTAAGCTTTCAGCTACGTTGCTGGTATATGTGGACAGGTATAAATAGAATTTTTGTATGTGACTCAAAAAAATACAGTAGTATATTTGATTACGTCCGTTAGCCGGCACCAAATTGTGATTGGTGACTGGAATTCGGTAGGAGGAAAGAGAAAGTAGTTGGAAAACGTATACTGGGGAAAGGAATGAAAGAGAAAACCGCCTGATATAATTTTGGCACCCAGCATAATTTAATCGTTGTCACTTGGTTTGTGAATCACGAAGGAAGGTTTTACGCGTGGAAGAGACCTGGAGGCACTGCAAGATTTCATGTAGATTATATAACGGCAAGATAGATTTCCGATCCAGATTTAAGCTGTAAGACATTTCCATGGACTGATACGGACTCTGATCATAATTTATTAGTTATTAACTGTAGATTAAAACTGAATAATTTGCAAGAAGATTGGAAATTAAGGAGATGGAACCTGGATAAATAGAAGGAATCAGAGGTTGTGGAAAGTTTCAGAGGGAGTATTAGACAATGACTGACTGAAACGGGGGAAAAGAAAACACCAGAAGACGAATAGGGAGCTTTGATAGATGAAGTAGGGAAGGCAGCGGAAGATCATATGCATAAAATGACAAGGCCTTGTAGAATCCCTGGATAACGCAGGATATACTGATTTTAATTGGCAATAAGAGAAAATATAACAATGTAGCAAATGAAGCAAGTGAAAGGGAATATAGAAATCTAAAAATGACATTGAGAAAAAGTGCAAAATGGCTAAGCAGGAATGACTAGAAGGCAAATGCAAGACTTCAGAAGCATGGATAACTTGCGGAAAGATAGATGTCGCCCAGGGCTGCATTGGAGTAGAGAGCATATATACAGAGAGAGTGACCATAGGTGAAGTTGCCCGTGATTGGTTGATTAGCTTTGGCAGAAAAATGGCGCCAAACGTCTCTCGCGCTTCCTATGTTCGCAGTGCTTTTGAGTTACATTGAAGTTCAGAGGACTTTTGGAAACGATTAAAAAGTATTTGAATCATTGAGAGACTTGTTATGCCTTGTGCATGCATGTTCGATTTAGCTGTATATCGTTTTTAGTACATAATAAGCGTTTGCGATCTTAAATAGAATTGAAATAATGAAGAGTTTTGTGATGAAGTCGGTAGGCCTACATGTTTGAAGTAAACACGACAGTAATTAATTGTACAATATTGTTTTTGTCATCTGTAATTCGTTCTGCAGAAGTTCGTAAACGATGCCAGGTTGTGCTGCATTTGGTTGTTCCAATAGAGGCGAAGGTGGATTTCGCATGTTAGCATTTCCACGCAATGAAGAAAGATGAAAGTATTGGGCAGTCGCAGTCAACAGGGCAGACATAAATCAAACAGGAAAAAAAAAATAGCTCTGAGCACTATGGGACTTAACTTCTGAGGTCATCAGTCCCCTAGAACTTAGAAATACTTAAACCTAACTAACCTAAGGACATCACCTACATCCATGCCCGAGGCAGGATTCGAACCTACGACCGTAGCGGTCGCGCGGTTACGGACTGCAGCGCCTAGAACCGCTCGGCCACTCCGGCCGGCTAAATCAAACAGGAGCCTTGTGGAAACCAACCAAGTACTCTTATCTATGCGAAGTAAGTCGTTTTTGCTTTTTACTACATAGAAAACAACTTGCAATATACATAGTTAAATTGGAAAAACAGGCTTGTAAAATAGCTGTTTGAAAATTATTATAACACATTATTCTTATAAAGAAATAACGAATTATTTTGCCATATTGTCTTATGCTTTTGATTCGGTGGGTGTGTACTCCACTAGTCCACCACTGGCCATTCAAAAGTCCCACCCGCAGTTTGGCAGAAAAATGGCCGCCGTATCGTCCGGTTGGCCGCTCTCTCCCTACACAGGCTCTCTACATTGGAGAGGGAACGCGGGTGGACACCGGCATTGGTCTCTAAATTAAATTATCGTCAGTTCTGAGTTATGTCTCACAGAGTCGGAACATCGAATGAAATGCGCGCTCAGTTTTGACGGCATTTGTCGTTTTCTGTTATTACAGACGCACGCGCGCGCCCACACACACACACACACACACACACACACACACGGGCGCGCGGGCACACACTGTAGCATTGCTGGTCATCTACAAATACCTAGCCCCATTCTTGGCTGTTCTGAGCTGCTCTGCGCCGGCCTGCGACTCCTCGCCTTTAAATGCTCACATAGCGTGACATCATAATAATGTCTGAAAACACTTAATTCTCTTCTTCCGCACACTGACGTATTCTTTAATCTTCGGGCGTTCGAGTGGCCGGTACTTACACCGCCTATTGAACACTTAATTATTTGCGCGCTTCATTCTCAGGTATTCCCTGGTTATCTATCGGCTCACCTTATGGCACGTGACCTTCACACTGATTGATTTTACTCTCTAGCCCGATTAATAATGTATGGGCATTCGATCACGGAAACCAATTCGTGGCGATGTAAATGCCGGCGCACGGGCGCCAGCGTTGCTTCAAATTGCGCGAGCGTCTGATGGCTACTGATACAACAAAACTTGACTCCTATCAGAAACCTAATCTGTAAGGTAAGACATAAGTAAAATAAAAACACTTCTCCCTTTCTTATGATGATATAGCAGTCTTCAATGATCCATTCACAATATCGAATGTCGGCTCTTGACTTGAATCTTTGCTATGATATTATTACAGTAGACCTACTTATTACTTGGAGTCGTCCGTTTCTGCGTTTAGAGTCAGATTATTAACAGCATTAATCGTTAGCCACTGCACGGCCGACAGGGTACTGGTTATCAGATTTCTTTTCAGTGGAGAGCAGGCGTTGTAGTAAACTGCCCTGTTGACTCCTTCGGTTTTACTATTACTTCACCGTTTTAAAGCCTGGCGTATTTCGTTTTTAGTTGAATAGTGTATAAACTGTGCTAGTAATTGAAAGGCGTAATTTTTCAGTATGAAACGCACTGTAGTAGATTATTCCAGTAAATCTAATTCCGTGGATCAACTACAGAAGATGGTCTGTGTGGTTCGGAGAAACGTGGAGCTGATAATGGCCCATCTGCTTCATATACGAATACTAGCAGCGTAACAAGTATTGTTGAAGAGGCAAGCCAATCATGTGAAGTATTGTAAGTAAGTTATTTGGCTTCCCAAAACACGTTTAATTGTCCTGTTTGTTGGAACGACAGAAAAAGGAAATAATTTAATTCGAAATATGAGTGGTTAGTGTAGTGCGTAGGGAAGGCAAGTTAGGTTGCTCATTGTGTAAAGATGTGCAGAATATTGGAGTGAGTAAATCACAGGGAGTGTACATGTCTAAACAATGGAGTAGTATTTCGGTGGGTCCAGCTTGTGGAAGTAAACAAGCTCGGACATCATCATTGAGAAAAAACTGATAAACATACGGGTTCCGAAGCCCATTTAAATGAATACAGGCAACGAAAAGAGAGACAAAACAAAGTTCTGCAAAACCTTGCAGTTGAACAGCAGATAGACATTTTTGAAAGCACAAGGAAAGTGTTTCGCTCAGCATATTTTGTAGCAAAAGATAACAATCCACATTTAAATTTTCACAAGCTTGTGGATTTGGGAATTCAAAATGGTCTCCACATTGGCAAAACACTGCAGAGTAAACTCATTTGTGCCATCATAGACTGCACTGCGGACGCTATGAGGAAGAAGCTCGGTTCATCCATAGTATCGAAGAATTCCAAGGTCTCTGTACTGATTGATGAGTCTACATCTGTTGCATCACAATCAATTGTAATAGTGTATTTCAGGTCTGAAATCAGTTATGGTTACGTAAATACCTTCTTTTTTGGATATTATCGAACTTAAAAGATCAGATGCAGAAACAACAATCAGAACTTCTAAAATGCCTATCGATGCATGGTTTTTCTTCAAGCTATTTGAATCACAATTTGACTGCAGCAACCAGTGATGATGCTAGTGTAATGCTAGGATGGAATTCAGATGTTCTACAACAACTTAAGAACAAGTACAACAAACTATTTTAATGACATTGTTTGTGCCATCGAAATGAATGATGGTGGCAATGATGATGACGTTTGGTTTGTGGGGCGCTCGACTCCTCAGTCATCAGCGCCCGCACAAAGTCCCAGTTTTTACACAGTCCAAGTTTTTTTATACAGGCCAATCTAGCCACTGTCACGAATGATGATGAAGATGATGAAATGGTGAGGACAACACAAACATCCAGTCCCTGGACAGAGAAAATCCCCAACACGACCGGCAATCGAACCAGGGACTCCGCTATCCAGAGGCAGCAGCGGTAGTCACTAGACCACGAGCTGCGGACTTGAATTATGTGTTGCTCACTCAATCGAAGAGGTTCCTAGCATGAATCAGATTATCATTTTTTTAACAAGCTGTATGCGTTTTTTTATCATCATTCTTCAAATAATCATCATGAACTATCAGCTGTTGCACAAGAGCTAGGTGCAGAACTTACGAAGATATCTCAAGTGTTGTCAGTTCGTTGGGTGGCCTCAAGCTTTAGAGTAGTGCAAGCGGTATGGAAGCCCTACCAGGCTCTGAATGATCATTCCAATAGATGTAGGATGATGTGACTCGAAAATCAGTTATAATGGAAGAGCTCAAGGGATTGCAGAAAACGCTATCAAGCATGAGTACGTGAGCAACAATACACTGTTTTCTGATGGTCTTGAAAATATTAATATCCTCTCACAGTGTCTCCGAAAGGACAGTGGTAATATTCCCTCGCCACATAGGGCAATTACGAGGTCAATAAGAGCCATTAAATAAGTGAAGGTAATGTCAGGTGCTTACATAAAGGAAACAGAGAAAGTTATTTTTGAAGAGTGCTTCAAAGACGTTTCGCTGGTTCCCATAAGAAAATCAAGCAGAGTGTTGCCCAGATTAATAGGAAACAGTTCTGTCGGAACCTTAGCAATAGTCTTAAGCGAAGGCTAATTTTTAATGAAAGTGAATAATTGAGATCCTTCATAAAAAAGAGATCGATGTTTTGGACAGCAAAAAACTGCCCTATGACGTTGTACGCTCATGGCTAGAAGGGGAAGAGAATCCAAGAAAAATATTTGACCGTTTTCTTCTTTCTTATCCAAGTGTAAGAAGGGTTTCTGAGATTATAGAAGCAACAGTGGAGAGAACATTCCTGAAAACCTGAAATCACTTTTTTGTGTTGATACACTACCTATGAGCACATCGGACCGTCAAAGAGGCTTCAGAACGATGAACTTAGTTAATGACAACACTGTAGAATGCGCTTCCTGTTTGCCATCTCTCATCCTTAATGTTTATATAAATTGTGGGGTCTCCGCTACATCTCTGGAACACCAAGGATTACATTACAGTATGGATCAAAACTCACAAGCATACCGAAGACAACCAAGGCAAGAAGTCTAATCTACACGTGCCGTAGCCTGATCGGTACTTCAGCATATGGGATCTTCTTTAGGTGAGTCGATCCACTATTTTTGTTAGGAATGCAGCTCTGATGCTGCCTACAGGAAAATTTAGAGAGACGTTTGGGGGAAAGAAGCTGTTATACGAATATCACGAACTTAGAGGGTACACCACTACTAATCAAAGGAAAGAAAGATGGAGCAGTATATAGAAGGTGTATTTAACGGAGACAGGCTCGAGAACAGTTTTATAGCAGGGAAAAGGAAGTAGGTGAAGATAAGATGGGAGATATGATACTGGGAAAAGAATTTAATACAACAATGAAAGATCTACGTGGCCCCTGGAGTAGACGACATTGCTGATATTTCTGGGAGAGGCAAATGTGACAGAATTATTCTACCTGATGTGCAAGATACGAGAAACAGGCGAAACGCTCTCAGACTTCAGGAAGATTGTAGTAATTCCACTTACAAAGAAGGCAGGTGCTGACAGTTGTGAATATTACCGAGGTAGCAGTTTAATAAGTCTTGGTTACAATATCTTGACAAGATTCATTTACAGAAGAATGGAAAACCTGTTAGCAGCCCATCTAGGCGAATATCACTTCGGGTTCCGGGGAAATGTAGGAACACGTGAGGTAATACAAAGATGTTACTTATTCCAGAAGACAGGTAGAATAAAGGCAAATCCACGTTTATAGTATCTGTAGATTTAAAGAAAACATTTCTCAATGGTGGATGGACTCTTTGAAATCAAAGAACATGCAAAAAGGGATGCCGTAGTTCAGAAGCGAGACAGACAGAGCTGTAGCCCCTCTATGATGCAATTCAGTCCGCACATTAACCAGATGTTTATGAAACCAAAGAGGAATTTGGAAAGAGAGCATAATTCTGTTCGAGACAGCATCGGGCTTGGAAAAGCAACTGGACGGAATTGATAGTGTATTGCAAAGAGATTATCAGGCAAAAATCAACAAAAATAAAACAAGGCAATGGAAATCAGCCGAATTCGCTGAGGGAATTATATTTTCTAATGGTAAACTAAAAACAGGAGATGAGTTTTTATTTTTGGGCACGAAAATAACTGATTATGGCCAAAGAGGAGAGAATATAAAATGCAAACTGGCAATAGTAAGAACGCAATTTGTTAACATCTAATGTCAATTTAAGTGCTGGAAAGTCAGGAGTGTAACCCTCTACGGAAGTGAAACTAGAACGGTAAGCATTTCAGACAAAATGGAAACAGAGGCTTTTAAATGTGGTGCTGTAAAAAAGAAAAAAAATTAAGATTAGATGAACAGACGGAATAACAAATGTGGAGATACTGAATAGAACTGAGGAAAAAAAGGTTGATAGAACACATTCCGGGGCATCAAGGAATTATCAGGGATGTAGATGGTGTTGGCTGAACAGAGTTGAAAAGGCTGGCAAAGGATAGACTAACATGGAGAGCAGCAGAAAACAAATTTGGGAATGGAGTCCACAACAGCAGCATTGACGACATCATCTCCCTGTAATCAGTCGCAACATTTTGAAAATCATCAACACTTAGTACAACTATGCTTAGAAATGTGCAGCCTGAAGCTGCGAACAAGGCACATTATGGGCATTCTGAGTCTAAGATCAGAAGCACAAATTTTATAGTTGCATTTCATGCAAGCATTCATGCCTAAATCGCCTGGAGTTTTACTATTCGTGCCAAGTTGAACTACGTCATTGTTTTGGTCGCCGTGCAACACTAGTTACTCAACAGGTTCTTTACTTGTCTGTGTTAAAATGTGCTCCTAAATTATCCAAAGAAGTTTTTGCAAGTTGAGGCCGGCTTGCAAAGGCGCTCAGCTTGATGTGCTGGTTTGCGAGATTTTGAGATTGTCAGGTCGGGATCGAATCACCGTTCTCTATTAACGTAAATCGTTCTAATACGCATGTCATCCTGTTTTGTATCTTCTGTTTTACATAATTATCTGGACTAGTTCTTGGTTTGTTCTCCCGCCACCGCCTTAGAAACATAGTCCACAAGAAATTAATACACGAATACTCACATGGAAGTCCTTAGAGGAACCTTCCGTTGTAGTGACAGGGAGGTTACGTGAAATCAGAATAATAATAGTTACATGTTTCGGGTGGCCTACTGTCACTGAAAATTTGCTTCAAAAATGAACAAACACTCAGGAAAAGGAACGTCATCTAGCCCTCGATGACCATCTCTCTCGCGTGATGATACACATATGAACTAACTCTGAAAGATTTTTTTTTTTTTTTTGTTTAACAAGAAGCCAAAGTTATATTTGAAGAATCACTGTGTCTGACACCTTTAATGCATTTGCGAACTACAAGTCAATGAAATAATTTCACTTGGTTTCTCAGTCTGAAGACAGTAAGTGAGCAACTCTTTGAATCTCTGCGCTATTTCGCCACTGTACTCGGATGGTAGTTCTAGAGAAACTTCTGAGCTCTCTAGTTCGGTAAATGCCGTCAGTGGGGCGGAAGTTTCGAAGTTTTCGTTCCTTCTTTTCTCAAAGCTCCGGGTGTGAGGAGAGATAATCGATTGGAGTGAAAGAAATGGCGACGGAGAAAAATAACGTCACGACTGCACCGCAGTTTCAGTTCCTTCAAAAATGTTAAAGAGACAATTCGTCGCGATTTGTTATAGTAGGTCTTTCGGCAGTTTCTGATGTCTGCAGCGACAAAACCTATGTCCAGAGCATATGCACAGACGTTGCAGCTAAATTTTAAGCTTAAACACCCTGTTTTATTTTACACATCCATTGTTTAGTAAGCTCGTTATCGAAACATGTTCATAGAGCATGAGGCAGCTCAGACAGGCCACCCCACGTATATATCCAGAATAAACAAATATATAGAGGTGTGTTTTCACTAAGGTATAGTGTACAATATGTCGAATTTCCAGACGTTCGCAAGTGTTTTTTATCGTTTATAGTCGCCAAATTACAATATCGACTTAATTTTTCTCTAATGGAACTGTAAATACGTTTTTCTGTCACATTTGAAAGAAATGTCTAAGAGAACTTCAGCAACGCAAGTTGTATGAGACTTGATCAAATACTGTCAAGGTAACTGCTCCGCACACCAAATGTAAGCAGACGCTTAACTCAGGGATAGTTCTTGTGTTTACCTGTGTCCTTCGAGCCCTTCAGCCTGTGTACTGCTGGTGTGGCAATCAGAGAACCTGCTCGTAAAAAGCTACTGAGGCATTCGCAATGTACACAACAGTCGCGCACGTGAATATCGTTCATGGCGAATGGCGACTATCTATTAGAGCAGCGGTTCGGTTGTAAGCCGGAGAGTATCCAGATTATGGCAAACATTCTTTGTCTTTATAAACAATAAAAAGAAAAGTCCTAGAAACTGAAATTGTGGAGAATAAAATGCGCTAAAGAGAAAGGAGAGCAGCTGAGGAAAGAAATGAAATTAACATTTTAGCAGAATTAACACACAGTGCAAATGTCACTAAGAGGCATCTCGGAAGTACAAGAAGGATCAACCAAAAGAGTGTTCTGAGGAAACTACATCCCATCATATTTCACCCTCTTCACATTTCGCTCCATCTACAACTTCACGGCATTGACTTTCAAAACTGATTACAATTCTCTGAATGTTATTCTACGAAAAGCGCGAAGTGATGCAGCGCATCTATGCAAAATTTTGTATCACGAAGAAGCATCGTTTACAAACTGTGGAAAAGTCAGTCTTCGCATTATGCACTATCGTCAGCTGAAAATGAACGCTGACTCAGAAAAGTGGATAAATACAACGCTCTTCGTCAATCAACGTTAGGTGCGTGTCTTTCAAGAGCTGCACCATTGGTTCCTGTTTTACTAATGAGAATCTAAATACTCTAGTACCTCGAGTTCCTAAGATACACTGCTTCCGCAGCCATTGGAAGACATCTCACTGGAAATAATGCAATCAGTGTGGTAACAACACGCTGGAGGTCCCTCCCATTTAGCACACGTAATGACAGCCTCACGTAAGAGAACATTAGAGCAGCACTGGTATTTCGTTAAGGAAACGCAAAATGGTGTGCACTTGCACCAACCTTAACACTTCTGTACTTTTTTTACCTGTGGCGAAAATTAGATCAGGAAACAGACAACTCCCGAAAGTGTGAAATGCCTCATAACAGGGGCCTGTGCTGCCATTAGCTTTTGAATTTCACCATGCAGAACTTTTTATCGAGAATCACTTTACAGCGTTTCAGTATTTTCAGTTTGGTATGCCAGCGGTGATAATAAACACACGAACCATACCTGAGTCACATGTTTGCTTACATGTGGTACAGTAGGGCAGATGTTTGCGAAATCTCTTCTCCTGATGGCGGGACAGTGGTTTGCAGCGCTGTTATCTTGATAGTACACGATCAACGATCATACATGTCATGTCGTTGAAGCTCTCTCAGAAGCACAAAAAGTATACACTTCCAGAAGGAGAAAACACAAAGTCGGTGCCATAATTCGGCATCTATAAACGACAAAAATTGTTTGCAAACGTCAGGACATTAGCTGTATTGACCGTTTTAACTTGGTAAAAACCTAACCTAGATATATTTATCCATTCCGGATATATTTTGGATGCCCTTTGTTAACTTCCTCACACTCATACGTCAATAAAACATTGTAGCGTTCGAAGACTTGGTCAGTGAGGTATTGTGGATGGGTCACAACACAGAAAAGTATCTTTTCCTGTCTACAGAGTTGTAAAATGTGTCGTGATCCGCATCTCTCTTGTTTACATCTGGAGAGAGCGAAATACGAAACTTCTTTGCAAAGTATTCCAATTTTATGGATGTGCAATAAAGGCTTAAGCAGGAATCGGTATTCGCAAGTGTGCAGACCTCCACTACAGCCAGAATGATTCGTTCATGGAATTACGTGAATGCTAAATCGTGCTGGTTTGCACTAGACCCATTAGTTCACTAACTCTGCTTACTCCTAGAACTGTTCGCCAAGCCTTCAGTCGGGATGAGGTCATCGTAATTTCCCCCCTTAGAATACGTGCGTGCCACTGACAGTTCTTTTCCTTTTTCTGAATAGAGGGTCTCATATTGAGGATTCACGCAAATAATGTGAGCGGTGCCTCCTTCCCACTCACGCCGTCCACCGATCTTGGGTTTTACTGAAAACTTTTGGAATTCTAATTAGAAGAAGTATTGCATCTTGATCACAATCAAACACTGCTGAAAGAGGAAATTTTTCATGTTTGGATGATTTCAGATGCCAGTTTTGACCCGATTTGGTTTGACCAGTTTATCTACTGAAAGTGATGTACTGTCCAAAAGAATAGAAAATTTTAACTGAAACATCCTCTTACCAACTCTCAGCTTGTGATAAGTTTGTCTGCAGCATTCTTGTAGATGTACAGTAGAGGAGCCCATATTACACTAGTTCCCTTATGTTGATCTAGAGCCGGGCGGTGTGGCCGATCGGTTCTAGGCGCTTCAGCCTGTAACTGCGTGACCGCTACGGTCGCAGGTTCGAATCCTGCCTCGGGCATGGATATGTGTAATGTCCTTAGGTTAGTTACGTTTAAGTAGTTCTAAGTTCTAAGGGAGTAATGACCTCAGATGTTAAGTCCCATTAGCACTCAGAGCCATTTGGACCATTTGTTGATTTAGAAATGGGCATATATTTCCAGAACAGGATATGTAACAGTTACCATACGAGGTGAGTCCTGATGACTCGACTTTCGGTATACAGATGTGTTCAAAACAGGCCGTTAGAAAAGAAGCTTGATGACCCAACTTTTGGCGCACAGTTGCGTTCAAAACACGCAGTCAGAAAAGATAAACATTTAAAGAATTAAAAAGATGAAAGCAACTAAGCTGTTAGTAGTGGGTATGGTTACCTACAACTGACAGCCAGCCCCCGCCGCCTCACTCACTCACTCTCTCTCTCTCTCTCTCTCTCTCTCTCTCTCACACACACACACACACACACGCGCGTGCGCGCACACACTCACACGGTCAACATAACTGGGACCACGATATTCCTGAGATTATATCGGCTGCCGTGTTCCCATCAGATGAATTTGTGATGAGAATCATTCCTCACCTGCCAAGAACGCATTTCTTCACTCGGCTACACCCCAGTCTCGATGCTGCGGCCGTCAAATAAAACAAATTCCACTCTCCACCGCTGTGTCACACACATTGTTGGATGTATGCCATATAGACTAACCAGTCTGAATGCACGATGCAAGGTTTGCCGGGAAAGAAACTCGACCTCAACTGTTGGCGGTATTTCATTGTGAAGTTAAAGCCAACTGCCGTTGTTGTCGTGGAGTGATTGCTTTTAATCGACCACGAGGAATATTCCCTGTGGCTCCGAACCTTCGCCAAAACACTAAAATAATACCTTGCAGCACACACAACACACGTGCAAGACATTCTATGGTGCTGAAACTGCGGTCTGTTTCTGCTAGACTTTAGAGGTCCAAATGTTATTGTATCTTTGTGGTACAACACTCTGCTCACAATAGAAGTGCTGAAACGACTGAAGAGTAATAGGTCTAATGTCATGCTTTTCATTTTCTTTGAGTCGCTCAACTATTTGAAGCAGGGAGTACTCATTTCCGACGCAAATAGCACAGTTCCAAATTGGAGGAGAAATTGTTCCATTGTCCTGTTTTCGTATTGCGCTTATCTTTTGCAAGTTCTCTCTCTCTCTCTCTCTCTCTCTCTCTCCCTCTCTCCCTCCCCCTCCCGCCTACCCCCATTTTGCAAAGGAAAAAGTTGCCAATTCTGAAAGCCACTCCGTTCGACGATGTACACATACATTCGCAGGTAAGTGCTGTAGATTGTTTTCAAAGGAACTGGAATACATATATTAATGTTTTACTCCATGCTGACGACGTTCTCAAAACATAGGAAAAGGAAGATCACATACAAAGACTCTACACCAATTACACATATATGCATGACTTACGGAAACAAAACACTTTTAAAAAAGGTAAGGTAGGTATTTACTCCGAGAACAACCACAAGAATTAAAAATGTCATTATTTTATCCGTGCTGGCTCTTGTTAAAGTCATTGGCTGTTTTTCATTGTCGGTGAAGAATGCAATCGACCAACCGGTTGCGTTCTTCACCATTTGGCCTTAACAATAACAACTCAGTGTTTTGGGGCTTGTAACTTATTACGGGTGACGTTTAGAAAAGAAGAAAGTAAAATTTCAGTTTTAATTAAGCACAGCACATAAGAAGACAGAAGAGTGAGACTAGATTAAAATGAAGTTTGAAATTTTAGAATGATTGTGATTGTATTACGTTTTGGTGGTGATAATGGGTGCACCCATGAAGTATTGAAATTTCGACTTGCAATAACTTTATAGACATAAGGTAAACAGTTGATATCAGATACCCAAAGAGAAATGAAACTAGATGGAAGAAGATATCTAGGAAGATCAAACAAAAGATGGTGGTATATTCTGTGAAATTGACAGAAATAAATGCTGATACTATAACGCGAAAAATGACACTGGAAAAGGTTTTTGGTCCATAACGAAAGAGAGAGGAATGCATAATCCTTAAACGCGCAAAAGCCTTTTAAGCATCCATTCACTAAGTGACTACGAAAGGAGGAGACTGTGAGTACCTTCACAAATAAAAAAAATTGCACATACCTCGCACAGTTACACGTGATATGGTCGTCATACGATAAAATCTCGGTATAAGTACCCATAGACCATGCATACGCAACTAACGGTAGTTATTCGTTTGATGATTATGCATGACAGCTCGAACATCCTTTAAATAACATCTAGTAAGAGCAACAATTGAAACGTCTCATGATGATCTCTTCATTGACAAAAAATTCTAGGCTAGCCCGGCATTCCGATCTCCGCGAGGGGACTGCTAGGGACTGAATAACCAACGAAAGGCTAACGTTCCATGAGTTGGAGCGTGGAATGTCAGAAGTTTGAAACTGGTAGGGAAGCTATAAAATCTGAAAAGGGAAATTCAGAGGCTCAATCTAGATTTAGTGGGTCTCAGTGGAGTTAAACAAAAATAAGACAAGGATTTCTGGTCAGATGACTATATGATAGTATCAACAGCAACAGAGAATTGTGTAACTTATTTAGTAAATACAGTCGTGATCGAAAATAAGTTCTTACTTTTTATTTTAGATGACCAGTTTCGATCTTATCCAGTGGTCAACAGCTCTACATTCATTAATGATATCAGCATGGCTCGCATGAAGGAGGCCCGTCTGTGTTGGCCACCCTTACGTAAAGGGAGATGAAAATCTCAAACAGTAGGTACAAGCAAGGTAACTCCGAAGAAACTATGGGTAAGAGAAGTACTCCAGCTGATCGACTAAAGAAGGAAGTACAAAAAATGTTCACAGACATTCAGGAATACAGAAATACAAGTTACTTACGAATGAAATAAATAGGAAGAGCAGGGAACCTAAGGCAAAAAGGCTGCATGAAAAATGTGAAGAAATTGAGAAGGAAATGATTGGCGGAAGGACTGACTCATCATAAAGGAAAGTCAAAACAACCTTCGATGAAATTAAAAGCAAGGGCGGTTAACATTAAGAGTGAAATAGGAATTCCGCTGTTAAATCCAGAGGACAGAGCCGGTAGGTGGATAGAGTACACTGAAGGTCGCTGCAAGGGGAAAAACTTCTCTGATGACGTGACAGAAGAAGAAACATGAGCCGACAGGAAAAAGACAGGGGATCCAGTATTAGGATCATAATTTAAAGGAGCTTTGGAGGACTTAAGATCAAATAAGGCAGAATGGATTGATAATATTATATCGTAAATTCTAAAATAATTAGGGGAAGTTGGAACAAAACGACTACTCACGTTGGTATATAGAATATACGAGACAGGCGCGTACCATCAGTCTTTTGGAAAATCATTCACACAGTTTTGAAGATAGCAAGAGCCGACAAATGTGAGAATTATCGCACAATCTGCTTAACGGCTGAAGCACCAAATTTGCCGATAAGAATTATATACAGGGTGGTCAGTCGATAGTGACCAGGCCAAATATCTCACGAAATAAGCATCAAACGAAAAAACTACAAAGAACGAAACTCGTCTAGCTGGAAGGAGGAAACCAGATGGCGCTATGGTTGGCCCGCTAGATGGCGCTGCCATAGGTCAAACGGATATCAGATTCGTTTTTTTTTTTAACAGGAACCCTCATTTTTATTACGTATTCGTGTAGTACGTAAAGAAATATGAATATTTTAGTTGGACCACCTTTTTCTCTTTGTGATAGATGGCGCTGTAATAGTCACAAACGTATAAGTAAGTGGTATCACGTAACGTTCCGTCAGTGCGGATGGGTATTTGCTTACCCCTGTTAAAATGGACCGTTTACCAACTGCAGAAAAGGTCGATATCGTGCTGATGTATGGTTACTGCGATCAAAATGCACAACGGGCCTGTGCTATGTATGCTGCTCTGTATCCTGGACGATATCATCCAAGTGTCCGGACCGTTCGCCGGATAGTTACGTTATTTAAGGAAACAGGAAGTGTTCAGCCACATGTAAAACGTCAACCACGACCTGCAACAAATTATGATGCCCAAGTAGGTGTTTTAGCTACTGTCACGGCTAATCCGCACATCAGCAGCAGACAAACTGCGCGAGAATCGGAAATCTCAAAAATGTTGGTGTTGAGAATGCTACATCAACATCGATTGCACCCGTACCATATTTCTATGCACCAGGAATTGCATGGCGACGACTTTGAACGTCGTGTACAGTTCTGCCACTGGGCACAAGAGAAATTACGAGACGTTGACAGGTTTTTTGCACGCGTTCTATTTATCGACGAAGCGCCATTCACCAACAGCGGTAACATAAACCAGCACACTATGCATTATTGGGCAACGGAAAACCCACGATGGCTGCGACAAGTGGAAGATCACCGACCTTGGCATTATGGGAGGAAGGATAATTGGCTCCCATTTTATCGGTGGGAAACTAAATGGTGCAATGTATGCTGATTTCCTACGTAATGTTCTACCGATGTTACTACAAATGTTTCAGTGCATGACATAGTGGCATTTTACTTCCAACATTATGGATGTCCGGCACATAGCTCGCGTGCGGTTGAAACGGCATTGAATAGCATATTTCATGACAGGTGGGTTGGTCGTCGAAGCACCATACCATGGCCCGCACGTTCACCAGATGTGACGTTCCCCGATTTCTTTGTGTGGGGAAAGTTGAAGGACATTTGCCATTGTGATCCACCGACAACCCCTGACAACATGCTTCAGCGCATGTGCGGACATTACGGAAGGCGAACTACTCGCTGTTGAGAGGAATGTCGTTACAGGTATTGCTAAATGCATTGAGGTTGACGGACATCTATTTGAGCATTTATTGCATTAATGTGGTATTTAAAGGTAATCACGCTGTAAAATCATGCGTTCTCAGAAATGACAAGTTCAGGTACATGTATCACATTGGAACAACCGAAATAAAATGTTCAGACGTACCTACGTTGTGTACTTTAATTTAAAAAACCTACCTGTTACCAACTGTTCGTCTAAAATTTTTGAACCGTATGTTTGGGACTATTACAGCGCCGTCTATCACAAAGCGAAAAAGTGGTCCAACGAAAACATTCATATTTCTTCACGTACTACACGAATATGTAATAAAAAATGGGGGTTCCTATTTTTAAAAAACGCAGTTGATATCTGTTTGACCTATGGCAGCGCCATCTAGCTGCCCAACCACAGCGCCATCTGGTTTCCCCCTTAAAGCTAGACAAGTTTCGTTCTTTGTAGTTTCTTCGTTTGACGCTTATTTCGTGAGATATTTGGCCCGGTCCCGATCAATGGACCAGCCTGTATAGAAGAATGGAAAAGAAAATTTAGGATACGTTATACGACGATCAGGCTGGCTTTTACTGCCTTTATATCTTTATACTAGGGGAGCAAGTTTTATGTTCACTCAAGATTCACTCATCGCAGTAGCCTGTACTATATTTCTGAACATTGCACAGCATTCAACACGCGTTAGTATTTAACAACCTCGCGTATTTAAATATTTTACGTGATATCATTTTGATTTTTTCGATGAGAAAAAAGGTACAAAAGCAAAGATCACAGTTACGCTCCATTTCCCGTCTCACAAATCAGTAACTGGAGGACTACAGTTCTATGTGTAAGGAAATACTACAATCATTGATCGCAATGAAATGCCAAAACGGCTCACTGAGGAAGGAAGAGCAGAGTGGAGTATGACAGGACTTGCTGTATGTTTGTTGGCAGAGCTATCACGCATCGCGTTTGGAGGAAGGGGTCACGCGCATGTGCTCACGTCACGATAACGGACAAAACACATCAGAGGCCGGAAGCGGCGAGCAGTCTGCCAAACCCGCAACACGCCCGCCACACTCCTTTTGCGTCACGCATCGCGTTACTTGAATGCTGAGCCATATTAGATTGGTGGTGATCCGTTATGTCGCATACTGGGGCAGGGTTCCCGATGCTTGCTTCCGGAACCGATCCTCAAGTCGTCGATCTGCTAAAGCCGTCGGCACACGGACCGTGCTGTCGAACGTTAACGTTGAGCGTGCCAAGTTAAACGTACTACTGAACGCTCAGGAACGATGCGACTTGTGCATACGGTACGTCGGCTCCAACGTGGCATACGCGATCGCAACACACTCCAGCGGCAGTTGAGGGATGTTTCTAGTTCGCAAATCACACTGTTTACTCAATAGGCGCGCGTAAAATTCCCACGTTAACTCCATTAAAACGCACTTTTCCTCCATCGTCCACGAAAAGGAAAATACCATGTCCGATCAGTAAGGACACAGGCTTATAAAAGTGCCATTACAAATAGTGCGGTACAAATTTGGAATTCTTCTCTGCATAAGATAAACATTATTTCATCATTCCTACATTTTGATTAAGTCAATCGAACAGTGACCCGCAAAAAAAAAAAAAAAAAAAAAAAAAAAAAAAAAAAAAATACATATCAACAAATGTTATAGTATATGCTTATATTAAACTAATAATAAAGTATCAGAAGCTAATAAAACGTGAATGTTAGGGAAAACAATTTGAAAGTGTGAAGACGCAAACCACCGCCCTAACAAACAACTCAATACAAGTCACTGACGCTACGCGTTACACTGAACCAACGACACATCCTTTGCAGTTAATAATAGTATCCTAGCCCTTGCTGAAAACCTTAATCGTACATATGTTATTAACTGCAATATAATTATAACAAATTGTACCAAGAACAATGCGTTTTTAGTGGATCTTCAGTGTGTCACTGCCTTCAAATAGCCTCCTCTCATAATAAGCAAGTTACAATAATTCTTTTGCCACGGATATGATGTTTCTCATTATTGTATTGGAACACAGTTAACAAAGGGTTTTCCAGTGATTCTCAATTTTCTGGTGCTCAGAAACGGCAAATATACATATAAGCTTGAAATGAATGCCAATATGGCGCTCCACAACTCTGTACTGAAGGGAGACGGCGTGCGTGTGACGTAGGTGGCCATGTGCCATCTCATTGGTCAACACTCAGACCCACGCTCAGAATATCTAACATGCCAGCTATTGCTCTGCACGCTCGGAAAGACTCCCGAACGTGCTGTTCCACGCTATGACGTCAGAAACTCGGCACGCTCAACGCTCAACGTTCGGAAGCACGGTCTGTGTGCCGACGGCTTAACAGGAACCTTGTTCCTTTATCAGTTTTAATTTTATTTGCAAGTTATTAGGTTTCTTAATACATTGAAGCAATAGTAAAGCATTTCATACTAAATTAAGTTGATTATAAATTTTAAATTACGTAAAGAAAACTGAGGATGTTGGCTCAAAACATGTAGTGCGACAAGGAAGGAAAGACAAATACAGGTCTTTGGTTGGCAGCCTCTTAATCTGATATAGCAAACCTATGGCCAGTATTCTCATAAATCCCTTAAGGGTAATAATTTATGTGCTGTTCCTATGTTGTAGTTAATTGCTCTTCGTTGTGTATTTGTGCTTATTCTAGGTATTAGTTTACACTTTTTACCTCGCAATGTGGTTACAGTAACCAGTCACGTTCTAAACCAACTTTTTGTATGTTTAACATACCCTCGCCACAAGAATAGCTGTTCTGCGCATATGGTGTGTAAGTGCGTGTGCTTGCGTGATAGTGCTCCCGCCTTTTCATGTTTACGTGGTGCGGTCAGAGTCACTATCAGCATTTCTGTCATTATTTCGAGTTCTCTTGTGTAGCGAGCGTATGGGCATACTTGTACTCGTTGTGTAATGCGGTGATAATTTGTCACAAGTGCCTTGAGGTCAGACCACTTGCTTCCGCACTCTACCAATAAATGTGCCGTGTCTTATGTTCCTGTAGGTTAGATTCCTATGCAGCACAGAAGAATGCGTTCAGGGGATCCTAAATTCTCACACGTCCAATCAAACTCCTTACGGCTTCATGCGTATTTGAGGGAAGTGTACCATATCGTTGAGGAAAGGACTATCTGGGAAACTCTGAAAATAAGAAGGACCAGACATCACGCAATAATTTCTATGGTACTAGAGGGAGCTGTAGACGGTAAAAACTGTAGAGGAAGACAGAGATTGCAAGACATCCTGCAAATAATTGAGGATGTAGGTTGCAGTTGCTACTCTGAGACGAAAAGACTGGCACTTGAGAGGAATTCGCAGCAGGGCCGCATCAAAGCAGTCAGAAGACTGATGTCTGAAAGAAAAAAAAAATCATATCTCAACTAGAATTCACGTGTTTCATTCTACACCACTCACTGCCATCAGGGAAGAAATGGTAGACTCTTTGGATCTTATCGCTTGCTCCAGTCCCCTTTACCAGTCGTCCATTCACCACTGTTTGAGTTGGCGTCTGTCTGTAATTGGTGTTAGAGTAAATTATGTTACTATTTCACATGTACTCATCTTTATTAAGTAGGGTACAGCCCGGAATTGAACAGCTGTGTCTGATGGGTATATTACGCAGTGCTTGCACTGACCTGATTCATAACGTACCTGATAATCTTAGTACGATGAACCACTGCCCTCGTCGTACAGCAGTCCTGTTGGTGCCAAGGGCGAATCTATGTCGCCGGCCACTGTGGACGAGGCGCTTCAGTCTGGATCCGCGCGACTGCTACGGTCGCAGGTTCGAATCCTGCCTGGGGTATGGATGTGTGTTATATCCTTAGGTTAGTTAGGTTTAAGTAGTTCTGAGTTCTAGGCGACTGATGACCTCAGATGTAAAGTCCCATAGTGCTCAGAGCCATTTGAACCATTTTTAAGCTGACACATACTCAAGAGAAATAATTTTGAAATTATTTTCGTATTTCCATCTTGCCCCTCCCTTCGGTGGTGTCCTGGTCTGGCTTAACAATGATTTCCCATTACCTGAATCCATTTTTAAACATACTCGTCTCTCTTCACGTGGTTTCTAGGTTTCTTTTTTAATGTTGTGTTCATGTTGGAGACTTCTCTTTTTACGTGATAGTTTTGCGCAGGGTCTAATGATTTACACGTTGTTACTCTTCACTCGATTGTCCAACAAATTGGCAATTTCATTTAACCTACTTACTTCAACTTCAACATTGTGTATTGACGACATGTTTCTGGCTCAAAAATTTCTTCTCTGGCGGTAAACACTATTATTGTTTGACATTTTATTATTATGCTCTGCGCTATTTAATCATTACTCTTTGTCATTTTCCACTTCAGGGAGAACTGTGATAGCGTATTTCATATTGCATTCCATACCAGTTTTCCGTGCTCATAACCTGGTGCAGTAAGTAAATAAGTGGAAGGGCTAGTTTGATGTCAGTGTGATACATTTCTTCAAAATAGATTACACTTTTATTTAAAAAAAAACTCCCATTCAGAGAAAACAATAATGTTAATAACTCTCATCCAAGCAATTTGAGATAACATGTAATTTTGAACAGTTGAATGGATGTAACTTCACGACTTCCTCAGCAGTTACGTAGTGCAACTACAATAATTTATGAGAAGACACCATAATAAAACAAATTTATGAATCCCCATTATCCATGCGCGGAAAATACTGCTGCGACATGAATGGCATTAAGCCTCAATAAAGCATTTTTTTTTTGTTCTAGGCAACAACCATCCACATTTGTGAACACAGTTAAAAAAACTATACAACATTATTACTTGTGCCCTAACTGACCTCCCATTAAATACAGCAACCCAACAGGATTGTAGGTATCGCAGTTTATAAACTTACAACAGCCAACTTGCCCTAGGCCTGCCACACCAATTTCTTTTTGGCTCACGACCAGAGCTTTTCCGCATAACAAATAAGGTCACCCAGCGCTTTTGCGCATGCAACGAGGTACTCCAGGGTTCACAACCCCGAGTAGGCGACCATTAGCGCACTGGATCACTGCCGCCGCGGTGGTCTCGCGGTTCTAGGCGCTCAGCCCGGAACCGCGGGACTGCTACGGTCGCAGGTTCGAATCCTGCCTCGGGCATGGATGTGTGTGATGTCTTTAGGTTAGTTAGGTTTAAGTAGTTCTAAGTTCTAGAGGTCTGATGACCACAGATGTTAAGTCCCATAGTGCTCAGAGCCATTTGAACCATTTTTTTTGAACACTGGATCACTCGATGGTAGTCGCCGCCGTTGACGACACAGTCAGGAAAACAAACACGTCCAGGGCTACAGCGGAGTGGATCCGCCGATGGTCGCTTCATGTTCCAGGCTGGAACTGCTGATGTCACTCCGTAGTGGACTGCAGGCAGCTTCGTTTAGGAGGCACCATAGTCGCATCGCCCCAGCGCCGCCCAACCAGCGTTCCCACTTAGGAAATTTTAAAAATCTCTAAGCTCAGGGAGTATAAATACAGCAAAGAACAACAGATTATTTCACGCACTTAATAACGTTTCAAGCTTAGCACCTTACGTAATAAATTTCAGCTGCGATTTATTTTTAATTTCTCCCTTGTCTTCAACCACAAAATCCTTGGCTTCGATGAGAGCTTGACGTCTCCACTGATTGTCTGCTTCTTGTACGGTTTTTTTTCACCAAAAAATTGAAATGTCTGAACAAGTCCTTCACAGGCTGTTTCTCCATATTTCGTGCTACTTAGGGATCTACATATTTCATTCAATAAATCGAAAGGTTTCTTATCTAAGTCGAACCGCTGTTGCATCTGCAATATTATTTCCACGTAAAATTCCTGGTAACTTGTATAAAATTTACTCATTTCTTCTATTGAGTATGGCATTACAACAGCATCATTTGAATTTCAAATTCCTTCCTACTAATAATTGCCACGTTTGAAGAGTCGCACTCACAAATCGATGTTACTTACATGTGTTAGTTTTGCCATAGGAGCAGTTTTCAGCCTGGAACACATAAGAAAATATTTCTCTTCTCGCGTCCCACCACCACGCAGTGGTATCATAACTGCATTTCAATTTACTTTAACGCGCCCCTATTGTAATCGGTCAACTTTTCTTGCGCCTGCTGTGTGTATAATACGACCAGGTTCTGATGTCGCCTTTAACAACGGAAATGGTACGGTTTATAATTAGGTGGATTACATTCAATATGACTTTGAGGGAGTCTCCTTCAATAAATCGGTGTGGTCGTAGAATAAAATGATACATTGAGTTGTGCGAGCTATAAATAATGGTACCACCCTAATTTAGATTACTTTAAATGCCCGTCAAAATGAAGTAGGCCTAAACCACATATAAGACGTTTCGCCGTAAAAATAGGCGAAATCCCAAATGTGGAAACACGGCGTGGAACACAGCGCGTTGCTGGGAAGCGCCCGCGGGAGTGCGAATGCATCGCAACATTGGCTACTTTTGAGTCAGCACACTGGTTTGGCTCGAAGTGAAGCACACAGAACTTCATTTCATTGTGTTGCTATACCTATGAATGGCTAATACTTTTTGTATATTACTTAGTGCTCCTAAAATGAAACGTAAATCGTCACTCAGTGTCTGTAGGCTACAAGGCATTATCACTCAAAAGTCCTGTACAGTGTTGTTCCGTATCAGTGTCCACAGGGAAGTTAAAGAATGTCATATGTGATGTCTTCCGTTTTTATGGAGCTGTTTAAAGTGAAATGACCACAAATAACTAGTGATAGGAAAGGTAGATGCCAGACAGATGCGTTGGAAGACTCTTAAGTTGCATATTCCACAAAAGAGGGGGTAGTTTCCAAAGCCTTCCTTCGACCAATATTTCAGTATTACTCGTCAGTGTTGGACCATTACCGTAAACGAAATAGGAAGGACTCAAAGACGAGCAGCACATCTCGTTACAGCTTCGCTTATTAATTGTAAGTGTGGAAATGTCAGGGTGATGCTCACCCGAATCCACCTGAAGACGCTGTGCCTCACAGTTTACCGTTAAAATTTCGAGAGCGTATTTTCGTAGCAGTGTCAGCCAGTACATTGATCCCTGCTACGTATATCTCGCGAAAACTCCATAAAAGTAAAATTAGAACTGAGTGGAGGCTACAGTCATTTTTCCTGTGCGCCATTCGTGCCTGGAACAGGAAAGCGGAAGAGTGCAGCAAAAAGCAAAGAACCCTCTACCATGCATTGTGATGTGACTTGCTGAGTATAGATGCAATTCTAATAGATGTGAATTCCTGCTTCAACCTTTCCTACAGTAATGACCTCAAAAGTGTCAGACACTCCGTAGGTATCGAAATCCTGTAACTTGTTAATGATGCTTGCCATCTGGAACCGGTCGTCGATAAATTATAACCTACATATGAGGCTGTGTATTACGTACGAAATCTTGTAGCCTGCATTATTGAACGCCATAGTGGATGAACACCAAGTATGGTGGTTCAAGCAGCAATCGGATGATAATCTGATAAGCAATCTGGAAGGTAACAAAGCGTAAGGTACTCTACATACTTCAGACAATTCGACATTCTGCACCACAAGTCGACCATCCTCTGTTGCATGTGGCGAGGGATGATAAAGTCCGCTTTGGATTAAGTGATTTTATGCCCGTGAAATGCTTGTCATCGAATTTATAAAAGACGCCGTTGGTCACGGTTCTCCAGTTAATATTCCTGGCGTATAGTGAACAGGCGTAGAAAGAAGAATCCCTAGAAATACACCCTTATCTTCTTCAATACCATGGTGTGAGGCATGTAGGCTTCGATTGCATCACTCGTTTGCGTCACACCATAATACATTTTCGGAGATCCTGTGCAGCATAAAATTAACTTCTTTGTGTTTCTCCTTCAACAAATGTTGATGTTTTATCATAGTCAGTTCCTGGCTTGTTTACCCAACTTCTATTAATCGGCACCCTTTTCTCCAACAAACGCCGGTTGCATATGTTTTTGGGACTGAGGATCTCAGATGTTAAGTCCCATAGTGCTTGGAACCATTTGAACCACTTTTTTGCATGTGTTTTTATCCTAAAACGATTCCAGTCCTATGATCTATGATATCTAATGTCAGTGCCCTCCACTGGTTAACGCATATTTTCATCTAGTGTATATTATTGAGAAACTGACGTATAATTTCGTGTTTCACCAAATGTTTCTGTGTTAATCGTAGTGCTTTTCTTTGTTATTACAGCCGACTAAATATAAGAGCTAGATTGGATGGCTTAAGACACAAAAAGCAAGGGAAGTAATCTACGGTCGTTCTGTTGGACGATGAGTTCATACATTCACCTTGGATGATCAAGAAAAGGACACCATGACGAAAACAAGCAACGAAGGCCTTGCTGGAGTTTGAATCCGTTTTCGAGCAGTTCATCGTCTGTCACTACGTCTTAGCCATAACGTTAAGTGTGCTGAATTGCTTATTATGAGAGTATTTCGAGAGGAGAGTACATTTTTTGCTCATTTGCTGTGGTGGAAGAGTGGACTATAGCTTTATATAATACGTTTCAGGGAGAGGCTGTTTCTTTTTATTTCTTTAAAATTTTCAGCAATTATACTTCTTATGTGGAAACCATGAAATTACCGTTATTTTATTTGCTGCAGTTCGTACTGACGACGTTCATAGCTTTCTCTGTAGTTCTAGAAAAATGTCGAGTTCCACTTGAGAAGCATCATACAGTCTGTTACGTAAGAGCTTGGTTGGCATAACACACAGATGATAAAAAGTATCCCCTCAGTTCGTTTACAGCCCATTAGAGGGACCTTTCTCCTTCATGCAATATCCATAAAGCATTCCATTACCGCCGGCCGTGGTGGCCGAGCGGGTCTACGCGGTTCAGTCTGGAACCGCGCGACCGCTGCGGTCGCAGGTTCGAATCCTGCCTCAGGCATGGATGTATGTGATGTCCTTAGGTTAGTCAGGTTTACGTAGTTTTAAGTTCTAGGGGACTGATGACCTCAACTGTTAAGTCCCATAGTGCACAGAGCCATTGAACCATTCCATTACCCCATTCTTGACTGATATCTAAACGCACAGAATTTTATCAACGATGTATGATGCCGACTGCCCAACGTTGGTTCATCGAAAAAATAAGATTTGATTCTTCAGAAGGACAATGATTCGAATCACCGCAGCAGGCTTTGCAGCGATAGGACGAAAGGAGAAAGGTGTGCAGGCACTGGATTGGCCCTCACAGTCGCCTGAAGCTGATTCTACTGAAAATGTATAGTCTTAAATCAAAAAGACGTTGCAAGGAAAAAATTTATCCACTTTGACACAGCTGTCAACCCAAAGTCTACGCATTTGGAGACGTCTGCTACGTGATTACGAGGAAAACTTTCTTTCAAACATGCCTCGGAGATGCCAAGGAATTACCGACGCTGCGTGTGACTGGACATATTAATTTTAGTGTCATTTCTCTGTTGTTCAAACGTGATATATGTATATGTTTTCGTTAGCTGTCAAATAAATTTTTCTTCTGGTTAACCCGACCAGAATCTTATTTAACAGACTACATTTTGTCGTATCTTCTCGAATTAAGCACACTTTTTGTTTTCTGTGTTAACTGGTTGCGCATGGTAAGTTGAGATCATTCCAGCTGTAGCCACTTTCTCCAAAGCTTTGATTTAATAATAATGTTAAGAGCTTTTATTTAGCGCTCTTCGTTTATAGGGATCTAGAAGCCTTTGATGTAGCAGAAAGTAACCGCACCCTATTAGCTTCTTATTAATTACATGGCTTAGTCTGCATTTACCGTTATTGAGCTCATCAGAGGCTCAGGGATTTGAGCGTCATCGTCTCCTTCAAACGACTTAGCAATATCGGAACGTCTATAGTGTTGCATAAAACCCTTAATGGCCCTCTTCAGGGTCTAAAAGCAAATTATAATTTGTACCGCAGTCAGCGTAGATGAGCGGTAGACTGACATTAAAGCAGCCTATCGGACTGTTTTCCTTTTTTGTACACACACATCCCATATTCAAAAGAGAAGGCTTCTGTGATGGTTATGGTTGTGTTTGTTTCAATTTGTGAAACCACAGATTTTTAAATACCCAGAAAGAATATTTGATTGTTGTAGCAGACTTGACCAAAGACTAAATCCATCTAATTCGTCTGGGTTTCAGCTTTCACGAAATACAGTTAGTATTACGATACATACTCAAAAGTCAAAAACTGAATGTTTCTCTTTAAAGGAAAATGTTCCACGAATATTAGAATTCAGCTTGCATGTCGAACTTTGACAACAGAAAAATAACTACACAGAGAGACACTAGGACTACATATTTTTGACTGGGACAGTGTTAAGCTATTATAGCACATTCTTTTTCAAACTCACCGCAGTTTAACGATATTTTCCCCACACAGGGTATTCCTTGTGTTTCATATCCTGTTAAATCTGTACCCCCACTGCCCAACCAATCACTTAATAAGGACGAGATATAGGGTATGTTCCGATCGTTACACTTTACTGCGTCGGACACGCTAATAGCGCGAGTTGTTCCTTGCGACTTGTTGCATGTGTAGGACTACGTTGACCAACCTGTAAAGAGAAGGTGCAGCACACGTGCAAGTTCCGCAGTTCACCATCAAGAGCTCGACTTACCTCGCGTCGTGTAAAGCTGCATCGATGTGCTATTTGGTGTTTTCCACCATACACATAATCAACTATGAATGATAGAATGGAATTGGCAAAGTCTCAAAGCTAGTTGAATGAAAGTCTCGAAATAAAATGAAATCAGCTTGTTTTTAATAAAGCTAAGATAAGTAACAGCTTATAGAGCCATTCTAATGGTAATACTTGAATCTAAGTTCGCGAAGTCTAATCTCCACTTACCGAGAACCAGTGCAAGCTAATAAAGCAACACACGATTCCAATGGCCAGGGAAGGTCACACACAAACGTTTTCTAAGGCCTAATAATGTTATCAATTAAGTTGAATGACATAAAATATTCACTTACAGTAAGAACGTGTTGTCGGTCTGAATACTATTCAGTGCACTGCTTGATATTTCCTTCGAAACTGCCTGAATCTTGCTTCAGTGCTTCGTGCTTATCTGCACATGGTGCGTTCGTGATTGGTAAGTTTAATTGGCCAATGATTAAGAACGATATACAAAATTCCAATAATGTGAGTTTGATTTTGAAGCAACTGGTGACGTGGTTAGGTAGCTATCATTGTTGATAATGTCAACAGTCGGTTTGGAGGCGTACATAAACATGTAAAGAGATAATATTAGTAAACAATGTTACGCGTTCGTCGCTGAGTCTCTCAGTGTGAATCACCGCATTCTCTTACGCTCCAATATGACACAGCTCCTACTCGCGTCTCTATTCATGCTCTGTGACCGATTGTTGTTTTATGGGTTGGGCATTGCTACCGATCTAACGTGCTTGCTGGCGTCGAGCTGTATAAACCTTCCGATACTGTATGATGAAATGTAATAAAATGTGAGTCAGCATGGGACGTGGTTGCCACACTATGAGTAGATTAAAAATAAAAACGATTCCTTGATACTGAATGAAATAAGTTATACTGTTACCAGTCACCGTTTAACTGTTTCAACAAGGAGTTTCAAAGTTTTAAAAGCGCCATCGTCAAGTGATTTATGTGTATTGTGTTACACATACGTTGTATTACGACTTTAAGGCGACGTGTGGCACTGTCTAGTAGAAGAGGAGGAAACACTGTTTCATAACATGGCTCTTTGGAGGTCTTTGATGAAAGACTGAAGGTAAACGTAATTGTGGAAGTAAAATAATTTAAATAGAGTGACTTCAGTGGTCACAGGCTCCTTTCTGTGTCGCAATACATCACTTTAGACTGTTTGCAGATGCAGCTGTCAATTACCACATGAGTAGTAAAATAAATCCGGCAGATTTCAGTTACACCTTAAATCACACAAATATAAAGGCTGTAAACGCCTCTAAATAGTTAAGGTTAAGAGTGGCTTAAATTGGAACGATCACATAAATAATGCTGTGGGGCAAGCAGACCAAAGACTTCGAATTATTGGCAGAATACTTAGAAAATGTAACAAGTCTAGTAAAGCGACTACTTCCACTACGCTTGTACGCTCTCTTCTGGATTACTGCTGGAATGGATACGTTTGGTTGGGACGGGACGGGGGAGGGAGACACCAAAATGGGTGGGAAGGTCATTCAATGTGATTTATGCTTTTTAAACCACTTCTACACGCAGAAATGCGATGTTAGGTTAGTGCGTCGTCGTCTTGAAAGATACGATCGCTTCACTTAATTGTGGCCATACTGGCTATGTCAGGGAAACGTGACTCTGTGGAATAGTTATTTATTTGTGTTTTCCGCTCTTAGTCACTGATTTGTTTTATTTTTATTTAATATAAAGCAACACGTTTCTAGTATGTTCTGCCAATCTTTAGAAGTTTATACATACAGAAAATTGTTACTTAAAAATAAATTGTCATAAACTACATTAACATAGCACTTTTTGTTCACTGTTCGCTGCTAAAAAAGCTCTTATGGTACTTGGTGAGAGGGATAGAGAGGCAGTGGTTGGCCATAAATTGATGTCCAGTGATGTCTTCGGCTGGTATGGAGCTGTCTCTCGTTGTTTATTACGACTGACACAGCCTGTTTGGGGTGCAGATAGTCTTGCATCAGTTAATTGTGTTTCCCGAAAATCGTGTTATACACTTTTCTATGTGACAGTTGTTCAGTTATGATTTTGGGGCCCCAAAGTTCCGTTTTTCGTCTTTGGTATACTGGCGGAGCAATTTGCACATTACACATTGTACTATTTATTTTGTCCATTTTTAACGTAATTCATTGCATGAATTTTTCTCCGTGTATGTAAGCACTGTACACTAAATACAGTTTGGTAGCCTTGTAGCCAGTAGTCTTAAGCCTTTTCTAATGCGATAGATTTAATGTGTACCAGTGCGAAACAAACGGCTACAACACTGTCAATATATGCGATAATCTGTTCTCATATACACTACGTGGCCGCCATATAGTACTAAGTGTCAGTGTTTACTAGTATGTATAAATATTTTGATAGTGAAATACGTAAAAAGTGACAAAATAATTAGTACTAAGTACAATGTTACACAGCACCTCCGACAGTGCGCCAATTGGGACAGTCATATAGATAATTCTGTGAGGGAAGCAGACCAAAGACTGCGATTTATTGACAGAACACTTAGAAAATGTAACAGGTCTAGTAAAGAGACTGCTTTCACTACGCTTGTGCGTCCTCTTCTGGATTACTGCTGTGCGGTGTTGGATCTGCATCAGATAGCATTGACAGAGGACATCGAAAAGCTCAAGGAACGGCAGCTGTTGTATCATTACGAAATGAGGGAGAGAATGCCACAGATATGATAGACGAATAGGGGGCGCAGCAATTAAAACAATGATATTTTTCTCTACGGCATGACCTTCTCATGTAATTTCAATCGCCAACTTTCTTCTCAAAGTGCGAATTTATTTTGTTGGCGCCCACTTACATGAGGAGAAATGATCATCAAAATAAAATAAGAGAATTCAGAGCTCGCACGGAAACATTAAAGTGTTCGTTTTTTCCGCGTTCTGTTATAGACTGGAACGGTATAGAAGTATATAAAAGGTGGTTCGATGAACCCTCTGCCAGGCATTTCATTGTGAATTGTAGAGTAGTTATGTAGATGTATGAGTTAATAAAAGCTTTGATTAAAAATGGATTAATGCAAGATAATTGGAAACAATAATACATTCTGAGATCATCCTAACCACTACTGAAACTTGTGTCGTTCAGACGGGAACACTAAGGTAAATACACTAAAAACTGTTCTGTTGCTCAGCAGTATTTGTCTTAAGGTTGTCGTTAGCAAGAGAGCCAAGCTCATTACATGCATAGAAAGTAATGTCTTGTTCGTGTACGTCAGCCGTTAGCTAGCATACTTGTAAGACATAATAGCGAGCCTGTTGAATTGCTAAGAAAGGAAGTTTGATTATAGTTCTCACTGTGATTGCCACAGTCACTTCATATTTAAATGACGAATCTGTTATTTACATCTCATTACCAGTGTTTCGCAATGCGTGTATTAACATATCGTGCTTGTGTGGGAGATTCGCTAAATGTAATATCCTGCATCGTGGAAGAGGACAGCTAAACCAAGCCCCCCTAAAGTGAAATACCGATGACAGTTCGATTTTATATCTTCTAATTTGTGAGGTTACCAAAACTATTAAAGGTTGTTGCTATGTTATACATGAAATATATTGCGAACCAACTGTACTTTTCAAATTCTCGGCAAATGATGTATTTCAGTGAATAACATCTTCTTGAAGTTTGTGGTAATGTTTACCAAGCACTGGAGTAAACAGATTATTATTATTATCATTGTTAAACGAGTGAGGTGACAGCTTATGTACGCCTCAGTGAAGACTAATTTTCGGCTGTTATTGCCGCTCAGCGAGAGTTATTGATGACCACCATTGAATTGATGAGTGAGCTTTTGTATTGTGACCTGTCAATCCAATGTTATTCTGCGCGTTAATAGGTGACAGAATGGTAACAGTCAGTAGGTATATTCGTCAAATGAGTTGACCGAATATCAGTTCTTGATGATAGTCAAATATTTTTTACCCAAGAAATCATGACCTGAATAAGTAGTTACAAGAATTAAGTAACAATAACATTTCACGCATCACTGCAGTGTTATCTATGAAGCTGTCTTGAGGAGCTGTAGAGAGAGCATATACTTATGTATATATGCAGACTGAAGCTATGAATGAAAACTTGTACCAATGCCAGGGTTCTAACCCGGGTCTCTGGCCCACTAGGCAGATGAGCTAACCACTGCTTCGCCTTGGCACGGTGGCTTAGCACAACTGCTCAGGCTGCGCTTGCACGTATCCCTCTGTAACACCATAGCTCTAATTCTCTACTGATTTATTTTGCTTTCGGTTTTATTTAACGTTACATCGTTGAGCTTCTGTAAATGTGTTTGAATCGATAACACAAAATTGTATACTTCCTTCTTTGTTAAAACTTTGATGTCTTGGTTTGACTCTATGCAGTGTAGTATGTCTGTTATTCAAATTCTTTGCCCCATTTTGAGGGAACAAAACTTACTGTATGTAATTGTAATTTCTGTGTGAATAATTTTTGTAGAAATGTCAATATGTGCAAATGTTCTGTTTTATTTAATGTATTTCGTTACTGTTATGTAAACTGCCGATCTTCGCTTAGGGTTCTTAGTTATTCTGTGTATAAGAGGTAGTGTGGTTCCCCTTGGGAACGGAACTGTGTAGCGCGCGCCAATTGTGGTTGGCCTAGGTAGAAAAGATGGAACAAGAGTCACTCGGAGACGAGCTACCAAACTGTGCACTGCCATGTAAAAATTGCATATTGTGCTGGTTCCGAGAAAGGCTTTTTCTGCTACTTTCCAATGGCTCGGATGGATGGATAAATAGCTGGAACGCTTCTGGAATTGGTATTCATCAGCGCCACCAAGAAGGGCCAGAGTCCAGCAATTCTGCCTGCGAATCCACCTACCAACATGCAGTTGCCACCACGTTGCGCAATCACTGTAACGGAATACTATAATGATGTACAGTGAAGGATCAGCTTACTGTATGTTTTAGTGTGCACAAATATAAGGTAACTTATAACTGAATTTATGTAGATTGTCCCTACTGAACAACATTAAAGATCAGTGTTTTGCTAATTAATGCCTTTTGAACATAGTAAAAAGAAAGTTAAAGTTAATGTGGCAAGAGAGTGAGTTAAAGTAAATGATGCTTACTGAAAATAATTTTCCTATTAAAAGTGCTTATTAAAGCGTTGTTGCCAACTTCAAAATTTAAAGTTCTTAAGACTGAGACTTATAAAGTTTTGCTTAGTAAATGATCACACTACTGCCTGTTGTAAATCGCAGAAGGTGAGTCAGTATCTTACAAATTTGTCAACATTGTGTCTCACTGTAGTAAAAGTCGTGAATTTCAATTATGGATTGTTATATACTCGTTTGCTAAGTGTTTGTCTCTCTTGTGTATTGGAAGTGCATATTAATAGTATAACAGGATCCACAGTTTGTCTATTGTGTTAATGCTAGGTAACAAGTAATGGGAAGACCACTCTCTATGAAAACATTAATTTCTTTATTCAAAAGACAGTGAGAAGTACCCTGTTGATGAATTCCATGTAACCTTCATTCTTAATAGAAAAATATTTAGTTGAAAGAGACTTACCCTGTGATCAGTTCATAATTTTGCAGTTAACTACATTTATAATTTTATGTCAGCTAGGAAAATGTTTGGACAATAATACCGAACCTCTGTTCAATTAATGATTCTGCAGTGAATATTAATACTAACGTTATAAAGACCATTCAGTTCGAATAAGCCCTGAAGGTAATAGTGTGTTTCGTTATGTGTTATATTTCTGCAAATAGTTTGTGCTGCTCTAGTTGTTTGTTCCAACCTTAACGTTAACATTTGCAGGTGTCAGAGTTCATTACACTCGCGTGTGGCCAAGTCTAGGTTGTGTTTGTCCGTTAAAGTTAGGGATACCTACTTTCTTAAACGAGAACGTTAATCTTTCTCTTGCCTATTTAGGCTGGCGACCGTTTTCCTTAGTCTTTAAACAGTATAGCTAGGCAAAAATATTGTTTGTTACTGTTCGAGTATTTAGGTAATTCTGACTTTCATTTTCCGATAAGCCACCTCCATTAGGTACAACACGGTCAACATAACAAAATTCCTCTCAGGGGGTAACACTGCTCTGTTGCATTATACCATAATTGCTTTAAAAAGATAGTGTTATTTCACAGCCTGCCTCCAACTTCGAGGTTATGGTATAGCAGTAGTATACAGTAGTGTTATACCTCCTCAAGCCAAGTTACCATTCACGCCTCAGCACACTTGGTATTCCCCTGCAACTCGAACAAGTGGGCTGAGGGGTGAATGGGAATTTGGATTGAGCAGGGAGGCATGTTAGGGAAGTCTGTGCAGGTGTGCAAAGCCTCTGTGCCAAGGTGAAGTAGTGGTTAGCTAATCTGCCTAGTGAGCAGGAGACCTTGGTTCGAATCCTGGCCTTAGTACAAATTTTCATTCGTAGCTTCAGTCTGCATAAGGGCCTAAACGTCATAGATGTCTATGGCTTGAAAATGTCTCTTGAACCATATGGTTTCATTTGATTAAAACACCCATGTCTGGGTTTCAGTCAGGAGCCCTCATTTCGTTCATTGCTGCGTCGTTAATCCAATACAGTTGGAGAGTGGCTGCAATGCTGTTGGCGTTTAGGGGAAATAGAGTGTGCTCAGAACAACGTGTCAGTAGAAGCGTAATCAGCAGCACAATTGGGAGAGCGATAGTTGTGCTGCGTTTGTAGCAGACACTGTAGGGAAAATGGCGAGTGCTGGAGAAGTGCCGTTCTAAACTGAAGTCAACCTCACTTTTTTTTTTTTTGTAAAAATGAAGTGAAGCTCCCCCACTCCCACACTTGCACGGTGACCACTCAAAAATAATGTAATTTTTGCTTTTGTTAATATCTAAATATTCTTTTCTTTGCTTGCCGTCGTTTTTCAAAGCCTTGTTTCGATATGTTATATCATTTATGAAATACGAGGAATATTTCACTTCTGCTTTATTGCTGTGTGCGCGATCGTAAATGAGTGCGCTACATCAGACTAGCTGTCTCGAGATTGGTGAAAGAAAAATTCAATTTCATAGGCAGCAACGTATAATGTAATATTCACCAAAAGCAAAATCATAGCCACCCCTCCTTTTCATTGCTAATTTTTTCGAATTTCGTACACTGCCTTACTTAAATGCAAATATCACAACTACTATGATTATTAACTAAGGGATGGGCAGATCACCATGAAACTGACGTATAAAGCTGTCTTGCAAAAATGTAACAGTATTATGAAAATAAAAGTTGCCTCTCTCCTTATAGCGGAGATGCTGAGCCGCAGACAGGCCCAACAAGAAGACTGTCACAATTATAGCTTTCCGCCATTATGGCCTTCGTCACATTGTTGGCGAAAGCTTTAATGGCCGAAAGCTATAATTGCGAGTCTTTTTGTCGTGCCTATCTGAGACTGAGCATCTCTTCTATGTCGTGAGCAGCAACTTTCCTTCTCATAATATTGTTACATTCCATCCTGGATGTTCCATTGTATTGCAAAAATGATTCATTTTTGTGGTAAGTAGTTCTTGTAAAATCGTCTGAGAAAGATGACAGAGCGTGCGCCTCGCTTCTGTCGTCGCCAACAGGCCGAAAGACGGCAAACGTTAGCGACCTTCCTTTGCAAACAGACGAAAGAACTCAGGCAGCACTCAGCCGAAGCTGGCCACTGTGCATCGGCCACCGTATCCTATGCGAACACCAAGTGGGCTGAGACGTGAATGGGAGTTCGGATTGAGGAGGAACACTTGCTAGGGTGTTCCGTGCAGTTGCACAAACTCACTGTGCCAGGGTGGCGTATTGGTGACAGATCAAGTGACCAGCTAGGGCCGCGACTAGACTGCAGGTCCAGGTGGAGTATTCGTCCGCATGCTCGACGTGATATGCCGGTCTCTTGCGACAAGCGTCGGGTTGATTTGATATGACTCAGAAGCATTTCCTGGTGAATTGCAGCCACATTTTCAGGCGTGCGTGCACGTTTCGGAATGTTTTTAGACTTGTTCGAAACAGACTCTGTGTGACCACATTTTCAGACTGAGTTTTGCAAGGCACTTTTTACTGGCACTTTGGTACCATTAAACTTCTCAGCAAACAACTGACCACAACGTTTCCAAGACTTGGTGGATACGTAACTTTCCACAACGAACACCTGCTACTCCAGTGCACCATCGTTTCCCTAGCACTGCTGCACTCACATTGACACAGCACGCACCACGCTCTGAACCGTTGTGGATCAGGCGGCGGGCGTGTGTGGTTATGAGCATACATTCACGTCCAATCTTTTCCAGCCGTTGGGGCCACTTATTTTACCCACCCTGTATGTGCACCACAATTGTGAACACCGGTCTAAGGACTATGGCTAAGCGATCGTTTATATGAGTGGAAAGTAGGAGAGAGGAAGGAGGAGAGAGGGGGTGATGCTACTGTTCCTTTCAGACGAAGGAACCTGGATTCGAGAAAGTGGATGATCTTCCCCATTCAGTTTGGCCGTGCAGAACTTGTGTGTTTCCCCTGCTCTACTTGTAAGACTCACGAATCATGGAGTTGTTGTAGACAGCAGATGTGGCGAGTGTATAAATGGCCACCTTTTCCAGTCTGGATTGTTTTCTGCAACCAGCTAGATCGCAAGCTCACACTTGTAGCCCAGTCCTCAGACAAGCAACTGAAAAGTGTTGTAAGTAGGCTGTTTAGGTTTTTATATTGGTAACGCCACGTAGCGCTCTGTATGAAAATCACTGGCTGTGCTGTGTGCAGTCTGTGGCTGGGTGGCATTGTTGTAATATTCGCTATTGTAGTGTTGGGCTGTCGGCTGTTAATAGCGCGTAGCGTTGCGCAGTTGGAGGTAAGCCGCCAGCAGTGGTGGATGTGGGGAGAGAGATGCGGAGTTCTGAAATTTGTAAGAATGGATGTCATAAACTGCTATATATAACATTGTTTGTTCTCTATTAAAATCTTTCACTCGCTAACTATGCTTATCAGTAGTTAGTGCCTTCCGTAGTTTGAATCTTTTATTTATCTGGCAGTAGTGGCGCTCGCTGTATTGCAGTAGCTTGAGTAACGAAGATTTTTGTGAGGTAAGTGATTTGTGAAAGGTATAGGTTAATGTTATCAGGGCCATTCGTCGTAGGAATTTTTGAAAGTCAGATTGCGTTGCGCTAAAAATAATATGTGTCAGTTTAAGCACAGTCATGGAGTTCTAAGGGGACGTTTCAGTGTTCTCTGTTAGAAGTTTTATAAGGTAACTGTTTGCAGCTGTCAAATACATCTCTGAGCCATGAGCTGTACAGATACACCTTTATTCTCTACCGGCTTCAGTTAAATAACCATCTTCACACAGTGACTATAAAATTAGAAACAGAAAAAAAAACCCATGTGTAGTGTACACAGTCAATAGAAAGTACTTACAAAACTTTACAGTGATAGGTGAGGAATACATGATATTCGAATAAAATCCTATATATGTTGATACAACTGCTCCCTAAACTCAAAAAAAGAGCACTCCACCCGACCGCCGTGTCATTTTCAGTTGAGGATGCGAGTAGGAGGGACATGTGGTCAACACACCGCTCTCCCGGTCGTTATGATGATTTTCTGTGACCGGATCGGCTGCTATTCGGTCGAGTAGCTCCTCATTTGGCATCACTAGGCTGAGTGCACCCCGAAAAACGGCAACAGCGCATGGCGGCTGGACGGTCACCCATCCAAGTGCCGGCCACGCCCGACAGCGCTTAACTTCGGTGATCACACGGGAACCGATGTATCCACTGCGGCAAGGCCGTTGCCTCCCTAAACTCAGATGAACTAAAATTAATTTCTCTAATACAATACTGTATAAAACGTAATCCTTACAACAGATTATTTCAAACTCCAAAAGGTATGTCTTGTAAGTTGAATATCAAACACATTGTTGTCAAAGATTACGGAAAACAACGATAATCTGCATTTCAAAGACTATAGGTCGTGTATTCTAGTCAAGGGTGGCAGGCATTGGTATCTTGCAAAGATAACACCCAGAGCATCGATATATTTAGGGAAACCAGTAGCGACATAAATCATAAATGTCACATGAAAACAATATTACTGGATGTGTTTCGACGCACATTATGTGAATGATGTCTATGAAGTAGATATTGACCTATAGAGGTGCAACACGGCAGGTACAACGTAACCACATTTATTAAATGGTAGACTGCAGAGTAAATCATCCATGCCAACAGATATCTTAGGATCAATTATAAACCTGCCATTCCTACATTATTTAAATCTGAAGACAATTTCGTTTCATTTTATCGTAGGGACATTACAAAATCGCTATGTGTCGTTGTATAAAATGTTACGTAATGTTGCCAATATAAGTGTAATATACATCTGGGGTACAAATTAATAAAAATAAAGGTAGTACAGAATCATGAATCAGTTAGATTCAGTATATCTGTACATCAGTTAATTAACTCAACCTAGTTCCAGGGAGACATTAAACCTATACCTTGGGCATGTAAGTGTCAGATTTGGTTTGTAATTTTCCACAATTCGTTGCTGTTTTCGAGACTTCAAGTTTTCACGCTACTTCGTTCTACGAAAGCAGGTTGATGAAATTTGAAAACTGCTGTACGTAAAAATTTAAACGCTTATAGTAAAATGTTTTTTGGGAGGAGGTGCGGTCGTAACCTCCATGACCTCCCCCCTTCCCCTCCCTTGTATTCACGCCAGCGAGGAAGATCTTGTGCAGTATTTACCAGGAATGCATGCGGTGTTAATTTGCAGCTGGTCCGTGAGGGACTCTTGACTTAATTGGCGAGAGCACTGGACGCGAAAAACAGTGGTCGCGTTCAGTCTCGGACCCGGCACCGAGTTTCAACAAGTCAAAGTCTAACACTGCGTGAATTTCGCTACAGGTTAAATATTTCCAGCACATTTTGCGTTTAAGGAAAACGAAAGGTTGGGTACACTTGTTTATAGGAACTAAATACACCCTTTCTTAAAATTATTGCCGCTGAAAGTAGGTTTTCCGTTTTCATGTACAAGTGAGTGAGAGAACTGATATGTTCGATTTGCACAAAACTTGTAATGCTACTATGGAATAATTTATGCATATATAGATCTGCCATTGACGCAGTAATAATCTGCAAGATTTCATTACTGCTGGACAAACGTTTGTATTATTGTATAGGGCTCAGAGTACATTAGCTACATAAATCCCTCGTTGAAATATTGGTGGAAATAAAATTTTTACCGAGAGAGTGAACTCGCGAATGGGTTTCGGGTAAGAGTAAATAAAGAAAACAGTTTCCTGTGAGGAACTTAAACACAAGTTATGTGTACTACCACTCAGAGCAAACGCTTTTTGGGCCTCTATTAGTGAACTGTAGTAATTTCCGGTCCAATGAAAACACGCAGAAAATTCTCATATAAAGTTTAACGCTAGCAGTTAAAGACTGCGAGATAATTCAGTATTTAAAACTACGCTATCACGAGATAGTAAACCATTTTGGAACATGCCATGTGTTCTTTACCAGATGTGTTCTGTCTGTCAATAATAATATAAGTTACTTAAAATCAATTACTAGATTAACGATAAATTGCCGGCCAGAATGGCCGAGCGGTTCTAGGCGCTACAGTCTGGAACCGCGCGACCGCTACGCTCGCAAGCTCGAATCCTGCCTCGGACATGGATGTGTGTGATGTCCTTAGGTTAGTTAGTTCAAAGTTCTAGGGGACTGATGACCTCCGATGTTAATTCTCATAGTGCTCAGAGCCATTTGAACCATTAACGATAAATTAAACTCTCACTGCGGCACCGCAGTGTAAATCAGATATGCACGGTATTAATGATGCATATCAGCTTAACGACATTACCTCAAACTAATGTGCCGGTACTTACCTGGAATCCAAGTGGATCTGTCGTGGATCTGTCAGCCCTTGTAATATGTTGTGTAATTTTTACGTATCTAAATTTGTGTAGATCTTTCTCTCCCTTTCGCATTGCGCGATAAGACATTTTAGAATTATCGATAGGTCACGTGCTCTTATCAACTCCGAGAAGGCCAGATATGCCTATGCGTATATGACTGTGGAAGTGACCGATCTTGCTGATTCGTCTTGTGCAACAAATTCTGTAGTAGGACTGGAATCTGTTACGTGTGGTCGGGAGGGGAAGGGGGAGGGAGACACCAAAATGGGTGGAAAGAAGGTCATTCAGTGTGACTTACACTTTTAAAACCACTCCTACAATCAGAAATGCGATTTTAGGTTCGTGCGTCGCCCTCTTGAAACATACGATCGCTTTACTTAATTGTGACCATATTTGCCATGTCAGGGAAACGTGACTGTATGGGATAGTTATTCATTTGCATTTTCCGCTGTCAGTCACTGATTTGTTTTATGTTTATTTAATATAACGCAACAGGTTTCGAACATGTTCTGCCAATCTCTAGGAGATAATGCATACAGAAAATTGTTTCTTAAAAATAAATTGTCTTACACTACATTAACATAGCACTTTTTGTTCACTGTTCGCTGCTAAAAGAGCTCTTGTGGTACTCGGTGGGAGGGGGAGAGAGGCAGTGGTTGCCCATAAATTGATGTCCAGTGATGTCTTCCGCTGGTGTGGAGCTGTCTCTCGCTGTTTGTTACGATTGATACCATAGCCTGTTTGGAGTGCAGATAGTCTTTCATCAGTTATTATGTTGCGAAAATCGTGTTATACACTTTTCTATGTGACAGTTGCTCAGTTACGATTTTGGCGTCCCAATGTTCGTCTTTCGTCTTTGGTACACTGGCGGAGCAGTTGTGGCATTGCACATTGTACTATTTATTTTGTCACTTTTTTAACATTGTGCATCGCATCAATTTTTCTACCTGCATGTAAGCACTGTACACTAAATACAGTATGGCGGCCTTGTAGCCAGTAGTCTTAAGCCTTTTCTAATTCAATAGATTTAATGTGTACCAGTGCGAAACAAACGGCTACCACACAGTCAATATCGTGAATATCGCTGTAAAATGCTACAAGGCCACCATATAGTACTATGTGTCAGTGTTCACAGTATGTACAAATATTTGTGTAGCGAGTTACGTCAAAAAAGTGACAAAATAAATAGTACTAAGCACAGTGTTACACAGCAGCTCCGCCAGCACAACCTTTTATGTATGAACTTAAAATCAAAGACAATTGTTCATTACTGCATTACGGTTGAGTGAATATATAATTTATTAATTAAAATTAATTAAAAAGCATTTATTTGATTTTATTCTCCATGGGCCTTAGAACACCTCCCCCACCCCCCTCTCCCACCATTAGTAATACCAAGGAAAAATTTCAAGTGGTTGAGACTTTGGTTTTAAATTTTGAAGACGGTGGTCGAGACTTCGGTTTAAAATTTTGAAGATGTAACGAACTTTCGCATTGTTGTCTTCAAACATATTTTTGTGCTGTCGACCAATTTTATTTTCATTGTTTCTGCTGCCGTTGAACAAGTGACATGAATAAGCAATGTTTATATGGACTAATGGATATTGTAAAGAGAATGATAAAACCCATTGAGAAATCAGGTCGCTTTGTTACCACGGATCGGTACTGCACGTCAGCTGAGCTCTATATAATGATTTTTACCTATCACTTGTTGGGAATTTGCGGTCGAAAAGACGACACATACTTGAAGAGCTGAAGACTACAGCTGACTGCAGTGTACTCACGTCATATGTTGACCCTCAGGCACAGAGGCCACCGGTTACTGCATCTGCTGTTGATGCTTTCGACTTATCACTCAAAAGGAGTGACCAGAGAAGAGTCAAAAAAGACTAACATAATGGTTCAATTGGCTCTGAGCACTAAGGGACTTGACATCTGAGGTCATCAGTCCCCTAGAACTTAGAACTACTTAAACCTAACTAACCTAAGGACATCACACACGTCCATGCCCGAGGCAGGATGCGAACCTGCGACCGTAGCGGTCGCGCGTTTCCAGACTGAAGCGCTTAGAACCGCTCGGCCACATCGGCCGGCAGACTAACATAAATCGTTTTTATTATTCTTTAAAGGAAGGCATGAGCACCGTAGACCAGATGGCAAGACATTACAGCACAAAGAGAGCAACAAGAAGATGGTCTATGTCCCTCTTCTACAAACACATTGATATAGCAGCAATAAATGCATATTGAATCTTCCTTCTCAACTTTCCATATTGGAAAAAATTGCTAAACCGCAGAAGAATTTTTCTCAGTAACTTAGGTCTTGAACTAATATTGTCTTATGTAGACAAATGGACCCGAAATTTGTTCGGTCGTCAGACACCAGTAATAATAGCAATGGAAAGCATCGCACAATGGAAGCTTAGCTGCACTATGGAACCTTCACCATCAACAGCAGAGCCAGGAACACATGGGCGGTGCCACCTATGCTGCCAAGAAGCTGCATCTAAATAGATCAAGTACAACAAGTTGTGGAAATCTGCTTCTTACCTTCTATCAATGCCACAAAAAGAACTATGGGAAACACAGGACGAAGACAGTGTTGTGTGAAAAATCTTTTTCAGAATGAGGCAGTAAATTCCGTTTGGATCATATAGTGGACTGAAATTCAATAGTTGTTTTTTATAAGAGAACACAATTGTGAACGTTTCTAGAAAAATGTTATACAAAGTGAATTTTATGATTTGTTGATATTGTTCCTACTACAATTTAATTTTTTATTTCCAGTATACAAAAAATATCTAAGCAATTCTAAGTGTTCTCAGTGTTATTAGAAGTAAATAAACTTGCGTTATGATCAACTAAATTGCCACTTTCTTTCTGGGCCTCTGAGCCTGTCACCTTTTGGTATTGCATGTAACAAAAATTACCTTGGTAACGCTAGGATCAAAAATGCAGTAGATCAGCGCCAGTTGAATGTTCTGTGTTCCCATGAGATATCGTGTTCACGTGTGGTTTCAGTCTTCCATGTAACGGTGCATTGCTGTGGATTACGCGGCCCCTCCCACCGAGGATCGAGTCCTCCCTCGGGCATTGGTGTGCGTGTTCTTCTCAGCATAAGTTAGTTTACATAGTGTGTAAGTCTAGGGACCGATGACCTTAGCAGTTTGGTCCCTTAGGAATTCACAAACATTTGACAAGCCAGAAGTATTATAAATTTCACGCAAGTTAATAAAATGAAAACAAAATCTTATGATATTTTCGAATCGATTGCATTCCGTATTAATAGTGCAGTAACATAGGCAGAATCTCTAGATGTGTGCATGTGTTGTGATTTTCCAAGAAAGGGATGTAAATGAAAGCAGAAATTAATAGAATTTGTCGATTTCACTAAAACGTTATTGCGTGGAACTGTACGTCAATACTACGATAGAAGAGAGTATCGGACGGCTAGAAAAATGCAGAGTTTTCTCCGTGAAAAAAATTAATTATTCTGGATTAAAGAACGCCGTTCTTTGTCCCATCAGCCCACTTGGTTTTTCAGCCAGAAATGTTTAATGACATGCAGAGCCATTACGTTCTTTTGTGTAAAATGCATTTTCTGCGTGTTGAGGACAATAGCCTTCTAATATACTTCGCTAAAACTTGTTTCACAAAACCAGAGCGAAGGTATATTTCGCTCGGCTTACACAGAAATATTGGCCTGAAAGAAAATACAGTTACTTCTGCATAGCACGTATCAGCGATATGGCTGCTGGGTGCAGTTACGAAGGCTCCTTAGAGAGGCAAATAGAAAACTTTCTGGAGGCAGGGAATATAGTCGGTCGTATTAAGGCGAGCCGCCGGAACTAAAATCCTGGCAGCGTCTTACCAGTACTCGCGCGCTGTCGCGCACGGAGTCCCTCGTAAATAAAATGCGCTGGTAAGTGACACGATACAGTAATGATGTTTCAGATGTTACTAAAATTAATTTCATGCTTTTCTTAACAACTTTCTCGCTGAGAGTGTCAACACGGTCCAAAATAACTCAAATTCATCACACTGGCGGAACGATTTCACACCTTTTACGGTATTTTATTTTTTGTCTCTGAGTAATTTTATGTTTTCACAATAAAATATTTATCATACGCACTTATAAACTTTGAGAATGTTCATATATTATTTTCAGTCGAAATATGTCTGCTTTTTCACAGGTTGGAGTAAGAAATATTTTTGTTCTCAATTTCTCGTAACCTTTAGTTTTTTTTTCGTACCAGAGGACAAAAATTTTCGTTTGGAAAGTACTCAATCATCTTCTAGACTAAAAACAGAGATATGTAATAATTTTTTTGGAATTTTAGTACCTTTGAAATTATCACTAACTGGCAATTCTGTAGGACGGTGAGATGAACTTGAGGTGCCTATTTTCGTGACTGCTGCTACAGTGGTAGAAAATACAAATAAATAATGAACCAGTCACTGTTTACTACAAAGGCGAAAATTATAAATATATCCACTCCACAAAGAGATTGCGTTACAGAAATCAACCGAGGGCTACTGCTTCAGTCTCACGCTTTGTGTATGTGCTTCACAAGCTGCATGCCCTTTCATTGGGCTGCTCCTTGAATACGATCCGCCTTGTACACATAAATTAACGTAAAATACGCATGAATCCATATCTTCAACATTTCGCGGCCCTGTCAGCAACTGTGTAAATATTAATTTTAATAATTAACAACCTCAGTTGCACCGTTTACCTAGAATTTACCAACCTTCTTCAGAATAACAGTAACTACCGTTTGCCCATAGTGGACATCGTCAAGCTAAAACTGCAAATCCATAAATCATCGTCAGACTATAAAACTTATCAGGAACTGCCTCGGCCCCACTTCGCGACCGCGACGCGGCAGCCATTAGTGCTGTACTGGAACTTCATACGGTAGTTATTTTATTCTGAAGAAGGTTGTGTTATCCCGACTGAAACCTAGTTAAATTCTAGGTAAACGGTGCAACTGAGGCTGTTAATTATTGAAATTAAAAATAACGCATGAATCCGTTCGAACCAACAGTGTTTCATCAAGTCAATTGACATTTCTACAATCCTCTGACGTCCTCCTCACATTGAGATGGCCTTGTTATAGCCTCTTTGCATTACGATAGCTGTGGTATAACCTCCTTGCCATGGGATAGCCGTGTTTGAGACGTTGATTGTATAGTGGCTGCGTGTTACAGCAGCTAACACGAGGACGGTGCGTGATCACAGGGGAAAGTTATACGGTAGACAGCTTTTATAATCAGTGATTGCCTGCGCTTTTGGCACATGCCGGTCGCTGATCCGTCCCAGTTCTCTTTCGTCACATAAATTTAATGGACAAAACAGAAATACAGCGAACACGGTCTAATGAAGTGAAGTAGAAATTCTTCGTTGCTACTAAACTATCGTAAACGGAAAGAAACTCTGCCAAACGGTTGATACACACTGGTCCAATTCCACGGACACAGGCTATCAAGTCGAAATGAAGAAAGGCTTATCTAGCCATCAAACGTCAAAATAAGTAAAAAGATAACGCTCTGACGCACCAGTTCTCAGATGATGCCACACGCACGATTGAAACCGTGCTTCGCCACCTTGTGCTTTTTACGACAGACCTTCTACAAGGAGAATCATCACGTAATCTGACTGTGTTAAGGGTGTCATGAAAAGCGAAGTTGTTGTCGCCCTTAGTTCCGCTCGCAAAGGAAGAAGCTTCACTGGAGACTCGTTCGATATTTCTGCTCATGAACCAGCTGGGGGATTAATATCTGGACCACCCACTTTGTGCCATTCTTGATCGATCAACTCCAGTAAATCTGGAACAATGCGAGCCAACTTTCAGCAGGTATAAACCGACGGTTCTCTGATACCCATGACTGATCTTCCAGAAATACAGGTGTTGGACAAAAATATGGAAACACCTGAACACACACCACCTTACCGTTTCTAATAAGGTGTAGGAAATTCATCGTCGTTCAGAACAGCTTCCAGTCGTCTCGAAATGGATAAATACAGGTTTTTAAGGGAATCTTAAATAAATCTTCCTAGAAAATAAAAGCAGATTCAGCTAACGATGATGGAGGTGGGTAGCGATTATTCACACTTCTCTCCAAGGTAGACCAGGAATAGCTCAATGATACTGAGATGTGGTGGCCAGGGGGTATGCGACATTTCATCCTCCTGCCCACAAAACATGTTCTGGACGATGCGAGCGCCCGTCGTCTTGGAATGATCATCATCATTAGGGAACAAACATTGTACCATGGGAAGGAGCTGTCAGCCAACATAATCCTTGACTGTAATGCAGACTTGCAGAGTAACTATGGAGCCTGTACAGTACAACGGTGTGGTTACCCAAACCATCACCGAAACCTAGTACGTTTTGCTTTTGGGACGAAACTCGATCGGGAGTTAGAAAAAGTGTGAAACAAGACAAATATGACGAAATTATTTTCTTCTATTGCACGACAGCCCAAGTTTTATAGCTTCGGCAGCACATTTTCCTGTTACGGGCATTTGCATCACTGATGGGCGGTTTTGGAACTCCACGCCGCCCTGCAATCCCGTGCTTCTGGAGCTCTCTTCAGCTTGTTTTGTTGCTGAGAGCATTCGCGAGTGCGACATTCAGTTCTGCAGTGACTTTTGCAGCTGTCGTCTCCTTATTTTTAGTTGCAGTCCTCTTCACCGACCATCTGTCAAGATGACTCGCCATACACTGCCGCCCGCGCTGGGACTTAGCGGACGATGTTATTCCGCTTTCCCCGTATGCGGTATAAATCCTCGACACGGTGCTTCTTGAAAAACCAAACACTTCGTCTGCCTTGGTTATGGAAGCACTTGCCATACAGGCACCAACAATTTGTCCACGTTTGGATTCGTTTAGCTCCGACATAATGAACTCGTTACTACACAGAACACGGTTCTGACCACAACTGACACTTGCAAAGTGTTGAGGACATTGCCATTCGTGTCAAATACAATAGCGCAACTTGCAGGTTTTGCTAGCATATGCATTTACGTTCAAGCAGGCATTTCTCGCCGTGTTCTTATATGCCAGTGCGCGAAAATTATTGGAGAGTACCTTATGGCCTGGTTGACAGTTTGTTGAGGCGGTCATTTGTTCTTCGCACAGTATATACCCAGCAGGCAGAAGACCTCAACCTCTGAGGTGCAAAGCTACAGTGACGTGTGTGGCCCTCACAACGGCGATGAAAGAAGATATCATGTGTGATATGCGTCAGTGTACGGCTGCGATGCAGTGTCCCTCGCCCCTGGGTGTCGGGCATACAGATGAAGCTCTTCGGGTGTGTGTATGAGGGAACACAGCCTTCCTTCTGCAGTTATTTTATAATCTCTTGTCTATATTGTTCTCCTGCTTGTACCTCCATTCATTTGACATCTGTATTGATATTAATCACTTTTTAATTTTAGCCTCGTTCTCTCATTGTAAAAGCATTAGTTCGTCATTTAAGTAGAATGTCTGCTGTATAATTTGATGATTCTTGAGGCTTTAGGAGTTGCAATAGTTCCGAGGAATGATACTCGTAACATCTTTGTTGTACCAAATTGTATTCTCACTTATTCCCCAGAAGTGCATCAGAATACCCGTGCGTGGTTCTCGATTTTTGAGTGGATATCATTATACCTATTACAGGAAATGAAAACTGTAGGTCGTCACTAATATCTATGTCAATACTTTAGCCCTACAACAAAGCTTCTGCGTGCGGGGAAGTCCGGACCCTGACAGCTATTTTTGAAATCCACACAATCTGTAAGAGACAAGTTCGGTATCAGACTCCCCAAGCACAAATATCAGCAAGCTTCTAAAATCCTTAAGTCATCTGAAATAGCCAGATGTGTTCAGGAAACTAACATATTTGTCGATTATTTTACAATGTGCTTTGAGCCTTAACAACTGTAATGTCAAGCATAATTTGCCCACAACAGTGTAACTGCAATACTGTGTTTTTATTATGTATTCGTTCACAGTATGTCTACCTATCGAACCGTACATGGATGAATCAGTTTCACATTGCGCCCATCACGCTCTCAAAATAGTGATATTCGCCTTCACACCGTAGCTAAACCTTTACTCTTCGACGTGTAATAGGGCGTCTAAATATTTTTTTCCTGCTATTCGATCCAACATTTTTACATAGAGCTGATGATAAACGACTGTAGGTACGACAGTAATTTTTACCCGTTTGTGCTGATGTAACGATGTTGGACATCGAAAGTGGAAGGAAACTGTTCAAAAATGGCTCTGAGCACTATTCGACTTAACTGCTCAGGTCATCAGTCGCCTAGAACTTAGAACTAATTAAACCTAATTAACCTAAGGACATCACACACATCCATGCCCGAGGCAGGATTCTAACGTGCGACCGTAGCGGTCGCTCGGCTCGAAACTGTAGCGCCTAGAACCGCACGGCCACTCCGGCAGGCAAGGAAACTGTTGCCTCCATCAGCAAGCCCTAAATGAAGTCCCAAAATCGTACATGTTGTTGGCTATCTCACTCACGAAGAGCTTGTTGTAACTGAGTAATGTATGGTTTGATGCACTAGCGTCAATGCAAAACAGGACGTGCACAGACTTGAGGAATGGCAAACTCTCAGGTGATACGAGTTAGTACGTTTCTGTGGACTACGTGGAAAAATGTACAGAATGCGCTCTACATCTAGGCACTCGGGGGGACCTGTGGATTTTTCCTTACATGGACAATCAATGTCTAAAAGTTGCTGGTGCCATCGAGGAATGCTTTGAGCCGCAGAAGGTGCAGTACCAAAGGTTGGAAGTTTCTTGGCAGTAAACTATCAAGAGCACTACAGTGTCAGTTTTACAGTAGGCTTCTTAGGTATATCAATGCAAAAGTATGAGGCAATATGACTGGTAAAAAAAATGAAAGAAGATTAATTTGGTTCGGAGCGTATGCGTACAAGAAGAATAGCAACGTCAGAACGACCTGGAGAAGGAGTTCAACAACGGAGAAATGACGAGGAAAGCTCATCACACATTGCGTGTTCGGGTAGATGAGATGATGACGATAAGTCGGAGTGGAACACTGAAGGATACGTTAACCAGTGCTACTGTGTGATCAGTTCAAATAAACAATTGTTTAAATAGCACATCAACAAAATTTTAGACCTAGGGACACAAATGGTAAATCTGAGGCTCCAGTGCGCTATTAGTTTATTATACACATAAAAGAATATAAATTTAGAGTTCATTGTCAGCAATCTTGAGCAATCAGCAATCTGCAACGGAATAGTGGCAGAGGGCTCTGTGTTCCCGGAGTTTTCTTATACTTCTGCTTAACTCCCTTTGCTCTCCTTCTTGTCAATATTTTTCTGTCAACAAAGCTGTAAAATTTAGCAGTCAGTGATACACTGAAAGAAATATGGAATGTGTAGAATATAATGATTCCTCTTAGAAGGGTATGGTCCAGTCCGACATGTCGAAATATGTCCTGAAATACCTTGTCAGAATTTTAGCTGCTCAGACACACTAAAAGATTGATTTTTTTTTTAAAGAAATGTTGAGAACTACGAAGTTCGTAGTTCGCCAGGCGGCTGGAGACATGTACACCCCTACCGGAGCTGTGGCGCACTGCGTATGTGCAGCATGGCCGGCGCACATTCTTGGTTGCTGCATCGGTAAACAAATAATATGATCCGGCGCGATCGTAATTTGTAAGGCAAATTTCAGTTTTTCTTGATAGACACTCAGAAACCGTTGTCTCCAATTACAATTCACTCGAATTTGCAACTCATTTATCGATAATAATTACCAGTTGCTTTTGCAGTAGCGTAAGTGTTAATAATGGAGACAGAACTGAATAATACTCATGGTGTTTGAAGCTTAGTGTTAAGCAATGTACAAACTCAGTTTTGCTTCGTCAAATCTGATCGTGTACTGTATAAATGGAAGAAAGACTTACATAAAGCAATAAATACACTCCAAAATGAAACTCCCAAAACTGTGAAAGAAAAACATCCAAAAAATTTTACTGTACTGAGTGGCCACAGAGTCCCGTTACTCCCTGTTAATAACGAACATCAACCGTTAAACCTGAACGATGCAGAGCGGATTGTGGGGGGCATTACACCATTCTAATGGAGGTCTACGAGAATGGAACCGGCGAATCGCAACTGAGATGAACATAGCTGATTTCAAGTCTCCTTTGGCCTAGTTAAGAAAATTATCAGACAATATAATTTTTAATAGCTCCGTGTCATTAACAGGTCAACAGTGTTCATAAATTTGATTGATTTGTGCGTTATCAGTTTGCATTGTTGATTTGTGCGTTATCAGTTTGCATTGACCTCCTTCAACGACCTCCGACATTTTGTCGGTGGTGTAGTGGTTCACGCTTATACAAGGTTGATTTATTAAATGGGGTTAACTGCGGAAGACTGTTCCTCAGGAGGTATAGAGCAAAAAAAGTCATACGGACAGAAATACGTTCTAAGGTAGACATACACTTTTGAAGATGGCTCGCCAGTGTGGGACATTAACCACGGGAACTACCACTATCCGTATCACACAAAGCGCATACAAGGGTCATTACATACAAGGTTACCTCTGTGGTTCATGGCACAGACCACCATGGCGCTGGGATTTCTGTCATCCATCCTATACACGTACCTTTGAGAGAGGCGATATCATGAATCAACCCGACACCCATCAGAAGGCTATGGAGAGTCCCCAGTGTGGCAGCAAGCCATCAGGGGAGGGGATAATTGACGACTGCGTCGTGGGAACAACGGATATATGAAAACTGCAACTGACCACAAATCTACACCAGGACCTGTCGAGTCGAGGAGTTGAAATGGCGGGTTAGTGGATGCAAATTTCACTGGGTGCAGATTTCAGTGGGTGCAGTTTATAGGACGCTGGGGCATGTCGTCATTACACATCGCCTCACAGGCAAGGCGCATCTATCTGCCCTTCCTGCTAGTGACCTTGCTTCCTATGCTGGGAGAGCTGCCTCTGGTGATCAAAAGGGTAAGGTGGCTACTACATGATTGTGTTGTAACAAAACTGCCATCTTGAGTGTGGAGATAAAGCACTAACACAGATAGAAGATTCCCACTTGCCTGCCGCGTTCTCTTGTGTGCTTTCAATCTCTTACCTCCACGTTCAAGTGAGTACTTCCATTGGAATACACACTGAGGTGACAACAGCCATGGGATAGTGATATGCGGATATACAAATGGTGGTAATGTGGCGTACAGGAGGTATAAAGGGACAGTGCATTGGCGGAGCTGTCATTTCCACTCTAGTGATTGATTTGGAAAAGTTTCTTACGTGATTATAGCCGCACGACGGCGATTAACAGATTCTGAAAGCAGAACGGCAGTTGGAGCTAGACGCATGAGACATTCTATTTTGGCAATCGTTGCAGAATTCAGTATTCTGTGATCCACGATCTCAAGAGTGTGCCGAGAATACCAAGTGCCAGACGTTGTCTCTCACCACCGACAACGCAGCGGCCAACGGCTTTCACTTAACGGACGAGGTCAGCGGCGTTTGCGTAGAGTTGTCAGTGTTAATAGACAAGCTACAGTACGCGAGATAATCAATTTGGGACGTCTGGCGAACGTGTCCTTAAAAATATGGCGAAATTTGGCGTTAATGGGCTACGGCAGCAGACGATCGAGGCGACTCCATTTGCTAATAGCATGACATCGCCTGCAGCGCCTCTCCTGGGCTTGTGACCGTATCAGTTGAACCTTAGACCACTGGAAAACCGTGGCCTTGTCAGATCAATCTCGATTTCATTTGGTGTGAACTGATGGGAAGGTTCGAGTGTGGCGCAGACTGCTTGAAGCCTTGGACCTCAGTTGTCAACAAGGCACTGTGCAAGCTGGTGTTGGCTCCACAATGGTGTTGGCTATGTTTACATGGAATGGACAGGGCACCCTGGTCAAACTGAAGCGATCATTGATTGGAAATGTTTATGTTCAGCTACTTGTAGATCATTTGCAGCCATTCATGGACTTCATGTTCCCAAATAATGGCGGCTATAGAGGCAGCATGGCTCAGTATTTCTATAGGGGGAACGACTTGAGTCCATGCCACGTCGAGATCTACATTTACATCTACATTTATACTCCGCAAGCCACCCAACGGGGTGTGGCGGAGGGTACTTTACGTGCCACTATCATTACCTCCCTTTCCTGTTCCAGTCGCGTATGGTTCACGGGAAGAACGACTGACGGAGAGCCTCCGTGCGTGCTCGAATCTCTCTAATTTTACTTTCGTGTTCTCCTCGGGAGGTATAAGTAGGGGGAAGCAATATATTCGATACCTCATCCAGAAACGCACCCTCTCGAAATCTGGACAGCAAGCTACACCGCGACTCAGAGCGCCTCTCTGGCAGAGTCTGCCACTTGAGTTTTCTAAACATCTGCATAACGCTACCACGCCTACCAAATAACCATGTGACGAAACGCGCCGCTCTTCTTTGGATCTTCTCTATCTCCTCCATCAACCTGACCTGGTACAGATCCTACACTGATGAGCAGTATTCAAGTATAGGTAGAACGAGTGTTTTGTAAGCTACCTCCTTTGTTGATGGACTACGTTTTCTAAGGACTCTCCCAATGAATCTCAACCTGGCGCCCGTCTTACCAACAATTAATTTTGTATGATCATTCAACTTCAAATCGTTCCGTACGCATACTCCCAGATATTTTACAGAAGTAACTGCTACCAGAGTTTGTTCCGCTATCATATAATCATACAATAAAGGATCCTTCTTTCTATGTATCCGCGGTACATTACATTTGTCTATGTCAAAGATCAGTTGCCACTCCCTGCACCAAGTGCCTATCCGCTGCAGATCTTCCTGCATTTCGCTGAAATTTTGTAATGCTGCAACTTCTCTGTATACTACAGTATCATCCCCGAAAAGCCGCATGGAACTTCCGACACTATCTACTAGGTCATTTATATATATTGTGAAAAGCAATTGTCCCATAACACTCCTCTGTGGCACACCAGAGTTTACTTTAACGTCTGTAGACACAATATGTTGTGTTCTGTTTGCTAAAAGCTCTTCAATCCAGCCACACAGCTGGCCTGATATTCCGTAGGCTCTTGCTTCGTTTATCAGGCGACAGTGCGGAGCTGTACCGAACGCCTTCCGGAAGTAAAAAAAAATGGCATCTACCTGTGAGCCTGTATCTAATATTTTGTGGGTCTCATGAACAAATAAAGCGAGTTGGGTCACACACGATCGCTTTTTCCGGAATCCACGTTGATTCCTACAAAGTAGATTCTGGGTGTCCAGAAATGACATGATAGGCGAGCAGAAAACATGTTCTAAAATTCTACAACAGCTCGATGACAGAGATATAGGCCTATAGTTTTGCGTATCTGATCGACGATCCTTCTTGAAAACTTGAACTACCTGTGCTCTTTTCCAATCATTTGGAACCTTCCGTTCCTCTAGAGACTTGCGGTACACGGCACTATGTTGGGCAAATGGAGGTCCGACATGATATTATCGGGTGCAGCATGACTTTTGTCACTTCAGTGTATTTCTGGCCAGATGTCCACAGACCTTGTTTTGTTCCTATCATCTCAGGGACGGTTTTCTGCATTTTGTCCGCATTATCAGAAACCCAGTATATCACTGTGAAATCAAATGAACGATTGAGGCATCCAGTAAGGTATCGTGGTGTCTGGATACTAGAGATAAGCAAACCCATTCATCCTTGGAAACTAGTTCATTGGTGATCTCTCTTTCTTGGGAACCGTTCATTTGTGCTTGGTATACGCTTCTAATGAAAAACTGAAAATTAGTAGCATTGGTGACTGAAGAAGGAAGGCGCCAAGAGAGGGGCACCTGTCTCCGCCCTGGAGTACAGAGTTTTTATTGATAACAGAATTTCCACACACTTGTAATCTTCGTGATTCTTCAAAACCTCTCGTTTAGCCAACTGTAGCGTTTTGTGGCTGATAGCAGTGCAATATACAAGGTTGAGCACGAGAAACCGGCCCCGAGTACAGACTGCTCGCCAATTACGCACTTTGTTGACCGCTGCGAGCAGAATAGATGAACATGTAATAATTCAGCAGTGAAGAAATAACAAATAAGCTAATGCAAACAACAACTTCGAAACTATAGATGACGATTGGTAGGCGACAATGAGTAGTCTAGAGCTCGGGGCCGATTTGTCGTGCGCCACCCTGTACCACTGAAATAATATTGTGGAAGTTATCATATTCTCTTTGCAAAACGTGACACCATACACTCGGTTATGGAACGCGGACTTCATTCGGTTGCAAGTTGGTCTGCCTTGCACAACAATGAACATGCTCTTTTACCTTGGATCAAAAAAAAGACGGAAAATGGACACTTCTTTTGCATGTGTAATGAAAACATCTTGCCTTTTCACAAATATTTCTTCTGCTGCTTATCGAAATAGTGTAAGTAAGCTTATCTGCTGTTTTGTTACCTAAAAAGATGAATGTATTACATACCACGTAATTTTGTGTAATTTACGTAATTATAAAACACCTTTTAATTACTTGTCATGGACGCTGATTAGAAAACGAAAAGAAGCAGGAGTTTGGAGTAAAAAAAAGGTTTGAAACAGATCTAGAATGGGCGTGCGCAGCGAACGAAACGAAAAACAACTCGATACTGAACGAACTATGAGCAGTCGGCAGTGGAACTGCAACGAGTGGCCACGCCAAGGACGAGTCCGGCCGAACGACGGGAACGGCAACGGGACTTGGGCTGGAACGAGAGCGACCGTTTCCCGTTCCCGGGAACTACCGAGTGATCAAAAATTCAGTATAAATTTGAAAACTGAGTAAATCACGGAGTAATGTAGGTAGAGAGGTACAAATTGACACACATGCTTGGAATGACATGGGGTTTTACTAGAAACAAAAAAATACAAAAGTTCAAACAATATGCGACAGATGGCGCTTCATCTGATCAAAATAGCAATAATTAGCATAACAAAGTAAGACAAAGCAAAGATGATATTTTTTACAGGAAATGCTGAATATGTCCACCATCATTCCTCAACAATAGCTGTAGTCGAGGAATAATGTTGTGAACAGCACTGTAAAGCGCGTCCAGACTTATGGTGAGGCATCGGCATCGGATGTTGTCTTTCAGCATCCCTAGAGATGTCGGTCGATCACGATACACTTGCGACTTCAGATAACCCCAAAGCCAACAATAGCACAGACTGAGGTCTGGGGACCTGCGAGGCCAAGCATGACGAAAGTGGGGACTGAGCACGCAATCATCACCAAACGACGCGCGCAAGAGATCTTTCATGCGTCTAGCAATATGAGGTGGAGCGCCATCCTTCATAAAGATCGTACGTTCCAGCAGGTGTTTATCAGCCAGGCGGAGGATGATGCGATTCTGTAACATATCGGGGTGCCTCTCACCCACCACGGTAGCAGTTAAGATATGCTGTCCAGCGCCATCTGCCGGACATTTTGTGAACTTTTTTTGTTCTAATAAAACCCCATGTCATTGCAAGCATGTGTGTCAATTTTTACCTCTCTATCTACATTATTCC